>NC_142730.1:5004095-6204095 GCF_055471065.1 Atractosteus spatula | reverse complement strand
CTGACTGATGGCCATAGTGACCAACTGACTGGCACCCTGCCTGACTGATGGCCATACTGACCAGCTGACTGGCACACTGCCTGACTGATGGCCATAGTGACCAACTGACTGGCACCCTGCCTGACTGATGGCCATAGTGACCATCTGACTGGCACACTGACTGATGGCCATAGTGACCAACTGACTGGCACGCTGCCTGACTGATGGCCGTAGTGACCAACTGACTGGCACACTGCTTGACTGATGGCCATAGTGACCAACTGACTGGCACCCTGCCTGACTGATGGCCATACTGACCAGCTGACTGGCACACTGCCTGACTGATGGCCATAGTGACCATCTGACTGGCACACTGACTGATGGCCATAGTGACCATCTGACTGGCACGCTGCCTGACTGATGGCCGTAGTGACCAACTGACTGGCACACTGCTTGACTGATGGCCATAGTGACCAACTGACTGGCACCCTGCCTGACTGATGGCCATAGTGACCAACTGACTGGCACCCTGCCTGACTGATGGCCATAGTGACCAACTGACTGGCACGCTGCCTGACTGATGGCCATAGTGACCAACTGACTGCCACACTGACTGATGGCCATAGTGACCAACTGACTGGCACGCTGCCTGACTGATGGCCATAGTGACCAACAGCCTCCTTGCTGGTGTGTGCCTGGGTGTGGGCTTTGTGTCTACATGGAGGTACAGAGGAGCAGTCTCTCACTCTTAGCATCTTGCAGTTCCTTCTCTGAAGTCTTCAGCTGCTCGTCTGTGTCTTTCTGGAAGGACAGCAGGGGGACACAGTGAGATGCAGGGCCACACCTCATTTACTCCGAGGAGCTCCAGTCACCACACTGCAAAATGGGCTTGGCACAAAAGCCACTTCTTTATACAAAGATATCTGCAGCCTGCCCGGCTAACAAGGTAGCACTAGATCTCATTATCACAAAAGCTAGAGGGGCTGAAAGGAGGGATTTACTCTAGAGTCCGACCTCTAAAATGCAGTAAAGCCCAGTGAGATCATGGTAAAAGCACAGTACAATGCAGTAAAGCTCAGTGAGATCAGGGTAAAAGCTCAGGACAGTGCAGTAAAGCTCAGTAAGATCAGGGTAAAAGCACAGTACAGTGCAGTAAAGCTCAGTGAGATCAGGGTAAAAACACAGTATAGTGCAGTACATCCCAGTGAGATCAGGGTAAAAGCACAATACAGTGCAGTAAAGCCCAGTGAGATCAGGGTAAAAGCACAGTACAGTGCAGTAAAGCTCAGTGAGATCAGGGTAAAAGCACAGTACAGTGCAGTAAAGCTCAGTGAGATCATATCTGTTCCCCCCTCATCTCTGCTCTCACCTGCTCCTGCTGGCAGGTCCCTGTCTGCCTGCGTCTCTCCTCCAGCTCCTTCTCCCTGGTGGACACCTGGCTCTCCAGCTCCTTCAGGCTCCTCTGCATCCTGTTCTTTCTCTCGATGGCCGTGCTCAGCTCTCGCAGCACCTCCTGGGAGAACTCCTGGTTCATCTGGAGCTGGTCCTGCAGCTGCAGCACCCTGCCGCGGAGCCCGTCGGCCTGCATGCGCCGGAAATACAGCGTTCCCAGCAGGATGCAGCAGGACAGCGTGCAGGCCATCAAAATGCCCACTCCCAGCTTCATCGTGGCCACTTCTGTCACACTAAACCCGCTCTGACTCGGAGAGATCCCCTCGGTTCTCTCTCTCCCCCCGCCCGCCTGACTCAGATCCCTCTCTTCCCACTCTCCTCTTCCCTCTCCTGATTCCTTCCAGGGTCTGAAAAACGAGGGAGATCGAGGCAGAAGCTACAGCCGCACGGGACACAGATCTTGAGCGTCTCCTCCTGCGCAGGCAGGTGAGGAGCTGAACTGGCTGCGTAGCCTTCTTGTCTCGCAGGATCCTGCTCCTTACCTGAGACAGGTGAACAGGGGAGGGGGCGTGTATCTGCTCCCTCTGCCCCGCCCACCACCACTCCCCTGGCCCCTCCCCCTCTTTGCTTCCTGGTAGCCGGGAGCAACAGGTTCTACCGGAACGATGGCCCCTGAAAACAGGACAGCGGCAAACTGGAAAAACCCGACGTGTTGTACTCCTGAATCAAACCCTGTCCCCTTCTGCCACCGCCACACCCCCAGGTACCCCTCCCAGGGTAAGAGCACAGTACAGAGCAGTACAGCCCAGTGAGATCAGGGTAAAAGCACAGTACAGTGCAGTACAGCCCAGTGCGATCAGGGTAAAAGCACAGTACAGTGCAGTAAAGCCCAGTGCGATCAGGGTAAAAGCACAGTACAGTGCAGTAAAGCCCAGTGAGATC
This sequence comes from Atractosteus spatula, assembly GCF_055471065.1. Taxonomy (NCBI): domain Eukaryota; kingdom Metazoa; phylum Chordata; class Actinopteri; order Semionotiformes; family Lepisosteidae; genus Atractosteus; species Atractosteus spatula. The sequence goes on along the minus strand of NC_142730.1, from coordinate 6,201,782 downwards.
AGGGTAAAAGCAGTATAGCAATTCCAGTTCAGTGCAGATACTATACTGTATGCAGGGCACCACTGTGTCTGTTAGTAGTGGTGTGCCTTTATGGGGTTGGTGGAAAACCAGCACACACACACATTGTATTCAAATCAGAGCTGCTCTGTTTACCACGAAAGTTCCTGGTAGCTGCCTAGATAGTCTAATGTTACCCTGGCAACCGAGACACACCTGTCTAAAGTGACACAATGAGCTTCTGCAAAGAAGATGAGATAAAGATAAGATAAGATCACTTTATTGGCCATATACAATTTCTTGCATTAGGAGTCCGAGTCCTTTTTCGCATACCCCAGCTTGCTCGCCATGAAGAGCACAGAATCTCCAGTCACACCCTTCTCCTGCTGGAGTGGTCAGGGCTCAGGAGAGGTCAGAGCACTGTAAAACCTGGAGTGGATCAGACTTCTGTGCACTCTGAGTCTGACAGCTCTGTAAAACCTGGAGTGGATCAGGCTGCTGTGCACCAGGAGTCTAATTCAGTTATCATAAATTGCAAATCTTTTACCAGGTGTTCATTTTTTTCCCGGTCAGACGACTCTGTTTAAACACAGGACAATGACAGCAAAGTGATATACAACATTCATTTATTGTCATAGTTTCACAGTCTGCTGACTGTGTGGTGGCACTCCTTCTATGCAAACACTCTGGCATCCAGAGAGTCCTGCCCATCCAGTGCCTCTCCTTCTGACTGCGGGGAGAGAGAGAGGGGGGGGCGAAAAAGAGACAGACAGAGCACAGGGAGGAGAAGAAAAGACAGCAGTAGGAGCAGGGGAGTGCAAATGGAAGCAAAACACAAAGCCAGCAAATGAAAAAAGAGCAATGGACAGAGAGTGAAAGAAGGAAAGAGAGAGAGGATGTGGGTGTGGCGCCCAGTGCTCTGGCCACGCCCCCTGCCCCGCCCCCTCTCTCCAGGAAGGAGAAGTGAGCTACAGGTGTCTCACCGCAGAACAGGACAGGCACAGAGAGCAGCAGACCCGGGCAGCCGGAGGCTCACCGAGAGAGGAAGGAACACCGAGAGCCATCGACGCAGTGACAGAGAGGGGGGCCGACCTCTTCTGCGCCCCTGCTTACCCCACTTTCCGGTCACTCCCCGCGGTCAGCGCCATGAAGGGGCAGGCGCTCTCGCTGGGGCTCGCCACGGTCATGCTGGTCGTGCTGCTGTACAAGCAGTACGAGCAGGAGATGGACCTGCGGGCGGCGCAGGACCTGGTGCTGACGCTGGAGGAGAAGATGCAGAGCGTGCAGGGCGAGATCGAGCGGAGCAGGTCCAGCATCCAGAACGTCCAGGCTGAGGAGGAGGCCGTGAAGAAGAGCTCGGTGGAGCTGGACGCCAAGAAGGACGACCGGACCGCCAAGCTGGAGAAGGAGAAGGCCAGCTTCGACGCCTGCCAGGCCCAGAAGGTAAAGACTCCTGCTGGAGTGCACCCCTGCGCCCTTCACCTTCACCCTGGCTTTCCTGCACCTGTTCCTCGTGTTCCGACGGTTTGCGCACAGGGATCCTCCCGTGCTGCGTGAGGAACACCTCGGAGATGTTTCCTGTGACCCAGGCTAGTAAATGCGATGTGGGAGAACTGGAGGGAGTGACAGGGCAGCACTCTCACTATTCACACTCACACCCGCTGTTAAATCCAGATCGCTCCATCCGTCTGTCTGCATGTGGGCTGGATTTCCTCATGACTGGATTGCAGTTAATGAGCAGTTAATGTGTACTTCTTGATCTGGGCCGGTTCAGAGATCACTGGTCCAGTCTGGGTCGGGTCACACTGTAACCCTACAGTCCAGAGATCGCTGGTCCAGTCTGGGTCACACTGTAACCCTACAGTCCAGAGATCACTGGTCCAGTCTGGGTCACACTGTAACCCTACAGTCCAGAGATCGCTTGTCCAGTCTGGGTCACACTGTAACCCTACAGTCCAGAGATCACTGGTCCAGTCTGGGCTTGGTCACACTGTAACCCTACAGTCCAGAGATCACTGGTCCAGTCTGGGCTGGGTCACACTGTAACCCTACAGTCCAGAGATCGCTGGTCCAGTCTGGGCTGGGTCACATCGTAACCCTACAGTCCAGAGATCACTGGTCCGGTCTGGACCGGGTCACACTGTAACCCTACAGTCCAGAGATCACTGGTCCTGTCTGGGCCGGGTCACACTGTAACCCTACAGTCCAGAGATCACTGGTCCAGTCTGGGCCAGGTCACACTGTAACCCTACAGCCCAGAGATCGCTGGTCCGGTCTGTGTGGGGTAAAATTGTAACCCTTCAGTCCAGAGATGGCAGGTTCTGATCTAGACTTGGTTATTGTAGCTCCAGAGTGAGAGGGCAGTGTTTCTATGACTTGAAAATGAAGGAGTGTTTTGAAATGAGGCTATCCCAACACTCATCAGGAGTAACCAATGCCAGTTTGAAAGGTTTTCTGAATGGAAGATGAAAACCCCTACACCAGTAAAGTAATAATCAGGGCACATCTAGGTGGCATTTTAGTACCGACAGCCCTCTCCCTGCCACTGGCGTCTACAGTATCTGTAAACGTATTATCAGCTAGGCCATTATCCATTTTGCATCCTCTACGTGAACGTGTGACCCTCCAGCTCCTTGCTGTGTCTCTGTGCAGCAGTAATGACACAGCCAGCGGGTCTCCCCAGGTGTGGGGGTGAGTGCGTGTCTGTGTTTTCGCCGGGCAGCAATATGCCGATCCAGCCCCTGCTGTTGTGTTTTTCAGAAAGAGGCGCAGGACAAGAAGAAAGCAGCGCAGGATCAGCTGCAGAAGTTCAAGGGTGAGGCTCTGGGTCCGATGGGGGGCGACCGAGCCAGGGGTACAGGAGCGCAGGGGGTGCTTTTTGGGAAGAGCTGCTCCAGCACAAGCTCAGGCAGTAGGAGCTGAGTCTGTCTGTCTCTTACGGGTTTTATCAGTTAGATGGTAAATTAATTAATTGGCCCTGACCTCATGTTGTACCACAACAGAGCATGCAGACACTGGAGGGGATGGAGCTGCCTTGCAGTTGTCTTCTCATTCCTCCAGGACACTAGAGGGCGTCCTGTGTTACTGGATAGTGTCTGCTGAGCCCCGATAAAGGGGGGTGGAACAGGCTGCTAACGCTGGCTTTAGACACGCAAAGGGCCAGATCAGAGGGTGTAAATCAGTTCTGCCTCCTGTAGTTCTGTCATGCAACAAGAGCAATGACCTAATTAATATAACAACTTAAGCCCTGACCCAGGACTCTGCTGGCTATGCTTACAGAGTTTCTTACAAACGTTCTAAGGGGACATCATTCCAGGTAGAAAGTGCCTCACAGGAGGTCTGGTGGCACTAAGAGGGGGTACCCTGACCCTGTAGGGGGACCCTTGTAAGACATCTGCCTGCTGTGGCCCTGTGGCCCTGTGGTCCTGTGGCCCTGCCACTGGAGGCCACTGAGACGGGTTTAGGTATAGTCCTTCCTGCATAATTTCCTGGATTTTGGGATGTTTTTTACTTCTCTAAACAGCAGACATTGCTTTTCAGCAAAATATATACTGATCCTTCTCTTTAGAATACCAGTTCCTCTGTCTTTCGTTCACTCCTCCACTCACCATGCATTCCCTTAGTCAACCATTCACCTGCCCATCTATTCACTCATTCATCCACTCCACCATCCATTCACTCATTCATCCACTTATCCGTTCACTCCTCCACTCACCATACATTCCCTCAGTCAACCATTCACCTGCCCATCTATTCACTCATTCATCCACTCCACCATCCATTCACTCATTCATCCACTTATTCGTTCACTCCTCCACTCACCATGCATTCCCGTAGTCAACCATTCACCTGCCCATCTATTCACTCATGCATCCACTCCACCATCCATTCACTCATTCATCCACTTATTCGTTCGCCCGTCCACTCACTCACCATTCGTCCGCTCACTCCCGCGGTGTCCCGGTGTCACGCCCTGCCCGCCTCTGCGCCCGCAGCCCAGCGGGACGAGGAGAAGAAGGCGGCCGAGGGCCAGACCGGCAGCCTGAAGCAGCAGCTGGAGGAGAAGAACCGGCTCTGTCAGTTTGTGGACAAGGAGCAGGAGGAGGGCAGGTGAGCAGCCGAGCGGCCGCAGGGCTCCGAGCACTCCCTTTGTTTTTCTGTGAAACGATACAGCTGGGTATGAAGTTTAATCTACAGTCCCAGCTCTGCGCGTCTGGCACCTTCGGCTGGAGAGCCACAGTGTCTTAGCCAAGCTCCTCGTGACGGAACCGGCCCAGTGCTTAACTGCATCGGTGCCAAGATCCGGACTCTCCTGAAAGAGTCCTGGTTGGACGGAGTGATGGGAGGGGCTGTGATGATGGTATCTGCACGAGAGATGAGAAGAGATCGTATTTCAACGCCAGTCTCTGGTACACCTCGCACAGTAACTCACGAGCTGGTTGTGAGGGAGTCCAGGGGTGGACCCGCTTGGAAGGTCTGTTTTTGGAGCCCCCCTCTGCTGAAAGCTCTAGATTTGTGGCAGTGATGGAGTGGTCAGACACTGGGCTTCCCAGCCCAGTTCCAGCAGGGTCGGAGCAGGTCGGCTCTGGGGTCTCACGGCCGGTGCTGCGCTGAAGAGGGAGCAGCGATCCCCGCGTTCTGATTTTCGTCTTGTTTTGCAGAAAACTGTGCGGTCTGACCGAAGCCCCGAAATAGGGGGCTCCACCCTGCTCCCGCCCACCCCCTCGAGAGGAGATACGTACCCCACCCCACCAGGCCCTGCGGGGGCATACCTCACCAGCACACCCAGACACACCTGATGAAGGAGACGCTGTGATGAGCAGGGAGGCCACAGCCCTGGTCTTCATTCCAGCTGAGCTCTCACTCGCTTCATTGAAGTGCTACTTTGCAGTCATTGCTGGGGTTTAGGCTGAGCAGCTGGATATTTCATATGCAACATTTTCCTTTGCCACTTGCAATCTGCAACATTTTATGAGCTAAAATCTACAAATGTCGAATAAAGTAAGAAGCATCGATCGTTTCACCAGTTAAGGGTTGAGTTAAGTTACTGAACGTCCTTAGAGGCTCTGTGTCAAACCCTGTCGGAGTGCCTCTGTAGCGCCCCCTGGTGGAATAGCAAGGGAGAATCGTGCATCTTGAAAGACCCGCTGGGCAGCAGGTGAGGGATCGGCCACTCAGGGCTTCTCTCTTCGTACGTCTTTAGTCTTGACACCTGTTATTACTGTACACCAACAAGAGCAGTGGAGAAGGAAAATAAAAAGACTTTCACGCAGGGGTCCGTGTCTTTGTCGTTTCTGCCGGCTGCGGGTGTTTGCGGGGGGGGGCAGGGCGGGACGGGGGCGAGTTCACAGCTAGGACAAGCTGTCCCCCGGGGGCCTGCAGAGCCTGGTCTTCCGGCTGGGCAGGTCGGGGAGCATTCCGACGTCTCCCTCCTTTCTAATTACCCCTCGGCTATCCCTTCCGCCCCCGCCCTGCTGCAGCTCGTGGGCTCCTGAGCTCCTGAGGCTGTTTCTGGGAGGAACAGTGGCTGCCGACGAACGCGACGCCCTCGGGCCCACGATCTGCGCTGTTGGCAGGGCGTGCCCCCCTGCTGGCGTGCGACAGGCACTGAGCGCTAGGACGCCCTGCAGCGGGGAGCTCTGAGCCCTACCGGTCTGGCCAGCTGCTGGCTCCCGTACAAGTGCGTTTGTGTGCTTTAAATATTGTTTTGGTTACACGTCTCTCCATGCAAATTTTTACATGAGGCTCAGATTTCCGGTAGCTGGCTTTGCTTTCATGCAACGAGCCTCTGTCTGGCATTACAGTTTAGAGTGGATCAGACTGCTGTGCACTGGGAGTCTGAGAGCACTGTAAAACCTGGAGTGGATCAGACCGCTGTGCACTGGGAGTCTGACTGCACTGTAAAACCTGGAGTGGATCAGACTGCTGTGCACTGGGAGTCTGAGAGCACTGTAAAACCTGGAATGGATCAGACTGCTGTGCACTGGGAGTCTGACAGCACTGTAAAACCTGGAGTGGATCAGACTGCTGTGCACTGGGAGTCTGACTGCACTGTAAAGCCTGGAGTGGATCAGACTGCTGTCCACCGGGAGTCTGAGAGCACTGTAAAACCTGGAGTGGATCAGACTGCTGTGCACTGGGAGTCTGAGAGCACTGTAAAACCTGGAGTGGATCAGACTGCTGTGCAAGGGGAGTCTTGACTGCTGTCCCTTGGAAGTCAGGTTATGCAACTGTCAATTTTTGCACAAGATGTCCAAGCTGGTGATTAAACAGGTTTGTCTGGCAGTATATCCGGCAGTGCCGGGGTAAACATTGTATATTCCTGATCTTTTTTCTGTCGGCTGAAAAGATAGCTGGGGCCAGAAACACGTTTTAATCTTCCCAACTTTATTTCGAACGGTGAAAGACAGGTGACGACTCTGCCTAGATCCCGGGTTCAGACTCGCAGCCCGACCTCCAGCTGACCGGAGGCCCCCTGCCCCCGGCGATCCCAGCGCCCAGATCCGTTGTCCCGGACACAACCCCGCCAGCCGCTGTGGGCAAATGGGACACCGTGCTCGGGGAGACGAGGGAGCAGTGCTCGGCAGGACGACGGCCCGCGATTCCGAGATCCGGAATCCAGCCCGCAGGGAGGTCCCGATCCAGCAGGTCCCCCAGTCCGGGGAATCGGACACCCAGAGCCGCAGAAAAAGGGATCGATCTGTCCCCTCGAGTCCTGCCCCTTCCCCCCCCCCGGGGTGCTGGAGTCGGGAATCCCTGGATTATCTCCTCTGGAGGTAGAAGGCTTTCCCCAGGCGGCTCAGCTCCTGCGCGTGCTGCCGGTGCTCCTGCTCCAGCAGCTCCTGCAGGGCTGCGCGGCGCACCTGGAGAACACAAAGACGCCGCAGCCCTCCTCAGCGCGGTGACAACACCCCCACCTGGCGTCCATCAGCCCTCTCCCTCCCTCCTCCCCCTCTGTCTCTGATTCCTACCCCCCCCCTGCCCCCGGTCCCCGCTCACCGCTGTCAGAGCGGCGCGCGCCAGTCTGAGCTCGCCCTCCTGCGCCCGCTTCAGGCGCCGCTGCTCCCGGGCTGAGCCCGCCTGAGACGAGCTCTGGAATTCCGCCTCTGTGGCCAGAGCCTTCATGCTGCGGCGGGAGGGAGAGAGAAGATGACTAGTCAGGGGGGGTCAGTCACTGCGCACTGGGGAGCCTGGGGTAACAGCTGGGGGGGGAGGAGGGAGAGGGTGTTGGGGTGTGAGAGTGAGCAGTGTGGGGTGTGAGAGAGTGAGGAGTGTGAGAGAGTGAGGAGTGTGGGGTGTGTGAGAGGGTGTCAGGGTGTGTGAGAGAGTGTGGGGTGTGAGAGAGTGAGGAGTGTGGGGTGTGAGAGAGGGTGCTGGGGTGTGAGAGAGTGAGGAGTGTGGGGTGTGAGAGAGGGTGCTGGGGTGTGAGAGAGGGTGTGTTACCTCTCTAGTTCCTCGGCTCGGGCCTTCAGTTCTTCATCTTTCTGCAGGAGAAAACAGAGAAGCTGGATCAGTAATAAGACAGAAAGCAGTGCTCTGCTCAGAGGTGCCCCTGCTGTCCTCAAAGAGGTGTCCTCTCCTGCGCAGTGAGATCAGGGTAAGAGCACAGTACAGTGCAGTAAAGCCCAGTGAGATCAGGGTAAGAGCACAGTACAGTGCAGTAAAGCCCAGTGAGATCAGGGTAAGAGCACAGTACAGTGCAGTAAAGCCCAGTGAGATCAGGGTAAGAGCACAGTACAGTGCAGTAAAGTCCAGTGAAATCAGGGTAAAAGCACAGTACAGAGCAGTACAGCCCAGTGAGATCAGGGTAAGAGCACAGTACAGTGCAGTAAAGTCCAGTGAGATCAGGGTAAGAGCACAGTACAGTGCAGTAAAGTCCAGTGAAATCAGGGTAAAAGCACAGTACAGTGCAGTAAAGCCCAGTGAGATCAGGGTAAAAGCACAATACAGTGCAGTACAGCCCAGTGAGATCAGGGTAAAAGAACAGTACAGTGCAGTAGAGCCCAGTGAGATCAGGGTAAAAGCACAGTGCAGTGCAGTACAGCCCAGTGAGATCAGGGTAAAAGCACAGTGCAGTGCAGTACAGCCCAGTGAGATCAGGGTAAAAGCACAGTACACTGCAGTACAGCCCAGCGAGATCAGGGTAAAAGCACAGTGCAGTGCAGTACAGCCCAGTGAGATCAGGGTAAAAGCACAATGCAGTGCAGTACAGCCCAGTGAGATCAGGGTAAAAGCACAGTGCAGTGCAGTACAGCCCAGTGAGATCAGGGTAAGAGCACAGTACAGTGCAGTACAGCCCAGTGAGATCAGGGTAAAAGCACAGTACACTGCAGTACAGCCCAGTGAGATCAGGGTAAAAGCACAGTACAGTGCAGTACAGCCCAGTGAGATCAGGGTAAAGCACGCTGTAAACGTCGGTAGCTCATACTGTAGGAAACGGACGGGCGCCGGCAGAGGAGGGAGGAGGATCTTCCCCGAACGGAGCCGCACAGTCGCGCTTGTTCTCTTACCTGGATTCGGTCTCGCTCTCGCTGCACTAGTTTGTTGCCAGACCGGTGCTGAGACACGCCAAAGAGACTCATTACTGGAAATGTTATTGCCTTTGGTGTCGAGTCAAAGAAATTAAATACGTTAATAGAGGATACCACTAGTTTACGTTAGAATTAAAAAGACGATTTGAGGCTCCTTCCTCACAAAAACAACGGCAACGGGACTTTTTGTAATTACTAACCTAAACACACCTAAACCATATAAAGTTCATATACGTCCTGGCAGAGCTCTGTTATTTTTTAATCGCAAACTTTGCCAGTTTTGAAATAGTTTTAGATTTAAAGACCGGGCAGCTCGAGATGCCTCCGCAGCGACGTCAGCCGGTTGCCGCAGCAACGGAAACGCCAGGGTAACAGAGACGGCGGTACCCGGATGCTGTTTAGCCGCCTTGACTTCCTGCCCGTCACCCACGCGGTGACTTCAGCTCAATAGAATTTAAATCAAGGGGTGTTGTGTTAAAACTTTTTAACTCTCCATTAAGGCCTCATTTAAAATACTGTGTACAATTTTGATCAAAACGCATATGAAGAGATACCGCTGCTCTGGAATCTGCCCAGAGAAGAGTAATATTCCAGGGTTGAGTGTCCCACACTGACAGGCTGGAGGAACTGAGTCTCTTCAGTCTGAAGGGAGTGTCCCACATTGACAGGCTGGAGGAACTGAGTCTCTTCAGTCTGAAGGGAGTGTCCCACACTGATACAGGCTGGAGGAACTGAGTCTCTTCAGTCTGAAGGGAGTGTCCCACACTGACAGGCTGGAGGAACTGAGTCTCTTCAGTCTGAAGGGAGTGTCCCACACTGATACAGGCTGGAGGAACTGAGTCTCTTCAGTCTGAAGGGAGTGTCCCACACTGATACAGGCTGGAGGAACTGAGTCTCTTCAGTCTGAAGGGAGTGTCCCACACTGATACAGGCTGGAGGAACTGAGTCTCTTTAGTTTGAAGGGAGTGTCCCACACTGACACAGGCTGGAGGAAATGAGTCTCTTCTGTTCGAAGGTTCTGTGATCTGTCTTGTATCTGTATGCGTCTTTCGAAAATCGATTTTTCACAGACATTTTGCACTGTGTGTGTGTGATGCTAAAATAACTATCCCTTGTGACGAAATTCAATTCTCACGCCTTTCTTTTGCGGCTTCTCTTCGGGTATATATGAGGTTCATCGATGGGTTACGGTCATCCCTCCCCTCTCTGCTGTGTGTAGGAATACTGTATCGGCCGGTATCGCATGGGTGACGGTCGGGGCCTCAACCTCCAGCGTGCAAAGCGAGCTGTGCGCTGAAGGTCACGTGTAGGTTGAATTTTGGAGTGCCGGCAAAGTTGAGCCAATCATACACGTCGGTTGGGATCACGTGACCCCCCATGCTCCGTTCCCAGGAAGTGCCGATTGAGTCAGCCGGAGGCGAGTTGGGAAACTACCGGTGTGCTCAATGTCATCTGTGCGGCCGGGAGCCGAAACTGATGGGTGATATATGTCCATAAATTAAAGGATCTTTCGTTCGCTTAGTATAAATAAAACGCGTTATTCTACCGAGTATCGCTTAAAAGCCTCTCCGACAAACCGTTCATTGGCATTTGTTGTTACATCATTCATGTATTCGGTCTATCCAGTATTATTTATTTCACTTTAACATTTAAACAGTACCGTTCCGGTTACAAATAGCTGCATGACAACGCTAGTTTATGCCGCCTGCGCTCTATCGGAAAATATTTTATACTTTTTTTTCGCTGCAGTGGTTTATTTAAACTGTGTTTGAAATTGTGGAAATAGAAGTAATAAGAGAGATAGTTTGCTTAGCATCCTAGTGGTAGGTTTTAAACATTATACTGAAAAAAGTTACAGTAGGAACAGAGGACAGGTTACAAAGGAGATTCAGCCCGGCCAGTTCGTTAGTCGTCATAGTAGTTCAAAGTAGTTGGCGGTTCATTGATCCAGGATCTCACCCAGGGGTTCGTCTTTAACCACGGGCACATGGCTGGGCAGCTTGTTCCACTCTCCCACCACCTGTTGTGTAAAGACGGGCCTCCTGCTCTCGATTTTCAGTGCACTTCCACGTAGTTTTCACTCCAGCTAAATATATTTTATTACCTACTATTTAGTTTAGTACTCTGCAGTACACTTTTTTTTGTGCTGGCAGCGTTAGTTCTCCACACAGGTACATTGTGCTGGGAAAGACTCCTGGCTCTGTAGCCCCGAGCCCTCACCCGCGCCCCCTGCTGGTGGAGAGCCATGCTGCTCCAGCAGGGCATCCGAATGGCCAGGGGCCTTGTGCAGCTGGTGGAGCGCAGGGTCACAGCTCACCTCCACAGGCACGCCCTGAAGCTGGCCTCCCAGAGGAGCCCCCCGCGCCCCGGAGTGCCCACAGACCGGACCCTCACGGTGAGTCAGCACTGCGTGTGTGTCTGTCCCTGGGCAGGAGGGGGCACACAGGGGGCAGAGGGGCAGGTATATATATGGACAGACAGGGGACAGAGGCAGGTATATATATGGACAGACAGGGAACAGAGGGCAGGTATACATATGGACAGACAGGGGACAGAGGGGCAGGTGTATATATGGACAGGCAGGGGACAGAGGGCAGGTATATATATGGACAGACAGGGAACAGAGGGGAGGTATATATATGGACAGACAGGGGGCAGAGGGGCAGGTATATATATGGACAGACAGGAGGCAGAGGGGCAGGTATATATATGGACAGACAGGGGGCAGAGGGGCAGGTATATATGGACAGACATGGGGCAGAGGGGCAGGTATATATATGGACAGACAGGGGACAGAGGGGCAGGTATATATATGGACAGACAGGGGACAGAGGGGCAGGTATATATATGGACAGACAGGGGGCAGAGGGGCAGGTATATATGGACAGACATGGGGCAGAGGGGCAGGTATATATATGGACAGACAGGGGACAGAGGGGCAGGTATATATATGGACAGACAGGGGACAGAGGGGCAGGTATATATATGGACAGACAGGGGGCAGAGGGGCAGGTATATATGGACAGACATGGGGCAGAGGGGCAGGTATATATATGGACAGACAGGGGACAGAGGGCAGGTATATATATGGACAGACAGGGAACAGAGGGCAGGTATACATATGGACAGACAGGGGACAGAGGGGCAGGTGTATATATGGACAGGCAGGGGACAGAGGGCAGGTATATATATGGACAGACAGGGAACAGAGGGGAGGTATATATATGGACAGACAGGGGGCAGAGGGGCAGGTATATATATGGACAGACAGGGGACAGGGGGCAGGTATATATGGACAGGGGACAGAGGGGCAGGTGTATATATGGACAGACAAGAGACAGAGGGCAGGTATATATATGGACAGACAGGGGACAGAGGGCAGGTATATATTGACAGACAGGGGGCAGAGGGGCAGGTATATATATGGACAGACAGGGCAAAGAGTGCCCTCCATATGTATTGGGACAGTGAAGTCAAAATTGCTATCACACTGCTGTATACTCAAACAATTTGGATTGGAGATGAAGAGATGAATATGAAGCAAAAGTAGGAATGTCACCTTTTTGGGGGGTATTTCAGTGTTTATGTATTATTTTAGAATAAGAGCACTGTCTGTATCCAGTGTCCCCATTGCAGGTGAGCACCAGTGTTGGGACAGTTGCACGTTGCACGATTGTGCACATGTATCCTCTGCACTGAGCCTGTCTCCCCTGTTATTGTGTGCCTGCGCTTCCGCCCCTGTCCAGCAGGTGTCGCCCCGGCTCTTCTCCTCGGCCCCCCGAGACTACAGCCTGCCCAACGACAGCTGGTCGGCGGAGATGCGGCGCCTGTACGACCAGTACGACCAGGAGCCGGGGGGCGGGGGCCGCTGGAAGAGGCTGCCCAGCTACAACCGCTTCCTCAAGTACGCCACGGGTACGTCTCCCGCCGCCTCGTCCCTCCGGACAGGGAGGGGCCGGCCAGTGTGGCCCCCAGAGCTGGGCTAGGTCGCTCTGTAGCTTGTGGGCGCGAGGATCTCGTTCGTCTGTTTCCCGAAAGGTCCCCAGCAACCGCATGGCTGGATAGCTTGTTCCAGACCCCCGCCACCCTTTGTGTAAAGGAGCGCCTCCTGCTCTCTGTTTCCAGTGCCCTCCCCCTGAGTTTCCACATGCTGTCTGAACTGTGGGCCCCTGGGTTGACATTGTCATTTCACCTTTCAGGATTTCACATCACGTGTGTCACATCCTCCCCCCTCACAGAGCAGAGGAGACAGGACTAAAGAGATTTAGCTCTTCTGATCTGCCTGCCTGCAGGCGTTGAAGGCCTCTTCGACTCCAACAGCAGCAGTGTCCGTTTTTGTAGCGGGGCTGACCACAGCTGAACCTACAGTAGAGTTCTGAGTGAGGTCACTTCCCCTGTCACTGTTTCTGGGGGAGTAATGGGAGGGTGTTTGCTGGGGGCAGTCTGGGAGAGGTGTGGGGGTTGAGCCTTTCAAAGCCAAGCACGGTGGTAGAGACACCTGCGGTTCTGGCAGCACTTTCCGGGAGTGACGAGGCACTCTGCTTCCTCTTCAGTGACGATATGGAAACGGAGGACGATGATCTTTAGTGTAGCGACATTCAGACTCCTCAGATCCCCCTGTGTCAGGAGCCATGCCCACCTCTAGGACAGATTGCAGTTATTTTATTTTTCGTTTCTCTGTGTCTGTTGCCCTGTTTCCATTTGACTTCCTGCCTGTCTCTCTGTCCACTTCTCTGTCTCACTCTGTACCTGTCTGTCTGTCCGTTCACCTCTCTCTCTCACTCTGTGCCTGTCCGTCTCTCACTCTGTGCCTGTCTGTCTCTCACTCTGTGCCTGTCTGTCTTCCTGACTGTCTGTCTGTCTTCCAGGAGGGCAGTGCCTCAGTAGGCTGGTTCAGTCTCGGGCTCGGCTCTTCACCAGGAACATCAAGGAGCCCGGCGCTGGGTTCGAGTACGCCATCTTCATGAACGAGGAAGAGAAGAGGGCTGTCTGTGTCTTCCAGGCCGGGCATCTCCTGGAGGGGCCTCCTGGGTGAGGGGCACTTGAGACACTGGTGGGGCAAAGGGCAGTTAATGCTGACGAACTGCCTGGATGAGAGGGCAATTAATCCAGCCTTTCCAAGCTTTCTGTTTGTGTACATGTCTCAAGAGCAATACGATAGATCTACAGGAATCTTGAACTCTTTGAACTAGGCTGACAGCGTCCTGTTGGGCCATGATCTAGAACACACTGCCTGCAGCGTGAGAGTGCACTGTACTCCACATCAGCTATGAGAATCTAGATCCCTGTGCTCTACAGTCCAGACACACTGTCCTGTTCATGGGCTACGAGAATCTAGATCCTGTGTCTGGACTGTGTGAGCGCACTGTGCTGTTCATGGGCTACAAGAATCTAGATCCTGTGTCTGGACTGTGTGAGCGCACTGTGCTGTTCATGGGCTACGAGAATCTAGATCCTGTGTCTGGACTGTGTGAGCGCACTGTGCTGTTCATGGGCTACGAGAATCTAGATCCTGTGTCTGGACTGTGTGAGCGCACTGTGCTGTTCATGGGCTATGAGAATCTAGATCCTGTGTCTGGACTGTGTGAGCGCACTGTGCTGTTCATGGGCTATGAGAATCTAGATCCTGTGTCTGGACTGTGTGAGCGCACTGTGCTGTTCATGGGCTATGAGAATCTAGATCCTGTGTCTGGACTGTGTGAGCGCACTGTGCTAGATCGCTGTTGTATTGCCTCACTCGTGTGCCCTTTCTCCCCTGCCCAGGCACGTGCACGGGGGAGCCATCGCCACCATTATCGACAATGTAACAGGCGCCTGTGCCACCTACATCTCCGGGTTCGTCTTGACTGCCAACCTCAACATCAACTACTGCAGGTACGGCCGGGAGACGCCGGCGTCTTCCCAGCCCAGGCTGTGCTGAACGGCGCTTGGCTGTGCTCTTGTCCTGCACAGTCCTGCGCTGGGCTGTCTGGTGCTGTACGCTTGTCTTGCTTAGTTACTCAGTGCTGGGCCCATCCAAGCTGTTTGGAGGCCCTAGGGAGGATCTCAGAAAGGGGCACCTCCAGATCACGATTTGCAAAGACACCCCGTTATCACCCCGTTAAGGCACCCTGAACCTTATTTTACTATTTAGAGCAATTAAAATAAATTAATTGTATACATAGAAAACTTTTATTAACCAGCTTTGAAGAACACATAAGTAACTTACAAACTGGAAGAAGAAGCACAATGTTTTTACAAATATGTATTTTAACATTGAAAGTAGTAAGAACATAAATACCGATAAATGGGATATGTCACTAAAACAATTCTAGCAAGTCATAACATACATATTACTGCATTGAAACATCTGTTCTGTACTTGTATGGATCTCAAAACTATAATAAAGTACCAATGATTATTGACAAACTTTCTGCCTGTGCCCATGGCTGGCCCTGCTACAGTGTAGCTCCTTGATTGGTTAGTTGACAGTGCGCTGGAGGAGTGTGTGTCCACTCGCCCTGCTGCTCTGTGCAGTAGCTCCGTGCGCCTGACCTCTCTGGTGTTCTCCTGTAGCCCCATCTCTCTGGGCTCGGTGGTTCTGGTCGACTGTGCTGTGGATCGGGTCGAGGGCCGCAAGACCTGGGTCTCCTGCCGGATCACCAGCGCCGACGGCTCCAAACTGCATACAGAAGCCACAGGTCTGAGACTCCTGAGCAGGGCTCAGCACAGCCAGACACACCTGAGCACAACTAGACACGCCTGAACACAGCTCATCGCACCTGCACGACTGATCACAGCCAGACACCCCTGAACACAGCTCATCGCACCTGCACGACTGATCACAGCCAGACACGCCTGAACACAGCTCATCGCACCTGCACCACTGATCACAGCCAGACACGCCTGAACACAGCTCATCGCACTTACACAATTGATCACATCCAGACACACCTCAACACAGCTCATTGCACCTACACAAGTGATCATAACCAGACATGCCTGAACACAGCTGATCGCACCTACTTCACACATACTTCAGCACAACTGAACAAGCTGAGAGTTGCCAGAGCACAGCAGACCCAATCTTGACAAGCTCATACAATAAACAGGCCCTTACCTTACTCAGCACTGACTTTTCCCACTGTTCCCCTGTGCAGCAGAGCAGGAAATGGAATTTACATAGAGAAGCTCTGGCCCTGATGTACTGCAGGCTCTGCTCTCTGTCCTGACCTGCTGCCAATTACTGAACTGAGCCAGTTAGTGGCTGAATCAGTGCAGAATAAGGTGGACATTAGTCTCTTCACTGAGGGACACAGGAGGCTCTGCAGAACTGCTGTATAACGTCTGTTATAGCCTGTGTTGACTGTGAACCCTGCTCCCCCCAGGCCTGTTCGTGTCTGTTGGAGTGAGCCACCTGCTCACAGGCTGACGCCGGAGAAGAGAGACGCGGAGCGATCAGAGAGAGAGACTGGACCAGCGATCTCTGGACTGTAGGGTTACAGTGTGACCCGGCCCAGACTGCACCAGTGATCTCTGGGCTGTAGGGTTACAGTGTGACCCAGACTGGACCAGTGATCTCTGGACTGTAGGGTTACAGTGTGACCCGGCCCAGACTGGACTGGCGATCTCTGGACTGTAGGGTTACAGTGTGACCCGGCCCAGACTGGACCAGTGATCTCTGGACTGTAGGGTTACAGTGTGACCCAGACTGGACCGGTGATCTCTGGAATGTAGGGTTACAGTGTGACCCGGCCCAGACTGGACCAGTGATCTCTGGACTGTAGGGTTACAGTGTGACCCGGCCCAGATTGGACCGGCGATCTCTGGACTGTAGGGTTACAGTGTGACCCGGCCCAGACTGGACCAGTGATCTCTGGACTGTAGGGGTACAGTGTGACCCAGACTGGACCAGTGATCTCAGGACTGTAGGGTTACAGTGTGACCCGGCCCAGACTGGACCGGCGATCTCTGGACTGGAGGGTTACAGTGTGACCCGGCCCAGACTGGACCGGCGATCTCTGGACTGGAGGGTTACAGTGTGACCCGGCCCAGACTGGACCGGCGATCTCTGGACTATAGGGGTACAGTATGACCCGGCCCAGACTGGACCGGTGATCTCTCGACTGTATGGGTACAGTGTGACCTGGCCCAGACTGGAAGCTACAGTATATAGTGTGAACCTTAATACTTTTAGGTGTTAAGCCCAAATTTGTTGATAAACTATAATTCTAAAACGAAAATCCTGCTGGACTGCTGCCCCACAGAACTAAAATAAGGATCTACGTTTTTTGACAGTGAGTCTAGTATTATTATTATTAAAATATTTCCAGTTCTTACCTCAAAACATTGCCAATTTCTTTTATTCTTGTCCATGACTGCTTTCGGACACTAGAGGGCGCTCTTGATTTTTTGGGGTGAAACATTATGAGGTGAAACGGGCATCGCATTGGCACAGTGCCGAGCATTGCTGCTTCGCTGTGCTGGGGTCCTGGGTTCGATTCCGTGGAGTTTGTATGTTCTCCCCGTGTTCCCATGGATTTCCTCCGGGAAGCTACATGCTGGTGGGTGCGTCGGCTTCTTTGGAACGTGTCCCTGGTGTGCGGGTGAGCGTGTCTGTGTTTCTGTCAGTGTGTCCTGCAGTGGACACTCTCACTGTGCAGTACTACACTGGCACTGCCACACTCTCACTGTGCAGTACTATACTGGCACTGCCACACTCTCACCGTGCAGTACTATACTGGCACTGCCACACTCACTGTGCAGTACTATACTGGCACTGCCACACTCTCACCGTGCAGTACTATACTGGCACTGCCACACTCTCACCGTGCAGTACTATACTGGCACTGCCACACTCTCACCGTGCAGTACTATACTGGCACTGCCACACTCTCACCGTGCAGTACTATACTGGCACTGTGCCACACTCTCACTGTGCAGTACTATACTGGCACTGTGCCACACTCTCACTGTGCAGTACTACACTGGCACTGCCACACTCTCACTGTGCAGTACTATACTGGCACTGCCACACTCTCACTGTGCAGTACTACACTGGCACTGTGCCACACTCTCACTGTGCAGTACTATACTGGCACTGCCACACTCTCACTGTGCAGTGCTATACTGGCACTGTGCCACACTCTCACTG
Organism: Atractosteus spatula; assembly: GCF_055471065.1. Lineage (NCBI taxonomy): Eukaryota > Metazoa > Chordata > Actinopteri > Semionotiformes > Lepisosteidae > Atractosteus > Atractosteus spatula. Next base: position 6,184,121 of record NC_142730.1, on the reverse strand, counting down.
TGCAGTACTATACTGGCACTGCCACACTCTCACTGTGCAGTACTACACTGGCACTGCCACACTCTCACTGTGCAGTACTATACTGGCACTGTGCCACACTCTCACTGTGCAGTGCTATACTGGCACTGTGCCACACTCTCACTGTGCAGTGCTATACTGGCACTGTGCCACACTCTCACTGTGCAGTGCTATACTGGCACTGTGCCACACTCTCACTGTGCAGTACTATACTGGCACTGCCACACTCTCACTGTGCAGTGCTATACTGGCACTGTGCCACACTCTCACTGTGCAGTGCTATACTGGCACTGTGCCACACTCTCACTGTGCAGTGCTATACTGGCACTGCCACACTCTCACTGTGCAGTGCTATACTGGCACTGTGCCACACAGGTTTGCAGAAAGAATTGGATCGGCAGCAGAAAGGAGACGCACAGGAGAGCTATGAGATGTGAGATTTGTTTAGGCCCAGGCTGTCTTGTTGTCTGCCCTGTCTCTCTCTGTCTTGGCTCGTGTTGTTTTTTTAAGGGGGTTCCAGTAAAGTTGGGTGCGAGTGAGAAGCGTGTGTGGGACAGGATTACAGTAACATTTCACAGCAGAGTCCAGGCTGATTCACAAAGGCCTTTCAGTCACATTGGTGTGACCACAATCCGAGTACACACCCCCTCCACGAGCGAAACCTCAGAAATTAACACGCTGCACTCAGAGAAAACCCGCCGGCTCCAGACAAGCTCAATTTCAACCACTTGAAACAGTTCTGTTTTAACACATTTGGATTGTGCATATTTTATTTTTAGCAGTCTGTAGGTGATATGTGCCAAGCTGAGATGAAAAGTTCTGGACCCTCTTACCCGTGAGCCCACTAGACACAGGGATCTAGATTCTTGTAGCCCATGAACAGCACAGTGCGCTCACACAGTCCAGACACAGGATCTAGATTCTCGTAGCCCATGAACAGCACAGTGCGCTCACACAGTCCAGACACAGGATCTAGATTCTTGTAGCCCATGAACAGCACAGTGCGCTCACACAGTCCAGACACAGATTAGGCTAGATTTTTGTAGCCTGTGTGCATCACACTTTGCTCGCACAACCCAGGACTTTTGTTGCTCATGTACCGTTCGCTCCTATAACAAACTGTCGAAAGTATCACAAAATGTACAAAGAATAAATGTGACCAAACTGTTAAAAAATAACCGTTCGCAAAAAGCATTCGCCAGAACAATGAACAATTTCCTAGCGAAATGAGTAGTCCAGCACCTCATCTTAGTCTTGCAGTTCCGTTTTGGTTGACCGGGTTCATTGTCTTGGCCGAAAGCCCTGGGGGTGTTTCTGAAGCCCCAGTTAAACACACTCACACGCAGGCAGGCAGAGAGAAGAGATGTTCAGATATCTCACTCGAACCCCAGCCCCAGCTATCCGCAAACGAGCGCACAGGCCTGCTGGGAGCCAGGCCATGTGGTTTCAGGGGGGGGGGCATGAAACAGCAGTGTGACTCCTGGGGGGCCCTGTGGGGTCTGGGGTTTGGGTTGGGGGAGGAATGTAGGACAGCGCAGAGATGGTTTTGGGTGGTCTGGGGTTTGGGGTCTGGGGTCTGGGTTGAGTGTATATATATTATACACGCATGTGTTTGGGGAGGGGGGCCGGGTGTAGAACAGGGGACTCTGTGATCACGTTAACCAACTTTCCATTCGCTGTGGCCTCAATGCACAAGCACACACACGATGAACATACACACAATGAGCACACAAACGCACAATGTTGTGTTGTGTTACTGGGGATGTCCCCTTGGCGCCATCGCTAGTCCGGTCCCAGACCCCTCTCGGGGTGAAGCAGCACGGCTCTGCTCGGCCCGTGGTGCCGCTCGGGGACGAATCGCTGTCGGGGTCGTTACGGCGGTGGTGAGACGCGCCCACACGCGGATCTGCGCGGGTCAGAATCGCCGGACCAGATGGCATCTTCATGCCAGCGCTGTAATTGCTAAATTGATCCTGCTAATGACCAATTAAGAAATTAAGGAGCAGGGACCACTTGAGGTGTTGGAGTAGAGGAAGAGGAGGCCCTAAATCTTGATACCCCTAATCCTGATACCCCAACTCTCCCCCTGACCCTAATCCTGATACCCCAACTCTCGCCCTGACCCTAATCCTACTGTCCCAACTCTCCCCCTGACCCTAATCCTGATACCCCAACTCTCGCCCTGACCCTAATCCTGATACCCCAACTCTCGCCCTGACCCTAATCCTACTGTCCCAACTCTCCCCCTGACCCTAATCCTGATACCCCAACTCTCGCCCAGACCCTAATCCTACTGTCCCAACTCTCCCCCTGACCCTAATCCTGATACCCTAACTCTCCCCCTGACCCTAATCCTGATTCCCCAACTCTCACCTTCATCCCTTTCTGTAGAACAGCTGTCTGACATCAATAAGCTCCAACACAGAAAGAAGGATATATATGTTTTGGGTATATATATATGAAGGATATATCTGAAATTCCTTGCAGAGGCTGGTGTATTCACACACACGGACGCAGACTTGCACGCACACAGACAGCGTTACCAGGACAAACCAAAATGCTGAATCGCTAAAAAAAGAACAAAAAATCTCAAGCAGTGTTTTTTTTTTGTTCTAGAAATTCAGTTACTTATTGTGAAGTCCAGAGGAAGCAGTAAGTAACCGCGAGCCCTTAACTAACTGTCACGATTGACTCTGACCTGGCTCGTCTTGCGCAAGGTTGTGAGAGCCGAGGGGCTGCGACCGCACTGGCACGTCTTGGAGGAGGTGGGGGGCTGGCGGGCGGGCGGGCTGGCAGGGGGTGGGGGAGGCCAGCTCGGGCCCGCCAGGCGAGGCCCAGGCTGCGTCGGGCGCTCCGGCCCGGCAGGCCCGCCAGGCTGTTTGGGGGTGACGCGCCCCAGGTGTCGTGTGGGGCAGTGCGGTGGAGACGAAGGGCTGCTGAGGGAGTGGGGGGGGGTCGGGATGGGAAGTGTGGGCGCGGGGGGGGGGGGGACCGGGGATTGTTAAACAGGTATTTTTACCGTTTCAGCTTGTTCTTTTGTTCAAGCGTCTCATGAGAGTTTCAGAGGAGGTGTGGAGAAAAGATGAGTCTCAGAAGTTTTTCAGTGGAGTCTGTGCACCCATGTGTGTGTGGAGCAGGTGCTGTGTGTGTGTTTGTGTGTGTAGAGCAGGCGCTGTGTGTGCGCGCGCACAGAACAGAGCCTGTACAGCTGTGTTTCAGTGTGTGCAATTCAGACATTGTACACCTATGTGTGTTTGCAATACATAATATATCAACAATTTCCCTTAGTTTACACAGTTTTACAAAACTTTTAAAAACGCAGGAGATTCCAGTACCATACGGATAATGTACATACGGTATAACCACAGAAATATCAGAAAGTAAGCGACGCTTAAGGGGCTGGCGACAAGTCGGGAGTCGAAAAGACATTAACAAGACTCAGCGAAAGGCAAGGCGCCTATTGCAAACCTTCCGAGCCCACGAGTGGGAGCCGCCCTCGCGGGCACCTGCCACGCCGCGGTCCGCGTGAAGGAATGCCCGCCTTGGCGGCTCTCGCGCGCAGGGAGAGGGGGAGCCGGTGGGATCGTCTCGTCACCGATCGATTTTCCTGCGGGGTTTTTCCCTCTTGTCCTGCTTATTCTAAGGACTCAGATGTAGCGTTAGTGCTCTGTTTCGTTCTTTATATTTACGCCGTTTGTCATGTACAGGGTGACCATATTTTGGTTTTCAGAGAGGAATCGACACTCGACACATGCTTCCAAACTAATGAAATTTTATTACTTTTTCTAATCAAAAGTAAATTTAAACTCTCTTGTTTTTATTAAACTTCTTATATAAAATATAAAAATATATAGCCCTATTTTAAATTTAACGTTCTTCCCCCCCATTTTAACACAACGGAAGTCTTAACATCTGAGGAAAAAATCACAACTTAGGACAAGTTCTCATTGGAGGCAAAAACGATCGCTTTTAACGAAACATTTTGAAATATAATGAAACAAGTTAAACGTTGTTTCTCATGGCCATAAAAACAGACCCCCCCCCCCCCCGCACACACACACACACACACACACACACACACACACACACACACACAAGACCCTTTTTTGCGCTGCGTGTAAATTCAAAACATCTACCGGCAATGTATGGAACGAGCGAAAATCTGTACTGTAGGCCTGTGTTTGTTTACACAGTCCGAGTAACGAGCAAAACAAAATCCCGGACAATTTCTGGAATTTTTCAGATCCCGGTCGGACCGATATTTTAGGGCTCAGAAAGAGGACGTGTCACCCCAGGTTATGTGCCTGTGGCAGATGCCCTGAGGTGACGTCAGCTGTGTGTTGTGGAGCCCAGCGGGTCGGTCAGGCCCGTACAACCCTTTGAACTGAACTGGAGGAGCGAGGGGAGAGGGACAGCGGCTCGGGAGCGGGAGACAGATGAGAAAGAGAGGCGCTCACGCTACTTTTATTACAAACACAAGACGTTTGATTTTGGAAAAAAATCCGTACGCGAGTGAGGCGTGAAACCGTGTTCACCCGTGTCCCCCGCGTCTGACCCCGGATCCCGCTTCGAATCCGTCTCGATTGGTCGAGTCTGAAGCGAGCGCCGCTGGCGGGCTCTTACCTGCCGGGCGGTGACGTCCCGGGCGCGGGGAGACGAAAGATCACGGCAGAAAGGTCATTAATATTGTCCATTGGGCACCGCTCGACAGGGTTACTGCGAAGGCGTCCTCTCCTCGCTTGGACTTCGTGAGTCGGTTACATAACCGCGGCACCATACCTGGAGATGAACTATTAACCCCTGCACTGACCGGTCTAATCAATTAATCAATCAGCAGGAAAAGTAACGAAATGAATAGCACTCACAGTATCTAATTCAACATCAGTGGAGGGCCCAATCATTCCAAATTGACATGCTATGAAGTACATCATTATTCACAGCCATCTGAACTCCGGGAGAGTAAATTGAAGTTATATATCAACGGAGCAGGGGAAGATTGATCAGTAGCATGAGAAAGTGGCGCTTGCCGGCGGCACGTTTTCTGGGGGTTCTGCCGCCCGGTCCGGCCCGGTTGGGGCTGTACCCACAATGCCTCATTGAGGACACATTCTCGTGGCTCGCGCGAGGCGGTCCCCGGCTCTGTTCCTGGGGCGCCCTGGTTCAGCGGGTCCCCATTCAAATCACCTCTTTGATTCCATGGTGATCAGGCGAACAGGTGACGCGATTCATGGAGTACTTTAGGGACAGATCTCGAGTCCTTGAGGACCGGAGCTCCCTATCCAGCTGCTTCTTCCAGTCCGGGGTCGCGGGGGTCTACCCCGGCAAGCAACGGGCGGCAGGCTACTCCCTGGACGGGACACGCACTCACTCGCTCCCAGAAGCCCGTTGACCTCCCAGCCTGTCCCTGGACTGTGGGAGGAAGCCGGAGCTCCCGGAGGCGACACATGTGAACACGGGGAGAACACAGACTCCACACAGACAGCACCCAGGTCTGGAATCGAACCCGGGGCCCCCGCGCTGTGAGGCTGCAACGCTAATAAGCCATTTGTTGCTTAACTGATGAATGACGTACTGGTCAAGCGTGCCCAGCCTTGAGGAAACAGGGGACCCCGGATTTAAAGTGACCCGTTGGACTAGGGTTCGGGGACCATGGCGGGGGGAGGGATACCCCAATACCCGGCGCAGACCCCGGAAACGCTGCCTCGCTGTAGGGAACAAGGAGCGAGGAGGGTGCTGCTTGATTCACCGGCGGCTCGTCTCGTTTCCCCGCGGCCCGCCGGGTGCTGCTCGAGAGAGGAGAGAGAGAGGCGGTAATCCCGGCTGAGGCAATTAGTTATGTAACACCTGCCCTGCCGCTGCTCTCGGCAATCAGTTACTCTCCCCTGGAGAAGACGGCAGGAGCGGATCCCGGACTTTTCCAGCCCCGGGCTCCGGGAAAGAGGGAGGCGCAGGGAGGAGGAGGAGGAGGGGCAGAAGTTTCTGACACCTGAGGGATGACAGGTGGGGTTCGGCTCAGGTGAGCCGAGCCCAGCCGGGACCGCGGCCCGGGCGCGCCGCGCGAACTCTCCTCGCAAGCGAATAACAACAAACTGAGCACAAGATGAAGTCGACGGCTGTCTCGATCGGAGAAGTCTCCCGACACACGCAGTGACGTCCGGCAGGAGACCCGGGACCGAGGAAGGAGAAAAAGACATGGAAGATGACGCCCACAAGTCCCCGCGGAGTCCGCAGAGCCCAGCCCCGGCGAAGACAGGTGAGCGGTCCTGAAGTCTAATTCAAACAGCGTCACAGCCACAGCTGCGCCGAACCCGTGACCCTCGCTGTTGATGATGAAGATGATGATGATAGAGAGTACTTGCTGCACTCCTCGCGCTCCGGTCACGGTGTCCCGGTGGACAGGTGCTTTTCCGGTCTCGGGGATCGGATTTTCCTGCGTGTGGCCGTCCGTGTCCGAGGGTGACGATGACGTCGTCCCAGTGTTATTGTGTGACAGGGTGTGTGTCTTTCCCTGTGTGTCACTGTGTGACAGGGTGTGTGTTTCTCGGTGTCATTGTGTGACAGGGTGTGTGTGTGTGTTTCTCGGTGTGTGTGTCGGTGTGTGACATGGTTTGTGTCATTGTGTTTCATTGTGTGACAGACTCTGTGTGTGTCCGATAGGGTGATAGGTATTCTGTCATTTTATGTCATTGTGTGACAGAGTGTGTGTTTCTCGGTGTCATTGTGTGACAGGTTGTGTGTGTGATTGTGAGTGATGCTGGAGAGTCTCACAATCAGACTGCCTGGCCGGCACACTAACACACTGACAGTGAGGCAGCACTCCTGTGTCTGTCCTGCAGGGAGATACCCAGCCACAGGGATACTGTCACCCTACAGTCCAGAGATCACTGGTCCAGTTTGGGTCACACTGTAACCCTACAGTCCAGAGATCGCTGGTCCAGTCTGGGTCACACTGTAACCCTACAGTCCAGAGATCGCTGGTCCAGTCTGGGCCGGGTCACACTGTAACCCTACAGTCCAGAGATCACTGGTCCAGTTTGGGTCACACTGTAACCCTACAGTCCAGAGATCACTGGTCCAGTCTGGGCCGGGTCACACTGTAACCCTACAGTCCAGAGATCGCTGGTCCAGTCTGGGTCACACTGTAACCCCACAGTCCAGAGATCGCTGGTCCAGTTTGGGTCACACTGTAACCCTACAGTCCAGAGATCGCTGGTCCAGTTTGGGTCACACTGTAACCCTGCAGTGGGAGTGAGAGCTCTATGTGTCAGCAGAATCCCAGGATATTTCCCTGTGGTGTGGAAAGAGGATCAGCAGCACTGGCTCCAGTTCCAGTTCCCCAGCTCTCCCTCCTCCTCACCCTCTCCCACCTCTTACCTCTGTAGGTAAGACTCTTGTTTAATCTCCTAATCCACTGGATTTGCAGGGCAGGGGTCAAGAGTATATTTAGCAGCTGGTTTCTATATCTGTAGTTGTTCCTGATCTCTAACGCCTCTCCTCCACAAACACAAACTTCACATAAAACAGTAGCTTTGATTGGCCTCTTACGCAACTCCCCCCCCCCCAACTCAGCACCCTGCTTAAGCAGAAAGGATTGGTATTGAGTGCTGGTGCCAGCTCATTAAGATAATTGCTTTCCTCATTACCTGAGATTACCCAGGTGTTGTGTGCAGGTCTGGTGCTTGGTCACCACGGGCCGGGCATCAGGGCCTCACAGAGCTCAGTGAAGGGGAGGGGTGGACTGTCACTGATAGGCGGGTCAAGGGAACTTGATCTCTACAGTCCCAAACACAGAGGAGTGTGAGGCGCAAAGTGTGTACAGTGATTCCCCGTTCCTCTCTCCTGCCCCCGGGCCCTGGCCTGTGTGCAGTGGGGCTGCTGTGTGTCCCCCCCAGTGGGGCTGCTGTGTCCCCCAGTGGGGCTGTGCTTCAGCGAGTCGAGAGGCCGTGCAGCGACTGGAGGAAAGAGGGAGAGAGACTGGCTAGGGCTGTGATCTGTGTGTAGGGGGCAATAACAAATGGAGAGAGAATACGAGGCAGGGTCCTGCTGCAGGCATTCCGGGGTCCTTGGCCGCATGCCCGCGGGGAGTCGAGCCCTCCCATTGGCTGGTGATGATGTCACTGCAGGGGTGTGTCCCTGGGAATGTTGCTCCAGGTGTATGTGTGTCAGTGAGCCTGTGTGCGTCGCTGTGTGCGTACGTGCCCCTGTGCGTGTGTAAGTGAGAAGTTTCTTTTTTGTTTGTCAGGGTGGATCTGTGTGCCCAGACAAGGAAAAACTGGCTTTCCATCGTAACACTTTGGCAAGACACTGCAAACACCAGGAGACATTTTACATACTGTAGATGTCTAAAGGGATAGAACTCAATTTGTCCATCTGTTCTAGCAATAACAATTAGTAAACATTTACACCTGCTGAGAACAATGACACAGTATTAATATTAAGTCACAAGCTCACTGTTCCTCAGGCTGGGACAGGAGATCACACACTGTATTATTAGTATTGAGAGACAGGCTCACTGTCTGTTCCTCAGGCTGGGTCAGGAGATCACACACTGTATTATTATTATTGAGAGACAGGCTCACTGTCTGTTCCTCAGGCTGTGACAGGAGATCACACACTGTATTATTAGTATTGAGAGACAGGCTCACTGTCTGTTCCTCAGGCTGGGACAGGAGATCACACACTGTATTATTAGTATTGAGAGATAGGCTCACTGTCTGTTCCTCAGGCTGTGACAGGAGATCACACACTGTATTACTATTATTGAGAGACAGGCTCGCTGTTCTTCAGGCTGGGACAGGAGATCACACACTGTATTATTATTATTGAGAGACGGGCTCACTGTCTGTTCCTCAGGCTGGGACAGGAGATCACACACTGTATTATTCTCTCTTCTCTCTCCTCTCTCTGCCTTTCCTTCAGCATAATGTAGTTGGGGTTGTAACACGTAGTAAAGGGTTGGTTTCAGCACGGGATGGAGAGAGCAGCACCTGCTCTGTGGTCCTGACACACGTGTGTCGATCCTGCCTGAGCACTGACGTGCAGCATGACAGAGAGGCACAGTGGGTTTAGAGTGCTAAGTGAGGTGGGGGGGACAAATGTGCATGTAAATATATTTGCTCTGTTGCTCTCCCCCCTCCTTGCCCCTTTGGGATCTCTACAGTCCTCTAGAGTGTTTCAGGTCTCTACAGTCCTCTAGAGAGTTTCAGGTCTCTACAGTCCTCTAGAGTGTTTCCGATCTTTACAGTCCACTAGAACTGTGTCCAATCTCTACAGTCCTCTAGAGTGTTTCAGGTCTCTACAGTCCTCTAGAGTGTTTCAGGTCTCTACAGTCCTCTAGAGTGTTTCAGATCTCTACAGTCCACTAGAACTGTGTCCAATCTCTACAGTCCTCTAGAGCGTTTCAGATCTCTACAGTCCACTAGAACTGTGTCCAATCTCTACAGTCCTCGAGAGAGTTTCTGATCTCTACAGTCCACTAGAGCTGTTTCAGATCATTAGAGCCGTGTCCGGTCTCTACAGTCCACTAGAGCTGTTTCAGATCCTTAGAGCTGTGTCCGATCTCTACAGATGTCTACCGCTGGCCGTCAAGTGCTGAAAATCTGTAGGGTTTGGGTCACAGTCCCAGCAGTCCCTGCTGATTACCTGCCTGAGCAATGGAGAGTGGAGCTGTGAGCCCCAGTTAAACACGGGGTGCTGAAGCCTCTCTCTGTGCGACAGGAGGTCAGCAAGGTTGACCCCCCACAGTGAGATGCACAGGCAGTGGGGGGGCGGTTTTCCACACCTGCACAGGGTGCTGTGTGTGCGTGTGTCAGCCTCTGCATCGTCTTTCCTTTCTGCTGGCTCAGCAGCTGTCATTGTGCTGTCGAAAATGAGAGGAAAGCAGAAAAAAAAAACCTTCTTCAGAGGCAGCGACTGACAGAGGAAGAGGGGGGGCTGCCGGTGTGTTGTGTGCTGAGTGTGGGGGCAGCGGGCCTTCACCAGAGTGACGCCCTTATCTCTCTCCTCCATCGCTGAGCTGGCGCTGTAAATATCGGGGGGCGCGGGGCGCTGGGCGCGTGCGACCCCCAGCCCAGCCGATTCTCAATCGTGCGGTCAGGGCCCAGACTCTGGGTACCGCTCTCTGCTTCATGATCGGGCACTCGAACCCGCAACCGGACACGCTCCTCTCCAGCCGCCAGGCCTGCCCGTCTCGTCAAACTCAGCCCCCCCTCGTCCCCTCTGGCCTGGTCTCCCCTCTCTGCCCGTCCCCCCTCTCCCCTGCTCCCTAAAACCCAGACGGGCTCACACACACACACACAATCCCGGATTCTGATCCTCCTCTCTTGATCTGTTGCAGGAAACGCCACCGCCAGGAAGGCGCACCTGTGTGAGTATCCAGCAGCGCTGAGCTTGTCCGTGTCCGTGTCGTGATTGTGGTGGTTTTGATGTTTCCCAAACTGCCCTGCTTGTTTATCAGGGATCAACCCTTATCTGAACCGCGACCACAGCCCTTCCTAATTTCTGTCAGCGATCTAGGTTCCGATTGCTCTCCGCAACAAGACGCGTTCACAGATGATGCCAAACTAGGAAGACTAGGTAACACTGTAGAAGCAGCAGATGAATTCTCAGCTGCTTTGGATTTCAAGACCTGGCAAACACTGGCAGATGACAGTTCAGCACAGCTCAGTCTGCCTGTCTCTCTCTCCATCACAGCACAGCTCAGTCTGCAGTCTGTCTCCGTTTATACACTACCTCTCTGACTGTCCAGATGTGCGTTTGTGTGTGTGCGTTTGTGTTTGCATGTGTGCGCGCGTCTGTGTGTGCGCGAGTTGTAGCTTGTGTGCGTTTGTGTGTTTGCATGTGTGCGCGCGTCTGTGTGTGCGAGTTGTTGCGTGTGTGTGTTTGCATGTGTGCGTGTTTGTGTGTGTTTGCATGTGTGCGCGCGCGCGTGTGTGTGTGGTGCTGCTGCTGCAGCCTGTGAGTGTGAGAGAGGGCGGAGCAGCAGCAGCAGCAGCAGGCCTGTGGTTGCGCTCAGTCAGCGCGTGTGAAGGCAGTCGCGGGGAGAGGGTGGTGAGGTTATGGGGAGGGACGGGGGGCAGGGGGGGGCAGGGGGGGTCCCCACCTGCTGCAGCCTCGCAAACGGCCGCCGGCTCCCTCCTCCCTCTCCCGCCCCTCTCCTGCGGGGCGCGTGTGCGGGCAGGATCGCACCTGCTTGGCGCTATTTAAAGACAAGGGGGCCTCCTGCACCTGCACCCCCAAACCCACTCCTGCCTGCTCTCTCTCTCTCTCGTTCGCTGTCTCTCTCTGTTGGCCGCCCCGGGTTTGAACCCCGGCCTGCTGTCCTCGGGATCGCTGTCTGGTTGTCCGGCTGCGGGAGGCGTGGGATTTCGCCCGCCGCGGTCTGGTCTCGGAGGGCTCGGCCTGTTTGTTCCCAGAAGGCGTCTGCGCTGGGGTCGCCGGCTCTGGCCGATCCGGGACTGGGGGGAACGGGAACGGGAACGGGGAAGGAGAGACAGGACAGAGCTGGGCGGGGGGATAGTGATCCCAGAGTCTGGAGTTCAGCCCCTCCCCCCGGGTCTGTAGCAGGCGCTGCAGTGTTGGTGCCTCCTCTGTCGCATGCTCGGCGTTGTGACGTGGGCTTGGCGGGTCCCTCGTCTTCGCAGCCTCTCGGAATCGCGGTCCCGCCTGCGCCTCCGACGTGTCCGAGCACGAGTCCCCGGCGGTCAGGAATACCGATGCGGGACCCGTCCTGAGGCTCCCCGTGGCCTTTTCGGGGGAGTGAGGGATGGAGATCTGCGTGGGTACCCTAGATTTTTGAGACTGTTCTGGATTCCGCCCGCCAGCTCCCGTGGGATTCTTCCCCGGGGTCCTGGTGGATCGGCTGACGGCCGGGGCTGGCTCGGGCAGCGGAGGCCCGCGGGGCCGGCCGGTGTCGGCGATGGAGCTGCAGGCTCCTCTCCACTGAGGAGCTGAGGCTGCCCCCCTCGGCCCCGCCCCCCGGCTCCCTCGGCCCCGCCCCCCGCCCGCCCCTGACTGGCTGGGAAGGCTGACAATCAGGCGCTGGGGGGCGGGCGGGGGGCGGGGCCGGCGGTTGGGTGGAAGGGGGTTTAAAGGGGACGAGCGCGAGGTGCGCCGGCGAGTAGCAGGGGGAGAGAGAGCGCTGTGGAGACGGGCGCCGCTGGCTCAGCGTTGCGCGGCTGTGGTTTCTCGTGTGGGGCGAGCAGGTGCCTCGCGCGCAGGGGGCTGACGAGAGGGAGGCTTCGGGCCGCCGAGAGACAGAGCAGCGATGAGAGGTAGGAGCTCGGGCCGCGGGTCGTCGCTGTCGCTGTGCCGGGGGGTGGGAGGCGGGCAGCCAGGTGCTGCCAGCTCTGCAGGAAGGGGGGTTGGGTTGGGGGGGGGGAGACGCCAGCCTGTCCCTGCCGGCCAATCAGTCGCCTGGTCACCAGCGATCAATTACCAATCGGCTCCTTCCGCTCTGAGAGACAAGCAGGCCCCTGGGGAGGGCTCCGAACTGGGGCGCCTGGTTCTGGCGCCGGTCCGATCTGGTCCTGGCACGTGTTAAGGGAGCCGTGGGGGGAGCAGGGGAGGGCAGATGGGGGGTGGGAGGCGCCACTCTCTTGGGGGGTGGCCTCCCCGGTTTCCGAAACCAGCGGCCTGGGCGGTCCCGGGTCAGCTGCAGGGGCCCCAGGAGGCAGCAGGCCCGCCGGACCGGCCGGGGGGAGAGATCGGGCCTGGCGGGAGGCTGTCGCGGTTGTTGTGTGGTGCACCGGGCCGGGCCCTGGGCTCGGGAGTTGCCCCTGGTCCGACTGGGCCCCTGGTGAGGCTGCAGGGCTGCAGGTGGCGAGACGGGCCTCTGTGCTCGGGGCTGTAGGAGGGGTGGCGGCCGCCATCTTGTCTTGTCCTGCCCCGGGGGGGGGGGGCAGGAGAGGGGTCTCTTCAGTGCTGGGGGCGGGGTGCAGAATTCGATTCCAGTGGGGCCCGAACCCCCCCCCGACAGGCCCGAACCCCGGATCGCTCCCCGCCGCTCGTTAAAAGGCGCTTCCCGAGGTGTCGAAACGCCCAAGCAGACAGAGCCGGGGTCTCCCCCCCCGGGAGAGAAGGCGGTTCGGACGCGCGACAGCCCTCCTTTTGCGCACTCCGAACGTTTCGCGCGCCGTGATTTCAGCGCGAGCTGAGGCAGCGCCCCCACGCAGGACGGGGGACCCCGGGGGTCCCGGAGGGCGGCCCGACAGCGGGGCCGGCGGGGGCGTGAGCGGCCAGCTCACACGCCGAAAGACGAACCAAAATCGAAATCAAACCGCTCTGGGTCTGAGGGCGGGGGCGGGAGGTCGGGTCAGAACCGGCCCCCCCCCCCCCTCCTCTCTCTCTCCAGCACGGTCCCGGGAGCGCGTGCAGACCCAGACCCGGTTCCGAGCCCGGCCGGTCTTCGTGAAGACGCTGACGAGGCGCGGTGAGGTCTGGCCGCATCTGCCTTCGGTCGAGGCGAGTTCGCGCAGCTGACGGGGATAGAGACACAAGCCCGCCATCATCGCCCCCGCTCCGGAGCCCGTGAAGAAGAACACTCGCCGGACTCTTATTTTGTATCTCGCCGTCTGTCCTCATGCTGTTTTTGTACCGGCTTCTGAGCGGCCGGCCTGTGTTTGCTCTTCCTGCTCCATCCTCTTCATCGCGAACTTTGGCGACCGGTTCGGACTGAGGCTCGAGAGCGGCACAGAATTTGAGCTCCTCGTTTCGCGCGGGCGCGATGAATCACACGGACAGACAAACGGGTCGATTAAAACTCAACTTGAATGAATTAATTAATTAATGAAACACGTCATTCGTGTTTTAATCGCAGGAACGGCGAGAGACGAGGTCAGACCCTTTTCAGAAACCGGGCTCTCGATCGCTGCAGCCCGGTCAGGCGGTTTTCGCTCTGTCCGTGGGCTTCCCGTGCGAGTCGGTGCCCCTCCGGTTTCACGACCGGGGCTCATCCCTCAACCTCCCAGTGTCTCACGGGCCGTTTCGGGGTCTCTGGGTTGGACCCCCCCAAGCCTGCAGCCCGCCGTCGGATTCGGCCAGACGTCCACGCTGTAACTGCGCCCGGTCCTTTTAATCCGAACGGCTGCCGAACTGGGGACATTTTCAGGGTGGAATTCTGCGCAAAGAACTGAATTCGTTCTCCGTTCTCGTCTTGGCGAGAAATGTGTGATCTATTCTTGTTCCAAAGAGACAGTCGTCGTGACAGATGCGGAATAATTCTATCCTGAGCGGCGCAAAAAGACCCGCAACGAACTCTCCTGGTTCCGATGCTCAGATGTCGTGTTTCAGTGCCGCGGGGTGTGTGTGTATATATATATTTATTTATTTTTATTGGAGTTGTTCGCTTGAGATTTTAATAAAGACGCTTTCACGGGCTCCGTGTCACCGTGCAGCGAAACACAACGATTTCATTCGGATAGTTCAAGCTGCGTTTTTTTCTTTAAATAGTAAAAATGAAATCGATTAAAATCGCGTGTCTTCCCGCCTCGCCTTGACTGGCAGGTCACAGAAATTCGTATCGGAATGGGAATGAAAATACGGCGAGTTTAGATGCGGGCTTTTACCTCCGGTTTATTATTGATTATAATCATAATAACTTGTAACTCGATATGGATAATATCGTGCAATATAATATAATTATATTATATTGTTTTTTATTATATAATTATATAATAATAGTAGCATAAATATATTTATTCTCTTTTATTATTTCTTTTAACTTTTAGAAACGGTTACATAGGCATTGATCGATTATTTTTGGCCTGCAATTTTAGTTGTACTTGTCATTACAATTTGAATTTTAAACAACAATAACAATAGTTTTATTTTTAAAAGTTGTCCGCAGCATAATGTTGGGAAAGTGGTTACCCGTCGCGTGCCAGAAACTGATCGGCGCGAGAGGGCACCGGGGGATAGTCGCGAGAACGTTCTAGAACCGGAGGCTCTTGCTGCTTCCGGCGCTCGCGGCCCCGTTCTGGAGCGACTCCGCGCGTCCTGGGCAGCCGGTGGCGGCGTGTGAGCGCGGTACTGAGGCGGCCCGGGATGAGCAGGGTGTGTGTGTTTGTGTGTGTGCGTGGATGAGCGGGGTGTGTGTGTTTGTGTGTGTGCATGGATGAGCGGGGTGTGTGGTTGTGTGTGTGTTTGTGTGTGTGCGTGGATGAGCGGGGTGTGTGTGTTTGTGTGTGTGCGTGGATGAGCGGGGTGTGTGTGTTTGTGTGTGTGCATGGATGAGCGGGGTGTGTGGTTGTGTGTGTGCGTGGATGAGCAGGGTGTGTGTGTGTTTGTGTGTGTGCGTGGATGAGCAGGGTGTGTGTGTTTGTGTGTGTGCGTGGATGAGCGGGGTGTGTGTTTGTGTGTGTGCGTGGATGAGCAGGGTGTGTGTGTTTGTGTGCATGCACACAGTGTGTGTGTGTATCTGTGTGTGCGTGGATGAGCGGGGTGTGTGTGTTTGTGTGCATGCACACAGTGTGTGTGTGTATCTGTGTGTGCATGAGCAGGGTGTATGTGTGTGTGTGTGTGGCCTGGCGCAGGGCTGGAGGAGACACAGGAAGGATCACTGACCACACTCCTTCTGCTCCTCTCCCCCCCTAACCCCCCGGCGCAGTGCAGACTCTCTCTGGCTCCTCCAGTTCGCCGCGCTGATCCGCAGGCCTGGGGTTCCTGGGGTTCTCTCCCTGGGACGGATACCCGCGCGCACACCGCCGCCACCGTTCTCTCGCTCCCTGCCGCGGGAGGCGCTACATACGGGTCAGGTGCCCCCCCCCCCCAGGTCTGCCCCTGCCCTGTGCCACACAGCCTGCCAGCGCGATCGCCTGGCTTCTGTGGTGAGCGCTGAGCACTGCAGCTCTCGTGGCACCTGTGTGCGCAGCCTGCGGGCGGAGGCTCCGGGCCTGCACACACACAGGGCTCGGGGCACGACTGCCAGCTCAGCCTCGTATACGTCAGGCCCTGCGTTGATGTGTGCGACGACCTGCTCTTTCAGCTCGGTCCTCCATTAACAATCTCCCTACCAGTCTGGGACAGGAGCCCCAGTCTCACTGTCATCTGTGTCAGTGTTACAGGTAGAGACACAGCCCTTATAGAGTCAGGATATTAATCTCACTGCCAGTCTGGGACAGACAGAGCGCTGTAAAGGAGCCCCAGTCTCACTGTGATCTGTGTCAGTGTTACAGGTAGAGACACAGCCCTTATAGAGTCAGGATATTAATCTCACTGCCAGTCTGGGACAGACAGAGAGCTGTAAAGGAGCCCCAGTCTCCCTGTGATCTGTGTCTCTGTTGCAGATGACTGTCTTGACTCTGTAAGGGCTGTATAGACAAGCTCAATCATGTGTTGATTAAACCTGTAGACACTGCATGAGAGTGATCTCCTGAAAGAAATGACCATCAGTTCATTGGTTACTGTCCTGTTCCGGGTTATGAAACTATTCTCAATGGAATGAGCACCCCCTTATTTATACTGCTGCTTAGAGCAGAGCGCCCCAGCCCCAGCCCCGGGGCCCCCCAGGTGTTTAAGGTACTAGAGAAGCGGGGTGTCCGGAGGAGGGAGCTGTGGAGCTGCAGGGTCAGGGGGTGTCAGCTGAGCTCTCTGCCTTCAGGAGTCCTCTCCCCTCCCTCTGAGCGCGGTCCGGCTCCAGGCCCTGCGGATTTATCGGGGCTCCCCAGTCTTAGGGCGCTTGGTCTGAGCTGCTGAGCCGTCTCCGGGCGAGCGGAGCATTCTGAGCTTGTGGACCGTGTGTCACAGTAGGAACACGGCGCGAACCTTTCACTGTCCCTCAACAACGAGGACGCGTCGGGCCGATACCTGCAGGCGTTCGGTTTCAATCAATCTCATCTTTTCTTTAACCCAGTATATACACTGTACAACTCTTACAGCGGGCGGAAAGCAGTCACCCGGGGTTGAAGAAATGACGAGATCGAGATCTTAAATCGTTTATCTGGAAATTGTAACCGAAGGAACGAGTAAAAGAAACCGGATCTTTCCGAATTTCTCTCAAACCTTTCTTTTTTCCTCGCCTGCGCGGTCCGGGCGGTCCGGGCCGACCCGCAGAGCCGGTGCTGTTCGAGCCGGCGAGCCCTCCTGTCGCTCTCTGGCGACACAGCTTCAGCCGGTCCCGTGAGCGGCAGGCAGGCAGGCAGGCAGGCAGGCAGGCCCGGGAGTGACATCGGCTCGCGAGGTCCAGACGGGGGGCGCGGGGGTGCCCCGCACACAGAGGGACAGAGCCCCGGGGCCTTGACCCCTGACCCCGCCGAGCCGGTGGGCCGCAGAGCTGCAGAGGCTGCAGGCTGTTCAGTTCGGATGCGAGAAGCCAGCGGCCCTGAGGTTCTGATCCAGCCAGCCCGTTCAGCACCGTGGGCTGCGGGCCAGACCCTCCACGTCCACGGGCTCCCGGCCTCACCTGCACCGCGTCTGCAGTCGCCGCGGCGCCGCCCGTGATCTCCGCGGGGTTCGGGTCGCCAGCAGAGCCCCCCCCCCCCCGCGACGTCGGGACAGCGCGTTCCTGACCCCGGCAGCTGGCGCGCGCGGAGGGCTTGTCAGCGGCGCGAGGCGGGGGGAAACCCCTGAGCCACGTCGTCATGTCGGGATATAGTGTCGGAGCAGTATAGTAACGGAGTTATGGATTAATATAGTAATATGGCAATATCGTGATATCGTAAAGGATTCATGTAGTAATGCAGTAATAGAGAAATGTATTAATATCGTAATATATTAATTAAGTATTATAGTAACAGAATAACATAACACAATAATAATGGAGTAATACAGACCTTCTCCAGCAGAAGATCTGAGCGGAGGCTGTGTTCTTGTTAGTGTCAGATTCTTCCTTTATTGTCAACACCTCCGTTAAGGGGAAACAGTCTGCATTTAATATTGTCAATAAGTCAATTCTTGTTCCTATACAGTCCCAGTCCAGTAGAGCAGTCCTAGTGTTCCAGTTACAATAGAGGCTACAGTCCCAGTGCAGTAGAACAGTCCTGCTACACTACGGGCTATGGGAATGTATCTCAGCTGTAACATGTAAGTGAGTGATTCTGTGGAAAATGTCCCACCCAGTGGAGAGTGTTGTTTCCAGTCGAGAGTCGTGCGTACTCTGGTGCTGAATCCCTTGCAATCAGGGATGGATCCTCTGTTTCGTGATGTCACCTGATTACTCTCTGTTGTTCTTTTATTGCCCCAACTGCTCCCTGCAGTCACGAACGATGGTGCAGTTTTCCATCAAAAAGCCGGAAAGAAATGGGAGACTCAGGGGAAAAAAGGGGTTCCGCAATCATTCCAATGAAATAAAATTGTAGTACATTGTACTTTGCATTGACTACTTAACCCCGCCCCATGCCCCACCAAGCCCCTCCCACGTTTATGTAACCCCACCCAACCCATTCTAAACCCCGCCTATATCTGACATAGCCCCTCCCCTTGCACTCCATAGCCCCACACTTCATTCTTGTCCAGAGATGTTCATCCACGGCGCTGTCTCGTTCTCCGCGACTCCAGTCTGGCAAATTGAATTTATCTTGCCCGCCGGGTGTGTTTTTACACACAGGAGTGTCCGGGACGAAACCTGTGACCTGCGGATCGGGCCCGAGGAGGGAGGGCCGGAGGGTCCAGAGGAAACAGACTCGTGGGCTTGGCCGATCGCGGCCAGGGGAGTCTTCGGGAGCGGGTTTGAAGTGGGAGGGAGCGTCCCTTGCGTTTTTTCTGTGAGCCGCTCTTGGCGCGGGGGGCACTCTGCTGGCAGCTGCGATGAGCGTGTCCGTTCTTGGCCGCTGCGACCGAGACGATCGAGTGTGAGTGAGGGGCGAGGTGAGGCAGCTCGAGGGGGGTGTGAGCTCATTAGAAACCCCTGGGGTCCTCAGGGTCTTTATTCATGAGGATCCTGGCTCAACCACAGCCACCGCGAACACCGTGCATCTTAAATACCGGCCCTTCGCCCGTTATCCGCTTAATTAGCTCACCCGCACCCGGTGAGACTATTTACAGGCAGCCGAGCCCCTGAGCGCCCCCTGGTGGCAGGTCCGGCAAAAGACCAGAGGAGATCGGGCCGAGCAGCCGTGGGCTCAATCGATCGGACGTCGGTTAGCTGTGGTCGGGGGGCGACAGCCGCCCCCCACGTCCGCTCGCTGCCAACTGACCGACCTCGCGGCTCGCATTACCGTCACCCCCCGCCCAGCTGGCCTGTTTTTCAGCAGTGACGACAATGAGGTCAGCGCGGTCGGCCTGCTGTGCCAGCTGGGGGGTCTCTCGCAGCCGCTCGCGCGGGAAATGAGCGGCTCCGGCCTCTCCGGGCCCCGCGGTGGGGGGGGCGATTCTGAGAAGTCCGGCAGGGACATCTGAAGCGAACGCACGGTGGAGCGCACCGGCTCGTCTCCGGGATCTCCGAGTCCCAGGCGACGGGCTGCCCGCCTCAGCCAGCTGGTTTGGCTGTTGATCGATCCCCGGGTCTCACGTAGCCGGTATCGGCCGAGCGGCTTGTGCCAGCCTCCCGCCTCCCTTTGTGCAAAGCTTGGTGCATCTGTTTTTCACACTTTCCAGCCCTGAGCTGCCCGGTTATCGGGAACCGCGACCAGCGCCGCAGTGTGGGTCTGTGAAACTGGACCACGTGGGTCCAGAGCGAGCCTGCTGTTGTCCCGGATCACAGAACTGATGACGGGGGGGGGTGTCATCATTAACCACTTTCCGGTGAAAGATGCCGCAAATCGGTTGTCGTCCCTTCCCCGGTCCACAGAAGGCAGAGAGGAGTTTAGTTTCCGGGGTACAACGTTTTAACACGTGATCCATTCGACTTCTCGTCTTGTACCTCTCTCCAGCCTGCGCGGAGCGGGCTCGTGGGCCGCACAGGCTGCCCTAACGTAGCGTTGCAACGACCTGGTGAACGGTCGCAAATACGGATAGCGTTTTCTGCAGGGGGCTAAAATAACCGTTCCCAAGCTCTCCTGCAAAGGCCACACTCCCTGGGTTTTGTACCAGGCGGCAGGGTAACGTAGCGGTTTACGTTACAGTCCAGAGACAGGCTGGTGGGTTGATGGGCTTCTGGGAAAATTGGCCCTGGTGTGAGTGTGTGCGTGTCGGTGTCTGGGCCTGGGTATCTGCCCTGCAATAGACTGGCGTCCCGTCCAGGGTGTACCCTGCTTTTGCACCCGGCGTTTCCCGGGATAGGCTCCGGCTCCCCCGTTACCCCGAACTGGTTGAAGCGTTTAGGAGACAGACGTGTGGGCAGGTGGGTTGGAAAATGGATGGTTTGTGTATCGCCCCCTGGTGGACACGGTGCTTAAAGGACTGGAAATGAACGAGACCCCCCCTCTTGGACACGGGGGAGGGCGGGTAACTGGTCACAGGGCTGCGCTTTCCCTGCCGAGCGGAAGATATCCTTCACGGAGCCTCTCTTGGCTCTGGGAAGCCATCCCGTTTTGGAACCTGATGGCTAACCTTGACGGACCCGGTTGGAGGGCCCGAGGGCCGCCTGGCGGCGTGTCGGTCGTCCGTGAGTGGGACGGGCGAAGGGCGAGCGTACGGGCAGCTCCACCCCGAAGATCGCGGCCAGCGCGAGCTGGGGAGGGGGTGTCTCCTCGCCCCCCGGCTCGGCTGTCTCGCCGGTCCGAGTGGATTGCTGACGCCACCCTTCCCCAACACACAGGGTAACTCCTGACTGCGTGTGAGACTCTTCAAACGAGGCTTTGTAGTATTTTGAATGAATGTTGAAAAAGAACAGTTTTAATCAGCTACGCAGTGCGAGGTCTTTTATAGCACAGACAGGGGCAGGAGGCAATGCAAGTACATCACAGTCACGGTATGATTAATGTGTTATTAGCAGGGCTACAGTCATTTGAAGGCCTGGAATGTAGAGCACATCAGACAGCTTACAAATTTCATGATTTTACTAATTCTCTCACCCTCCTCTCCACAAGCCTTCTTGTGTTAGATCGGCGTGCTTGCATGTGTGTGAGTACGCCTGGCCCTGTTAAGGATATTTTTCTTGTGAGTCTTCTGGCTTCACAAAGTGGCCGGATCTGCGAACTCGATGAAAGATAACAATCTGGGCTCTTCTGAAGGGCGCGTTGGCGAGACTTGCGGCAAAGTGCAGAGAAGTCCCGTTTCGGAAACCGTGCGAGCTATTTTCCCTGACGAAAGCCGAGCAGAAACAGCAACAGCAGCAAACAGGCTGGCAACGGGTCTGCACCGCGGGCCCCCGCGGCTGTGGCAGGGCATTGCAAGATCGATTTCGAGACGATGTGACGAAAGCGATCGGTGAGGCACCGGGAAACAGTGTAGCAGAGTGACAGCAAAATCGCCGGGGATCTGTCGCAGAATCGTTTCAATGATTCTTTCAAGACAATGGAGCAAAATCATTACAATATTCTTTCAAGACAATGTAGCAAAATCATTACAATATTCTTTTAAGACAGTGAAGCAAAATCGTTACGGTATTGTTTTAAGAATATGTACCAAAACCGTTACAATATTCTTTTAAGAATATGTAGCAAAATTGTTACAATTCTCCATCAAGACAATGTAGCAAAATTGTTACAATATTGTTTTAAGACAGTGTAGCAAATTTTTTACAATATTGTTTTTTAGAAAATGTAGCAAAATCGTTACTCTGTCAAGACAATGTAGCAAAATTGTTACAATATTCTTTTAAGACAGTGAAGCAAAATCGTTATGGTATCATTTTAAGACAAAGTAGAAAAACCAGTCCAGTATTGTTTTAAGAATATGTAGCAAAATTGTTACGTTTCTCCATCAAGACAATGTAGCAAAATCGTTACGGTATTGTTTTAAGACAGTGTACTGTAGCAAAATTGTTACAATATTGTTTTAAGACAGTGTAGAAATTTTTTTTACAATATTGTTTTAAGAATATGTAGCAAAATCTTTACAATATTGTTTTTTAGAAAATGTAGCAAAATCATTACTCCATCAAGACAATGTAGCAAAATTGTTACAATATTGTTTTAAGACAATGTAGCAACATTTTTACAATATTGTTTTATGTCACAAAACATTGTCGCAAAATGTTATTGTTTTAAGATGAGGTAGCAGAATCCTTACAAATTTGCATTGAAAAATGAAATGTAGCAAAGTAACAGCAAAGTTGTTTTGGGGCAATGCAGCAAAATCGTCACAAGATTACTGTAAGAAAATGTAACAAAATCGTTACAATACTGCTTTAAGACAGTGTAGAAAAATCATGATTTGCTTTGAAAAAAATAAAGCAAAATTGCTTTAACATTGTATAGCAAAATTATTTTGGGAGACAAAACACCATTATTTGAAAATCACTGAGACAACATAGCAAAATCGCTACAGTATTGCTTCCAGATAATGTCGAAAAAGCATTGCCTAATCTCTCTGAGACAACAAAAAGAGCTTAGAGGTACAAAAATCATTGTACCGCTACAGTCACGACAGCAAAATCATTGCGTATTTGCTTCGAGATATGAGCGGAATCATTGCAAAAAAATCACTTTGAGATGACGCAGCACAGTGTTTGCAAATATGTTTTGAGATAACGGCACAATCACAGCAACACCACTTTGAGAGGACTGCACAGTGGCTTAAAGGTGACGGGGAAAGATCTCTTCGCGGCCGCACCATGAAATGGCTTTGAGAAAATATGGCGAGCAAGCAGAGCGTCGTTAGGTGATTCTGCTGAAATTTGTTCCCAAAGTTCCCCGATGGTCTGAGACGCAGGTCTCCATGCACCGCGGCGTGTGGCCCGGCGGCCGGTTCTGTTCTGAGGAGATGCGGTTTCTCGCTCTGTACAATAAGACCCTGTCCTCCTTGTGACATTTACTGAAATCGTCTCACTCTGAATCGCTTTCAAGACTTCTGAAGCCCAGGCCAGGCGCGGTGACATTTGTGTGTGTGTGTGTGTGTGTTTTTGTCTTTCGTTCGGCATGCGAAAGGTTGTGTTTTTTTTTTGAAGTAGTCAAAAAAATTGTGAAGGTGGGACATTTTTTTTTTTTGAAGTTTGGAAACTGCAAGGTCGTCAAGTTCCGCCGCGGGTTTGAAGTTGCGAGTCTTGTTTTCTGTTGTTATTTGTCCTTTGAAGTCTTGAAGGGAGGGTTTTTTTTTTCGCCACCTTTGTTATGAGACGCAGGTGTGAATTCTGAAGTGTTTAAGGTGGCGAGTGTTTGAAGCGCCGGCGCAGGGAGACGTCGGCTTTTATCGGCGCTTTGCTGGGTTTCGGTTTTTTGAAGAGGTCCGGGCTGTGAATCTTCCGGGGGTTTTTTTTTGTGTGTCTGTGTGTGTGTGTGTCCTTTCTCCCTCTCAAAAGGCCGTATTGCCTGAGCTGGCAGGCACAGGTCGATGGCGAAAACGGGCGCGGCGACTGTCTGCCACAGCGGCGTCGCCTCTTGAGGGCGGGCAGGAGCGGCTCTGGCGGGTTTCTCCTGAAAGGCCTTCGGGCGGTGACGCGGCCCGAGCTGTGGAAATTCCGCTCCGGCGCGGACACGCTGCCCACGCTGCCCTACGGCCGGGAGGGGTGGGGTGGGGGGGGGAGAACATGACAAATGGCAGTTAACGGCAGTTGATGGCGTCGATGAACGTCCGCGTGGAGCACCGGCGCAGGCGCGGGCCTGGGAGACAGCTCCTCCTCTCTCCCCTCTCTCCTCTTTCAGTTCGGTTCGGTTCAGTTCAGTTCAAGGCGCTTTATTAGCATGACCGATGGGTACAATCAGTGTTGCCACAGCAAATAGAAATGATAAAAGGAAGATGAAACAAAACAGAAAATAAAAGTAAAATAAACTCTACAGACATTTACAACAGAGACATATCATAAAATATTGACATATACTGTAAACATATTGAGCATTACTGGGAGACAGGCTCACTGTTCCTCAGGCTGTGACAGGAGTTCACACACTATTATTATTATTGAGAGACAGGCTCACTGTTCCTCAGGCTGTGACAGGAGTTCACACACTGTATTATTATTATTGAGAGACAGGCTCACTGTCTGTTCCTCAGGCTGGGACAGGAGATCACACACTGTATTATTATTATTGAGAGACAGGCTCACTGTTCCTCAGGCTGTGACAGGAGTTCACACACTGTATTATTATTATTGAGAGACAGGCTCACTGTTCCTCAGGCTGTGACAGGAGTTCACACACTGTATTATTATTATTGAGAGACAGGCTCACTGTTCCTCAGGCTGTGACAGGAGTTCACACACTGTATTATTATTATTGAGAGACAGGCTCACTGTCTGTTCCTCAGGCTGGGACAGGAGATCACACACTGTATTATTATTATTGAGAGACAGGCTCACTGTTCCTCAGGCTGTGACAGGAGTTCACACACTGTATTATTATTATTGAGAGACAGGCTCACTGTTCCTCAGGCTGTGACAGGAGTTCACACACTGTATTATTATTATTGAGAGACAGGCTCACTGTTCCTCAGGCTGTGACAGGAGTTCACACACTGTATTATTATTATTGAGAGACAGACTCACTGTTCCTCAGGCTGTGACAGGAGATCATATACTGGGCTGCCAGTTCAGCTGAGTTCGCTCCTCCCTCTCCCAGTAGGATTGGGACCCGTTGTGATTCTGGCAAGTGTGGGAATTCTGGGGTTAGATTTCTGAGTTTAGGGAAGATCTTTCTCTCACCCTTGTCGTTCTGTCTCTCACACCCCAGAGAATTACATACCAGGGTCAAAGGTTAAGCAAAAGCAACAACAACTAGCAAGTTGTTACTGAGAGACAGGCTTGGAGGTGCCCTTCCTACTGCACTGTGAAAGATACTCTGGGATTAGAGAAACATTCTTCCCCAAATTCAGAAATCTAGTCCCAGAGTTCCCACACCTGCCAGAATCACAACGGGTCCCAATCCTACTGGGAGAGGGAGGAGAGAACTGGCAGCCCAGTATGTGATCTCCTGTCACAGCCTGAGGAACAGTGAGTCTGTCTCCCAGTAATGCTCAATATGTTTACAGTATATGTAAATATTTTATGATATGTCTATGTTGTAAATGTCTGTAATATGTCTGTAGATTTTATTTTACTTTTAATTTTGTTTTGTTTCATGCTAAGTTTATTATTTTTATTTGCTTTGGCAACACTGATTGTACCCATCGGTCATGCTAATAAAGCACCTTGAATTGAACTGAATTGAAAATTGAATTGACAGGCTCACTGTTCCTCAGGCTGTGACAGGAGATCACACACTGTATTATTATTATTGAGAGACAGGCTCACTGTCTGTTCCTCAGGCTGTGACAGGAGATCACACACTGTATTATTATTATTGAGAGACAGGCTCACAGTGCAGTAGAAATCTGAATCTCTGTCTATGTTTCTACCTGCTGCAAGCAGAACACAGCCTGTCTCCTCTGAGCAGCCAGGTCTGACTGTGTCCAGTTTCTATGGTCAGGCTGTGGTCACTGAGCGTGTCCTGTTTTTCTTCCTTTCTTGCCTCTGTTCTCTCTCCTTCAGTCTCTCCCTCTCTCCTCCCCCTCTGCATGCTGTCTCTACACTATCTTGCATGCTGATGCTATCTCTCCTATAAGACTATCACAGTCATCTGTGGCCTCTGCTTTTATGTAAAACTTACCTCTCTCTCACTTCTAGGTCTCTCTATCTCTGTGCTGTGCTGTGAAAGTGATACTTGATAAACTGACAGATTGATAGGCAAACAGATTGGCCCACAGCACAGATACACACAACCAGGAGACAAACAGATAGACAGGCCCACATCATGAATGGACAGCTAGGCAGATTCACACCACAGACAGACAGGTATAGACCTGCATCATGAACAGACATAGACCCACACCACAGACAGACAGGTATAGACCTGCATCATGAACAGACATAGACCCACACCACAGACAGATACAGACCCAAACTATGGACAGACAGATAGACCCACACCACAGACAGATACAGACCCACACAATGAACAGACAGATAATGACAGACAGTCACGTATCTTATTCCTAATTAAGCTGTCTCCAGTAACATGAGTGCTTTAAATTGGAATTTTTCCCAGCTAAACTGTCTCAGATCCATGAAGCAAAATGAAAGCCTGACTCTCTGGGCACGCACACAAACACACACACGCACACATACCTTGAGCACCTCGCTGGGACCAGGCTGTGCCAATCTGGGTCACTCTTCAGTACCTGAGAACACTGGCGCAGATCGGATCTCAGCCCTGCCCCGTCTTTGGCGATGCGCTTATCTTTAAAGGTCAAGGGGCGGAGAAGAGGTCACGATACGCAGCCTCAAGGTGGAAGTTATTGATGGACCAGATTGCGTTTTGCGTTGATGAGCCAAACAAGCCTGATTGTTTTTTCTCATAATCTTCTAGTCAGGGACTCATAGTCAGGGACTGTCTATCTGAAGTTGCTGACAAGATAGTGAACCAGCTTTTCTTTACAGTTCTTCCACAGACCTGACAGATGTCTACAGATGGCGGTGATGAGAGGATTGTTAATGTCAAGTTGTTGATAAGACAGAGATAAAGTTACTCTCCAGCTCTGATGATGATGAAGGAGTGTTCATGTGAAGATACAGAGGAGCTGGACTGAGTGTCTGTACAGTTACTCTCCATCTCTGATGATGATGAAGGAGTGTTCATGTGAAGATACAGAGGAGCTGGACTGAGTGTCTGTACAGTGACTCTCCAGCTCTGATGATGATGAAGGAGTGTTCATGTGAAGATACAGAGGAGCTGGACTGAGTGTCTGTACAGTTACTCTACAGCTCTGATGATGATGAAGGAGTGTTAGTGTGAAGATACAGAGGAGCTGGACTGAGTGTCTGTACAGTTACTCTCCAGCTCTGATGATGATGAAGGAGTGTTCGTGTGAAGATACAGAGGAGCTGGGCTGAGTGTACAGTTACTCTACAGCTCTGATGATGATGAAGGAGTGTTCATGTGAAGATACAGAGGAGCTGGACTGAGTGTCTCTACAGTGACTCTCCAGCTCTGATGATGATGAAGGAGTGTTCATGTGAAGATACAGAGCAGCTGGACTGGGTGTCTCTACGCTTGTAAAAGAGAGGAGGCAGAGAGAGAGGGTGGAGCCGAAGTCATAGAAAGAGCGAGACAGAATATCTGTGTCAGTATCTTGTCACTGATTGTTGTGATTGAGAAGCTTCGAAAGCTCTTCCTCACCCCAGAGGGGTTTCAGTCTAAGCAGGGCAGCCGCTGTTGCTGCGCGCTTATCGCCGAGACGACACGGGCGCGCTCACACACCACGACTCCAGCGCGGGCACGGCTCCTTCCCCACGGCTGTGCTACTGCCCCCTGCTGGCCCCTGCTGGCCCCTGCCGCCCCCCTTTTACCAAGTCCCATTGATTGCACTAGCATTTCTGTAGGGCCAGTTAAAGAAGGCCCCAGATCTGGCTCCTGCTGTGCAGATTAATTCAATTAAGCGTGCTGGTTAATTAGATGTGAAGTCAATTAAACAAGGGCTTCCCAGCCCTGCTCTCTGCGATGACAGTGTCTTCCGGCTCTTAATGACTTCGTTGCGCCCCTAATGGAGTTAATTCTCGTGGCCTCTTCAGTTTCCTTGCAGCTCATGTTAAACAGTCCAGTATTGGAAGGTTTTTTTCCTTTTTTTAAAAAAAAAACAGGCCTTCTAAGTCCCCATCGTGAAATCGCACAGGGACAGCCGAGTCCCCCAGCAAAGTGAGTGCTTAAGCAAGAGCGTAACGTCTCCGCTGTTAATCGAGCAGTAATTACTGAGCCTCAGTCCGTCCAGTGAAAGGCAGTCGGTTTAAGGAGGCGCGGGTCTGGCGGGAAGTGGGGTGGACGCCGGGTGCGGGGAGGAGGTCGCCCGGGCCGAGCCCCCCGCCGGTGTCTTCGCTGGCTGCGTGATGGCGCTGCTGCCTCGGCGCGCCTGACTCACTCTCACTGGGGTTTGTGGTTGCACTGTTGGGGCCAGGGTGTTAACCCACAGGGTGACAGAGCAGAGCCTGGAGTCGACACACCGAGACGCTCACGCACACACGATCGCTCACACGCTGTCCCCCCGGAGCCAGCGCTCGTAGGATTTGATCATGGTTTTACCCTGATTACACCATGTGCATTTACTCAGCTAGCAGGTATCAGACTTTACCCCATCTTGGCGGGGTTTTACCCTGGGCTTTACTGCACTGTACTGTGCTTTTATCCTGATCTCACTGGGCTTTACTGCACTGTACTGTGCTTTTACCCTGATCTCACTGGGCTGTACTGCACTGTACTGTGCTCTTACCCTGATTTCACTGGGCTTTACTGCACTGTACTGTGCTCTTACCCTGATCTCACTGGGCTTTACTGCACTGTACTGTGTATTTATCCTGATCTCACTAGGCTGTACTGAACTGTGCTTTTTACTGTGACTGCCAGTACTATCTTAAAAATACTTAATAACCTTGACATACTGTATGATAATACTCTTAATGTGAAGATACAGGGGAGCTGGACTGAGTGTCTGTACAGTTACTCTCCAGCTCTGATGATGATGAAGGAGTGTTCATGTGAAGATACAGGGGAGCTGGACTGAGTGTCTGTACAGTTCCTCTACAGCTCTGATGATGATGAAGGAGTGTTCATGTGAAGATACAGAGGAGCTGGACTGAGTGTCTGTACAGTTACTCTACAGCTCTGATGATGATGAAGGAGTGTTCATGTGAAGATACAGAGGAGCTGGACTGAGTGTCTCTACAGTTACTCTACAGCTCTGATGATGATGAAGGAGTGTTAGTGTGAAGATACAGAGGAGCTGAACTGAGTGTCTCTACAGTTACTCTCCAGCTCTGATGATGATGAAGGAGTGTTATTGTGAAGATACAGAGGAGCTGGACTGAGTGACTCTCCAGCTCTGATGATGATGAAGGAGTGGTAGTGTGAAATTGTAAATATTCTGAATGATTCAGTGCCTGGGGGTGTTTTGAAGTTTGAAGATATGAATGAGTTAGACTGAGTTTCTTTTTCAGTTTGCTCAGAGATAAGATGAAAGGAGCGATTGAAGTGTTCATTACATTTTTTTCTAAAAATAGCCCACGTTAATTTCGGCCTGGCAGAGGAGTTTCCAGACGCATGCGGTGCGTTTTAATGCTGATTAAAGAAAAACATTTTTTTTAAAAAAAACAGAGAGATCCGAAGCTGAGAGCCTTGCCTACGTGCTGCGTGCAGGAAGTGCCTTTGTTCTGTCAGTAAATCTGGTTTCCAACCACTGGGAGAGGAAACTTGCTCTCAGCAGCGCGAGGGCTTGGAGATCAAACGCGTTCACAGAAACACGCACAGGCATCTCTCTCTCGACCTGCTCCCTCCCCCCACACCCCTCCTGCACAGATCCCACCTCCTGCTCTCTCTTGGGCTCCCGGTAACCCCCAACTCAGACTGGGGGGCTCAGAGTGTGTCTGAGAGTGTGTCTGAGAGAGTGCATCGGTGTGTCTGAGAGTGTCTGATAGTGTGTGTCTGAAAGTGTGTCTCAGTGTGTCTGAGAGAGTGCATTGGTGTGTCTGAGAGAGTGCATCGGTGTGTCTGAAAGTTTGTCTCAGTGTGTCTCAGTGTGTCTGACAGTGTGTCTCGGTGTGTCTGACAGTGTGCATCAGTGTGTCTGACAGTGTGTCTCAGTGTGTCTGAGAGTGTCTGACAGTGTGTCTCAGTGTGTCTGAGAGTGTGTCCCGGTGTGTCTGAGAGTCGAAAGTGTGTCAGTGTGTCTGAGAGGGTGCACCAGTGTGTCTCGTGTGTATTAGGAAGCCCACGGTTCTCTGTGTTCAGCTCAAGTGTGGTTTCTAAGTCTGTGTGTTCCACCCCCTCCTCCTCCTCCTCCTGCCTCTGCCTGTGCCCTCTGGTAGGGTGGCAGCAACACTTTCGCTGACTTCACACCCACAGGGTGTCAGGAAACCAGCCTGCCCAGCACACTCTCACTTCCTGCTGCTGGGCTGGAGGTTTGTCTTCATTTCAGTACGATCAGGAGCTGGTCTTCCTCAGCTGCTCCAAACTGCAGCTCAGCCGTGTCCAATTCCCATACTTAAATACTTAATTGCTTAATTGGAACTTAATTGGTTAATTGGTCCCAGGACTGAAGATCAGTTCATCATTTGACAAGAGACTTGCTGTCGCTAACCCACTGCACTGCACTGGGGCAAAAAGTGTCTCAAGCTGCCAGACAGTTTGTTTTGTTCAATATGACTGTGAGCCCCTGACTGAGACACTGACACACACACAGGTGAGAACACACACTGACCTACATATAGACACACACCACCTGTCACACGTGTTATCAGACACACTGAATCACACATTGTCACACTGACACACACAGGTGATCACACACAGGTGAGTGTACACACTAACACTGACACATACAGGTGGTTACACACAATGACACACACAGGTGAGCACACACACTGACACACAAAGGCAATCACACATACTGACACACAGTCGATCACACACACTGACGCTGACACAAAGTAGATCACACACGCTGACACACAGTCGATCACACACTGATGCTGACACAAAGTAGACCACACACGCTGACACACACTGGATCACACACACTGACACACACAGTCGATCACACACGCTGACACACACAGTAGATCACACACACTGACACGCTGACACTGACACACAGACTCTGACCCCAGACGCGAGTGCGCGCTGTAAAGCTCTGTGCGGCTGGCCGCCAGGCTGCCGGCTGGGTGGGGGGGTGACATTTGAAGAGGGGGGGGGGGGTATTCCTGGCAGACCGGCAGCAGATGAAAGACAGAATTACTGGCAGCTCTCCCGTGTGAGCGAGAAGGAGAGGGAGCGAGCGGATCGAGAGAGCTGCTTGAAAGAGGGGTACTCAGATCGAGAGAGTCCTGGGAAACCACTTCAGACGAGGCCGTGGTTAACGACATGACCCCCCCCAGCTTTGTTCTTGACCGCGCAACGTTTTCGAATGACTCTCTCTCTCTGTGTCTCTAACGATGTTCCGACCTCTGGGGAAACACACACAGAAAAACGCCACACGAACGATTCCAGATTCCAAACGGCACCGGCGTGAATCTAGCAGCCAGTACCAGCGGCACCCGGGGGTCCCTTGCCCCCAGCTGTCTTCCAGGAGGTCAGGGCAAGTGTGGAGGTGGACGAGGGGCCAGTCTGTCTGGCTGCTGAGACTGTCCTCGCGAAGGGTCGCTGTGGTCACTGGACTGTGGCCTTGCCAGCATCTGTAAGCCTGGATGACCTGGCGATCCGAGGATCTCGTCCAGCGGTTTCGTGAAAGACCTCGGGGAACGTCCGCCAGCAGTGTTTAGGAAGTTTGTTCCAGACTCCCACCAGCCTTTGTGTAAAGACATGCCTCCCTGTTCTCAGTTCTTGAAGCATGTCTTAATTTCCACCTGTGGCTCTCCCTCAGAGAGGAACAGAGATGACCACTGTCCTCTGCACTGAGTAGCTCTCTCTCGGAGATGACCGCTGTCCTCTGCACTAAGTGGCTCTCTCACAGAGATGACCACTGTCCTCTGCACAGGTCACAGAAATGACCACTGTCTTCTACACTGAGTGGCTCTCGGAGATGACCGCTGTCCTCTGCACTGAGTGGCTCTCTCTCGGAGATGGCCGCTGTCCTCTGCACTGAGCGTTGGTCACTCTCCTCCTTGAAGAACAAGCAGTTGCCTTTTCATCTCAGACGCAGGACTGGGACTGAGCTGTCAATCTCTCCCCCCCAGCTCCTTCCTGTAGCTCTGAGAGTGTCAGGTTCGATCAGTGTGTGAATGAGGACAGCAGTGGCCTGTGGTCTGGGCTGTGTGTGTGAGTGAGTGTGCGTGTGGCACGTTTGTTCTCTGGGAGGCTGAGGTGAGGGTGGGCTTTGAATTTACTGGAGTGTCACACACACATACACACATGCACAGGTACACTGAGACACTTAACACACACTGGCACACCGGGAGTCTGATCTGCCTCTCTGATCTAGCTCATCTACTCATTATTGAAAATCTTGCTAAATGCCGGACTCCCTGTTCCCCACTCACACTCCGACAGCGCGCTGTCATGCCTCCCTCCGGTGGCCACTCTTGTAACTGCAGGGCTTCAGATTTGAATGTTTCTTCAGATGCTTTCCAAGGTGTGTAAAGGGGGCCACTGGGGTCCCCGAGTGTCTCAGCCGGTATAGGCGCTCGCTGTGAGTGCATGTTTGGGCTGTAGGATCTGGAAGTCGCAGGTTCGAGCTCGGCGGCACATCGCTGGCAGCCTCTCCTCCAGCTGGAGCCCGGGTCCCGGGGCTGGGCGGGGTCGCTGGGGGGGGTCGTATCCCAGGGGGACGCGGCGGCTGGCGGTTCCCGGTCGAGGAGGGAGTCCGGCCCGGGCTGCCCGCCCCCTCTGAAGCTTCTCCCTCTTCTCTCTCCGCCTGCGAGCAGCCCAGATCGAGGTCATTCCCTGCAAGATCTGCGGCGACAAGTCGTCGGGGGTCCACTACGGGGTCATCACCTGCGAGGGCTGCAAGGTGGGTAACCCCAGCTTTATAGAGCGCCGCTCCTGGCACAGCACCCCCTGGGGGACACGGGCGCTCGCGGTGAATGAAACACACCTGTACAGGTGGGAGTGGGGAAGCGAGTGATGAGACAGGAGGGGCGAAAGCGATGACGGATTCGTCTGGGAGCTCATCCGCAGTTTTTGGGGAAACGGGGGGCCTCCCAGGGCCCGGAGCCTGGGATTGGGAACAGAGGGAGGGCCCGGAGTCTGAGGAGCGCGACCGAGCCCTCG
The DNA here is from genome assembly GCF_055471065.1 of Atractosteus spatula. Taxonomy (NCBI): domain Eukaryota; kingdom Metazoa; phylum Chordata; class Actinopteri; order Semionotiformes; family Lepisosteidae; genus Atractosteus; species Atractosteus spatula. The sequence continues at coordinate 6,151,404 of NC_142730.1, read as the reverse complement.
GGGGCGAGGGGAGTTGACAGGACAGTGACTGTCCTGACCGCCCCTTGCACAGAGAGTCTGATCTCCTTCCACCTGGGTGTTGAGTTAGACTGCCTGGATTCGAGAGCAGTGATACTAAGGCTTCTGTCACTGCCACAGCTATGAACCTGCTCACTGTATGTTTTACTTTATATATATTTCTTTTTTTTCTCATCATACCAGTGTGGCTGTTATTTGTTAATGTTGTGTGTTGTGTTGTGTTGTGTTGTGTCTCATACCTGATGGCAAAGCTAATTTCCCACGTGGGAAGTCAGTGCAGGGCAGCAGTGTGACAGCAGGGCTTCACTAGTCCCAGAATCCTTCACTACCCAGAATGCCGTTCGCTCGCAGTGAGCAGTGAGCAGGAGGGGGTGACGTCGGAGTCCCGCCGCCGTGAAGCTGGGTTTCAGGGGGAGGGAGACGAGCTCCCCTGACAGCCACAGGGGGGCGCAGTGGAGCCAGGGTTGGTGCCGCCACTCGTCGCTAAAATGCACCAGAAAGGATCGTGCCGTGCAGGAGCCTCCTGCCCGTCTCCCTGGCCTGTGGGGAGCAGGCAGGCGCGTGACCCCTCGCGCTGGGTGGGGGGTCCCCCCGGACAGCAGCGATCCGGCTCTCCTGTCTCCCCCAGGGCTTCTTCCGGCGCAGCCAGCAGGCCAGCGTGACGTACTCCTGCTCGCGGCAGAAGAACTGCCTGATCGACCGGGCCAGCCGGAACCGCTGCCAGCACTGCCGGCTGCAGAAGTGTGTGGCGCAGGGCATGAGCCGCGACGGTGAGGGGGGCGGGGGCCCGGGGGGGGCGGGGGGGAGAGGGGAGGGAGTCAGGCGGGGAGGGGAGGTGGGGGACAGAGGGAGAGAGAGGGGGTCAGAGGGAGAGGAGGCAGCAGATGGGGGATAGAGGGAGAGAGGAGGGGGTCAGAGGGAGAGAGGAGGGGGAAAGAGGGAGAGAAGAGGGGGACAGAGGTGGAGAGGAAGGGGACAGAGGTGGAGAGGAGGGGGACAGAGGGAGGGGAGAGGAGGCAGCAGATGGGGGACAGAGGGAGAGGAGAGGGACAGAGGTGGAGAGGAGGGGGACAGAGGGAGGGGAGAGGAGGCAGCAGATGGGGGACAGACGGAGAGGAGAGGGAGAGAGGGAGAGAGGAGGGGGACAGAGGGAGAGAAGAGGGGGACAGAGGTGGAGAGGAAGGGGACAGAGGTGGAGAGGAGGGGGACAGAGGGAGGGGAGAGGAGGCAGCAGATGGGGGACAGAGGGAGAGGAGAGGGATAGAGGGAGAGAGGAGGCGGACAGAGGGAGGGGAGAGGAGGGAGCAGGAGGGAACGGAAAGGGAGGAGGGAGGGGAGAAAGAAGGGAGGTGAGCAGTCCTTCACAACCTTAGAAAGCCACCAGGATCTGACCGAAGTAACTCTGAGTTGTCCTGTCTTGTGACAGCTGTGAAGTTCGGCCGCATGTCCAAGCGGCAGAGGGACTCCCTCTTCGCCGAGGTGGAGCGACACAGGCAGCAGCAGCAGAAGCTCCAGCACAGCCCCGGGGAGGCCGAGCCCGCCGTGCCGTACCCCAGCAAGGAGCTCCGCGATGGGCAGCCCCGGCTAGGCGAGTCCCAGGCTTCGGCCTACGTGGCCTTCAAGGGAGACAGGGACCGCGACAGCTCGGCCTACGCGCCCGAGGGGCTCACCTGCCTGGCCTGCTCCCAGAGCGAAGTTAAAGCTGCCGCTTCCACAGGCCCGGCCTACAAATGCCACACCGCACCCCCAGTGTCCAGCTCGCAGGTGCGGGGCGAGGGCCGGAGCAGGACAGAGGGGAAAGGTAGGGGAGCAGCACGTCCGCCCGCGCCCACACCTGATCCCTGGAGCTGGGTGGACTTCCAGGGAGGGCCTGTAACCTCCACTCGCTCTAATTAGGGAGCTCTGATTGGCTGGAGGGCCTGTAACCTCCACTCGCTCTAATTAGGGAGCTCTGATTGGCTGGAGGGCCTGTAACCTCCACTCGCTCTAATTAGGGAGCTCTGATTGGCTGGAGGGCCTGTAACCTCCACTCGCTCTAATTAGGGAGCTCTGATTGGCTGGAGGGCCTGTAACCTCCACTCGCTCTAATTAGGGAGCTCTGATTGGCTGGAGGGCCTGTAACCTCCACTCGCTCTAATTAGGGAGCTCTGATTGGCTGGAGGGCCTGTAACCTCCACTCGCTCTAATTAGGGAGCTCTGATTGGCTGAAGGGCCTGTATTCCCCACTCTGTGTAATTAGAGAACTCTTGACTGGCTGGACTTTCTGTTGTCTTCATTCAATTTAATTCGGGAACTTTGATTGTCCAAATGCCCTGTAGTCTTCATGCCGTTTAACTGGGGAGGTCTTGTTGTCTTCTCTCAGTTGGGAAGCTCTGATTGGCCGAACAGCCTGTAGCTTTCACTAAATTTAAGTGGGAGGTTATGATTGGCCGAACGGCCTGTTGTCTCGTCCTGCCACAGTTGAACGGTTCGTGCCCCCGGACAGCCGCCAGCCCTCCCCGGACCAGTCCGGCCTGGGGCTGAGAGAGGGGCACAAGGGACTGACTGCGGATTATGTCAGCTCGGTGGACTTCTACAGCACCTTCCTCAGCACGCTGGAGCCCCCCTCTTCCTCACTGCTGCAGATAGGTAAGGCAGGGAGCAGCGCAGTGAGCAGAGGTGCCCTCTGCCTGCAGGGCAGGCTGTACCCTCCCCGTTTGGAGCAGTAGTGCAGCCCAGCCAGACCCGACAGATTGAGTGAAGCCTCATCAATCTGCCAAGGCTCGATCAGCCGATCTCTGATGTTCGTGGACTGTGGCTGCGGGTTGAAATTCCTGCGGCCTTGTGCAGGAGGTCGAGGCTTGCTGGAGGGTGGGCCAGGCTCGGTCCTGGGTCCCGAGAGGCATGGCGAACAGGGACTCGCTTCAGTCTTGAGTAGAGCAGACTGAAAAGACAGAGCCCTCTCTTGTTTGCAATAGAGTGAGACCTTTAATCTGCACGTTGTTGAGTGGATCTGTGTGTCCTGGTGTGCTGTTGTGCGCTCGCACAGGGAAACTTGTGACTGGCACTGACATCTCTATGCTTGTTGTTGTGTGTCATTGCATCATTGCGTGTCATTGTGTGCTGTTGTGCAGATGAGCTGTGCGCCAGCATTGTGCGTTCACACAGGGAGACCTGCCAGTACCGTGTGGAGGATCTGCAGGCCCTGCGCTACAAGGTCTTCAGCGGGGAGGAGGTGCTGGCCTACCAGAGGAAGGTGAGGCCAGTGAGCGCGATCGTCCTGAGTACCAGCTCCGTCCGCGGAGGTCCCTGTCCCTTGGGCACTGGGGGCTCCGAGAGAGACACACAGGGACTAACAGCCCCATGTCCTTTTCTCCCTCTCTGTCCCTCTAACCTCTCTGTCCTTCTGTGCCCCTGTCCCTGTCTGTCACTTGTCCCTCTTTGCCCACCTGTCCTTTTTTGTCCCCTCTCTGTTCCTGTCTGTCCCCCTGTCCCTCTCTGTTCCTGTCTGTCCCTCTCTCTCCCCCTGTCCCTGTCTGTCCCTCTCTGTTCCTGTCTGTGCCCCTGTCCCTCTCTGTTCCTGTCTGTCCCTCTCTCTCCCCCTGTCCCTGTCTGTCCCTCTCTGTTCCTGTCTGTGCCCCTGTCCCTCTCTGTTCCTGTCTGTCCCTCTCTCTCCCCCTGTCCCTCTCTGTCCAGTCGGTGGAGGAGATGTGGGAGCGCTGTGCTTGCCGGCTGACTGATGCCATTCAGTACGTGGTGGAGTTCGCCAAGCGGGTGGATGGCTTCCTGGACCTCTGCCAGAACGACCAGATCGTGCTGCTGAAAGCAGGTGAGCGAGGGAGTCAGTCGGACCGATCCGCCCGTCCCGTATTGGACCGGTACCGCTGTGTGCTGCACAGAGCTGTCCACACCCCCCCTCACCCTCCCTCTCTGCCGTCCAGGCTCCATGGAGGTGGTTCTGATCCGGATGAGCCGGGTGTTTAATCCAGAGAACAGCACCGTGTTCTTCGAAGGGAAGTACGCTGGGAGTGAAGTCTTCAAGTCGCTGGGTGAGACACACTGATACCCACACACACACAACTTACACACACACTGACACCCTGATACACACACTGACACACACACTGACACCCTGATACACACACTGATACCCACACACACACAACTTACACACACACACTGACACCCTGATACACACACTGACACACACACTGACACCCTGATACACACACTGATACCCTGATACACACACTTACACACACACACTGACACCCTGATACACACACTTACACACACACACTGACACCCTGATACACACACTGACACACACACTGACACACTGACACACACACTGATACCCACACACACTGACACCCTGATACACATACTGACACCCTGATACACACACTGACACACTGACACACATACTGACACCCTGATACACACACTGATACCCACTGACACACACACTGACACACTGACACACACACTGATACACAGACTGAGCAATAGTCTGAAATGCTGACACACTGACTGGCAGACACACCGACACACAAATACAGATACAAATCTCCAATTCCAGACCTGCAGACACAAGAGCATCAGTGTTCACTCTGTCCACCTCTGCCTCTCTCTCCAGGCTGCAGTGACCTGATCCTGCCCATCTTCGATTTCGCCCACAGCCTGTGTGCACTGCACCTCAGCGAACAGGAGGTGGCGCTCTTCACCGCTCTGGTGCTCATCAACCCAGGTGTGCATGACTGGGCACGCGCAGACAGAAACAAGCACAGAACGCACCCTGTCCTCTCGCTCACTGTCTCTCTCTCTCGCGGCCAGAGCGGCCCTGGCTGCAGGAGCGAGCCCGGGTGGAGAGGCTGCGCAGTCGAGTGGAGCTGGCCTTCACTCACACCCTGCAGAGGAGCCAGCACCCGGGCCTGCTGAGCAAGGTGAGAGGGGTCAGGGGGACGGGAGGAGAGAGGGGGGGGCAGGGGGAGAGGAGGAGGAGAGAGAGGAGAGAGAGGGGGAGAGGAGGAGGAGAGAGAGGGAGTCAGGGGGACAGGAGGAGAGAGAGGGGACAGGGGGAGAGGAGGAGGAGAGAGAGGAGAGAGAGGGGGAGAGGAGGAGGAGGAGGAGAGAGAGGGAGTCAGGGGGACAGGAGGAGAGAGGGGGGGCAGGGGGAGAGGAGGAGGAGAGAGAGGAGAGAGAGGGGGACGGGGGAGAGGAGGAGGAGAGAGAGGGAGTCAGGGGGAGAGGAGGAGGAGAGAGAGGGGGACAGGGGGACGGGAGGAGAGAGGGGGGGCAGGGGGAGAGGAGGAGGAGAGAGAGGAGAGAGAGGGGGACGGGGGAGAGGAGGAGAAGAGAGAGGAGAGAGAGGGGGACGGGGGAGAGGAGGAGGAGAGAGAGGGGGACAGGGGGAGAGGAGGAGGAGAGAGAGGGGTCAGGGGGATGGGAGGAGAGAGAGGGGGCAGGGGGAGAGGAGGAGGAGAGAGAGGGGGAGAGGAGGAGGAGGAGAGAGAGGGGGACGGGGGAGAGGAGAAGGAGAGAGAGGGGACAGGGGGAGAGGAGGAGGAGAGAGAGGGAGTCAGGGGGACAGGAGGAGAGAGGGGGGACAGGGGGAGAGGAGGAGGAGAGAGAGGAGAGAGAGGGGGAGAGGAGGAGGAGGAGGAGAGAGAGGGAGTCAGGGGGACAGGAGGAGAGGGGGGGGACGGGGGGACGGGAGGAGAGAGGAAAGAGAGACAGGGGGAGAAAGGAGCAGGAGCAGAGAGGTGTGAGGCAGGAAGAGGGAAAGTGAGATGGAGGGGTGTACGTGGGAAGGAGAGGGGGACAGAGGGAGAGGGGGGAGGGAGGACAGCGAGGAGAGAGGCAGTGCTGGGGGTGCAGGAGCATAGAGACGCTATACTGGGACACTCCTGCCCTGTCCATAAAATATCAGTGTGCTGACCACGTCCCTGGGTGTCATTCCCAGCTCTACCAGAAGATGGCGGTGCTGAAGTCCCTGTGCTCTCTCCATATGGAGAAGCTGCGCTCCTTCCGCCAGTTGTACCCCCTCATCGTCCACTCCCTGTTCCCCCCTCTTTACAAAGAGCTCTTCACCTCCGACAGTGAGCCCCCGCTGGCCAGGGAGTGAACTGCGCCCTCTGCTGCACACACTGATACCTGTCTGTCTGTCCTGTAAATTCTTTTATTCCTGACATTAAGATGAAAGCATTTAAAATATATATATATTCTTTTATGAGTCTGGGCAATAGCTATTGTATATTTTAGATAAATATTTGAGTAATTATTGTTTTTTTAAAATACTTTTTGTAGGGGAAACAGTGCTGATTATAATTTAAACAACACAATGTGTTTGAATGGTGATTTGTATCTATCACAGGGCTCTGCTGCAAACCAGCTATAACAGGAAAATGTACGAATTTGGGAATCTGGTGAAATAAGGAGTATGTGTGTGCTGGAGGGTATCTGTGTGTGTCAATTGTGTGACTGTGTGTCTGCATTCAGTTGTGTGAGTGCGAGAATGAATACATGTGTCTAAGTGTCTGGTTGAAAGAGAGTGTGTGTCCAATTGTGTGAGTACGAGTGTGTGTATGTGTTCACAGTTGTGAGTGTGAGAGTGTGTGTCTGTGCGTCCGATTGTGTGAGTGTGTGTATGTGTGTACAGCTGTGAGTGCGAGTGTGTGTCTAATTGTGTCAGTTTGAGAGTGTGTCCAATTGTGTGAGTACGTGTGTGTGTATATGTTCACTGTTGTGAGTGTGTGTATGTGTGTACAGCTGTGAGTGCGAGTGTGTGTCTAATTGTGTCAGTTTGAGAGTGTGTCCAATTGTGTGAGTATGTGTGTGTGTATGTGTTCACAGTTGTGAGTGTGTGTATGTGTGTACAGCTGTGTGAGTGGGAGAGTATGTGTGTCTGTGTGTCCAGTTGTGTAAGTGAGAGCGTGTGTCTTTGTGCCAGTGCAGGAAGTTCCCCAGCCTGTGTGCTGGTATGTGATAGCAGTGCGGCAGTGACTGTCTCTCAGCAAGTCAGAGAGAAACTGCTCCTTTGCATTTAAGCTTTAAAGTAGAGCTACATGAGGAAGATGAGCAGGAAGATGTAGCTTGTTTTTCTGGCTGTGGGTCAAGATCTGTAAATGTGTTTGTCTCCATTGTTTTGATTCCCTTATTTTAACTCTTGAATTGTCATTATTTGTAATTATTGTTAATGATAATTGTTACAATAAAATGTGAGAAGTGATTAAGCTTTGCAGTGGTGCCGTGGTTCACGTATGAAATGGCATTTTCCTGTGCGCTACCCATGACATTTGCATGTCTCTCTGCATCACATTTCTGTTCTTTGCATGTCTCTGTGCTCCTCACATATGGAGTAGCATGTTCCAGTGCACGACACGTGTGATCTTTGCCTGGCTCTGTGCACTGCACATGTCACAATCACGGTTGTGGTTAAGACAGATATAAGCTGCTGCCTGAGGTAGGTCAGTCTTGACTTCTGCACAACACAGCCCCGAGTGTCACTGCGGATCTGCACTGAGAGCTAACAGCTGCTCTCGTGCCTGGTAGACAAAAGAATCAGACTTCGTTTGTAAACAAGTGATTCATGTTTAGCAGTGGGTTGTTCTGGTTATTAGCGTTAAGTTGGATTTAATTGTTGTTCTCTCTCCTTCATTTGTCTCTCTCTCTTTTTCCTCTTCCTTCTGTTCCTCTCCTACAGTCTCCCTCTTCCTCTGCCTGTCTCATTCTCTCTGTCACTCTCCCACTGCTGTCTCACTCCCTCCCTGCCTGTCTCACTCCTTCTGTCACTCTCCCACTGCTGTCTCACTCCCTCCCTGCCTGTCTCACTCCTTCTGTCACTCTCCCACTGCTGTCTCACTCCCTCCCTGCCTGTCTCACTCCTTCTGTCACTCTCCCACTGCTGTCTCACTTCCTCCCTGCCTGTCTCACTCCCTCTGTCACTCTCCCACTGCTGTCTCACTCCCTCCCTGCCTGTCTCACTCCTTCTGTCACTCTCCCACTGCTGTCTCACTCCCTCCCTGCCTGTCTCACTCCCTCTGTCTCACTCCCTCTGCTGTCTCACTCCCTCTGTCACTCTTCCTCTGCCTGTCTCATTCTCTCTGTCACTCTTCCTCTGCCTGTCTCACTCCCTCTGCTGTCTCACTCCCTCTGTCACTCTCCCACTGCTGTCTCACTCCCTCTGTCACTCTTCCTCTGCCTGTCACTCTCCCCCTGCTGTCTCACTCCCTCTGTCACTCTTCCTCTGCCTGTCTCACTCGCTCTGTCACTCTCCCCCTGCTGTCTCACTCCCTCTGTCACTCTCCCCCTGCTGTCTCACTCCCTCTGCCTGTCTCTCTCTCTTTCTGTGCTTCCTTTTAAACTATAATTGGTCAGGGAAGGCCTGACCTGTGTCAAGCCTGTCCCTCCCCTCTCTCCTCTCTCTCCTCTCCCTGAGCCTCTCCCTCCTCTCTCCTCTCCCTGAGCCTCTCCCTCCTCTCTCCTCTCCCTCTTCTCTCCTCTCCCTCCTCTCTCCTCTCCCTGAGCCTCTCCCTCCTCTCTCCTCTCCCTCGCCTATTTTCCACTGACGTCTGATGGCCAGTTCTCAGGAATTCGCTCTCTGGTGGGGATTTGTTCAGCTTTTTGTGTAATATTGGAAAAAAAGCCAAGAGTTAGACATCATCCAACACAGATAAGAGCCAGAGATCTCGTATTGCATGTGTGGATGACAAACGCATACACACTGACAGAGAAACACACAGGCACACAAACACTGACAGAGACACACATACAGACACACAAACACATTTACACACAGACACACATACTGACAGAGACACAGACACACACTGACACGGAAACGCACACTTACACACTGACAGAGACACTGACATGCAGACACACACACAGGGAGACAGAGATACTCGCTCTCTGACACACATCCACAGAATCACACACACTCCTTTGGCTGTGTAGCCTGGAAAATATAAATTATACAACTTCTGGATGGAAGAGATTGTTTCATGGATTCCTGCTAATGCATTGCGAGATATTTTCTGGAAGGTCTTTCTGGAAGGGGAGATCATGCAATGTTCTTCCTGGAACAGAAGTCCGTGGCTGAGCTGGCATGTCAGTATCGTGCTTTTTCCCAGAGTGCTGCCATTAGGAAGACTGGCCCTCCAGATCCACACAGATGACCTGGATACTGGCGCAGCAGGCGTGAGTCAGAGGAATTTCTGCAGAATTCAGAATCGGGCAGCCCTCTGGCAGAGGACATTGCACACTCATAACTCAGAGCAGAGTTACACGCACGCAGGAGAGCTGCCACATGTAGATACAAAATAGGAACCACTGAGCTTGAGGAGGCTCATCTGGTGACTGGGGCCACAGTAAAAAAGCAAACTAAATGTCAGGATTTGCTCTGTACTGTGCTTTTACCCTGATCTTAATGAGCTTTACTGCACTGTACTGTGCTTTTACCCTGATCTCACTGGGCTGTACTGCTCTGTACTGTGCTTTTACCCTGATCTCACTGGGCTGTACTGCACTGTACTGTGCTTTTACCCTGATCTCACTGGGCTGTACTGCACTGTACTGTGCTTTTACCCTGATCTCACTGGGCTTAATTGCACTGTACTGGGCTTTTACCCTGATCTCACTGGGCTTTACTGCACTGTACTGGGCTTTTACCCTGATCTCACTGGGCTTAACTGCACTGTACTGGGCTTTTACCCTGATCTCACTGGGCTGTACTGCACTGTACTCTGCTTTTACCCTGATCTCACTGGGCTTTACTGCACTGTACTGTGCTTTTACCCTGATCTCACTGGGCTGTACTGCACTGTACTGTGCTTTTACCCTGATCTCACTGGGCTTAATTGCACTGTACTGGGCTTTTACCCTGATCTCACTGGGTTTAACTGCACTGTACTGGGCTTTTACCCTGATCTCACTGGGCTGTACTGCACTGTACTGTACTCTGCTGTGCTTTTACCCTGATCTCACTGGGCTTTACTGCACTGTACTGTGCTTTTACCCTGATCTCACTGGGCCTCACTGCACTGTACTGTGCTTTTACCCTGATCTCACTGGGCTTAACTGCACTGTACTGGGCTTTTACCCTGATCTCATTGGGCTGTACTGCACTGTACTGGGCTTTTACCCTGATCTCACTGAGGTTTACTGCACTGTACTGTGCTTTTACCCTGATCTCACTGGGCTGTACTGCTCTGTACTGTGCTTTTGCCCTGATCTCACTGGGCTGTACTGCACTGTACTGTGCTTTTACCCTGATCTCACTTGGCTTAACTACACTGTACTGTGCTTTTACCCTGATCTCAATGAGCTTTACTGCACTGTACTGTGCTTTTACCCTGATCTCACTGGGCTTTACTGCACTGTACTGCGCTTTTACCCTGATCTCACTGGGCTGTACATCTCTGTACTGTGCTGTAGTGTAAATACTATAATTTCTTAAATATTTTATCCAAAGTGACTTACTATACAGGGTTAGCATTTTAAAAAAATATATATAACGTATAATCTTTGCATACACTTCGATAATATAATCGTAGTTTGCCAGACAGTTCAGTGAAACGTTTGGAGTCTCTCTCCGACCGCGTGGGAGTCCGGATTCCGGAACCCACGCGTGCTAAAAAGCGTGGATGGGAAGGGAGCTCCGGGTGAGAAGTGACGGTCGCTGACGGGAGCAGGAGGACCCCGCCGGCGATGAGTCAGTGTCAGGAGTCTCCCCTGCGCGCCGCGAGAGGCGGAGAGCGAGCAGCCCGAGCTCACGCGCGCCTGTGTGTTTGTTTTCCTGCCCGAGAACTCCGCTCGCAGCTCCGCGCCAGCACTGCGCACTTTCCTCCCGCGACAGGACAACACCACTTCGCAGAGGGAGTGGGGGGAGAGGCCAGAAAGGACGACGTTCTTGTGTTTTTTCCCCCCCCCCAGGGACAGAAAACCGGACAGAGCTCGGGCTCGGCTCGGCTCCGGTACCGACAGAAGGAGCGAGCGGTAGACTGCTCTCGGCTTGACCATGCGGGCTGCTGCTGTTCTGCTCTGCTGGGTGTTCGCCTCGCTGGCTCGCAGCGGAGAGTCGCAGCAAGGTGAGTGCCCCGCTTCTGCCCGCCTGCCCGGCTCCGCGCGGGGTTAACCCGCTCCAGCCCGTCTCGTGCTGTCGGGGGCTCCCGAGACTCGGGGACGCCCAGCGCGCGCCTGCGGGCGAATGACGTCTTTGCCGAACTGCATTCCAGAGAGGGCGAGCACAGTAACACACACAGTACACATACACTGCGCCCTCACACACAGTACACATACACTGCGCCCTCACACACAGTACACATACACTGCGCCCTCACACACACAGTACACATACACTGCGCCCTCACACACAGTACAAACACACTACACCCTCACACACACAGTACACATACACTACAGCCTCACACACAGTACAAACACACTACACCCTCACAAACAGTACACATACACTCCAGCCTGGCACACAGTACAAATACACTACACTCTCACACACATAAACAATCCTGCACCCTCACTCACAGTACAAATAAACTACACACAGTAAACAATCCTGCACCCTCACACGCAGTACAAATAAACTACACACTCACAGTAAACAATACTGCACCCTCACACCCAGTACAAATATACTACACTCACACACACAGTAAACAATACTGCACCCTCACACCCAGTACAAATATACTACACTCACACACACAGTAAACAATACTGCACCCTCACACAGTACAAATATACTACACTCACACACTCAGTAAACAATACTGCACCCTCACACAGTACAAATATACTACACTCACACACTCAGTAAACAATACTGCACCCTCACACAGTACAAATATACTACACTCACACACTCAGTAAACAATACTGCACCCTCACACGCAGTACAAATATACTACACTCACACACTCAGTAAACAATACTGCACCCTCACACGCAGTACAAATATACTACACTCACACACTCAGTAAACAATACTGCACCCTCACACGCAGTACAAATATACTACACTCACACACTCAGTAAACAATACTGCACCCTCACACACAGTACAAATATACTACACTCACACACTCAGTAAACAATACTGCACCCTCACACGCAGTACAAATATACTACACTCACACAAACAGTAAACAATACTGCACCCTCACACACAGTACAAATACTGCACACACACAAACACATACTATAGTACAGAAACCACACCCTCGCACAGAGCACAAATGCATATACAGCACGTGAGATCGTATGTAATCATGAGATATGAGATAATAGGATTTTTTTCTTTGATGGCAGCAGTGTGCTTTCATAAAAAGCAGATGCCATCTGGTTTAAAAAAAATGTAATTCTGAAGTTGCTGTTTTTGTCAGAATGTTTTCTCAGATGTTGTTTCCACACTGACAATCATGTTCATAAACACATGCATTCATGGTTATGTAATATTGTTTATACTGTAGTGCACTATAACATACTGTGGTAAGCTGTGTGGTAAATACTGTAATAAACTACTGTATAACAGTGGTAAAATATGGTTTATACTATAATGCACAATAACACACTCTGGTAAATTGTAGTTTATACTGTAGTACACTATAATACCACGGTAAACTGTGGTATATACTGTTATACACTATAACACACTGTGGTAAACTATGGTATATAATAACTGTGCACACTGAAGGACAGTGACACAGCAGTTCCTTTTTTTCAGTATGTCAGGATAAAACAGTCAATAACCTGTAAAGCCCAGAGAGATCAGGGTAAAAGCACAATACAGTGCAGTAAAGCCCAGTGAGATCAGGGTAAAAGCACAGTACAGAGCAGTAAAGCCCAGTGAGATCAGGGTAAAAGCGCAGTACAGTGCAGTAAAGCCCCGTGAGATCAGGGTAAAAGCGCAGTACAGTGCAGTAAAGCCCAGTGAGATCAGGGTAAAAGCACAGTACAGAGCAGTAAAGCCCAGTGAGATCAGGGTAAAAGCACAGTACAGTGCAGTAAAGCCCAGTGAGATCAGGGTAAAAGCATGGTACAGAGCAGTAGAGCCCAGTGAGATCAGGGTAAAAGCACAGTACAGTGCAGTAAAGCCCAGTGAGATCAGGGTAAAAGCACAGTACAGAGCAGTAAAGAAAAACAATATACATGTTGTTTGAAACCATGGCAACATAAAATAAGTCAATTTTAATCCATCCATTTTACCAAATGGGCTTGACTGGCAAATGACTGAATTTCTTCTCATTTAAACGTTATGTGCTCGACTGGCTGAAGAGCACATAGTCAGTTGGATATAAGGTCCAGTGATGAGGCTGTCTGTGTGTTTAGGGGTGCCTCAGTTTGACCCTGATATGACCCAGAGAGAGGTGACCTTGGACAGTGTGTTGGAATTTGAAGGTACCAATATGTTGTCCAATATTTGGCTTTTTATATTTTCTTTTCAAATGGTTTATACACCCGCCTGCAGCAGTACACCTGATTACACACCTGAGAGCAGAGCTACACCTGATTACACACCTGAGAGCAGAGCTACACCTGATCACACACCTGAGAGCAGAGCTACCCCTGATCACACACCTGAGAGCAGGGCTACACCTGATCACACACCTGAGAGCAGGGCTACACCTGGTCACACACCAGAGAGCAGAGCTACACCTGATTACACACCTGAGAGCAGAGCTACACCTGATCACACACCTGAGAGCAGAGCTACACCTGATCACACACCTGAGAGCAGAGCTACACCTGATTACACACCTGAGAGCAGAGCTACACCTGATCACACACCTGAGAGCAGGGCTACACCTGATCACACACCTGAGAGCAGGGCTACACCTGGTCACACACCAGAGAGCAGAGCTACACCTGATTACACACCTGAGAGCAGAGCTACACCTGATCACACACCTGAGAGCAGAGCTACCCCTGATCACACACCTGAGAGCAGAGCTTTACTAACACCTTTACTGTTGTGCCCAGATCTCTTCGACTATGACCCGGATGTGATCCAGAAGGAGGTGCCCTTTGACCTCACAGAAGTGCAGAATGTCAGACTCCGGGGTGCGTATCTCCTGTGTAGTGGGGCAGCAGCAGATCACAGGGTAGGAGGCTGGCTGGGGTGCCGCCTACAGCGCCCCCTCTGGCTGGCTGTGGGGGAGTGGCCTGGGCGAGGGGGTCCATCTCCTCTCTTTTTAAGAACCCGGAGCACTCCTGCAGCCAGTGTCGGGGGGGCCGGAGATAGGTGACCCCAGAACATTCCCTGTAGAGTGAGAGCCAGCAGTGTTTCCTTTGCCCAGGTGGAGACGGTGTGCTGTTGCAGAGGGAGTCGGAGCTGGTCCCGTCCTTTTCGAAAGTGTCAGGTATGGATCTGCTGCCGATACTGATGACAGAATTAGTGGGAAACAGCAGCTGCATTCTGGAAGGCCTTGAACCTCCTGTCACTTGCTCTCTCTGCTCCTGTCCCTGTCCACTTCTCCCCCAGTCCCCGCGTTCTCTCCTCGCGCTTCCCGGGAGCCTCAGGTCCCCTTCCCCCCGGCACAGCCCTTCACCGACAACCTCCTCAACATCTGTCGCTACGGAGACCGGCGGCCCCGCTACCCCCCCGACTCCCTGCCCCACACAGGCTTCAGCCACCTGCGTCGCTACGGCGACACCATCAACCGCCTGGAATCCTGGTACCAAGTCTGCTGCCACGGCAACAGCGCAGTGAAGCTGTGCTGCGCACAACAGGCTGTAATTATCACCTTCTCTCTCCCTCTGTCCAATCTCTCTTTGAGTATCCACTGTCCTCTCCCTCTGTCCACTGTCCTCTTTCTCCCTCTGTCCACTCTCTCTCTGAGTGTCCACTGCCCTCTTTCTCCCTCTGTCCACTCTCTCTCTGAGTGTCCACTGTCCACTTTCTCCCTCTGTCCACTCTCTCTGTCCACTGTCCTCTTTCTCCCTCTGTCCACTCTCTCTGTCTGCTCATTGTCTGCTCTCCCTCTGTCCACTCTCTCAGAGTGTCGACTGTCCTCTCTCCCCATGTCCACTCTGTCCACTCTGTCCCTCGCTCTGCAGTGGCGTGAGTCTCTGTCTCAGTTCTGCGAGGAGGAGTTCTCTATCAAGACTCGACACCACCACTGCTGCCGCGAGGAAGGGGCCGCCCGGTGGGACTGTTTCGCAGGAGACGCCCCCAATCCCTCCTACCTGCCCCCCACGGGGCCGGAGGTCACTCACGGGACCCCTGTGCACGACCCCGAAATCCCGGGCTTCACCTTCGACCCCCTCGCCTGCTCAAGGTAAAGACAAGGCGGGAGTGTGCGCGTGTGTGTGGAAACAGCGGGGGGCACCGTTCACCCTCGTGTCTGCGCTGTCCCCCTCTTCCAGCTCACTCCCCGCCTTGTCGGCAGCGATCCCGGAGCCCAGGGCCTTCACGGAGGCCCAGCGTGGCGCCCTCGGCTTCCCCCCCGGCCGCCCCTCCGCCGCCAACATCGGCCTGGCCTGTCGCCTGCGCAAGTTCCGGCTCACGGCCTGGTCCCAGTGCCCGCTCGGCGCCGCGCCCGGCCGGCTGGACCGCCGCCTGGAGGCCCTGCGGCAGCTGGAGGCGGCGCTGAAGCCCTGCTGCAAGGGCAAGAGGGACCTGGTGGAGTGCGCCGACAAGAAGGTACGGCACGGGGTGTCAGTTCGGGGGTACTGCAGGAGCCGGGCAGGGCAGGGGGGTCAACCTTCGGATAGAAAGGGGTTTGCTCACCCGCGATCCCGCAGGGGGTGCCGGGTCCGTTCCTGATCCTTTACTGGAACCCGAACAGTTGCTGCACTGCCATGAGGCCGGGGAGAGATGCCCACTGACGCGCGGTATCCCAGGATCCTCCAGGGCTGCACGCTGCTCTCCCGGGCTGAGCAGGGCCTCGTGCTGGTAGGGGTTCTGGCCTCTGGCAGCCAGTGAAAGGCTGTAGAGTCCCAGTGGATCCCCCCTCTCTCTGCCCCCCAGTGGAGGAAGGCGATGGACGACTTCTGTGAGCAGGAGCTGCAGGTGAAGGACACTCCGTTCCGCTGCTGCCTGATGAAAGGGCAGAAACGGCACCGCTGCTTCGCCGACGACGCCCCCTACCCGGCCTACGACCACGAGGTCACGCAGCTCAACCTGGCCACCGTCAGCCCCGCCGCCGTGGAGGCCATCTGCAGGCAGCACAAGCTGATGTCCAGAAAGTGAGCGAAGCCCCCCGTCCTGATCGGACAGAGCAGGAGACACACAGGGGCCCCCAGTCCTGAGCAGGAGACACACAGGGGCCCCCAGTCCTGAGCAAGAGACATACAGGGGTCCCCCGTCCTGATCCGCCAGAGCAGGAGACACACAGGGGCCCCCAGTCCTGAGCAAGAGACATACAGGGGTCCCCCATCCTGTTCCGCCAGAGCAGGAGACACACAGGGGCCCCCAGTCCTGAGCAAGAGACATACAGGGGTCCCCCGTCCTAATCCGCCAGAGCAGGAGACACACAGGGGCCCCCGGTCCTGAGCAGGAGACATACAGGGGTCCCCCGTCCTGATCTGCTAGAGCTGGAGACCTGCAATGGACCCCAGTCCTGATCAGCAAGAGCAGGAGACCCACAGGGGACCCCAGTTCTGATCCACGGGGAGGGGGGGCAGCGTATGTCAGAAAGTGTTTGTTCCAGCTCAGCTTGTACTGGTGTATTCTGGGCCTGAGCTGGGGAGGAGCACCTGCACAGGAACTGGGACGCGTGCAGTCCGAGCTCTCTGGAGCCTGTGGGCGTTGTAACTGTGTGTGTTTTACAGGATCCCATTGCCCCACCTGCTGCAGAGGCTGAAGACTCGGTGCTGCTCCCAGTCAGTGGCCGACAGAACCGCCTGCGCTCAAAAAGAGGTCAGTGGTCATTTTAATTGATCAAATTAAGATAAGATCACTTTATTGGCCCTATACAATTTCTTGTATCAAGAATTCGTCTTTTCGCAGACCCCAGCTTGCTCTCCATGAGACACACAGACAGGGAGAGAAACTGGGGGTCAGAGCACAGGGTCAGCCATTGATATGGCGCCCCTGGAGCAGCTGGGGTGAAGGGCCTTGCTCAGGGGCCTAATGGAGTAGGATTGGCCGCGGGATTTGAACCGGCAACCTTCCAGCCACAGGCGCAGATCCTGAGCCACAGTGCCACCACTCCGCCCAAATTAGCTGGGCTGGAGGGTGGGCAGTGCTCAGCTTCCCACCTCACAGTGGCCCCGGCAGCCTTGTACCAAACAGCAGGAGGCACTACTTTGCATAAAGGGTGGTGGGAGTGTGGAACAGGCTGTCCAGCCATGCTCTTGAAGCCGATACCCTGGCTTCTTTCCAGAAACAGCTGGCTGAGATCCACCCGTCTGTGGCAATGAACCGAAAGAGCTAAGAGCAGTGCTATGGTTGCAGGTTCGAGTGCTGCCCGTGTTGCTGTGCGCAAAGAAGATAGAGAGCTGGAGTGACAAGCGGAGCTGTTGCAAAATGCCAGCCCAGAAACGGGCGAGCTGCATCTACGGCACGAAGCTGGAGGCGGTCACCATAGCAACTGCCTCCCTGGACGACAAGAAGTGCCCTGCCTTCTGAGCTGTGGGGGGAGGGAGGGTGGGGGGTGCTGCTGGATTCATCAGTTCTCTGCGTAACGACATGCATGACACCCGCACTGCGTCACGCGCCTTTCCGATCACCGCACGCGGACTCCTGCGCGAGCAGACGCACACAGCATCGCCAGGCTGAAGCCGAGGGGCTGCCTGCTCACTGAGGGTCCGGAACAGCAGAGCTGGAGTCCAGCACAGCGCTGTCAGCGTCCGTCTGCTCGCACAGTCTTTCATCTCTAAAAGTCCTTTATCTCTATTCTATGTCTATGTGGGCGGCCAAAGGCCAGGAAAGAAAAAACAAAGACAAACGATGAATTGCAGTTCTATCTACATTAACACTCTCCTGTACACCATACCCACTGACAGAACACAGATCTGTGCACAGTGACACTCTCCCGTACGCCATACCCACTGACGGAACACAGATCTGTGCACAGTGACACTCTCCTGTACGCCATACCCACTGCCAGAACACAGATCTGTGCACAGTGACACTCTCCTGTACGCCATACCCACTGCCAGAACACAGATCTGTGCACAGTGACACTCTTCTGTACGCCATACCCACTGACAGAACACAGAGATCTGTGCACAGTGACACTCTCCTGTACGCCATACCCACTGACAGAACACAGATCTGTGCACAGTGACACTCTCCTGTGCGCCATACCCACTGACAGAACACAGATCTGTGCACAGTGACACTCTCCTGTAAGCCATACCCACTGACAGAACACAGATCTGTGCACAGTGACACTCTCCTGTACGCCATACCCACTGCCGGAACACAGATCTGTGCACAGTGACACTCTCCTGTACGCCATACCCACTGACAGAACACAGATCTGTGCACAGTGACACTCTCCTGTACACCATACCCACTGACAGAACACAGATCTGTGCACAGTGACACTCTCCCGTAAGCCATACCCACTGACAGAACACAGAGATCTGTGCACAGTGACACTCTCCCGTAAGCCATACCCACTGACAGAACACAGATCTGTGCACAGTGACACTCTCCCGTACGCCATACCCACTGACAGAACACAGATCTGTGCACAGTGACACTCTCCTGTAAGCCATACCCACTGACAGAACACAGATCTGTGCACAGTGACACTCTCCTGTAAGCCATACCCACTGACAGAACACAGAGATCTGTGCACAGTGACACTCTCCTGTACGCCATACCCACTGCCAGAACACAGATCTGTGCACAGTGACACTCTCCTGTACGCCATACCCACTGACAGAACACAGATCTGTGCACAGTGACACTCTCCTGTACACCATACCCACTGACAGATTTGCCCTGCACACTCTCCTGTACATCCTGGGGTTATTCCACTAACAGAAATTCACACTTTCTGTCAAGTGCACTTGCATACTGTGGTATTATTTAATTATTAATAGCTATAGTTTTTTGCCCCCACAGAGTATATATCAATGGCAGAGATATATATATTTTGCACTAATATCTTATATTCACCGTGTACTCTCACTGATAAGACAATAAAACCTTTACTTGTATTTAAATCACGTTTTCAAGCTTATTGAATAAGAGCCAATCTCTCCCCCCCCCCCAAAATGTGTATTTCCACTTCTCTCCACAAGGTGGCTCCAGGTGAATCCTGTGCTCACTGTGGCACCCAGACACCCAGCAGATGTTTATTGTTCAGAACTGATTTTCCTAGGTGGTTGTACTGATAATAACGCCCAACTTCCATGCTTGGGCAGTTCCAGTCCGGTCTGTGCCTGTCAAACAATGGCACGCCACTGGTCACTCTTCGCCAGCACTGTGGGTGGGCTTGTGTCGGACCAGGGTGTCCAGGATGGGGACCACGGTTTATCACACCACAGTGCCCCCTTGTGGATGAAAGGGGGAATCCTATTCAGAACTGTAAAAGGAGTCATGTCAGCTGGGATTGATGTAGAGACTCACTCACTGTAGCTGCCTCACACTGCACTGAGCCTCTATACACACACACTGGGGCTGCCTCACACTGCACTGAGCCTCTGTACACACACTGTAGCTGCCTCACACTGCACTGAGCCTCTATACACACACTGTAGCTGCCTCACACTGCACTGAGCCTCTATACACACACACTGGGGCTGCCTCACACTGCACTGAGCCTCTGTACACACACTGTAGCTGCCTCACACTGCATTGAGCCTCTATACACACACTGTAGCTGCCTCACACTGCACTGAGCCTCTATACACACACTGTAGCTGCCTCACACTGCACTGAGCCTCTATACACACACACTGGGGCTGCCTCACACTGCACTGAGCCTCTATACACACACTATAGCTGCCTCACACTGCATTGAGCCTCTATACACACTCTAGGGCTGCCTCACACTGCACTGAGCCTCTATACACACACTGTAGCTGCCTCACACTGCACTGAGCCTCTATACACACACTGTAGCTGCCTCACACTGGATTATTAGGAGGCCATGACCGGTACAGGCCAGGGGGAAATTTGGATTGGGAACAGAAGTCAAATTGGAGATGATCACCCACGAGCGCTTGCAGTGTGGGAGTAGCATGCCGGTCTAGTTTCCTCGCATCCCGAGGTTATCCAGGAGTATCGGTCTCCAGGCTACGGTGCAGTGAGCCGGAGAGGGAGGCAGTGTGTCTGGTTGATCTGGTTCAGTGTGCTGGGTGGTTCCTCTGCTCCTGTGTCCTGGAGCCCTATTAGCTCACATGTGTTGCTTCATGCTGCCCTGGTGACTGGGACCCTGGCTGTGATCTCTGGGGTGTTGGGGCTCATCCTAGACTGCGACCCCAGCTGTGATCTCTGGGGTGTAGGGGCTCATCCTGGACTGCGACCCTGGCTGTGATCTCTGGGGTGTAGGGGCTCATCCTGGACTGCGACCCTGGCTGTGATCTCTGGGGTGTAGGGGCTCATCCTGGACTGCGACCCTGGCTGTGATCTCTGGGGTGTAGGGGCTCATCCTGTACTGGGACCCCAGCTGTGATCTCTGGGGTGCGGAGGCTCATCCTGCACTGGGACCCAGAAACAGGCGGACAGAGGGGGAGATGGGAGCGCCTGGGTGATGGAGGGAGGGGTGTGCAGTACTGCTGTCCCACTGCAGTGAGGGTGCTGCTCTGAGCTGCCAGCCCGTCTGGGCTTGCCTCTGTGGGGGGTAGAATTCTCCGCTGGGCTGCTGGTGAGAAACGGCGCCTCTGTATCTCCACCCTGCCAACCGCTATCTTCAGGAAACACGGCTTTCTGCGGCTTCAGGAGAGCAGCTGTCAGATAAAAACTCGCTAAGGGTAATTTATTCTGTTGTTGTCTTTCTAGTTCTCCTTTCTTTTTACTGGATGCTTTCCTTTTTTAGAGAAATATTTTTAGAACTGCAGGCCAGCGTGACAGACCAAGACCCCAGTGCACAGCAGTCTGATCCAGTCCAGGTTTTACATAACAGCCAGTCAGTAATCCAGTGCACAGCAGTCTGATCCAGTCCAGGTTTTACATAACAGCCAGTCAGTAATCCAGTGCACAGCAGTCTGATCCAGTCCAGGTTTTACATAACAGGCAGTCAGTAATCCAGTGCACAGCAGTCTGATCCAGTCCAGGTTTTACATAACAGCCAGTCAGTAGTCCAGCCCATTTTCCCAGAAGCCATTTAATTTTCCAGTGCGAGTTTGGACTGTGGTAAGAAACCCATACAAACTGAGGGAGAACATGCAAACTCCACACAGACAGGACCCCAGAGTAGCCAGGCAGCAATGGCAACCTGTGAGTCACCCTGCTGCCTACTGTGGTTTCTATGAGCTGACAGATATGTATTGCCAAAGGTTCCACCACCACCATCCAGGTGGATGCTGCACATTGGTGGTGGTGGAGGGGAGTCCCCATTACCTGTAAAGCGCTTTGAGTGGCATGTCCAGAAAAGCGCTATATAAGTGTAAGCAATTAATTAATTAAAGGTGTACATACAGAGAGCAAGAGATGAGACAGCACGCAAGCCCCGCTCCAGACAAACAACCAGAACAATAAACGATGAGATTACAAATACCCGCCCCCCGCATTTCAAGCACCGTTGTTCCTGAACAGCACACAGCACGTGGTGTTTGCTTTCCTGTTCCGCTCTGCCCCCCTGACGTCACCCCGCCCCGTGCGCCTGCGCAGAGCGGCTCGCGTCGTGGGAGCCCTCGCCTCTCCGCGGAGAAACAGCTGATGGCGATGATGATGAAGATGATGGTGGTGATAATGAGGAGGAGAAGGAAGCGGACGAGGATGCCCTGGTGAAACACAAGAGCTGTGATGCTTGGGGAAGAAAAGAAGCTCGAAGAAAAACGCAGAAAACAATTTTTGTATTAAAATCGATCCCACCCCCCCCTACCACCACCTCTCTTCCGCCTGCATTTTGTTTTGTCTCCGGGAAGGAGTGCAGACACTGGCGCTGGTCTCTAACTGAGGGAGACGAGCCCTCGCACCGTCGGGGGCTTACGTTTATACATAAAGAGCGGCCGGGCTGAGTCCTGGCTCAGTGTCTCTCGGCTACAAGCCGATCCCGATCGGTTATCGATCCGGTGATTGATCCGCAGTCGCCGGCGGTGGCGCCCATGTGCGTTGGTTGCTTTGTGTCGCTGAGCACAAACGGCATCGACACACTCCTGGCGGCTTTTCACAGCTCCGACCGAGCCGATCTGAAGGAGATCGGGGCAGGACCATAATCATAACAGTAGAAAGAACGACGACATTATCATTATTTTGCGTGGGGAGAGCTCCCCGCGTTGGTGGGAGCGGCAGCGTGTCCAGAAGGTGCGAGAGACTTGCGGAGGAGGGAGTTGGGACTGTGTTTTTGTGTGTTTTGTTTTCTTGCTCTGCTGGGGGGGATGGGGTAGTTAAAAATCGTCGCTATTGATAATCTGTCTACGGATTCCGGAAGAGGTTTTTTTTTTATCCCGAGAAGTCGGAGCCGAAGGAGCGAAGTGTTACTGGGGACCTTTGTTTTTTTTCCTTCTTCTCCCTCCCTCCTTCGAGAGACAGACGCCCACAGACGCGCACACCGGCGCCCGCCTTGTTGTTTACCCGGTCCAGCGAGAGAGAGAGGGAGGAGACCGGAGGGAAACGGCAGAGAGAAGCGGGAGACACTGCCAGGAGCGGCCGGACCGGGAGCGGCCTCGGCGGGGTCAAGTGACTAGGAAACCTCGAGGCATCGGGCCCCCCCCCCTCCCGAGGGCGCAAAATGGCGACGGCGGCGGCGGCGGCGGCTCCCGTCACATCGGGCTCCTCGGCTCCCACAGGTAAAATGAACGTGAACAAATAAATCGAAGGATATCTAAACCTGCGGAAATGCGTATACCGTAAAGGGGCCTGCGAGGCCTGGGTTATACTTTGTGTTTTGGGAGGTTCGTGTTGGTCCGCCACCGCGTCGGACGAGTTAAACCGAATCCGACGTTGCTGATGCGGTAACGTTTTTTTTCCCTCCTCTGTTACCAAACACCGCTTTGTAAACAAATCTTCCATTAAAACGCACATTTAAGGTCAATAACATGACGAAAGTTAACCGAAGAGGGGTTATAGGTGCCTCCTGTTGTGTCGTGAGAGAACCGCAGACGGAGAGACGCAGGAATTTTCCACTAAGACTCGGACAGACCGCAAGAGCCTCCTAATAATTTGGCAGTCGATGCTCCAACCCCATTTTGAGGGTTTCACTACAGTATTGGGTTTTAAAGAGAGGAGAGAGGAACCTTTTCTATTCCTTTGTTAGTTTAAGGGTTGGGGGTGCACGGTATTTTGGCTTGCGAACCTCAGTATCTTTTTTTTTCCGTTTCACAAAACAGGGTTTTACTGTGTTACCAGAGATGTCGGACTCCACTCTGAATTTTTATAGTCTTGTCCATCAGACTGTCAGCGCACAGGACTAGTGGGATCCGTTCCGGGTTTTACCGTGTGCTCAGTCAGACGTGCAAAGTGATGCGATCCACTCCAGGTTTTACTGTGTGCTCAGTCAGATTCCCAGTGCACAGTGGTTAGGTTCACCCCAGGTTTTCTGGTGTTTTCAGCCAGCTGACCACACTGCAGTGGTCTGATCCTGTCGGGTTTTGATAGTGTTGTCACTCAGGTCGCTAATGCACAGCTGTTTGGTAACAGTAATCCAGGTTTTACTGTAGTTTACTAGGCTCCCCTGTGTAAAAGGCGGCCCCCAGCTACACAGTAAGTTGAGAAAGCTCACACAGTAGCCCTCAGGCTGGGTACTTCACTCCCGACTGTTACTGACTCCTGAATGAGAAAACTCCCAGTGTCTAGAATGACACTTGAACTCTGTATAAAAGAGGCTTCTTTGACTGTTGGATGTTGCTCTTCTGTTGTGCTCAAGTCGTGTTGAGTTTGGAGGCACCTCAGCCCAGTTTGGAGAGAACACCAGGATGCTCCTGCTCGCTGAGCTTTCTTTGCACAAAGGGTGGTGGGAGTGTGGAACAGGCTGCCCAACCATGCTGTTGAAGCTGCCACCCTAGCTTCTCTCCAGAGACAGCTGGTTAAGATCCACCAGCCAGGACAGGAGGCACTGCTTTACGCTACGGGTGGCGGGAGGGTGGAACAAGCACTTGGACAGCCATGTTGCCAAAGCCGAGGCCCCGGCTGCTTTCCAGAATCTGGGGGGGGGGGTGAGATCCTGGGATTAGCTGCTTAACTAGCAAAGGGGCTGTTGTCTGAATCCGCCCTCGTGTTCTCAGGCCATGTGGCTGGGAAGCAGGCGGTAGGGGTCAGTGAGGACAGCTGGAGCTGAGCAGATTCCTCAGGTTTGGAGGTGGTGGGGTGTAGAAGAAAAGGAACGTTTTCCAAGCTCCAGCTCGGCTAATGGCTTCACCAGGCGGTCGAGTCATGTGGCTGGAATTTGTGCAGGCGCTGCCCCTGCCTGTGAGGCAGAGTATTAATAATAACATACTTACACAGCGCTTTTCCTGGACACTCCACTTCACAGCGCTGTACAGGTAATGGGGATCCCCTCCACCAGCACCAGTGTGCAGCCCCACCTGGATGATGCGCCAGTCCGCTCCCCACACACCAGCTCTCAGTGGGGAGGAGAGCAGAGTGATGAAGCCAGTTCAGAGATGGGGGTTATTAGGAGGCCATGACTGGTACAGGCCAGGGGGAAATTTGGATTGGGAACAGAAGTCAAATTGGAGATGAGCGCCTGCAGTGTGGGAGTAGCATGCCGGTCTAGTTTCCTCACATCCCGAGGTTATCCAGGAGTATCGGTCTCCAGGCTACGGCGCAGTGAGCCGGAGAGGGAGGCAGTGTGTCTGGTTGATCTGGTTCAGTGTGCTGGGTGGTTCCTCTGCTCCTGTGTCCTGGAGCCCTATTAGCTCACATGTGTTGCTTCATGCTGCCCTGGTGACTGGGACCCTGGCTGTGATCTCTGGGGTGTTGGGGCTCATCCTGCACTGGGACCCCAGCCGGGTCTCTGGGGTGTAGGGGCTCATCCTGCACTGGGACCCCAGCCGGGTCTCTGGGGTGTAGGGGCTCATCCTGCACTGGGACCCCAGCCGGGTCTCTGGGGAGTAGGGGCTCATCCTGCACTGGGACCCAGAAACAGGCAGAGGGGTCAGAGGGGGAGATGGGAGTGCCTGGGTGATGGAGGGGATGGAGGGAGGGGTGTGCAGTACTGCTGTCCCACTGCAGTGAGGGTGCTGCTCTGAGCTGCCAGCCCGTCTGGGCTTGCCTCTGTGGGGGGTGGAATTCTCCGCTGGGCTGCTGGTGATCCAGTCCAGGTTTGGTGGTGTTGTCTGGGTGCACCCCTGTGTGTGTGTGTTTGATCTGCCGGTCAGGGCAGTACGCGCCTTCGCTGGAGCCTCCCTCATGTGCTGCTGGAGTGTTGATGCGGAGCTGCGGGGCTATTTATACCCAGCTGTATCTGGGAATGTTTATTTCTGCAGACCTGTGTAGGCTCTGCCCGTTAAACCGGGACCTGGCCGACAGAGTTGTCTGGTGAAGTCTGTCTGTCTGGCCCGACAGATGGGTAAAAATATCCCGGAGGAGTGCTGGAGCTGTCGCCAGTTACTACAGTAAACCGGGCATTAGCAGGCTGGATCCAGGAGGACGGGGGTCTGTCAGCGGACCTGACAGGGCTGTAACAGTCATGTCTTCTCCTGCAGATCTCAGGACTCAGTTCTGGAGAAGGCTGCACCTTCAGAGAGGTACTGGCATGGAGGAGCGCAGCATGCTGGGTGTGTGTGTGTGTGCACGGGCACGGGCACTAGCTGGAGTAGAGCAGAGCGAGGGAATGTGCTTTAACACGCTCGTGCAGGAGCCTCAGCCACCCGCTGGCCTGTCCGTTGCTCGAGCAGGCCGAGGGCTCTGTGCTCTCGTAGTCGTCTTTGTGTCCTGAGCCTCGGAGTGAGCGTGGGTTTGTTAAAATGCCATCTCCGCCCCCTTCTGTGGCGCGGTCTTCCAGCACCAGAGCAGGATGACCTCGCTGGTCCCTGTTTGCACCCCTGTGAGGTTCCTTCTGGAGATTGAAGGGCGCTACTGCATCATACTGTAACCCTACAGTCCAGAGATCGCTGGTCCAGTCTGGGTCACACTGTAACCCTACAGTCCAGAGATCACCGGTCCAGTCTGGGTCACACTGTAACTCTACAGTCCAGAGATCACCGGTCCAGTCTGGGTCACACTGTAACCCTACAGTCCAGAGATCACTGGTCCAGTCTGGGCTGGGTCACACTGTAACCCTACAGTCCAGAGATCACCGGTCCAGTCTGGGCCGGGTCACGCTGTAACCCTACAGTCCAGAGATCACCGGTCCAGTCTGGGCCAGGTCACACTGTAACCCTACAGTCCAGAGATCACTGGTCCAGTCTGGGTCACATTGTAACCCTACAGTCCAGAGATCACCGGTCCAGTCTGGGTCACACTGTAACCCTACAGTCCAGAGATCACCGGTCCAGTCTGGGTCACACTGTAACCCTACAGTCCAGAGATCACTGGTCCAGTCTGGGCCGGGTCACACTGTAACCCTACAGTCCAGAGATCACTGGTCCAGTCTGGGTCACATTGTAACCCTACAGTCCAGAGATCACCGGTCCAGTCTGGGTCACACTGTAACCCTACAGTCCAGAGATCACTGGTCCTGTTTAAGTTCCTTGCAGTCAGTTTGCTGTTTAGCTCTGTTTGTATGAACAGTCTCATTATGCAGTTGATTTCTCAGACTGTTTGCATGCTGAGGGCCGTTCTGAGCCTGGGCGGGGGGAGAGACTGGGAGCTGGACTCCCTGGTCTCCTGGCCTGAGGACGGTCTGCTCCCCAGCAGTCTGGCATGTTTGGGGTTGCAGTGGGGCGTGAGGTGGTGCTCGAGTTTCGTCTCTGGGCGAGAGCGTGGGTGCGATTGTGCACGGCCGTCCACTCACGGAGGAAGAGAGCGAACCCTGCCTGCACACTGCTCCATGTGGGTTTGCTGACCCCAGGGGACGCTGTGTGGGGAGCAGGTTTGCTGACCCCGGAGGACACTGTGTGGGGAGCAGGTTTGCTGACCCCAGGGGACGCTGGCCCCTGGGCTGAATTCCTGACCTGGGGTGCTGTCTGTGTGGAGTTTGCACGTTCTCATGTGGTTTGTGTGGGTTTCCTCTGGGCGCTCTGGAGTGGATGTCCTTCCCCCCCCGGAGAGCACGGCGTCTTGGCGACGGGGACCGTGGGGCTGGTCACGGTTGCCAGGCGCCCTGGTTTGGTCTGGAACAGCTGGTCCGACAGGCCCAGCCTGTGAGCCGCTCCTTCCTGCTCACGTCTCCCCTGCATGGGTGCGGCTCTATTCGATATGCTAAATCCCGTCCGTCTCTCTTTCTGTCTCCAGGGTCCACCGGCTCCCGGAAGATGACGGCTTCGGAGGTGAGTCAGGGTCCGGTCTTGCCACACGCAGTACCTGACATAGCAGCCCAGCTGTCCAGACCTGTGTGTGCTCACCTGGAGCTGTGAGAGATACAGTGTGCTGTGTCCTGTCTCTCCCGGGTGTCCAGACCTGTGTGTGCTCACCTGGAGCAGTGAGAGACACCGTGTGCTGTGTCCTGTCTCTCCCGGGTGTCCAGACCTGTGTGCTCACCTGGAAGAGTGAGAGATACAGTGTGCTGTGTCCTGTCTCTCCGGGGTGTCCAGACCTGTGTGTGCTCACCTGGAGCAGTGAGAGATACAGTGTGCTGTGTCCTGTCTCTCCCGGGTGTCCAGACCTGTGTGTGCTCACCTGGAGCAGTGAGAGACACCGTGTGCTGTATCCTGTCTCTCCCGGGTGTCCAGACCTGTGTGTGCTCACCTGGAGCAGTGAGAGATAGTGTGCTGTGTCCTGTCTCTCCCGAGTGTCCAGACCTGTGTGTGCTCACCTGGAGCTGTGAGAGATACAGTGTGGTGTGTCCTGTCTCTCCCGGGTGTCCAGACCTGTGTGTGCTCACCTGGAGCAGTAAGAGATACAATGTGCTGTGTCCTGTCTCTCCCAGGTGTCCATACCTGTGTGTGCTCACCTGGAAGAGTGAGAGATACAGTGTGCTGTCTCCTGTCTCTCCCAGGTGTCCATACTTGGCATCTGTTGTAGTATTTTCATAACACATTAGACCACACGGGCCCTAAAGGGACTGTTCTTCATTTACAGCCTGAAAGACATCAATCTCATTAGTCTCGGACTGAGAAGATTAGGATGGGACTTGATTCAGGTTTTCAAAGAGGCACTGAGGAATTCTGCACAGGGGGTCTCTTCAGAATAAACCAGAGGGCTCAAGTGGGAATGAGGGGGAAGCGCATTTTAAACTGATAACAGGAGGCGCTTCTTTACTCGAAGGGTTGTTGGAGTCTGGAACAAGCTGCTCTTTGTTGGTGAAGCTGATAACTTGGCCTGGGGTCAGTTAATGAATTCCGAAGCTGGTCGGCTGGGCTGAAAGCCTCCATCACTACCTGTTAACCCTCTCTGTGGATACCGGCAGCATGGTGACTCTTCCTCTCTTTCTCTCTCTTTTCTCCCTTGGAATACCTCTCTTCCCACCCTCCTCCCTCCTCTTCCTCTCCCAGGTCCCTGGCTCCTCGGGGATGCCCAGTTCCCAGACGTTGAAGAAGATCGGACACAGGGGGGTGGACCCTACGGGGGAGACCACATACAAAAAGGTCAGAGGTCAGCCTCCCTTGTTGGGGGGGGGGGGGGGGGGGGTAGGGGCTTGTACAACAGTGGTGGGCCCAGTGTCAGGCTGGACAAGCCCTCTCACTCTGCTGGGGTTGCTGGTCTGCATGGTCCACTACTCGCTGGACCGGACTGGCTTGAGCTCACTGAGGTCCGTTCTCGGGGTGCAGCCCTGCCTCTCCGCGCTCTCCCCCCAGCCCAGACGCGGTTCCGTCGGCTCCGCTGGCTGACGGCTCCTTCTTTCCCCCTCGTCCCCTGCAGACCACCTCCTCCGCCCTGAAGGGGGCGATCCAGCTGGGCATCACGCACACGGTGGGCAGCCTGAGCCAGAAGGCCGAGAGGGACGTGCTGATGCAGGACTTCGTGGTGGTGGAGAGCATCTTCTTCCCCGGGTTTGTCTGGCCCTCTCGAGCTGTGCTGATGTCCTGGAGTGTCCAGTCAGTGTGTCTGTGTTAACCCCCCTCTCTCTCAGTGCAGTGTTCATGTACTGGAGTGTCCAGTCAGTGTGTCTGTATGAACCCCTCTCTCTCAGTGCAGTGTTAATGTACTGGAGTGTCCAGTCAGTGTGTCTGTATTAACCCCCCTCTCTCTCAGTGCAGTGTTCATGTACTGGAGTGTCCAGTCAGTGTGTCTGTGTTAACCCCCCTCTCTCTCAGTGCAGTGTTAATGTACTGGAGTGTCCAGTCAGTCAGTGTGTCTGTATGAACCCCTCTCTCTCAGTGCAGTGTTAATGTACTGGAGTGTCCAGTCAGTGTGTCTGTATGAACCCCTCTCTCAGTGCAGTGTTAATGTACTGGAGTGTCCAGTCAGTGTGTCTGTATTAACCCCTCTCTCTCAGTGCAGTGTTAATGTACTGGAGTGTCCAGTCAGTGTGTCTGTATTAACCCCTCTCTCTCAGTGCAGTGTTAATGTACTGGAGTGTCCAGTCAGTCAGTGTGTCTGTATTAACCCCTCTCTCTCAGTGCAGTGTTAATGTACTGGAGTGTCCAGTCAGTGTGTCTGTATTAACCCCTCTCTCTCTCAGTGCAGTGTTAATGTACTGGAGTGTCCAGTCAGTGTGTCTGTATGAACCCCTCTCTCTCAGTGCAGTGTTAATGTACTGGAGTGTCCAGTCAGTGTGTCTGTATGAACCCCTCTCTCAGTGCAGTGTTAATGTACTGGAGTGTCCAGTCAGTGTGTCTGTATGAACCCCTCTCTCAGTGCAGTGTTAATGTACTGGAGTGTCCAGTCAGTCAGTGTGTCTGTATGAACCCCTCTCTCTCTCAGTGCAGTGTTAATGTACTGGAGTGTCCAGTCAGTCAGTGTGTCTGTATGAACCCCTCTCTCTCAGTGCAGTGTTAATGTACTGGAGTGTCCAGTCAGTCAGTGTGTCTGTATGAACCCCTCTCTCTCAGTGCAGTGTTAATGTACTGGAGTGTCCAGTCAGTGTGTCTGTATGAACCCCTCTCTCTCAGTGCAGTGTTAATGTACTGGAGTGTCCAGTCAGTGTGTCTGTATGAACCCCTCTCTCTCAGTGCAGTGTTAATGTACTGGAGTGTCCAGTCAGTGTGTCTGTATGAACCCCTCTCTCTCAGTGCAGTGTTAATGTACTGGAGTGTCCAGTCAGTCAGTGTGTCTGTATTAACCCCTCTCTCTCTCAGTGCAGTGTTAATGTACTGGAGTGTCCAGTCAGTAAGTGTGTCTGTATTAACCCCTCTCTCTCAGTGCAGTGTTAATGTACTGGAGTGTCCAGTCAGTGTGTCTGTATGAACCCCTCTCTCTCAGTGCAGTGTTAATGTACTGGAGTGTCCAGTCAGTGTGTCTGTATGAACCCCTCTCTCTCAGTGCAGTGTTAATGTACTGGAGTGTCCAGTCAGGGTGTCTGTATTAACCCCCCTCTCTCAGTGCAGTGTTAATGTACTGGAGTGTCCAGTCAGTGTGTCTGTATGAACCCCTCTCTCTCAGTGCAGTGTTAATGTACTGGAGTGTCCAGTCAGTGTGTCTGTATGAACCCCTCTCTCTCAGTGCAGTGTTAATGTACTGGAGTGTCCAGTCAGTCAGTGTGTCTGTGTTAACCCCTCTCTCTCTCAGTGCAGTGTTAATGTACTGGAGTGTCCAGTCAGTCAGTGTGTCTGTATTAACCCCTCTCTCTCTCAGTGCAGTGTTAATGTACTGGAGTGTCCAGTCAGTGTGTCTGTATTAACCCCTCTCTCTCTCAGTGCAGTGTTAATGTACTGGAGTGTCCAGTCAGTGTGTCTGTATGAACCCCTCTCTCTCAGTGCAGTGTTAATGTACTGGAGTGTCCAGTCAGTGTGTCTGTATGAACCCCTCTCTCAGTGCAGTGTTAATGTACTGGAGTGTCCAGTCAGTGTGTCTGTATGAACCCCTCTCTCAGTGCAGTGTTAATGTACTGGAGTGTCCAGTCAGTCAGTGTGTCTGTATGAACCCCTCTCTCTCTCAGTGCAGTGTTAATGTACTGGAGTGTCCAGTCAGTCAGTGTGTCTGTATGAACCCCTCTCTCTCAGTGCAGTGTTAATGTACTGGAGTGTCCAGTCAGTGTGTCTGTATGAACCCCTCTCTCTCAGTGCAGTGTTAATGTACTGGAGTGTCCAGTCAGTGTGTCTGTATGAACCCCTCTCTCTCAGTGCAGTGTTAATGTACTGGAGTGTCCAGTCAGTCAGTGTGTCTGTATTAACCCCTCTCTCTCTCAGTGCAGTGTTAATGTACTGGAGTGTCCAGTCAGTAAGTGTGTCTGTATTAACCCCTCTCTCTCAGTGCAGTGTTAATGTACTGGAGTGTCCAGTCAGTGTGTCTGTATGAACCCCTCTCTCTCAGTGCAGTGTTAATGTACTGGAGTGTCCAGTCAGTGTGTCTGTATGAACCCCTCTCTCTCAGTGCAGTGTTAATGTACTGGAGTGTCCAGTCAGGGTGTCTGTATTAACCCCCCTCTCTCAGTGCAGTGTTAATGTACTGGAGTGTCCAGTCAGTGTGTCTGTATGAACCCCTCTCTCTCAGTGCAGTGTTAATGTACTGGAGTGTCCAGTCAGTGTGTCTGTATGAACCCCTCTCTCTCAGTGCAGTGTTAATGTACTGGAGTGTCCAGTCAGTGTGTCTGTGTTAACCCCTCTCTCTCTCAGTGCAGTGTTAATGTACTGGAGTGTCCAGTCAGTCAGTGTGTCTGTATTAACCCCTCTCTCTCTCAGTGCAGTGTTAATGTACTGGAGTGTCCAGTCAGTGTGTCTGTATTAACCCCTCTCTCTCTCAGTGCAGTGTTAATGTACTGGAGTGTCCAGTCAGTGTGTCTGTATGAACCCCTCTCTCTCAGTGCAGTGTTAATGTACTGGAGTGTCCAGTCAGTCAGTGTGTCTGTATTAACCCCTCTCTCTCTCAGTGCAGTGTTAATGTACTGGAGTGTCCAGTCAGTGTGTCTGTATGAACCCCTCTCTCTCTCAGTGCAGTGTTAATGTACTGGAGTGTCCAGTCAGTGTGTGTGTATGAACCCCTCTCTCTCAGTGCAGTGTTAATGTACTGGAGTGTCCAGTCAGTGTGTCTGTATGAACCCCTCTCTCTCAGTGCAGTGTTAATGTACTGGAGTGTCCAGTCAGTGTGTCTGTATGAACCCCTCTCTCTCAGTGCAGTGTTAATGTACTGGAGTGTCCAGTCAGTGTGTCTGTATGAACCCCTCTCTCTCAGTGCAGTGTTAATGTACTGGAGTGTCCAGTCAGTGTGTCTGTATGAACCCCTCTCTCTCAGTGCAGTGTTAATGTACTGGAGTGTCCAGTCAGTGTGTCTGTATTAACCCCTCTCTCTCTCAGTGCAGTGTTAATGTACTGGAGTGTCCAGTCAGTCAGTGTGTGTGTATGAACCCCTCTCTCAGTGCAGTGTTAATGTACTGGAGTGTCCAGTCAGGGTGTCTGTATTAACCCCCCTCTCTCAGTGCAGTGTTAATGTACTGGAGTGTCCAGTCAGTCAGTGTGTCTGTATGAACCCCTCTCTCTCAGTGCAGTGTTAATGTACTGGAGTGTCCAGTCAGTGTGTCTGTATGAACCCCTCTCTCTCAGTGCAGTGTTAATGTACTGGAGTGTCCAGTCAGTGTGTCTGTATTAACCCCTCTCTCTCTCAGTGCAGTGTTAATGTACTGGAGTGTCCAGTCAGTGTGTCTGTATGAACCCCTCTCTCTCAGTGCAGTGTTAATGTACTGGAGTGTCCGGTCAGTGTGTCTGTATTAACCCCTCTCTCTCTCAGTGCAGTGTTAATGTACTGGAGTGTCCAGTCAGTCAGGGTGTCTGTATTAACCCCCCTCTCTCAGTGCAGTGTTAATGTACTGGAGTGTCCAGTCAGTGTGTCTGTATGAACCCCTCTCTCTCAGTGCAGTGTTAATGTACTGGAGTGTCCAGTCAGTGTGTCTGTATGAACCCCTCTCTCTCAGTGCAGTGTTAATGTACTGGAGTGTCCAGTCAGTGTGTCTGTATTAACCCCTCTCTCTCAGTGCAGTGTTAATGTACTGGAGTGTCCAGTCAGTGTGTCTGTATGAACCCCTCTCTCTCAGTGCAGTGTTAATGTACTGGAGTGTCCAGTCAGTCAGTGTGTCTGTATTAACCCCTCTCTCTCAGTGCAGTGTTAATGTACTGGAGTGTCCAGTCAGTGTGTCTGTATTAACCCCTCTCTCTCAGTGCAGTGTTAATGTACTGGAGTGTCCAGTCAGTGTGTCTGTATGAACCCCTCTCTCTCAGTGCAGTGTTAATGTACTGGAGTGTCCAGTCAGTGTGTCTGTATGAACCCCTCTCTCTCAGTGCAGTGTTAATGTACTGGAGTGTCCAGTCAGTGTGTCTGTATGAACCCCTCTCTCTCTCAGTGCAGTGTTAATGTACTGGAGTGTCCAGTCAGTCAGTGTGTCTGTGTTAACCCCTCTCTCTCAGTGCAGTGTTAATGTACTGGAGTGTCCAGTCAGTGTGTCTGTATGAACCCCTCTCTCTCAGTGCAGTGTTAATGTACTGGAGTGTCCAGTCAGTGTGTCTGTATGAACCCCTCTCTCTCAGTGCAGTGTTAATGTACTGGAGTGTCCAGTCAGTGTGTCTGTATGAACCCCTCTCTCTCAGTGCAGTGTTAATGTACTGGAGTGTCCAGTCAGTGTGTCTGTATGAACCCCTCTCTCTCAGTGCAGTGTTAATGTACTGGAGTGTCCAGTCAGTGTGTCTGTATGAACCCCTCTCTCTCTCAGTGCAGTGTTAATGTACTGGAGTGTCCAGTCAGTCAGTGTGTCTGTGTTAACCCCCCTCTCTCTCAGTGCAGTGTTAATGTACTGGAGTGTCCAGTCAGTGTGTCTGTATGAACCCCTCTCTCTCAGTGCAGTGTTAATGTACTGGAGTGTCCAGTCAGTGTGTCTGTATTAACCCCTCTCTCTCTCAGTGCAGTGTTAATGTACTGGAGTGTCCAGTCAGTGTGTCTGTATTAACCCCTCTCTCTCAGTGCAGTGTTAATGTACTGGAGTGTCCAGTCAGTGTGTCTGTATTAACCCCTCTCTCTCTCAGTGCAGTGTTAATGTACTGGAGTGTCCAGTCAGTGTGTCTGTATTAACCTCTCTCTCTCAGTGCAGTGTTAATGTACTGGAGTGTCCAGTCAGTGTGTCTGTATGAACCCCTCTCTCTCAGTGCAGTGTTAATGTACTGGAGTGTCCAGTCAGTGTGTCTGTATTAACCCCTCTCTCTCAGTGCAGTGTTAATGTACTGGAGTGTCCAGTCAGTGTGTCTGTATGAACCCCTCTCTCTCTCTCAGTGCAGTGTTAATGTACTGGAGTGTCCAGTCAGTGTGTCTGTATTAACCCCTCTCTCTCAGTGCAGTGTTAATGTACTGGAGTGTCCAGTCAGTGTGTCTGTATTAACCCCTCTCTCTCTCAGTGCAGTGTTAATGTACTGGAGTGTCCAGTCAGTGTGTCTGTATGAACCCCTCTCTCTCCCTCAGCGAGGGCAGTAACCTCACCCCAGCCCATCACTACAGTGACTTTCGCTTCAAGACCTACGCCCCCATCGCCTTCCGCTATTTCCGGGAGCTCTTCGGCATCCGGCCTGACGACTACCTGGTGAGTCCGGGGGACGCTGGCTGACCTGCCCCCTGCCTCTTACCCCATCGCTGCTTGGTTGTTGTTCTCATGGCCGTTCATTGGATTGCAGTACTCCCTGTGCAACGAGCCCCTGATTGAGCTCTCGAACTCGGGTGCGAGCGGATCTCTGTTCTACGTCTCCAGCGATGACGAGTTCATCATCAAGACTGTCCAGCACAAGGAGGCCGAGTTCTTGCAGAAGCTCCTGCCTGGATACTTCATGGTGAGGCTGGCTGACTCATCGCTCGTTTCTCTGTCCATGGAGCTATGTCTCTGTCTCCCTCTCCTGCTTCCTGCTGTTAATACTGTGTCTGGATTACACACATACAGTGTGTACTGGAGTGTCCAGTCAGTGTGTCTGTATGAACCCCTCTCTCTCAGTGCAGTGTTAATGTACTGGAGTGTCCAGTCAGTGTGTCTGTATGAACCCCTCTCTCTCAGTGCAGTGTTAATGTACTGGAGTGTCCAGTCAGTGTGTCTGTATGAACCCCTCTCTCTCAGTGCAGTGTTTATGTACTGGAGTGTCCAGTCAGTCAGTGTGTCTGTATTAACCCCTCTCTCTCTCAGTGCAGTGTTAATGTACTGGAGTGTCCAGTCAGTGTGTCTGTATTAACCCCTCTCTCTCAGTGCAGTGTTAATGTACTGGAGTGTCCAGTCAGTGTGTCTGTATGAACCCCTCTCTCTCAGTGCAGTGTTAATGTACTGGAGTGTCCAGTCAGTGTGTCTGTATTAACCCCTCTCTCTCAGTGCAGTGTTAATGTACTGGAGTGTCCAGTCAGTGTGTCTGTATGAACCCCTCTCTCTCAGTGCAGTGTTAATGTACTGGAGTGTCCAGTCAGTGTGTCTGTATGAACCCCTCTCTCTCAGTGCAGTGTTAATGTACTGGAGTGTCCAGTCAGTGTGTCTGTATGAACCCCTCTCTCTCAGTGCAGTGTTAATGTACTGGAGTGTCCAGTCAGTGTGTCTGTATGAACCCCTCTCTCTCAGTGCAGTGTTCATGTACTGGAGTGTCCAGTCAGTCAGTGTGTCTGTATGAACCCCTCTCTCTCAGTGCAGTGTTAATGTACTGGAGTGTCCAGTCAGTGTGTCTGTATTAACCCCTCTCTCTCAGTGCAGTGTTAATGTACTGGAGTGTCCAGTCAGTGTGTCTGTATTAACCCCTCTCTCTCAGTGCAGTGTTAATGTACTGGAGTGTCCAGTCAGTGTGTCTGTATGAACCCCTCTCTCTCTCTCAGTGCAGTGTTAATGTACTGGAGTGTCCAGTCAGTGTGTCTGTATGAACCCCTCTCTCTCAGTGCAGTGTTCATGTACTGGAGTGTCCAGTCAGTCAGTGTGTCTGTATGAACCCCTCTCTCAGTGCAGTGTTAATGTACTGGAGTGTCCAGTCAGTGTGTCTGTATGAACCCCTCTCTCTCAGTGCAGTGTTAATGTACTGGAGTGTCCAGTCAGTGTGTCTGTATGAACCCCTCTCTCTCAGTGCAGTGTTAATGTACTGGAGTGTCCAGTCAGTCAGTGTGTCTGTATTAACCCCTCTCTCTCTCAGTGCAGTGTTAATGTACTGGAGTGTCCAGTCAGTCAGTGTGTCTGTATTAACCCCTCTCTCTCTCAGTGCAGTGTTAATGTACTGGAGTGTCCAGTCAGTCAGTGTGTCTGTATTAACCCCTCTCTCTCTCAGTGCAGTGTTAATGTACTGGAGTGTCCAGTCAGTGTGTCTGTATTAACCCCTCTCTCTCTCAGTGCAGTGTTAATGTACTGGAGTGTCCAGTCAGTGTGTCTGTATTAACCCCTCTCTCTCTCAGTGCAGTGTTAATGTACTGGAGTGTCCAGTCAGTGTGTCTGTATTAACCCCTCTCTCTCTCAGTGCAGTGTTAATGTACTGGAGTGTCCAGTCAGTGTGTCTGTATTAACCCCTCTCTCTCTCAGTGCAGTGTTAATGTACTGGAGTGTCCAGTCAGTGTGTCTGTATGAACCCCTCTCTCAGTGCAGTGTTAATGTACTGGAGTGTCCAGTCAGTGTGTCTGTATTAACCCCTCTCTCTCTCAGTGCAGTGTTAATGTACTGGAGTGTCCAGTCAGTGTGTCTGTATGAACCCCTCTCTCAGTGCAGTGTTAATGTACTGGAGTGTCCAGTCAGTGTGTCTGTATGAACCCCTCTCTCTCAGTGCAGTGTTAATGTACTGGAGTGTCCAGTCAGTGTGTCTGTATGAACCCCTCTCTCTCAGTGCAGTGTTAATGTACTGGAGTGTCCAGTCAGTGTGTCTGTATTAACCCCTCTCTCTCAGTGCAGTGTTAATGTACTGGAGTGTCCAGTCAGTCAGTGTGTCTGTATGAACCCCTCTCTCTCAGTGCAGTGTTAATGTACTGGAGTGTCCAGTCAGGGTGTCTGTATTAACCCCTCTCTCTCAGTGCAGTGTTAATGTACTGGAGTGTCCAGTCAGTCAGTGTGTCTGTATTAACCCCTCTCTCTCAGTGCAGTGTTAATGTACTGGAGTGTCCAGTCAGTGTGTCTGTATGAACCCCTCTCTCTCAGTGCAGTGTTAATGTCTTGTTTCTTGTAGAACCTGAACCAGAACAAGCGGACCCTGCTGCCAAAGTTCTACGGGCTGTACTGTGTCCAGGCTGGAGGGAAGAACATCCGGATCGTGGTGATGAACAACCTCCTCCCGTGCGCCGTGCGCATGCACCTCAAGTACGACCTGAAGGGCTCCACCTACAAGCGCCGCGCCTCCGCCAAGGAGCGGGAGAAGAGGCTGCCCACCTTCAAGGACCTGGACTTCATCCAGGACATCCCGGACGGGCTCTTCCTGGAGCCCGACATGTACAGCGCCCTGAGCAAGACTATCCAGAGGGACTGCCTGGTGAGGCCCCGTCCCTCAGCCTAGCTCCTTGTCCTTTCACAGTGACCGCTTGCTCTCTGTCCCCACCGTGTCCCTACAGTGACCGCTTGCTCTCTGTCCCCACCGTGTCCCTACAGTGACCGCTCGCTCGCTCTCTGTCCCCACCGTGTCCCTACAGTGACCGCTCGCTCGCTCTCTGTCCCTACCGTGTCCCTACAGTGACCGCTCGCTCGCTCTCTGTCCCCACCGTGTCCCTACAGTGACCGCTTGCTCTCTGTCCCCACCGTGTCCCTGCAGTGACCGCTTGCTCTCTGTCCCCACCGTGTCCCTGCAGTGACCGCTCGCTCTCTGTCCCCACCGTGTCCCTACAGTGACCGCTCGCTCGCTCTCTGTCCCCACCGTGTCCCTACAGTGACCGCTCGCTCTCTGTCCCCACCGTGTCCCTACAGTGACCGCTCGCTCTCTGTCCCCACCGTGTCCCTACAGTGACCGCTCGCTCGCTCTCTGTCCCCACCGTGTCCCTACAGTGACCGCTCGCTCTCTGTCCCCACCGTGTCCCTACAGTGACCGCTCGCTCTCTGTCCCCACCGTGTCCCTACAGTGACCGCTCGCTCTCTGTCCCCACCGTGTCCCTACAGTGACCGCTTGCTCTCTGTCCCCACCGTGTCCCTGCAGTGACCGCTTGCTCTCTGTCCCCACCGTGTCCCTGCAGTGACCGCTTGCTCTCTGTCCCCACCGTGTCCCTACAGTGACCGCTCGCTCGCTCTCTGTCCCCACCGTGTCCCTACAGTGACCGCTCGCTCGCTCTCTGTCCCCACCGTGTCCCTACAGTGACCGCTCGCTCTCTGTCCCCACCATGTCCCTACAGTGACCGCTCGCTCTCCTCTCTCTGCAGCTGCTGCAGAGCTTCAAGATCATGGATTACAGTCTGCTGGTGGGAGTGCACAACCTGGAGCAGGCCCAGCGCGAGCGAAACCTGGAGTGGAGTGCGGAGGGGGCCGTGACCCCTGACCAGCGCCGGCCTGGCGGGCAGAAGGCCTTGTACTCCACCGCCATGGAGTCCATCCAGGGGGAGGCCCGCGGTAAGGGCACGGTGGAGACGGATGACCAGTGAGTGCAGAATCCTTTTCATTATCGTGGTGGATAGGGGCCAGTAACCAGGGCAGGCTGTGGCACAACACCGTGATCACTGTCATCCCCGATCGCTCTCCTGATGCGAGTCAGTGCACAGTGCAGTCCCACAGCCTCGTCACTGTCAGCCCCGATCGCTCTCCTGATGCGAGTCAGTGCACAGTGCACTCCCACAGCCTCGTCAATATCAGCCCCGATCGCTCTCCTGATGCGAGTCAGTGACACGATACAGTCCCACAGCCTCGTCACTGTCAGCCCCGATCGCTCTCCTGATGCGAGTCAGTGCACAGTGCAGTCCCACAGCCTCGTCAATATCAGCCCCGATCGCTCTCCTGATGCGAGTCAGTGCAGTCCCACAGTCTCGTCACTGTCAGCCCCGATCGCTCTCCTGATGCGAGTCAGTGCAGTCCCACAGTCTCATCAATATCAGCCCCGATCGCTCTCCTGATGCAAGTCAGTGCAGTCCCACAGTCTCATCAATATCAGCCCTGATCGCTCTCCTGATGCGAGTCAGTGCAGTCCCACAGCCTTGTCACTGTCAGCCCTGATCGCTCTCCTGATGCGAGTCAGTGACACGATACAGTCCCACAGCCTCGTCAATATCAGCCCCGATCGCTCTCCTGATGCGAGTCAGTGCACAGTGCACTCCCACAGTCTCGTCACTGTCAGCCCCGATCGCTCTCCTGATGCGAGTCAGTGCACAGTGCAGTCCCACAGCCTCGTCAATATCAGCCCCGATCGCTCTCCTGATGCGAGTCAGTGCACAGTGCAGTCCCACAGCCTCGTCACTGTCAGCCCCGATCGCTCTCCTGATGCGAGTCAGTGCACAGTGCACTCCCAGAGCCTCGTCACTGTCAGCCCTGATCGCTCTCCTGATGGGAGACGCCAGCGTGTCTGCCTGTTTTCTTTTTTCTTTGGCTTACCCAGGTGGACAGCTGAGTGTAGTAGTTCCCTGTTATTAACTGGGCTCCAGCAACCAGTCCACAGCCCTGACTGCCGGGCCGCACTGCTGCCATGTAGTGGGATATCGTTCCGATAATAAGGTTATACTGTGCCTGTCAATCAGAACTCAGTAGCGTTACAAAGAACAGAGAGTGTGGGTGCTGTTATCCGTCTCGCAGTAAAGTATCAGGGGCACAGCGGAGACGGTCAGCGGGCCGAGTGGATATCAGTGCTGACCGGTCGACAGTACCGGCATCGCGATCGATACCCTTCCCGCTGCTGGCTGACTTGTCGCCCGTCGTGTTGTTGACGCAGGATGGGAGGGATCCCGGCGCGGAACGCCAAGGGAGAGAGGCTGCTGATCTACATCGGCATCATCGACATCCTGCAGTCCTACAGGTAAGCTGCGGAGCAGAAGGTCAGAGGGTCTGGGGGTCTAGGGGCCTGGGCCCCCTGTCCGCCCCACGCCTGACCCCATCGTCTCCCGTCCCGCAGGTTCGTCAAGAAGCTGGAGCACTCCTGGAAGGCGCTCGTCCACGACGGGGTGAGAGACTCCGCGCTTTTCCGGGCCCGAT
Source organism: Atractosteus spatula (assembly GCF_055471065.1). Classification (NCBI taxonomy): domain Eukaryota; kingdom Metazoa; phylum Chordata; class Actinopteri; order Semionotiformes; family Lepisosteidae; genus Atractosteus; species Atractosteus spatula. The sequence continues at coordinate 6,111,121 of NC_142730.1, read as the reverse complement.
CCCGCCCTGCGGTGCCCAGTCTTGTCTGGTCCAGTGCGGCCCAGCCCGTGGGTCAGCCCTAACCCTGGTCTGTCTCTCTCAGGACACGGTGTCGGTTCACAGGCCGGGCTTCTACGCAGAGAGGTTCCAGAAGTTCATGTGCAACACAGTCTTCAAGAAGATCCCATGTAAGAGAGCCTGGCCCGGTCAGGGGGGGGTGTGGGGGTGGGTATGGGTGTGTGTGGGCAGGTATGTGTGGGGGTGGGTTTCTGTGAGTGGGTATGATTGTGGATGGGTATGTGTGTGTGGAGGGGGGTTTCTGTGAGTGGGTATGATTGTGGATGTGTGTGTGTGTGGGGGGGAGGGGGTATGATTGTGGGTGGGTATGGGGGTGTGTGTGTGGAGGGGGGAGTGGGTATGTGTGTGTGGAGGGGGGAGTGGGTATGGGTGTGTGTGTGGAGGTGGGTGTCTGTGGGTGGGTATGGGGGTGCGTATGGAGTTGTGGAGCATGGTTAAGGGATGTGTGAGGGGGGTACAGATCTGGTCTCACCTGCTCTTGTCTTCTCCCTCAGTGAAGCCCTCACCCTCCAAGAAGAGCCGCGGGGGGGGCCAGGGGGGCATGCGACGGACGATCACGGGGGGCACGGCCCCCCACCAGCACCAGAACCCCCACCTAGAGCCCCGGCTGGTCTATCACTCGCACCTCCACCACAGCAGCGCCGAGGCCGACGGCGAGACCGGTGAGAGCGGAGGAGTGTGCCGGGGGGTCCGCTGGCAGGCCTGCTTCGCAGCTGGGGTCTGATCTGCTGTTTGTCTCCTCCTCCGCAGGCATGCAGTCAGGCCGCCCTGACCTCCTCCCGAGGACCCCTCCCCTGGATGAGGCCGTCAGCGACTCCGTGGAAACGACCCTGTCGACCTCGTCGCTGGGCAGCGCCGGGCAGCACTCTCCCCTTCGCAGGCAAGAGCTCGTCGTCCTCCCTCTCTCTCTCTCCCCCTCGCTCCTCTCTCTCTGACGCCTCCCTCTCGCTGCAGGTCGGTAGGTGTGGAGGTGCACAAGCCTGCCAGCACAGAGCAGGACAGTGGCTCACCCAACACTCAGGCCAGGTAACACTGGGGACAGAGACACTGAGAGGGACAGACTGCCTGACTGACTGGGGGACAGAGACACACTGAGAGGGACAGACTGCCTGACTGACTGGGGGACAGAGACGCACTGAGAGGGACAGACTGGACTGACTGACTGGGGGACAGAGACGCACTGAGAGGGACAGACTGGACTGCCTGACTGGGGGACAGAGACACACTGAGAGGGACAGACTGCCCGACTGGGGGACAGAGACACACACTGAGAGGGACAGCCTGCCTGACTGACTGGGGGACAGAGACACACTGAGAGGGACAGCCTGCCTGACTGACTGGGGGACAGAGACACACTGAGAGGGACAGCCTGCCTGACTGACTGGGGGACAGAGACACACACTGAGAGGGACAGACTGGACTGGCTGACTGGGGGACAGAGACACACTGAGAGGGACAGCCTGCCTGACTGACTGGGGGACAGAGACACACTGAGAGGGACAGACTGACTGGGGGACAGAGACGCACGCTGAGAGGGACAGACTGGACTGGCTGACTGGGGGACAGAGACGCACACTGAGAGGGACAGACTGGACTGGCTGACTGGGGGACAGAGACGCACACTGAGAGGGACAGACTGGACTGGCTGACTGGGGGACAGAGACGCACACTGAGAGGGACAGACTGGACTGGCTGGGCCCTGTCAAACTGACTCCCCCCTCTCTCCTCCCTGTGTCTCGCCCTGTCCGTCCCTGCCGGGCAGTTTGGAAGAGGAGGCGCCGCTGGATCAGCTCCCGGGCAGCGAGGACGCCATCTCTCTGAGGGACATCGTCCCCGAGACCAACATCTGTTTCGTAAGTGTGTCCTCCGGCCCCGCCAGCCCCCCGCACACAGCTCCCTCCTCGCCGAGGGTCCGACTTTCACCCTCTGTGTCCCAGCAGTGAGCCAGGGGGCCGCGCCCGGAGGCCGGAGATTCCTGGAAGGAGGCGCTGAAGGAAGAGGAGGAGGCGGGGGGCGACGGGAGCTGGCGGCGGGAGAGGAGGCCATGTGCTGTTCGGGGGGCGGGGCGGGGAGCGAGGAGGGGGGCACGAGGCGGCGCGTGTTCGGGCTGGGTGGTGATGGGACAGCCTGGCGCAGCTGGGGGAGGCCGGGAGAGGGAATTCCGATCCGGGATCTGCTGCTCCCGCCCGTCACCCAGAACGCCTCTAAGAGCCTGCTCTGCATCGACCAGGGGGGGGCGCGGGGGTCCCCCCTGCCTCCCTGAAACCTGCCCCGCTCCCTGGCTCTCCAGGAATGTCTCCGGGAATCCCAGCGGCGCGGACACCGGCTCCCTCCCTTCCGGACACCGGGAACTGTCAGTAAAGTGGTCTGGTTGCTCTCTGTGGGTCTCTTTTCCTCGGATCTTGGCGGGAACTTGGGGAACGACCCCCCCTCTCTGGCCCGCAACACTCTCTCCAGACACACCCAGGCCTCTGCTGGCTGGGCCAGGAGCAGAGCTCTGGCTGGAACCCTCTGTTTTTAAACACGTTTTTATTCTCTGAAGCAAAGCCCGGAGCCGCCCGCTGGCGGGGAGTATGGATCACGTTCGGACACGAAGGACCGGCCTGGGCCCTCCCCCCTCCTCCTCCTCCTCCTCCTCGCTCCGGAGCAGGGGCGTGACTGGGCCTGCTTCTCTCTGCCCACTCTTCAGCCTCCAGTCCCTCTGTCCGTGTGCCCAGCTGTGCCTCCGAGTCCAGCCTGTCCACCTCCGTGCCCCGCAGCCCGCTCAGACACGTGCTCACACACTCACTCAGATGCACAGATGTGGTGCAGTTCGGGCAGACAGCCAGGGCCTTCCCAACAGTCTGCTGAATTATGGGACCGCTTCCTTCACCCTCCAGTGGCCCGAGGGCTGGAGATCAGGTCATTAATGGTCCCGCAGCGCAGAAGCCCGACCCAGTGTGGTGGAAGAGTTGTGGTTGACCAGTCCTGCAGGGCCTGATGCAGATGCTCTGGCAGGAGGCTGTTATTTACACTACAGGTGCTGTGGAAGGGGTCGGGTTGGCTGGTTTTGGGAAGGGGGGGTGGGCGTTGTTTCCTTCGACGTGACGAGTGCCTTCCTCCTCTGTGCCCAGCTAGGTCACGATTTCCAGTCTTGATGGAATACAGTGTATGAATATCCCTAATTTGTAAGGGGCAGGAGCTTAAATCTGTCACAGATCACAGAGAGACTGGGGCTCCTTTACAGCTCTCTGTCTGTCCCAGACTGGCAGGGAGATTAATATCCTGACTCTATAAGGGCTGTGTATCTATCTGTAACAGAGACACAGATCACAGTGAGACTGGGGCTCCTGTAAAGCTCTCTCAGAGCTCAGGGTTTCTGCTGAATGATTTGGGGAGAGTGGGTTCTGTATGTAAAGTGCACACACGCAGCGCTGGGGAGGTGCCTGTGTCCTGTGCCCACACAAGCGTATGCTAATGTACAGTACTGCCCCCCCCCCCCCACGAGTTTTAATGTGTGCAGGAGAAGGGGTGGAAGCATCGTGCAAAGGGAGGTTGCAGCCGAGAGGAGGCCCTCTGTGCCTTGGTGGAAGACGAGGACTTTCAGAGAGATTCTTACCGCTGTTGTCGATGAATGTAGCGCCCTCAGTGCAGGGGAATGGGGGGGTCTCTTTCTGTGGCTGAGTGCATGCATGTATATTAAAATGTGCGTGGGTGAGCTTCAGAGGGTCATCGGGTCAGGTGTTCGCAGTCGCCGGGCCGGAGCTGTAGAAGACCACCTGCCCTACTGAGGACGCGTCTCCCACCCTTCAGGAACCCGCAGGAAGAGGGGAGCGCCGCATTCCCAGTCCTGCTCCGGGGTTCCCACACGGGCTCCTGATCCGCCTGCGTGCTCAGTTAAAATATCAAACGTTAAACGGACCTCAGCCTGGTCTCGCGCACCTCCTACTTTCCCCAGTTCCTGAACACGCAGGGTCGTCCAGCTCAAGGGGCTTGAGCAGCCCTCTGCCCTTCGAGCGGACGGACAGCCTGCGGCGGCGTCTCCTGCCAGCTGGCCGGCTGCTTCAGTCTGGGATTCCCGGGAGGTAGAGAGAGAGCCGGGCGCGGGGCCCCAGGACAGGGATTGGGAACTGGGGCGGAGGCCGGGGCGTTGTGTGTTTTAGGCTCTAGGTCCGGTTTCTCTCGTTCTCTCGGCGCTGGGACTGGTGTGATCGTGGCACTGAGAGGAACAGGCACCGGCACGCGGGCAAAACAGGACCCCTTTCATTCAGCCTGGCATGGGCCTGAGAGGCCCGTAGGTGGCGCTCTCTCCCTGCTGGAGGGCTGTTCTTATAGCCAGAGGGGCAAAGACTTCAGAATCTGTTTATTGAGCTAGTTCACTAATTGTGTGTCCTGGGTGCTGTGAAATCCAGGGGCAGTGACCAAGCGTCCCCCCCCCCCCCCCCATTTACAGAGTATTCTCTTCGGGCAGGGGCTAACGATCACCTTCATCTTCGAGACTAATTAAGATACTAATTGAAAGCTGCACCAGAATGGTTTGGGCTAGATTTATACTACTAATACTTACCCGCAGTGAGGATAAGCTGGGGCTTGGCGGGATGTCTCCCGGTGCAGCTCGAAGCTGATCTGGGGGTTCGGGGTTCAGGGTTCGTCCTTGGCCGGAGACTCGTCCGTCTCTCTCGGGATGAAGACGATGAGAATCGAATGAGGTTTTTTTTTAGGTTCTCCAGACTGGCAGCTGGTCTTGCAGATTTTCCTCTTTGTTTACAGAAGCTTTGGCGACGATGATTATGCAGATACACGAAAGGCTTGACGCCTCCAACCCCCCCCCCCATCCCCAACAGGACACTGCTGCTCCTCTTAAAGCCGTCTCGTCCCGAGTGGGCCCTGACTCGCGCAGGGACTCTGTACAGAGCACAACTCCAAGCACAAGGCCGAGCATGCACAAACACTAAAGGGTCTGGGGCTTGGAAATGTACAGCTAGGGTCTTAGAAAGACTAGCCTGCATTAGGTGTGCAACAGGCTGTTGGCCTTTGAGTTTTGACAGGGAAAACAAATGAGTCTTGAACAGAACACATGCATGACAGCTGGACTCCCATTGAGCAGCAGTCTGATCCACCCCACTGTCACTCAGAGCCTTGCAGCTGGTGGTATAACCTGGAGTGGATCTGACTCTTGTGTACCAGGAGCCTGACTGAAAGCACTGTAAAACCTGGAGTGGATCTGGCTCAAAACACTAGTACCTGGTGTAGATCTGACTGTTGTGCATTGTGGGTCTGACCAATGGAAAAAAAAACCAGGAGTGGATCGGACGGCCGTGCCCTGGGAACACTAAATCCTGGAGTGGAACAGACTGCTGTCCAATAGGAGCCTTAAATGCCCCTGATTGTTGAATCTCCTTGTCTTCTGTTCTTCTTTAGCTCTTAGGGCTTTTAATTGACTGTGCAATTTAATTGGCCTGGACTCTGCAGTTTTCTTCATGCTCTGTTGAAGGTTTGAGTGAAGGGCAGGCTAAAACCAGAGACGTCAAGCTGTTGAGCTGGTCAGCTAATGACTATAAACCTGCGCGTTCAGCCAGAGACAACAGGGCTGGCCTGGCCCCTTCTGAAACCAGGTCTTTCACTCCCTTCCCGAGCGTAATTAAACCGCTCCTATCCTCGTTCACTACTGACAGCCCAGCCTTCAGCTTTGTGTTTGGGAGGTGGTACTGGAGAAGGGCTGATTCCTGATGTCTCCGACGTGTGCGATGATGCGATCCACCGTGGCCCGGATTCTGCTTTCTCCGGGTCAGAACCACGAGCTCATTCCATTAAACCGACTGAAGCTTATTGAACAAACTCAGCTTTTCTGTATCTGCTGTTTGCTGTTGTAGTTCGGTCTCTACATGCTGTTGATATTGACGGAGCTGGCAGCTGTCCCGAAGGTGTGTTGTACACAATTAAAGGGCTCAGAAGGACGATGTTTTTAACTTTTGTGACTTTGCATCATCCCGTAAATCCTGTTCTAATAATTAATATTGTAATTAATTAACCTCTTGCTGCTTTTACATTGCTCTATGGTTCTGGTCAAAGAACTGGAAATGTGATCTTTACCGTTTGTACACTTTTGTTTTGTTTTTTATAATGGTTACCATCTTTTAAAAGACTATTGTGTCTCTTAATTATACCTGTATGTAACTGTATATATCTGTCACAGAAAGGCCTTCTTCTCTTGTGATACTCTGCTTGTTTCTACAGCGTTTCAGTGATCTGGTCTCTTCAGTTCTCAGATTTGAAATAAAAACGTGCTTTTTTTGCCGTGAACTGAATCTGTTGGGTTTTTTTTTTGTCCGATATAGATTAATGAAAAATAGGGGCAGGGTGGAAGGCCAGTTTGCAGTGCTGCCTCCATTCTGGGTTCTAAACTGGCCTGGGGCAGTGGTCTTCTGGGTGGAGTTTGCATGTCCTTCGCCATGTGGATAAGGGTTTCCCTCCCCCACAGCCTGAAGACATGCAGCGACAAGATTGAAGGTCCCCCAGCTTCCACCTGCACAGCTGGGGTACAGGGGTCCCCTGACCCACAGGGGGGCCAGGTCAGTGTGTGTCTGCAGGTTTTCGTTCCAGTCTGACTCTTAACGACCTCAGTCAGCTCGTTACTGGCTTGATCGGACCAGTTTAACGACTTCTCCCAGCTCATCGCGTGCCACTGCTTTGCCAAGGCCTGGAAGCCCAGTGGGCACAGCACCCTCTCCTGGGGTCGTTCAGCTGCTGCATGGTCTGCGTGGAGCCACGGAACTGATCCGTGCTGTGGGGCGCAGCCTCTGCGCAGACGTCCGGGAGGACCCCTGGGTGCCATCCTGCCTCCGTACTTACTCGAGCTCCCTGGGTGGGGTGGCGACTCTGTGGCTCAGGATCTGTGCCTGGGGCCGGAAGGTTGCAGGTTTGAATCCCGCAGCCGGCAGAGGAATCCTACTCTGTTGGGCTCCTGAGCAAGGCCCTTAACCCCAGGGGCCCTGTATAAATGGCTGACCCTTTGCTCTGACCCCCAGCTTCTCTCCCTGTCTGTGTGTCTCATGGAGAGCAAGCTGGGGTCTGCGAAAAGACAAATTCCTGATACAAGAAATTGTATAGGGCCAATAAAGTGGTCTGATCTTCTAATTGACACAACAGGCTGCTCGGTCGGCACCCCAACGAGCATTTTTCCTATTCAGAAGGTCGGAGACTGGTCGCTGGTTCCAGTTCCCTCTGCAGATGCTGCTGCTGGTGTCCCTGACCAGGGGGGCTTTGCTACTGGTTTCATGGGCCTTGTGTGGAGCGATGCCGCCCTCTGGTGCTGGAAAGAGAATCTACCGGCTCTGAGAATTCACAAATTCATACAAGAGCCTCGAAAAGCCGACTCCTGCCGATAGCGAAAATCCACTTGTTTCTGCACTTTTAAAATCTTCTTCAGTTTGGAAGAGCTTTAGTGGCATGACCGAATAAAGTGTTGCTGAAGCAGATACAATAAACGCCAGCAGCTAACTCACCCTGCAGCTCACTGGAGCCCAGCAGGTGTGAGCCTGGTCAGTACCTGGATGGGAGACCTCCTGGGAAAGTTGAGGTTGCTGCTGGAAGAGGTGCCGTCCTTCGGATCAGACGTAAAACCGAGGTCCCGACTCTCTGTGGTTATTAAAAACCCCAGGTCGTTTCTCGAAAACAGTAGGGGTGTTACCCCGGAGTCCTGGCCAAATTTACCCCCCACAATTACCAATCATGGGCTCCTAATAATCTCCCTCTCTGAACTGGCTTCAATACTCTGTCCTCCTCCCCACTGAGAGCTGGTGTGTGGGGAGAGGACTGGTGCACTCAGGCTGCCGTCACATCTGGCTGGGACAGGAGATCACACACTGTATTATTATGAGAGACAGGCTCAGTGTCTGTTCCTCAGGCTGGGACAGGAGATCACACACTGTATTATTATTATTGAGAGACAGGCTCAGTGTCTGTTCCTCAGGCTGGGACAGGAGATCACACACTGTATTATTATTATTGAGAGACAGGCTCACTGTTCCTCGGGCTGTGACAGGAGATCACACACTGTATTATTATTATTGAGAGACAGGCTCACTGTGTTCCTCAGGCTGGGACAGGAGATCACACACTGTATTATTATTATTGAGAGACAGGCTCACTGTGTTCCTCAGGCTGGGACAGGAGATCACACAATGGGCTGCAAATCTGTTGAGTTTCCTCTCCCAGTAGGATGGGAAACGGTTCTGGTCGGTGTGGAAATTCTGGGGTGAGAATAGTTCTTGTTCTTCTCTGCTGTCCTATGAACAACAGCGGTAGAAGTGTCGTGATTTTAAGTCAGATCAGCTTCACATACGCGAACGTCTACGTGGTGAGTCATTTCAAATGTATTACAGTTGCAAAATTGTTCCTGACATGTTCCAGTGTCGATCCAGTTCAGTATCCCCTGGAATTCTGTACCCCCCCACCCCCCCCACCGCCGTACTGCGCACGCGCTGCACGAAACCTTCCAAGACGCTTCCTGATACAGGCAGCTCCTACGCGCATGTTTGTGCCTTTGTTTATTACGTTATAGATAAAAAGGAGCCTGTTGTTTGTGTATGCGTTTATCCGCGCATTTAAATCGTTATTTAGGGATTACAGTAATTTACAAAAATGACCATGTGAATGAAAGTTTGAGTTATCTTTGCACAAAACAGAGGAACAAGGAAGAAAGCGCACAAAAGCTCAGTGCATCTATAGTCTTTATGTGTGACATAATCATTATTTTGTATGTGGGGGGCTGGTGATCAAAATACATGCGTATAGTGAATTGGAGAAAAACACCGGCACTACAAAAAGCAAGAAAAACTACATGTCCCACAATTCCCGTTACTTGCACCTATTTTTTTTCTTTCCATCCGGGCCTCTGAAGAGCCAACCTCATTTGTCCAATCAGAGCTTCCGTTGTTCAGCCCCGTCAGTCAGATAGCAACAGAGAACTTTCCAAGATGGTGCTGGAGAGTACTATGGTCTGGTAAGAGTTGTAAACTCCTCGGTATTTACACCGTCAGTGCCGGAAATTTGGGAAAAAGCGGAGTGGTTTGAGTGAAAGGAGGGTTGTCTGCCGAATATGGGGCCCTGGTGGAGGGCGATAGGGTAGTTTTCTGCGAATGCAGGAGCTGGGGGGAATGGGGCGCCGTTTTCCTGAGTCATTGACGGGTGAGCTGCCGTGTCCCCTCGGCTCGCCGCCGCCGCATCCCCGCGGCCCGGGGGGAACGGGGGTGGGAGGAGAGGGGACGCTGAGGGGTGTCGGGGGCCGTCTTAATCCCGTGGGACTGCGGGGAACTCGGCAGTGCTCGTCCGGTGTGTGTTGATCGGCGCTATGTCGTGTTGGCCGGCCCGGTTCCATGGCTGTCGGTACCGAGGGCCCGGACTCGTCAGCTGCCCTGTCAGCAGCAGAGCTCCGGTGTGGCGGAGTGAAAGTGAGAGACGGTGGATCAGCCTTTGAAACCCCTGTTATTAGCTCCTTTCTCGCCATGTCAGTAGTGCGCTTGTGTGTAACAACAACATGTAGCTTTGTCCCGATGTGTCTAATGGATTATGTAGAGCCCTTCCTTTCTGACCTGGACACTCCTGTGTCCCTTCGGTATCGGGCATGAAATAATGCAGACCAATGCCCGCTAGTGGATCAGTGTGTCTGTTGGTTAATTTAAAAGTAATCTGTCTCAGTGTGTCCCCTGGGGAACCTACCCTTGTGTCTCCTGTCTCTTGTGTGGGTATCTGTACGCTGACTGCCTGTGTGTCTCCCGTCTCTGCGTGGGTATCTGCCTGTGTGTTCTGTCTCTGCGTGGGTATCTGCCCGAGCGTCTCCCGTCTCTGCGTGGGTATCTGCCCGTGCGTCTCCCGTCTCTGCGTGGGTATCTGTATGCTTACTGCCCGTGCGTCTCCCGTCTCTGCGTGGGTATCTGTACGCTGACTGCCTGTGTGTCTCCTCTCTCAGTGTGGATAACAGTGAATACATGCGCAATGGAGACTTCCTGCCCACACGACTACAGGCCCAGCAGGATGCCGTCAACATTGTGTGCCACTCCAAGACCCGTAGCAACCCGGAGAACAATGTGGGCCTGATCACGCTGGCCAAGTGAGCGCTCCTGCCCGCTGTCCCCCGTTCCTGCCTGTCTCCTGCCCGCTGTCCCCCGTTCCTGCCTGTCTCCTGCCCGCTGTCCCCCATTCCTGCCTGTCTCCTGCCCGCTGTCCCCTGCTCCCGCCTGTCTCCTGCCCCTTGCCCCTCTCTCCTACCTGTCTCCTTCCTTCTATTCCTGGCTCCTCGCTACTGACCCTGACAGTAGCACTGTGACCTAGAGAGCCGTCTGTCTGGGGTCCCTCCCACCCGTCTGCCCATCCTCTACCAGTGTGTCTCCCTGCCTGGTGCTGCACCCCCCCCAAGCCTGCCTGGTTGAGAGTGCGACTGCCTGACCCCTGTGTCTCTGTGCGTGAGCAGCAACTGCGAGGTGCTGACCACCCTGACCCCCGACACGGGCCGGATCCTGTCCAAGCTGCACGCCGTCCAGCCCCGGGGCAAGATCAGCTTCTGCACCGGCATCCGCGTGGCACACGTGAGTCCGGCCTGGCGCGCCGCCTGGGCACTGTGGGAGGCGGGAGGGGGAGTGGCCAGGGTCTGCTCCTGACCGCCGTCTGTCCCCGTATGTCTCTGCAGCTGGCGCTCAAGCACCGACAGGGCAAGAACCACAAGATGAGGATCATCGCGTTCGTGGGCAGCCCCGTGGAGGACAACGAGAAGGACGTGAGCCTCCTCTCCTGTCTCTCTCTCTCTTCGCCCCTCTGTCCCCCAGTCTGTCCCTCTGCTAGTCCGTCTGACCCTCACTCTGTCCCCCAGTCTGTATCTCTGCTGGTCCATCTGTCTCCCTGGCTTTACCTCTTTGCCTGTCTCTTTCTTCTCGTCTCTCTCCATCCCTTCCCTCTGGATGTCCAGCTGTCCTTTTGTCTCCGTCCCTCTGCGTATCTCTCTCTCTCCCGGTTCCTCTTTCTTTGTCTCTCTGTCTCGGCCCCTCCATCCCTCTGCCACTGATCAGCTGGCTCTCTGTGTGAGAGCGAGATGGAGAGTGCGCAGTGTGTGGTCACTCACCTGTCTCCCCCCCTGTCGTCCGTCCGTGTTCGCAGCTGGTCAAGCTGGCCAAGCGGCTGAAGAAGGAGAAGGTCAACGTGGACATCATCAACTTCGGGGAGGAGGTGAGTGGGGGGCGGGGCGCCGCGGTGGCAGCAGGCAGTCGGGGTGATCGGCCTTGACCTGACCTGACCTGACCTCCCCTCCCCCCTCTTTGCGGCTCAGGAGACGAACACGGAGAAGCTGACGTCCTTCATCAACACCCTGAACGGGAAGGAGGGCACGGGCTCGCACCTGGTGACCGTGCCGCCAGGGCCCAGCCTGGCCGACGCCCTGCTCAGCTCGCCCATCCTGGCCGGGGAGGGCGGCTCCATGCTGGGCCTGGGCGCCAGTGACTTCGAGTTCGGGGTGGACCCCAGCGCCGACCCTGAGCTCGCCCTGGTGAGACAAGAGACGAGGCGCACCAATCAGGCCGGGTCACACTGTCACCCTACAGCCCAGAGATCACTGGTCCAGTCTGGGTCACACTGTCATACTACAGCCCAGAGATCACTGGTCCAGTCTGGGCTGGGTCACACTGTAACCCTACAGTCCAGAGATTGCTGGTCCAGTCTGGGTCACACTGTAACCCTACAGTCCAGAGATCACTGGTCCAGTCTGGGCCGGGTCACACTGTAACCCTACAGTCCAGAGATCACTGGTCCAGTCTGGGCCGGGTCACACTGTAACCCTACAGTCCAGAGATTGCTGGTCCAGTCTGGGTCACACTGTAACCCTACAGTCCAGAGATCGCTGGTCCAGTCTGGGTCACACTGTAACCCTACAGTCCAGAGATTGCTGGTCCAGTCTGGGTCACACTGTAACCCTACAGTTTCAGAGATCGTTGGGGTTTGACGGCTGTGTGTGATGCCTGTGAGGCCGCTCCTCCCCTATCTGCAGGCTCAGTGGAGTGACCTCTCCTCTCGCTGTCTCTCCTCCAGGCTCTGCGTGTGTCGATGGAAGAGCAGAGGCAGAGGCAGGAGGAAGAGGCTCGCAGGGCAGCCGCTGCCTCCGCGGCCGAAGCAGGAATCCCCACTCCCTCCGGAGACGGTGAGAGGATGGGAACTGGGGAGGGAGGAGAGGAAGCGAGGGATGCATAGGAGGACTGGGAAGGAGCAGGGTGGCGCTGCAGGGTAGAGGTTGAGGATGTGAGCTGTATTTTCATTGAAGGATCTGGTCTTACCTCCTCTCTGTTCTCCCCCTCCCTCAGAGTCAGAGGAGGCTCTCTTGAAGATGTCAGTGTCTCAGCCCGAGTCGGGGACCCCCGGGCTCCCCGATTTCAGCAGCATGACGGAAGATGAGCAGATCGCCTACGCCATGCAGATGTCACTGCAAGGGCCAGGTATAGGGGTGCTTGCTTCCTCCTAACACTGCTTACACACACACACACTCGCCTGCCGCCAGTCCGCCTCAGTGAGTCTCTCTCTCTCCTTGTGCTGGCAGAGTTCGGCCAGGCCGAGCCCATAGACATGGACACCGGAGCCGCCATGGAGACTACAGAGTCCACGAAGGTGCGCAGATTTTCTTTCTCCTTCTCCGCGTGCTTCATCTCCCACCCCCCCCCCCCCCCCCCCATTCCTCCTGTCCCCCACGGACGAGCCTGCTCATTCCTTCTCCCCTCCCTCCTGTGCAGCAATGTGCTCGTGGGTGACATTTACTAGAGTGAGCAGGCAGGCAGTGTTGGAAACCCTCCCTCGATCTAAAACCGCCAGCTCTCAGGTTGCCCTTGGATACGATCTCCCCCCGTGGCCTCGTGACAACCTCCGAGACCTGACTGATGCCCCCTGGAGCCTTGCGGTGGTGCTGTGAGCTGGGAGAGGCCTGCTGGATGTGGGGGCGCTCCTGGGGAATCGCATCACAGTCGGCCAGTGACGAGCTCCCTAGTTCGAACCAGCAACAGCAGGGGGGGGAGGTCACAGAGCTCAGCTGGCTCTCGGGGGAGCCGCTATGGGGGTGGAGGGGGGGCCCAGGGATGCAGTTGCCAGTTTTGGGAGAAACCTTTCCCTCTTCCCTCCTCTTCTCTCACCGCCTCCCCCTCCCGTCTCCAGGAGGAAGACGACTATGACGTCATGCAGGACCCCGAGTTCCTGCAGAGCGTGCTGGAGAACCTGCCCGGGGTGGACCCCAACAACGAGGCCATCCGCAACGCCATGGGCTCCCTGGCCCCGCAGGGCACCCCCAAAACCGAGGGGAGCAAGAAGGACAAGGAGGAAGACAAGAAGAAATAACGGACGATTGCATGGACTCGCAGGGGAAGACAGACTGATGCACGCGCGCGCACACACACTTCTGGGAAAGGGAACCGAGACACACACACAGTGGGATATACGCACACACACATGCATATACACACTTACACTAGAACAGGGCTGCCCAGCGCCCGCCCCTCTGCCCAGTGCAGGGCTGGAACACACCCAGTACCTTGCTTGCTCTTCCTGAGTGTTTGCCCGACGTCAGTGAAACGACTAGGGGCGTGGGTGGGGCTACAGTCCGAGCGAGAGAGGTCTGGCGGGCGCTGGGGGCTGGTACACACGCAGATGTAGACACCTGCATACTCAAGAGCCTGGTCATTTTTGTATCGGAAAGTTAATGGTTAACTCAGAGGGACGCTGGGGTCTCTCCCCTCCCCCATAACCCTTCCATTCCTTTCTCTGTCTTCAGTTCACACTTTCTCCTCCTCTCTTTTCTTCCCCCTCATTTTTCTCTCTTTTCCTCCTCTCTTTTTACCCCCTCCTCCCCAATGCAGATGCAGTACTGTATTGTGCAGCCTTTCAACAATAAAAAAAATGGGAAAATATTCGAATGTATTGTGTCCTATGGTGTATTGATGTTAGGTATAATTGATCCGCCTTTCTCTTGTTCCAGTCTGGGCTCTGGATGTAGTCTAGGGGGTCTGAATGTTCATTGATCGATCAGGAAGAGCTGTTCCAGTCAGAAAAAGACTGCCAGCGGGTTGAAACTTTGCTGAAAGTGGGATATGTGCCCTTGACATGGGATTTCTGTCCCTTCGGGCTGCCTGAAGAAACATGTCAACTACAGTCCTAAGCGAGCTGATAATTAAGTGAGGAATCTGCATAGGAGAGGCAAAGCTCAGCTGGAATGAAAACCGCAGGATTTTCATGGGTTTGGGAACCAGCGATCTCGGTCACCCGTCTCGAAACGGGGGCAACACCTGCTAATTGTCCAGCAGTGATGGAAGGTAAACATCCCCACATTTTCATCACAGATGATCTTTAAAATACTTCAACAGTACCTGTTGAACCGATCGCAGCAAAATTGATTCTGTTCTTCAGTAACTGTAAATACTAAATGTATAACTGCAAAGCCTGCTGGGACACCCAGCGGAAACCTCTTGGAACTGCATCTTTACGCAAAGTGTCGTGGGAGTGTGGAACGAGCTATACAGCCATATCGTTGAAGCCAGTGCCCTATTTCAACACGGTTCGATTAAGATCGGAACAGTTACAGCTACTAACTCAAACGAGCTGAATCGGTCGGTTGGCTTCCTCTCCTTTTAAAGTTTTCATATGGTACTAAGGAAACGCAAGGAAAAGTGTTTTTAAAGGGCTTTTGAAAACGGAGTCGTAGTACTCGTACAATCCCAGCGGAGCGACAGCCGCAGCCAGCCGACGGACGAGCTGGGATAGGGCACGCATTTTAAAGCGGGCAATACTAAAATTAAAATATAAGAAAACGACTCGTATAAGTATGGTTACAGATCGTGTATTTTTTCCTTAGCGACTTCAGTGCAATTATACCTAAATCTCGCAAATACAGAAGGGAATTTCTTTAGAAATAAAAGCCGTCTTTCCGCCATTTTGGCTCTGGATACATGTTACTGCACGGGTCGCCAGTAGGACCAAAATGGCGTAATTTCCTCGCCCTTTAACTTTTAAACTCTTGGTAACCTCTGATGTCGTATTAGCTACCCTGACCTTACACTTTTAACAGACACACATGTTGACCAATCGCAGTTAGCACACTAACAGTAAAGGCGGGGATACTGTGAGGGATCTTCTATTCCGCCAATCAACGCCCATTTTCTATCGACCCAGGGGCGGGCTCTCCTTCGGGCTTTAGCCAGCGTCAGAGGGGAGTCTCGGAAGAGCAAAAAATTAACTTCGGCCTGATGTACACATAAAAAAAACCAGAAGCAGTAATAAAAACACAAACAGGCGCTGTGATGTGAAAGAAAGAGGTTAATAAATCTGTAGTTTATTTTATTAAAAGTAAACAACGCCTCGAAATACGGATTCTCCAGTGCCGGAGAAGAGGCAGCGTGAATCTGACAGGACCTGTCCCCATCAGGTGACGGGAAACTCAGGCGCAGCGACGGGAGGTTGGAGACACAGGAATTTCGCAGGCAGGTAAACAAACACAATATTTCACCCCGAAACCCCGGGCGGGCAGCGCTCTTCCGCACCCCAAAGTGTAGATAGCAGTTCCTAACCCCGCTCTGACTGCCTCTCCCCCACCGAAGTGCAGTCGAAACCTCATTTTCGTCAGTTAAAACGCCCGCATTCTTCCTCCAGATCCGTTCCTGATGGCTGCGGCGGTGGAGGAGGAGGAGGAGGAGGAGAAAAAAAACTTTGGCCACGGAATGAATTCCACTCCCTCCCCCCCGAAATATCGCACGAAACCGGCGGAATTAAACGGTTTCATCCGGGTGCGTTTACAAGTGCAAGCCCTAAGGTTGTGTTCGCAGGAACCCGTACTCGCCCCATCCGGAAAATACGTGCTCGCAGGGATTGACGCTCGCCCCCGAGAGCGCGACGCGCGGCTTTCCGTGTTGGATATTATTGATCCCATGGAGGTGGTGGATCATGACGTCGAGTTTTAGAGTTTGGCGGCGAAAAAGCGGGGTTTAGCCGAATAATGTGATCGATCTCATGTTGCGAAATGACGTCCCCCCCCCTCGTCCGTCCGTTCCCTGCACAGCCCGCGGGACTGAATTTTCCACGTTTTTTTCGTAAAAGACGTGAAACCTTTCCACGTCTTTTTCAAAAGAGTGGATATATATGTATATATATATATGCCAGTACAGGCATATTGTACCCTCGACTGTGCTGATTTCTTAACAGGATGAAAAATAATTCCTTCGCTTTGGTGGGGAGTTTTATGACTGTTGTCCAGTGGTCTAGTCCCGGTCCAATTCTGCGCTCCCGACTCATCGCGGAGTCTAACTCTCGATCCATGCATAAGCAGCTAGCAGAGCGCATATGTGAAAATGTCATTTTATTCCTTTTTATTTAACGACTGAATGATTTACAGATAAAAGATGTAAAGTAAAATAATTGACTGTTTTCTCGTAGTTTATTCTAGATTAATTACAGGGCAGTTAAAATGGGTAGTGAAATGGACATTGTACTTTCAGATCCTTTTGTCAGGATGTTCCTGCTACTCCTTGCCAGGGGCAGCTAAGAGAACTTGCAGGATTTAGAGTTCCAGCATACGGAAAGCTGGGCCTAATTGTGAAATTTAAACCAAGCGGTGGGCTGAATGAAGTCCTTACAGTTGGATTGAATATCCTCAGACCCTCTGGGATCAGGATTGGAGTTTTATTTCTTTGCAACGTGTGGTGATACTGCGCAGCACGGTGGCGCAGTGATTAACATCGCTGCCCCACAGCGCAGGGGGACCTCGGTTCAGATCCGGACCTGGGCTGCTGTCTGTGTGGAGTTTGCATGTTCTCCCCGTGTTCCTGTGGGTTTCCCCCTGGGTGCTCCGGTTTTCTCCCACAGTTTAAAGACACACTGGTGAATTAATTGGCTTCTGGGAAAAAGCGGTCCTGGTGTGAGTGTGTCTGCCCTGTGATGGACTGGCGTCCCGTCCAGGGTGGTACCCCGCCTTGTACCCAGGAGAGGCTCCGGCTCCCCTGTGGCCCCGAGTTGGTTGCAGTGGTTTGAAAGTGGATGGCCGTAGCGTTCCTGCTGGGCTGTGAAAGAATCTCTCCCTCTGCAAGTGTGCTGGGAGGTGCCAGCTCCTAAATGAGCGGTATACAAGGAGCAGGAGCGTGCTGTCGGGACAGGGGGGTGTAGAGCCGATTCTACCCTGTGTGATGCGTCAGAAGACGCAGGGTGGAATCGGCCTCACTTACATCTTCCGGGCTGCTGGTTTTAAAAGGGCCGGTGGCTTAAGTAAGTAGCTCTTTCCGAAGGTCGTTCAAGAATCTGTGTGGTCTGGGGAGAGAAGAGCAGCATGAAGTCGAAAAGGGAAATTTGAAACTGATTTTGTGCCGTTGTCGCACAGCTGACCGGTCCAGCCCCAGGTGTGCGTGTTAGCCATTGCACTCCCAGCGCACAGCGGTCTGATTCACCTGCAGCTCCCTCTTGAGAGCCTGGTGCCGGTGATCTGGACTCCCTTCCGATGACATTTGCAGAGGACACGCAGGCGCGTGCGAGAGGACATATCTGTGACAGGTCCTTGTCTCCTCTCCTCTCTGCAGTTTCTGTCCGCTATCCCGGAATGGGGGACATGAAGACCCCAGATTTTGACGACCTCTTGGCGGCTTTTGACATCC
Source organism: Atractosteus spatula (assembly GCF_055471065.1). NCBI lineage: Eukaryota > Metazoa > Chordata > Actinopteri > Semionotiformes > Lepisosteidae > Atractosteus > Atractosteus spatula. The sequence continues at coordinate 6,093,431 of NC_142730.1, read as the reverse complement.
CCGACATCGACGCCAAAGAAGCCATCCAGTCCGCGCCGGATGAGTCCGAGGGTCACCACGGCAACCATGGGAGCATTGTCAAGCAGGGGGGTGGAGGAGGAGGAGGAGGAGGAGGAGGAGGGGGGGCTACAGGCGTAGCAGTGGTCGGTGGAGGAGGGGTATCCCCTCTCCGGCCCGCGAGCCCCCCAGAACATCACCACCATCAGCACCACCATCAGCAGCAGCAGCAGCAACAACACCCCCAGAATGTCCAGCTGCCGGCGGCCCAGCCCGACCCCTCCGTGGTCAGCGTGATCGTGAAGAACCGCGTGCGGCCGGAGGCTTTCGGGGACATGGAGGCCGAGCCCGACCGAGACGGCGGGGTCGTCGTAGGGTCCCGTCTGGGCCCCCGGCTGCCGGGGCTGGCCGGCCCGGCCATGGTGGCGCCTTCGGAACCGCCGGTGCTGATCCACAATGGGTTCGGGGCGGCGGTGGCGGCGGCGGCGGCCCTGGCTGTGGGGGCAGGTTCGGGGCCTTCTGACGCGGCCCTCAGACCCCCTGGCTCCTCCCAGGTCTCCAACGGGGAGCTGTGGGCGCCCTGTTCCCCCAAGACCACCGAGAACGCCGTCGCGAACCCCGGGGGCGTCGGCAGCAAACAGGGCGTGAACATCTTCAACCGGCTGAAGCCGCTGATGGCCCAGAGTCCTGCTGATCCCATGGGGAAAGCCCGGAAAATGCTCCTCCTGCAGCAGCAGCAGCAGTTACAGCTGCACGACAGTCTTTCGGAAGGAATGGAAGACCAGGCGAAGGCGCCTAGAGTGTCTCCTCCTTCTTCTTCATCTTCCCCTTTTCCTGCCCACCCCGGGTCTGAACTTGTCCCCGGCGCCGCGGTGGACATGTCCTCTGCTTTCTTCCCCCCTCCCAAGCCTGTCGCAGCCCCCCACTCCTCCTCGCCCCCCTCCCACCTAGCTGCGGTTAATTTACACATACCCCCAAACCCCGCAGGCGCCGGGTCGCCCCATCTGGCCTCCTCCCTCTCGCCCCCCCCGCCTCCCTCCTCCTCCTCCTCCTCGCCCTTCAACGGGACCCAGGTCCAGAGAGGTCCGGCGCAGGGAGGGGCGTCCCCGTTCCGGCACTTGGACTCCGAGGATTCCGACACCGAGCCGGATCTGGGGAGCCCCCTTGTCATCCAGGAGAGCCCCGATTCCCCCGGCCTGCTCCCAGCCCATCCTTCTCCAGCCGCCTCTCCCCGTGCCCCTCTTCCCCGCTCTCCCCCGGGATCCCCCAGAAGCAAAAGCCCCCTCCTCACGCCCCGTTCCCCCGAGCCCGGCCCTTCGGGAGGAGGGGGAGAAGGCTACCCGAAAGACGCGCCCCCCTCCCCTCCCGGCTCCTCCCCCTCCTCCCCACCCGCCGGCCACCCCTGGCTCTCCCCGCGCGCCGACCTGGAGGAAGTGCTCGGATCCCGGGATAAAAACACTGAGCACGTGATAGAGGAACGCGACTCCCCGGAAAGCCCGGATGCAGAAATCCCAAATTCCGGCTCCGTAGGCGCGATGGACGTCGGATTCGGTGTTACGGCTTCGTCGGCGTCTTCAGCGAACGCCGACTCCACCTCCGTCACCGGGAAGGAAAACACCTCCTCTTCCTCTGCGGGTGGTCCACCGGCGGGGAGGGAAGGGGACCGAACGAGGGAGGAAGAAGACGAAGAAGAGACAGAGGGGGAAGAGATGCTAACGGAGGAGACGGGAGTGCGGAAAAGCAGTCTTGGGATCAGCAAACCCCGCAAGGCAATGGGGAGTGAAGAAGAGGAGGAGGAGGAGGAGGAGGAGGAGGAAGAAGAGGAGCAGGAGGGGATGGAAGTGGAGGATGGAGAGGCAGAAGGAGAGAGCGTGCGGGAGAAGGAGCCGCCGGGCGGCGAGGGTCAGAGCCCCACCGGCAGGTCCCTGACGCGGCCAGCCCCCTCGTCAGTCCATCCGCCCGGCGCCGCCGCCGCCTCCCGGCCTCTGAAGGTCCGGATCAAAACCGTCAAGACCGAGACGGGGGTCATCACCCGCACCGTGACCCGGGTGGCTCCGGCGGCAGGCGGCAGGGGGGCTGACCCTGCCAAGGTGGGCGCCGCGCAGAGGAAAGCCTCCGGTCAGCAGCCGCCCGGGAGCGGCCGCAGGACAGCGGCCTCCGGCAAGTCCAGGAAGACGACGGACGCTCTCTCGGCCAGGTCGGCCAACCAGCAGCAGCTGCAGCAGCGAGCGAAGGGCCCCGTGTTTCCCGTATCGACCCTCCAGGACGCCAGCACTGCAATGCTGGTGGCAGCCAGCAAAGCTCAGACCAAGATGGCCGCGGCGGCCCAGTCTTCCTCTTCCGCAGAGAAAACCAGGACGCCGGCCAGCGTGGCGGCGGCCGCCATCACGATAACCAAAGCCACGGCGCTCCCCATCGCCTCACCCTCCCCTTCCTCCTCCTCTGCCCCAGCCAAATTTGGTGTCAGCGGTGGGATTACCGTGCGTTCGGTCACCCAGAAGACCGTCAACGGGACCCAGGTGGTCATGGCCTCCAAACCCGCATCCATCGTCAACAGCAGCGGCGCGGTCATCTCCCGCAGCCAGTCCAGCTTGGTAGAGGCCTTCAACAAGATCCTCAACAGCAAGAACCTCCTGCCCAGCTACCGGCCCGACCTGTCCACCCCGCCGCCCCCGGAGTGGAGCCTGCCCCTCCCCGCCAACGGCTACCGCTGCCTGGAGTGCGGCGACGCCTTCGCCCTGGAGCGCAGCCTGGCCCGGCACTACGACCGCCGCTCCCTGCGCATCGAGGTCACCTGCAACCACTGCGCCAAGCGGCTGGCCTTCTTCAACAAGTGCAGCCTGCTGCTCCACGCCCGCGAGCACAAGGAGCGGGGCCTGGTGATGCAGTGCTCCCACCTGGTCATGCGGCCCGTCACCGTGGAGCAGATGATTGGCCAGCAGGACACTGTGCCTATAGGTGAGGGAGGAGGGTGTTCTCGCCCAGTCTGCCTGCGAGGGGTCGGTGTTCACCTTCCTGTCTGTTGCCTGTCCATCTTTATCCACTTCAGACGCCTGGTTCTCTTTAGACCCCTTTTGCCCTTATCTGTGCCTGTTAACGGTCTGTAAGTCTCTCTGTCTCTCTGTTAATCTGTCTGTCTGTACCTATCAGCGTCGGTGTCGCCCTGTATGTCAGTCTAGCTGCATGGCTGGTTATCTGCTGTGCCTGCCTACCCTTTTATCTAAATGGAGAAGTTTCAGCCCAGAAAGAAACTGGTATTTGTGTTTCCTCCTAGGTGTGCTGTCCCCCTCCATCTCCTCCTCTTCTCTCTCCTCCTCCTCTGCAGCTCCCGGGAGCAGGGCGGGGGGTGGCTCGGTCGCGGCCACGACCCTCGTGGCCCCCAGCCCGGCCAAGGAGGGAGCCCCCGCGCCCCAGCCGGGCCCCGGGCGCAGGGTCCCCGAGGGGCCGCAGGCTGTGCTGCCCCTGCCCTGCAAGAAGGGGGAGGTGCTGCAGTACCACAACTTCAAGTGCCCCGAGTGCAGGGCGCAGTTCGGGGGCAAGGCCGAGCTGGTGGGCCACTTCCAGGAGGTGAAGGCCGCCTCCAGCACGGTAGGTCCCGCCGGCCGAGTCGGACGGCCCCCCGTGTCCCGGTCACACACGCGCCACACGCCACACGCCTCTGGAGCCCTCACGCGGTGTCTCCCCCCCCCCCCCGTCGCCCGCAGAGCTGCATGGTGTGCTCCCCGGCGATGATGCTGCCCAACCCGTGCAGTGCGGCCGCCCACCAGCGCATCCACAAGCACCGCTCGCCCCACGTGTGCCCCGAGTGCGGCGGCATCGCCCGGCCCGCCAGCTTCCAGACCCACCTGGAGGAGGCCTGCCTCCACTTCGCCCGGCGGATCGGATACAAGTACGCCGCCCTCGGATCTGTGGGCCTCGGGCCTGGAGGTTCTGTCTCTGTAGGCCCGGCGCGGATTAGGCCATCATCATCATCACTTTTCTTTAAGTTGATCTCTGTATGGATTGTTTGACCAGCTGCTCAGCTTAAAAAAAGAAATGACGCTAGAACTCGTGGTGTGGAGGGAGGAATCCGCTGTTATAAGTTATGGGGCAAGTCGGGTGACTGTAGCGAGCGTGGAAGCATCGTGGGATATAGAGGTCAGTCTAGTCAGGAGGGTCACAGGGAGGTAAAGGGAAATGTTCTACAGCTCTGATGATGATGATGATGATGAAGGAGTGTTAGTGTGAAGATACAGAGGAGCTGGACTGAGTGTCTGTACAGTTACTCTACAGCTCTGATGATGATGAAGGAGTGTTAGTGTGAAGATACAGAGGAGCTGGACTGAGTGTCTGTACAGTTACTCTACAGCTCTGATGATGATGAAGGAGTGTTCATGTGAAGATACAGAGGAGCTGGACTGAGTGTCTTTACAGTTACTCTGCAGACCTGATGATGATGAAGGAGTGTTCATGTGAAGATTAGTGGCCATGGAGACTTCACATGGTTAGCTCATGTGCCCATGGGGCCTGGTTTCCTTGATCTTAATTTCATAATTGGTGCAGTCCTTTGTCTGAGAAGCCAGATTGCGGTATTTTTAGGTTTTTATCCAGTGCTATGGGACTAGAACTGCCCTTCCTGGGTTCTTTCAAAGATGTGCGGTTAGAGAAGCCAAACAAACTGGTTGACTTGTTACAGGGTCAACTGCGTGATGGTTAGTTGCTTGATATCCTTGACCTGACCTGATATGCATGACCTTTGACCTGTGTTTGATTGGTTTGATCGATGCCCCCCCCCCCCCCCAGGTGCTCCAGCTGCCAGGTGGTGTTCGGGGGTCTGAGCTCCATAAAGTCGCACATCCAGACGGCGCACTGCGAGGTCTTCCACAAGTGCCCCACCTGCCCCATGGCCTTCAAATCGGCCCCCAGCGCCCACGCCCACATCAGCACCCAGCACCCGGCTCTCGGCACCACGCAGGCCAAGTACGTCGCCGCCTCCGTCTGTACCTGTTCGTCTGTCTGTGTTTCTGTCCTTCGCCTGTCCCTGTCTCTGATCTGTGTGTCTGTCCTTCGCCTGTCCCTGTCTCTGATCTGTGTGTCTGTCCTTCGCTTGTCCCTGTCTCTGATCTGTGTGTCTGTCCTTCGCCTGTCCCTGTCTCTGATCTGTGTGTCTGTCCTTCGTCGGTCCCTGTCTCTGGGCGCTGTGTACTTTCTTTGTCTGTCCCTGTCTCTGAGCTCTGTCTGTACCTGGAAATGAGTTTGTGGGGAAATGTCTGTGTACCTTTTTGTCTGTCCCTGTGTGTATCTCTGTTGTCTTGTACCTGTCAGTGAGACACTCTCTGTATCTTTTAACATGGCTGTTTGTCTATATGTTTATCTGTAACTGCTACTCTACTATGATTACTCTGGTTTGATTGTCATTCTTTCTCTCTGTCTGTTCAGTCACTTTCTGGCCTTCCTCCCTACTGTGCTCTAGATATTTAACTTGCCTTTCTTGACTGTTAACGTGAACCAGTAACTGTTTTGAAAATTGCCATGAAGTTATTGCAGGTGTAGCTAACATAAATTATATATAAACAGTTTATACATATTTTTATTTTCTCTAACCCCCCTCTATGCCTCTCTCCCCTAGGATGATCTTTAAGTGTGTGATGTGCGACACCGTCTTCACCCAGAAGCCCTTGCTTTACATGCATTTCGACACCCACTTGGCCAAGCAGAAGGTGCACGTCTTCAAGTGTCCTGACTGCACCAAGCTCTATGCGCAGAAAGGTTCCATGATGGAGCACATCAAGGTACAAAAAGCAAGACACTCTGACAGAATTCACTGTTTCATATAGGCTATATATAACAGATCTCGGTGTGACTGGGGCTCCTTTAAAGCTCTCTGTCTGTCCCAGGATAAATTAACATGGAGCATGAGCTAGCCTGTTGCTGTGGTCACATGACTGTGAGTGAATGCCGCTACAGCTGCTTGGTCTTTCTCCCTCCTCGCAGACGGTTCACCGCGGCCTGTCGGTGAAGCAGGAGCCCCCCTCTCCCTCCCCCGGCCTCGCCCCGCCCCCCGCCTCCGCCCCCAAGCCCAGCCGGTCCATGAAGTCAGAGCCGCGTCAGAGCAGCTCGGATGGCGAGGAAGGCACGGAGAGGGGGAGGGAGGAGGAGGAAGAGGAGGAGGGGGAGGGGGCCGAGGACGAGGAGGAAGAGGAGCCCCCCAGCTCCCCCGAGGCCCGGGCCAGCCGACCCCCCCGCCGGCCTCTTCCCTCAGAGTGGAGTTGCCGCCAGTGCCAGACGCGCTACACAGAGAGGGACGAGTACATCGCTCACATGAGGAAGGAGCACGGCAAGGTCAGACTCCTCATCATCAGAGCTGTAGAGTCACTGTACAGACACTCAGTCCAGCTCCTCTGTATCTTCACACTAACACTCCTTCATCATCATCAGAGCTGTAGAGTCACTGTACAGACACTCAGTCCAGCTCCTCTGTATCTTCACACTAACACTCCTTCATCATCATCAGAACTGTAGAGTCACTGTACAGACACTCAGTCCAGCTCCTCTGTATCTTCACACTAACACTCCTTCATCATCATCAGAGCTGGAGAGTCACTGTACAGACACTCAGTCCAGCTCCTCTGTATCTTCACACTAACACTCCTTCATCATCATCAGAGCTGGAGAGTCACTGTACAGACACTCAGTCCAGCTCCTCTGTATCTTCACACTAACACTCCTTCATCATCATCAGAGCTGTAGAGTAACTGTACAGACACTCAGTCCAGCTCCTCTGTATCTTCACACTAACACTCCTTCATCATCATCAGAGCTGTAGAGTCACTGTAGAGACACTCAGTCCAGCTCCTCTGTATCTTCACATGAACACTCCTTCATCATCATCAGAGCTGGAGAGTCACTGTACAGACACTCAGTCCAGCTCCTCTGTATCTTCACATGAACACTCCTTCATCAACATCAGAGCTGGAGAGTAACCCTCATGCTCCCTCCTCCTGAGCTGTACTTGCTCACAGTGAGTCTCTCCTCTGTGTCTGTGCGCAGTCTGTGAAGAAGTTCCCGTGCCGCCTGTGTGAGAGATCCTTCTGCTCCGCCCCCAGCCTGCGGCGCCACGTGCGCGTCAACCACGAAGGGATCAAGCGTGTCTTCCACTGCCAGTGAGTGCACTGCCCTCGAGCCCTCTGCTGGCCGAGCTCAGCCCAGATCTGCTGTTCAGCAGCACAGTGTGTGTGTCCGGTCTGGTCTAGTGTGCCGAGCTCTGCTGTGTGTGTCCGGTCTGGTCTAGTGTGCTGAGCTCTGTGTGTCCGGTCTGGTCCGGTGTGCCGAGCTCTGCTCTGTGTGTCCGGTCTGGTCCGGTGTGCTGAGCTCTGCTGCGTGTGTCCGGTCTGGTCCAGAGTGCTGAGCTCTGTGTGTCCGGTCTGGTCCAGTGTGCCGAGCTCTGCTGTGTGTGTCCCGTCTGGTCCAGCGTGCCGAGCTCTGTGTATCCGGTCTGGTCCAGTGTGCCGCGCTCTGCTGTGTGTGTCCGGTCTGGTCCAGTGTGCCGAGCTCTGCTGTGTGTGTCCGGTCTTGTCCAGCGTGCCGAGCTCTGTGTATCCTGTCTGGTTCAGTGTGCCGAGCTCTGTGTGTGTGTCCGGTCTGGTCCGCTGTGCCGAGCTCTGCTGTGTGTGTCCGGTCTGGTCCGCTGTGCCGAGCTCTGCTGTGTGTGTCCGGTCTGGTCCGGTCTGCCCGGCCTGGTCTTCACTGTGTTGATGTGTCTTGCAGGTACTGTACAGAAGGCAAGAGGACATTCAGCAGTCGGCTGATCCTGGAGAAACACATCCGGGTCCGCCATGGAATCAGAACCAGGGATCAGAGTGCGGGCAGGCAGCCTGGGGACCCTGAGGTGAGCCCAGCCTCCCCCACCTCTCTGTGCACCTGTCTGCCATCAGCAGTCCTCCCTCTGTGTCAGGGCAGTGTGAGGAGGGGTTCTCGCTGCGTTAGGGCTGCAGGTGGGCTGCAGTGTATTGTAAGAGACCTGTGCCCTCTCTCTTCCCGAGTGAAACTGGACCGTATTTTTGACAGGTTAACGCCGTTACTGAGATAGAAAGTGGGAAGGATTTCAACTGGAAGTGTGTTGGTTATTTATTATGAGGTTTCAAACAGGAAGTACACGGTGGGGTTGAGTGTGAGCAGTGTAGTAATCGTAAGGAGACGGGGTGATCACACAGTTCCAGGGTTGAATACGGGCTCCGATCGAGAGAGAGGGACGAGCCTGAGGGACGCGGGCAGAGCTGGGCTTCACCTCCTCTCTTCTCCCGTTCCACCAGGGGGGGGCGCCGGCCTCCCGGAAGCGGGGCGCTCCCGTCGGATCCTCCCGGCGGGGCTCGGCCGACAGCTCCTCGGAGGCCGAGATGGGGCTCGGCTCGGGCGATGGCGGCGGCGGGGAGGAGGAGGAGGAAGGGGAGGAAGGAGGCGGGCGGGGGGCCGCGGGGGACAGGGGCGGCAGCCCGGTGAAGAAGCCGCGAGGCCCCCCGGCCCCGGCCTCCCCGGAGCGCGGGCCCTTCCGCTGCGTGTCGTGCGGCTTCGCCACGCCGGACCGCGAGGACTTCCTGCGGCACCTGCCCCAGCACCGCACGGACGCCTCCTCGCACCAGTGCTCCCAGTGCGGCGCCTGCTTCACCTCGCACGTCTCCCTCAACCGCCACCGCTTCATAACGCACCGGGTCCGGGACGCGGGCGACGGCTCCGGCTCCTCCGGCCCCGGCTCGGCCGCCGGCGCCTCCGCGGCCTCCGGGGGCGGCTCCGGCGACCAGCCCTCCTCCGCCTCCTCCCCGGGCTCCCCCGCGCTCCTCCCCGGCGCCGCGCAGGGCGAGGACGGGGAGGAGCGGCTGGCGTGCCGCGTGTGCGGCCGGCGGTTCGAGAGGGCGGCCGACCTCAGCACGCACTTCCGGACTCACGGCATGGCCTTCATCGCCGCCAGGAAGACCGGCGCCGCCGGGCCCGGGCCCGAGAAACCGCTGTCGTAACCGCGGCGAGGGGAACCACGGCGATGACGATGACGACGATGATGATGCTACGCCAGCCCAGGCTTTGAAGCGACGGACTCGCGCAGTGAAGGCGCGCCCGAGGGCCGCCGCGGTGCCGGGCCTCGTAAAGGTTTTCTCGTACCAGTAATTAGGGGCTCTAGATTTTCTTTTTCAGTTTTTAAAGGATTCAGGTATTTTTAAGTCTTTCCTCTGTGCGCTGTCATTTTCTCTCTCTCGCTCTGCCCTCTTCGCCACCTCCTCGGCTCTCTCTTCCTCAGCCCCTCGTCAACATCGGTGCGTTTCTCAACCCCCCGGTTTGCGCGCACGGCCCGCGTGTTGGCGTGTGCGCGCTCGCGCGCGCGCGTGTCTTCCGGCGGCGCGGGTCGGCCCCCGGCTCCGGCGGGTTCGAAGCGGGCCCTCGACGTGAGCCTGCAGCCCCGCTCCGGGGCGGATCAGAGCAGGTCGGGGACCCGGGGCCCCGGGTGACGGCTGCACTGGGAACCAGTGCTCCCAGCGCGGAGTTCTTCAGTCGCTCCCACGGGTGTTGCCGGCCCTGTGGTTTCCGGAGCCCGGCTGCGCCGCACCAGCTATCCCGCGCAACCCCCCCGAAGAGCGCTTGGCATTGTGGCTTGTCACCGTGCGCCTGTTGGCGGTCGTACAGCGAGACCCCAGCGAGTACCCACAGACCCCCACACACTCCCTCCAGCGCCGGCTCCCGCGTCGTTCTCCGATCACGTTCCTGCTCCGATTCGGTCGCTCCTTGTTGTTTATATAGCGCCTTTCGCAGTAAGTGTTGTTACGGTCAGCCATACAGCGTACAGTAGCATACAGGAGTGTTCCGCAGTGTAGTGCCCGGCTAGCGTTCGTTTCATTTTTCTGTTGAATGTGCTGATTGTCCTTGGGGGTGGGCAAGCACTCCCCCTTCCGAGCAGACTACCGTGACTTTTTTTGGGGGTGTCATGCTACAACCCTTCCCTCCTCGGGAGACCTTCTCTCAGCCCGAGCTCCAAGGTTCCTGTTCCGTCGGGGTTTTCAGTGTTATTTGCAGGGAAACCGGGAGAAAGCGCCGGGGCTAATTCCCAGGGCTGTAAAACACAGGCAGAGGAGCAACATTCAAAGCCACGAAGACGGGATTTGTCCCGAGAGAAGAGCCGAGACTCGCGGCAGGATTTGTTTTCCTGGACAGTGCTAGCTCGCATGTTCCTCGCACTGGGGGGGGGGCAAGGCAACATCTTCCTGTTTTCCGGACTCTCCCCGGGTTTTCTCCCGGGACAAGGCCGAGGCCACCACCCAGGCATGGAAACGAAATGGTCCCGGTGCGGTCCGTTGGGCGGCGAACGGGCCGAGAGTGCGGACAGACCCGGGAGAACCCGCTCCTCCTACCGCTCCACGCAGCCGTAGGATTCCCGGAGAGCTGGGGGGGTTATCCAAGAGGATCGTGTGTTTAATCCCGAAGGTCGTCGGTGCCGGGCCGGGCCGGGCCGGGCCTGGCCTCCGAGGGCTTTTATAACACTCTCTACTTTCAGAACGGACTGTGCGATTTTTTTTTAACTGTAATTTTTATTATTATTATTATTATTATTATTACGATTGTCACTATTATTTGTCTGATGTTTTTAAAAGAAAAAAACCACATTATGGAAGTAAAGAAAAACAAGAGCATAATTTATGACCTGAGATAGTACCAGATTTTTTTTTTGTTTTGTTTGTTTGTTTGCTTGGGAAGAACAGAGCTCTTCAGGCGCTGGTCAAACGTTTCTTTGATTTGTTTTTTTTCCAAAAGCTCATTTTGCGGTGTCCACATGCGTTATGAGTGGCGTCACCTACAGGCTGAGCTGGGGACTGCAGGGCTGCTGTTCCCTCCTGAAGCAGATGTTTACAGGGCCAGTGTCTCCTGCCACAGCAGGGTGCCCAGCTCCCCTGGAATACTGTATTTCCGAAAACTGCATTATTGTAAGGCAGCCCTGCTGCTTTTGAACTGACAGCATTTCTCACTGTTCTTAAGGGCAGTGGACAGATTGCTGTGGCGACCCGCTTCTCCAGTCGTTGAGCTGATGAGGGCTTCCAGTTAACTCTTTGGCCTGTTAATTGCTTAATTGGAAACTTGCAGGTTCCTTGGTTAGGGTTCTCGTTAAAGAGCAACCTGCACCTTACTTGAAATTTAATCTGAGGGGGGTGGGGTGGGGGGACTGAAAGGTCATCTGGGGGCTCCGTTAAGGAATTAGCTGGGAAGAAAACTGGAAGATGGGAGGGGGTGGAGGTAGGGATTTGAGATCAGAGGAAAAGCCAGAAAAAGCTGGATTGCGGTGCCCGGGAGCGACAGCAGCCCTGTGTGTCCTGTCACTTCCTGCAGCTTGTGACACGTGTGGAGAGACTTCCTGTGTCCATGCTGCGTCTGCTGCTCGTTCAGCCGTCGAGGAGGGGGGAGAGGCGCAGGGAGGGAGGGGGCGCGTGCGGGCTCTTCATCCTTCCCCCGTCCCACGATCCCTGCCACTTGTCGGCCTTGTGTCATCGGACGGCCTGTTTGTACCCGCTCGTACACTGGGCCTTTTACTGGAGCGATCCCAGTGAAGTGTCTCGCTCAGGGGCAGACGCCTCGGCGATTCGAACCCTCAACCTCCCGGCTGTGACCCCTGACCCCTCCTCCACACGGCAGTCGCCACCAGTGAGGCAGCATTTTTTTTTTAAAAAAGCAAAAATGAAGCCGTGTCTCGGGTCGGTCTGTGTTCGCGATGGCAGGATTGGCTCCTGTCACATGGGTTCGAAAGGGTGGCGGAGCGTTTTAATGTCACGGGTCCCCCGAGTTTCTCCCCTTAATTTTGGGGAGATCAGGACACAAGTGCCCCAGTTATCACCGGGGTCCTTTTTGTTTTATAACTGCTCGAAAATAACCAGTAAACCGCTTTCGTGACTCTAGGTTTTCTTTTCCTAATTAAAAACAAAATAATAATTGTAGACCAGCAGCTTAGAACGTTTATTTTCTTTTGACTAGCAAAGCATCTTCTCTGCTGCCAGGGGTGCTTGCCGGCGGTATCCCAGCAGACTAGTGGGAAATCGTCTGGAATAGAAAGGTCCCGGATAGTTCAGTAGTTCCGGATCCCCAAACACAAGGCACAGAACAGGGAGGACTCTGGGCTGTAGGGTTACAGTGTGACCCAGACTGGACCAGTGATCTCTGGACTGTAGGGTTACAGTGTGACCCAGACTGGACCAGTGATCTCTGGACTGTAGGGTTAGTGTGACCCGACCCAGACTGGACCAGTGATCTCTGGACTGTAGGGTTACAGTGTGACCCAGACTGGACCAGTGATCTCTGGACTGTAGGGTTACAGTGTGACCCGGCCCAGACTGGACCAGCGATCTCTGGACTGTAGGGTTACAGTGTGACCCAGACTGGACCAGCGATCTCTGGACTGTAGGGTAACAGTGTGACCCAGACTGGACCAGTGATCTCTGGGCTGTAGGGTTACAGTGTGACCCAGACTGGACCGGCAATCTCTGGACTGTAGGGTTACAGTGTGACCCAGACTGGACCGTCAATCTCTGGACTGTAGGGTTACAGTGTGACCCGGCCCAGACTGGACCAGTGATCTCTGGACTGTAGGGTTACAGTGTGACCCAGACTGGACCAGTGATCTCTGTACTGTAGGGTTACAGTGTGACCCAGACTGGACCAGCGATCTCTGGACTGTAGGGTTACAGTGTGACCCAGACTGGACCAGTGATCTCTGGACTGTAGGGTTACAGTGTGACCCAGACTGGACCAGTGATCTCTGGACTGTAGGGTTACAGTGTGACCCAGACTGGACCAGCGATCTCTGGACTGTAGGGTTACAGTGTGACCTGGCCCTTTTTACATTGCTTACAGGTTGAGACCAGTGAAGTGAGAAACTTCTCTTTAGGCCTTAATTGGACCTGTTTACCCCCTTTAGTCCCTGGGTGCCAACCCTTTGTGTGCAGAACCCCCCCCCAGTTCAGTGGGCCCCTTGACTCCGAGCATTAATTCCCAGCTGTCCAGACGGCTTCATCCCCACTACACTTTGAGAACGCTAATTCGCTGTCAGGATTGTGCTGCTGGAACAGGCTTCACTCTTGTGCCCGTTGAAACCTTTGTCACTTAACCTTCCCTGTCAGAGCTAGTCCTGAGCTGCTGCGTGGCCAGCAGTGGTCTCACGTCTCCGGGACTGGATCTCCCATTCTGTGCCCTGTAGTGTGACGTCTGTCCTCCCCGACCTCTCTGTCCCAGCAGGTCACTTCCTGTCCCTTGTCGCGTTCTTCCACTTTTCCTCTCTTGGTATGTTTCGTTGTGTTTTTTTTTTTTCCCTGGTGTGCGCACTAACCCTGTCAGTCTTTTACACAAAGATGTAAATAATAAAAACGATAAACGTTTAAAAAAAACACGTGGTGGTTTTTGTGCTGCAGGGGGTGGTTAAGTGGGGGCATCTGTGTGATCGTGGCCTGCACTGTTTGTGGGGGGGGGGCAGGGGGAGGGCTCCCTGAATCCAGGGACCTCTGTGATTTGAAAGTACCAGACGCATGGGGGCTCTACTCATTCCTCCCAGCGAGATGTTTCAGGACAGGACAGGGCATTTTCAGTCTGATACCTGGATAGCAGGTATGTCTGCAGGTTTGCTTAACGACCTCACTCAGCTCGTTACTGGCTCAATTGAACCCAGTTAACACCTTCTCCCCTTTCTCTAGGTGCTGCTGATTTAAAGAGATCTAGGGAAGCTGCAGGCAGACTGGCACCCCAGTCCGGGGGCCAGACTTTAATGTGTTGAGACAAGGGAACTGGGGGACAGGAGAGCCTCTCTGTCCACCACCTGGATATCTGAAGAACAGTGTCGCTCTGGTCCAGTCGGCCCGGTAATTTAGTTCAGTTGGGCTGTTCAGGGCTCGGGGGGAGTGTGAGCCTGGAGCTCTGTGTCCTTGCTCTCCTGGCAGAGGTGAAGACCTGGTCAGTGTGTCTGTGGGGCTGTCCAGTCCTGGTCCTGGAGGGTTTGGTCAGTGTGTCCTCAGGGCTGTCCAGTCCTGGTCCTGGAGGGTCTGGTCAGTGTGTCCTAAGGGCTGTCCAGTCCTGGTCCTGGAAGGACTGGTCAGTGTGTCCTCAGGGCTGTCCAGTCCTGGTCCTGGAGGGTCTGGTTAGTGTGTCTGCAGGGCTGTCCAGTCCTAGAGGGACTTGGCAGTGTGTCTCTAGGGCTGTCCAATCCAGTTCCTGGAAGGACTGGTCAGTATGTCTACAGGACCAGTTTAACTGCTATTCCCAACTCTTCAGGTGCTGTTTTAAAGGGAACTGGAAAATCAGTAGAGATGCACAGGGGCCCCCTGAGGAACAGGACTGGACAGCCCCGCTCTGGGGTGTTAGAGCCCTCTCTCTTAATTCACAGGAGCTGCAGTCCCCACTTTGTACTATAGCACAAGCTCCGCAGAGAATGAAGTGAGCACCTTAAGTGAAACTTCTAATAACTGGAGCCCTGTCAAGAGAGTTAGTTACCTTTAAGTTAATCTTGTTGCTGGTTTTAATTTTAATATCTCACAATGGACATTTTAGTTCAGATAAAGAATCAGTTCAGTAACCAAGAGCTCGGCTGAATCAGAACCCATTTCACTGTACCTGGCTCGGAGGAAATAGTGTACATTGAATTTAGAAGAGGGGTTTGTGCTGCTCAGAATTGTGCATTGTCTCTGCATTTGTCTTCATTCCACTGAATCTGCGAGTCCTGCACGGCTTAGTGTCCGAAAAACAGCACTGTGTCTGGTGTCAGGTGTCTCCCCCTAGTCCCTGGACCAACACCCATCTCTCCTCACAGGTCCTCCGCGCTGCACAGAGCCAGGAGCGCCTGCTGGTAGTCCCCCTTCACCTTCTCCTGAAAGGACACGGATCAGGGAGAGGTTAGGGCAGAGGAGAGATGGACCAGCCCTGGTCTCTCAGGGTTTCCTGTCGTCTTCCATCAGGCACTGATTGGCTTAATAACCTCAGTGTGAGCTGTGCTTGGAGCAGAGACCTCTCCTGGACCAAAGCTGGAGCCTCTCTAATGTTAGCAGAGCAGGAGTGACAGAAGGTAAACCAAACTTGAGTACAGAGATCGGGAAAGGGCAGGATCTGAGAGGAGGAGGGAGAGATGAGGGACGAGGGCAGGATCTGAGAGGAGGAGAGAGAGATGAGGGACGAGGGCAGGATCTGAGAGGAGGAGAGAGAGATGAGGGACGAGGGCAGGATCTGAGAGGAGGAGAGAGAGATGAGGGACAGGGGCAGGATCTGAGAGGAGGAGAGAGTGATGAGGGACAAGGGCAGGATCTGAGAGGAGGAGAGAGAGAGATGAGGGACAGGGGCAGGATCTGAGAGGAGAAGAGAGTGATGAGGGACAAGGGCAGGGAGGACAGGCAAGCAGGAGAGTGAGACAGGGCGGCGCAGAGCGTGCTGCTGACCTGCAGTGTGGAGTACAGCGACCGGCCCTGCTGTCTGCGGTACTGCACCCGGATGCTCAGGAGGTCCACCTCACTGCGTGACACCAGGATCCGAATCAGCACGCCGTCCTTCCGACCCAGACCCTGCGCAACCAGAACCAGCATCCGCTCAGTCACGTGGACATGGGGAAGGACGTACAGAACCAGAGCCGTTCTCCCTCTCCGGGCCTGGCCGGCGCCGTGGTGCCCTTACCTTCATGGCTTTGTGCAGACTGCCTGCCAGGAGCTCGGGAGTGCTCCGGATGGATTGCACTGCGGGAAGAGAGACCAGAGGTCAGCCTGTTTGTGCCGCAGGAGGTCCGATCGTTCGGCCAGTCACGCGCTGCTGACCGGCTGTGAAGCGCTTGGGTTCGGCCGAGCAGGACGGAGTGGAGGCGGGCGCCAGTCCTCACCCAGGGACAGGAGCCCCTGACGCAGGTCTCCGGAGAAGTCCGACTGCACGGCCTCTTCCGCTGGCCGGCCGCTGAGAGCCTGGAACCTGTCCAGCACTGGGGTGGGGACAGAGAGGAGAGGATTCCCGTCACGGCGGAAAAGACCGTCGGAATCTGGGATGGAGGAGGAGGAGGAGGAGGAAAGTGGGGGAGGCTGTGGAGGGTGAGCGAGGGGAGATGGGGTGTAATTCCAGGTCCGGGGGGTCCGCACGGCCCTGGTTATCCTTCCACCCTGAGGCTTTGGTTACCTCCTAGAACCCGTCATGTGCTGAACTGGACCCGGCCTTACCCCGGCATAGGTGATCGGAGTCGCGTCTCGTCAGCACTCGGATCCATGCCGCCGTGTCCGGCTTCTTCCGCGAGCGTTCCAGGAGAGCCTGCGGGAAGGGAGAGGGAGGGCGTGGGGTCCCGTCCGCAGCTGGCGCACCCCCCCTGCCCCCGTCGGAGGCGCCGCCCGCGGTGCCAGAGCTCTCACCTTGGCGTCCCGTTCGATGAGCCGGTAGTCGATGATCCCCTTCATGTTCTCCTCCTCCTTCTGGAGAGGGGGAAGAGAGAGGAGAGCGCGTCAGGTGACCGGGGCAGACGCGGCCCGGGGGTGTCAGCTGGGGGGGTTACCGGTTCCAGTGTGGGTGACCTCCCGGCCCGGGGAGGCCAGCGCTGGCCCCCCGCCCCGACCCGACATGGGGGCAGGGAGAGCATCCGGCCGTCGAGGTGGCCAGGTGTCAAGATCCCACAGCTGTGTCGCGCAGGAGTAAATTCTGCTGCGTATTCCGAGCCGTCATTCCAGGGCTGGCGATCCCTACTGGGTTTTCCAGAGATGCCCCCATTCGGAATCGCGCCGTCAGTCGGACGGGAGGGGCTGTGCCTACCTGCAGCAGGGCCAGCAGCAGCTCCCTGAAGCCCTGGCTGGTCTCGCTCCTGATGTCCTTCTCCAGGTCCCTCTGGAACTCTGCGCACAGACAAGCCGCCGCACAGTGAGGCGCTGCAGGCTCGGACCCCCGCCCGCCACCCAGCACCCTGGCTCTCCCTGCTGCACACGTGCACGGTATGTGAACAATAATCCTGGGCTGCACTACTGTGGGATTTTAAAAAGCAGGACTCCCACACTATACGACAGTATGGATTGCAGTAGTCCAGCACAATACTCCAATATGGAGTATAGCAATAATCCTGCCCTATATTGCAGTGCGGGTTATAATAACCCCACACATTCATGTGTTATAACAGCAATAATCCTGCCCTACATTGCAGTGTGGGTTATAATATTCACACATATAAATGTGTTATAACAGCAGTAATCCTGCCCTACATTGCAGTGTGGGTTATAATATTCACACATATAAATGTGTTATAACAGCAATAATCCTTCCCCACATTGCAGTGTGGGTTATAAGAACCCCACACATTCATGTGTTATAACAGCAATAATCCTGCCCTTGGGATAACAGCAGTGATATTGGTGTGGTGTGAGGTACATCTTTAGTGAGCCCCACCATCTCTGTAGGCAGCAGCGATCTGTTGGAGCTGCGCAGCTGATCTCGTGCTCAGGACCTCGACCAGGACCTCCTCGTCCGTCCCCAGGCCCTGCGGAGAGAGAGAGAGAGTCACGGAGTCCGCCCAGGGCGACAGCGGAGAGGGGCAGGTGAGTCAGACCCAGCCAACCGCAAGGACCGGGGCTTCGGAGGAAGGAGAGGGGGAGGGTCAAGGGCAGGGGCAGCGTCCAGCCGGCTGGCGGTCAGTCACCTCCATGGCGTTCCGGAGCTGGTGAGCGTCAAAGACCGCAGGCGTCATCATCAGCCCCAGGAGCATGGTCTCCACCTCCCCAGACAGCGCCCTCTTCAGGTTGGGTACCAGCTCCTGGAGAAATGGAGGTGATATGGCACCTAGGATTGCTTAAATCTGACACCCCCCTCCCGTGTTTTTCTGTAAAGGTCAAAGGTGCATGCCTATCACACAAAAACAACATTTCATTCATGACAAGGATGCTTGGTAGACATACTGACCAGTCCCTCCAGGACCAGGACTGGACAGCTCTGCAGACACACTGGCCCCTCAGGGACCAGGACTGGACAGCCCTGTAGACACACTGACCAGCCCCTCCAGGACTGAGACTGGACAGCCCTGCAGACACACCAACCGGCCCCTCCAGGACCAGGAGTGGACAGCCCTGGGGACACACCGACTGGCCCCTCCAGGACCAGGACTGGACAGCCCTGCAGACACACTGGCCCCTCAGGGACCAGGACTGGACAGCCCTGCAGATATGCTGACCACTGAGTCCTGGTACAGTTATATTCAGTGTAAATCGGTGCCAGAGACTCCCCTGCAGATCCCTACCTGCCCGGTGACACCACGGTACATCTCGGCAATCTGCTGTCTCTGGGCATTGGTGCGGTTGGTCAGGACTCTCACCAGCGAGCTCACATCTGTGCCAATGACAACAGCTGGGTAAGCAGTAGCTGTCACAGGGAGCTCTGCGCCAGCGGCGCACCTGTCCGCTGTCCTGGCTGGAGTCGCCCCGCCGCTCGACAGTGACTCCTGGATCCAGAGGTAACCTCAGGATCAGGATCAGGAACAGCCGAAGCCCCAGATCGGCCCCCAAGTTCCTCTGCTCGTAGAGGAGCAGGAGCAAATCACTGGGGCCACACCGGAACACAGCGTTACCTTTGTTTGCCATGGCGACAGCGATCTGCCGGGCATCCCTCTCCGGTCGGAAATTTGGAAAGGGCCGGATGGTGCCCAGAGTGCCCCAGGACATTTCCTTAGGGCACACAGAGAAAGAGAGGAGGTAGGAGTGAGTATGCTGGATAGCATGCCTTCACTAATCATCCCTTTCATTCATTCATGTTTTGGCTCACATTGCGTCTTTTCACTTTTTGTCACATGCAGAAACAATCACATGTGATTGAACAGTCGCCTTTTACAGTTCACACCGCTCTTCCTCACTTGCAGCTGTTCCTGGAGTCTGTCCGTTCGCTCAGGCGCTGGGAAGACCAGGCAGGGGAGAGAGTGCTGAGGGATCTTTCATTTTGTGATCGGCCGTGTGGTTAGTTTTAGGAGGTGGGGAGCATGTTTCCAGTTGTGCCGAGTGTTCTGGACAGTTGGAGAGGGTGGAATACTCGCCCCGAGAGGTGGGTTTTGTCACGGAATTTTGTGCCAGGTCAAAAGTACCGACGCTGCAAGTCCAAGGCGATCAAATTGTGTGATAACAGACCTGTCCCGGTCAGGAGTGGCCTCAGTGGGGAGTCTCTTTTGCACCATTAGGGTGTGGAGATGTCGAAGTAAGGCTTGTGGGCTTGGGGTGCTGCAGCTAGCCCCAGGAAGCTCGGACCAGCATGCAGCAGGAAGCCCCAGAACCCCTTGCTGCTGCAGCTGCTGAAGGCCTGTGTGTGGTTTGATACCACACCACGTTTTAGCGATTTATTTATTTTTTTGGTTACACAGTGCCACTTTATGCTTTGACTTTGGCCGATTCTGTTTCCCAGTTAAAAGTCCTGAAACATGTCTATAGTGTTGGGGAATGAACACCTAAATGCAGAACGCTTGATATAGCATATTCACACAACCCAGCCCATGAGGAGTACCTCAGGAGAACTCCTCCAGAAAACCCGTCTACTAGCTGGGGATTTCTGAAGGAATAACACCTAGGCCTGATCCCACAGGATATCTGCATGTTTCCTGCAGGAGAACTGGGGTTTCCCCCACAGGTCCTTACAGTGTCCTGCAGGGGCATGGCCTCCAGAGCATCCAGCAGGAGGTCCATTTCGCTGTGACCCTGTTGACTGACCCTGTTGTTGAGGGACACATGAAAATCAGACTTGTCCAATCAGTACAGTCACCATACTGTTCTTGTTCTGGGCTACTCTGTCTCTGTACTGAATCTCACTGTCTCTGTGTTGTATCAGTATCTCTGTACTTTATCTCACTGTCGCTGTGAGGTGTATCACAATGTCTCTGTACTGTATCTCACTGTCTCTGTGCTGTATCACTGTGTCTGTGCTGTATCTCACTGTCTCTGTACTTAATTTCACTGTTGCTGTGCTGTATCTCACTGTCTCTGTACTGTATCTCACTGTCTGTGCTGTATCAGTATCTCTGTGCTGTAACTCACTGTCGCTGTACTGTATCAGTGTTTCTGTACCGTATCTTACTGTCGCTGTGCTGTATCATTGTCTCTGTGTGATGTATCTCAATGTCTCTATACTGTATCAGTGTCTGTGTACTGTATCTCACAGTTTCTATGCTATATCTGTCTCTGTAACAAACTTTCTGTGTTCTGTATCACAGTGTCTCTGTGCTTTAGCACAGTGACTTTATGTATCACAATGTGTGCTGTATCACAAAGTCTCTGTGCTGTATAACAGTGTCTGTGTGCTGTATCAAGATGTCTCTGTGCTGTATAACAGTGTCTGTGTGCTGTATCACGAAGTCTCTGTGCTGTATAAATGTCTGTGCTGTATTGGTGTCTCTGTGATTAACTAACTGCTTATTAAAAGCACTATTCATTAACATCCTTTAGAGAACCTTCATATTTTCATATAAAAAGACACATTTAAAAGTAGAATTAAAAGAGAAGATGAAACAAGCTCACCTCAGCTGCAGTAGTACAGACAGGATCTGCTGGTTGCAATCTGCTAACACACCAAAGTGCTGGAGCTGCCTGAGACTGTTAGCTCAGTAAGGGACAGCAGTGTCTGTATCACAGGGCAGAGTACGCTGGTTGGACAGGTTCCATATCCGCGTGTTAGGAAAACAGTGTCCAGGGTGTGTCTTCTGCAGAGTGGCCCCAGGGGCAAAAGTCTGTTACACTTCCAGAATATCTTACACCTGCAGCGGCCAAAACCCGTTTGAACAGTGTTGGATAGCCAGAAAGAAATGTGCTTTTCTGTACCTGTAGAAATCTGTTGCTTAAAAATGCGCTTGATGGAGAAAAACATGAAAGCTTAGTCATGCCAACAGGTACTTGATCTCTGTACTCATTATTTGCAGAAAGGTTTTTTTCCATGAATGTGTCAGTACACTATCCGCCAGTGAGTCACTCTCCCCAGCAGGCAGTCGTTCGGAGGGAGAGCACTTACTATCCAGTTGGCCTTGAGGCCTGTTGTCTTTGCACACTGTAGCTGTAAAAATACAGGAGATAAGAAAACGCCGCTCTTGCTCCTGTGTGGCCAGCAGGGGGAGCATGCACCCATCTGTTTGTTTTCTGTCTTCTCCCAGGACAGAGTCGACCCCGGCGCAAGGCAGGGTACAGCCTGGGCGGGACACCAGTCCATCGCAGGGCGGATAGAGACACACGCTCTCTCACACCCACCACGGCCAGTTTCCACGTCACGCGCCACGGCGCAGAGAGCACTGTCTCTGGGGAGGCTGGCCTCTTCTCGTTCTTCTTCTAACATGAGTATTTCGGTAAACTATTAAACTCGGTATTTTTTAGACGCATTGTAACCTCGGTCACATGACCTAATGGAACCAGTAAAGGCTTATTCCAGGCTGAGAAGAGAAGAAAAGAAACACAACGTTTCGGCTGTGGAGCCTTCTTTGGGTGTGTGAGAAGAAGGCTCCACAGCCGAAACGTTGTGTTTCTTTTCTTTTCTTCTCTTCTCTTCTCAGCGTGGAATAAGCCTTTACTGGTTCCTTCGGAGCCCACGCGTGCAGGCGCAGCTCCCTGCTCGGGCGACTTTAAATGACGTCAGCCCGGTGAGGCGCGCAGTGCGGAGCCGGTCCCTTTAAAACTCCGCCTCCCGCCATGCCCTGCGCGAGACTGGCGCGGCGGTTGAGCCACAATTATCCATTAAAACGGCGATAGTTGACAGGTTGGAAGCGAAAACGTTTATTTTGGCTGTTGCTCGTTCGTCTTTTTTTTGGTCGCTTTAGTCAGACTTCTTCTAAAGGATATCGTGCTTTTGGACGCTTCGGACCTCGTGCTTTTGGAAGCCTTTTAACGGATTCACTTTCCGTTAAAAGGAAACTTTGCTGTGGTCAACCCTTCGGTTTTTTTGGGGGGACTGATATTCTTTTTTTTCCTGTATGGACGTCGAAGGACAGTTTTTTTGGAGCACGTCGGAGTGGGTGAGGTCTCCCTAGTCCTTCCTTGTCTTCGGGCGTGTTGGAAGTGTTGGACGCTACCGGCAGTGGAAGCAGTCTTCGTGTCTGTGTGTTTTCTGGGAATAGCCGCGGTGTAAGACTGTTCTGTGTGCTGTTGTCTCAATACTGTTCTTATTGCCCATGTATTTGTAGTGAATCTCTGTGTTTATCCGGCCACAGAAAGTGCGTTATCCTGTTTCTCTCGAGCCTTGTGTTATTTCCATCGCTGTCGATCGATCCTTTTATCCCGAATTCGGTGGGAGACCATCCCTGATCAAAGGGGGTTGAGGGACGACCGTTAGGACATTTAGGATTGTTGTGAAGTCTGCTGCACATGATTCCTCGAAGCACTCACTGCGTGAGGAGTGAAGATGCCTCTATAACACCTTCAAGCCCGATTAGAAGTGTTATGGTTACGCAATTGGTTATTATATCGATTAGACCAACTGTGTTACTGAAACATCAGGTGGAAAAAGGCCTGAGGACCCCCTGACCCCAAGGAACTGACTGACACCCCTGGGCTGTAGTGTCACCAACAGTGAGCAGCAGTCACCGGTCTGTACAGTGATCTGTTGTAGCTGAGCGGGGCCGGCGGTCTGTACAGTGATATGTTGTAGTTTGAGGGGGATCGGCGGTCTCTACAGTGATCTGTTGTAGCTGAGCGGGGCCGGCGGTCTGTACAGTGATCTGTTGTAGTTTGATCGGGATCGGCGGTCTGTACAGTGATCTGTTGTAGCTGAGCGGGGCCGGCGGTCTGTACAGTGATCTGTTGTAGCTGAGCGGGGTCAGAGGTCTGTACAGTGATCTGTCGTAGCAGAGCGGGGCCGGCGGTCTGTACAGTGATCTGTTGTAGCTGAGCGGGGTCAGAGGTCTGTACAGTGATCTGTTGTAGCTGAGCGGGGCCGGCGGTCTGTACAGTGATCTGTTGTAGCTGAGCGGGGCCGGCGGTCTGTACAGTGATCTGTTGTAGTTTGAGGGGGATCGGCGGTCTGTACAGTGATCTGTTGTAGTTTGAGGGGGATCGGCGGTCTGTATATTGACAGATCATGAAATTCATTTTTGAAAATGAGGGGGAATTCCCCCTTAACATAAAGCTCATGGGGGATGTCAGCCTCTTGGGGGGATTGTAGTGGACTAACTAATACACGACACGAGCTTCATAAGTTCATTGTAAATACAGTCCTACCTTGTTGCCAGCCTGTCTTTCACTGCCAGCCTCCTCTGCAACGCGTGAAGCTTGTTGCTTCTTACAGCGGAGTTGCTGAAAAACCGATGCACTCAAGTCTTTCGGAAACACATCTGGCTGCATCGCTAGCACCAAGGGCAAGGCAGTGAGCTGTACAGTGTGCCCTGGCTCATTCTGGATTGAACTCTTCTCCGAGTTTCCCAACAGCTCCCTGGCAGCTTCCTGTCATAATAGCAGCTCCTTCTGTGCATACTGCCACAAGTGTGCTCCCAGTTGTGTTTTGCTCAGTAGTTGCTTTATGTCTTGAAAAATGGTCTCTGCCCTTCTATCTGCAATTTTAGAGTTTCTGAGAAACCTTTTCCACCTTGTTTTCATGTATGAGTGTGCTTGCGATAGCTTGAGGCTTTTCTGATGCATGTTTGTCACTCAGAGAGCTTCCGTAGTTTGATCCGTCAATCTTAAGATGCTTCTAAGGAAGAAGTACTGTTTCGTTCACGAATCTCACGAGTTCAACGAAATTTGAATTGGCTAGCTCGGTTTCTACAACAAAGTGCACCGCTTTTAAGTAAGTAGTCCTTTAACCCCTTCTTCGACGTGATATTGGGGCTTCGATAGCACCAGCCACAGCGATCTTAGCTGATTTTGCCGTCCGCTGTCTTTCGAGTGCTGTGTCATGAGCAACCGCCTTCGAGTGACTGATGAATACAGACGGTTTTGTAGCACCAGCGAGTAAACCTCACACTACTGAACATGTTGCAAACTGAGCAGCTCATTTCTCATTGCGAGCCAGGGATAGATACTCTGGGTGCTTTATCACTTTTTCTTCTGTGAATCTCCTCATCAGCGTCGTTATTTTTCAGGGGCAGGTGCTTTTTCTCTTGGGGGGCTTACCTGCTTCAGAAGTAGACTTTCTTTGCAGCCAACGTTCCATTTTAGCTCGAGTTTACTACCTCGATTTTGAAGTTTTCACACTGAACTAACGATCACCGATTCCGAGTCCACATTAACCTGTTTTCGATCCCTATTCGTCCGCTTATGGCAATGCAAGACGTGCAACGCAACCACACGGTGTAACCTCACTGAATCGTGCAGTAAGGGCGTGCAACATGGAAAACTCAGGCTGACAGAGAATGCGTGTGGATTGATTTAGGCTGTTTCTGCTTGGCAGATGGCTTGCCAATAAAAGTGTGCGGCAGATTCCTGCATTCTAAATGTTGGGTTTGTGGGAATAACTAAAAGTGTGCAGCTTACTCGCAATCCCACACCAAAATACGAGCCCTGATTGAGCTATTGTAGTTGAATCGGGTCAGCAGGAACAGTGGTCTGTATATTGATCTATTGTAGATGTGTGTGATCAATGGTGTCAGTGGTCTGTGTAGTGATCTACTGTAGATGAGTGTGATCAATGGCGTCAGTGGTCTGTATAGTGATCTACTGTAGATGAGTGTGATCAATGGCGTCAGTGGTCTGTGTAGTGATCTACTGTAGATGAGTGTGATCAATGGCGTCAGTGGTCTGTGTAGTGATCTACTGTAGATGAGTGTGATCAATGGCGTCAGTGGTCTGTGTAGTGATCTACTGTAGATGAGTGTGATCAATGGTGTCAGTGGTCTGTATAGTGATCTATTGTAGTTGATCCCTCACACACTTCCCACAGACACCCCTCACACACACTCCTGCAAACACATCTCTCACACTCACCCCTCACACACACACTCTTCCCTTTAGCCTGTGAGCATGAAAGTGATCTGCCACTGGGGCTGACAGCTCCCAGGGCTGCGCTGGCCTGCAGATCGCCAGCAAACCGACCAGATAAACACCCTGACTAAGACGGTGGGGGAAAAAAAGAGCAAGAAACACATTTCATTTTGCCGCTTTATCCAGGAAGCAAGTCTTAGTAAATATGACAAATAAAATAAAACGGTAAGGTCATCCGAAAACGATCACATGTCAACCTCTTTTCTGCTTTCCTCCATCTCAGCTTCAGGTCCTTTATACATACAAATACATACATTATACATATATATATATAATCATAGTAAAACTACTGTAGTTTCTTCACTCTTCATTACAGCTCCTGAATGCGGTGCAGTTTGTGGGTCTGTGCAGTTCAGCACTACGGGGGAAGAACTGCCATTTCTTTCTTTTCTAAAAGCTGGGCCGGGCCAGTCCTGATCCAGAGGCTTCCTGGCCAGCTGATACTGCTGTGCTCGACCAGAGGTTCAGTTTCCGGCCAGGCCTTTAACAGGGGCAGAGAGGGGTAGGATCTGCCCTGCTGCCGGCTGCCTCCCGTCTCCGAGAGACAAACGGCTGCCCAGTTCTTGGCGCCTGTGTACTCGTGTGTTGTTTTTTGGCGTGTTTCCCCAGTAATTCTGAACACTGCACCTCCTCTTCCCCACCCAACCCTCCTCCATCAAGTAAAAGAGTTATAACACCCCCCCACCCCAAAAAAAACCCTTTTGGTACTGTAAAGAGACAGCCAGGCTTTACCTGTGCTTTTAAGGGGGCCATTGTTTGGTGTGGGAAGGGGGTGATTTCCTTAGCGCACAGCGTTCTAAATATATAATTTTACACCCCCTCCCCATCTCCTATAGCTTTAACAGGCCCCAGTCCTGCCCCCTGGAACCCCAGTATATGCTGGTCGGCCTGCCAGATCAGCTCTCAAGAAGGTCACTGAGCTCTGAGCTGGGTGAATGAGTTGCCTGAGCAGACTGAATTCTTTGCTGTTCCTAATAACCTGTCAGAGACGTAGAAGCAGCCTGAGGTCTCCACGAGAGCCTGTGCTGGGCTCTTCTGAGTCAGTTAAATCCAATTATGTAATTAAGAGGTCTTCGTCACGGCAGAGGCCTGAGGACCTGGAGGGTTTCCTGTAGCGGGGCCAGAGGATGGGCCTGGCGCAGCCCGGCCCGGCATGGTCCTTCAGTCTAGTTGTGTTCAGTCTGGTGGGGCCCAGTCCGGGCGGGTCTGTTAGCTGCTGTGCGCCTCGCTGTCCCGCTCGGGGTCACGGGGCTCTGCCCCACACTCCATCTCTTCTGGGATGTCCTGCAGATCTGGAGCGAGAGGAGAGGTTGAGGGGCTCGTGCATTATGCTGGAGGTCCCCAGGAGAACGTCTGTCCCCTTGTGTTCAGCTCCCACAATGACTTATGTGGAAAACCTGCTGCCTCTGGGGTCACGAGGGGGGTGCAGAGGGGGCAGCACCCACTTTAAACTAGTGGCAACCACACTATACTATGTGTGCTAGTTTGCAGGAGAGGTTAAGAGATCAAGACCGGTCTGAAAAAGCCGAGGTGACACCCCAAACGCTCCCCTTCGGCAACGTGACTTCTCACCTCTGGGACTCTCCGATCTGGGAGAGACGTCCCCCTCGTCCTCATCTTCATCATCGTCGGAGTTCATGTCCGGGTCGCTCCCCTCCCGCAGGTGTTCCGAGAGGTCGGTCTGGTCGGGGCCTTCGGCCAGTCCTGGTGGCGTGTCCGAGCTGGATCCCGGCCTGCTTCCCCGGCGCTGGGCAGGGCTCTGACAGGCGAGAGGTCAAAGGTCAGGCTGTGTTGCGCAGGAGCGCACTGGACTGTGCTGGCCCACACCGTGCGGCACTGTGCTGTACCTGCTGCGTGCCGTCTGTGCTGGCCTCTGCCTCAGGTGCCTCGGAGCTGTAGTGCTCCCGTGCCTCCAGCAGGGCGGCGATGCTGCTGTGCTTCAGCTCCTTCAGCTGCCTCTCCAGCTCGGCCCGGGCCTTCTCGCTCTCCCGCAGCCGGGCCTCGCTGCTCCGCAGCCGGGTCAGCTCCTCCTGCAGGAGGCTGTGCTGCCGCTGGAGCAGGGTGAGCTCCGTGCCGCTCCCCGCGCCCGTGCTCACGTCCAGGCCCGTGTCCCGGGACAGAGAGCGGCTCAGCTTCTCCCGGCCCACCGCCTTCTCGGGCTGCGCCGGCGCGGGGGCGGGGCTGCCCCGCAGGGCCAGCTCCAGCAGGGAGTCCTGCCGCAGGACCACCGCCTGGAGGGGGAGAGAGAGGCACAGCCGCTGAGACCCCCACGCGCACTGCTGCAGCGCCTCCCACGGGGGGCTCATGAAGTCAGCGGGCCGGCTCCGACTCCGCGCGGCGCGAGAGAGACGCAGACACACACAGGGACTTGCCTGGAGCGCGTGGAGCCGCATGCTGAGGTTCAGCAGCCTCTGAGACACCTCCTGGAAAGCACACACTTCAGTCAGACTTCTGTTTCCACCACTGTTATCAATGAGCTTCACATTCATCATCATTACTGCAACCACCCCACACTCGGTAATACTGGTTCTGTCCTGGCTAGTGAGAAGCAGGAGTCCTCTTACCTCATTGAGGGACTTCTCCTGCAGCTGATTGCCATTCCTGTCCTGCAAGATTAAAGAAAAGATAACAGAATATTTTTTCCACTGTTAAATTCCCTGTGCAGCCCTGCCTGGACTCTCACAAATAGTACGTCTGTGCCACAACACCCTGTATGTGTGAGGGTGACTGAGCAGACAGACGCAGAGCACAGCTGCTCTCGGTCTCTTACCCTCTGCGTCTGGTCGGGGTCGAGGCTGCTGGAATCGAGGGTCCCGTTGACTGACACTGCGTCGCCATCTGTCGTAGAGAGGGAGAGAGGTGGTGGGTAGAGACAGAGGCAGAGGGGTAGCGAGAGTGAGAAGAGGGACACACACTGAGGAGCAAGAGAGGGTTGAGGAGTAGGACGTGGAAAGAGAGACAGCGAGGGACACCTGCAGAGGGAGACGGACAGACAGCGTGCCGCAGGGACTCACTGGAGGTGTTCTCTGGCGCCCCCATGTGATTCTGGTCTCCGTTGGTGCTGCAGGGGAGAGGAACTTCAAAGGTCGAGCCCAGTAACAGCTCACACAGCTTTTCCACTGAGAGTTCAGGAGAGATTGGGACATGACATTAAAAAATAAAAACTTTTACAATCAAAGTGTCCGTATTCCACTGTGTGGGCATGTGGGTCATTTGCCAGTGTGTCCAGGGTGCAAGGCTGTGTCCAAGTGTGTCCAGGGCTGTGTGTGTGCCAGTGTGTCCAGGGTGCAGGGTTGTGTCCAGGGTTGTGTGTGTGTGTGTGTGCCAGTGTGTCCAGGGCATAGCAGCCAGTCTTGTTTTCAAGGGGTCAATCTCGTCATCCATGTGTGAATGTGGTCAGTCTGGTCTTCAGCCTCATACCCTCGGTGATGGCCTCGGAGATCAGCCTCTCTCCTTGAGGGGCCTCGAGGGTGTCTGCCCGGAAGAGGTTCCGGCAGTTGTGGGGAGGCAGAACGACCCCCTGACCTGCCATGACCTCTACGACCTCTGCAAACAGGGTGACTCTCTCCTGGAGCAGCTCCAGCACCTCCCTGTCCTTCTGCTGGATGTCTCCTGGGAGGAAGAGGGACACAGGGTTGAAGAACACAAGACCGGTCACAGGCCAGAGCTGATCGGAGGATCTTGGCAAGCTATCGGCTGTAAGCCATCACTTATCATTTCTTTCTGAAAAGAAGCCAGGGTATCGGCTTCTACACCAGGGCTGGGCAGCATGTTCCCCACCCCCACCAGCCTTAGTGTAAGTTAGTGTCTCCTGTTCTCTGCTTTACGTGCTCTTCCCTGCAGTTTCTACTTGTGTCCTGTGGTTTGTCTCTGTTCACTATTAGAAGGGAGGGAGTGTGCACAAGAGAAAAGAGGAGAATATGGGGAAAGAGCGAGAGAGAGATGGGGGGGGGGGAAGAGAAAGGAGAGAGTGATAGTCTCAGCACACAGCAAGAGAGTGTGGGACGCTGGATAGAGCCGCTGTAAAGGACAGCGAGGGGCGAGACAGCGCGGTGACGGAGGTGGAGGAGTGCAGCGAGTACAGACCTCTCAGCCTGCGGAGAAGAGCCTTGTCCTCCGTCTCGATCAGAGGGAAGTCGTCTCTGGACGGACAGCTGGGGAGGAAGAGAGACAGTATTGAGCCGTGCAGGAGCACACACCTCGTGATGACCTGTACCAGGTGGGTTTACTACCAAGAAAACTGTCCCAAGTTGCACGTGAGACCCGTCTGAAGTGCAGCTATACGCTCTGTCCCAGGTGTCTGTAGCTGACTCCAGTCTGCTGCTCCTGTAGTGTCCAGTCCAGTTCACTCTGCTCTGTCTAAGGTACAGCTGTACGCCCCATCCCAGGTGTCTGCCTCTCCCACCTGTGTGACCTGTCCCAGGTGTGTGTACTGGACTCGGCCTCTCCCACCTGTGTGACCTGTCCCAGGTGTGTGTACTGGACTCTGCCTCTCCCACCTGTGTGACCTGTCCCAGGTGTTTGTACCTGACTACCGTGTGCTGAATCAGCTTCATCCAGGTGTTGCGGTCGTCGCGGGAGGCGGCGTGCAGCTCGTACATCTCTGGGGGTGTGGAGTCGCTGATGAGGAACATGCCCTTCTCCTGGTTGGCGATGTCGCGCACGATCAGGTTCTGGAGTGACAGCACAGGGGGCTTGTCCTGCCGACACAGACGCACAGACCGTCAGGCTACCGAAACGATTCCCCCACACTGCTCTTACGGCTAACTCTCTGGGCTACAAAACAGGGAATCTGATGCAGGTTATCACACAGAGGTGGCCGGGCACCACAGGACTGCGGTGACTTTCAGACAACACAGCTACTCGTGCGGGAAGGGTGTGTGGCAGTTTAAGGCAGGTGTTTCTAGGGTGTCAAGCATTCCGAGGCCGGAGTCCCAGACTGACCAGGCAGGGGAAAGTGAACTTCTGGTCTTTCTCTTGCAGGAACACCAGGATGTCTGTCATCAGCAGGACCTGGGCATCTGAACACAAGACACACTGTCAGCACTGAGAGGCAGAGAGAGGGAGAGAGAAGCCATGACAGAGGCGCAGAGGGAGACACAGACAAGACAGAAAAGAAAGAGAAGAGAAAGAAGAAATAAAAAAGGGATGAGCAACAAGGAAGGAAGTGAGAAATAAGAAACAGCCAGAGAGCCCAGCCCACCCTGTCCCAGTCCTGCCTACTCAAGTCCAGCCCACCCTGTCCCAGTCCTGCCTACTCAAGTCCAGCCCACCCCGCCCACTGTACTGTCCAGTCCAGTCAGTCTCCCCAGTCCAGTCCACCCTACTCCAGTAGTGTCCAGTCCAGTCAGTGTACCACAGTCTAGTCTCCCCCAGTCCAGTCCTGTCAGTCTCCCCCAGTCCAGCCCACCCTACTCCAGTACTGTCCAGTCCAGTCAGTCTCCCCAGTCCAGTCCACCCTACTCCAGTACTGTCCAGTCCAGTCAGTCTCCCCAGTCCAGTCCACCCTACTCCAGTACTATCCAGTCCTGTCAGTGTACCACAGTCTAGTCTCCCCCAGTCCTGTCAGTCTCCCCCAGTCCAGCCCACCCTACTCCAGTACTGTCCAGTCCACCCTACTCCAGTACTGTCCAGTCCTGCCAGTCTCCCCCAGTCCAGCCCACCCTACTCCAGTACTGTCCAGTCCAGCCCACCCTACTGCAGCCCAGCCGGTCAGTCACCTTTAAACCGAGAGCCCGTCTTCAACAGCAGGGTGCCCTCGTGCAGCAGGCGCCGGCGCTGCAGCTCGCCCCCCCTGAACACCCCGCCCCCCCGCACCGCCGTCTCCGCCCGCGGGTCCAGCTTGGCCCGGATCTCCTGCAGCCGCTGGGTCCGCTCCAGCTCCAGGACCTCCTGGTCCACCGAGCTGAGGAGCTCCCGGATCAGCAGCAGAGCCTGGCTCAGCAGCTGCCCCTCCTCCTCGTTGCCTGGGATCAGCCAAGACACAGAGACGCGGACAGAGCAACAATTATCTTTCAGGCAGTCAGCTGTACTCACACATACTGCAATGCACTATACTGTATTACAGTATACTACAGTGCTGTCTGCTACAGTATAGTGCAGTGTGTAGTACTGTAATGCAGTGTACTGTAATTGAGTGTACTGTAGTGTATTACAGTGTGCTACAGTATAGTGCAGCGTGTAGTACTGTAATGCAGTATACTGTAATTGAGTATAATAGTAGTATTATACTGTATACTTTACTGTAGTGTAGCAGACATATTTTAATGCTGTGGACTGCATTGTAGTGCGATAGATTGTACTGTAGTGCCATGTACTTTAGTGCTGTGGACCATATTGTAATGCTGTGGACTGTACAGTAGTGCAGTGGACAGCACTGTACTGTAGTGTTGTGTACTTTACTGTAGTGCAGTGGACAGTACTGTAGCATAGTCTACTGTACTGCAGTGCTGTATACTGTACCATAATGCAGTGGACTATACTTTAGCGTAGTATACTGTACTCTAGTCTTGTGGCTGGGTGCTGTATGCCTCACCCTTGGTGTTCTGGAGGATGCGGTCGATCAGGACAGGGTACTTGGTGATGCGCTGAGTGACCAAGAGGATGCACTCCGGGACGCCATGGCGACGGAGCAGTGCCCCCCGGCTGACCTTCTGCAGACAGACACAGACACGAAGTCGGAGAGTCAGTCAACGGGAGAGGGGCACACAGCTCAATAGCCACACACCGGTCCCTTGTCGGTTTTAATGAACGAGCTGCAGTTCTTTGTAGACACGGCTCCCATCTCTCTCATGCTTACAGGCTCAAATGCAGCTTGAAGCATTTTTGTTTGTAAAATAACTGCTTGTCCCATCAGCTTTCATTGCCATTTGCTTTGTGCCTGTAACCCTGAGTTACACAACTAATGAGAGAACAACAGAATAAAAGTTAAAAGACTCAAACTGTGTTGTTTTGAAACTAAACTTGTATTTCTCTAAAACTGGCTCACTGTGTGGGTGAATGGCTAGTCAGAAAGGACAGCAGCCCTGGTCAGATCTCAGCAAGGCTAGTCAGTCCCAGAGTGGGAGACCTCTGGGGAACAGCAGGTGGCTCCTGCACTTAGTGTTGGTGGACCTGTAGAGGGCTCTTGTCCCTCTGGATCAAAGGTTCCAAGCCAATTGTCCAGTATGGTGACTGTGGAAGCTGTGTGAAGGAGGTACTGTCTTGACTACTGGTCACTACAGATCCCAGGACACCTTCAGTAAATGTGGGGTGTTGACCCTGGTGTCCTGACTGCTGGTCACTATAGATCCCAGGACACCTTCAGTAAGAGTGGGGTGTTGACCCTGGTGTCCTGACTGCTGGTCACTACAGACCCCAGGACACTGTCAGTAAGAGTGGGGTGTTGACCCTGGTGTCCTGACTACTGGTCACTACAGACCCCAGGACACTGTCAGTAAGAGTGGGGTGTTGACCCTGGTGTCCTGACTACTGGTCACTACAGACCCCAGGACACTGTCAGTAAGAGTGGGGTGTTAACCCTGGTTACCTGGCAACATTTCACTCAGCTGTATAGTATGTATACTATAGTATAGTACAAACTTCCTATAGGTCCCCCCTAATTTAACCACTGAAGCAGATTCCACCCTGCATGTGCAGCCCTGCTCTGGGAGTCTGGGGGTGTCTCACAGTAGATCACAGATTCACTGCCCCTCCTGCTCACCCGGATGAAGATCTGGAACCTCTTGTCTCGGCTTAGCAGCTCCTTATAGAGTTTCACTGCCTTCAGGTGCCGGCTGCAGAACTCTGAATATGCTTTCCTCATCTCGTCCGCACAGGGGCCCGAGAACTGAGAGGCAGGGAGAGGAGAGAGGCACAGGGACAGAGAGAGAGAGAGAGAGGAGAGAGGGACAGGGAGAGAGAAGAAAGAAGAGAAAAAAGTGAGGAAACAGAAGAGGAAAGAATGGACAGATAGCAAGACAGAGAGAGAAAGAAAGAGTATGAATTCTGGTGCGTCTGTGTGTGGTATTAAGAAATACATAATAAATAATAAGAAAGTTACAAACAGTAAAACCGGGACATTTTTCTCTCTGGGAAGTTCTGTAATTGACACTGTGTTGAGCTAGGACCCACAGTCCAGGGAAAAGTGGGATGGGGTCGTTTTTAACTGCAACACCGAACTGCTCTTCAGTAGCGGGGAGGGTTTTACCTGCGACACCAGGATGTCCCCCAGCTGGTTGATGATGAAGTTGTGGTTGCTGCCAGGAGCCAGGGACTCAGCGCGGCGCTGCAGGAGCTGGGTGAGGAAAGAGGAGTGCAGCGCCACCAGCTGGTCAAGGCAGGGGAAGATGGCGTGGACGACCCCAGGCTCGAGCCCCACCTCATCCAGCATCCCCCTCCGGAAAACCCCTTCCATGATCCGCAGGGTCCGGACATGGTGCAGCTCCGTCTGGATCAGCTCTGAGGGAGACGAAAGAGAGAGGGAGTCAGTTTTCAGCACTCACTATACTCACTATACAGAAACAGCTCTGACAGAGAGAGACAGTGAGGGAGAGACAGTGAACGACACAGAGGCGAGGAAGACTCTGACCATAGATCACATCCTGCCTCTTCATCACATCCTTGCGGAGCTGCTGCAGGAAGTTGGTGTCGACCACGGTGCTCCAGGAGTCCGCCTCGAAATCCTTCCCCTCGCGCTGCAGCTCGTCCAGCATCTGCACAAAGTACAGCTCTCCTGCGGGGGGGCAGGAAGCAGGAGGGAGAGAGAGATCAGGTCACACTGCCCAGGACACCCCCCCGCCCGTGGAGCTGCCGACCCCCGCTGCCCCCCCCCTCACCCTCGTCGTTCAGCGACTCCATGGACAGCGCTCTGTTGCGGAAGTTGAGGGAGTCGGTGGACTGGGACAGGATCCTCCGCAGGCCCAGGGGGGAGTCGTCATTCAGATTCCTGCACGGGGACATCAATGCAGTCCAGAGTAAGGCACAACACAACACACGATGGCCCCCCCTTCACCTCCACCGTCAGGCCGCCTGCTCCTCTCCGCTCCCTGCAGGCGGCACTGACACAGCTTTCACTGCCAGCACCCGGCCGGCCAGAGGGGCGGCGCCGTTGCGCAGCATGGCGGCCAGCCCCTCCCACCCCCGCAGGGTTCCTGGACACGCGGACCCCTCCCCACCCCCCCTGCCCCTGCGCTCACCCCGCGATGTTGTTGGTGGAGACGCTCTTGGAGAGGGACAGCCCGGAGCGGCCTCTGCGCGACCCCAGCAGCGACTGGCGGAGGTTGTCGGAGGGGTAGATGGCGGAGCTGGGGCGCTCGCGGACCATGGTGGCTGGAGGAGACGGAGAGGGACACGTTAGGGCGCCATGCAAATCGCACAGCGATGCGGTACCCCTTCAGGGGTGCTGTGGGACTCACTGTGGGTAAACGCCATGAGTCGTTTCCCAGGGCTCTGAGGGGCACAAGGAGCCCATTTACTGCTTTTGGGGAAAGTGCTTTAGCCCCTCTCTTGTCACCAGACACTCACTCATACAGGAAACCTCTCCATCGCAGAGCTCTGGAGTCCAGTGTGATGCACAACGGACCAGTGTTGCACAGTACAGTGTAGGAAAGTCCAGCATACACTAAGCCCAGTTTAATAAAGAATAGGCTATATAGAAAATAGAACATGTCCAGCTCACTCATGTCTGTTGTAATACAGAATAACACGATACCAATAATAACAACACGCACTTTATACTCAACTGCAGTAATCATTCTGAACCAGCAGCTCCACCTGGGAGACACACAGTGGCCGTTCTACATCAGCAGCCCCACCTGCCTTTGACACTATGGACCCAGTCTGCAGTTGCAAGTTCAAACAGCAGATGGCAGTAAAACACCAGTATCGAGTCTGAGTAAAATCCATGCAAAGCCTTAATTTGAATTTCGGCATTGTTAAAGATGTAAAACTCAAAAAGAAAGGCCAAGTTCATCTGAATCTTCAAAACACTCCTTCATCATCAGAGCTGTAGAGTAACTGTAAAGACACTCAGTCCAGCTCCCCTGTATCTTCACACTAACACTCCTTCATCATCATCAGAGCTGTAGAGTCACTGTACAGACACTCAGTCCAGCTCCTCTGTATCTTCACTAACAATCGATCATCAGAGAGACTTCAGCTGTAAACCACACGGCTTGTGGGTCCTGAGGAGCAGGACTGGGGAGGAAGCAGAGAGGAGGGACGGAGAGACTCACACTTGGTTCTCAGAGAGACGTTCTGCAGAGCCGAGCTGTTCCGGACCAGAGCCAGCTTCTGTTGCTGCAATAGAACAAAACACAGGGGACGGTCATCACATCTGCTGCGCAGCACGGAATCGGCCCACGAGCTGCCCGGGCCACTCGGGCCGACTGACCAGC
The DNA here is from genome assembly GCF_055471065.1 of Atractosteus spatula. Lineage (NCBI taxonomy): Eukaryota > Metazoa > Chordata > Actinopteri > Semionotiformes > Lepisosteidae > Atractosteus > Atractosteus spatula. The sequence goes on along the minus strand of NC_142730.1, from coordinate 6,058,141 downwards.
GACTCACCTTCTGCTTCATCTTGGCGCAGTTGGGCAGAGCGTCGCGGCAGCGGTTGTGAATGGTGACATTGCACGCTGCAACACAAACACACAGAAGCTCTGATCAGGCGGGGGGCGGGAACTCAAACTCACACACGTCTGCGCTGGACACTCAACCTCAAGGCCGCACATCTGCCCAGCAGGGCTGAAGGCGGTAGGTAATTATTTGAAGCCTCAATTAAACCAATCAGATCTTAATTAGTCATTGATTTAGAGGAAGAGCAGTGGTGGCATGGTGGTTAGAGCTACAGCTTTACAGCCCCTCCTGGGGTCCCAGGTTTGAATCCGGCTTCAGGTCCTGTGGTGTGGAGTTTACATGTTTTCCCCCACACCCCTGAGGCCTGCAGGCTCTGGGCACTGGTTCCCAGGAGAGCCCAAGACCTCTTTCATCAGCCAAACAGGTGACCTGTGAGAGCTCCTTGCAATCAACACTGAGCTGAAATCACTCCATCGATCAATGAGAAGAGACCTCATGAAGTAACAGTGCAGCTGTTTCTGGACGGGAACAGGTGTAGGGGGGACATTTTTTAGGGGTACACAGTGTGTACAGTCCTGATTTTTGAGGGGTACACACAGTGCGTATTGATGAGGTTACTTGGGGGTACACACAGTGTGTACAGCTGTCACCACTGATGTGGTTTGAGGGGTACACACAGTGCGTACTGATGAGGTTACTTGGGGTACACACAGTGTGTACAGCTGTCAGCACTGATGTGGTTTGAGGGGTACACACAGTGCGTACTGATGAGGTTACTTGGGGTACACACAGTGTGTACAGCTGTCAGCACTGATGTGGTTTGAGGGGTACACACAGTGTGTACAGCTGTCACCACTGATGTGGTTTGAGGGGTACACACAGTGCGTACTGATGAGGTTACTTGGGGTACACACAGTGTGTACAGCTGTCAGCACTGATGCAGTTTCTGAGGGGTACACAGTGCGTACTGATGAGGTTACTTGGGGGTACACACAGTGTGTACAGCTGTCAGCACTGATGGGACACCCTGTGGCAGAGAGGGGCGCACAGCTCCAGTCCAGGAGGCCGCAGTGACTGTAGTCTCCCACTGCAGCTGAGCCCCTGGCAACCCGATTCAATCCTGAGCTTAACCCGATCAGCGCAGTGTCCAGACCCGTCACCCCTCAACTGAACTGCCCCGCCCCCTCAGTTTTGCACAAATGGATTTTTGAACACTTTCGCTTTCTTAACTTGCTCCCTAAAAATGAGTTGTACTTTGTCAATGGTCAGATAACTACACTAGCCCCGCATTCCCAGTTACTACATCGGACTGTCTGATGTGCAGGAGGGCTATCCGACCAGGAACGGCACATATTACAGTGTCTACGTTACTAGGTGTGACATTATTATGACCTCGCTTGCTCAGGTGGACCGATACCTTGCAGTAGTTTATCCTTACACTTACAATCGGACTGTAGCTATTGAAGTTTGTGACTTACAATCGTTATATAACTAGGACTGTAGTTATAGAAGTTTGTGCTCTCTCTTGGTTTTACAACAATTTTTTCTGAAGGATTCAGAAGCTCGTTACCCTCGATGTAGCTGCAAAAATGAAGCCAGTTGGTATTTTGTTGCTCCAGGCAACAATAATCGCGAGAGGGCTGATGAACAGGAAACTGTACTTCATCGCTAAATACCAGGTTCCTCATCGTTATCTTCTATCATGAAGCACTCACCAATGGCATAGTTACGAGATTTCACTTGGGTAGTTTCGACCGAAATATCGGCGCCCCCCTACAGATTTTTCCCCTGGTGCCGGCGCTGCCCCGGGCCCAGATCTCCAGGAACGGTGCACCACCCTGGTGCCGACACCTCTGTGCCCACCAGGGGGCCCCAGGGAGCACACTGCAGCCTTCTCCAATCCTTCCAACACCTGATCATTTGCATTCCTCTCCACAACTTGACATCACACTCCAAACACCCACACACTCCCAGGCCGGAATTGGCACAGAGCATTATTCAAATTCACACTCAGCGTCAGCGTCAGCCCTGCGGAACACTGTGAAAGCAGCACTATAAGACATCATCGTCATCAGAGCTGTAGAGTAACTGTACAGACACTCAGTCCAGCTCCTCTGTATCTTCACATGAACACTCCTTCATCATCATCAGAGCTGTAGAGTAACTGTACAGACACTCAGTCCAGCTCCTCTGTATCTTCACACTAACACTCCTTCATCATCATCAGAGCTGTAGAGTAACTGTACAGACACTCAGTCCAGCTCCTCTGTATCTTCACACTAACACTCCTTCATCATCATCAGAGCTGTAGAGTCACTGTACAGACACTCAGTCCAGCTCCTCTGTATCTTCACATGAACACTCCTTCATCATCATCAGAGCTGGAGAGTCACTGTACAGACACTCAGTCCAGCTCCTCTGTATCTTCACATGAACACTCCTTCATCATCATCAGAGCTGGAGAGTAACTGTACAGACACTCAGTCCAGCTCCTCTGTATCTTCACACTAACACTCCTTCATCATCATCAGAGCTGTAGAGTAACTGTACAGACACTCAGTCCAGCTCCTCTGTATCTTCACATGAACACTCCTTCATCATCATCAGAGCTGTAGAGTCACTGTACAGACACTCAGTCCAGCTCCTCTGTATCTTCACATGAACACTCCTTCATCATCATCAGAGCTGGAGAGTCACTGTACAGACACTCAGTCCAGCTCCTCTGTATCTTCACATGAACACTCCTTCATCATCATCAGAGCTGGAGAGTAACTGTACAGACACTCAGTCCAGCTCCTCTGTATCTTCACATGAACACTCCTTCATCATTACACAGGTGTTGTCCGTGCCAGTATTTGTATTTGACACAAAAGCATTACAGAATATTAGCAGATTGTACAATGTTTTGCAGTTCAATACAACATACTGCAGCACAGCACACATGAACACAATACAGTACAGTACCTATGATATCCCTGCAGCCTCCTTCCCTCCCTCTCTCTCTTGCACTCTGTACCTCTTGAACTCAGCTGCCCTTTCACCACCGCCTGCCCCTCCCGCCTCCCTGCTCGCTCGCTCTCATTGTTACAGAGGTTTCACTTCCTGTCCAGGTCCACAGGAGACAGGAAACACAAATGAAAGCAGATGGGGGCAGGGGGGAGGGGCCCAGAGGGGACTTGGCCAGACTCCCATGCATCTTTACCCTGGCGGGCACAAGACGGGAGATTTCTCTCCTGTAACTCCCCCTCACGGCCACAGGGAGGCGTGTCCCCTGTGTCCCGGGCTGTTCTGACCCGGCAAGACCGCCATGGCAGAGCAGGGCGAAACTCAGCGAGAGGCGCAGCGAAGGCCAGGCCAGAGAAAAACCACCGGTAAAGACCCAGAGGCGACCCAGACAAACTGAGCTCACAGCCAGGCAGGGGGTTATGCCTGGGTCTGCATTTCTCATCTCCCCCTCAGTCCTCGCCTTTCTTTCTTCCTCTGTCTGTCCCCCATGTCTCCCTCCTCTCTCCGTCCATCTCCTGTCTCTCCAATGTCTCCTGCCTCCTCTCTCTCCCTGTCAACCTCCTCCTCTATCTGTCTCTCACATGTGTCCTCCCTCCTCCTCTCTCTCTGCCCCATGTCTCCTGTCTCCTCTCTTTCTCTGTCCATCTCCTCCTCTCTCTCTCCCCCATGTCTCCTGTCTCCTCCTCTCTCTCTTCCCCATGTCTCCTGTCTCCTCTCTCTCGCTGTGTCTCTCCCGATTCACAGTCAAATAGGCTGTATTTGCATGAACAGAAGCCTTCCCGAAGCCCGTGAGTGAAGACAAGCAGACAGCAGGTGCCAGACACTGATGGATTCTGTGCTGAAAGAGGAGCTGGTCTATGCTGAAACAGAAGACACGATCAGGATCCCGGGACACATTAGACTGATCCATTCCAGGTTCCGTTCTGACAACATAGCAAAACCTGAGTGTAACCAGGCACAGTATAGAACCTGGAGCAGCTCAGATAGCTTTGCACAGGGTATCTGACTGATGAACCATAAAACCTGGAGAGGATCAGGCTGCTGGCAACTGAGAGATTGATTACACTGCAAAACCCGGAGTGGATCAGACTGCTGCTCTCCCCCCACCTCTATGTCTCTCCTGCTCTTTGTGTTATGAAAGCCAGACTGTCTCCTCCAGCGGGTCTGTTCACTATAGTTTTTTTTTCCTGGCAGCTGGAAGGGGCTGTTTTAAAAATAAATCGGTGTTTCAGCACAAGAAATAACACAGAAACCCAAACAAGAGAACAGCAGCAGCTGAAGTCAGTTCTTTAAATAGACAGACGGAGATAAACGGACAAAGACACACAAGATAAACCTACAACAGTTCATGTGTCTCCAGAACATTATCACTGTATAACAGCTGTTACTGCAGCTCCTACTGCTGCTGCTGCTTTTACTGCAGCTCCTACAGTTGTTACTGCAACTCCTACAGTCGTTACTGCAGCTCCGACAGCTATTACTGTAACTGTTACTGCATCTCCCACAGCTGCTACTGCTGCTGCTGTTATTCCGATTCCTACAGCTGTTACTGCTGCTCTTACTCCAACTCCTACTGCTATTACTGTATCTTCTATTCCTGTTACTGCAACTCCTACAGCTAGTACTGTATCTTCTAGTCCTGTTACTGCAACTTCTACAGCTGCTACTGCTGCTGTTATTCTAACTCCTACTGCTATTACTGTATCTTCTACAGCTGTTACTGCTACTGCTGCTATTAATGCATCACCTGCAGTTGTTACTGGAACTCCTGCAGCTGTTACTGCAATCCCTGCTGTTAATGAAAGTGACTGCACTCCTGCTGAGGGAATGTCCACAGCACTGCACCCTTGTGGGCTGTTGTGGACAGTGCCGTGCTGTTTTGGACCCTGCTATGCCAGTCTGGACTAGGCTGTGCTGTTCCAGTCCACGCTGTGCTGTTCTACACTGTGCTCTGCACTGCTGACAGGCTTGGTTTTGTTTTCTGTCTCCAGCCCCCAGGGCAGGCCTTGTGAACTCACTCTCAGACTTAAAAACACACCACGACACACTGGGCTCCATTCATTCTGAATCCCAGACCTCTCCCTGTCTCTGTCTCTGTCTCTCTCTCACACACACACACACTGTCCAACCCAAACCGCTTCGGAATCTCGCTCCGGCCAGGCGGCCTTCCGATCGGCAGGATCCACACAGCAGCGAGGCAGCTCTTTCCCCGGCTCCGGGAGACAGACTCTCCCCCTCGCCCCCTCGCCCACTCGCCAGGCACACTGGGCTCCATTCATCCCGGCGGCCCATTACACACACACAGGGCGACGCTAAACAAACATCCCTGGATTTCTGCATCTCTGAGGTCACTAAACAAACACGGCCGAGTCCGGACAGATGAGATCACATCTATATATAGAATCATATACTGTACATATTTGCAAATCTGGCCTCCTCTCCAGAGGCCACGTGCTCAGCGCTTGTCCGCTGGGGATGAGCTCCAACACAGAGCTTTTTATGAGGGTTTGATCCTCGTTACTTCGACAGATGCAGAACTGGGTGACCACACAGCCCACCTGAAAGCCAGGGTATGTCCGTCCTGTCAAATTCACACCTGTAAAAGGGTGGGGCTTATTCCAGCAGCTCCGCCAAAGACGTGCTTCAAGACTTGCAGAGGCGAGGCTATGTCATAAAAACCCGATTCCCTACATCATTCGCCCCGATTCTCACCCTCCACTCGGGCGATTATTGTGCGATAAACGAGAGAGAGAGACTGGGACTCCAGGTTCCCCTCCAGAGCTCCCCGTGCGCGGCCCGTCAGAGACTGAGGATGAAGATCAGGGATTAACTCCCTCCCTGCAATCTTGGATTTAACAACGGGAGAGCCGAGCTTTCCTGCTGTGCGACACAGGCCATTAATCTGGGAAAAGGATCCCTGCAGAGATGCCGGGATTTAAAGACAAAGACCCGGAGCTGCTGTGTGGAAGATGGTATATAGATGGGCGTGGACACAGGAGAGTCAGGGATAGTCGAGTTTCTTGTATATAGAGGCCTGCTCTCTCTCCCTCACACAACCACAGCCCCCACCCATGACTGATGTGACACGCTGGGCTGCAGCTCGACTGACTTTCTCCCTCCAGGAGGACTGGGAGCAGTTCTGAATCTGGCAGCTGTGGGAATTCTGGGATTAGTTTTGTTATTTTAGGGAAGAATGTTTGTCTAATCCCAGAGTTTTTCTCACAGTGCAGCGGAAAGTGCGTCTCTGTCTCTGTTTCTCCCTGCTGGCACTGGGAGCACAGCCTGTCCTCTCTGGACAGCCAGGTCTGCCTGCGTCCAGTTTCTATGTCCAGACTGTGGTTACTGAGCCTGTCCTCTCTGGAGAGCCAGGTCTGCCTGCATCCGGTTTCTATGTCCAGACTGTGGTTACTGTCCTCTCTGGACAGCCAGGTCTGCCTGTGTCCAGTTTCTGTGGCCAGGCTGTCTGAAGCCAAAGCTTCTTGCAAGTAACAGCTGAGTGAGGTCTTTGGATCAAACACATACTAACTACCAGATGGGCTGGTCAGGCCGACTGGATCCTCTCGTTTTTAACCTTTCAAACGAGTCCTTCCAATAATGCAGACAACACAGTGCTGTGATGTTACACAGGTACGCCAGTGTTGCAGAACATGAGCAGTGTGCTACTGGTGCTGCAGAACAGCACACTGACAGCACCCCTAACTGTACTGACCTCCACCTCACCACCGCTCCTACACTGCAGCCGCCACATCGCCCCCCGCTCCCCAAAACAATCAATATGTAGCTCGCAGCCCCCACCCCCCGGCAGTAATTACTATTCCACGTTCTGACAGCTCCCTCAGCAACCCCAGAACAATCGATCAAAGTGTTAACCACCCCCGCACCCCGACACACACGCTCCCTCCCCTCCGCCCCCCCCTTTGTCTTCTCAGACTCCAGCCACTCTAATTGCCCCCCTTGCCCCGCCTCCCCAGCCCTAAATCAATGCCCCCCCACTGCCCCTCTGGCAGCAGTCACTGTTGTGTCTGTGGCCATGTTCCCTCCGTGCCCCCTCTCCCCCCCAGCTGTTGTAGAGGCTGAGGGGGGGGGGGAGCCCCTCTCTCCCTGCACACTGACTCTTTTGTCCAGACAGACTCTGCAGCTGACAGCCTTGCAGATATAGGAAGGGGGAGAATCTTTGTTTCTTCTGTCTCCTCCATTTTTTCTTTTTTTTCCTGGGTGAAGCGGTTTGCAGATTCGAGGATTGAGCAGTGCAGTTCAGATCCACGTGTATCGTATATCCCAGCGCTGTCCAGAGGTACTGGTCAGATCCATGTGTATCCCAGCGCTGTCCAGAGGTACTGGTCAGATCCATGTGTATCCCAGCGCTGTCCAGTGCTGGTCAGATCCATGTGTATCCCAGTGCTGTCCAGTGCTGGTCAGATCCATGTGTACACCTCGTACATTTATATGATCACACTACAGTACAGTAAATTAATGTAAAGTTCTGTTCACTACTCAAGTACAGAGAAATACAGAAGTGTAGTATACTGTGTTACAACAGTGTATACCTCGGCAGACTGGTGACAGTGCACTACTGCAGTGGTACAGGACAGTGTGTTAAAACAGCAGGACAGTGCAGTGGCTGAGAGAGCACAGTGCACTACTGCAGTGGTACAGGACAGTGTGTTAAAACAGCAGGACAGTGCAGTGGCTGAGAGAGCACAGTGCACTACTGCAGTGGTACAGGACAGTGTGTTAAAACAGCAGGACAGTGCAGTGGCTGAGAGAGCACAGTGCACTACTGCAGTGGTACAGGACAGTGCAGTGGCTGAGAGAGCACAGTGCACTACTGCAGTGGTACAGGACAGTGCAGTGGCTGAGAGAGCACAGTGCACTACTGCAGTGGTACAGGACAGTGTGTTAAAACAGCAGGACAGTGCAGTGGCTGAGAGAGCACAGTGCACTACTGCAATGGTACAGGACAGTGTGTTAAAACAGCAGGACAGTGCAGTGGCTGAGAGAGCACAGTGCACTACTGCAGTGGTACAGGACAGTGCAGTGGCTGAGAGAGCACAGTGCACTACTGCAGTGGTACAGGACAGTGCAGTGGCTGAGAGAGCACAGTGCACTACTGCAGTGGTACAGGACAGTGCAGTGGCTGAGAGAGCACAGTGCACTACTGCAGTGGTACAGGACAGTGTGTTAAAACAGCAGGACAGTGCAGTGGCTGAGAGAGCACAGTGCACTACTGCAGTGGTACAGGACAGTGTGTTAAAACAGAAGGACAGTGCAGTGGCTGAGAGAGCACAGTGCACTACTGCAGTGGTACAGGACAGTGCAGTGGCTGAGAGCACAGTGCACTACTGCAGTGGTACAGGACAGTGCAGTGGCTGAGAGAGCACAGTGCAGTACTGCAGTGGTACAGGACAGTGCAGTGGCTGAGAGAGCACAGTGCAGTACTGCAGTGGTACAGGACAGTGCAGTGGCTGAGAGAGCACAGTGCACTACTGCAGTGGTACAGGACAGTGTAGTGGCTGAGAGAGCACAGTGCAGTACTGCAGTGGTACAGGACAGTGCAGTGGCTGAGAGAGCACAGTGCACTACTGCAGTGGTACAGGACAGTGCAGTGGCTGAGAGAGCACAGTGCAGTACTGCAGTGGTACAGGACAGTGCAGTGGCTGAGAGAGCACAGTGCACTACTGCAGTGGTACAGGACAGTGCAGTGGCTGAGAGAGCACAGTGCACTACTGCAGTGGTACAGGACAGTGTGTTAAAACAGCAGGACAGTGCAGTGGCTGAGAGAGCACAGTGCACTACTGCAGTGGTACAGGACAGTGTGTTAAAACAGCAGGACAGTGCAGTGGCTGAGAGAGCACAGTGCACTACTGCAGTGGTACAGGACAGTGCAGTGGCTGAGAGAGCACAGTGCAGTACTGCAGTGGTACAGGACAGTGTGTTAAAACAGCAGGACAGTGCAGTGGCTGAGAGAGCACAGTGCAGTACTGCAGTGGTACAGGACAGTGTGTTAAAACAGCAGGACAGTGCAGTGGCTGAGAGAGCACAGTGCACTACTGCAGTGGTACAGGACAGTGTGTTAAAACAGCAGGACAGTGCAGTGGCTGAGAGAGCACAGTGCACTACTGCAGTGGTACAGGACAGTGCAGTGGCTGAGAGAGCACAGTGCACTACTGCAGTGGTACAGGACAGTGCAGTGGCTGAGAGAGCACAGTGCACTACTGCAGTGGTACAGGACAGTGTGTTAAAACAGCAGGACAGTGCAGTGGCTGAGAGAGCACAGTGCACTACTGCAGTGGTACAGGACAGTGTGTTAAAACAGCAGGACAGTGCAGTGGCTGAGAGAGCACAGTGCACTACTGCAGTGGTACAGGACAGTGCAGTGGCTGAGAGAGCACAGTGCACTACTGCAGTGGTACAGGACAGTGCAGTGGCTGAGAGAGCACAGTGCACTACTGCAGTGGTACAGGACAGTGCAGTGGCTGAGAGAGCACAGTGCACTACTGCAGTGGTACAGGACAGTGTGTTAAAACAGCAGGACAGTGCAGTGGCTGAGAGAGCACAGTGCACTACTGCAGTGGTACAGGACAGTGTGTTAAAACAGAAGGACAGTGCAGTGGCTGAGAGAGCACAGTGCACTACTGCAGTGGTACAGGACAGTGCAGTGGCTGAGAGCACAGTGCACTACTGCAGTGGTACAGGACAGTGCAGTGGCTGAGAGAGCACAGTGCAGTACTGCAGTGGTACAGGACAGTGCAGTGGCTGAGAGAGCACAGTGCAGTACTGCAGTGGTACAGGACAGTGCAGTGGCTGAGAGAGCACAGTGCACTACTGCAGTGGTACAGGACAGTGTAGTGGCTGAGAGAGCACAGTGCAGTACTGCAGTGGTACAGGACAGTGCAGTGGCTGAGAGAGCACAGTGCACTACTGCAGTGGTACAGGACAGTGCAGTGGCTGAGAGAGCACAGTGCAGTACTGCAGTGGTACAGGACAGTGCAGTGGCTGAGAGAGCACAGTGCACTACTGCAGTGGTACAGGACAGTGCAGTGGCTGAGAGAGCACAGTGCACTACTGCAGTGGTACAGGACAGTGTGTTAAAACAGCAGGACAGTGCAGTGGCTGAGAGAGCACAGTGCACTACTGCAGTGGTACAGGACAGTGTGTTAAAACAGCAGGACAGTGCAGTGGCTGAGAGAGCACAGTGCACTACTGCAGTGGTACAGGACAGTGCAGTGGCTGAGAGAGCACAGTGCAGTACTGCAGTGGTACAGGACAGTGTGTTAAAACAGCAGGACAGTGCAGTGGCTGAGAGAGCACAGTGCAGTACTGCAGTGGTACAGGACAGTGCAGTGGCTGAGAGAGCACAGTGCACTACTGCAGTGGTACAGGACAGTGCAGTGGCTGAGAGAGCACAGTGCACTACTGCAGTGGTACAGGACAGTGTGTTAAAACAGCAGGACAGTGCAGTGGCTGAGAGAGCACAGTGCAGTACTGCAGTGGTACAGGACAGTGCAGTGGCTGAGAGAGCACAGTGCACTACTGCAGTGGTACAGGACAGTGCAGTGGCTGAGAGAGCACAGTGCACTACTGCAGTGGTACAGGACAGTGCAGTGGCTGAGAGAGCACAGTGCACTACTGCAGTGGTACAGGACAGTAGTGCGCTGTGTCACAGCTGGAGCGTGGTCACTTACTGGGGCAGCACAGGGCCTCCTTGGCGGTGATGCTCTTGTTGCAGGCGGAGCAGAGCGTGGTGCCGGAGACGGACAGCGAGGTGAAGAGGTGGCCGTTGCTGTAGCGTGCCTCCCGCTCCCTGGCCTCCTTCTCCCGCTCCTTCATCCTCTCCTTCTCCTTGTTCTGCAGCGGACACACGGAGAGAGAGGGCGATCAGCACACAGGGACAGAGGAGGAAGGAACAGTACACAGAGACCCGCAGCGTGACTGGGCATCGTCAGCCCTGTTCTGTTCTTTATTTCATTGAACAAAACAATAAAATGCATTTTATACATGAATCGCATTTCTGCTCAAAGCCGACTTATTTCTTAGGAAAGGTGGAGACAAACATTGGCTCTTCTGGCACAATAATTGCTCAATTGATTCTTAATTGTTAAGTCATTGTAGACAACAATTATGTATTTAAGTATGACTTGGTACGACCAGCGATCTCTGGACTGTAGGGTTACAGTGTGACCCAGACTGGACCAGCGATCTCTGGACTGTAGGGTTACAGTGTGACCCAGACTGGACCAGCGATCTCTGGACTGTAGGGTTACAGTGTGACCCAGACTGGACCAGTGATCTCTGGACTGTAGGGTTACAGTGTGACCCAGACTGGACCAGTGATCTCTGGACTGTAGGGTTACAGTGTGACCCAGCCCAGACTGGACCAGTGATCTCTGGACTGTAGGGTTACAGTGTGACCCAGACTGGACCAGTGATCTCTGGACTGTAGGGTTACAGTGTGACCCGGCCCAGACTGGACCAGCGATCTCTGGACTGTAGGGCTACAGTGTGACCCAGACTGGACCAGTGATCTCTGGACTGTAGGGTTACACTGTGACCCGGCCCAGACTGATGGAATCCAATGATCTCTGGACGATGTGGCCCAGTCTGTGCTCTGTCTTCTGGTAGAGGTCAGGGCTGTCTTTCACAGACTGTTGGCTAGAGGTCTCCTGCAGTGCCTATGGGAGATTATCCCCAAGGATTAAGAGATTAACACACAGCCAGCTAATTGACACCCTGCGCTCTGCAAATCGCCCTGTAATCCACTACAACAGCTTCGCAGCTCCCTCAGTACAGACGGGGTACAGGAGGATGGGTGGGGAGCAGCCGCTGAAGCACAGAGAGAAGGGGAGGAAGAGGAGAAGATGAAGAAGACGATGTTTCCTGACACACTGCTGGGAGAAAGAGGGAGCTCACTGTGCCGGGAATGTGCCTACTCCACAGCTCAGGCGCGGCTGAGCAGACCTGTGAAGGGTTAAAAGCTGTGCTGGCCTGTCTGCTTCTGTTTTTCTGGGAAGCTGCGGTTCCTCATTTTTACACAGTCCAGAGGAAAACTGGTTTTTATCAGCAGAAAAGATTTAAAAAATATATAAGTATAGTACATAATTTCATAAGTATAAAAGTATAACTGCAAATATACTAGTCTGGAAATGTATGCGACTCCAAATATGCCATTGAGTCATTAAGGTAGATTTTTTAGAGTACTGTGCTGTATAGGGTGCTTGTGAACAAGGGTAAGCAGATCAGACAGAGAGAGAACAACGCTGTTAGTCTGATCTCAGGGAGGCCTCTCAGTTACAGACTAATCCTCTTTTCAACCCTTCACTGAGCTGCCCTGTGAATCCTTGCATCTCTACACATAACAACACACACCTGTACAGCAGCATCACCACACCGTCTCCCCACACCTGTACAGCATCTCTACACATAACAACACACACCTGTACAGCAGCATCACCACACCGTCTCCCCACACCTGTACAGCATCTCTACACATAACAACACACACCTGTACAGCAGCATCACCACACCGTCTCCCCACACCTGTACAGCATCTCTACACATAACAACACACACCTGTACAGCAGCATCGCCACACCGTCTCCCCACACATGTACAGCATCTCTACACATAACAACACACACCTGTACAGCAGCATCGCCACACCGTCTCCCCACACCTGTAGAGCATCTCTACACATAACAACACACACCTGTACAGCAGCATCGCCACACCGTCTCCCCACACATGTACAGCATCACCACACCGTCTCCCCACACCTGTAGAGCATCACCACACCATCTCCCCACACCTGTACAGCATCACCACACCGTTTACACACACCTGTACAGCATCAGCACACTGTATCCCCACACCTGTACAGCAGCATCACCACACCATCTCCCCACACCTGTAGAGCATCAGCACACCGTTTACACACACCTGTACAGCATCACCACACCGTTTACACACACCTGTACAGCATCAGCACACTGTATCCCCACACCTGTACAGCAGCATCACCACACCATCTCCCCACACCTGTAGAGCATCAGCACACCGTTTACACACACCTGTACAGCATCACCACACCGTCTCCCCACACCTGTACAGCATCACCACACCGTTTACACACACCTGTACAGCATCAGCACACTGTCTCCCCACACCTGTACAGCAGCATCACCACACCATCTCCCCACACCTGTAGAGCATCAGCACACCGTTTACACACACCTGTACAGCATCACCACACCGTCTCCCCACACCTGTCTGGAACCCCAGACAGTGGCTGTGGCTCAGTGGAAAACGCAATAGTTTATGAGTGTCCACTCTTATCTGACAGCACTCTCTCAATAAAATATGACTTAAATTTGTACATATGTGTCTTTTCTTTAAGACAATGGGCCTCTCCTTCTCTGAGGCTGTGTTGACATCCCATACAGGAACACAACAAAATGACAACTTCCTCTTTTTCTGCATTCAAAGGTGGGGCCAATGGAGGGGGGGGGCAGTTACTAAGGAAACGGGGGCGGGGGGGGGGGAGCTGTTGCAACATGGTCTGAATTGGGAGGAGGAGGAAGCAAAGACGTCGAGTACAACACCAACACAGCTTTGCAAGAGAGCCACACTGACCTACTGGGCCAGCAGCACTGTTACAGCACAGATAAGTAGAATAATATAGCAGTAGTGTTAGTAATAGTGGCAGTAGGGTTAGTAACAATGGCAGCAGTACTAGCTGTAGTGTTAGTAACAGTGGCAGTAGGGTTAGTAACAATGGCAGCAGTACTAGCTGTAGTGTTAGTAACAGTGGCAGTAGTACTAGCTGTAGTGTTAGTAACAGTGGCAGTAGGGTCAGTAACAGTGGCAGTAGTACTAGCTGTAGTGTTAGTAACAGTGGCAGTAGTACTAGCTGTAGTGTTAGTAACAGTGGCAGTAGGGTTAGTAACAATGGCAGCAGTACTAGCTGTAGTGTTAGTAACAGTGGCAGTAGGGTTAGTAACAATGGCAGCAGTACTAGCAGTAGTGTTAGTAACAGTGGCAGTAGTACTAGCTGTAGTTTTAGTAACAGTGGCAGTAGGGTTAGTAACAGTGGCAGTAGTACTAGCTGTAGGGTTAGTAACAGTGGCAGTAGGGTTAGTAACAACGGCAGTAGTACAGCAGTAGTGTTAGTAACAATGGCAGCAGTACTAGCAGTAGTGTTAATAACAATGGCAGTAGTACTAGCTGTAGTGTTAGTAGCAATGGCAGTAGTACTAGCAGTAGTGTTAGTAACAATGGCAGTAGTACTAGCAGTAGTGTTAGTAACAATGGCAGTAGTACTAGCTGTAGTGTTAGTAACAATGGCAGTAGTACTAGCAGTAGGAACACTTTTATTACTGTCAAAAAGAACAATGGGGCAAAAACGCGAGGCACGGGCTCCTGCTACACGAGGCCTGGGCCGACGGCCATCAGCGGCGCGGTAAGACTGCGCGGAGACAACAAAAGCAGCTTAGCGAGGGCTCGGCCTCATGGGGAGGGAGCGCCGCGACTAGAGGTCGTGGAGAAAACGGCTCGTTAGGAAGTTAAGATTCAATTACTGGCACCCCATTCCCTGGAGTAGGGGGGGCGGGTCTGGCTAGACAGAAATCCAATTACTGGTGCTGGGGCTGCCCGCTCATCTGACAGGGGGCACAGCTCCAGTCCCAGCACAGCAAGGGAGATACAGGGAGCTGCGGACTGTAAGATCACGGAGCACGGGAAAGGCCGAAGCCAGCAGGAGGCCTGTCAGCCCGTCCAGCTGGTTTGGAAGCTTAGTAGCTAATATATCCCAAGATCACCGGCAGCCCTTTCCCAAAGGATCCCTGGGAATCTGTTTCAACAGCTTGTCCTAGACATTCGCCACCCTCCATGTAAAGAAGCGAGCGACCCCTGTCCTCAGCTCCAAAGAGGAACACTGTCCCGTATCGAGTCACGTCCACACAGGTAACGGAAGAAAAGCAGCAGGAGGTCCAGCTCGGTCTTCAGAAGCAGCCAGGCCAGAAGCCGACGCCGCTGTAAAAACTGATCATCCGAGAGCAAATTCTCCTGCGGCTGCGTGAGGGAACCTGTCAGAGAGGCTGCGGAAAACCTGGTATTCCCAGGTAATCCGCGAAGGCTGAACTGAATTGAGTCAGTTTCATCATGTCCACTACGAAGAGTTCAACTGCACAGTCACAAAACGCAAGTGAAACTACAGTCGGGGCATTTCCAACATGTTAGGAATTTCCTGTGTTCAAAGATGATTTACTGAACCAACTGGGCGCATCTGAAGTCACCGAAATATTACAACCGTGCAAAGCACAACACACCACCAGCCACAAAATCATACCTGAATAACGTGTATGCAGAAACATCCCAGAATGCCTGGTGTGTGGGAGGTAGAGAGGGAGAGACAAATACAGAGAGAGGGAGAGACAGGGACAGAGACAGAAACAGAGAGAGGGACAGAGGGACAGAGAGCAAGACAAGGACAGAGAGAGAGAGAAAGAGGGACAGAGGGAGGGAGAGATTGAAAGGAAGTAGAGGAGGTAGAGAGAAGAGAGCAGGGAGAGGGATAAAGAGAGGGAGGCAGACAAAGGGAGGGAGAGGGACAGAGAAAAGAGGGGAATGCTAAGAGAGAGGAGGAAAAGAGAGAGGCACTGAGAGAGGGAGTCAGGCAACCAGTGAGTGTGTTTGTCAGAGACAGATGCCTCGTTATCACCACACCTTTTTAAACACAAAGCACCTCGCACTCTGTTTGCTAACGAACAGAGATTAATTAACATGTCAAAGAGGACAAATAGCATTCCCCCTTCCAGGAAGCTGACTGGTCACTGATGTTGGAGATGCTCAGAAATATCTTGGTAATTGTTATTGCTTTGGAAACACTGTAATTTATTGGTTATGCCAATAAAGTTTGTTGAATTTAAATTTGATTAACCAGACAGGGCAAAGCAACATCTGGCCAATGCAATGCCTCCCCTCAGAGGGATGAGAGATGGGGAACTGCAGACTGAAAGAGAAAAAGAGGAGGAACAAAAGAAAGAGACAAAGACAAAGAAAAAGAGACCTGTTTTTACCCAGATACCCAGATCTGGGGTGTGAATTTCATGTCACTCACCAGCACTGTCACGATGAAGCGGCCGAGTACACCAAGGTGCGTACTACACAGCACAAAGACAGGGAGAGAGGAGAGGGACAGGAGAGAAAGGAGAGAGAGGGAAGAGAGGAGCAGAGAAGAGAGAGGAGGAGAGAGGAGAGATAGGAGAGAGAGGAGGGGCGAGGAGGGGAGAGGAGGGGGAGGAGAAAGAGAAAGAGAGACAAGGAGAGAGAGAGAGAGGAGGAGAGACGAGGAGGTGTGGGAGAAGGAGAAGAGTGAGGAAGAGGGGGAGAAAAGACAGAGCTACACCGTGAGGGACAGAGACACTGCTCTGGCGTTTCTGATGTCAGTTTCTACAGTGCCCAGGCCTCAAGAACACCTCTGTTTTCCTGTGTTATCCCAGACACCTCTGCTCCTTCCAAACACATGCTGACTGTACAGGCGAAAGCCACGAACAACATGTTGATTATGACTAACTTCACACACTCTTCTTACAGATCATCAGGAAGATCATTAAACAAAACGTTTAGGTTTTTATTACAGCACTTTCCCACACTGACTAACTGTCTGACGAGTGGCTGACCATCCTCTAGCTAAACCACAGTCTGTTTCACTGGCCAGCTGTGTCACAGACTCAGGGAATGCCTGTCTGACCGGCAGACTGGCCAGCTGTCTCACAGACTCAGGGAATGCCTGACTGAGTGACCAGAAGACTGACCGACCTGTTGACTATCTGACTGAACTGAACCTTTGACCCAGGATGTTGTTCAGAGCTTCAGACAGATGGCAACACTGAGTCACTGACCCCTGTCCTTCCAGGCCAGCGGGGTGGAGCGACAGAAGAGCAAGAAGAAAGACAAGAAAGAGAGAGACCGCATGGCAAGGGAGAGGAACGGAGAGAGAGGAGAGGAAGGAGGGACGGAGAGAGAGGTATAGAGAGAGAGTTTGAGGAAGAAGGTATGCAGAGGGAGAGGAAGAAGGGCAGAGGGAGAGGAAAGAGGGACAGAGAGGGTGTCGGGGGCTGTGAGTGAAGAGTGGGAGGAGGCAGGGAGGGAGAGAAAGAGAGCAGACGACTCTCCTGGAATTCCTCTGCTGTGAAGTCAGCCAGAGAGGCAGAAGGAGTCAGAAAGGAAAACAGCACCAATGAAAGGAATGATACCCTCATCCTCCCCCTGTCCTGCACTTTTACCCTGATCTCACTGGTCTTTACTGCACTGTACTGTGCTTTTACCCCGATCTCACTGGGCTCTACTGCACTGTACAGGAAGGAGCCTGGGAAGGAGGATGTCGTCTGTGTGTGGCCCTGCAGGTCTGGAAACAGCCAGTTTCCACAGCCTCTCTCTCGCTCTGTTTTCACACCTGTTGTATGTGGTTGTTTGCAGGTTCGACAGTGAAACGCTCATAACTACAACACGTGACTACTATAAAATCTGCCTTTTACAGTCCAGTGGTCAGGGCAAAGAACAGAGAGGAGAAAGGGGAGGGGGAGGAGTGAGAGAGAAATGGAAGAAGTGAAGGAGAAAGATTTCCAATCTCAGCAGAAGAAAAACAACCACTCCCAAAGGGAGGACAGAGAGAAAAAGTGTGTGTGTGTGAGAAAGAGGGGATCGAGAGTCTCCCAGCGCTGGCGGTGCTGCCCGCTCTATTCGAAACCCCTGTGTAACCCGACTCCCTCTCTCTCAGGTCGCTCTGAAAGGGCCCTTTGTGGAGTGCAGGGCCAGACGCAGACAGGTGTGCCTGTGTCACACAGCGGGGGGGGGGGGGGGGAGGGGCAAGACCCCTATTCGGGTCCTCACCGCAGCCCAGCTGCTCCAAACACGACACAGGCAGGCCGGCAGCACAGGCACCGACCGCAGAGAGAGCCCCAGGCCGTGACAGCACTGAGGGCTGCGGCCTTTCAGAAGGACACTCTGCAGGTCAGGTGAATAGTTTCTGAAGCTGAGCGACATGGACTCTCTCCGTTGCCCCCCCCCCCCCCACTCCCTCCTCTCGTTCTTCTGTTGCCCTGCTCTCTTTCGCTCACCTCACCCTACTCTCATCCCTCTCTCTGTCCCTCCCCCTCCTCGCCGCCCTCTTCCTCCCTGCCTTCCCTCGCTGATCCACGGGCCTCTCGTGACCCTCTCTCTCTCCAGTCACAAGGACAGCACTGTGAGCTGTGCTCTCTGGCTGCGTCTACCCTGACAGTGACTCAGTGAGTCTGTGCGCTCAGTGTGCTATCCACAGCCCCTGTGCGCGTCTTCATCTGCCACAGGAAGAAAAAAATATATTTTTTAACTAAATTAATGTATACGGGGCTGAAAATAAAGATTGCAATGCACAGCAGCAGATTGATCCGCTACAGTTTTTACAGTGCTGTCAGTCAGACTCCCAGTGCACAGCAGCCAGATCCACTCCAGGTTTTACTGTGCTGTCAGTCAGACTCCCAGTGCACAGCAGCCGGATCCACTCCAGGTTTTACTGTGCTGTCAGTCAGACTCCCAGTGCACAGCAGCCGGATCCACTCCAGGTTTTACAGTGCTGTCAGTCAGACTCCTAGTGCACAGTACAGGTTCTGATTGACAAATGTAAAACCTGGAGAGGACCAGACTGCTGTGCGATGGGATGTTGGTGACGTAGAAGAGTCCTGACACGAGAGAGAGGGACACTGAGAGCGTCCTGGAACGGAGCCCCGTGCTCGCGGTCGTGAGGGAGCAGGAGCTGTTTCAGGCCAAACCCTTCACAAGCAGCTGGTTCCTTTCTGAGAATTCAGCCCCTCACACCTGCGTGGTCCCCACCCCGGTTCAGCCGCAGTCCACTGCCCACACTGTCACAGCAGCTCTCTATGCGCTGCGCGGCACCACACAACAACTCCTGAGAGCGGACCCACCCCCCTCACTGTCAGCGCTCGGGACCAGTGCGCAGAACCCGCACACACGGCCACCTGTGATGGACTCCTTTCCCCTGCCCGCTCTTGTGTCTGTCTGACTGAGCGGCACAGTCACCAGGCTCGCATGCCAGCAGGGCGGCACGTCTTTGCGCAGAGGGTGGTGGGGGTGTGGAACAGGCCGCACAGCCATGGTGTGGAAGCTGATACCCTGGTTTCCCGCAAGACGCAGCTGGCCGAGCCAGATCCCGGGTTCCCTGACATCCCCAACAGGCTGGACAGACCGAGTGGCTCCTCGTCAGTGACCCTCCTGCAGCTCTGATGCCAACGCGCAGTGGGCCGGCAAAGAATCGGAATCGCTTTTATTCGCCAGCACGGGTCAGGTACAAGAACTTGCCTTGGTACATTTGGAACCTGCTCAACACAAAACCCACACAGGTCTCTGCTCTCCGCTCTCCGCCAGAGCCGCTCCGCCACGCCGAAGGCCCGGGGGTCTCGCCAAGAGAGGACTGGTAGCCCCCCCCACCCAACATTACCGTCTGCGCCCGTCTAGGCCCCCCAGGGACAGGCCAGCCACACCCTGCACACCTGCGCAGAAGGGCTAGAACTGTGAACAGCCGAGCTCCCGTGCGATTCGAGTTTCCCCGGGATGCACTTAGGACACTCATTCCTACACCTGCGCGGATGAAGCGTTCGAAATGCCCTGTCCAGGAAGCTCGGGAGCAGCATGCCCGTGCATCTCGGAATACGTTTGCCAGTGAGCACGGCTCCCCAGGTCCCCGTGTCCCTGCTTGTCTGGCTGAGCACTGGGAGAACAGCCCAGGACAGCGGCAGGAATGTCTGGAAATCCGACACATGCAGCACGAGCATGAGCAAGAGACTGGGAATCGAACACGGGACCCTCTGGGCGATAGGCACACACTTCTCCCTCTGTACCAAAGCCTATAGCATGAGCATGACCAAGAGACTGGGTTCATGTACACAGGAGTGTTTAAGGACAGATAAATCCACTATATACACAAGTGTGTATATACACACACAGACTGCATGAGACTGAGTAAATGTACACAGGAGTATAAAAGGGTAGACAAGTCCAGCATACATCTTAATATACTTCCACACACGTGTGTATGTGCACACAGACTGCATGAGACTGGGTTAATGTTTACAAGGGTATTTAAGGACTCCTCTGCCCAGTCCGCCTCCGGACAGTCTGCTGTGGGAATTGACATGATGCAAATTAAATGCGACTTTACACAAAGGGTTGTGGGAGTCTGCATCAGGCTTCCCAGTCAGGTGGTTGGAGCCCCGTCTCTGTCAGACGAGCAAGACAAGCCTCCGCTGAGCTTGTGTCGCGTTCTTGGCCAATCGGTTCACTGAAGCTGAGCTGAACGAATAATCTCGATTAGCTGGATCCTTTCTTGCTGTTTTGGCTGCAGCCACCCTGGCGTTTAACGTTGTTAAAAAACAAGATGGTGCTGAGGAGTTACGAATGTAACAGCTCCTCTTTCTGCACTGTGCGCCAGTGTATATACTGTATAGAGAAAAACTGACATGGAGGGCAGAAAGACACTGTGCTGTATGAGTGTGTTTAAATATATACCTACAGAGAGAGAGAAGCAGGAGCACCGCTTCACAGTCAGCAGCAAGCAGCAAGAGCAGCAGACAGAATCCTGCATGCTCACTGTCCGTGTGTGACACAACAACACCCAATAATTAGGTGTACTGAAAGGCTTATTGAGTGTATTAGTCACACTAAATTTGGCTTAACCTGCTTACAAGATGCATATTAATATAGAGGGAAAGGCACACGGGGAAGGCAGGCATAGCCAGGGAGACAGGAATCGGGCCTGAAGGATGCGCCCCAAACCACACCAGCACACTGGTCAGGAGAGAAGAGTTGGGGTGTCACTCACTGGGGGGGGGGGGGGGGGGGGGGGCAGGACCCCAGCACCTTGCCCATCAGGCCCCTCTCCATGGCGACACCAGCAGGATCTTGCCCTGTCAGTGTGTGCGTGGGTGCCGGTGCGCTGTGCCCGTCCATGCACCTGCAGGGCACCTGTGTGTGTGTGTGTGTGTGAGGGTGCAAGCGCGTGACGCAGTGTCTGTCACCATGCCCCCAGTTTCCTTCACAAGCGGAATCGCATCCATGAGAGAGAGAGCAAGAAGAGAGAAGCACAACAAATAAAAAATAAAGGCAGACGCCGACGAAGAAAAAACTCCGCAGTTCCTCCACGATTGACTCAGCGGTGCTCGGTGAGCCGCCGGCACACCTCCCCCACTGCAGCGCAGCGCTGTCCTCTCTGACACACTCGGCGTCGCACGCCCACGCCCCACTCCCACGCTCCGCGCCAACGCTCTGCTTCTGCCCACCTGCTCTCCCAGCACCCGAGCTCCCCAGGGCCTGCCCAGCGCCGCGTGTGTGTGTGTGTGCCCTCTCCGATCTGTTCCTGAAAACACCCCGACGCTGTCAGGGCCGGATCTGCTAAAGCGATCTGTTGCCATGGCTTCTGTGAAACTTCTCTTTCACAGCCTCCTCGTGTAACAGACCTGTACTTTTCCAACACGCCAGCTGCCCCCTGGTATAACAAGGCTGGGCCTGAACCACTGGACCAGCTGTCCTCCTGGTGTAACAAGACTGTTCCATAACTACAGCTCTGATGATGATGATGATGAAGGAGTGTTCATGTGAAGATACAGAGGAGCTGGACTGAGTGTCTGTACAGTTACTCTACAGCTCTGATGATGATGAAGGAGTGTTCCATAACTACAGCTCTGATGATGATGATGAAGGAGTGTTCATGTGAAGATACAGAGGAGCTGGACTGAGTGTCTGTACAGTGACTCTCCAGCTCTGATGATGATGAAGGAGTGTTCATGTGAAGATACAGAGGAGCTGGACTGAGTGTCTGTACAGTTACTCTACAGCTCTGATGATGATGAAGGAGTGTTAGTGTGAAGATACAGAGGAGCTGGACTGAGTGTCTGTACAGTGACTCTACAGCTCTGATGATGATGAAGGAGTGTTCATGTGAAGATACAGAGGAGCTGGACTGAGTGTCTGTACAGTGACTCTACAGCTCTGATGATGATGAAGGAGTGTTCATGTGAAGATACAGAGGAGCTGGACTGAGTGTCTGTACAGTTACTCTACAGCTCTGATGATGATGAAGGAGTGTTCATGTGAAGATACAGAGGAGCTGGACTGAGTGTCTCTACAGTTACTCTACAGCTCTGATGATGATGAAGGAGTGTTAATGTGAAGATACAGAGGAGCTGGACTGAGTGTCTCTACAGTGACTCTACGGATTATATTCCAAAGGTCTTCAGAACATTCCGAGAACAGACTGGTATTACGGAGATTCGAATGCCTCCCTGCCCAAAGTGTTTTCAAATGGCATTCCTACAGCGGAAAAGTGGGCAGATCACTTTCTTCTGCTTCTACTCAGAGCTAAGCTCACAGCCGCTGCCGCCGCCCCCCACTTCCCCCCCCCACAGAAAAGTTCATTTTACTCAAAGCATTCCTGAACGCAGAGAAGGCCAATTAAAAGTGAGAAAACAGGAAATACAGATGGCTGTGGCCCGATTGTGCGACTGTAACTCCCAGCTCCCAACTCCAGAACGGCACGAACATATTCATAACACAGATCCATCCGTCACAGCATGTCTGGGTGCATCCCTGACACAAACCCATGGGCGCTGCTGGTTAAGCGGTAATCGGAGAAACGGGACACAGGCGCATAAACAGCTATATGTTCTATTTGTACGAGAATTATAATGATGATGATAACGATCATTAAACCCCGAGCGCTTGTCAATTTCCGGCTTCTGGGGGGGGGGGGGCTCGTCTCTTTGCCAACTCTGGGTGCGTCACTTCCGGTGCGAAGCACGTGTCTCGCAGGTGAGAGACCAGGAGCTGAGGCGCGGGTCCCGGCTCGCAAGACGGACCCCCGGCCACTCGCAGCGTCACGAGTGTCTTTAATCACACACTCGGCAGAACTCCAGCGATTTCCTTTCCTTCCGAGGCGGTGTGGAATAGCGCCGCGGCACAACTCGTCCCTGCGGCAGGGTCAAAGCCCCGGCAGTCCGGGCGGCTGGACGGCGGCGGTACCGTGGTACCGGGCCGGGCGAGAGCGGACACGGGAGAGCCGACGGCTCCAGCGCGGGAGACACGAGCAGATGGCGATCCTGCAGCCGATCAGGGAACTGGGCGGCCCAGCGCGCCTTCCAGCCGCGGCGCAAAATTCACACCTCGATCAAGACTCAGGATTGCCTCTGAAATGAGCGCCCGGGGGTCGTTCACAGCTACAGGCGAGGAAGCGGAGTTTACAGCCAGCCCAGGAATCGAGCCGGGGGGGGGGGGGGGTGATGGGCAGGAGTTACCACCGCTGTAACCGGGCTGAAACTGAAACCTTAATAACTTGAAACATAAAAAGAGGAAAACAAAAAGGAGATCGGATTGCGCCGCGACCTCTCTCTTGCTCAATAGCCTCTGAGTAACTGCGGCTGTGCAATCGCTCCCCTGGACGTGTTATCGTTCTTGGGAAGGAGGAGGAGGTGGAGGTGGTGGTTTCGTGATGGAGCAGAACTTTTTTTTTAACGAAAACGTGGTGTAAAAGTCGCGCCCCGGCTGTGCTCGGGCTCAGACGCGCCAGTCCGCCAGGGGCCCCCTCCCCCGAAACACACACACACACACCTCCCCCTCGCCCCCCCCCCCGGGCGCTGCGTGCTCCTGTCCAGGCCCGAGCTGAGCCGAACCGAGCCCAGAACCGGCCCGGGGCCCGGAGCCCTGAGCCCAGACTCGCACACTCGGGGGGGGGGGGCTTCGGGTCCGAGAGGCAGCTCTGGGGCTCTTGCGCTCGTTCTACACGTGCAGAACCCGGGGAACCCACCGGAACCACATGAAACCCGAGCCCGAAAGGGACGCAAATAAACACTTTGGGGGGGCGGTCGAGTGGCAATTTAAACTCTTCGAAAAAGAAAAAAAAAAAGCTCCTAAAACATTCTCATGATAATTCCATTCAGCCACAACAAGAATGGTCCATCAGGCCCTTGAGCGATCGCGATCGATTCCCCCGTGTTCCTTCGAAGACGGGTGGACAGAGACGGCAGACTCACCCGCTGCGTGATCTCCCTCATGCGCTCCTGGCGGGTCTTAGACAACGGGTCTGCTACCCGAGACATCGCAGCCTGGCTACTTCAGTTCTGGACGCGCGGTACACCGGTGCATACACTGTACGTACAATGAGAACTAACTGGACGCAGGAAAACAAAAGCGTTTCGGCTTTTAGCCTAATTCTGGTCCAGTTCTGTTAATCCAGCTTCTTTCCGGGTTGCGCCAACGGGTAAGACGAAGAAGAAGAAAAAAAGGGAAGAAGAAAAAGCAAGTCCTATCAACTTTTTTTTTTCCCTTAATATAAATATGTAATCTATAAATATGAATATATCCGCCTCTCAGCCCTGCTCGGAGCGAATGACTTTCAAACAGGAAATTCGAACTCGCTGCTAATCTCTTCACAGGAGAGCACACTCCGGGGTGGGACACGCCCCCAGGGGCGGGGAGAGCACGCAGGAGCAAGACGGGCAGGCATGAGTCCCCGCCTTCAAGGCAGCGGTCTCCGATGTTCGACCAATCAAGTCGGGGATTGTATTATATGACCACGCCCTCACACTGACAATCCCTGTCCCTCCCGAGAATCCCAACCAATAACAGCGTGAGCTCATTACATGAGCCCGCCCTCTTTGGGAGCTTAAGTTTTAACCAACAGCGGCGCACTGGACATGTTTGTCCACGCCCACTTCTAAATAAACATTGCCCACGCCTTCTCCTCGCCTCATGGTCTCACTCACTGTAGTGTGGTTTTTTACAGTTCGGCGCCCAGTTTTTTTTTAACTCAACTCCTGTATCTCTGAACAAACCGCCTTGCATTTCAAACCTACACGCTGCTGGCTGCCCATCTCCTACGTGGCAAAAGCATTATATCCTCTTCCTTCTAGCCGGATTTTTAGAAGATTTTCGTCCCATCACTTAAATTTTAATAAAGGTATTTATGGGACCACAGAGAAATCTGCCAATACTGTTTTTTTTTGTAGATTTGAGTAAATCTACAAAAAAAAATGCGACCCGAAATACTTTTAGTACAGATATGATAAACGGATAAACTGTTTCTCTTTTATCAGCACAAACACGAAAGCCGAGTTGCGGTCCAGTCGCGGGTACGATCCCTGGATCTTCTCGATCACTACAGGACTGAAGCAGAAACGCTTTAAAAAGTATTTGCACCGTCTCGCTCAAGTTCAAATTCAGAGGCCTTTTCAATGCCGAGTTTTCCGCGGCTTCTTAATCTCAATAACAGCTGATGATTTCTACCAACTCGACGGAAAAAACAGAAACCGTTCCGTTGCACCGATCTGTATCCCGGATCTGAGGATGATGACGGAGTTTTAACAGGTGGTGTACAGATCAAATGAAGATCGCGTTTAGAATTAAAGATTATAAGTGACAGAAACCAGGGTATCGGCTCCAACAACAGGGCTGGGCAGCTTGTTCCACACTCCCACCACCCTTACTGTAAAGACGTGCCTCCTGCTGTCTGGTTTCAATACCCTTCCCTGTAGTTTCCACTTGTGACCTCTGGTTGGTGACTCACTGTTGGTTCTGAAGCAGCTCTTTGGCTTGAGTTTGTCGATGACCTGAATCTCGTCTCTTTGTACTCTTCTCTGTTCGGGACTGAAGAGACTCAGTCCCTTCAGCCTGTCGGTGCAGGACAGGCCTTTGAACCTGAGAAGGTGTCTGGTCATTCCCGAACAGAAATATCTTTCATTTATATCACCATTTCGTACACAATATTCTGAATGACGTCTTATTAGCACACTGCAGCATCGTAATACAACATCTCTTGTTTTAGATTCCTCTCTTTTAACTCTATACTGTATTTCAACACAACCCAGAGTGTCTAGAAGATGTGAACGATGTGCCTGTTTCACAGCAGCCTCTTCAGGCGCAGACTGTCCCGTGTTGTATGTGCAGCTCATGTTTCTGCTACATGTATGTAACACTCTGCACACGTCTGCATCAGAGTCCTTGGCACGTTGGATAAAAATTACTCTTAAAATGGTGGAGATCTGACAGTCAGGGTTGTACTCTGCATCGTGCTGTAGTGCAGTGGATTTCAAATAACAGGCAATTGTGAGCACAACAGCAGAGCTGTACGGCCGTGAAGGCTGCAAGACAGAACTAACCGAGCTCTGATTGAAGCTGCCTCTTGTTGTCTTGCGTATCGCGGTGGCTTTTCTAAGAGTTTCGCAGACTGTTTGGGGTAGAGGGTGGCGCTCATCCGCATCAGTCTCACACACACACACACACAGAGAGAGAGAGGCTCCAGGACACTCCAGCCTCCCAGCACAAGTCAAACAGAACCACCAACAGCTAAATTTAGCTTTCGGCAGGAACGCCCAAAACCAGCGGCCTCACTGCCTTTCTACTGAGTGCCAAGAAAAACAGCAGTGCTCTCTCTCAGCCTCTCTCCCTCCCTTTGCTCCTGTCTCAGCCTCCTCCTCTCCCTCTGATTCAGCCTCCCTTCCCCTGCTCCTCTCCCTCTGATTCAGCCTCCCTTCCCCTCCTCCTCTCCCTCTGTTTCAGCCTCCCTTCCCCTCCTCCTCTCCCTCTGTTTCAGCCTCTCTGCCTCCCTTCCCCTCCTCCTCCTCTCCCTCTGTTTCAGCCTCTCTGCCTCCCTTCCCCTCCTCCTCCTCTCCCTCTATTTCAGCCTCTCTGCCTCCCTGCCTCCCTTCCCCTCCTCCTCCTCTCCCTCTATTTCAGCCTCTCTGCCTCCCTGCCTCCCTTCCCCTCCTCCTCTCCCTCTGTTTCAGCCTCTCTGCCTCCCTTCCCCTCCTCTTCTCTCCCTCTATTTCAGCCTCTCTGCCTCCCTGCCTCCCTTCCCCTCCTCCTCTCCCTCTATTTCAGCCTCCCTTCCCCTCCTCCTCTCCCTCTATTTCAGCCTCCCCCGCCTCACTCTGGCCCCCCTCCTGGTCTCTCTCTCCCACGCTCCCTCTCCATCTACCTGTCTCTCAGTAACTTCGTCATTGTTAAATTTAGCGCCTAGAATGATAAAATAACGGCGCTGTTGAGGACTGGAAACTGTCCTTCCCTGCAGTTCCTCAGCTCAACACATTCCCCTGGACGCACACGGTCTGCTCCTGGCACAGCGCGCCATCACACGCCCCCACCCCTCACACACTTGTGCCCAACAGCAAACCATCTAGGAAAACTGTCTTCCAAGCACTTTCATAATCCAGACAAGCAGAAATAAACAAGCACTGTGCCTGTATAAGAGGCATCATTATAAGATGAAGAATACTCTAGATATCATCAGAGCTGGAGAGTCACTGTACAGACACTCAGTCCAGCTCCTCTGTATCTTCACATGAACACTCCTTCATCATCATCAGAGCTGGAGAGTCACTGTACAGACACTCAGTCCAGCTCCTCTGTATCTTCACATGAACACTCCTTCATCATCATCAGAGCTGGAGAGTCACTGTACAGACACTCAGTCCAGCTCCTCTGTATCTTCACATGAACACTCCTTCATCATCATCAGAGCTGGAGAGTCACTGTACTCTCAGTCCAGCTCCTCTGTATCTTCAAATTAACACTCCATCATCATCATCAGAGCTGTAGAGTAACTGTACAGACACTCAGTCCAGCTCCTCTGTATTCAGACACTAATTGATCAAGTCTAGCAAAGCCAGTGACTGACAATGTAGACCCGAAGTCTCCAGCCCTGATCCTGTGAGGCCCGATGCAATTTAGTCCCATAAGTCACAAGTGTGTAAAGAACAAGACGTTTTTAATCAATCTAAAAGAAGAGCACTCTAGTCCTTAAGGGCTGAAGGGATCTCCTCTCAATTAATTTAATTAATTTACTTAATTAAGCTCATCTCCTGATTAATTGGTCACAACAACATTGTTTCAAGTCTTTAGAAGTGGGGACCTACAAGTCCTGCTGGGTGGGGGGCTCCTGATGCAGGAAGTGACATAAGGGATCAGGACTGGAGCTGCGCTGGTCACAGGCTGGCCAAGCGTGAAGGAGCACTGGTTACATAATCAGCATGTGGGGATTAATTAGACCAATTAGCTGACAGGGATCAGAAAAGTGTTGCCTTCTGTCAGACAGAGGGACTGCGCAGCAGGCAGCTGGACTGAAGCCAGCTCCTTCTCTGGCCCTGGTTCTGTTTCTCTTTTGGAACCGGTTCCAACAACGCGTGCCAGAACACCTCGCGCTCACCTGCGAGTTTTGCGTCACTCCTTTCCGAGCCCTGGGGTCTCACAGGAACAGCCCCCCCCCCAGCACAAGTCAGGTCCGTGAAAGATATCCTCACCAGCAGAACCCTACAGCAAAGCCAGTCGTCTTCGAACTCTGGGGCTTGGGGGATTGAAACAAGCACAGATCTCAACAGAACCCATCAGTCAGCCCATCTATCGGCCTGTAGGAGCATCAGTCATTAAGTCTTATCTAAGTATCGGTCTATCAAAGTATCGGCACATTTACAGCATCTATCGGTGTCTATATTAGTATCTGTCTTTCAGTATATAGAAGTATTGGCCTTTCTATCGAACAGTCTGCATGTTTATACTGAGATACTATACTATAAGTCTCTCTCTTTGGTAAGGAGCACTACCTCACAGAGAACCCTTTCTCCCTGCCATGAGTCAGCGTGTGTGACGAGACAGAGGGTTGCAGAGTTTGGGGGTGTTGGGGGTGCTGACTCTTATCTCTCTCTCTCTCTCCGCTGTGTGATAATGAGGCAGTCCCAGGTGACACACTGCCTCTGTGGCAGCAGCGCTGACAGCTGCCATTGTCAGACTAGCAAAGAGCCATTGTGCAGCGCAGCCACACTGCGAAGTGAGAGGAGGAGGAGGAGGGCACAATGGGTAAGACAATAAGGCAGGGGAGGGGGTGAGGGTGTTCAAATTCTCCCCACACAGGCCTTCCCCCCTCCCCCTCGCTCCCTCGCTCCTGTGCCCCCCTCCCTGTCCCTGTGCTCCTCTCCCCCTCGTCCCTGCTCTCGCCACGCTGTGTGTTTTTAGACGGGGGGGCTGTGTATCAGGAAGGCGTGTGGGCTGATAAGTGCAGCACGCAGGCAGCAGGAGATGGAAAGCCAGCAGTAATAATACTAACAATGATAACGAGCTGCAGTATCAATACTAACAATGATAACAAGCTGCAGTATTAATACTAGCAATGATAACGCATGGCAATATTAATACTAACACGATGACACACTGCACTATTAATACTAACAATGACAACACACTGCAGTATTGATACTAATAATGATACAATACAGTGCAGTAAAGCCCAGTGAGATCAGGGTAAAAGCACAGTACAGTGCAGTAAAGCCCAGTGAGATCAGAGCAAAAGCACAGTACAGTGTAGTACAGCCCAGTGAGATCAGGGTAAAAGCACAGTACAGTGTAGTACAGCCCAGTGAGATCAGGGTAAAAGCACAGTACAGTGCATTAATATCCAGTGAGATCAGGGTAAAAGCACAGTACAGTGCAGTAAAGCCCAGTGAGATCAGGGTAAGTCCAGTAATCATCCTGACTGCCTAGAACTGCTATTGGAGTGACCCCTCTCTCCTCCTAATTAATCGACAGACACAGCCACAAGCAGGGATTTGCATATTAATTTTAAAAATTCACAGCATTTTAAAAATGGAAGTTTTCACACTCCTACAATCTGCAAACAAGAGTGTGAGGGTTTGCAAAGGAAAGTGTGCAAAACGCACACACCAAGATACAGGCGCTCAAACACACACCCTGAGACACACACACCCACCTACAGGCACACACACCCACCTACCGGCACACACACTCCCTTACACACACCCACCAACAGGCACACACACCCTTACACACCCACCTACAGGTGCACACATCCACCCTCCTACAGTCACACACACCCAGGTACACATACCCTACTACAGGCGCACACATACTCTCCAACAGGCACACAGACACCCCCTCTTCCTCCTGTGCCCCCCTCTTCCTCCCCTTCTCTCTCCCTTTTCTTCTGTCTCTCAGTCCTGCTTCCTCACTCTGCTCCAGGGGTGTTGGAAAAGTTCTACAACCTCTCTGTGAAATAACACCACTAACAACTGGACGGCAGCAACTGCAGTATTGCTGACCGCAAAGCCCTACAGCAGGTGGTGAAAACTGCCCAGTCCATCGCTGGGGTTGCCCTCCCATCCACACAGGACATTTATGACAGACGGTGCTTGAGGAAAGCTCTAAGCATCATCAAAGACCCCACACACCCCAGCTACAGACTGTATGACCCTCCACCATCTGGAAAACGGTACCGGAGCACTCGGGCCCGGACTACCAGACTCAGAGACAGATTTTACCCCCGCACTATCAAACTATTAAACTCCCAGCCTCTCTCACCTACGATCTGAACCCTCACAGTGCCTTCTCTCTTACCAAAAACTCAAACACACTCTGAAATCTACCTCTACCTCACATGTCAAGAAGCTCACTCCCCATCATTTTCTATCCTTTATTTCATTCTGTCGATGTATGATTTTGCACATCTGATGTTGTTTTGCACACTGCCTGTTGTCTCTGTCTTTCTTTTCTTATGCAATCGTATTGTTTTTTGTACTTCTTACCGTCTGAGAGATAGCTAAATAGCATTTCATTATACCATATACCTGTATACGAGTAGAATGACAATAAACTTGAACACTTGGACACTTAAGTGCTGCCTGCTTTGCTTCTGACACTCCTACTTCTCTGCTTTGCGCTGCGGTCCTGTGCAGTCGGAGCTTCAGGCTCTGTCCGCGAGAGGAGGGGAATGCGGGAGAGGGGCGGGCGGGACGGGCCAGGAAGCGCCCCCCCTCCGTCCCCCACTGTACAGCCGTGACACAGATGATGCAACCCCGCCGTCCGGCAGGGTAACGAGCCGAGCTGGCGGGCTGACGGGAGCAGGGAGGAAGGCAGACGGAGGGGGTGGGGGGCGGTGGGACAGGTTTCCAGGCTCGCAGTGAGAGATGTGGAAACTCACTCACGCTGCAGTCGGACACATGTTGTCCAGATGTGCTGGGGGGGGGGGGGGGGGTTCGGCCGCTATTTGTTTGCAAGTGGCGTGTGCCTGACCTCCTCCCATCCCGACCCCGAGCACCGCTCTTCATCATCTCTCTCACACACACTCACATAGACAAACGTGCACACACAAACACACACACACGTACACGTCTTTACTGCACTGTACTGTGCTCTTACCCTGATCTCACTGGGCTGTACTGCACTGTACTGTGCTTTTACCCTGATCTCACTGGGCTTTCCTGCACTGTACTGTGCTCTTACCCTGATCTCACTGGGCTGTACTGCACTGTGCTGTGCTTTTACCCTGATCCCACTGGGCTGTACTACACTGTACTGTGCTTTTACCCTGATCTCACTGGGCTTTACTGCACTGTACTGTGTTTTTACCCTGATTTCGCTGTGTTCTTCCTGGACTGTACTGTCACTGTCGACATTTACAAGATTGCACTCACACACTGTCAAGACATGAGGCCTGAACCCTTACAGAGACTTCTCATACAACTTCCACGAAACACAGGCTGTATCTCTCTCTAGGCGGTGGGAGAGAGGTGCTCTCTCTCTGTCTCTCTCTTTGCTGAGGCACTGGCTCTGATGGTTTACCAAACGCAGTTTCATCACGAATCCACAATTTTCCCGATCTCTCAGTCGGGCTGCCTCCCAATTCCTCCTTGCCAGCCCGCAGCCCGCAGCCCGCAGCTGTGGGTACGCTCTGTGCCACACAGCCCTCCCCCGCGTTCCTCCGAACCCCTGCCCTTATCGAGAAGTGCATTTTTAGCGGTCGGGAGGAACCTCTGATGGCGCAGGAAGTGAGATAAGTGTTGCACTGTTCATGCACGGCGAAGTTATCTGGAGCGCAGAGCACGGGCAAAAATAGCCACCCCGTCAGACGAATGACATCGCCGCGGGCCACGGACGGACTGATGTCACTTTATTTTTTGATGGGTTTTTTCCCCAGCAAATGATGTCATTTCAGATGGGGACAGGGTGGGGGGAGGGGGGAGCCCGCGATCGTCTGCCCAGTGAACGAAGGGCCCGCGGGTGCGCAGTCTGGAGGCCCAGCACCCTCTCCCTCCCCAGCGGTGTGGCGGGTCCGACACCGAGCTCTGCAACCGGACGGTACCGCGGTGTAGGGTACCGTCAGGGCAACGCAGACCGAAGTCACAGCGCCGCTACAGCCAGCCCTGCGCCGGGGGGCAATCGGAGTGAAACACGGGGAAGAGCGACCAGGCCACACTAGGTGGAGTGCCGGCAACCAGAAAGCGAAATGAACAGGCTGCAATTCCCACGCCGGGCTACACAGTCCAGAAAACATCAGCTGTGCCCCACTGTGCTGCTCCGAATCCCACTGTGGAGCAGGTTGATAAGGGGACACGTAGGTGCTGGGAAACACATTTAACAGGCTGCTAGAGGCCTCTCCTTATTTTTTTGAGGCTTCTGGAGGTTATCCGGATGTTCTATCGTTTTCATGCCGGCAGGAGATCATGTTAGAGGTTGTGTGTGCACCCGTTACCGAATGTTTAATGCAAAAGCGATTTATTCCACAAATGAAGCCTCTGCTTCATTTCTTTGCAAAGAAAAGATACTGCACACTGGGATAAGAAACAAAGGACAAATCTTGCACAGTCAAGCGGATGACATTTAGTGTTTAGTGACTCTGCAGTTGTGAGATTCAAACCCAGGCGCTGACCTGCAGGCAAGGTTGCTCAGAGTTCCCCCAGGAAAGCCCCTTCAGCCCACACTGAGGAAATGTAGTGTAATGCTGCCCTCTGCTGGACGCAGCAGGAACACAGTTCTACACAGAGTAGGAGATGTAGAGTCTGCAGCTCCTGTCTTGTAGAGCCACCTCTGACCTTAATTGCTTACTTTTAGGGTTACAGTGTGACCCGGCCCAGACTGGACCAGCAATCTCTGGACTGTAGGGTTACAGTGTGACCCAGACTGGACCAGTGATCTCTGGACTGTAGTGTTACAGTGTGACCCGGCCCAGACTGGACCAGCGATCTCTGGCCTGAATTTTTCCTCTACATTTGCTCAATGACTAAAACGGGAAGATTCCTGTTAAACTGGAGACGTCGCAAATGTTATAAACCGAAGCAACCGAAACAAACATGTTTCCCACTTTTTAGAACATAAGAATAGTCTCTGACAAGAGGAGCCATTCAGCCCAGGAGTCTCCTCCAGAGGTTCTTGAAAGAAAGCAGGTTATCGGCTTCAACCACATGTTGACACAGGGAGCAGAGGGTTGGCGCTGTTGTCATGGCGCTGTGCGGACGGCAGGGTGACCTGGCCAAGGCTGGCCAGCTGCGGGGCCACATGGAGCACAGACACGCTGTCCTTACCTTGGATTTGCCTGCCATCTTCCTGAAGAAGCTGAAAGTGCGGCCCAGAGGACTGTCCACCTTGCCCTCTCTCCCCTGGACCCCTGTCCCCCTGTCGCTGTCCGCATCCACACTGAGAGAGAGGGACAGAGTTACCACACTGCCCACTGTCACTGTCCGCATCCACCCTGACCACTGACCCCTGTCACTGTCCGCATCCACCCTGACCACTGACCCCTGTCACTGACCGCATCCACACTGAGAGAGGGACAGAGTTATCACGCTGCCCACTGTCACTGTCCGCATCCACACTGACCACAGACCCCCGTCACTGTCCGCATCAACCCTGAACCCCCGTCACTGTCCGCATTAACCCTGACTACAGACCCCAGTCACTGACCCCCCTCACTGTCCACATCCACCCTGAACACTGACCCCCCTTCACTGTCCACATCCACCCTGATCACTGACCCCCCTCACTGTCCACATCCACCCTGAACACTGACCCCCCTCACTGTCCACATCCACCCTGAACACTGACCCCCCTCACTGTCCACATCCACCCTGACCACTGACCCCTGTCACTGACCGCATCCACACTGAGAGAGGGACAGAGTTATCACGCTGCCCACTGTCACTGTCCGCATCCACACTGACCACAGACCCCCGTCACTGTCCGCATCAACCCTGAACCCCCGTCACTGTCCGCATTAACCCTGACCACAGACCCCAGTCACTGACCCCCCTCACTGTCCACATCCACCCTGATCACTGACCCCCCTTCACTGTCCACATCCACCCTGATCACTGACCCCCCTCACTGTCCACATCCACCCTGAACACTGACCCCCCTCACTGTCCACATCCACCCTGAACACTGACCCCCCTCACTGTCCACATCCACCCTGATCACTGACCCCCCTCACTGTCCACATCCACCCTGATCACTGACCCCCCTCACTGTCCACATCCACCCTGAACACTGACCCCCCTCACTGTCCACATCCACCCTGAACACTGACCCCCCTCACTGTCCACATCCACCCTGAACACTGACCCCCCTCACTGTCCACATCCACCCTGATCACTGACCCCTGTCATGTCTGCATCCACACTGACCACAGACTCCCGTCACTGTCCGCATCAACCCTGAACCCCCGTCACTGTCCGCATTAACCCTGACCACAGACCCCAGTCACTGACCCCCCTCACTGTCCACATCCACCCTGAACACTGACCCCCCTTCACTGTCCACATCCACCCTGATCACTGACCCCCCTCACTGTCCACATCCACCCTGAACACTGACCCCCCTCACTGTCCACATCCACCCTGAACACTGACCCCCCTCACTGTCCACATCCACCCTGAACACTGACCCCCCTTCACTGTCCACATCCACCCTGATCACTGACCCCCCTCACTGTCCACATCCACACTGACCACAGACCCCCGTCACTGTCCGCATCAACCCTGAACCCCCGTCACTGTCCGCATTAACCCTGACCACAGACCCCAGTCACTGACCCCCCTCACTGTCCACATCCACCCTGAACACTGACCCCCCTTCACTGTCCACATCCACCCTGATCACTGACCCCCCTCACTGTCCACATCCACCCTGATCACTGACCCCCCTCACTGTCCACATCCACCCTGAACACTGACCCCCCTCACTGTCCACATCCACCCTGAACACTGACCCCCCTCACTGTCCACATCCACCCTGAACACTGACCCCCCTTCACTGTCCACATCCACCCTGAACACTGACCCCCCTTCACTGTCCACATCCACCCTGATCACTGACCCCCCTCACTGTCCACATCCACCCTGAACACTGACCCCCCTCACTGTCCACATCCACCCTGAACACTGACCCCCCTTCACTGTCCACATCCACCCTGATCACTGACCCCCCTCACTGTCCACATCCACCCTGAACACTGACCCCCCTCACTGTCCACATCCACCCTGATCACTGACCCCCCTCACTGTCCACATCCACCCTGAACACTGACCCCCCTTCACTGTCCACATCCACCCTGATCACTGACCCCCCTCACTGTCCACATCCACCCTGATCACTGACCCCCCTCACTGTCCACATCCACCCTGATCACTGACCCCCCTCACTGTCCACATCCACCCTGAACACTGACCCCCCTTCACTGTCCACATCCACCCTGAACACTGACCCCCCTTCACTGTCCACATCCACCCTGATCACTGACCCCCCTCACTGTCCACATCCACACTGACCACAGACCCCCGTCACTGTCCGCATCAACCCTGAACCCCCGTCACTGTCCGCATTAACCCTGACCACAGACCCCAGTCACTGACCCCCCTCACTGTCCACATCCACCCTGAACACTGACCCCCCTTCACTGTCCACATCCACCCTGATCACTGACCCCCCTCACTGTCCACATCCACCCTGATCACTGACCCCCCTCACTGTCCACATCCACCCTGAACACTGACCCCCCTCACTGTCCACATCCACCCTGAACACTGACCCCCCTCACTGTCCACATCCACCCTGAACACTGACCCCCCTTCACTGTCCACATCCACCCTGAACACTGACCCCCCTTCACTGTCCACATCCACCCTGATCACTGACCCCCCTCACTGTCCACATCCACCCTGAACACTGACCCCCCTCACTGTCCACATCCACCCTGAACACTGACCCCCCTTCACTGTCCACATCCACCCTGATCACTGACCCCCCTCACTGTCCACATCCACCCTGAACACTGACCCCCCTCACTGTCCACATCCACCCTGATCACTGACCCCCCTCACTGTCCACATCCACCCTGAACACTGACCCCCCTTCACTGTCCACATCCACCCTGAACACTGACCCCCCTTCACTGTCCACATCCACCCTGAACACTGACCCCCCTCACTGTCCACATCCACCCTGAACACTGACCCCCCTTCACTGTCCACATCCACCCTGAACACTGACCCCCCTTCACTGTCCACATCCACCCTGATCACTGACCCCCCTCACTGTCCACATCCACCCTGAACACTGACCCCCCTCACTGTCCACATCCACCCTGATCACTGACCCCCCTCACTGTCCACATCCACCCTGATCACTGACCCCCCTCACTGTCCACATCCACCCTGATCACTGACCCCCCTCACTGTCCACATCCACCCTGATCACTGACCCCCCTCACTGTCCACATCCACCCTGAACACTGACCCCCCTTCACTGTCCACATCCACCCTGAACACTGACCCCCCTCACTGTCCACATCCACCCTGATCACTGACCCCCCTCACTGTCCACATCCACCCTGATCACTGACCCCTGTCATGTCTGCATCCACATTGACTCCCGTCACTGTCCACACCCACACTGAGAGACACAGCAGGTGACCGTCCCCCACTCACTATGACACGCGGTGTATTTTTACATTTTAGGACCCTTGGGCAGGTTGGGATTGGAGTGAGGGACAGAGGAGGAATCAGTTCTCACCTCTGTGTGGATCCTCTGTCTTGAGGATACAGTGAGATTTCTGTGGGAAAGACAGACAATAATCACAAACTGAGCAGCTGTGAACCGAAACCTAAAATCTCCTTTCTCAATTTGCAAGGAGAAAACTCAAAAATGTGTAAGAAGACAAGACACATAGGTTAGGACATACAGATAGTCGTTTCCTGCCAGACACACAAACCGGCAGACAAATCGACAGAAAGAGAAATCTGACCATTTCCTTCTAAAATGAAATACAGTTCACTTATTGCAGGACAAGGAGGAAGAATTTGCGAGCAAACAGACCCGAGTTCTGAACAATACAGTTTACGGCTATCTTATGCTATTATACAGTACATATTTTCCACACATATGGGGTGAATGATGTTGGGCCCAGACAGACACACAGACTGGGAGATACAGAGGTGTGGAGACACACAGACAGACACAGAGACAGGGAGATACAGAGGCTGGGAGACACAGAGGCTGGGAGACACAGAGGCTGGGAGACACACAGACTGGGAGATACAGAGGTGTGGAGACACACAGACAGACACAGAGACAGGGAGATACAGAGGTTGGGAGACACAGAGGCTGGGAGACACAGAGGCTGGGAGACACAGAGGCTGGGAGACACACAGACAGACACAGAGACAGGGAGGCAGAAAGGATGAGAAAGTAAGAAAAGACCCCAGAGGGGGGGGGGGGGAAACAGCCCGGCACCCTTTGCTGCAGAAGAGAGATGGGATTTCTTTCCCCTGCCGATTCTCAGAACACGCCTCCTTCACTTCCTCTACAGAAACAACGACACAAACCGACACCAAAAGAACAAACACAAAAAAAAAACAGAACAGCCTCAGCCTTCTTCCCTAATCAGAGAAACAGCCACAGAAGAACAAACAGAGGAAGCCCATTTCCGGGTCTGATGCTCAGACTCACAATCTCTCACACACACACACTGGCTGCCTGGCTGCACAAACACAGCCCAGTGCATAAGGTCAGACTCCCAGTGCAAGGCAACCTACTCCACCCCAGATTTTACTATATTGCCCGATTCCCAGTGCACAGCAGTCTGATCCACACTAGGCTTCACAGTGTTGTCAGGCAAACCACAACTGCAGTGAGGTCTGATCCATTCCAGGTTTTACAGTGCTGTCCGATATACTCCAAGTGCACAGAAGTCTGATCCACTCCTGGTTTTAAAAATTCACATGCAACCTCTTGACTCAAAGGAAGATAACAAGCTCTGAATTATACATCCCTGGTGTTGGGTCAATACATATTGAAGCTGGCAGTTGATCAACAGATCTGCAGAGTAACTGTACAGACACTCAGTCCAGCTCCTCTGTATCTTCACATGAACACTCCTTCATCATCATCAGAGCTGTAGAGTAACTGTAGAGACACTCAGCCCAGCTCCTCTGTATCTTCACACTAACACTCCTTCATCATTATCAGAGCTGTAGAGTCACTGTAGAGACACTCAGTCCAGCTCCTCTGTATCTTCACACTAACACTCCTTCATCATCATCAGAGCTGGAGAGTCACTGTAGAGACACTCAGTCCAGCTCCTCTGTATCTTCACACTAACACTCCTTCATCATCATCAGAGCTGTAGAGTCACTGTAGAGATACTCAGTCCAGCTCCTCTGTATCTTCACACTAACACTCCTTCATCATCATCAGAGCTGTAGAGTCACTGTAGAGACACTCAGTCCAGCTCCTCTGTGTCTTCACACTAACACTCCTTCATCATCATCAGAGCTGTAGAGTCACTGTAGAGACACTCAGTCCAGCTCCTCTGTAATTTCCTTACTTTTCTGCATCTAAGAATCAAACTGAAACTCTTTCCTTCTCTTTCTTTTAGGAATCAGAAAATCACTCTAGCTGCAGTCTGTCAAGCCCCCGGTCGCACTGTTAATGGCACGCGTTCCCGAGTAAGAAAACGCTTGATGAAGGAAGAAGCGGCGTCTCTCATGCTCTGTCACGTCTCGCAAGACAGAGGCCCCGAGAGTTGCGTAGGGCTCACATTTACCTGCGGTGTCCGTTCACACACCCCTGCAAACCTCACTAGGGCCCCCCGTCCAGCAGTCGGAGGCTCCCCTACTGCTGCTGTCCCCGTGCCTCTCACTCCACTGCCCCCCTTTCACCAGCCCTGACTGGACTATTGTCCCCCTGCAGCTGCAGTGAGCTCGGAGAGAGAGCGAGAGGAAGAGAGAGAGAGAGAGCGCTCTCAGAGATCCGCTCTACTGCTGCTGCCACCACACCTCTCGCACTGAACTTCCTGCGCGCACACACACACACCCCGTACACACACACACACGGACGGGCACACTGGAAAACACAACCAGACCCCCCGCATGTCCACATTCCACATTCATTTGTCCTTAAACATGCACAAGACGTACACCGGCATTCCGAAGCTGAATGCACTCGTGTGCACATGGGAATACAGACCCATCTCCACGCATTCTCAGCAGATTTAGACAGGCTGTATTTTTGGGTGTGTGACTTGTTTGCCCAAGCGGCACCCACTCTTATTCTCATGCTACGGATTTCAGCGCGGGTAGATTTTATCTTGTAAAGACCCTTCGGCTTCTTAAAGGCCAGCCTTTGGGCAGATCTGCACGGGTATGATAGGTCAACTGAGTACAC
Source organism: Atractosteus spatula (assembly GCF_055471065.1). NCBI lineage: Eukaryota > Metazoa > Chordata > Actinopteri > Semionotiformes > Lepisosteidae > Atractosteus > Atractosteus spatula. The sequence continues at coordinate 6,018,579 of NC_142730.1, read as the reverse complement.
ACGGTCACTACTGCCATTTATGCAGCTGAGTGTTTTAATCCTGGCTTCCTTGAGGAACAGCCTCGCCTGCTGGGATTCGAACCCGCAGCCTTCCAGTGACCAGTCCAGAGCCCTGACTGGCTGTGCCACCCAGCACATCTATGTAGATAGACTGTACAGTACCACACAGACCCCTCCCCACCGCGTATATGCACACAGCACATCCGTGTGTGACCCAGATCCTTCGGAACAGGCTGAGAACCAGAGGAGAGAAAGAGAAAGACGCCGGGAGATAGCGTCCCCTGCTGGTCCACGATCTCCACTGCAGCCTGAGTCGTCACTCACTCACCGTCAGAGTCGGAGTAGTCCTGGTAGATGACAGAGAGGGAGGCGGATTTGGTCAGCTTGACACAGATAGAGGGCGCCGACGAGCTGCGCTCCTGGAGCTGTTTGGCCTGCAACACACAGGGGGGTCACATGGGGGGGGGGGGGGTCGCAGGAAGGTCACCACAGGGGAGTGTGCGTGTGTGTCAGCCGTGCGCAAGTTCATCAGCACATGCTGCACGGAAATCCAGCGGCTCTCTAATATACTGGTTTTCCAGAGCTCATGGTTATCAACGGCAGTACCCACTCTGAGTTAATTAAAAATACACTGAAATACCTTTATGACACAACAAAATGAGTACTGGAAACTCAAACATATGTTGCATTTTTAATGCCTCCTATTAAAGTTTGAAAATTATTACTGTTAAAATGCATGAGTAATGGTTCAGAGGATAAAATTTAATCCATCCTCACTCAGCTGCCTGGAATCGGGCATCATCACAGGCCTTACAGCATTACATAATTAATGCTATCCCTTCTGGAAAAATTCCAAGAAACTCCTGTCCGTGTTGACGGACACGTGTCTAAACCAATCAGCATCCCCTATCAGCTCACCTTCAGCAACAGGAAGTGCCCCTTCTCTGAGCCCACCTCCTCCTCTGTGAGTGACAGCAGGGACTCCAGTTCCTGTGTGCAATGTGTGATGGGCTTCCTGCGAGGGTCACACCTGCCTTGGGGAGGGGAGACGCCCCCCAAAACCCTCTGCATCTCCTCGGGGTCCAGTCCTTCCAGACTTACACTGAGGGAGAAAGACGGGGATGATTGAGGAGAGGGGGAAAAAAAGAGTACAGAACTGTATATTCCACTACACTGCAGAACACACAGTACAGTACTACACAATCCACTCCACTGGAGGACCACACAGTACAGTACTACACAATCCACTCCACTGCAGGACCACACAGTACAGTACTACACAATCCACTCCACTGCAGGACCACACAGTACAGTACTTCACAATCCACTCCATTGCAGTACTGCACGGTACAGTACTACACTCTCACATACTCCCTGCTTGTGCCCAGGGCTGCTGTGGCAGGTGCCCAGCTCAGTCACCGCCCTGCCCCAGGCTCCTGGGGTTCGACCTCGCAGGGCCACAGAGCACGGGGGTGGGGGAGCTCCCCGCACGCTCAGCTGCCCACAGGTTTCAATTTCAGACACGCTGACGTCTGCCGCCCTCAGCGTGGGAGCTCCCAGTACTGGGGGGGGCAGCCTGTCTTTTATTCCTGGAAAGGGACGAGCTGGTCCTGGGTGCGAGTCCCCCCCCTTCTCCCTTCCCCCTTCCCCCTTTCCCGCCCTCCAGAGGCAGACAGGCTCCCCCCCCCGGAGCATCCCTGAAGGAAGCCGGCGGGCAGGGAGAGGAGGAACGCTATCCCTGGAACTGAGGATTCCCGACGCTGGGCTCCCCTTGGGGCCTAGCGTGAGAATGGCACCGAGGGAGGAGGAGGAGGAGGAGGAGGAGGGGCTGCTTTCGGTCTCGGGCGGAGAGAGAGACCCGGGGAGAGAGATGACTTGTCGGGGCTTGTGAACTCAAGAGAAACCGCGGCGCTATTTTTATATCTCAGGGTGAGAAAGGATCAGCAGGGACGAGCCCATTTCAAACCGCAAAACAAGTCAAATGTTCACAGTAACTTGTAAAACCTTCAATTTACACCACAACTGATTCAGAACAAGGTGAGGTGAAGCAGCGCTGTGACACTGTGAACAGGCAGCTTGTGAAAATGTCTCTTTTCATCCAGCAGGAATATTGCTCTCGACTTCGGGACAGTTATGCAGATAAACACTTGTTAACTGTCCCTGCAGATCACTTTGGAACGTTTCTGCGGTGAAAAGTCTGCTGCTCAACCTTTTCGCTCGTACATCACAGTATGTTAATCAGTACAGGGACTAGTGAGCAGGAAGGGCCGCATCATGTCGTAATTCATAGGAACTCGAATGCAAGTTTGCAACAACATCGCAGTACTTTCACAAAGTTCACGATTCTGTTCTTAATCTGTAGTTTGTAAAAAAATGTCTATAACGTCAATGAAGTCATTTTGTTACCGAGATTTAATAACTGGTCTGCGAAACTGGGGCTGCAGCTCCCCTTAAACAGCTGCATGTCTCACTTGTCACTGGCAGGAGACTGAGCACGACCCCAGGAACAGCAGCAGAGAGAGCTGCACCGCCACTCCACAGCCTCTCAGCCAGCTTGTTTCAATGTCTCTGCATCCTATAACTTGCCTGCGCTGCTCATAACAGGCAGGTTACAGGGTTTTAAAGTAGAGCTCTGCTGCCCCCTACCTGCGATGCTGGTACTGCGCGCTGTCCTGCAGCCCTGACCCAGGCTCCCAGCTGCGTCTGCGCAGGCAGTCAGGGTGGCTGCCGGAAGGGGGCCGCAGGGAGACAGCAGCTCGGTCGCGGCAGACTCGAGGGGGTGGAGGGGAGGGGCAGGGAGAGGGAGAGGAAGGAGGGGCAGCGGGGCAGGAGAAGTAGCGCCCCCTGAAGGTGGCAGAGAGGGGGTGTTCTGGCCACCCTGGTCCCCGAGGATCCTGGGGCAGAAAGATGTCCTGCATGGGAGGCGGCGTGGTCGGAGGTGTGGAGATCATCTGTCAAAGAAAGAGAGAGTGACAGGCCTGTCACTGCAGGGTCAACAGGAGAGACATGGAGACAGGTGTTCAGACAGGCAGTGACAGACAGACAGGCCGACCGACAGGCAAGGGCAGAGAGGAAGAGTCTGAGGACAGAGAGGGAGACAGGTGGACAGAAAGAGAAAGAAAAGGGAGACCGGCAGGCAGTACCGTTCGGTCAAGCTCAGTGTGGCCTCTACTCCCCCTGGTGGCGGAAGAGGGTTATGACATGCTCCCGCCTCTGGCTTCTGCAGCACAACAGCACCTCTGTGCAAAAACAGGCCGAAGTCAGCACTGCCCTGAGGTGGGAAGGTCTGCTTTCATGATGAAGGAAATCTCTCCAGAACACGATCAACAGCTTTGTTGTTGCCTTGTGTGCTCAGCTGTCTTTAATTGTTCATTCAGCTACGTGTTCAGGCTATAAATTCAAGTGGTGAATTTAGCCCACTGTATGGGTTTAGTCTGTTCTCTCTGGTGGTACATTTGGCCTGTGTGATCAGGCGCTATGTGTACAGGTGGTGTGCTCAGGCGTGTAGCCTGTGTGATCAGGTGCTGTGTGTACAGGTGTTCAGGTGGTATGTTCAGCCGCTGACAATGAGCTGCTCACTCAGCCCTCTGGATCAACACTGACTGGAAACACCGCCCAGGTCCAAAGAGCCACACCTGACTCTCCACACTCAGGCCTCTCCCTGCTCCTCACCCTCTCCCTCTCTCTTTCTCTTTCTCTTTCCCTCTCTCTCCCTGCTCCTCACCCTCTCCCCCTCTCGGATCCTCTTTCTTTCTCTCCCTCAATCTATCTCTGTCTCCCTCGGACTTCCTAGACCTCTCTCTCCCTCTATCCCTCTCTCCCAGACTTTCCCTGCCCCTCTCCCTCTTTATTCTGAGAGCAGAATAAACAGTGTCTATTGTCCCGGGCAGAAATCCGCCACACAGCAGTCAGTCAGGACATTCCTGAGAGGGAGGTGTGACCGGTGCAACAATGGGCCAGCGAGCGCCAGCTCACAGGCAGTGAGGCTGGGCCTCAGCTCACCCTCCCACACCCTGACCTCGCTGGCTTTACTCACTGTACTGCGCTTTTACCCTGACCTCGCTGGCTTTACTCACTGTACTGTGCTTTCACCCTGATCTCACTGACTTTACTCACTGTACTGTACTGTGCTTTTACCCTGATCTCACTGGGCTTTACTGCTCTGTACTGTGCTCTTACCCTGATCTCACTGGGCTGTACTGCAGTGTACTGTGCTTTTACCCAGATCTCACTGGGCTGTACTGCACTGTACTGTGCTTTTACCCTGATCTCACTGGGCTGTACTGCACTGTACTGTGCTCTTACTCTGATTTCACTGGGCTTTGCTGCTCTGTACTGTGCTCTTACCCTGACCTGACCGTGTGCAGGCTGAGGTGTGGAGACACAGACAGCGGGTGGCCAGTTGAACCAGTCTGACAGTGATGGAGATAATGGAGTGGCTGAGGAAGCACAGCGCCTCTGAACTTGGTCTCGTGTCACTCTGACTGATCCTGTCCTGCAGGAAACTGCTCTTTCACTTTCCTTCTCTCAGAGAGCACTCGCGCTGGATCGATCGTCAACAGGGCGGCTGTATACAAGGTTGCTGTATGCAGGACTGATTGTATATTAGGTTGTTGTGTAGAAAGTGTGTTGTACTGTACACAGTGTTGTTGTATACAGGGCTGGTGTATGCAGGACTGATTGTATATTGGGTTGTTGTGTAGAAAGTGTGTTGTACTGTACACAGTGTTGTTGTATACAGGGCTGGTGTATGCAGGAATGATTGTATATTGGGTTGTTGTGTAGAAAGTGTGTTGTACTGTACACAGTGTTGTTGTATACAGGGCTGGTGTATGCAGGAATGATTGTATATTGGGTTGTTGTGTAGAAAGTGTGTTGTACTGTACACAGTGTTGTTGTATACAAGGTTGCTGTATGCAGGACTGATTGTATACTGGGTTGTTGTGTAGAAAGTGTGTTGTACTGTACACAGTGTTGTTGTATACAGGGCTGGTGTATGCAGGAATTATTGTATATTGGGTTGTCGTGTAGAAAGTGTGTTGTACTGTACACAGTGTTGTTGTATATAGGGCTGGTGTATGCAGGAATGATTGTATATTGGGTTGTTGTGTAGAAACTGTGTTGTGCTGTACAGTGTATAATGCTTTTGTATACAGGGCTGCTGTATATTGGGTTGTCGTGTTAAATCTATACATGCCTTAAGTGTCTATTTACTTTGCACTTAGTTTAGCGAAAACATTTAAAAGTCTCCTCCTCCTCCTCTCCCTCTCTGCCCCTCTGGCTGCTGGCCTTGTTTGCAGCGCTGTTGTTTACATGTCGATTGTAAACACACACACCCTGAAAACACACACACTCACTCCCACATTTATAAGGCACTTCCACATGCTGAGGACAGGAGAACTGAAACTGTTAAAGGCAAACACTCCAGAACCTGTCAGCCACCCCAGCGGTACACTCACTGTCTCCACAGGCCACACACACCTCAGGCACACGGAACTGTTATTCACATCTGCTGCTGATAAAGTGCAATAATACAACACTGTATCTTCACACTAACACTCCTTCATCATCATCATCAGAGCTGGAGAGTAACTGTACAGACACTCAGTCCAGCTCCTCTGTATCTTCACATGAACACTCCTTCATCATCAGAGCTGTAGGGTAACTGTACAGACCCTCAGTCCAGCTCCTCTGTATCTTCACACTAACACTCCTTCATCATCATCAGAGCTGTAGAGTCACTGTACAGACACTCAGTCCAGCTCCTCTGTATCTTCACATGAACACTCCTTCATCATCATCAGAGCTGTAGAGTCACTGTACAGACACTCAGTCCAGCTCCTCTGTATCTTCACATGAACACTCCTTCATCATCATCAGAGCTGTAGAGTAACTGTACAGACACTCAGTCCAGCTCCTCTGTATCTTCACATGAACACTCCTTCATCATCATCAGAGCTGGAGAGTAACTGTACAGACACTCAGTCCAGCTCCTCTGTATCTTCACACTAACACTCCTTCATCATCATCAGAGCTGTACAGACACTCAGTCCAGCTCCTCTGTATCTTCACATGAACACTCCTTCATCATCATCAGAGCTGGAGAGTAACTGTACAGACACTCAGTCCAGCTCCTCTGTATCTTCACATGAACACTCCTTCATCATCATCAGAGCTGTAGAGTAACTGTACAGACACTCAGTCCAGCTCCTCTGTATCTTCACATTGAGACGAATCCCACGAAAAACAACTTCCACATTCCTCCACACCCTAAAATGCTTTAGGCTTCTAATCTAGCAAGATAAGACACAGAGGTGATAAAGGTGATGAAGTGGCTATGTTTCAAAATGAATTCCACTCAGGAAATAAAAAGCTCACTCGCCTAAATTGCTCATAAACCCGTCAGGGTGAGAGTGGCCGTGAGAGTCAACACTCGGACCTATGACCCGTCCCCCCAGCGCTGCGCCAGCAACAACAACAACAGACTTACAGCCCGAGTGAGTGACGGCTGCTCAGTCCCCGTCCAGAAGTCAGGCTTTACTTCGGGTTCGTGCAGTTTGGGCGAATATTTCTCCTTGAATGATTCAGGGGTTTAATGTCGTCTTCCGGACATTCCCCCCCGCGAGCCTCAGTCTCGCGCCTGCGGTGCTCGCTCTCCGCTCGAGCCAGGTGAGCGCGAGCTCCTCTTCCTTCCCCTTTTTAAAAAATAAATAAATTAAAAAAAAAATAAAAAGACAAAGCTCTTTTCTTGTCCTTCGTCTCTTCTTCCTCTTTTTTTCCTTTTGTCGAAGAGCAGAAGGTCGGGTCAGCCGCCAGAATCGCCCAGAAACAAAGTCGGCGCAGAAATCGAGGATAGAAGCGCGACACGGCCGGACTACCTGCCGCCGCGGCCGGACCTGCGGGTCACCGCTTCTCCCGGGTTCGCTCTTCGCCGGCCGCCGCTGTCATTCCTCCACGCGAGACAGTTCCACAGACCCCCTCCTCCCTCCTTCCTCGTCCTCACGAGCTGCGCTCCTCGGGCGGGTCGGGTCCGCGAGCTGCACCTGTGGCTGGAGCGTGAGAGCGTCGCGCTCCGGAGTTTCGGCGGAGCGGCGAGGGCGTGTGTGCGCGCGAGCGCGCGTCTGTGGGTCAGCGAGTCAGCGAGTCAGCTCATCAGGGGCAGCGCCGCGCGCGAGAGGCGACGTCACGTGTCTGCGACTCTCACCTGCTGTTGTACAGGAGTGGGGCGGGAGATCAGTGGGGGCGCAGGAGAGGAGAGGGGGTGCAGGAGAAGTGGGGGTGCAGGAGAGGAGAGGGGGCGGAGAAGTGGGGGTGCAGAAGTGGGGTCACAGAAGAGGAGAGGGAGCGCAGGGGAGGGAGAAGTGGGGGCACAGTCAGCTCTGGCCACACCTGGCTCACACCTGGCCGGAGTCAGCTCTGGGGCTGCGGCCGGGGTGTAGCGATGTAAGCAAATAACCCTCCATACTGAACCTGTTCCTTATTCACCACAGAACACGACAGGCTTCTCTTACACTAAGAGTCTGTACTCCAGGTGTGTGTGTGTGTGCAGTGTGTCCACTACGAGTCTGTACTCCAGGTGTGTGTGTGTGTGCAGTGTGTCCAGGAGGAGTCTGTACTCCAGGTGTGTGTGTGTGTGCAGTGTGTCCAGGAGGAGTCTGTACTCCAGGTGTGTGTGTGTGTGTGCAGTGTGTCCAGGAGGAGTCTGTACTCCAGGTGTGTGTGTGCAGTGTGTCCAGGAGGAGTCTGTACTCCAGGTGTGTGTGTGTGCAGTGTGTCCACTAAGAGTCTGTACTCCAGGTGTGTGTGTGCAGTGTGTCCAGGAGGAGTCTGTACTCCAGGTGTGTGTGTGTGCAGTGTGTCCAGGAGGAGTCTGTACTCCAGATGTATAATGTTAGACAAATATGGCACTTAACATCACCCTGGTCTGTGTGTTCTGTGCAGTTATCAAACTGCACCAGTGAGGAAACCAGAGTCTCCGTTTCTACAACTCACAGGAGGAACAGAGGTGAAGTTTAGCTCCTGGATGTGGCTTTAAAGTTTTTCCATCATGAAATTCAGAAACACAGTATGTCAGACACAGAGGAAAATTAGAACTGTTTATTAAAATCAGTTATGCACACAGGTCTTTAAAAAAAACTAAAACATTATTTCTTCTTTATAAACATGCAAGGCAGGCCTGCTTTTGCAAGGAGGTAAAAAGTCTTCTTTTTCTGAAATGAATCATTCTTGTTACAAAAGCACTGCAGTAGACCAGTACAGTGCAGGAAAGCCCAGTGGGATCAGGGTAAAAACACAGTACAGAGCAGAAAAGCCCAGTGAGATTATGGTAAAAACACAGTACAGAGCAGAAAAGCCCAGTGAGATCAGGGTAAAAGCACAGTACAGAGCAGAAAAGCCCAGTGAGATTATGGTAAAAACACAGTACAGAGCAGAAAAGCCCAGTGAGATCAGGGTAAAAGCACAGTACAGTGCAGTAAAGCCCAGTGAGATCAGGGTAAAAACACAGTACAGAGCAGAAAAGCCCAGTGAGATTATGGTAAAAACACAGTACAGAGCAGAAAAGCCCAGTGAGATTATGGTAAAATCATGAACACCAGGTGAGAACCCATGTGAACATGGGGAGAACATGCAAACTCCTTAAAGAGGGTCCCCAAGCCCTGAATACCACCAAGCTGTCCTGACTCAGAGATCATGTGCAATAAACACCCCAGGGACAAGGACTCCCTGAACTGCTTGACTAGTCCAGATCTGGACAATCTTTAAAAACAGAGGAGGTGACCAAGGGTGGTCTGCCAGACTAACTGGCCTGGGGCTCCCGGGGACTGCGGCAAGAGACCCCTGTTCTAGGCCCAGGATCGATGACAGTCGTCCAACCAGGAACATGAGGAGATCCAGTCCCCGGAATACAGGCAGGCCACCAGCTTGACTCCAGCTCTGCCTACTGGGAAGCGTGCAGCTTTCCAACAACAGCTCCAGCTCTGTCTTCAGCTCCGGAGCCTCCTGGTGTTCTCCCCTGCACAGGGGACAGGAATCGCACCCTCGCAGCTCTGATGAAAACACCCTTCAACTGGGAGTCGTCCTCCGGGCTGGAGAGAGATGGGTACAGCTGTCCTCCTCCTGTCCCTCCCGCGTAAGACTCCAGAAAAGCTCCTTCCAGATCCGCTGGCTCGTCCTCGACCCGGTTCACGTCCAGCTGCCAGGGGAAGAACCGGCTACAGCGCCCCCTGCAGGAGCTCTCAGGTGAGGCGGGCGAGACACAGGAATTCCTCGCTCCTCCTGGCACGGGTCCGGAGCCGGGCCACCTGACAGCGATACACCCCGGGCTCCGTCTTCTTGGACACGGACCAGGCGCGGTGGTCAGTGAGTCCCCCTGACCTCTAACGGAGCTGAGCCCCTTCAGCGGTAACGAGCCGGCACACTGCAGAGCGTCACTCGTGGGAGTCAGGCCCCTGTCGAACCCGGCTCCCGCCCCGGTCTCGTTCTGCTCGGCCGTGGAAGAAAGCTCCTGCTGTCGGATTTTACAGCCGGCCTGGCCTGCTATTCCACTGCAGGGAGCCATCGGGCCAGAGCCGGATCCAGAACCTCTTCCTGCTGTCTTCCCCGGAGGTCTGTCCCTGGGGCCCTGAACTCCTTCATTGGGACAACCCGTATTGCACAGACATGGAAACAAAACACTAACACATGTGCTGCCTTGACAACAGTATGTTGAACCACAGATGTTATACAGGAGACCCCCTCACTGCTCCTGCAGAGCTACTGTCTCTCTGGCCTCTTACAGCCTGGCTCTTAATTACTTAATTGGACCAATTAGTGTCCTAATTGGTCCAGATGAAGAAGGTGACTGGCTGGCCCTATAAACCCTGAGAGATCAGAGAAGCTCTGCAGGACCAAGGCTGGAGATTCCTTGCTATCGTACTGTTAAAGAAATACTACATAATAACTGATTTTCTGGGCTTGTCCACTCAGAAACCCCCAACCTGCCCCACAGCACCCCCCCATGACTCTCAGGGAGGAAGTTCGGTAGTCCCTCTGGTCCACAGATCCTCCAAGGCTGGAGCTCGGCCCAGACAGTCTCTGCCCATCCCCACCTGCCAGCCAGGACTCCAGACCTGGGTTGGAGGCAGCCCAGTGGCGCCCCCTTGTGGTTGCTCCCTAGGAATTGCTGCTGAGGCGCCGGCGGATGAGGGAGGCAGGCTTGGTCTGGACGTCCTCCTGGTCACTCTCGCACTGTCTCTGAGGTGGACAGCAGAAGCAGGACAGTCAGCACCCCTCTTTTACCCTACAACCACCCCTGCTGCCTTTCCTGTCCCCCCCACTCTCTCCTTTCTCCGCCCCTCTCCCCCTCACCAGCTCCTGGTCCTCCTTCCCCGTGTTCTTGCACAGCAGCTGCAGGTGGCACAGTCGGTTACAGGCCGACACCATCTTATAGGAGACCTGGCGAGAGGGAGAGAGGGAGGGTGAGTGTGAGGAACCGCAGTGTAGTTCCCCCGCTGGCCACCAGGTGGCCACAGCTGGCGGCAGACGACAGCTCCTCAGTCGTTAATAATAACCGCACTCGCTGGCCAAGCTAAACAAGGCCCTGACGAGACGAGCTGGCAGGGATCAAGACTGGCCGCTGTCTCCTCAGGGGCGGAGCAGCACTGGGGCTCTAGGCTCAGGTCCTCGGGTACAGGCACCCCCACATGGAGTCTGTACAGTCTCCCCGAGCTCTCCTGGGTTTCCCCTGGGTGCTCCGGTTTCCTCCCACAGATCAAAGACAGCGGCAGGTCGGCTGGCCTCCGGGGAAACCGCGTGACTGTGCGTCTGTCTGCCCGCGCAGGGTGCACCCCGCCTTGCGCCCCGCTGCTCGCCGGGACAGGGTCCGGCTGCCTTCTCCGTACCCACCTTCCACTTCCTGCGCGCGTTGAACCTCCGGAAGCTCTTCATGTTGATGGAGGAGCGGCTCCGATTGTCCGCCTGCTTCCTGCTCAGCGGCTGTGCGGCGCAGGGAGAGGGAGAGGGAGACAGGATTAGGAGAGAGACGGACTGCCAGCAGCCACGAGCCTGTGAGCCTGGCCAGTACCTGGAGGGGAGGCTGCTGCTGGAAGAGGTGTTAGTGGGACCAGTAGGGGGCGCTCACCCTGCGGTCTGTGTGGGTCCTAATGCCCCAGTACAGTGACGGGGACACTATACTGTAAAAAAGGTGCCGTCCTTTGGATGAGAAATAAAACCGAGGTCCTGACTCTCTGTGGTCATTAAAAATCCCAGTAGCGTTGTTAATCCTGGTGCCCTGGCCTTTACCAGTCAGGGCCTCCTAATAATCCCCCTCTCTGAACTGGCTTCATCGCTCTGCTCTCCTCCCCACTTTGAATTTGAGTGGAGTGTCCAGAAAAGCGCTATGTAAGTGTAAGGATTATTATTATTATTATTATTATTATTATTATTATTATTATTAGAGAGCAGTGCTGCGCCCACGCCCGGCTCCAGAGTGTGCTCCCACAGGGGGCCAAAACTGGAACCAGTTCCTGAGGCCCCTCACTGCAGAGGACAGCAGGACAGCGAGACAGCAGCGACTGGCCCGCAACCTCCCAGCAGCCAGGTCCCCCTGTCTCTCCTGGGGGGGGGGGCTCTGCCAGCCTCTCTGCGAGTGCCAGCCTGCCGCCTGAACAACAAGAACTCACCCAGGGGAAGAGGGGCAGTGACCTGCCGCTACCCACCTTGATCCAGGGGTGGACGAGGCACTCCTCCGCGGTCATCCTGTCCCTGGACACGGGGAGACACACAGATCCCGGGTCAAAACACAGACCCCACCCTTGTGAGAGTCTATTGTGGTCAACATAGTAAAAGCACAGTACAGTGCAGTGCAGCCCAGCGAGATCAGGGTAAAAGCACAGTACAGAGCAATACAGCCCAGTGTGATCAGGGTAAAAGCACAGTACAGTGCAGTGCAGCCCAGCGAGATCAGGGTAAAAGCACAGTACACTGCAGTGCAGCCCAGTGAGATCAGGGTAAAAGCACAGTACAGAGCAATACAGCCCAGTGAGATCAGGGTAAAAGCACAGTACAGTGCAGTGCAGCCCAGCGAGATCAGGGTAAAAGCACAGTACACTGCAGTACAGCCCAGTGAGATCAGGGTAAAAGCACAGTACAGTGCAGTACAGCCCAGTGAGATCAGGGTAAAAGCACAGTACACTGCAGTGCAGCCCAGTGAGATCAGGGTAAAAGCACAGTACAGTGCAGTAAAGCCCAGTGAGATCAGGGTAAGAGCACAGTACACTGCAGTACAGCCCAGTGAGATCAGGGTAAAAGCACAGTACAGTGCAGTACAGCCCAGTGAGATCAGGGTAAAAGCACAGTACACTGCAGTGCAGCCCAGTGAGATCAGGGTAAAAGCACAGCACAGTACAGTGCAGTGCAGCCCAGCGAGATCAGGGTAAAAGCACAGTACACTGCAGTACAGCCCAGTGAGATCAGGGTAAAAGCACAGTACAGTGCAGTGCAGCCCAGCGAGATCAGGGTAAAAGCACAGTACAGTGCAGTGCAGCCCAGCGAGATCAGGGTAAAAGCACAGTACAGTGCAGTACAGCCCAGTGAGATCAGGGTAAAAGCACAGTACACTGCAGTACAGCCCAGTGAGATCAGGGTAAAAGCACAGTACAGTGCAGTAAAGCCCAGCGAGATCAGGGTAAAAGCACAGTACACTGCAGTACAGCCCAGTGAGATCAGGGTAAAAGCACAGTACACTGCAGTACAGCCCAGTGAGATCAGGGTAAAAGCACAGTACAGTGCAGTAGAGCCCAGTGAGATCAGGGTAAGAGCACAGTACAGTGCAGTACAGCCCAGTGAGATCAGGGTAAGAGCACAGTACAGTGCAGTACAGCCCAGTGAGATCAGGGTAAAAGCACAGTACAGTGCAGTAGAGCCCAGTGAGATCAGGGTAAGAGCACAGTACAGTACAGTACAGCCCAGTGAGACTGTGGTCATCTGGCAGGTCTCGTCAGGCTCTTACTTGGGCTCCTTGATGAGAAGGTTCTGGATGAAGTCCTTGGCCAACGTGCTGGTCTGGCTGAAGTAGTGATCGTCAAACTCGTAGTTCACCGCCACGATGTTCGTCAGCGTCTCCTCGTCTGTCTCTCCTTGGAACGGAGACATGCCACTCAGCCTGCAGGGGAGACAGACAGGGGTCCCGGAGATTTTTAACACAGAGACGCAGGGGTGAACTACAGTAACTGCAGCACTGCAGAGCCACATCTTCATCATCAGAGCTGGAGAGTAACTGTACAGACACTCAGTCCAGCTCCTCTGTATCTTCACATGAACACTCCTTCATCATCATCAGAGCTGGAGAGGAACTGTACAGACACTCAGTCCAGCTCCTCTGTATCTTCACATTAACACTCCTTCATCATCATCAGAGCTGGAGAGTCACTGTACAGACACTCATTCCAGCTCCTCTGTATCTTCACACTAACACTCCTTCATCATCATCAGAGTTGGAGAGTAACTGTACAGACACTCAGTCCAGCTCCTCTGTATCTTCACAGTAGAACTGACTCACAGTATGTAGGTAATGACTCCGATGCTCCTAGGAAACAGAAACAAAGAGAAAACATGGTGATCCTATGTGAAAAAACCTTGGAAATATCAAACAGTAAAACCAGAGAAAGCAAGAGGACAGGAGAGACTCTTACCACATGTCTGCCGCCACTGTCAGAGGTTCGAAGTTAATGACTTCAGGAGCTGAAAGGGACAGAGGAGCAGGGAGGGACAGTGTTAATACTGACACTGACCAGACACTGCTGGACACCAGCACTGCACTGTGCCTGGCACAGTCCACACTGACACTGACCGGACCCTGCTGGACACCAGCACTGCCCACGGCCTGGCAGAGAGAGAGATACAGTCCACACTGACACTGACTGGACCCTGCTGGACACCAGCACTGCCCACGGCCTGGCAGAGAGGGACAGTCCACACTGACACTGACTGGACCCTGCTGGACACCAGCACTGCCCTCTGCCTGGCAGAGAGAGAGAGGGAGAGTCCACACTCACACTGACTGGACCCCACTGGACAACAGCCCTGTGCCTGGCAGCAAGGGACAGTGTTAATACTGCTGGACACTCGCGCTGGACGCTGCTGCCCCAGGCAGAGAGAAGTCTTGACCAGGAAACACTGCGCAGGGGCTGGGAGAGAGCAGAGGCGGCTGCAGGCCGAGAGAGAGGGGGGTGGGGGGTGGGTAGCAGGTTACTATGGAGACGGTGAGGGACAGGAAGTCGGCCTGTGACAGGATGAGGCAGCGCGGTCAGGAACGCAGACATGCTCTGTGAACCACTGCCGCCGAGCAGAGCAGGAGAGACACGTCCAGCCCTGCTGACCCCGTGACCCCTGTGACCCTGGTGTCAGGGACAGCCTGAAGGCTGCACCACCTCTCCAGCAGGCATGCAGCCTGCCCCCTGACCTTTATCACCGAATCACACTGCGCCACTTCCTGCGGCACTGGCGACCTGGAGCCGAGTCTGCACGGTGCACCACTGCAGTGACCTGTGACCCCGGCACGCCCCCTGACCCCCAAACAGCCTCCGTCAACCTTTTTCTTAACGGTCTCGCTGCAGGCTGGCCTGACGTACATCTGCACAGAAGAACAGTCACAGGAGAGAGGAGCCCATCGGCCTGTCCAGCTCGTCCGGGCGTTAGTAGTTAATCAATCCCAGGATTTCATCCAGCTGTGCGTTGAAAGAAGTCAGGGTATCTGCTTCAAGCACATCCCTGGACATCCTGTTCCACAGCCCCACCACTCTTTGTGTAAAGCAGCACCTCCTGTCCTCTATTCCTGTTCTTCGAACAGCACTGCTGGCGAGTTCAATACATCCAGAGGAGCTGTCAGGTGACAGCTGTGCACAGACTTAACAAACACTGCAAACTGAGCGTCATGAATCAGTTAATTACCTGCTGATTCAGGAGCAGTGGACTGACGCCTGCAAAGGTAACCGTGCATGTAGCCAATCACTCTAGACCAGGGCAGCACAAGGGCACTTCTGTTTCACAGCTCTGGGGTCCTGGCTCAATTCCGGGGGGGGGGGGGGGGGGCTTCTGAGTGGAGTTTGCATGTTCCCCCAGTGCCCAGATTGGTTTTACCTGGGGATTCCATTTTCCTCCCAGCATCCCAGAGATGCACATGCAGAACCCAGGCTTGAACCCACAATCCCTAGAATGTATTTTGCATCTCTCCATGGGAAGATCAGTTTAATAACAGGTGCAGGAGAATTCAGCTGGGAAGGCCTGGTCTAGGGAGATCAGGTCCCTTGTACTTCTATATTTGTGACACTTAATCAGTGTGTATTTCTGTACCAATCCAGTTTTGCCACATAAACCCTCCCACGCAGGTGACACTGCACTGCGGAGACACCACTGGGCTGCACCACTCACCGATGTACTGGGGGGTGCCACACAGGCTCTTGAACTCCACCGCCTCGTCCAGGCGCTGGGCCAGCCCGAAGTCGATGAGCTTGATGTGGGGGTGGGGCACCGCTTTGTCCAGCAGCATGATGTTCTCCGGCTGAACACGCCAAGGGAAAAGACCACGCGTGATTACAGCATCCGCGCCCACATGCACAGAAGAGGAACTACCAAATCACAGCCCTGGGTGCTTCTGTTGGTATCGGCCCAATATTACACTCTGCACTGCCAGAGCATCAGCTTTGACCAGACCCCTGTCACGGGTCACAAGTCAAAGGTCACAGGTGTACATGGAGAGAGGGGGCCTTATATATATACACACAAGATGCAAACCTCCCCCATCTCTTTAACCCACCAGCCAATGGCAGCCTGAGAACGCTGTCTGAATTGACGCAAGAGCCTGGTCTGCTGTTGCCTTCAGCGCTACAACCACAGGCCTGTGCCCATGCAAAGGCCCGAGCACCAATGGCTATACAGAGCCAGCAAGGCAACATCGGAACAGTAGTGGCGGCTTGGGAGAGTATAATGGGGTTCCAAACGACTTCAAGTGTCAGAAGCCCCACGATTCTGTCTGTGGTTGCTGTAGCCCTCGCACGGTCCTTGGCAGCGCTGCACTTGCTACTGCTTCTGTTCTCTTGCGAACGCTCGCTGCCTCATGTCCTTTAAATACATCACCGGAGCGATGAGTTTCCACATGACCTATTAGATCAGCGGTACTGAAACTCTTTGCTCCGTTTCCTCCTCGCTGTGCTTCGGCCGAACATTCGTTGCCGACGGCGATTCTGTCGTGCCCTGCCGAAATGGTGAAAACGTTCCACACCCCCGACACTTTCGCTCTGTGAAAATGGGTGAAAGTCTGTGAAAAGGAGGCGGTGCTGTGGCTCAGGGTCTGCGCCTGTGGCTAGGAGGTTGCTGGTTCAAACCCTGTGGCCGGCAGAGGAATCCTAAATGTTGGGCCCCTGAGGAAGGCCCTTAACCCCAGCTGCTCCAGGGGCGCTGTACAATGGGTGACCCTGCGCTCTGACCCCCAGCTTCTCTCGCCCTGTGTGCCCGTGTGAGTGCGCCAGTGCGCACACATAAAAAAAACTAGTTGTGCAAACACAAATAGGGCCCCACATTATCGGTTGCAATTCCAATATTGGAACGATAATAATAATTACATTTTCCTATTTATCGGAGAATAATATATCGGCCTCCGATACATCGCGCACCCCGAGGTCTTACCTTGAGGTCAAAGTGCGCGAAGTGCTTGGAGTGCATGAAGCCCACGGCCTTGAGGATCTGCACCATGAACTCGATGGCGTCGGTCTCGGACAGGTTCTCCTTCTCTGCAATGAAGTCGAACAGCTCTCCTCCGCTGATCCTGAAACACAGACTGCTCCATTACTCCAGCTCACACAGACGAGACGTCCCCTCAGACGTCTGTCCACTGCTGGACAGATGGACAGACAGACTGCAGGACAGATGGACACAAACAGACGGACACAAACAGAAACAGACAGACAGACAGACAGACAGACAGACAGACAGACAGACAGACAGACAGACAGACAGACACAGTTGGACAGAAGGACACACAGACTGCTGGACAGAGACACACACACACAGTTGGACAGAAGGACACACAGACTGCTGGACAGAGACGCACACTCACAGTTGGACAGATGGACGGGCACTGGGCCTCAGACAAAGGCTGACAGGCTGCCAAGCTCTCTGACTCCTGCATTCTGCTAATAACTGTGCCGCTCCCTGGCTGTCGTTCCCACTGCCTGGGTGACCCCGCGCTCCGCGCTGGCCAGCTGGCTCCCCTAGTAAATGTCACGGCCGACAGCGTCGGCGGCGCAGAGCCTTCCTGCTGCATTCCGAGAGTAACCAGAGCCGCTTCCCTAATCCTCTGCCCACACGAGCCACTGTCCTGATGCCATTCCCATCAGCACTCGGGAAACAGGATCTCTCCCAGGAGAGGCACTGCCAGCGTCCTTCTGTCCTCCCTCATCCCTGTCTCCCCCTGCACCTCTCCTCCCTCATCCCTCTCTCCCCCTGCACCTCTCCTCCCTCATCCCTCACTCTGTTCCTTTTCTTCCACCCTCTTCTCACTCATCCCTCTCTCCTGCCTCTCTCCCTCCCTGCTCCCTGTCTCCCCCTGCTGGACACTCACAGCTCCACGACCAGCACGACCTCCGCCCTGCTCTCGAACACGTCCTTCAGGGCCATGATGTTGGTGTGCTGCAGAGACTGCAGGACTTCCACCTCCCTCTCCACCGCCTTCCTCTCCAGCCCCAGCCGGCTCGTCGCACTCTTCCGGATCTTCAGGAACTTCCCAGCCCACGGCGTTCCCGTCGCCTTCTCCCGCACATGGCGCACCTGTCCAAAGTGACCGCTGGGAAGAGCCGAGAGGAAGAGGCGTCAAGAGAGCACAACACCTGTAAAGCAAACAATCTGATGCTGAGATAATCTCTCATTGTCGTCTGCGGAGATCTCACCTGCCCAGGACATCCCCAATCTCATACAGGTCCTCCACGTTCTCCACCTTAAACACTGCCATCCCAACTCACAAGGGCACTGTTACTGCATCCTGTACTGCACTGGAGCAGAGAGAGAGAGAGAGCACCACTGTTAGTGCACTGGAGCACAGAGAGAGAGAGGACCACTGTTAGTGCACTAGAGCAGAGAGAGAGGACCACCGTTAGTGCACTGGAGCACAGAGAGAGAGAGGACCACCGTTAGTGCACTGGAGCACAGAGAGAGAGAGGAACACTGTTAGTGCACTGGAGCAGAGAGAGAGAGGAGCACTGTTAGTGCACTGGAGCAGAGAGAGAGAGGAGCACTGTTAGTGCACTGGAGCACAGAGAGAGAGAGGAACACTGTTAGTGCACTGGAGCACAGAGAGAGGAAACACTGTTAGTGCACTGGAGCAGAGAGAGAGAGAGGACCACCGTTAGTGCACTGGAGCACAGAGAGAGAGAGGACCACTGTTAGTGCACTGGAGCAGAGAGAGAGAGGAGCACTGTTAGTGCACTGGAGCACAGACAGAGAGAGGACCACTGTTAGTGCACTGGAACACAGAGAGAGAGAGGAGCACTGTTAGTGCACTGGAGCACAGAGAGAGAGAGGAGCACTGTTAGTGCACTGGAGCACAGAGAGAGAGAGGAGCACTGTTAGTGCACTGGAGCACACAGAGAGAGAGAGGAGCACTGTTAGCGCACTGGAGCAGAGAGAGAGAGGAACACTGTTAGTGCACTGGAGCAGAGAGAGAGAGGAACACTGTTAGTGCACTGGAGCACAGAGAGAGAGAGGAGCACTGTTAGTGCACTGGAGCACAGAGAGAGAGAGGAGCACTGTTAGTGCACTGGAGCACAGAGAGAGAGAGGAGCACTGTTAGTGCACTGGAGAACACAGAGAGAGAGAGGAGCACTGTTAGTGCACTGGAGAACACAGAGAGAGAGAGGAGCACTGTTAGTGCACTGGAGCACAGACAGAGACAGGAGCACTGTTAGTGCACTGGAGCACAGACAGAGACAGGAGCACTGTTAGTGCACTGGAGCACAGACAGAGAGAGGAGCACTGTTAGTGCACTGGAGCAGAGAGAAAGGACCACTGTTAGTGCACTGGAGCACAGAGAGAGGAAACACTGTTAGTGCACTGGAGCACAGAGAGAGGAAACACTGTTAGTGCACTGGAGCACAGAGAGAGAGGACCACTGTTAGCGCACTGGAGCAGAGAGAGAGAGGACCACTGTTAGCGCACTGGAGCAGAGAGAGAGAGGAGCACTGTTAGTGCACTGGAGCAGAGAGAGAAGAACACTGTTAGTGCACTGGAGCACAGACAGAGAGAGGAGCACTGTTAGTGCACTGGAGCACAGAGAGAGAGAGGAGCACTGTTAGTGCACTGGAGCACAGAGAGAGAGAGGAGCACTGTTAGTGCACTGGAGCACACAGAGAGAGAGAGGAGCACTGTTAGCGCACTGGAGCAGAGAGAGAGAGGAACACTGTTAGTGCACTGGAGCAGAGAGAGAGAGGAACACTGTTAGTGCACTGGAGCACAGAGAGAGAGAGGAGCACTGTTAGTGCACTGGAGCACAGAGAGAGAGAGGAGCACTGTTAGTGCACTGGAGCACAGAGAGAGAGAGGAGCACTGTTAGTGCATTGGAGCACAGAGAGAGAGAGGAGCACTGTTAGTGCACTGGAGCACAGAGAGAGAGAGGAGCACTGTTAGTGCACTGGAGCACAGACAGAGAGAGGAGCACTGTTAGTGCACTGGAGCACAGACAGAGAGAGGAGCACTGTTAGTGCACTGGAGCACAGACAGAGAGAGGAGCACTGTTAGTGCACTGGAGCACAGACAGAGAGAGGAGCACTGTTAGTGCACTGGAGCACAGAGAGAGGAAACACTGTTAGTGCACTGGAGCACAGAGAGAGGAAACACTGTTAGTGCACTGGAGCAGAGAGAGAGGAAACACTGTTAGTGCACTGGAGCACAGAGAGAGAGGACCACTGTTAGTGCACTGGAGCAGAGAGAGAGAGGACCACTGTTAGCGCACTGGAGCAGAGAGAGAGAGGAACACTGTTAGTGCACTGGAGCACAGACAGAGAGAGGACCACTGTTAATGCACTGGAGCACAGAGAGAGAGAGGAGCACTGTTAGTGCACTGGAGCACAGACAGAGAGAGGAGCACTGTTAGTGCACTGGAGCACAGACAGAGAGAGGAGCACTGTTAGTGCACTGGAGCACAGACAGAGAGAGGAGCACTGTTAGTGCACTGGAGCACAGAGAGAGGAAACACTGTTAGTGCACTGGAGCACAGAGAGAGGAAACACTGTTAATGCACTGGAGCAGAGAGAGAGAGGAGCACTGTTAGTGCACTGGAGCACAGACAGAGAGAGGAGCACTGTTAGTGCACTGGAGCACAGAGAGAGAGGAGCACTGTTAGTGCACTGGAGCACAGAGAGAGGAAACACTGTTAGTGCACTGGAGCACAGAGAGAGGAAACACTGTTAATGCACTGGAGCAGAGAGAGAGAGGAGCACTGTTAGTGCACTGGAGCACAGAGAGAGAGAGGAGCACTGTTAGTGCACTGGAGCACAGAGAGAGGAAACACTGTTAATGCACTGGAGCAGAGAGAGAGAGGAACACTGTTAATGCACTGGAGCACAGAGAGAGGAAACACTGTTAGTGCACTGGAGCACAGAGAGAGGAAACACTGTTAGTGCACTGGAGCACAGAGAGAGGAAACACTGTTAGTGCACTGGAACAAAGAGGGCAGATACTGTTCTACGTTATTACTGAAATACTGTTACTTCAGAGGAAATCTCTGTTCTAGATTATTGAAACACTGTTACAGGGGATGTGGGGAGAGACCCAGTGAGTGGGCTGGGAATACCAACTTTTTCCTCACTACAAGGACAGAAAAACATTCTTATCTACTGCATTTATTTTAATTTTTTTGGAGGCACGAGATCTTATTAGACAAGAAGACTCTGGGTCTCAGAGCCCGACTAACTCGTCCACGTGGCCCGTCACTGTTCTCAAAAACAAAGCCAGCTGTCTTCATCAGAGCAGGACAGGACTTGTCTGTCTTCTGCTCTAAAACCCTGCCAGAGCCCTTCCCTCAGTTATAATTAGAATTGTGTGCTTTCAGAGGTGATTGCTATCGCTGTGAGTCTTGAGATACATACACACACACTGGCACAGAAGAGCGCTACCACACACACTCACACTGATGCACATTCACACACATACACACACGTACTCGCACTCACAATGCTGCACCATCATTGCACACACTCACTCACACTGACACACACACACTCACACCGATTCACCCTCACACACATACATGCACACACACACACTGACATGCACAGAGACACACTCTCATACAGAGACACAATCATGCCAACATACAATTATAGCAACATGCACACATACACACAGACACATTCACTCTGAATAGCCTGCGCGCACGCGCGCACACACACACACGCATGCACGCACAGTCCTCTGTCCTGGGCCCCCACCCCATCCCATCCTGAGACGGGACTCCAGCTGGACCACACTCCCCCCCCCCATAGCCAGGCGTGACTCCTACAGGCTGCTGGTCAGGACTGGAGCAGGACGAGAGGACACTGTCTAACAGCCCACAGCAGTGTAGTGTCATAGTGGGCTTTCCATACCAGAGCTCCATTCATCAGACAGGTCACAGGCAAGAGGCCATCCAGCCCATCTGCTAGTTAGTAGCTAATTTCCCACTGTTTCTGGAAAGAGATCAGGGTATCGGCTTCAACAGCATGGCTCAGCGGCGGGTTCCACACACACACCACCCTGTGTTTGAAGAAGTACTTCCTGTTCTTGGTCTTAAATAAACTTCTCCTTAGCCATAAAGCACAGAGATTACTGGTCCAGTCTGGGTCACACTGTAACCCTACAGTCCAGAGATCACTGGTCCAGTCTGGGCCGGGTCACACTGTAACCCTACAGTCCAGAGATCACTGGTCCAGTCTGGGTCACACTGTAACCCTACAGTCCAGAGATCGCTGGTCCAGTCTGGGTCACACTGTAACCCTACAGTCCAGAGATCACTGGTCCAGTCTGGGCCGGGTCACACTGTAACCCTACAGTCCAGAGATCACTGGTCCAGTCTGGGTCACACTGTAACCCTACAGTCCAGAGATCACTGGTCCAGTCTGGGCCGGGTCACACTGTAACCCTACAGTCCAGAGATCACTGGTCCAGTCTGGGTCACACTGTAACCCCACAGTCCAGAGATCGCTGGTCCAGTCTGGGTCACACTGTAACCCTACAGTCCAGAGATCGCTGGTCCAGTCTGGGTCACACTGTAACCCTACAGTCCAGAGATCACTGGTCCAGTCTGGGTCACACTGTAACCCCACAGTCCAGAGATCGCTGGTCCAGTCTGGGTCACACTGTAACCCTACAGTCCAGAGATCGCTGGTCCAGTCTGGGTCACACTGTAACCCTACAGTCCAGAGATTGCTGGTTCGGTCTGGGTCACACTGTAACCCTATAGTTAATATTATCACAGCTGAAGAATCAGGATGCTGCACGATCAACCAGCAGGTGTCTCTCATGCCTCCATCCTCTACCCTTCTGCCTCCCAGTTTCACTCTCCGTCTGCCCCCCCCCCCCGCCGTTCTTCCCCCCTCTCCACTTCTCCCATTCCTCTCTGTATCCCTCCCCTTCTTCCACAGAAATGACACTGGAGAGCGCCACCTACAGGTCGACCCGCACCACTGCAAGCCAGACCTCCAGACTTCCAGAGAGGGAAGGGATGAGAAACGTCTGTCCACCTGTGCATATCTGGCTTCCCTCGAAGCTGTGCTGCAAAATCCTTCACTGCACTGACTGTGCTTTTACCCTGATCTCACTGGGCTGTACTGCACTGACTGTGCTTTTACCCTGATCTCACTGGGCTTTACTGCACTGTACTGTGCTTTTACCCTGATCTCACTGGGCTGTACTGCAGTGTACTGTGCTTTTACCCTGATCTCACTGGGCTGTACTGCACTGTACTGTGCTTTTACCCTGATCTCACTGGGCTGTACTGCACTGTACTGTGCTTTTACCCTGATCTCACTGGGCTGTACTGCAGTGTACTGTGCTTTTACCCTGATCTCACTGGGCTGTACTGCACTGTACTGTGCTTTTACCCTGATCTCACTGGGCTGTACTGCACTGTACTGTGCTTTTACCCTGATCTCACTGGGCTTTGCTGCACTGTACTGTACTTTTACCCTGATCTCACTGGGCTTTGCTGCACTGTACTGTGCTGTGCTTTTACCCTGATCTCACTGGGCTTTGCTGCGCTGTACTGTGTTTTTACCGTGCTCTTAAGCCTGTACTGCGCTGTACTGTGTTTTTACCCTGATCTCACTGCGCTGTACTGTGTTTTTACCCTGATCTCACTGGGCTGTACTGCACTCTACTGTGCTTTTACCGTGCTCTTAAGCCTGTACTGCGCTGTACTGTGCTTTTACCCTGATCTCGCTGCGCTGTACTGCACTGTACTGTGTTTTTACCCTGATCTCACTGGGCTGTACTGCACTGTACTGTGCTTTTACCCTGATCTCGCTGGGCTGTACTGCAGTGTACTGTGCTTTTACCCTGATCTCACTGGGCTTTACTGCACTGTACTGCGCTTTTACCCTGATCTCGCTGGGCTGTACTGCGCTGTACTGTGTTTTTACCCTGATCTCGCTGCGCTGTACTGTGTTTTTACCGTGCTCTTAAGCCTGTAAGCGGGCTCGACTGGCGCGGTCTTCCACGCGGGCCCGCCAGCCTAGCGCCGCCCCTGGAATGCCTTTGAATTCCAGCTGTGATCCCCGGCGCGCGGGCGCGGCCGGGCCCCCGAGGGGCTGTTTCTCAGCGCGTGCCCCCTGTGTGGGAACAGGGCTCCACATCGGCGCCCCACACCTCCGGTTCCTCGCGCTGCGGGGAGCGGCGCAGGCACGTGGGAGCCGCCGGGAGCGCCGAGGGGGCGGGGGTGGATTTCCCACGCGGGACGCGTCGCGACGGCTCAAAGCTGAGCGAGTGAACGGAGACACACCGGCTGCGCGGCAGATGTTTACACGGCCGAGGGCAGGACTGCTTTCGGAAAGGGGGGCTGCGCTCTCTCTTCCAGAGAGCTCGTTTTCATCGCGCCGTGGCCGAAGCTGAAACAATTACTCAACATCCAGGAGACTTTCGAGAAGGACTCGTTATCTCTCGCGTTTCCTCTGTCTCTCTTTCACACGCACCAGTTATTTTTAAAGCGACGCTCCGGGTCCGCCGCATCACCCAGGCGGTAAACTTCAGTAAACTCGGGGACTCCCCCCCCCCAGCTACAATAAACACCCAGGGCGGGGAGGGAGCGCGGCAGGAGGCGGGAGTTCCTGGGGAAATCGAGCGCTACTCACCCTGATCACCGGGAGCTCGGGCTGTCTGTGGCGCCGACTTCCTACACCTCGCTGCTCCTGAGACACGAACACCAGCGCTACAGAAGTGCGCCTCTGGTTTTAAGACGGGGGGGAGGGGGGGCGCTCTCTTTTTCCGGACAGCTGACTCGAGCAGTGTAGCTGCTCTCTGGTCACAGGCGGGTCCGCCTTGTCCGGCGCCCCGGGCGCTCCTCTCTCTCCCCCCCAGACTCTCTCAGCGCCTCTCTCGCTGTCCCCCCCCTCCCATCAATTTCAATTCAATCTCCTATCTGTCTCTCCTTCCCCTCTCTCCCCCTCCTGTCAATTCAATTCAAGGCGCTTTATTAGCATGACCGATGGGGACAATCAGTGTTGCCAAAGCAAACAAAAATAATAAAATTAACACGAAACAAAACAAAAAACATCTCCCCTATCTCTCTCACCTACCCCTCTCTCTGTCCCCTTCTCTCCCTCTCCTATTTCACAATCCTCTCCCCTCCCCCCCTCCTCTCTCCCCTGTCTCTCCTCTCAGCTCTGTCTCTCCTCTCTCAGCTCCCTGTCTCCCCTCTCTCAGCTCCCCCTCTCCTCTCTCAGCTCCCCCTCTCCTGTCTCTCCTCTCAGCACCCCCTCTCCTGTCTCCCCTCTCTCAGCTCCCTGTCTCCCCTCTCCTGTCTCCCCTCTCTCAGCTCCCCCTCTCCTGTCTCCCCTCTCAGCTCCCCCTCTCCTGTCTCCCCTCTCAGCTCCCCCTCTCCTCTCCTCCTCTCAGCTCCCTCTCTCCTCTCCTCCTCTCAGCACCCCCTCTCCTGTCTCCCCTCTCTCAGCTCCCCTCTCTCAGCTCCCCCTCTCCTGTCTCCCCTCTCTCAGCTCCCCCTCTCCTGTCTCCCCCTCTCCTGTCTCCCCCTCTCAGCTCCCCCTCTCCTGTCTCCCCTCTCTCAGCTCCCCCTCTCCTGTCTCCCCTCTCCTGTCTCCCCCTCTCAGCTCCCCCTCTCCTGTCTCCCCTCTCTCAGCTCCCACTCTCCTCTCCCCCTCTCAGCTCCCCCTCTCCTGTCTCTCCTCTCTCAGCTCCCTCTCTCCCCTCTCCCCTGTCTCCTCTCTCCTCTCCCCTGTCTCTCCTCCCTCTCTCAGTGTGAGTACACAATCCCAAAGCTGTCCTTCTGGTCTGTCTGCTGTGCTTCAGAGTTCCTCCCTCTCTCTCGCTCCAACACGCCTCTCCTGCCCGCGGAGACATACCATACAGGACATACCAGAGCTCCCGCCCCGGAGCGCCAGCACCGCTGCTCCGCCCTAGACGCCGGCACCCCACGACGCCCGGCTTCAGGGTGCCCTGTGACCTCTGACCTGCGACAGCTGCAGGCACACTGAAGTCCACAGGCTGCTGGTGCGGGTGCAGCACAGCTGGATGAGCTCGTCAACTTAATTAGCCGCCATTGACCAAACGAGCTAGATGGCACAAACGTGAAGACTAAAACGAGCTGGCGTCTCAGGGACACGAGCACGACCGACACAGAGCAGAGCACCGGGCCTGAGCAGCTCGTCTGGTAACTCTCGGCAGGAGCTCACCCAGGCGCGTCCCGAGAGACACCAGGGTATCGCCTCCGACAACAGAGCTGGGCAGCTCGTTCCACACCCCCACCAGCCTGAGTGTAAAGACTCCCACACCACTGTCCTACACTGCGACACTCTGTGGTTTATACCATAGTACACTATAACACACTATGGTATTGTAACGAATTTGGGCTCTAGGGCAGTATATAATGCAGTAAACCATGACGTACTGTGGTAAATATATTGTAGTACACTACCACAGTGGTAAACATACTGAGGTACGCTATCAGACACCAGTAACAGATACTGCAGTACAGTGTCAGAGACCGTGGTAAATACACTGTAGTGCACCATCCGACGCTGGGGTCAATATACTGCAGGATGCCAGAGGAGAAGTCAGGGAAGAGTCGGGACACGAGAGGGGCGGGAGAGGCGCTCGCGGGTACCGTGTTTCCCAGCGCGCCGTGCCGGTGGCGGAGCCGCTCGCTGCCCGCCGCGCCGCAGGTGCACCTCGGGGAGGAGCTCTGGGGCTCCGGTCTCGGCCGGCGGCGGTGGGGGGTCGCGGGCCCGCAGGCGGCGGAGGGGGTGGGGGCCGCCGGGTCCGCCCTCGGAGCGGAGTCGCGCTGCGGAGAGACAGAAAGGCAGAGCGAAGTTGCACCTCACCGTTTTTTTTTTCCCTGCTGTTGTTGCTGCTGTTACAGGAAACAGCCCTGTTGCTCAAAAAGAAAAAAAAACCTACACGCCGCCCCCGGAGGCGGAGTTTGTCTTTTAAGGTGGACCGGCTTAAGGCTCGCCGCCCAGGTGTCTCACCGACGACTGGCTTTGACCAAATAAGGCAGCGCGGGCTGTTCCAGGCTGACCCTCAGCGTCCCCAGGACGTAAAGAGCCTTTCTTTCGCACTGCTCCGGGGTCCTGGGTCTGGCTCCAGGCTCCGGAAGGAAACCTTCTGTGGGGAGTCTGCATGCACCCCGCCCCCCCCCGAGCTCCTAAGCGAGCAGGGGCCTCCTCCCCCGGGTGACCTCTCCCCTGTCGCTGCTCTCGTTATTATTCTCCTCAGCCTGCTGATTCCTGTTCCTGCAGCTCGTTCCTGTTTTACGGGCGGCACGTTCTTCTGTGCTCGCACACAGCAGACCAAGCGCCTCGGGAGGGAAGCGTCTTCATGGGACACTGCAGTGCGACTGAAAGAAACTGCTATACAGCACAGCACAGCAGTCTGATCCTCTCTGATCCACTCCTAGTTTTGCAGTGCTGTCAGTCAGACTCCCAGTGCACAGCAACCTGATCCACTCCAGGTTTTACAGTGCCGTCAGTCAGACTCCCAGTGCACAGCAGCCTGATCCACTCCAGGTTTTGCAGTGCTGTTAGTCAGACTCCCAGTGCACAGCAGCCTGATCCACTCCAGGTTTTGCAGTGCTGTCAGTCAGACTCCCAGTGCACAGCAGCCTGATCCACTCCGATTTTGCAGTGCTGTCAGTCAAACTCCCAGTGCACAGCAGCCTGATCCACTCCAGGTTTTACAGTGCTGTCAGTCAGACTCCCAGTGCACAGCAGCCTGATCCACTCCAGGTTTTGCAGTGCTGTTAGTCAGACTCCCAGTGCACAGCAGCCTGATCCACTCCAGGTTTTGCAGTGCTGTCAGTCAGACTCCCAGTGCACAGCAGCCTGATCCACTCCAGGTTTTACAGTGCTGTCAATCTGATCCACTCCAGGTTTTAAAGTGCTGTCAGTCAGACTCCCAGTGCACAGCAGTCTGATCCACTCCAGGTTGTGCTACCAGCTGCAGAAAAGACAACATGCTGTAGATGTGTTTTAAGTCTGTATCTCACAATGGAAAATCATTCAAAATAATGCAGCCATGCTGAAAGAGCCAGTAACCAGTTTATCTCTTGCATAAGAGCGCTGGAGGTTTTAGTAAAACCTGGGATGGATCGTCTCCCCACCAGCCATAATGGTTCAAACAACCACCCTGCCCCCAGCTCTGCAGCTGGCCGGTTCCAGAAGCAGCCAGCTGGTGGCGTCACCAGGCCTGCGGTCGAGGCGTTTGGAGTGAGGCGCTGGGAAGGGGAACTGCAGTCCCAATTCATTGACAGGACAGAAGAATTTGACAAATTTCGAAATGAGCTCAAAACCGTGAACTTTGTGAGAGCGGTTGACGGTCGTCATGTTGCACAAACTGTGACAAGACGCTGTCTTTCCTGCTCCTTAGTCACTGTACTGTGATGTACGAGCGAATAAGGACAGGCTGTGCTTCAGACGTTTCACCGCAGAAATGTTCCAACGTGATCTGCAAGCAGACCTCACAAGTAAGAAGTGTTTATCTGCAAAACCATCCGAAGTCGAGAGCAATATTTCTATCGGACTGGAAGAGATGTTTTCACAAGCCTGCCTGTTCACAGTGTCACAGGGCCACAACACATCCCAGGACCATTTGTTGCCTCGTTCTGAATTGCAGACAATAACAGCAATATGGAGCCGCACCTACCTGGAAATGTAATCTATTTTGTGATGTAAATTGGAGGTTTTACAAGTTACTGTACTCTGGGAGAGGAAGACCTGTCTGTGAAGATTCCTGACGGATCAGACTGGGAGAGAGACAGGAGAGATTCCTGACGGATCAGACTGGGAGAGAGACAGGAGTGGTTCCTGACGGATCAGACTGGGAGAGAGACAGGAGTGATTCCTGACGGATCAGACTGGGAGAGAGACAGGAGTGATTCTCAATCATCAGACTGGGAGAGAGACAGGAGTGATTCCTGACGGATCAGACTGGGAGAGAGACAGGAGTGATTCTCAATCATCAGACTGGGAGAGAGACAGGAGTGATTCCTGACGGATCAGACTGGGAGAGAGACAGGAGTGACTCCTGACGGATCAGACTGGGAGAGAGACAGGAGTGATTCTCACTCATCAGACTGGGAGAGAGACAGGAGTGATTCACACTGATCAGACTGGGAGAGAGACAGGAGTGATTCCCGACGGATCAGACTGGGAGAGAGACAGGAGTGATTCACACTGATCAGACTGGGAGAGAGACAGGAGTGATTCCCGACGGATCAGACTGGGAGAGAGACAGGCGTGATTCCCGACGGATCAGACTGGGAGAGAGACAGGAGTGATTCCTGACGATCAGACTGGGAGAGAAACAGGACAGACTGACTGCAGTTTGCTCAGTAGAAGAGAGAGCTTTTAGTGTGACCCCTGTGTCACTGCAGGACTCTGCTGAATTGATCTAATTATCAAAATCAGTTGCCAAATGACCAGAAACAGAAAAGCTGCAGGTCTGTGGATCTTCCGGGTCAAGACCAGACCGCCCGTGGCGATGACGTCACAGCGAGCGCAGGCGGCCCTGGAGACCCACGAGCTGCGGTGACAATTAGGGAAGGACCGTTAAGGCACGCAGAAGTGACTACGTCATTCAGGGACAACAACAGTAATAAAGATTAACGCTCAGTTCCCGCTCCAGGGGAACCGCTCTTACCTGCCGAGGAACTGAAACTCCTCTCGGCCAACCTCCACGCGACGCGGAAGCCCGAGGGCTGCTGGTCCCGGCGGCCTCTGTCTCCCCCTGCTGGGCACGGCGCGGAAGTGCGCCCGAGGGTCGAGGTGGCTCTGAGGCGTAGCGCCGTCGAGTTCTCATCAATAATGTTATTCGGGTGACCCCGAGAACAGCAGTGTACATCCGCTCTCACGCTGACGTCCCTTGTGGTTGTTAAATGAGCGCCACGTCCTGACGAAACTCACAGAGGGATCTTTGAGGCTACAGGTTTCCTGGAATTTGTGTTCACTGCACTGGCAGTGTGTTTGATAAGGAAGAGGTGCAGGTTAATTCCAGCTGTTGAGCCTGAGGAAGGAGTGTGTGTGTCCCTGCATGTGTGTGTCAGTGTGTGTGTGTGTGAGAGTGTGTGTGTCCCTGCATGTGTGTGTCAGTGTATGTGCATCAGTGCGAATGTGTGTGTGTGCTAGTGTGTGTGTCACTGCGTGCGTGTGTGTCAGTGTGAGTGAATGAATGTGTATCCTAGAGTGTTTCCGGTGTTTAGCAGCACTAGAGGCTCTAGAGGCACCAGGAGGAACTGGAGGCACTAGAGGCACCAGGAGGGAGTGGAGGCTCTAGAGGCACCAGGGGAAACTGGAGGCTCTAGAGGCACCAGGGGAAACTGGAGGCTCTAGAGGCACCAGGGGAAACTGGAGGCTCTAGAGGCACCAGGAGGAACTGGAGGCTCTAGAGGCACCAGGAGGAACTGGAGGCTCTAGAGGCACCAGGGGAAACTGGAGGCTCTAGAGGCACCAGGGGGAGCTGGAGTCTCTAGAGGCACCAGGAGGCAGCCTGACAGCTATGAGAGTGCGGCACTCAGCTGAGAGCTGCTGACTTGGAGGCTGTGCAGAGACGAGGCTGAGCTCCCCGCGCTCCTCCGACCTCATTCTTCTCTCGCCTCTTTGTCTGTCTTCCTGTGCGGTTACTCGCTCGCTCTTCTTTGTTCTGTCTCCTGCCCTGTTTCCTGTAAGTGAGGAGAGGTGTGCCTGACAAACACAAACACAGGCAATCTGTCTTCTCTCTCCTCACCTCCCTTTCTCTCACTTCCCCTACCTGTCCTCCTCCTGGTAATGACTTTACCCTGATCTCACTGAGCTTTTACCCTGATATCACTGGCATTCACTGCACTGTACTGTGCTTTTACCCTGATCTCACTGGGCTGCACTGCACTGTACTGTGCTTTTACCCTGATCTCACTGGGCTGTACTGCTCTGTACTGTGCTTTTACCCTGATCTCACTGGGCTTTACTGCACTGTACTGTGCTTTTACCCTGATCTCACTGGGCTTTACTGCACTGTACTGCGCTTTTACCCTGATCTCACTGGCCTGTACTGCACTGTACTGTGCTTTTACCCTGATCTCACTGGGCTTAACTGCACTGTACTGTGCTTTTACCCTGATCTCACTGGCCTGTACTGCACTGTACGGTGCTTTTACCCTGATCTCACTGGGCTTTACTGCACTGTACTGTGCTTTTACCCTGATTTCACTGGGCTTAATTGCACTGTACTGTGCTTTTACCCTGATCTCACTGGGCTGTACTGCTCTGTACTGTGCTTTTACCTTGATCTCACTGGGCTGCACTGCACTGTACTGTGCTTTTACCCTGATTTCACTGGGCTGCACTGCACTGTACTGTGCTTTTACCCTGATTTCACTGGGCTGCACTGCACTGTACTGTGCTTTTACCCTGATTTCACTGGGCTTTACTGCACTGTACTGTGCTCTTACTACAACAATAACATCAAGCCTTACAAAGGTAGGCGGTGCTCGCAGAGAGACTCTGAGATGCACTCAGCCCCCGTGCTCTCTGAAGCCTCGCGCGGCGCGAGCTCTGTGTGACAGAGAGGACAGGAAAGAAACTCTGGGGCTGCGAGTAACCGTCACGTTGCCCCCGCCAGGCAGCCCGGACAGACCCTTCGGCTCAGACCGCGCGCCAGCATGGAGTTCGACTACCAGCAGATCAAAGGTAAGTGCTTCCCATCGGAATGGGACGATTCCCAGCCCTCGCGTTCCAGGGGAGAGCAAGAATCCTGCTACCCCAGCGACAGCTGAGCCGCCGTCCTCTCGCTCATCAGAGGGTACTGTTGAGCGTTCAGAGGAATTGAAAGCTTGGTTTGCCGATAAAGACCCAGCAGGATCTGGGGGCGGATTGAGCTCCTGCATTTAAAAAAAAAACAGATCCAAGATCCAAACTTGAGCTTAAACAGTTAAATGTTTTAGCTCTCTGGAAAGGAGATAGGTGTGTGTGTGTTTTTTTTCTTACGATTGTAAATACAAATCTTTTCTTGAAAATGCAGCAGAGTTTTGAAGGGGGAGCAAGAGAGTTGAACAGAATAGCCTGTGGATGAGGGGCACGTCTGTGTGTGAACTGGGAGCAGGAGGAAGGAGTCAACTGCCAAACTGCTTTGTTGTTCAAGTCATTGACGCTCCAGTAAGACAAGTTACAGACGAGAAAAGCCATTCGGCCTGTCTAGCTCACTGGAGGGTTAGTAAGTAATCTTATCCAGCGATTTCCAGCAACAGGGCTGGGCAGCTTGTTCCACACTCCCACCACCCTTACTGTAAAGACGTGCCTCCTGCTGTCTGGTTTCAATACCCTTCCCTGTAGTTTCCACTTGTGATCTCTGGTTGGTGACTCACTGTTGGTTCTGAAGAAGCTCTTTGGTTTGAGTTTGTCGATGACCTGAATCTCGTCTCCTCGTACTCTTCTCTGTTCGGGACTGAAGAGACTCAGTCCCTTCAGCCTGTCGGCGCAGGACAGGCCTTTGAACCTGAGAAGGTGTCTGGTCATTCCCGAACAGAAATATCTTTCATTTATATCACCATTTTGTACACAATATTCTAAGTGACGTCTTATTAGCACACTGCAGCATCGTAATACAACATCTCTTGTTTTAGATTCCTCTCTTTTAACTCTATACTGTATTTCAACACAACCCAGAGTGTCTAGAAGATGTGAACGATGTGCATGTTTCACAGCAGCCTCTTCAAGTTTAGAGCTTCCTGTGTTGTATGTGCAGCTCATATTTCTGCTACATGTAACACTCTGCACACGTCTGCATCAGATGTCATCTGCCAGGTGTTCACCGAGGGTGGTTTAGATAAAAGCGCTCGTCCAATTACAACTTATGTTTTGTTAATTAATTGTTTGCATTAAAAATATAACCCTGTACCCACTTTTGTGAAATCAGAGTCTGTAAGCGGCTCTATGTTTGGGGTAGGAAACGTGTTAAAATGGAAAAAGAGTGTGTGAAAAATGGATATTGTTACAAACAGTGTGTTACAAAGAATGTGTGAGATACAGTGTGTTAAAACAGAGATGAAGTGCGTTAAAATGGAGATGTTGTGTTAAAACAGATACAGTGTGTTAAAATGGAGATGTTGTGTTAAAACAGACACAGTGTGTTAAAATGGAGATATTGCGCTCAAACAGAGATAATGAGTTAAAAATAGAGATAGATGTGTTAAAAATGGCAGTTAGTGTTAAAACGGAGGTGCTCCGAACAGGCCCCAGAGCAACGGGCTCGGCTTGGACTACCCTGCTTGGTGCGGGCGCCTGGTTGAAGGTGTCTCTGGACTGCAGCGAGCCTCTCTGTCCGGGCCCGGGGCCGAGCGCCGCCTGTCTCGCGGTTGTTCCTGCTCGTGACCTTTGCTGGGCGAGTGAGCGGTGAGTCAGAGAGGAAGCGCAGACACGACGCTGACAGACGCCTGGCGAGCCGTGGTCCTGCGCACGGCCTGACCACCCTCGTTAGCCTAGCTCTCGCACATCCGCACCCAACACGGTTGCAGTGTTCATTAATAGAGCCCTGCATGAACAGCTAGCTTCTGCTCGGCATTTATTTACGTTTACACTTTTCGTGCTGTCCATAGTAAGTGTCCTAAAGCATTCTGGGATACCGCGCTGTACGAACATCTGTCAGGACAATCCAGCAGTGTATTTGAGGATCGTTGCTATACTGTATATGATTATTAAACTGATCTTCTGCGGTGTCACACGAGAAAACCCCACTCAGCCTATCCAGCTCGTTTGGTTGCTCAGGAGGTAATTGATCCCAGCATCGCATCCAGAAACATCACTGGGCAACTTGTTCCACACTCCCACCACCCTCTGTGTAAAGAAATGCCTCCTGCTCTCTCAGTTCTATATGCACTTCTCTGCAGTTTCCCCTGGTTCACTTCAGATCGTGGGCATTCTTGAATCCGATCCGACCCTGAATTTCTCTTTTCAAGGCAAAACTAGGAATGTACCTGGCTACTCGATTTGAGGCCAGGGAGGTCTTTGTTTCTAACAGGTAACCAGTCTATCTCTATATTTTTGTAGTGGTGGAATAGATATGGGCAGCATGGTGTCTGAGTGGTCAGCATTGCTGCCTCACAGCGCTGGGGCCCTGGGTTCAGATCAGAACCGGGGCTGCTGTCTGTGTGGAGTTTGTATGTTCTCCCTGTGTTCACGCTAGTCTCCTCTGGGTGCTCCAGTTTCCTTCCACAGCCCAAAGGCATACTGGCAGGTTAATTGGCTTCTGGGAACACTGGCCCTGGTGTGTGCATGTCTGCGTGTGCCCTGTCTTGCATCCATTGCATGCTGGGATAGACTCCAGCCACCCCCGACCCCGTACTGGATAAAGAGATTGGAAAATGGGTGGATGAATGGAATAAGTACAGACTCACACCACACAGATGTTAAGTTCTCATTTAGAAAGTGGCGTCACAAGCCCAGGTTAATCTTGAACTACCTCATGTTATACGCGAGTCTGCGAAGCCAGGCAGAAGGGTGGTGATGACGATAATGACGATGTTGATGATGATGATATTCAGATGCTGAAGCCAGACATCGTGAGGAGTTATTGGGCTCTCTGCCCATCCCCCGCGAGAGGCTGATGCCACGCCCACAGCTCTCCGAGTCCCCGCCCACCCAAAGGCCTCCTCCAATCAAGCCCCGGCGAAGCATCAAGGTCCACCCACACAGGGAAGGGGTGGGGCCTCCACACCCACCAAGGAAACAGCTGGACAACAGCAGAGATGAGGTGAGAAGCCGGAGCGAAACCCCTCCCCCCTTCCGTACGATGGAGTATTTTAGGCTGCGCCCAGAGAGGTAAGTATAGTACAGTGTCGCGTTGCTGCCTTGCAGAGTTGGAGTCCTGGGGTCAATCCCAGACCTGGGGTGCTGTCTGTGTGGAGTTTGTATGTTCTCCCCATGTTTGCATGGGTTTCCTCTTACAATCCAAAGCCGTGCTGGTGGGCTAACTGTCCTCTGGGAGATTTAGCACTGGTGTGAATGTGTGTGTGTCCTGTCCAGGGTGCCTGTTGCTTTTCCACATGGGCTCCGGCTCCCTCACGGCCCTGAATTGGAAGAAGATGTTTTATGTGAACGTCTGTGAGCAGCGCTGTGACACTGTGAACAGGCAGGCTTGTGAAAACGTCTCTTTTCATCCCGCAAGACTATTGCTCTCGACTTCGGGACGGTTGTGCAGATAAACACTTACTTGTGAACTGTGCATGCAGATCACTTTGGAACGTTTCTGCAGTGAAATGTCTGCTGCTCAACCTGTCCTTTTTCGCTCGTACATCACGGTACGTTAATCATTACAGGGACTAGTGAGCAGGAAGGGCTGCATCACGTCGTAATTTGTGCAAACTCTCGACAACATGGCGGCTATGCAGTACTTTCACAAAGTTCACGATTTTGCTCTTAATTGGGAATTTCTAAAATTGCACAATACTGTAATAATTTATCGGTCTGAGAAATTGGGACTGCAGATCCGCTTTGAGGTCTGTTAGTGATCTGTTAGTGCTAGTGATCGCGGCGGAAGGGCTTGGTCTTCAGACAGCAGGGAGCAGGACATCGCACAGACAGGCCTGTAGCTGATAAGGAAATGGCTGACCTGGTGGTGTGGGGGCTCCGGGAAACTCCCAACCACAGAGAGAACAAACACTTCTATGAAAAACAGCAGCAGAAAACCTCAACGCAGCAGAGACAGGTCAGCTCTCCCTGCCTGTTCATCATGGGGGGGGGGATAGCGCCCCCTGTCTGCTGTCTCCCTGCCTGCTGGGCCTGATTGAAGCCAGCTCCCTTTCTCCCTCTCCCAGTGTGCCCAGAAAGATGCCCCCGCGCCGCCCTGCTGCCCGGTGTCGCTGGCGCCCCTCTCCCCCTCCCTGCGGGCTCACACCCTGCTGTGGTTCCAGCAGACACAGCTGTCCCGGCTGCAGCGCGCCGACGGCACACTCCCCGACTGGCTCCACGGCTTCACCACGCGCAGGTGAGCGAGCTCTGTCTGTCTGTCTCCCTGTCCCCTGTCTGTCTGTCTGTCTCCCAGTCTCCTGTCTGTCTGTCTGTCTGTCTCCCTGTCCCCTGTCTGTCTCCCTGTCCCCTGTCTGTCTCCCAGTCTCCTGTCTATCTCCCAGCCCCTGTCTGTCTTCCAGCCCCTGCAGTAACAGTGTGTCTGTGTGCAGTAACAGTGTGTGTCTGTGTGCAGTAACAGTGTGTGTGTCTGTGTGCAGTAACAGTGTGTCTGTGTGCAGTAACAGTGTGTGTGTCTGTGTGCAGTAACAGTGTGTCTGTGTGCAGTAACAGTGTGTGTCTGTGTGCAGTAACAGTGTGTGTCTGTGTGCAGTAACAGTGTGTGTCTGTGTGATTCTCAGGGAGGCAGAGGAGCTGCTGAAAGACCAGGAGTTGGGTTCTTTCCTCCTGAGGCTCAGCGAGTCCAAGGTCGGCTTCGTCCTCTCCTACAGGTCAGTACGTTGCTTCACTGCCCAGTCCACAGTAGCCCCGGTCCACAGTAACCCCGGTCCACAGTAACCCCAGAGGGATGTGCCCCTGCCCCCTCTCTCCCTCCAGGGGCACTGACCGCTGTCGGCACTTCATCATCGACGAGGTGGGGCGCGGCCAGTACGTCATCGCAGGGGAGGAGAGCTGCCACAGCAGCCTGCAGGACCTGGTCAGCTACTACAGCCGCCACCCCGTGGGGCCCTTCTCCGAGACCCTGACCGCCCCCTGCAGGAAGGTCAGCGCCCTGCAGTCCCTCGGCCGGCTCACTCCGGCTCGCTTCCTTACTCACACACCTGTAGGACCGCACTGCAGTGACCAGGACATCACCTCTCCGCCTGGCTGGCAGTGTTACAGTCACAGGGCTAATTAAACTATTAACTGTGTACCTGAGAACATGGGGAAGAAAAGCCAGAAGACACAAGGCGCCCCAGGAATCATGTCTGAGACCCCGGCTTTCAGCTGTTAATAGGTCCGGTCTGGATGGTTTAAACTGATCCAATTAAGCTTTAATTGCACTGATTGATCACTTCTGTGCAGCCTCATAGCTGTGGAGGATTTGAACTGACAGGACACCCTGTTCTAGACCAGTCCTGCCTCTTCCATTCAATTCCATCGAAGTCAAATTCTCCTACGACTTCATTTCTCCATTAAGAGCTTAATTGGAACTTCCGGGTTAATTGCTCGGTTCTGTAATTGACGAGAGACTTGCTGTGACTGGAGCCTGAGTGGGCCGTCTGCCGGACCTGTGTGCCCCCCCGTCTCTCAGTCCCTCTGTGTCCTTCCTCAGGCAGGGGGGGGCTGCAGGGAGGCTCTGGACGAGCTGCCCATCCGGGAGAAGCCCAGCGCCCCAGAGGGGCAGGCGGCCGGGGGACAGCAGCTGCCGCCGCAGGAGACCCCCCCAGAGACCGAGCAGTACGCCGTGGTTAAAAAGCCGCTGAGGAAGAGCAAGTCCCTCAACCTGCCTGACAGCCACGAGCCCCCTCCTCCTGACACAGTGCCCCCTGGTGAGGAGGTGAGAACTGCAAGCAGCACACTGTACTGTGATAGAGACAGGAGAATTAGGAGACTGTACTGTACTGTGAAGGAGAGAGACAGGAGAATTAGGAGACTGTACTGTACTGTGAAGGAGAGAGACAGGAGAATTAGGGAGACTGTACTGTACTGTGAAGGAGAGAGACAGGAGAATTAGGGAGACTGTACTGTACTGTGATAGAGACAGGAGAATTAGGGAGACTGTACTGTACTGTGAAGGAGAGAGACTGCAGAATTAGGAGACTGTACTGTACTGTGAAGGAGAGAGACAGGAGAATTAGGGAGACTGTACTGTACTGTGATAGAGACAGGAGAATTAGGAGACTGTACTGTACTGTGATGGAGAGAGACAGGAGAATTAGGGAGACTGTACTGTACTGTACTGTGATAGAGACAGGAGAATTAGGGAGACTGTACTGTACTGTGAAGGAGAGAGACTGCAGAATTAGGAGACTGTACTGTACTGTGAAGGAGAGAGACAGGAGAATTAGGAGACTGTACTGTACTGTGAAGGAGAGAGACTGCAGAATTAGGAGACTGTACTGTACTGTGAAGGAGAGAGACAGGAGAATTAGGAGACTGTACTGTACTGTGAAGGAGAGAGACAGGAGAATTAGGGAGACTGTACTGTACTGTGATAGAGACAGGAGAATTAGGAGACTGTACTGTACTGTGAAGGAGAGAGACAGGAGAATTAGGGAGACTGTACTGTACTGTGATGGAGAGAGACAGGAGAATTAGGAGACTGTACTGTACTGTGATGGAGAGAGACAGGAGAATTAGGAGACTGTACTGTACTGTGATGGGAAGAGACAGGAGAATTAGGGAGACTGTACTGTACTGTGATGGAGAGAGACAGGAGAATTAGGGAGACTGTACTTTACTGTGATAGAGACAGGAGAATTAGGGAGACTGTACTGTACTGTGAAGGAGAGAGACTGCAGAATTAGGAGACTGTACTGTACTGTGAAGGAGAGAGACAGGAGAATTAGGGAGACTGTACGGTACTGTGAAGGAGAGAGACAGGAGAATTAGGGAGACTGTACTGTACTGTGAAGGAGAGAGACAGGAGAATTAGGGAGACTGTACGGTACTGTGAAGGAGAGAGACAGGAGAATTAGGGAGACTGTACTGTACTGTGAAGGAGAGAGACTGCAGAATTAGGGAGACTGTACTGTACTGTGATGGAGAGAGACAGGAGAATTAGGGAGACTGTACTGTACTGTGATGGAGAGAGACAGGAGAATTAGGAGACTGTACTGTACTGTGATGGAGAGAGACAGGAGAATTAGGGAGACTGTACTGTACTGTGATGGGAAGAGACAGGAGAATTAGGGAGACTGTACTGTACTGTGATGGAGAGAGACAGGAGAATTAGGGAGACTGTACTGTACTGTGATGGAGAGAGACAGGAGAATTAGGGAGACTGTACTGTACTGTGATGGGAAGAGACAGGAGAATTAGGGAGACTGTACTGTACTGTGATGGAGAGAGACAGGAGAATTAGGGAGACTGTACTGTACTGTGATGGAGAGAGACTCAGACACAGAAAAGGACATCAGTGTTCCTTTGTCAATCTGCAGGTCCCAGATTTCATCCCTCCTCCTCCCAAAGACCCCTTGGCGCCCCCTGCAGGAGAAGCCCAGGAGAAGCATGAGGATGCCCCGTACGCCCGCGTCAACAAGCCCAGAGCCAGCCCGCATGCCCCCGCCCCCGCCCCCTCCTCCCCCCGCGCGGCCCAGGCCCCAGCTCAGCCCGTGGCCCCCAGCGCCCCCGTCTCGCTCGGGGGCTCAGAGGGGGGGGAGCAGAAGTACTGGGAACTGGTGCCCATGCACACCTACGAGGAGACGGGCCACCTGACCGAGCCGCGGGACGAGACCAGGCGGGTCTACTCCGAGCCGGACGACCCGATTGCTTTCTATGCCATGGGGAGGAGCGGCCGGGGGGGCACTCAGGCCCAGGGGGCAGGTGAGCGGCAGGGCTGGGGTCAGGGGTCAAGGGTCAGGAAGGTTTGGGGACAGCTGGGAGATCACGTCTTCCGCAGGAATGAGCAGATGTTGGAACGGTGCAAAGGTGCCTCTGCCCTTTGTAAAGCTTTCACTCTTTGCCAGGAGGGTGAAAGGAGAATTCAGTTTATTTGTCAGATGCACAAATGCAATGAAATGCTTGAAGTTGAGCCCAGTGAAATTGGGGTAAAAACAGAGTCGCGAAACAAACTATGCAAAAATGACAAAATCACAGATGAAACGACACGATCACATCGTAAATTAACTGCAGCAATGGTGCATGTGATGCAGCACAGGGGCAGAGGGCAGAGGGCAGAGGGCAGAGGGCAGAGGGCAAGGGTATTCTGGGAAGGCAGGTCTTACAAGCCCAGTCATTCTGCTCTGTGTGTCCTGCCAGCGGATCCTCAGCGCCACCTGTACTCTGAAGTGAACCTGAGAGGCAGCGACCGGACGGGTGCAGATCACCCAGGATCCACACTGCCGCCCCCGTCTGCCCCACTGATCTCACCCCAGCCGGCGCACAGCCCCCCGGAGCTCCCCCTGCGGCCCCCCCCCAGACTGGACTGCATGGCACAGGTGCTCCTACATGCACACGCAGACCTGCACACATGAACTTGATGCTCTCGCCCACACAGACAAGAACACACTGTGGTCTCACACACGCAGACACAAGCACACTGCTCTCTCGCACACGCAGTACTCTCACACACGCAGACTAACCTGATGCTCTCGCACACACAAGCACACTGCTCTCTCGCACACGCAGTACTCTCACACACGCAGACTAACCTGATGCTCTCGCACACACAAGCACACGCAGACACAAACTCAATGCTGTCGCACACACATACACTGTTCTCGCCCACGCAGACCCACACACACAGACATGAACTCTATGCTCTCGCACACATTGTGCTCTTGCACATGCAGACCCGCACACTGTGCTCTTACAGTGTAGCCACACACTTCTCTGATTCTCTGTCTCTCAATGGTGAATTAAAGCTCTGAATTAAAACGATGAACCCCCTTTTCCATCTCTTCTCTCCTGTAGCGGCCGAGCGGACCACCTGAGGTGACCTTTAACCCTCGCTCTGGGGTGCCCCTGCCCCTCCGCGGCGACAGGGCACCCCCCCTCGACAGCTCAGCCTCCATCTACGAGCAGATCAGGGACCGGGACACCCCCCCCAGCAACAGCAGCCGCCCCGCAGAGACAGACACCAGGCGGGGGTCCTGAACTCCGACCCCCAGGGCCACACCCTCCTTTTGGGGGGGGGGGGGTCTGTGGGCTTCCATTCAGACCTGCAGTCAATCAATCAGCCTAATTATCTTCATTAATGTACATGCCTTAAAAGTCTTACACAGCAGTGCGCTCACAAAACTTCATTAAACGTAACCAGTTTCACTCCAACTAAAGTACTGGGAGCCTCATTGGAGCTACTGCAGTCATTCACACAGGGAGCTGCGTCAGCATGCCTGGGCTGCAAAGGAACCAGTAAAGGTTTATTCCAGGCTGAGACTGTGGAGCCTTCTTCAGGTGTCTTCGGGCTGGAATAAGCCTTCCCTTGTTCCTAGCACAGTCATGCTGTTAATGAACTAGACCAGTCACGGACCGAGGGGCTCAGCGTGAGCAGGCTGCCCTCTGGCCTCTCCTGCAAGCCCTGCGAACCACTGAAATAATCTCCCCCAAATGACACCTCGTGGGGGAAAAAAAAAAAAAGGTGACACCCAGTCTTCTGGAAAACTGTGTTTTATTACAAAACCCTCCGGAAGGCTTTCCTCTGGTGCGGTCAGTGTGACGGGAGAGGGAGACGGCAGCACGGCGCCCCAGACTTGGGTCTACACGGACAACCGCCGCCCTCTGTTCACTTCCACCCCCACTCTTAACGACGGGTCACCCCGTACTTAACGAGTCTGTGACAGCTGTGGAATACACGAAGGTGGAGGAGAGCCCGGCGCTGCTGACCAGCTGATCTTTGGAAGACGGCGCCGGAGAGAGTCCCAGCGCTGTCCGCTGAGACGGGAGGGATTCCTGGTTTGATCCGAGCAGGACTGGGGTGCCCTCCCCAGTTAAACCATCTTTTAACAACCCCACAGACCCCCACCAGCTCAAGCATTCACATCCCCCCCCCCCTGCTCTGGACAGGTCGAGTGATTGACCCCCCTAAACCCCAGTCTGCAGTGCTCCCCTGTCCCAGTGCTGCACGGACCCCCCTCACCCCACCCTGAGGGCAAGGTGACTTTGTGGAGCCAATTAGCATAATTGAATCCAATCCCGGGATTAATTAGTGCAATGAAGCAGGAGCTGTGGCTTCGCCAGCACCAGGAGAGAGGAGCGACACCCATTGTTAAACCCCCCCACCCCAGCCCACCCCCCCCAGTCCCCTGCTGCGCCCTCGGGCAGTACAGTCCTCCAGCCCGCAGGGGGCAGTGGCGCTCAGTTCTTCTTGGTCTTGGGCGTGTCGTACTTCCTCTTGCTGGAGTACCACAGCAGCAGCGGGATGCCGATGGAGGGCAGGGTCATGACCCCGAAGGCGGCCCAGTCCAGCTGCGAGGAGGCAGAGGGACGAGAGAGGGGGGAGGGGCGCTCGGTCAGCGGATGAGCTTCACTGAGACCCGTGTGATGAACCCCCCCCACCCCACCAGGTGAGTCTGTCTCCGTCAGTCTGGGGCTGTCCTACAGGGTCTCGGGGTGCCCTCCGTCCGCCCCAGTCGGGTCCCCCACCCTCTCCCCGCGGTCCAGACACTTACGTAGTGAGGGGAGAAACGTCGGTCGAACTCTCTCTGGGCCAGAATTCCCCCCTGTCCTGGGGCGCTGGTGTACCCCACCTGTGGACAGACAAAGACGAGTCCTCATTAGTGCTGGCCAGGTCCGCTCGTTAACTGCGAAAACATTCCACAGCCCACACTCTTCCCGGAAGGAAGTGGCCCCCAGCGGGGCGTGTTGAGAAGCTGAGGGTCACTCCTACATTCTTAAGGTGGCAGAGCGGGGACCCATTACAGAAAGGTCAAAGTTTAAAGGGGCAGGTCATGGCAGGATGGAGCCTCGCTGTTGCAAAGGGCTTACAGGTTAGAGGTCAAATGAGCATCACCAGAAAGGGTGCCACCATCAAAGGGGTCACAGGTTAAAGGTCAGAACAGGGGCCCCACAGCTGATCTGGGGTCAAAGGTTAAAGTTCCCTTACCACAACTTGGCTGCCCTCCTGCGCCAGGTAGCTAACGGTGGCAGAGGTGAAGTTGAAGTAGCCGGCCTTCAGGGGGCGCAACACCACAGTGTGAGACACATTGCTGGCGCTGAGAGACAGCTGGTCAAGGGCCAAACCGACGGACCGGGGAGCAGAGCGACCCAGCTCTAGCCAGGGACAAAACCCACAGAGGCAGGAGACCCTCCGCTGTAACATCGATCCCACAGGAACCCACACCCCCCCCTTCCCCAAGAACCCCAAGACAATCCTGCGTCAAGGATACGGCGCGATCCGGTCCCATTTCACATTCAGCATTCCGGACACGATCCCAAAATCCTCCGGGGGAAAGGAGTCGTCCGACAGCTCCACCTCCAGGGCAGCGCTGAGGTGGGAGGAGGGGCAGAGAGGAAGAGAGGCTCAGGTGAGCTGAGGGTGTTGAGAGCTCAGAGTCAGATTCCCTGGCGCTGCAGACACTCGACTCGTACCACAGGTACCAGCGGCTTCTGGTTCTAATAGACCGGAGCATCTTCCTAGTGACCAGTCCGCAGTGCAGCAGTGCAGCACACCGCACTGAACTCT
Source organism: Atractosteus spatula (assembly GCF_055471065.1). Lineage (NCBI taxonomy): Eukaryota > Metazoa > Chordata > Actinopteri > Semionotiformes > Lepisosteidae > Atractosteus > Atractosteus spatula. Next base: position 5,975,586 of record NC_142730.1, on the reverse strand, counting down.
AGATGGCGACACCGTGCAGCACGGAGCACCAGCCCACACCACAGAGCGCCACCCCCCCCACCCACAGTACCTGGTGCCCACGTTGTAGATGTTGTACTGCAGGGTCAGGTCTCTGCCCTCCACCGCGTAGCGATTCAACAGAGACTTGGACGCCAGGAGACGGGCCCCCTCCTCTCCCCGGACCAGCACCACCACAGCCAGCACAGCACACAGCCACAGCACCCTCATCTGGAGAAAGGAGAGAATTGCATATTGAACAGGACGTAAGACATGTTGCAGTAGGGGCTACAGTCCCAGTCCAGTAGAACAGCCCAGTTACATTAGGAGCTACAGTCCCAGTGCAGTAGAACAGCCCTGTTACAATAGGAGCTACAGTCCCAGTGCAGTAGAACAGTCCTGTTACAATAGGAGCTACAGTCCCAGTGCAGTAGAACAGTCCTGTTACACTAGGAGCTACAGTCCCAGTCCAGTAGAACAGCCCAGTTACACTAGGAGCTACACTCCTATTAACTATATATAGTTAATAAGACGTTATTGAGGCGACTGCAGCAGAATTAACCCTTAACATACAGGCTTAAATTAATAAAAGCACGGAAAAAACAAACGTGAGAAAATACCCCTTTGGAAAACTAAAGAGTGAATATATAAAGGCTTACTTAAGACATACGTGGAAAATGAAACAGCCCCCAGACGCCAAATGTGCTATTTTACCTATATAAGACTTAAGTAAACACAACCACTGAGCAGTGGACGGAGCAGGGGCCAGCTGTGCTCCGGCTCGGCCTGGGAGACGGTCGCTCTCGCTCCGCAGGGTCAGCGCTGACGTGTACAAGCGACTGGCGCCGCTCCGCTCGGCTGACACGCAACCCGCAGCGGCAGCTGGAAGTTTACCTCGCTCACCGCCGCAGAAGTGGCGTGCATTCACAAACCCCCTCCAGTCCGGAGCGGGGACACAGACGCTTGAGGAAAAGGACCCTGCTAGCTCATAACGCTTACGTGGACTAAAAGCGAGGTTTCAATCGCCCGCACCTAAAAGCACTTTCGCGCCCGCTGTTAGCTCAGCTAAGCATCCTAGTTTAATTACACCACGCCCGCACGAAAGCACAGTTACTCTGATTTTAATAAAACGTTTAACTCAAAATTAAAAAAATCCTAAGACCGGCTACAATCTTACCTTGATCACAGCGCTTCGCGACAGGAAATGCAAAGACTAACCACGCGCAGGCGCAAGAGGTAAAACCCTCCCTCACGACTGCCGTCGGAGTGCGCAGGCGTCGACTCGAGAGGAGGGTGGAGACTTCGTTACATCTACGCGCTGATTGGGTAATACTAAAATATTCTGGTCCAATCAGAGACCGGAACTATTTCAGGAGGCGGGTGACGTCCGGAGTCCGAGCCACGAGGAATTACACTATTTGTTTTGTAGGTTTTATTTACTATCTTAGAAGACCTTAAAGATGAAATCCTAGTAAATTTCAATACAGACAGTAGACAGATTAATTTAATAATGAGCTTAAATGATCTAATCAGAGACATCAAGCTGTTTAGGGCTTTTTATCTATTATTGGGTTTAGAAAAAAAGATGTTTTAATGAAAACATGAGATAACTGTGTCTGTGGGAGATATTTAAGAACAGTACTAGAACAGGGCAGACTTAAGGGCTTTACAGAACTTGTTACATTGCATAATACATGATAGCAGAGATGTTTATTTTCATACTTCTAAAGCTATTTTCCCATTTAACATTTTGAGAGATTTTGTCCCAGACCCTAATTCGTCGAGAAACACTGCGGTGAACCCCTCCCGTTTGTATTCGTGGATAAAGTGCTTCACTAAACAATCCATTTACACGTTTCCATGAGTAAAATACCATCGTTAAAACATCGCTTTAAAGTCGCGTCCCGGTAAAAGACTCTTTCAGCTGCAGAGCCACGTGATTCGCAGGGGCTGCTGCATTGTGATCAGTCGGGCGGTTTGTTTGTGGGGGGGAAGCACACGGTTAGGCGGACGGCACAGAGCATGCGAACTCCACACAGAATGTGCCCGCTGTGCACCGGGACGCCCCCGCTTTCAGGACCGTCGGAGCACACGAGTGGAAGAGAACGGCGAGGGCCTCCAGTCCTCAGTAACAGGCGAAGTTAGGGCTACCTGTAGGTCTACCGGCGCCCCAGTCCCCAGAGCCAGGCGAGACAGCGGCGCCAAGCCCAGTAGGCGGAGCTGCCCGGTTTCCCCGGAGAGAAACGTCACCCAGGGGCTATATATACCGGTCCGTCCGGTCCCGAGCAGCGCCGGTGCGGTGGTACAGGTCGCACAGAGCCGAGGCGGAGACGCCTGTGTTAGAAAACCGCTCCGGTCAAACTCATCTACACCTGACCAAGAAGAAGCAGCTCTTCCGTCTCAAGGAACTTAAACCTTCTCACGAGCAGATGGGTTCTGCGGTTTGGCGACGTTTACAGTGTTGTGATTTGATGTCTGTTTTGGAGTTACGGTCATGATCAGAGACAGCAGGAGACCGGGCGCCCTCTCCTCCTCCTCCTCCTCCTCTGAGTTCTTCCGAGAAAACCGGTGTTTTCTGTCCTTGAAGACCCAGTTCTCCCTGTGAGATGATGCCGGTCCTGACGCCCTTGAAAATCCGCCAAACGTCTTTGGTCGTCTTGCACTTCAATGTCCTCGCGTCGCGGCCGCCTGCCGGTCTGGACTCCCCGACCCGGGCGAGGAAGAGACGCGTCTCGCTGCGGGACATCGTGGTGACCCCGGACCGCATCCCCCAGTTCACCATTCCGCCTCTGGGGGTATCCAGCTCCCGGACGACACGGAAGCTGTCCGCCTGCTCCGTCACGGGTGGCGGGGCCTGGCGGGACATCGGCAGCCCCCGCCGGCACAGCCTGAGCGGGGTCCCTTCCGAGCCCGGCTCGCAGCCCAACCGCCGCCGGCCGGCGCCGCCGTCTCCCCTCGGCCCCGGAGGCGAGCCCGACCTGTCCGCGGACCCGGTGACCCGGGCAGCCATGTCGCTCCCCCACCTCCCCAAAATCACCACCCCCTACGGGTTCCTCGCCCTGGGCGAGAGCCCGTGTATCCACCGGAACGAGTCGCTCTTCTTCGACGACGCGTCGCTCGGTCTCCGGCGGGGGAGTGCCTCTCCGTCCCCCCTCCCCCGGCGCCTGTCCTCGCCCCTCGCCGAGAGCCGCCGGCGGCCTCCCTGCCGCGACACCGGGGCTCGCACCGGCCCCGGGCGCCCTGCGCCTCCGCCCCCGGCGTGCCCGGTCTCCGCCGAGCCCCGGGACAGCGCCCGTGAGGAGCAGGGCGCGGAGACGGGGGAGAAGACGAGGCTCCAGCGCCTCCTGAAGAAGCGCCTGGCCGACCTGCGCCGGCTCCGGCCGGGCCCCTGCTTCCTGAAGGCGCGCCGGGAGCGGCTGTCTCCCCATCCCGCAGGGAGCGGCGCTCCGGGCGGACTGAGGCCCAGCGGCCGGCCGTGACTCGCAAGACCTGACGCCTGAACTGACCGAGCCACTCGCTGCATGGCGTTGCCTCGAATTGGCGGCCCGGGCGTGTGAGAATATTCACGCTGCCATAGGGAATGTATACAAAAAAAATATAATAAAGGATGTTATTTGAGTAACACGCCTTTTTCACACCGATCCCAGAGAGGCAGCCGCGGTCGGTCTCAATGGGTCTGTCTGTGGTCCTATACAGCCCAGGCTTCCTAAGGTTGGGTTAAAATGTGCCAGTTCCTGGGGTGTCTTTTGTTTAACGTTTTATAAATGCTTTCAGCTCTTGGGGAGGATATTTCTATTCTGGATCAGAATAAGTATTTTATTACCTCATTAAGAGACGACCCGGTCTGCGCATGCGCCTCTCACCCTGGGCCTCGGAGATCGGAAGAAAAACTCCATTACCCAGAAGCCCCTGCAGCGTCGCCGCGTTCCCACCGCACGTGGGGGCAGCTCCCATAGGGCTCGTAGCACCTGGGTCCGAATCCCTTTGTGTGAGGAATTGCTGTGTTTGCATTATTTCACTACAGCACGCAATAAATGAATACCATTATTTTTCCTTATGCATTGTCTGTTTTTGACCTGTTTTGGTGTTGAGCTGGGGAGCGGGTGTTGGAATGAGAAGGTGTTCAGTGTGCTCAGTGAGTGTGAATGGCAGTGCTAGGAGATGTATCCATGTCTAAATCCACAAAGCAAATATATATATATAGTGTCCTGGGGTCTGTAGTGACCAGTAGTCAGGACACCAGGGTCAACACCCCACTCTTACTGACAGTGTCCTGGGGTCTGTAGTGACCAGTAGTCAGGACACCAGGGTCAACACCCCACTCTTACTGGCAGTGTCCTGGGGTCTGTAGTGACCAGTAGTCAGGACACCAGGGTCAACACCCCACTCTTACTGACAGTGTCCTGGGGTCTGTAGTGACCAGTAGTCAGGACAGCACATTTAAGCAGGTAAATGTATTTTATTACTTTATTACTAAGGATGCACCAGGTAACCTACTGTCACTAATAGTGTGCTGGGATCACTCTTTAACTCCAAACAGGCAGGATTAAAGTTCTCTCATCCAAAGGCTGGAACCTCCTACACAGTTTCAGTGGACACTCTATGGGACATTATATTGTAGGATGACCAGACGTCTTCTTTTTCCCAGACACGTCCTCTTTCTGAGACCTAAAATATTGGTCCAATCGGGATTTATAAAATTCCAGAAATTGTCCGGGATTTTGTTTTGCTCGTTACTCGGACTGTGTAAACAAACACAGGCCTACAGTACAGATTTTCGCTCGTTCCATGCATTACCGGTAGATGTTTTGAATTTACATGCAGCGCAGCTTGAAAAGGGATTCTGTGTGCGTGTGGGGCTGTTTTTATGGCCATGAGAAACAACAATGTTTCACTTGTTTCATATTTCAAAATGTTTAATTAAAATTGATAATTTTTGCCACCAATGAGGACTTCTCCTAAGTTGTGATGTCTTCATTTTTTCCTCAGACGTTAAGACTTTTGTTGTATTAAAATGGAAAAAAAACGTTCAATTTAAAATAGGGCTATATGTTTTTTCCTTGTTTGCCGTTATGGAAGAGAAATAGCAACTGTTTAAAAGTTCACTAAGAAGTTTAATAAAAACTAGAGAGTTTAAACTGATTTTTTGATGAGAAAAAGTAATAAGGATTCGTTACTCTGGAGGCATGTGTCGAGTGTCGATTATCCCCCTGTTCTCTTTCATGAAAACCAAAATATGGTCACCCTATTATATCGAGAACTGAATATCAGAGGGAACAGCTCACCCTACTGCTCCACACACACCACTTACCTAATTAACCTCATTTTCCTCAGTGGTCTTCCAGCCCAGTCCTGATTAGACCCAACCTGCTGAGCCTCTGAGACCTGTGCAGATGTTTATCTCAAGGCTGTATTGCTGCCATCAAAGGAGCAGGGCTCCATATGGTCCATTGTACTCAATTTCTTGATTTGCAAACCTTTGCAATATTTCCTGTTTCCAGTTTATGTATGTAGGTACACTCAGCTTGCACGGGTCAGTTCAATACGGGGGCAGAAGCAAATGATAAATTCTCGGGAGGTTCAGTCATTGTAAACGTCTATATCTGTTTTTTGTTTGTAAACATAATAAAACGAACATGCCTCCCAACACGTACACATTAAACACTGTCATCAAACAATAGCTGAAAATATTCTGAGGAGTCTTCGAAAGCTAGACCAGTAATGATTCTAGTCGTAGAAAGCTTCGGAACAGTTTACTCCGTGCTTTTTGTTTATCGGGAAACGGAAGCGGAAGTGGTGAAGGTGCGGGGAGGGGGGGGAGGGGGAAGGCTTTCGGTGCAGCACCCGGAAGTTGACTATTTGAATCGGTTTATGCTTGTGTTTTGATGGAGGGAAGCGTGCACGGAGTGTCGCAGAATTTCAGTGCGCCAAGAGAGGATACAATCAGAACCGAGGAGGGGCGGGGCAGACTTTCGGGCGGAACCAGGCCGCGAACGAGACCCGAAGTCGAACTTGGAACGCGATGAGAGGCGGCAGTCCGGAGCGCCTGACGGGTACTGATAGGAAAGAGTGGCGCACAGTGAGCTGGTGAATGGAGGAATTATAATCGTGGTTGTTATTGTTAAATTGATAACGGTCAGTGAACACTACTTAATACAGCACCAAAGCAAATGTAAGCCATTAACTCTGCAGCGAACGGTACCGGCCCTTCTGTTGTTCGGATTGCAGTTTTGTGTTTTCATTTAGTATTGCAAATATATCAAATGCTCTGGTGTATGAAGCTATGGACACCTTACTTCTCTGTTGTAGCCTGCTCCACTGCAGGCTTTACAGTATTGTCAGACTCCCAGTGTATAGCAGTGTGCTCCACTCCGGGTTTTGCACTGTGGTCAGTCAGACTCATGATACACACGTCTGGGCTTTACATTCTGTTGATGAAGAAGATCCCGCTGCATCTTGTCCGGATGCAGTTGTAAGTTGCTTTCGATAAAATCAGCTGCTAAATAATGTCCATGGAGAAGTTGGTCCAGGTTGTTTTCGATATGAACGCCAGCTTGAAATCTCCCTTGTCCTGGTGTGGTTTGTGTACAAGAGCCTTGCAGCTGTTAGTGTGACCTGGAGTGTATCACACTGCTGTGCACTGGGACTGTGACTGACGACACTGAAAACCCCCGAGTGGGTCAGACCGCTGCACTGGGAGTCTGAGGATCATGTTTGGGAAATGTGATGATTTGCATAGATCCACAGTGCTCAGATGAGGTTAATATTCACTGTCCTTTTCAGTTGAACTGTCCGTTGTGGATAAACTCAGATTCATTTTGATGACACAGTCTTACGCAGACCTTTCTGTAGAATAAAGTTGTGCGTGTGCTTCTGGGAGGGATTCTTGTACTCGTAAGTGCCTCCAGGATTGTTTTAAGGTGAAAAGACTTTCCCAGTCACAATCAAAGTGTATGGACAAACCGTTTCTGTTTATTACTTCGCCAGCTATGATTCTGTCTGAATTGTGTCCCAGAGAGAAGTCCCAGGATAGTTCAGGATTCAGATCACAACAGTGTAAGTGCTCTCATGTGCTTCCAGGTCAAAGTTAATGATGAGTTTGACTCGGAAGAGGAAGTTGGGGTCTCCTGAACGACTCCAAATCGGGTCCAAAGCTAGCAAGCAGGAGGAGTGGATGAGTTCTCCGACATCCCACAATGCACCACAATCTAAACCCCAGGTCACTCCACCCCGCACCCCCGAGCAGAGTCAGGTTTGCCCAACCCTGCTGGAACCCATGGCCAAGGGGAAGGACCAGGGAGTTGTCCTGGAAACCTTGTCACCAAGGAGACAGTCACCAAGGTCCAAGGGTCAGAGCCAGACACCCAACAAGGACCCTAAAACAACAGGTATGGAGTAGAGAGCTGTGTGACTGGGACAGACTGTGTTTGGCTGCTGGTTGCACTGGGAGAGAGGCTGTGCGCGGCTGCTGGTTGCACTGGGTGACAGGCTGTGCCTAGCTGCTGGTTGCACTGGGTGACAGGCTGTGCCTGGCTGCTGGTTGCACTGGGATTCAGGCTGTGCGCGGCTGCTTGTTGCGCTGGGATTCAGGCTGTGCGCGGCTGCTGGTTGCACTGGGATTCAGGCTGTGCGCGGCTGCTTGTTGCGCTGGGATTCAGGCTGTGTTTGGCTGCTGGTTGCACTGGGATTCAGGCTGTGCGTGGCTGCTGGTTGCACTGGGAGAGAGGCTGTGTTTGGCTGCTGGTTGCGCTGGGATTCAGGTTATGCCTGGCTGCTGGTTGCGCTGGGATTCAGGCTGTGTTTGGCTGCCGGTTGCGCTGGGATTCAGGCTGTGTTTGGCTGCCGGTTGCGCTGGGATTCAGGCTGTGTTTGGCTGCCGGTTGCACTGGGATTCAGGCTGTGTTTGGCTGCCGGTTGCACTGGGAGAGAGGCTTTGTGCAGCTGCTGGTTGCACTGGGAGAGAGGCTGTGCCTGGCTGCCGGTTGCATTGGGATTCAGGCTGTTTTTGGCTGCTGGTTGCACTGGGAGAGAGGCTGTGTGCGGCTGCTGGTTGCACTGGGAGAGAGGCTGTGCCTGGCTGCTGGTTGCACTGGGAAAGAGGCTTTGCGCTGCTGCTGGTTGTGCTGGGAGACAGGATGTGCCTGGCTGCTGGTTGCGCTGGGAGAGAGACTCAGAGATTCTCATTGCTCACCATTGGTGCTGTCTGCTTGCAGTGTCCAGTGAAGACCCCACACAGTGCCACAGCCCCACAGAGCACCCCTCACCGGCAGAGGAGGACACTGAACTTGATCTGGTCATTACTCTGGGTACGGGCACTTCCTGCTTGTTTTGTGGCTTTGTGATTGGGAGTCAGGGTGGATTGCGAGTCAGAGTCCAGCTTGTTTAAAATCTTCTGCCTGTCCAGATGAGCAGGAGGGCGGGGGTCGCCGGGGGCGCCGGAAGGCCGCAGTGAAGAGGAAGAGGGGGGCTGGCGGGGAAGGGGTGCCCCCGGACTGTGAGTTCGAGGTGGACGGACAGCTGGACCGGGAGCTGGAGAGCAAGTCCAAGCAGCACAACCTGACCACAGTCAACGTTCGCAACATCATTCACGTGAGTCCCTCCATAGGAGCGCTGTTGCCATGGCAATCGCACAGCTGTCACTCTGGGTCCTGATGCTGACACAGCTACTGACGCTGACGCTGCTACAACTACAGGCGGCGACACTGACACAGCTACTGACGCTGATGCTGCTACAACTACAGGCGGCGACACTGACACAGCTACTGACGCTGACGCTGCTACAACTACAGGCGGCGACACTGACACAGCTATTGACGCTGCTACAACTACAGGCGGCGACACTGACACAGCTACTGACGCTGACGCTGCTACAACTACAGGCGGCGACACTGACACAGCTATTGACGCTGACGCTGCTACAACTACAGGCGGCGACACTGACACAGCTACTGACGCTGATGCTGCTACAACTACAGGCGGCGACACTGACACAGCTACTGACGCTGACGCTGCTACAACTACAGGCGGCGACACTGACACAGCTACTGACGCTGACGCTGCTACAACTACAGGCGGCGACACTGACACAGCTACTGATGCTGCTACAACTACAGGCGGCGACACTGACACAGCTACTGACGCTGACGCTGCTACAACTACAGGCGGCGACACTGACACAGCTATTGACGCTGACGCTGCTACAACTACAGGCGGCGACACTGACACAGCTACTGACGCTGACGCTGCTACAACTACAGGCGGCGACACTGACACAGCTACTGACGCTGACGCTGCTACAACTACAGGCGGCGACACTGACACAGCTACTGACGCTGACGCTGCTACAACTACAGGCGGCGACACTGACAGCTACTGACGCTGACGCTGCTACAACTACAGGCGGCGACACTGACAGCTACTGACGCTGACGCTGCTACAACTACAGGCGGCGACACTGACACAGCTACTGACGCTGACACTGCTACAACTACAGGCGGCGACACTGACAGCTACTGACGCTGACGCTGCTACAACTACAGGCGGCGACACTGACAGCTACTGACGCTGACACTGCTACAACTACAGGCGGCGACACTGACACAGCTACTGACGCTGACACTGCTACAACTACAGGCGGCGACACTGACACAGCTACTGACGCTGACACTGCTACAACTACAGGCGGCGACACTGACAGAGCTACTGACGCTGACGCTGCTACAACTACAGGCGGCGACACTGACACAGCTACTGACGCTGACACTGCTACAACTACAGGCGGCGACACCGACACAGCTACTGACGCTGACACTGCTACAACTACAGGCGGCGACACTGACACAGCTACTGACGCTGACGCTGCTACAACTACAGGCGGCGACACCGACACATCTACTGACAGTGACACTGACACAGCTACTGACGCTGACACAACTACTGACATTACTACAGCTACTGACACAGCTACAGACAGTGGCACTGACAGAGCTACTGACGTTGACACAACTACTGACTTTACTACTGCTACAGCTACTGACAGTGACGCGCCTACAGCTACAGGCCCTGTTACTGACACCGATACAGCTGCTGACACTGCCCCTGCTACTGACACTTCTACATCTAGTGCTAAAGTCACTGACACTAGTATTGCTACTGCTATTTTACTGATGATACAGCTGCTGCTGCAGCTGTTACTAATGCTGCTGTTACTGCTGCCCTTGTTATTGCTAATGAGGACTCTGCTTGTGCTAAAGTGTAGCTGCTTCTAGTGCTGCTTCTGCTACCCTGGGACTGAGCTGCTGGGACACAGCTGTGGTGATCTCACTGCTAACGTGTCGCCTTGCGAGTGAGGGTGAGGGGGGTGCGATCAGGGCCAGGCAGAGCAAACAGCTGTGGCGTGAGTGCAAACACTGCCACGCTGGTGGAAAAATCGTGCCACGCTGACGTCAGGGTGTGTGTGTGCGTGTGTGAGGGCTGTGTTACCTGTCCAGGTGCGTGAGCACAGGGCTAAATGGGCTCTTTTATAGCTGTTTTCCGTATAAACAGCGGCCGGATATCGGTCCTTTCTCTGACCCCTGAGCTTTCTCATTGGAGCAAGAGTCTCCGGGACAACAGGTGAATTCAGCGTGAGTGTGTGTGATCATGTGTGCGTGCCTGCGTGTGCATGCGATCGCACGCGTGCGCGTGTGTGTGATCATGTGTGTTTGATCATGCGTGCCTGCATGCGTGTGATCTTGTTTGTGTGCGTGTGATCATATGCATGTGCGTGCCTGCGTGTGTGTGCGATCAAGGGCTTGTGTGTCTGCGTGATCATTTGTGTGTGTGCGTGATCATGTGCGTGTGCATACATTGACGTGTGTGTGTGTGTGTGTGTGTGTGTGTGTGTGTGTGTTTGTGGGCTGCACTCTCAGACCCTCGTCCGGACAGTGATAAGCCCGGGGCTTGACTGTGACTGGTCCTTCTAAAGCACTGCGCCTGGCAGCGGTGTGGCTGCAGGGCTGCTGCGGGTTCTTAGTGCGTCACAGGCGGGTCCCTGTGTTCTGATCGAACCCGATCCCTTCGCCGATGAGCAGGCAGGCCTCTTCCAGTTGCACTGATACCCATCCCCGTGCCCTCTTGACCCCCCCACAGGAAGTGATCACCAACGAGCACGTCGTGGCCATGATGAAAGCCGCCATCAGCGAGACGCAGGACATGCCCATGTTTGTGAGTACGGTGTGCTTACATCACTTCCTGCCGTCGCGGCTCCGAGCTGCTGATCGGACTGGGGGCCCGGGGAGCCCGTGTGAAGTGGGGTGGGGTCAAGATCAGCGCCCTCACACATGGCTTGACTTTGTGAGCAGCCCTGCTGGGAGGAGCTCCTCTGGATAAACTCCCTCTCTCTCCAGGAGCCCAAGATGACCCGGTCTAAGCTGAAAGAGGTGGTGGAGAAGGGCGTGGTGAGTATTAGATTTCTAGCTTGCATTAATTTGTTCTCACTTTCAAAAATGAAGCATTTTTAGTCATTGTAATTATTAGTTTTTTTAGTAATTTTTGGTTACACCTATATGAAAAGGATGCACTGTTTTTTTTTTTAAATGAAACAGGTCTTTGACATTCATTAGAAATGCAGTGATTAACTCTTCGAGTTCTGTTTATAAGACCAGTAAAGAGATGTCACTCGAGTGCCACTGCACCTGTGTGTTGGACTGAAATGGGCCGGGTCTGTGTTAACGGCACCTGTGTGTTGGACTGAAATGGGCCAGGTCTGTGTTAACGGCACCTGTGTGCTGGACTGAAATGGGCCGGGTCTGTGTGTTAATGTCCTGCTGAGAGAACTGACACTGGTATGTCTTGCAGGTCATTCCTACCTGGAACATCTCCCCCATCAAGAAGGCAAAAGAGGTGAAGGTGAACGATAGAGTGCTTTAGCACAGAGCAGTGCTGTACCCTCCACAGACACACACCTCTATACACACGCACACGCAGACACACAGCCTCTATACACACACGCAGGCACACAGTCGCACAGCCTCTATACACACACACACACACACGCAGGCACACAGTCGCACAGCCTCTATACACACACAGTCGCAGACACACAGTCGCACAGCCTCTGTTCACACACAGACAGTCGCACAGCCACTATTCACACACAGTCGCAGACACACAGTCGCACAGCCTCTATACACACACAGTCGCAGACACACAGTCGCACAGCCTCTATACACACACAGTCGCAGACACACAGTCGCACAGCCTCTGTTCACACACAGACAGTCGCACAGCCACTATTCACAAACACAGACACACAATCACACAGCCTCTGTTCACACACACGGTCGCACAGCCTCTATACACACACAGTCGCAGACACACAGTCGCACAGCCTCTATACACACACACACATGCGCAGACACACAGTACATGCAGCGGTGCTGTGTCTGCCTGGTTGTGCCACTGTGGGTTTACATGCAGTCTGCCTGTCTCTCCAGCCTCCACAGTTTGTTGACATCCCACTGGATGAGGAAGACTCCTCTGACGAAGAGTACTGCCCTGACGAGGATGAGGAAGATGAAACTGCAGAGGAGGTTGGAGAGGAAGCCTTGTGTGGCATGGATTTTTCTGGTCATTTTCTCTGCACTGCAGTAGTTAATAACTGTTCTAATGATCTGTGTGTGTCTCAGACCTTCCTGGAGAGCGATGTGGAGAGCACAGCTTCCTCTCCAAGGGGCAGCCGGCTGGGACGACCCAGGACTCCCCTTGACACCTCGGAGGGAGACGAGGAGAGGAGCAGCAGCCCAACACAGGTAACACACCTGAAACAGGTGACACGCTGGACACATGGAATACACCCGGCATGGGTGACACACCTGAGACACCCCGGAGATGGGGAATACACCCGGCACAGGTGACACACCTGAGACACCCCGGAGATGGGGAATACACCCGGCACAGGTGACACACCTGAGACACCCCGGAGATGGGGAATACACCCGGCACAGGTGACACACCTGAGACACCCCGGAGATGGGGAATACACCCGGCACAGGTGACACACCTGAGACACTCCGGAGATGGGGAATACACCCGGCACAGGTGACACACCTGAGACACTCCGGAGATGGGGAATACACCCGGCACAGGTGACACACCTGAGACACCCCGGAGATGGGGAATACACCCGGCACAGGTGACACACCTGAGACACCCCGGAGATGGGGAATACGCCCGGCACAGGTGACACACCTGAGACACTCCGGAGATGGGGAATACACCTGGCACAGGTGCTGACCCCTCATCTATCTTTAATTCCTTTACTGTTCTCTGACACTGCCCCTCTGCCTCCCTTGTGCCTCTTCTCTCGTCCTGAATCTCTGCTCTGTCCCAGGGGCTGTCCCCCCCAGGGCCCAACCAGCAGAGACACCTGAGGGTGGAGGTGGTGCCCATGGGGCCCCCACCGCCTCCGAAGGCCCCCGGCGGCCCCAGCTGGCCCCAGCAGCCGGACTTCAGCTTCATGGAGAAACTTCACGCCGTGGAGGAGGAGCTGGCGCAGAGCCCCGTCTGCATGGACTCCTACCAGGTACCTCCTGGCCCGTCCTTCCTCCGTCACCAGACGTCAAAAGGCCCTTCTTTGCACGAGGAGTGGTGGGAGTCTGGAAGCGTGGTTCTCTCTCCCTGCCGCTGTCTCCCCGAGCACCTCCCGGCAGCCTGCCGCTGTCTCCCTGAGCGCCTCCCGGCAGCCTGTTTCTGCTCTGTGCCTGATTCTCTTTCCTGGCCTGTCAGAGTCTGGGTGACAGCCTGGTGGCGTGCCGCACCCGTTCCAAGCGCCCCCTGAAGGACGTGCCCCTGGGGCTTCTGGAAGCCGAGCTGCGGGCGCCGGACATCACGCCGGACATGTACGAGATGGGCGGGCAGGAGGACAACGAGTGGCAGGGCTGGCTGCGCGGGCTGATGACATCAGAGGTGGAGAATGATGGTGAGAGTCTAGGGAATCAGTCCCTATGGCTGACTGAGCCAACTGCCCCTGTGTCTTACTGACCCTGTACACTGCAGACCCTACTGAATCCTGACCCTGTACCCTACAGATCTTACCGCCTCCTGACCCTGTACTCAATTGGCCCCTCTCCTTCTGTATCTTTTTTTGCTTTCTCTCTGAACATAGAGAAAGCATTAAACAGGTAGAGTGCCTGCAGGCTGATTGGGTTGTGTGTGTGTGTTTGCTGATGTCTGTTCTCACGGAGATAAACGCACACTGGCCGCCCAGACGCCACACTGATACCATGGGCCCTGCAAATGGGTTAAAAATAGACCATCTGTCAGCCTGACAAACAGCCCACCTTCCTATCTCTGCCACTCTCTTTCTCCTGAGAACTGAGCCCTATGATTGAACTCTTTCTACATCTCTACCTCTCTCTGTGTGCAGTTACACATGCGCTTCTCTGTGTGGTACGACACACACGCACGCGGGTGTCTCTGTGTGTTGTAATCCAGAGCCTTTGTGAATCCCTTTCTACAGCCCTTGTTTTTCCTGCTCGCTGCTCGTGTGCGCGTTGATGGCGCTGTGCAAATGTCAGCAGCCAGTAGCCGTGGTTAACAAGCTCTAGGCTGTGTGTTTGCTGAGCGTGTGTGTGAGAGCGTTGTGCGCCGTGTGGCTTCCAGCCAGAAACAGTTTGTGTGGAGCCTGTGTGCTCTCCCCCACGATCGCAGTTTCTTAGGCTTAACTGGCTCTTCCGAATGGAGAGGGGCTGGCCTTCTGTCCGCTGGGATCCCCAGCCCGTTTGGATTGGTGTCGCAGTGTGCTGACATTCTGCCCTCTTCCTGTCTGCAGAGGAAGGGGATGATGAGGACGACCCCGAGTACAACTTCCTGGATGACATCGACGAGCCCGACCTGGAGGATTACCGCAATGACCGCGCCGTCCGCATCACGAGTGAGTCACCGCGGAGACCCCAGAGCCACGGGGACCAGAGGTTACTGTGGAAACCAGTCACTGTAGGCGCTGGATTACTGTAGGGTCCGGAGAGTTACCGCAGCGAGGAGCTGTACTAGAGGGAGCAGTCATATAGGGTCCAGAGAGTTACCGCAGCGAGGAGCTGTACTAGAGGGAGCAGTCATATAGGGTCCAGAGAGTTACCGCAGCGAGGAGTCACACTATAGGGAGCAGTCATATAGGGTCCAGAGAGTTACCGCAGCGATGAGCTGTACTAGAGGGAGCAGTCATATAGGGTCCAGAGAGTTACCGCAGCGAGGAGCTGTACTAGAGGGAGCAGTCATATAGGGTCCAGAGAGTTACCGCAGCGAGGAGTCACACTATAGGGAGCAGTCGCTATAGGGTCCAGAGAGTTCCCATAGGGTACTTGTCATTTCTGAGCTCTCAGATAGTCATGGAAGTGAACCACCCTCGACTGTGAGGGACGAGGAGAGAGAGGAGCCGGGACAGTGGGGCTGACAGGCCCTGTTCTGTGAAGTCCCGGTGGTGAGTGGTCAGTGTCAGGGTAGGGCCAGTCTGCAGTGAGGCGGTGTGTGCACAGTCACTGACCAGCTCTCTCCCTTCTCCCTCTCGCTCACAGAAAAGGAGGTGAATGAGCTGATGGAGGAGCTGTTTGAGACGGTAAGAGAGAGAAGGCGGGAAGAGAGAGGAGTCTCCTGTCTCTCTGCAGTCCGTTCTTCTGTGAACCACACTTCTGTGCCCAGCCACAGTGGACTTCCTGTGCATAGCAGTCTGATCCAGCTTTGATAAGCTCAGTTAAGGTCTCAGCAGAAATGAATGGAGCAGACATGCTGGTGTGCCCCAGGGCACTGGGGCACCTTGCCCAAGAGTGGCAGTTCAGACTGTTGTCTCTTGTCTCTGTGCCATGATTATCTGTCTCTTTCTCTCTGTCTGCCTACCAGCCTGTCTCTCAAATCCAGTTGAATTCAAGAAGCTTTATTGGCATGACCAATGAATAAATCAGTGTTGTCAAAGTGTATACAATTAAAATAAAATCTACAGACATTTACATTACAGACACAACATGATACATACACATACAAATATATGGAGCATTATTGAGAGACAGGCTCACTGTTCCCCAGGCTGTGACAGGAGATCACATATGGGCTGCCAGTCCAACTGAGTTCCCTCCGCCCTCTCCCAGTAGGATTGGGAGCCATTATGATGCTGGCAGGTGTGGGAATTCTGGGGTTAGATTTGTAACTTTAGGGAAGAATGTCTCTCTAATCCCAGAGTATCTGTCCCAGTGCAGTAGGAAGTGTACCCCTGTGTCTATTTCTCCCTGCTGGTAGTGGGAGCACAGCCTGCCCTCTCTGGGCAGCCAGGTCTGCCTGTGTCGCCCAGTTTCTATGGCCAGGCTGTGGTCACTGAGCCTGTACTTTGTCATTGTGTTCGGCTAGTGTGTATTGTCTGTTTAGTGTTCTGTAGCATTCCAGTTTATGTTGTGTTTGTGTGTGTGTCCCAGTGTGTGAGATATTGCTGTGCTGTCCTGAGGCTGGCTGGTGTCGGTGTGGCTCGGGCCAGTGAGCCTCAGGACCAGCTGGCTCAGAGGGCTCTTTGTTGGGCTCAGCTCTTGGCTCAGCAGGGCCTTGTGGTGGTAGGAGTTTGGGTTGCTGCTTTTTAGGTGTCTGTCTGCCTGTCTGCCTGCCTGTCTGTCTGTCTTGCTCCGTTTTTTCTCTGTCTGCCTCTGTGAACCTCAGTCTCCCTCCATATCTCTCTGTCTTTCTGTCTCACCGTGTGTCTGTCTCTCAGTTCCAGGATGAGCTGGGCGTCCCGGACCAGGACGACGAGGGCCATGATGACGAGGAGGAGCGGGAGGAGGAGGTGGAACAGGGAACCCCCAAGTTCAACGTACCGCAGGCAATCCGGTGAGCACCCCAAATTGCACTCTGTGGTGTACTTTCCTCCCCTCTCTCTTGGCTCACCCCAGTGTCTCTTATGATTATATTTCTCTGTCCTTGCCCTTCTCTCTCTGCTCCCTCTTCCACCTTTCCTCCCTTTCTTTCTCTCCCTCCTCTCTGTTCTCTTTCTGTCCTCTCTTTCCATTAGCAGCATCTGGCCCTGCTCTGCTGTCACCATGGCGATGGGCACGTCTGTGTGGTGGTGAGCACGCACGTGTCTGCATGTGTGCGCTTCATGTGTTTCTGAGCACGTAGGAGTTGGTCTGTTTGTCTCAAAAGATGATAAGCCTCAAATCTCTAGTCCCTGGTGCTGCTTCTGTACAACAACCCTGTAGAGCAGACTGCTGCACACTGGGAGTCTGATCGACAGCACTGTAAAACCTGGAGTGGATCAGATTGCTGCACACTGGGAGTCTGATTGACAGCACTGTAAAACCTGGAGTGGATCAGACTGCTGTGCACTGGGAGTCTGATCGGCAGCACTTTAAAACCTGGAGTGGATCAGATTGCTGCACACTAGGAGTCTGACCGACAGCACTGTAAAACCTGGAGTGGCTCAGGCTGCTGTGTACTGGGAGTCTGAGAGCACTGTAAAACCTGGAGTGGATCAGACCACTGTGCACTGGGAGTCTGACTGACAGCACTGTAAAACCTGGAGTGGATCAGGCTGCTGTGCACTGGGAGTCTGACTGAGAGCACTGTAAAACCTGGGGCGGATCAGACTGCTGTGCGCTGGGTGTCTTATTTTCAAACATTAAAAGGAGCAGATTCCTGTGCAAGAGAAGTCCAGTCTGTTTCTCTGACGTATTTTAGACTGCATTTAAACCGTTATGAGCCATAACCATGAGACAAGACTGTAATCGTCTGACCAGCTTTGGTTTCTGGGACAACCCAGAAGTCGTTTGCTATAATTCCACATCGTTTGTCCTGCTTAATTAACCGGGGGTCTTTGACAAGCTGGGGAAGGTTAATTGCCGGGGTACCTGTTGGCTGCTGCTGCTCTGTTCGCCGAAGAGACTTCATGACCCACTGGAACGGAGTGTCAGTGTCAGGGTTTCCAGTGCTGGAGGTCAGGGGTTAAAGGTTGAGGTTAGGCCTTGTGTCAGGGTTTGTCTGAGTTTTAGGGCGTGTGGTACGGTAACCTCCCTTTAATGGGACAGAGCAGCAGAGAGGTGCTGCGTCTGTTTGGGAGGGGAGGCAGAGAGACGCTCTCCCAGCCTGGGCTTCTCCGAGCCTCGGAGGCAGCGAGGCAGCGAGGCAGGGCCCAGGCCGCACAGAGCTACACCTCGCTCGCGCACAAGCATGTGTCTGTCCCCAAGAGGATGCTTCAACCTTGTCCACTCCAGGTTTTACAGTACCATCAGTCTCACTCCTGGTGCACAGCAGTCTGATCCACTCCAGGTTTTACAGTGCTGCCAGTCTCAGTCGTGGTGCACAGCAGCCTGATCCACTCCAGGTTTTACAGTGCTGTCAGTCTCACTCCTGGTGCACAGCAGTCTGATCCACCCCAGGTTTTACAGTACCATCACTCTCACTCCTGGTGCACAGCAGTCTGATCCACTCCAGGTTTTACAGTGCTGTCAGACTCCCAGTGCAGACTGCCAGTTACTCAGAGGCCTGTTCATCCTCCCAGGGAGCAGGTCCTGTCCTCCTGAAGGCTGCCTTGTGGGCTCAGGCACTGTGATCACGGCGATGCCCTGATCTTGCCCAGGCACTCTGAGACACTGCAGCTGTGGACCAGAGACTGCTGGGAGCTGCTGTTTGGTAGCTACAGCGCCAGACAGACACAGTTTTAATTACAAGGTGACCCAACATGCACAAGGGAATTTCCCTGCTCTCCCAGTCTTCGCGTGGGTTTCCTCCCACAGTCCACAGGCATCCTGGCAGGTTCACTGACTCTCTTGTGTGAGCGTGCGCTTATCTGTGTCTGTGTCCGACATCCCATCCAGGGCGTACCCCTCCTTGCGCCCTTCGCTCGCTGGGGTGGGCCTGGTCTCCCCCGCGGCCATGAGCTGGATGAAGGGGTGAGAGAAGGGGTGGACGTGTGGACAAAACGCCCAGGGAGTCATTTGCTTCAGTGCGGGGAAAAAACCTCCTGGCGTTTGGGAGGGACACGCGTGCACAGGCAGTGTTACCATCAGGGTGACCACACGCACGCGCGCACGCCTGCAGGCGCACACAGACTGTGCTGAGCAAATTGCATCAGCCCTCGCCAGCCAGGACTCTGTCAAGAGGCCCTTTGCCTGCAGGTCTGCACGTCGAACCGTAGCGGGTCTTTCAGTAAGCTGATTCCAGAAACCTGGAATATCACACCTCTCCGCCTTGTCTGCGGAGCCCAGGATAATGGGGCTGACGCATCAGGCGGGGGAGGAGCCAGAGACTGGCGGGGCGACAGAATCCGAGGAAAAGTGAGGAAGGTTCCAAACCACATTTGGCCTACTGATCGGGGGATCCCAGGGAAGAGCTTGTCAGCTTCATGGTTTGTGGAACTTCTCAGACACATGCAGAGGTGATTTAACCTGCTCGTAGGCCCTGGGGCTACAGGTATACTTGTGGCCTTTTTCCGTAAAGTCAGTATGACACCACACGCCACAGTTCAGCTCCCTCCCCACCTTGTGTGTGTGAGGAGTTCAGTTGCAGATGGGTTCAGCGCCTCCTTACGAATAAATTATCTAAATTGAGTGGCCTCTTCCACGAAGTCTCCCTCCAGGTCCATGCGATATTTCTTTTGGAGGGTTAATGCAGATGAGCGGAGATCTTGCTCAGAAATAGAAGCTCATGTGTTCAAAACCCAAAGCTTTTCCTGAACATCCTGGTATGAGCGCCATCTTGCTAAATACCTCGAACGCAACGTTCCATAAGCGGTCACAAGTGCATCTGATGCAGTGGCTGATCAGCGTTAGGGTGGATCTTTCGAATAAATCTGGACAATCGACAGCTGCGGGTATGTGATATGTAAACCCTGGCCAATGAGCTGAAGCCCAGGTATGCCTGTGCATTAAATGGCACGTGGACATGTGTCTAGACGCGTCCCCGGGAACAGGGTCTGATTGTACACAAACAGGTAGAACCAGCAGCGGGATGGACCAGACTCTGATAGAGCTGTCTGTCAGACTCCCAGTGCACAGCAGTCTGATCCACTCCAGGTTTTACAGTGCAGTCAGACTCCCAGTGCACAGCAGTCTGATCCACTCCAGGTTTTACAGTGCAGTCAGTCTCCCAGTGCACAGCAGTCTGATCCACTCCAGGTTTTACGGTGCTGTCAGTCAGACTCCCAGTGCACAGCAGTCTGATCCACTCCAGGTTTTGCAGTGTTTCCCAGTACAGCAGTATGAATGACCCCACTGGATGTCTGTGTCTCTGGCCCGCAGGTTCGAGGAGCCCCTGGCCAACATGCTGACGGAGAGACGCCGTACCGTGAAGGAACAGCTGGAGGCGCTGCAGCAGCGCCGGGCCCTGCAGGAGTCCCGTCCCGAGCCGCCGGCGCCGGCCCCCGCGGGCCCCCACTTCCTGATGCTGCCGAGCCCCACCTGCACCCTGCTGCTCAGCCCCACCCAGAAGCACCAGCTCCAGCAGCAGATGCAGCAGGTAACGAGGCTCCCGCAATTAAGACCGCAGCGGACCGCTGGAAGTCCCTACACAGACTCTAGTGTCCGGACACGGGAGGTCAGGGTTCGACGCCGGAGCCTGAGCCGCTGCTCTCCGTGCTGCGGCTAATTTCATGTTCTAGTTCTGACACGTCACGGTTAATATGATCTATTTTATTTCACAGTTCTTCAGCGTTAAAAGAAATAAAAGAAGGTGAGATCGCATTGGTTGAATGGAAGCTGTCTGTGTAGCTTCCTCCTCTCTCTCCTTTCTCCCTCTGCTCTCTCACCTCCTCTCCTCTTTCACTCCCTCTTCTGCTTCTCCTCCTCCTCAGCCCCTCTCTCGTCTCCTCTTTCTCTCCCTCTCGTCTCCTTCCCTCTCTATCTCTCTGTCAGGCGGAGCTGCAGGTTGGAAGAGCTGGGAAAGGAGTAGGAACAGGAGAAATAATGGGAGAAAATGGCTGTTTTTTATTAAAAGGTCCTGTTTCTCGCCTTCTGTCTGCAGCACGTGCAGCTGCTGACTCAGGTCCACATGCTAACCAGCACCATACCGGCGCTGCAGAGCGAGGCAGTTACCACCCGCCACTTCCTGGTGAGTCTCTGACCGCCCGGCCCCCTGACCGACCGGCCCCCCGACCGCCCAGCCTCTGCAAGGACGCGGCCTCCAATCTCCTCTTCTCCCTCCTCTCAGACGGAGCTGCAGTCGTTCGCCCAGAGCACAGAGGAGACGCGGGGGCTGATGGAGCCTGGTTTTGTCAGCATGTTTCGGGCCTGCAACCTAGAGGGGGCGCTGTCTCTGCTGGAGGAGTTCGACCGCACGATCAAGCCTCAGCTCACCCAGGCCTCCCCCCAGAGGCCTGCCCGACAACGCTGCAACACCATCGGTGAGGGCGCCGGTCCTGGGGGCTGAGGGTCTTCCTGAGATAGCTGATCAGGGAACGAGGGGTTCATACTGATGGAGAGAGAAACTATATGAGAGATTAATATCCTGACTCTATAAGGGCTGTGTCTCTACCTGTAACACTGACACAGATCACAGTGAGACTGGGGCTCCTTTACAGCTCTCTGTCTGTCCCAGACTGGCAGTGAGATTAATATCCTGACTCTATAAGGGCTGTGTCTCTACCTGTAACACTGACACAGATCACAGTGAGACTGGGGCTCCTTTACAGCTCTCTGTCTGTCCCAGACTGGCAGTGAGATTAATATCCTGACTCTATAAGGGCTGTGTCTCTATCTGTAACACTGACACAGATCACAGTGAGACTGGGGCTCCTTTACAGCTCTCTGTCTGTCCCAGACTGGCAGTGAGATTAATATCCTGACTCTATAAGGGCTGTGTCTCTATCTGTAACACTGACACAGATCACAGTGAGACTGGGGCTTCTGTAAAGCTCTCTGCTCCAGACTGGCAGGGAGATTAATATCCTGCATAAAGAATCTGCAGACAGCCTGTAGCTCAGTGTGTGGCACTGGGCAGTTTCTGAAGTACAGGATGAGATCTGTAGGCTGTATTTCTTCTCTCTGACTGGGGTGGCTGTAGTTGTTTCTGTCTCTTGCTGATGTGTGTTGACCTGTCGCTGTGCTGGCAGTGCGGCCCTATCCCACCATGCCCCCACGCCTGGCCTGGCTCCTGGCAACCCGGAAGGAGTTCTTGTGCCCAGAGCTCCTGCCCATCTGCAGCCTGGACCCGGCTCAGCACCCCCCCAGGGTCAAGACCATCTACACCCGCGGAGAGGACAGGTGCACACACACACACCTGTGTTTCTGTACTGGAGCTCACACTGACTCTCTCTTTGTATGTTGTATGTTGATGGACTGTCTGCTGTGCCTTGATGAAACTCCACTCAGAGTGATGGCACCTCATGTAGTCTCGTTAAAATCAATACACGCATACACACAGGCTGACACACTCGCACACGCACACACGTCTGTGCATACACACCTGCTCGCGCACTCGCACACGCCTGGGCATACACACAGGCTGACGCACACACACCTGTGCATACACACCTGCTAGCGCACCGGCACACACCTGTGCTCGCACTCTCGCCCACATCCTCTCGAACTGACGGCGAGCTCTGCTTCGTGCCCCTCTCACCTGGCGCCTCTCTCTCCCCCCCGGCAGCCTGATCGCCCTGGGCCTGAAGCACTTCGCCGACACCGAGTTCCCGCACCAGCTCGTGTGCCGCTACCTGGTCCGCACCAAGACCGCGCAGCAGCTGCGCATGCACCTGCGCGAGGCCAGCAACTGCCGGGCGCCCGACAACGAGCTGAAGGTCAGCCCCCTTCTCCCCGGGCCGTCTGGGCCCCCGTTCAGTAGCCCCAGCCAGGGCTGAACTGGGCCGCAGCTCCTTTCTGCAGATGCTTATGAAGAGCCCAGAAAAGCAGGCCTTATGAAAGAGTCCTGGCTCCTGTGGGGGCTCCTGAGGGGTTCGGCCAGTGACGGCCCTCTCTCGGAGCCCCCAGCCGGCACGGGTTGGACGCCCCACCCCACTGCAGCTTTTTCAGTACCTCCACGCTCTTCATTTTCATGCATCGCCCCTGCTGAACACCAGCGAACTCATGAAGAATTTGTGCAGACTGGCCTTTCAAGTCTGAGGGCGAAATGAGTTCAGGCTCATTGAATAATCAGTCAGTTAAAGTCACTAATTCAGAGCTCGGATGCAGGACTGGATGTGACGCGTCCCTGTAACTCTCCTGTGTTACGCTCTCATGTGTGTCGTCCCACCTTTCTCCTCACAGCATTTCCTGCTGACCAGGAAGGTCCCCCCTCTGCTGCGGGCGTGCCAGAGGGTGCTGCCCACAGACAGCCGCCCTGCTGTGGAGAGAGAGCTGGCTCTAATGCCAGCCTGGCTCCAGGTCAGTACTTGCATCCATCCTGTACTGTGTCAGACTCCCGTTCGGCAGGTGTTTCGATCCGTTTCAGATTTTGCTTCCTTGCTGTCTCAGGTCTTCCTTGCTATACAGGGGGCACCGTAAAACCCGAAATGGATCAGGCTGCTGTGCACTGTGGAGGCAGAAAGGCAGATATGTCTCTGACTCCCGGAGAGACTTGCCTAAACCTCATGGGTCACAGGTTCACGCCTGCATCCTGTCGCCTGCTCTGACAATTGAGCCTATCAAAAGAGCTGGTTCTCAATATCCCCGAGCAGGGGATAAGAAGGCCAGCATTCTGGCTGGCAGCACCGTAAAACCTGAGTAGATCAGACTACTGTGCACTGGGGATCTGACTGGTAGCACTGTAAAACCCAGAGTGGATCAGACTGCTGTGCACTGGGAGTCTGACTGCACTGTAAAACCTGGAGTGGATCAGACTGCTGTGCACTGGGAGTCTGACTGCACTGTAAAACCTGGAGCGGATCAGACTGCTGTGCACTGGGAGTTTTAACCTGCATATCCTGTCATGTCTTAAGTGTTGTCTCTCCCCTCTCTCTTACGCTCATTCTTTCTCTCCCTCTCCTGCAGAAGAGCCTGCCAATCATCCACAAGGCTGTGCTGGATTACAACAGCACCTTGGAGGGAGGGGAGGCCACACCAGGAGAGTCAACCCCTCCCTACGTGTTCCCACCTGGGACGCAGTACCCCCCTGATCTCCCCGCAGATGTCACCTTGCGCCTGAACCCCTATGGCGTTAGGACCCTTAAACCCCATTCCAGACTCTGGCCTCATGGCAGAGCCAAGAGACTGGCGCTGTCCAGGCCTGTAGTGCTCCCACTGGATAAAACCCCAATGGTCCTGCAAATGCCTCTCTCTACCCGGCCGGTGAACTTCAACCCCACTGTGACCCTGACACGGATTTCGGAGAAAGAGCTGGAGCAGAACGCCTGCAAGAAAGCACCCTCCTCCATAAGCAAGATCTGCCCTTTCTTGATACCAACGCTTCTCCCTCCTGTGAGCTCCCCCTGTAGTGCAGGAGGAGTAATGACGGGTACAGCAGTTGCAGTTCAGACACCATCAACCACAGTGCTGTTACCTGCAGGTGCCCCCTGTAGTGCAGGAGGAGTCAAGACAGGTACAGTTATTGCTCCTCAGAAGCCATCAACCACAGTGCTGTGGCCTGCAGGTGCCCCCTGCAGTGCAGGAGGAGTAAAGACAAGTACAACTGTTGCTCTTCAGAACCCGTCAACCACAGTGCAGTTATCTGTGGGCACCCCCTGTAGTGCAGGAGGAGTAAAGACAGGTACAGTTGTTGCTCCTCAGAAACCATCAACCACAGTGCAGTTATCTGTGGGAACCCCCTGTAATGCAGGAGGAGTAAAGACAGGTACAGTTGTTGCTCCTCAGAAACCATCAACCACAGTGCAGTTATCTGTGGGCACCCCCTGTAATGCAGGAGGAATAAAGACAGGTACAGTTATTGCTCCTCAGAAACCATCAACCACAGTGCTGTGGCCTGCAGGTGCCCCCTGTAGTACAGGAGGAGTAAAGACGGGTACAGTTATTGTTCCTCAGAAACCATCAACCACAGTGCAGTTATCTGTGGGTGCCCCCTGTAGTGCAGGAGGAGTAAAGACAGGTACAGCTGTTGCTCCTCAGAAACCATCAACCACAGTGCAGTTATCTGTGGGTGCCCCCTGTAGTGCAGGAGGAGTAAAGACAGGTACAGTTGTTGCTCCTCAGAAACCATCAACCACAGTGCAGTTATCTGTGGGTGCCCCCTGTAGTGCAGGAGGAGTAAAGACAGGTACAGTTGTTGCTCCTCAGAAACCATCAACCACAGTGCAGTTATCTGTGGGTGCCCCCTGTAGTGCAGGAGGAGTAAAGACAGGTACAGCTGTTGCTCCTCAGAAACCATCAACCACAGTGCAGTTATCTGTGGGTGCCCCCTGTAGTGCAGGAGGAATAAAGACAGGTACAGTTGTTGCTCCTCAGAAACCATCAACCACAGAGCAGTTACCTGCGGGTGCCCCCTGTCCAGTGGGAGGAGTAAAGACAGGTACATCTGTTGCTCCTCAGAAGCCATCAACCACAGTGCTGTGGCCTGCAGGTGCCCCCTGTAGTACAGGAGGAGTAAAGACAGGTACAGTTATTGTTCCTCAGAAACCATCAACCACAGTGCAGTTATCTGTGGGCACCCCCTGTAGTGCAGGAGGAGTAATGACGACAGGTACAGTTGTTGCTCCTCAGAAGCCATCAACCACAGTGCTGTGGCCTGCAGGTGCCCCCTGTAGTACAGGAGGAGTAAAGACAGGTACAGTTATTGTTCCTCAGAAACCATCAACCACAGTGCAGTTATCTGTGGGCACCCCCTGTAGTGCAGGAGGAGTAATGACGACAGGTACAGCTGTTGCTCCTCAGAAGCCGTCAACCACAGTGCAGTTATCTGTGGGCACCCCCTGTAGTGCAGGAGGAGTAAAGACAGGTACAGCTGTTGCTCCTCAGAAACCATCAACCACAGTGCAGTTGCCTGTAGGTGCCCCCTGCAGTGCAGGAGGAGTAAAGACAAGTACAGCTGTTGCTCTTCAGAAGCTGTCAACCACAGTGCAGTTGCCTGTAGGTGCCCCCTGTAGTGCAGGAGGAGTAAAGACGGGTACAGCTGTTGCTCCTCAGAAACCATCAACCACAGTGCAGTTATCTGTGGACGCCCCCTGTAGTGCAGGAGGAGTAAAGACGGGTACAGCTGTTGCTCCTCAGAAACCATCAACCACAGTGCTGTGGCCTGCAGGTGCCCCCTGTAGTACAGGAGGAGTAAAGACAGGTACAGCTGTTGCTCTTCAGAAACCATCAACCACAGTGCAGTTGCCTGTAGGTGCCCCCAGCAGTGTAGGAGGAGTAAAGACGGGTACAGCTGTTGCTCCTCAGAAACCATCAACCACAGTGCAGTTATCTGTGGGTGCCCCCTGCAGTGTAGGAGGAGTAAAGACGGGTACAGCTGTTGCTCCTCAGAAGCTGTCAACCACAGTGCAGTTGCCTGTAGGTGCCCCCTGTAGTGCAGGAGGAGTAATGACGACAGGTACAGTTGTTGCTCCTCAGAAACCATCAACCACAGTGCTGTGGCCTGCAGGTGCCCCCTGTAGTACAGGAGGAGTAAAGACAGGTACAGCTGTTGCTCTTCAGAAACCATCAACCACAGTGCAGTTGCCTGTAGGTGCCCCCAGCAGTGTAGGAGGAGTAAAGACGGGTACAGCTGTTGCTCCTCAGAAACCATCAACCACAGTGCAGTTATCTGTGGGTGCCCCCTGCAGTGTAGGAGGAGTAAAGACGGGTACAGCTGTTGCTCCTCAGAAGCTGTCAACCACAGTGCAGTTGCCTGTAGGTGCCCCCTGTAGTGCAGGAGGAGTAATGACGACAGGTACAGTTGTTGCTCCTCAGAAACCATCAACCACAGTGCAGTTGCCTGCAGGTGCCCCCTGTAGTGCAGGAGGAGTAAAGACAGGTACAGTTGTTGCTCCTCAGAAACCATCAACCACAGTGCTGTTGCCTGCAGGTGCCCCCTGTAGTGCGGGAGGAGTAAAGACAAGTACAGCTGTTGCTCTTCAGAAGCCATCAACCACAGAGCAGTTACCTGCAGGTGCCCCCTGTAGTGCAGGAGGAGTAATGACAGGTACAGCTGTTGCTCTTCAGAACCCATCAACCACAGTGCAGTTATCTGTGGGCACCCCCTGTAGTGCAGGAGGAGTAAAGACAGGTACAGCTGTTGCTCCTCAGAACCCATCAACCACAGTGCAGTTATCTGTGGACGCCCCCTGTAGTGCAGGAGGAGTAATCACAGGAACGGCAGTTGCTGCTCAGACTCCCTTGTGCACAGTGCAGATACCTGTAAGCGTCCCCTACAAAGCCAAACGAGCGAAGAAAGGTGCAGCAGTTGCTCTTCAGACATCATCGACCACACTGCGTTTCCCTGTGGGAGCCTCCTATAGCACAGGTGGAGTAATGACCGGCATGGAAGCTGGTGCTCAGACTCCATCATGTACAGTGCAGATACCTGTGAGCGCCCCCTGCCAGGCGGGAGGAGCAGGGACAGGCATGTCGGTGGCATCTGCGACGCCAGGAATCACGGTGCAACTGCGTGCGGCGCCTCCCGTGTCCTTCTCGAGAGCCATGGTGGCGGCAGGTGTGAACCCCTCCAGCCAGTTCCTGCAAATCCGACCTGTTTCCCGCAGCCCTTCTCAGCTGCAGTCTCCTTTGCAGCCTCTTCTCTTAACCATTCCAACAGGAGGCTCTGTAAGCCTGTATAGCCTGGGAGGAGCCAGCGTTGGAGGTGTGGGCAGCGGAGGGGCTGGGGGGATGCTGTTTCCCAGGGCAGTGGGTGAAACAGGGGCAAGAAGGGTCTGCAGAGTCCTGCAGCCCACGGTCGTCATCAAACTGGGCACCCCTCTGACCACTGCAGTGACCACGGCCAACAGGACGTCAGCCGAGACCCCCCCCGAGCCCGCCTCCCCGCCCCAGGACCCCGTTACTCACCCTGATGGGGCCCTGGCCGTACTCCGCAAGCTGGTCGGGGTTGCCCCAGAGTCCGGGAGGTCCCTAACACTCAAAGGGGACATACCTTTGCAGCTGAAGACAAGTCCCTTATTACAGTGTAGCATCCCCTCTCCTGAAAGCCGCCATCCTGCCTCCATTAATCCCACATCCCTCCCGAGTCCTGCAGCCCTGGAAACCAGCCCTGGCCACTTGGGTACCAACACCTCTGAGGGCGAGGGGGCCCCCCAAGTCAGCTCGAAGCCTCCCGATGTCATGGGACAAGAAAGTGCCGGAGCAATGCAGGATCCCCACAGTTGTCAAGTGGCAATCCACGTTCCAGTCTCAACAAGTGCAGGTGTACCCCCAGAATGTATGGACAGCCAGTCCCTCGAGAGTAGCACTCTTACACACGCTGAAATGGCAGCCCCCTTGAAATCTGCAGCACCCCAATGCCCAGAACCCCAGCAGCCCACAGCGGGAACAACTGAGGAAATGAACCCCACAGGGGCTGTACCCCACTTGAGTACTAACACTGCGGACGACACAGAGACTTCCCAAAAAGTGTGGATCAGCACAGACACTGGAGCAACACAGCCGTTATCTCAGGAACTCCAGGGCTGTACAGTGAAGTCCGTACCCCAGAACTTTTCAAGCATTATGGATACAAAAGGGACACCCCAATATTCCACGGTGAATGCAGAAAATAAAGGGGTTCTCCCCACCCCTTCAAGTGTCACAGGTACCATGGAAGCCCCTTCTGGTAATTCAAACACAATCTTCAACAAAGGGACCCCAACAAACTCCTCTGAGCTTATCTCAACTTTAGGGGTGAGGTCTGATACGAGTGACAGAGGCCAAGGTCAAACTGAGACCCCTGAATCCCAAACATTCACCAGTCACAATGTTGGCTCATGTGAAGGCAGTGGAGGGGTACCCCAGGAATCCTCTGAGGCCAAAGACACGACAGGTACTTCCTGCAGAGTTAGCGGCATGCATCCGTCCCCATTTCTCTGCACCCCCTTGGGTGCTTGTCTGCCTGAAGGAGAGATCGAGGAGGTGGAGGAGGACAGAGGGGATTTGGGTCAAGAGGAGGAACACGAGGAAGAGATGGGGAGTGATTTCGGGGAGCCCCTCTTGGCCCTCTCGGAGTCATCAGGGAGCCCAGCTTCTAGTCTGGACAGCCAGGCTGATGCGCTGGAGCGACTAATGGAGATTGAGGGGGAGGAGGAAGGAAGAGGGAACGAGGAAGAGAGAGGGGGGGGGAATTTGACCTGCAGAGACAGTGTTCCTCAACTGCAGAGAGGCACAGAGGAAGAGGAGGAGGCCGGGAGAGGGAGTGAGGAAGAGATGGAGAGAGGGGGATTGACCTGCAGAGACATTGTTCCTCAAGTGGAGAGAGGCACCGAGAAAGAGGAGGAGAAGGGAGGAAGAGGGAGTGAGGAAGAAAGGGAGAGAGGGGGTTCGACTTCCAGAGATGGCGATCCTCAGCTGGAGAGAGGCAACAGTGAAGGGAGAGGGAGCTCTCCACGGTTAGAGAGAAATGAGGAGGAGAGAGAGACGGAGAAAGAGAGAGGGGGTTCGGTGTGCAGAGACAGTGTTCTTTCACTGCGGAGAGACACAGAGGGAGAGGAGGAGGGAGAAAGGACAGTGTCGGGACATGGCTCTCCACAGTTAGAGAGCAATGAAGAAGAGGACGGCAGTGGGCGACCGGGGCCAAGGCGCAGTGAAACTGAGGGAGAGGAGGGCGAGAGAACGGGACAAGAGGAGGACCGAGCCCGGGTCAACACGACGGCCTGCCGAGTCGAGTGGGGCCTGCGGGGAGAGGCCGGGAGAGGTGGCCTGGCGCTGAGCTCAGGCACAGAGAGCCAGGGCCAGCCGGGCCAGGCGGGAGAGGGGGGGGGAGGAGGAGGAGGAGGAGGAGGGGGAGAGCAGGAGGGACAGCGAGGCGGTGGAGCGGACCAGGTCGGAGAGGGGGAGAGCGGAGGCGAGGGGGAGAGAGACGGAGGAGAGGGGGAGAAGCGGGGAGAAGGAGAAGGGGGCGAGGACGAGAGTGAGAAGGGAGATGGGGATGGGGAGAGGCAGGGCGAAGGAGAGGAGGAAGAGGACTTCGATGACCTCACGCAGGACGAGGATGAAGAGGAAGTGATGTCATCCGCCTCTGAGGAGTCTGTGCTGTCTGTCCCTGAGTTACAGGTGCGGAGGAGCTACATGTACAGTGTGTCCATCCACGTGATTAGCTTATCACGCTAACGAGATTTCCTGTTCCTGTACTGTTCCTGTGTAACCTGTGCGTGTCCTGTCTGTGCCCTTCCCAGGAGACCATGGAGAAGCTGACCTGGCTAGCTTCGGAACGCCGGATGTGCCCAGAGGGTGACTCTGAGGAGGATAACTCGCAGAACTCCCAGAATTCCCAAGAGGAGAACTCTGAGGAGGAGGAGGAAGTGGGCCCCCGCAAAGGGGAAGAAGCAGGGGAGGGCGATGCCAGCAAGATGATTGGTCAGGGGGCTCCACAGGGGGCAGGCCCTCTTGAAACCAGTGGCAAGTGTGCTGGACGAGGCAGAGGTCAGTGTTGGGTTTCTGGAAGATCAGTGGTGGGGAGGGGGCCTGGTGTTGGTATGATAAGGACACCAAGGAGATGTTAAGGGTTGTGGGATCAGTGTCATGTCAGAGTTAAGTTCAGTTATTCATGGCTTTAGGGAGGAATCATGTATCCGCAGTCATTTTGGGGGCAGGTCTGCTAACTTTGATTGGATTTAAGCCCTTTCTTAATTAATTAATACTTTGTAATGATTTATATTGTCCAGACCTGAAAGAGGTGTGTAGCTCCTATAGAGCTCACAGCAGGCAAAGTACATCTTTTTAGATTAAAAGTCCTCCAGTCGAGTCAACGCCTCAGTAACCTGACCTGTGCGTGCCAACAGCCCCATCTAGTGGTGCAGGGGGAGAAGTGCAGCAGTCCTGCCAGACTGTGAGCATGCCAACAGACTGTGTCCAATGCAAGATGCACTCGGCCCACTGCCTGTCTCTCTCTGATCTATGGACGTCTCGAACCCCCCCCCCCCCTTCCCTCTCTGTGGCCCCCAGGCCGGGGCAGAACGCCCTCCCGCAGCCTGCGTCGCAGTCGCCGTCGGGAGCGGGACAGCAAGGACACGTCCAAGCTGCTGCTGCTGTACGACGACAACATCCTGGAGAACGACCCCATGAGGGAGAGCAAGGACATCGCCTTCGCCCAGGCCTACCTCAACAGGGTGGGTCACGACCAACGGGCACTCTGACCCAAAGGCACACTGATCCGGACATACACCTGGTACACTGGCACACTTACACATGCACAACGATACCCGACACCTGTTTCACTGAGGCACTGGCGTAACGATAGACTGGGACACTGACAATCGATCCACTGACACATGGGCACACTAATGCTCAATTCACTGATTCATTGGCACACCAACAGCCACCATACTGACGCACAGGCCCACTAATACCTGGTACAGTGATGGACTGGGACACGGATAGCCCGGCAGGTTGAAGCTCTGGCATGCTGTGTGTGACAGCACTGCGAGCCCTGACCCCCTCCCCTCGCCCCCAGGTGCGGGAGGCCCTGCAGGGCTATCCCGGGAAGGTGGAGGAGTTCCTGGGGGTGCTGTACGAGTTCGAGCGCGGCCGGGAGCAGCGCAGCGCGGTGGAGCTCTTCAGCCAGCTGAGGGCCGTGCTGACCGACTGGCCGGACCTGCTGCGGGACTTCGCCGCCTTCCTGCTGCCTGAGCAGGCCCTGGAGTGCGGGCTGGTAATTATCGAGCGTGCCGGTGCCGCGCTGCTCCGATTCCACCTAGAAAGCCCAGATATTACAGTATTGTGTTTTTCGGGAAATTCCAGTTGCATCTCCAGACGGTCGTTTTGAGACATCTGATTTCATGCTCACCCACTTTGGAGACGCCAGTCGTTCTAGGGTTTGGCCCGCGGCTGTGTAGCCTCCAGACGCACCTCTCTGACACGCCCGCCTGTCAGGACCGGACCTCTGACGGTCTGTGAGCTCAGCGGTGCCTGACAGGAGTGCTGTCTGCTCCCGGGTGTCAAAACGGGTTTCTCTCTTTTTCTCTCTCCGGCGTTCTGCACCCGTCTCGTCCCCCCCCGAACCCCCTGGCCAGTTTGCGGAGCAGCAGGCGTTCGAGCGCAGCCGCCGGTTCCTGCGCCAGCTGGAGATCTGCTTCGGGGAGAACTCCTCCCAGTACCAGAAGATCGTCAAGGCCCTGCAAGTGGGGCCCGAGCTCAGCCCTGCAGGCGTCGAGGAGGTACGGCGTGCGATCTCTCTCCCTGCTCGAGCTTTCTCCTCATTCCCGGCTCCCTCTTCCCTCTGTTTCCTTCCTTCCCACTTTATCGCTCTCTCTCCAGCCCTCTTTCTCTTTTCCTCACCCGTCTTTATCTCTCTCTCCCTCCCTTGCTCAGCTAAAGGTTCAGATGGCATCCCTGCTGAAGGGCCACAGCCACCTGGAGGGAGAATTCTGGGTGTTTTTCGACGAGCTGCGCCCCCCTCCGTCGCGGCCGGGGCAGTTCGAGGAGGCGGCGTGGCCGGAGGAGGGTGAGGGGTGTGCGGAGGGGGGCTTCGAGGAGGTCACCCTGCCTGACCTGGAGGAGGAGGAGGAGTCACACAAGATCCCGCCCATCACGGGGCGGGGCAAGAGGAGGAAAGAGATGGGTTCCCACGGCAATGAAAAGGTCAGAGGTTGCGAGTGGGCAGGGTTACAGAAAATCTGAGGTCTTGCGGTATTGCAAGGAAATTGAACAGGCAAAACATCGTTTGCCATTTTTTTAAATGTTCGCGTGTCCTGGTGTTTCGTTACTGACATCCCCAGCTCCTAGTGTAAAGGTTTTGGTTTTCCTGTGAGCCCTTGAATCCCATCCCTGTTGCACAACGTGGTTGTGTAGTTTGTTTCAGACACCCACCACTCTTTGCGTTAAGACTCGCCTCCTGTTCTCAGTCCTAAGTGCTCCTCCTGTAGCCAGTTGTGCCCCCATGCCCAGTGCCCCTGTAAGCCGCTCGGGGTGGCTTCATTCTGATTGGTGGAGTCTTTCTTGACAAAGGAATGCGACTGGCCGGAGGCGGCGAAGGACTGCCCTTGCCCCTGCCACGACTCCGCCCATGACGCTAAACTGCGGCGACACAAGAGAAAGGGCTGCCCGCACTGCCATGTGGCCAAGGTCAGAGGTCATGGGGGGGGGGGGCTGCACATGTGTTGTGTTGTTGTGTTGTGCCTTCTCTGGGCGGGAATGTGTCACTGGCTATGTTTCCATTGAAATGACAAAAAACGATATTGGTGTACTGGGCAAACACCATGCATCCTGGCTGGAAGGAGCAGGACTCCGCCAGTTCCTGCCAATGCCTTGTGATCTGTTCAGCGTGGTCATGAGAACTTGAACGCTGAAACTAGTGCTGCCCTTTTGCGCTCTGCAGGAAACATACACTTCTGCTGCAGTGTGTGTCCCACCCTGAATGTCTCCCACGACTTTAGAGAACCATAATCTCCACTTCGCAGCACGGAGCCTGTTCTTCCCCATCAAGGACTGAAGCAGCATTGCATCTCAACTACATCTTAGTAGCTCGTGACAATCTCTCTCCCCATCTTTCCCCTTCTCTCTCTCTCTGTCCCTCTCAGTTCGAATCCCTGTGTCTCTGGTTGCTTCTGCATGCCTCCATTTCTGTCGATTCCTCAGCGCCGCGCCCGTTCGCGCTGGGGGGAGTGTGTGTTTGTCAGATTCCCTGCCTCTCCGCCTCCCCGTCTCTCTCGCGGTCTTTGTCTGGGACGCGGGTCGTTACAATCTGGTGAGGGTACGGTCCTGGAGCGGTGACGTCTCCCAGGTTCGACTCTCTGATTCCAGTCTGCTGGCGTTCACCCCGGCTGTTTCCTCTCGAACCCAGGGCTCCTCGGACTCCTCCAGGCCCTCGAGAAACAGGGAGCCCTCGGAGCCGGGGGCCAGCAGCCCGGGCAGAGCCTCTGCGGAGGGGCGCCTCGGGGGCGGGGAGGAGGAGGGCGAGGGAAACAGCCCCCCCGCAGGTACGGCGCTGCGGAGCCACACCGCCGGTGTGTCCGATCTGCAGACGAGCGGGTCTCCCACTTCCGTTCTTCTGCGCTCTGTCTCAGGCCCGGCGGGGAGCGGGGTGCGCCCCTGGGACTGCGGAGAAGGGGGGGCCCCTCGGGAGGAGGCGGAGGAGGGCGAGGCCGAGCGCGATAAGGACAGCGGAGGAGGCAGCCCCTCCCCTAAAAAGAGCCGGACGGATGCTGGGGCTGCCGTCGCCACGGAGACAGAAGCCTGGGAGGAGGGCGGATGTCGGGACCCCCAGAGCGCCCCCCGTGCACCACTGCCCTGCTGCAGTGCCCCGCCCCACACCCAGGGGGAGCCGCTGGGGGGGCAGAGTCCCAGCCTCTCCGGCGCCCCCTTGCGCATGAGCTCCGGTTCCGACTCCACAGTCTGTGCCAAAAATATCTCCCTCACTCCCAGCGGGGAGAAGGTCATCTTGTGGAACAGGTGAGAGAGTTTGCTCTTCTGTCTTGGTGTCGCTCTCTCGTATCATTGCTTGCACACGTGTTCCCTGCCCGTGTTGACACAGTGGTTACCGTGCAGGGACAATGAGGGGCTCAGGTCTCAATCATCTCAGTCTAGATCTCAGTCTAACACTGTGGTGTTAGAGTAGCACACAGGGACATGAAGACAGATCAGTGTTCAATTTCCTCTCCTCATCATGCACAAGCCTGCCACACCATTAGGCTGTAAACACATGGTCTGCACACAACTGATGAGGTACCCAGGTTGTAAAAGACAGCTGCGCACCAGGTGCTGTGAAGGCTGTGGGTTGTGGGGATGAGTTGAGTGACTGTCTCCCTGTCTGTGTGCCTCTCCTCTCCTCTCCGCGTCTGCTGTCCGTGGGGCAGGGAGGCGGACCGGGTCATCCTCACCACCTGCCAGCAGCAGGGAGCCAGCCAGGCCACCTTCCAGGCCATCTCCGCCCAGCTGGGCAACAAGACGACCAGTGAGGTGAGGGCTCTTGTCCCACAACCCCGCCCCCCGCCCCCGTGTGTGCAGCAGTGAGCCAATCGGAATCGGTTCCCGGCCACAATTGAGCGAAGTGGGAAGAGGGCGTTTCTTTCGTGACGGGGCGGCTGACACCCCGTCTCCCCCCTACTGCTTTCTCCGCAGGTGTCCCGTCGGTTTCGGGACCTGATGCGGCTCTTCCACACGGCCGCCCGGCAGCTCAGCTCCGAAGACGAGGCCAGCGCGGCCGAGCAGCAGTCCGCCACCGACGAGGAGCTGGACTGACGGAGCCGGGGCCGGTCGGGGCCGGGAATGGGACTGGTGGCACGACGGCCCGGCCCACCAGGACAACACACAACCGGGCCCCATCGAGACGGACCTCGTGTCACACTGACCCTGACCAGGCCAAGACCCGCCTGGCCCAGTCTAAACATTGCTGGCCATCCAGAATGGGACTGGCCGGACAGATCCTGTACCTGTTGATAGAACTGGACTCTGCTCGGTTAATGGGACTGACTGGACCGTGACTGCACCTGGTGGCTCCTGGTTCTCGGGCCGCCCCTGCAGTGCAGACGTGAAGGCTTGAAGGGTTGATGTTGGGCTTACAGGAAGCGCGCGGGCCCCTGTGTCCGAGACCCCCCAGTGTCCGCTGTGGGTCCAGGTGCGTTTTGAGACCTGGGTGGAGACGGACCTGTCAGCAGCACACTGACCCGCCGATCCCCACGGTCCCCAGCGGACTCTCATCACTGTACACACTTCCTCTGGGGGGGGGTTCTTGTTTTGATTTTAAAAAGCGATTTCCTTTAGTAAATTTTAAAAGAACATTTTTTGTATTGTTGAGAAAGACAGTTACACATATATCATTAAACCGTTCTTCAGGAAAGACGTCTGGCATGTGTGAGTTTTTGGGGCTGTCGAGTTGACTCTGCTGGTTGAGAGAGACGCTTGGTGTCTGAGTGGTTACTGGGTTAACAAGCCCTTTCCTGAACACAGGACTTCATGTGTTGAGATTGTTTTACTGCGTTGTTTGCAAGGACCAGGTACAAGGACTTACAGTGCTATTATTGATAGTTACTTCTCAAGTTATTTTATTTTTCAGTTTTATGTCTTCGACAGGTTGCCTGTACTGTATTTAACAGAGCCAACCTGACCTGGCCAATCAGCGCACAGTGGGCGGGCCCCGCTTCTAAATGACGTCACGGTTTCGTATTTTCCACGCCCCCTTCGTTTCCGAACCCAAACCTGGAGACCGCTGTCATCTGAAACTCTTGCTCCTTATGGTGCTGGCTTTCCCTCTTAACTGCCCTCCTTCAGCTGCCTTGCCTTCGTTTCGCTCCTGGTGGCGTTTCTCCCTCATCTGAGAGGAATGGCCCGGCTGTCCGTGCGGCTGCTCTGCCCCGCTGCTCTGCTGGCTCTGGCGGCGCTCGGAGCCGTTGCGGTCGCGGGCGGCGACGTGCTCGAGCTCGGGGACGCGGACTTCGACGGCGCGGTGGCTCAGCACGAGACCGTGCTCGTGGAGTTCTTCGCCCCCTGGTGAGGCTTTGTCCGGTTTGAAAAACGGACCGTTACGAGTCCAGACCGCGGCTCGGATTCGAGAGCCGGTTTCGGAGCAGAGTGTAGCTACAGCCGTATAAATTCTCCATAACACATTTTATTTCTAAGCGCTTGTCAGGAAACTCGAAGCGCTGCACAACACTACCCGCAAACGCCGTTGGCACTGTCCGCTACCGGCCAGTAAACTGTCACTGTACAGAAAGTAATGCAGATAAACACAGACTCGGTACTCTGCGGTAATTAGCTGTAGCTCTGACTTGTTGTTTCTGTCAGCTCCCGACTCTTTAAACGTCTGTACACCAATCTCAAAGCGCTAAAATAGCAACGATGCCATCAGAACCGCAGTTCATTTTTTTTTTTTTAAATACGAATCCGAAACACCTCATAACCGCACATCCAGACTGTCCAGTTGGGTGTTATTATTAGAAAACCTGACTTGCGATTTGTAACGTTTGAAATGTGGGAAGGATGCTTGTAGTTGAGCTGTTTAGACCTATTCAGACAACTTTAGAAAACCTTAGTTTCCCAGTGCGATTTTTCTTCACATATAGCTGAACCACATACTTATACAGATCATTTACATTTAAAAAAGGACCATTTTCCTTCTTTTAAACCTCCTGTATGAAACGTTATGAAGAAGCTATGTCATACTTTGTCCAGTGACAAAGCAACACCACAAACAGCAGGACGGTGGCAGAGCTTTAGTCAGGAAAAAGGGGGTAAAACATTATCAGTATGTAAGCGATGGGGACACAGAATTTTTCTTGAAAATAAGAATTTATCTGGGGTTCAAGACCCTTTCTTCGCCTTTTCTGTCTCCCTTGTCTGTTTTCTCAGGTGTGGTCACTGTCAGAAATTAGCACCAGAGTACGAAGAGGCAGCCACCAGACTGAAGGGAGCAGTGCCGCTAGCTAAGGTAGGCCACTCCAGAGCCACCTGTCAGACTCCCAGCTCACGTGAGCCACTCCAGGTTTTACAGAGCTGTCCGTCAGACTCCCAGTGCACAGCAATCCAATCCACTCCAGGTTTTAAAATGCTGTCAATAACACCCCTAGTCCACAGCAGTCTGATCTACTCCAGGTTTTACAGTGCTGTCAGTCAGACTCCCAGTGCACAGCGGTCTGATCCACTCCAGGTTTTACAGTGCTGTCTTTTGGACTCCCAGCTCACAGCTGGTTGATCAACTCCTGATGTGTAGAAGATCTGTGTTTTGCTGGCCTCT
This sequence comes from Atractosteus spatula, assembly GCF_055471065.1. Taxonomy (NCBI): domain Eukaryota; kingdom Metazoa; phylum Chordata; class Actinopteri; order Semionotiformes; family Lepisosteidae; genus Atractosteus; species Atractosteus spatula. The sequence goes on along the minus strand of NC_142730.1, from coordinate 5,937,909 downwards.
CTGCTGTAATTTGATTACATTTGCATCGACAGGTATGAAAATAAAATGTTTTCACGTTTCCGAAATGGTTCAAACCGCTGTGAAGTGGGAGTCTGTTCTGTGTCTCCGTGCTCGGTCCCAGGAATAGATCTGATCTTCTGTCCCAAAACTGCGAGTCTCGTTTGGGTCTGGATTTGGAGCATTCAGGGCTCTGCTGAAAGTGTGTGAATGAAAGACCGGGGTCGGGTCAGACTGAGCAGGAATGATGAGGGTGGGGAGGGAGTGTCTGGGCGCACTGTTGCCACTCTGACCCCCCCCCCCCCCGTTTCAGGTGGACTGCACGGCCCACTCGGAGACCTGCAGCAGGTTCGGGGTGAACGGGTACCCCACCCTCAAGATCTTCCGGAACGGGCAGGAGTCCTCGGCCTACGACGGGCCGCGCACAGCAGGTGAGCGATGAGCACCCGGACTGGGGGTACAGGAGCGGGACTCTGTACCCCTGGACTCTTCCCTGCTGCCTCTGCACTTTTCACTTTTCTCCTCCTCCTCCTGCTGCTGCTTTGAGCTTTTTATGTGTCGTTATTGACCCCTCTCCTGCATCTCCTCTGCCCTCCTCCTCGTCCCGAGCGCGCTGTCCCGTTCCGACGCTGTGAGGAAGCCATGGCCCAGGCAGACAGTCTGTCCGGACGCAGAGCCAGACCTGAGGAATTTAAATCAAGGGGTGTTGTGTCGTCCAGTGAGATAATAATGCAATTATTTCGAATATTATGGGAAATTTTGGTCACTTCGATACGATATAAGATAACGCAAGAATCAGTCCAGAGAGGAGTGACCTGATAACATTCTGTTTTTAATGTCCTACACTGTCTGGCTTGAGGAGCTCGATCTCTTCAGACCAGATTCAAGTATGTACACAAGGGCAAACTACAGGGAGATGCTTCTCTACACAGAGGGTGGTGGGTGTCGGGAACAGGCTGTCCAGCCATGTTGTTGAAGCCGATATGCTGAGACCCTAGGACGAAACCAGCACCAAGTAGCCTCCTTCTCCCCTTGACTGTGGTCTTCCTGGCGATCCAGCCTGGCAGGGGCTGAAGGTGTGGAAGCCGAGAGCCGCTCGTGGGTGACGCGGTCTCTCTCTGCGAGCTGGCCGCTCTCCCGCTCTCCTGACGCAGTCTCTCTGTGTTGCGTGTGCAGACGGCATCGTCAGCTACATGAAGAAGCAGGCCGGGCCCAGCTCGGTGGAGCTCAGGACCGAGGAGGACCTGGACTCCTTCGTCGGCCACTTCGATGGCAGCGTGGTGGGTGAGTCTGGCCCCAGGACCCCGCGCAGGGGATCAGAGACGTCGGGTTCGGCCTGGTCCTTTGTCTGTGCTTGTCGCAGCTTTTCCAGACATGACAAACAAAACAGCCGCAGATCAGGTTTACAAAGGCAGCAAAAAGCAGAGACAGCAGGGCTGTCTTTAAGACCCCGGATGCTTCATTGACCCCTTAATTGGCCTAATGATGTGCCTAACTGCATCTTTACTAATGTTTTCAGGTCCTGAAGAGAGAGCAGTTTCAATTTGCTTGAGTTACTCAAGAGATTAGACGGATGCTCTGAAAACACCAGTTTCCGATAGATTTCCATTATTTTGTCCATCAGGTAAATGAATAGGTAATTTGCATTTTGGTCATTAATTAGCTGCTCTTTTAGGTGAATTGGACGGTAATTGACAAGTTAGTTATCAATTAGGTTCTGAGTTTGGTGCAGGAGAAGTGAATTAACAAGTTAGTGATCAATGAATTAGTTAGATTCTCCATGAGGTGGCTTTGATGTTTGCTCAGGGGTCCCAGGACGACTGTCCCTCTTCCTGATGCTGACATGACGCCAGCTGTTCCCTTGGCACTGCCGTCACCCTCCTCTGCTCTTCTCCCCTCCACAGGCTTCTTCCTGGGGCCGGAGAGCGCTGACCTGGCCGAATTCCTGCGGGCGGCCAGCGCCATGAGGGACAGCTACCGATTCGCCCACACCAGCGCGGAGAGCCTGCGGCAGAGGCACGGCGTGCAGGGCGAGTGAGTGAGGGCGGGGGGGAGGGGGGCCGGCACGCCTCCTGTCTGTGACAGCTCTGCTGCCTCTGCCTCTCTCTGCCCCCAGGGCGGTGCTGCTGTTCCGGGCCCCGCGGCTGGCCAGCAAGTTCGAGGAGAGCGTGGTGAGGCACCGCGGCGCCGTCCGCCCTGACGCCCTGCGCAGGTTCATCCGGGAGAACACGTGAGCGCCTTCCTCTCTCTCCCTTCACTCTCTCTCCTCTCTCCCCCCTTTCTCCTCTCTCCTCTCTCCTCTCTCCCCTTTCTCCTCCCTTCACTCTCCCTCCGCTCTCTCCTCTCTCCACTCTCTCCTCTCTCCCTCCACTCTCTCCTCTCTCCCTTCACTCTCTCCTCTCCCTTCACTCTCCCTCTGCTCTCTCCTCTCCCCCCTTTCTCCTCTCTCCTCTCTCTCTTCACTCTCCCCCCCCTTTCTCCTCTCTCCTCTCTCCCTTCACTCTCCCTCTGCTCTCTCCTCTCCCTTCACTCTCCCTCTGCTCTCTCCTCTCCCCCCTTTCTCCTCTCTCCTCTCTCCCTTCACTCTCCCTCCACTCTCCCCTCTCCCTTCACTCTCCCTCTGCTCTCTCCTCTCCCCCCTTTCTCCTCTCTCCTCTCTCCCTTCGCTCTCCCTCCGCTCTCTCCTCTCTCTGGTGTAAACAGAAACTGTCAGGGTCAGCAAAACTGTCTGGGGGCTCAGGCTGTGTTAAAGCACTGCACTGAACCGGGCTGATCTGATCCGTTTTTGGAGAACTAGCACGAGTTCTAATTCAGGCGGACAGCGGTGTGGCTCATTCCTGACCTGTTCCTGCCCCCCCCCACCTCGTGTCGTTGGGCAGATTTGGAATGTGCCCTCACCTGACCCACGAGAACAGGGAGCAGCTGATGAGGCAGGACCTGCTGACCGCTTTCTATGAGCTGGACTACCTGCGCAACCCCAAGGGCTCCAACTACTGGCGGAACAGGTGAACTGCGGGGGGGGGGCTTGCACAGTGCTGGGGGGAATCGGGGTCCCTAGTGGCAGCCGAGGGGGCCGGCAAGTTCCAGCTGCCCCAGGGCTGTGAGAAGACTACGCACAGCATTCGTAAGGCCACAGTTAGCACCCTGTTGACAGTCCAGGCCACCCTGTTACAGAAAGGACCAGGTTAACTCCTGGCCTAAGAGCAGTGTCCTACACAGGCAGGCGAGAGCAGGGCTCGATTGTCCATTGTCCATTACTGGACAATGACCCATCTAGTGAGTTAATTACTGAACGACCTGACTCCTTCTTGCTTAATTAAGTAAGGGTTAATTGGCTAGCGTTCTGGTTTCGTCACTGGAAGGTTGTGGGTTCAAACCCGAGGTGAGACACTGCTGTTGTATCCTTGAGGGAAGATCTTTCACCCGAATCAAAACGCCCAGCTATGCAACAAGGGTTCTAATATATATTGATATTTCTATTTATGTGATAAATATAACTAACCCTGGTGCTGCAGATGATGTGGATTAGTTAAAGATCAGCTAGACTCATGATTTGGAGCAGCCTGGAGTTCAGCTGCTGAACTTTATCACCCCTGAGACAAAGGAGCTTGACGCCTTTAGTTTTGAAGAGAGGATGATGAGGGCACAAAAGTCAACCCAGGGGAACAGTTCAGAGTTCGCAGTGACCCAGGGAGACAAGAGGGAACTGCATTAAGGACTGGGAACAGGAGACGTTTCCTTACAAAGAGGGAGGTAGGGGTGTGCAACAAGATGCCCAGCCATGTTGTTGAAGCCTATACCCTGGTTAACTTCAAGAAACAGCAAGGTAAGATTCTCTAATCATGACAGGAGGCACTTCTTTACACAAAGGGTGGTGGAAGAGTGGAACAAGCTGCCCAGCCACGTGGTATAAGCCGATTTCCCTGGGAACCTTCGAGAAGCAGCAGGATGAAATTCTGGGGATCAAAACAAACTTCTGGGTCTCCTCTCCTTGGTTACTGATGTCTCGCATTGAGTAGTTGCAGGCTGTCCCTGAACCAGACCAGGTTAAGGCCAGTGATTTCGGAACGCAAGTGCAGTTTTCTTGACGTCTCTGGTGTCATACCTGTGCCTGCCCCCTCTCTCCCCCCGGCAGGGTGATGATGGTGGCGTCTCGCTTCGCGGGGCGCGGCCTGAGCTTCGCCGTGGCGGACCGCCGGGCCTTTCCCGACGAGCTGGAGGAGTTCGGGCTGGAGGGCGCGGAGGGGGAGCTGCCGGTGGTGGCCGTGCGCACCGTGCTGGGGCAGAAATACGTCATGCGAGAGGAGTTCACGTGAGTGTGGGAGAGCGCGCGCCGTTTCTGGATGTGTGTGTCCCCAGCGCCGTCATAGCGGAGGGCCTGGTTCTGTCCCAGAACCAGAGGGCCCAGTTCTGTGTTGCGTCAGCCGTGCACTGCGACAGGAGGAGTTGAAGCCTGCTCCTTCCTTGCGACGCCACTGGTCGCTCTGTCGGAGCCCTGCTGTGGTCAGCCTCCAGGCCCTCCGCGTGTCCTGTGCTGCTGTCTGCTGTGTCCTGCCCTGGTCAGCGTGTGAGGTGGTGTTCCCCCAGGCGCGACGGGAAGGCTCTGGAGAGGTTCCTGGAGGATTACTTTGCCGGGAGGCTGAAGCGCTACCTCAAGTCGGAGCCCGTTCCCGAGAGCAACGACGGTCCAGTCAAGGTCAAAATCACTCTGGAGACACTGCTGTCCCTCTCCTCTCACACTGCCCCTGAACTCACACACTGACACACCCCTGACTGGACTGGAGACACTGCTGTCCCTCTCCTCTCACACTGCCCCTGAATTCACACACTGACACCCCCCTGACTGGACTGGAGACACTGCTGTCCCTCTCCTCTCACACTGCCCCTGAATTCACACATTGACACACCCCTGACTGGACTGGAGACACTGCTGTCCCTCTCCTCTCACACTGCCCCTGAATTCACACACTGACACCCCCCTGACTGGACTGGAGACACTGCTGTCCCTCTCCTCTCACACTGCCCCTGAATTCACACACTGACACCCCCCTGACTGGACTGGAGACACTGCTGTCCCTCTCCTCTCACACTGCCCCTGAATTCACACATTGACACACCCCTGACTGGACTGGAGACACTGCTGTCCCTCTCCTCTCACACTGCCCCTGAATTCACACACTGACACACCCCTGACTGGACTGGAGACACTGCTGTCCCTCTCCTCTCACACTGCCCCTGAATTCACACATTGACACACCCCTGACTGGACTGGAGACACTGCTGTCCCTCTCCTCTCACACTGCCCCTGAATTCACACACTGACACCCCCTGACTGGACTGGAGACACTGCTGTCCCTCTCCTCTCACACTGCCCCTGAATTCACACACTGACACCCCCCTGACTGGACTGGAGACACTGCTGTCCCTCTCCTCTCACACTGCCCCTGAATTCACACACTGACACCCCCCTGACTGGACTGGAGAAACTGCTAGAGACACTGATCTGTTTTCTTCATACCGGCCAGAGCTCCTGTACGATGAGGTGTTTCATCGTGACTTTCGTGTCCCATGCTGGTGAGCAGGTGGTGGTAGCGGAGACCTTTGACGAGATCGTGAACGACGCCTCCAAGGACGTTCTGATCGAGTTCTACGCTCCCTGGTGTGGACACTGCAAGAACCTGGAGCCCAGATACACCGAGCTGGGCCAGCAGGTGGGGTTTCAGCCATTGGGCATGCACAGCCGTCCCGTCCTGGGGCTCGGCCGCGCCTCTGCTGATGCGCTGCCTCTCTGCTCTTGCAGCTGTCTGGGGACCCCAATATCGTGATCGCCAAGATGGATGCCACCGCCAATGACGTCCCAGAAGGCTACGACGTTCAGGGGTGAGGGAACAGAGTCACTGAGCATCAGTCACGCCTTCTTCGTCTTTGTCATCATCAGTTTGGGAACCCCCCACCCCCTCCCACCATGCACCTGTCCCGCCCTCCCGCTCTCTCCCCTGCTGTTTTCAGCGCGAGCTGTTCTGAATCTTGCAGTGGGTCATATTCAAGTAAATAATCCTTATACTTATATAGCACTTTTCTGGACACTCCACTCCAAGGACTTTACAGGTAATGATGTCCCCTCCAACACCACCAGTGTGCAGCCCCACCAGGATGATGCACCAGTACGCTCCCCAAACACCAGCTCTCAGAGGGAAGGAGAGCAGAGTAATGGAGCCAGTTCAGAGACGGGGATTATTAGGAGGCCATTACCGGTAAAGGCCAGGGGGAGATCTGGCTCAGGACACCAGGGTAACACCCCTACTCTTTTCGAGAAACACCCTGGGATTTTTAATGACCACAGAGAGTCAGGACCTCAGATTTACATCTCATCTGAAGGATGGCGTGTTTTTACAGTATAGTGTCCCCTTCACTGTACTGGGGCATTAGGAACCACACAGACCGCAGGGTGAGCGCCCCCTACAGGCCTCATTAACACCTCTTCCAGCAGCAACCTTAACTTTTGAAGGAGGTCTCTCATCCAGGTACTGACCAGGCTCACACCTGCTGGGCTCCAGTGGGCTGCCAGCTGGGAGCTGCAGGGTGATACGGCTGCTGGCTGTACATGAAAACAGAGCCAGGAGAGGGCGTCGATGATCTGAGAGTGCAGATGCACACCTGGCCTCATTCTCATTAAACCTGGCTGTTCTCTGATTTCCTCTCAGATTTCCCACCATCTACTTTGCCCCCGTGGGCCAGAAGGACGCCCCCAGGAGATACGAGGTGAGTGCCAGGCCGTCGGCTCGCCCACAGACCTTCACTCGCTTCACTCTGTCCGAACTGACGCACTCCTGCACGGCGGCCGTCCCGAGCCATCGAGCCGCAGGGTTTGGGGGGGGGGGGGGGGCGTGTGCGCGTTGCCCGCCGCAGAGACGCCTGACGGCGTGTTTTCTGGCGCTCTCCAGGGCCGGCGGGACGTGAAGGATTTCCTCGAGTACCTGAAGAGGGAGGCGAGCCACGCGCCTGTCCTGCACGGAGCGAGGGAGGACCTGTGAGGAGGAGGAGGAGAGAGATGGAAAACAGCAGGGAGGGGGAGGGAGGGGGGGAGAAATGAGGTGAACGAGAAGAGGGTGGGATAGGAGAGATGGAGAGATGAGGAGGAGGAGGAGGGGGGAGAGATGAGGAGGAGGAGGAGGGGGGAGAGATGAGGAGGAGGAGGAGGGGGGAGAGATGGAGGGATGGGGAGGAGGAGGAGGAGGGGGGAGAGATGGAGGGATGGGGAGGAGGAGGAGAGATGGAGGGATGAGGAGGAGGAGGAGAGATGGAGGGATGAGGAGGAGGAGGAGAGATGGAGGGATGGGGAGGAGGAGGAGGAGGAGGAGAGATGGAGGGATGGGGAGGAGGAGGAGGAGGAGGGGGGAGAGATGGAGGGATGGGGAGGAGGAGGAGGAGGGGGGAGAGATGGAGGGATTGGCTGGGGGGGGGGGAGAGATGGAGGGGGAGGAGGAGTGGGGACTGGGAGAGCACTGCGCAGATGGAGGGGAAAGGTCTCTGCTCTCTGCACAGTCCTGCACGCTGTCGGTCAGCTGGCTGAGGGGCTTCGCTCGGACCTGCAGGTTCCCTCCCCAGCTGTCCGGCTGTTCTTGTCACACTTGAATCTATCATGTAGGAAAACCCTCTCTCGGCAGTTCTGTCAAGTTTTGAGCTGGAGAAATGGCAACACCAAAGGAGTTGGGAGTCACTCTCTGCAGTTGGGAAAACTCTGCACCTGAGATAGGAGCTACACCCTCCCAGAGAGATCCGCTGAGGGAGGGGGGCACTCTACAGAGCTCACCTGAGAGAGGCAGGACTGATCCATTTCCTGTTGAACAGGGGGTCTACAGTACAGAGCTCACCTGAGAGAAGACGGTCTACTGTATAGAGCTCACCTGAGGGGAGAGGGACTGGTCCATTAAGTATTGGGGCAGGGGGGTCCACTGGACAGAGCTCACTTGAGAGAGGAGGGACACATCCATTCCCAAAGCAGTGGGCCAGGCTGCTGTGCATCAGGAGCCTGACTGAAAACATCCTAAAACCAGAGTAGGTCAGACTGCTGTGAAGCAGGAATGCAATCGTCATTCCTGTAAATGTTACACATTGCTTTTTCTGGGGGATTTTTTTGTTATCCTGTTGGGCTGTTTTTATTTGTGTTCAAATTGTTTCCACAATAAAGTGAAACAAAAACATTTTTTGCAGCAGGAGTTACTTTTAGCTTGTTCATGTGTGTACAATATTGTTTGATTATAATGTTACAGTTTGGGATGTAAGTGTTAGGACTTTTTGTTCCAGATTGTTCTGATTAAAATGATGGGCTGAATTGTCACCTCTTATTTATAATGTTTTAATGTATTTAAAGTTTCTATAGATTTAAACAGTTATTAGTGTTTGTATAGGACTTTTTATCCCAAAACTCTCCACATTAAAGGAGGAATTCACTAAATCCTCTGCATCATGATGAAGGAGTGTTAATGTGAAAATACAGAGGAGCTGGACTGACTGTCTGTACAGTTACTCTCCAGCTCTGATGATGATGAAGGAGTGTTCATGTGAAGATACAGAGGAGCTGGACTGAGTGTCTGTACAGTTACTCTACAGCTCTGCTGATGATGAAGGAGTGTTAATGTGAAGATACAGAGAAGCTGGACTGAGTGTCTCTATACTCTTCTCGGTATACTAGAACTGCAAGTCCCAGCATGCGTCTGTTCAGCGCATGTGCAGTTGCCTAACGGTCTTTGCATGGGCTGAGGAATGAACAAAGCGCACCGCAGTTTGCATGATTTTGCTGGTTTACGTCCATTCACGTTTACGATTTATTTTCTTCCTGGAAGTTGTGCTTCAGTTTTAAAATGACATTTTTAAACAAGACTACAGAAAGTTAATTCTAATAATTTGTGAAAGCCAGGGTTACACTCCCGCTACCCACGAGGAGCTCCGGGTACCGGACATAGTAACTACCTGACAACGCCCCTGTTAGAGCCCGGATCTTCTCCCGCCTGTGAATGGTCCCCGCATAAGTCTATCAAAAAGAGTTCGCAGCATCGTTGGATCGTGCTGGTGTCAATCATTTTCTCATTTATCTGATTGGCGGATACGTCTATGGGGTCCCGCCTATCCTCCAAGAACTTAACCGGCCTAAGTATTTTTCCTACCCAGGCGCTCGCCTCCGGTTTCTGTCCTTCTGATTGGTTGAGACAGCTGCACGTCAAGTTAACTGTGGTTGTAATTGGCTGGATTCTCCCCCAGAGCCCCTCCCTCTCCGCACGCTCTGTCTCTCGCTCAGTGCAGAAGGTTCCAGTCGGTTGTCAAGACTCACGCCGCAACGATGATGGGCAGACCGGTTCTAGTTTTGAGTGAGTATTCAATAAAATAATAATGAAGCGTTTTATGAGAACAGGGCGGTGTTGAACGCAGATCTGTCGCCCGGTGCCGGTGCTATTGTAGCCGGTTAAAACCCCGTCTCTTTTCCCATGACGGAGTAGGGTTTCGGGCTGCGCCTCGGCCTGGCCGGCAAACACGGAGTCCCATCCAAAGACTTGACGAGCCCGACCGGCCTGCGTGTCGTGAGGGCGCTTTTGTAGTATCGAGACCCGTGGGCTGACGTTAAAAAAAAAATCTTTTTTTTTTTAAGTTCGTTTGGCTTTTTCCGCAATGCACATCCTCGGAATCCCGGAGTTTGCCAAGTCATTCCGTGTAAATCCACTGGCTGGAGCTCGGCTTGATCTGCGGGTCGCCGGGGGCCTGACGTGAGCGGCGCGATTTCCAGGCGGGGACGAGTGTGAATTGGACGGTATTAGATTCCTCTCGGGAGGGTCTTCATGCTGCTCCGGTATTTAGTAACATTAACCTCTTGCCTTCTGCCGAGCGTGGTCCTGCGCTCCTATTCCCCACCGGGGACGGGGGCTGAGGCGATACCGTTGAACTGACCCGGTTTTCTCGGGAAAGACCCCTTTTTTAAAAATAATCTTCCTTCTGTTAGGTCAGAACACCAAGAGGGAGTCTGGCCGAAAGGTCCAGACGGGCAACATCACTGCCGCGAAGGTAAGAGTCGGGTTCAGCCCGGAGGTGGGGAGCCGGTTCTGTTCGGGAGGTGCTCGGTGCCGAGCTGGTCGGCGGTCCACCGTTAACGCGTTTCGTTCCGGTTTCGTTTGCAGACCATAGCGGACGTGATACGGACCTGCCTGGGCCCCCGAGCCATGATGAAGGTAAGGAGCAATTGTGGCGTCCGGCTTTAAAACAGCAGAGGAGTTAGAAACGAGAGGGGTCGTTCTGTTTCATGTGGTTAAGTGATCCCAGGATCTCATCTAGTCCTGTCTGGAAAGAAACCAGCGTCTCGGCTTCAACAGCAAGGCTGGTTGGGCTGTTCCAGACACTCGCCACTCTTTGTGTAGAAGAGTGCCTCCTGTTATCAGCTGTGCTGAGCCCGGAGTGCGGATCCTGGTCCTGATGCCGGCAGTGTGAAGTTATCCAGTGCCTCCTGCCTTGCGTGCCCTGCTGTGGGGCATGTAGATAGTGTGTGTGTGTGTGTTGGGAGTCTCTGCGCGGGGCCGTGACTGTGTCCCCCCCCCCCTCTCTCTGCAGATGCTGCTGGACCCCATGGGGGGGATTGTGATGACCAACGATGGCAACGCCATCCTGCGAGAGGTGAGAGCCCCCTCTTTCCCTTTCGGGCCGGGGCGGGTCTCGCGCTACAGGGAGCGTCGCTGTGCTCCACGCAGAAGCACAGCCGTGGCTCCCTCACCAGAGGAGCCGCCCAGCCCCCCTCAGCCCGTTTCTTAACTAGTACAAAACTGAGCCAGGGCTCTCGTCCTTCTTTCAATAAACGGCTGGACATCTGAGAATCGTCTTCCATCACAATGGCTGGGCAGCTTGTTCCACGCTCCCGCAATCCTCTGTGTAAAGCAGCCCTGGGTTTGAATGCCCTTCCTTGTAGTTTCCACTCGTGCCCTCTGGTTTGAGATTCTCTGTTCGTTCTTAAGGGGTCTGCCGGGTTGGAGCTGTCGGTGCCCTTGGGGGTTTTGATTGTGTGACTTCAGGCCCCTTGTCGTGTTCTCTGTTCTCTGGACTAAAGAGATTCAGTTCCTTCAGCCGTAAGGTGGCTTTTGTGCGGGGGGGGGTTATGTTTGTGTGCGTTTGAAGTCCAGTTACCGCGCCCATGCCTCTGCCCATCCCGTAACAACCCGTGCCCTCTCCACGCAGATCCAGGTGCAGCACCCTGCTGCCAAGTCGATGATCGAGATCAGCCGCACGCAGGACGAGGAGGTGGGAGACGGGACCACATCGGTCATCATCCTCGGTAGGACCCTCGGGGTAGCCCTGCGCCACGACTGCAGGGCAGAGACACCTTGAACATAAAAAAGCCATTCCGCCCATCCAGCCTGTTCGTTAGTTAACTAATTGATCTGATCTTCAACAACATGGCTCTGCAGCAGGTTCTACACTCCCACAACCCCTTTCAGCAAAGTAGTGCCTCTATATTTCAGTATTCAGTCAGCCTTCCTGGAGTTTCTGCTTGTGTCTTCAGCTTTTTTCTTTCTGAAGTCCTTTACCTTTCATTCTGAAGGACTCCTCTAGGTTTAGTGTCGGTGTCTGTGAGGATTTTGAATGCTTGTATGAGATCCCCTCATAGTCTTCTCGGATAGAGACCAAAAAGACTCAGTTCCTCCAACCTGTCAGTGTGAGACACTCCCTTCAGACTGAAGAGACTCAGTTCCTCCAACCTGTCAGTGTGAGACACTCCCTTCAGACTGAAGAGACTCAGTTCCTTCAGCCTGTCAGTGTGGGACGCTCCCTTCAGACTGAAGAGACTCAGTGACCAGAATTGTACTCGGATTTCTAAATGTGGCCTTACTAGTGTGTTACATTGGTAGCATTTTTCAACATTGATTTTAATGCTATAAGTGTCTCACCTGGGACTTGAACCCACGACCGTCCAGTTGGAGCCCAGAACCCCTGAGCGCTCCTCCACACTGCTGTGCAGCTGTCGTTGTCCTGTTCCAACGCTTCTTGTCTGTGTCCCAGCCGGAGAGATGCTGTCCGTGGCGGAGCAGTTCCTGGAGCAGCAGATGCACCCCACGGTGGTGATCGGAGCCTACAGACAGGCCCTAGACGACATGATGACCGCGCTCAAGGACATCAGGTACTGTCTGCGCCCCCCGTTGTCCCGTCCTGCACAGAACCCCGGTTATTATCATAAAAAACTTTTTTATATAGCGCCTTTAAAGGTGGCTTCTCCAAGTGCTTTACAGAATGACAACAGAAAAATACACAAGATAAGGCCAATGAAAATATGCAATGAGAGGAGAGTAGATGGGGGGGGCTGAATTCGGCAGGGGCAGTGGGGTAAATAACAGAACCAGACAAGTAAAGGTCCTTCTAAAGAAGGTGGCTTTGAGTCCAGATTTGGAGGAGTTTAGGGAAGGTGACTCTCGCTTCACGGTCTTCTTCCCCTCCCAGCACACCGGTGGACGTGAACAACCGCGCAATGATGCTGAGTATCATCAACTCGGCCATCAACACCAAGGCCATCAGCCACTGGTCCGAGCTGGCCTGCGGCATCGCGCTGGACTCCGTGCGCACCGTGGAGCTGGAGGAGAACGGCCGCAAGGAGATCGACATCAAGAAGTACGCCAAGGTGGAGAAGGTGGGTGCCGCCCCTGCGCTGGGGCCTCTCGGGGTCCCCGTGACGATCGCCGCGGCTCCGCAGGGCTCCAGCTGTGTCGCGCGGTTTAGAGATCAGCCGGCCACGCGCAGGCGCTGGTGCAGAGAAGATGGGGGCGTTTCCTTCAGGGCGCGTAGCGGGCGAGACCCGGAACACGACGCCCTGCTGGGGCTTCCCCGTGCCTTCCTGTTGGCAGCCGTGTTTAACGTCCCCCCCTCCTCTCTCTCTCTCCCCGCAGATCCCGGGCGGCATCATCGAGGATTCGTGCGTCCTGCGCGGCGTGATGGTGAACAAGGACGTGACGCACCCCCGCATGCGCCGGATGATCAAGAACCCGCGGATCATCCTGCTGGACTGCTCCCTGGAGTACAAGAAGGGGGAGAGCCAGGTGTGTGTCGAAGGAGCTCTGTCATGGACCGGGGACCAGTCTATCGCTGTGTGAAGGGGGGGGGGGCTTGTTTTCATCTGTTCCCTTGGAGGTCTGGGGGCAGACAGACCCCCACTGACAGTTGGATGGGCAGAATCATTGATCTGGCGTTCTCAGTAATGGTCTTCTCTGGTGCACGACCCAAACTGACAGGGACAGTGTAGCTCATCGGAGAGGTGACTCCCCCCCCTGCAGGAAGTGGAACTGTCCTCTACTGTCAGGGGTCAGGGCAGGTTTTGGGTTTGGCTTCACCTTGTTACAGACAAGATAGCTTCTTCTGTTTGCGTATGTGTGAGCAGAGGCCCCCGACAAATCAACAACAGGGCATTTAGGGCTCTGGACTACCTGGAGATGAAGATCAGAAGGGTTGAGCCAGGTTGGTTGAAGGTTCTCCAGACCAGTGAAACCAGTCACCCCCGGCCTCATGATGGGGGCCCAGCAGTTAGCCTGCTCTAAATGGGGACCTTGGCGTGGTGATTTCTGGAACCCCTTGCGTGGGAACTGCCCCCCTGCCCTCAGGGGCCCTGGGTAGGGGAAGAGACTCAGTCAGGTGTGCGTGCCCTGAGCCTGTGCTCCTGTCGTCCCTGGCCAGACGGACATCGAGATCACGCGCGAGGAGGACTTCGCCCGCATCCTGCAGCTGGAGGAGGAGTACATCCAGCAGATCTGCGAGGACATCATCCGCCTCAAGCCCGACGTGGTCTTCACCGAGAAGGGCATCTCTGGTAAGGGCATTGCCACACCCCCTGCCTGCATCTGCAGAGCTGCCGAGCGGCCTGTGTGCTGATGTGGCCAGGGGTCCTGCTCCTGGAGGAATGTGCTTCCCTGATCTGCTGGCTTGTTCTGAATTGTGTTTAACTTGTTTCTTTGGTCACTCGTGTCAGAAGTCCTCTACTTTAAGGCAACTATTTCCGACAGCTTGAATCAGTGAAAATGTTGCCAACAACATGTTGTGAGAAGCAGCGCTGTATTCCATCTCAAATTGCATTTCCTGACATTAAATGCTACGCAGCCCGTTCTGAGCTTGCTGTTACTTCTGGTTTAACGGCGTCTGCTAGTCAGTAAGGTGATGAAGAGACACCAGTGGGGCACCAGACTTTCCACAGTGGGAATTTCTTCCTCCTGCAGAGATCAACAGGGTACATCTCCGGCAGCCCACTTGAATAAGAGCAGTTCTGACTGCTGCAGGGTTGATCATTTCAAATCCTGGTTGGGCTTTTAAGAACCTAATTTAGAAGCAGGCCTCCGAAAGCGCAGAATCGACGAGCTTGTGATTAAGACGACGTGACCCTGTGAGTGTACATGCACTGAAACTCGAACCGCTGTCTCTGTCTCCTCCCAGACCTGGCCCAGCATTACCTGGTGAAGGCCAACATCACAGCCATCCGCCGCGTCCGCAAGACGGACAATAACAGAATCGCCAGGTGAGTCGGGGGTCCCGGGTGTGGGCGTGTGGCTGGAGATGGGGGCGACTCCGCAGCGTGTCCTGACCCCTCCCCCCCGTATGCGTTCCCAGGGCGTGCGGAGCTCGGATCGCCAGCCGCACGGACGAGCTGCGCGAGGAGGACATGGGCACGGGCGCCGGCCTCTTCGAGGTGAAGAAGATCGGGGATGAGTATTTCACCTTCATCACAGAGTGCAAGGACCCCAAGGCCTGTACCATCATCCTCCGAGGAGCCAGCAAAGAGATCTTGGCGGTGAGCGGCTCTCTGCCCTTCGTCCTGTCCCCCTGCCTCCTGTCCAGCCTGTCTCTCTAACTGCTCCCCTACCTGCCTGTCTCATACACTATTGTTATTGAGAGACAGGCTCACTATTTCTCAGGCTGGGAAAGGAGATCACACACTGTATTATTATTATTATATTATATTATTATATTATATTATCTGTCCCAGGAGGTGGAGCGGAATCTCCAGGATGCCATGCAGGTCTGCCGGAATGTGCTGTTGGACCCTCACCTGGTGCCGGGAGGGGGCGCCACGGAGATGGCCCTGTCCCACCGCCTGATGGAGCGCGCCAAGAGCATGACGGGGGTGGAGCAGTGGCCCTACCGCGCGGTGGCCCAGGCGCTGGAGGTCATCCCTCGAACCCTCATCCAGAACTGCGGGGCCAGCACCATCCGCGTGCTCACCTCCCTCCGGGTACGCCGGCGCCGGGGCCCGTTCGGACCGCTTGCAGGCTGCGACCCCGCCTCGCGTTAACTGTGGTGTCTCTCCCCCAGGCGAAGCACACGCAGGAGGGCTGTGTGTCGTGGGGGGTGAACGGGGAGACCGGCGCCCTGGTCGATATGAAGGAGCTGGAGATCTGGGAGCCGCTGGCCGTCAAGGCTCAGACTTACAAGACTGCTGTGGAGGTGAGGGCCTGTGGACAGTCTAGACCGAGTCTGCAGTGTCTGCTGAGCACACTAACACTCCATCATCCTCAGAGCTCAAGGAGCGGATGAGCTGGACTGAGTGTCTTTACAGTGACTCTCCAGCTCTGATGATGATGAAGGAGTGTTAGTGTGAAGATACAGAGGAGCTGGACTGAGTGTCTTTACAGTGACTCTCCAGCTCTGATGATGATGAAGGAGTGTTAATGTGAAGATACAGAGGAGCTGGACTGAGTGTCTGTACAGTTACTCTACAGCTCTGATGATGATGAAGGAGTGTTCATGTGAAGATACAGAGGAGCTGGACTGAGTGTCTGTACAGTTACTCTCCAGCTCTGATGATGATGAAGGAGTGTTCATGTGAAGATACAGAGGAGCTGGACTGAGTGTCTCTACAGTGACTCTCCAGCTCTGATGATGATGAAGGAGTGTTCATGTGAAGATACAGAGGAGCTAGTTAACCGATTTCTGAAGTGACCTGTATTCTAACAAGATCTCTTCCGTCCCTCGTTTCTGCCTGCAGACGGCCATCCTGCTGCTGCGTATCGACGACATCGTCTCGGGACACAAGAAGAAGGCGGAGGACTCTGGCATGGGCGGCAGAGCGCCCCCTGCTGAGGAGCACTAGACCTGAGCCTGGGGATGGGGAGGGTGGTGGGACGGGACAGGGGACGGAGGGGACAGACACGCACAGATCGGGCTTCCAGAAGCCCCGCGGTGTGGCAGACTCTCGCAGTCGGACTCTCCTCCTGTCTGCCCGTTGTCTGGGCAGAGCAGCTACAACACCGGTGTGGGCCGGGCCTGGGCCTGCTCCCTGATCTGGAGAGCAGCACAGTCCAGCCTGCTGTACAGGTTTCGGATCAGGGCTGACGTTTGTGTAATTAAACGTGGCTTTATGGAGACCTGCACTGCAAATTAAAACACGGGTGACTCTTCTCGGACACCAGCTCCTAGAGCCTGGTTCTGAATGGGGTTGGGGGTCAAAGATAAGGGAGCAGAACAGCCCTACTCCTCAGGTGCTGCGATCCTGCTGTGTTTGTTAAGGATGGGCCAGTTATCTGGCTTCTTGCCCAAATGCTGACTTGAATTCAGTAATTGAGGGCTGAAATGCAGTGCAGCACCCAAGGACTGGAGCTTGGCTTCTCATGAGTTATGAATCGTGGGCGACCAGCTCTCTGGTCCAGTGAGGTTACCCCATGCTTGTGCTGTAAGGGTATCGTGTCCCTGCTGGACTGGGGCAGGAGTGTTTGGACAGGGTGCCCTTTACGCCTGCTCCTGGATGCCATGAGCTGGCTGGAGGAGACTCCCAGAGTCTCCAGGGGAAAGTTTCCTGGGCGAGTGGGTGGTGCGAGTGGACATGTGTCCAATCTGTGAGAATTGTGTTGACGTACAGGTCTGGTCCTCTTGCTCTTCTGTGCTCTTGCTTTGGGGGGGAGATTTCTGGCGGGTCAGGGCTCAGGTGCTCCTCCTGCCTTCACCCCAGTTCCGCCTGTCACAGGGGTTTTCCCTGGTCTCCGGGGGGGGGTGTGGACCGGGGCAGAGCTGTCCCAGCTGGGACCTGGAGGGCCAACATGTCCTTCAGCTCAGCTGGACTCCCCGGTTCTACAGATCACCGGCCAGTTCTGATAGGTCTGGGGAGCATTAAAGAGTCCTGACTTGCAGATCAGAGAGCTTTGACCAAGACTGCCCTGTGAGTCCTGTTCACTAGCCAGAGGTGCCCCAGTGCTCCTTTGCACCCGTTGAAGTGTAGGAGTGGGGTGTCTGCAGGCTTGCAGAGTCCGGTCTGTGCTGCTCTCTGGGTAGCGTTAAGGAGAGCCAGGCGCTGACTTCTAATCCGTAAAAACGTCCCGTTTGTAACGCTCTGCATCGCTCCATCAACTTTATTTAGTGTCGTTTGCTGTTTGCCTCCAGTTGTCAAAGCTTGGACTGAAATGAATAAAATGCTGATTTATTTATTCAGTTTTTTTGTATTCTTTATTCTTCTGTCTGCCTGTTCTCTTGCCACACGGGACTCCCAGGGGAGCGATGGTGACTGCGTGTCCATGGTCACCATGGGGGTGAGTGTGCTCACTCAACACTTCACGTCTGGAGCAGGGAAGGTCTGGCTTCACTTTCTGTCCTGCTTGTGACGTTGGAATGGGAGTGGGGTTGTGTGCGATGAGCAGCTTCAGGGCTCTTCTAGAGAGCTGTGTGCACACATCGCAGTAGGGCAGTCTTTTGGACTCTGGGTTTAAAGGCATACCTAATGCTGCTGGTGGGTTAAAGGAACTGAGTCTTTAGTTTTGAATGGAGGAGGCTGACGACAAGCTGGACAGAGCTGGAAATCTTACCGGGTTATTGACTTCAGGACTGAAAGTGGAACAACTATGAGGAAACTTTTGGGAATTGGCTGGAAGTGCTTTTAGAATATGGTGGCTCTCTTTACACAAAGAGGGGAGGGTGTCTGGAACAAGCTGGCCGGCAATATTGAAGCCAATTCCGTGTGAGCCTTTGAGCCAAGACTTGAATAGGACCAGTAAGTTGCCATGTACATGAGGCAGATGGGTTGAAGGCCTCTTAGGGGCCTCTTGTCCCTTGTTTATATGACCTCGTGACCCTCCGCCTTCTCTGTGGGTCATGTGGAAAGGGCCTGACGCAGCTTCCGGTTTCCGGGATCTCTGGGTCAGCTGACTTGCTGCGAGGTCATGTGACTCCGCTTCATTTTTTTTTTCCTGCCGAACACAAACATGGCGACGGCCGTGGTGTCGGCGCCGCTCTGTGTTCTCTTCCTGTGTTTGAGCCTGCAGCCCAGTCGGGGTCTGTTCAACAGTGGCACGGACGGCTACCGGCGGAAGGTAAGGGGACGTAAAAACGAAATCTGTTTTTCTTTTCTTTGCTTTAAGCCTTTTTGTTTGTTAAACGGAGGCGAGGCAAACTGAAAGTGACACCTCTTGTCCAGGTTTACTTCTCTTGCCCACAAGCTTTTGCTTATTGGCAGCTTTCGCTTCCTAATATCAAACCTGTAACGTTTCAGCACCACTCAAAACCGAAGCCATTCCGTGTGCGTGGGTTGGAAACGGGCTGTGTTAAAATGAAAGCGCTGTGCTTGATACGCGTCCTCCTGGGCTCGATGCGGTGATGTTCTGGCTCACGGAGCCGAGTCTGACCCAACAGGGGTTCTTCCTCCGGGCGGTTACTGCAGTTGGGAGACTTCGTTTTATCGATAGTTTCATTTCGGCTTTAAGCGGACTTCTGTCCGGCCACGTTGTTCAAGTCAATCAACATATTTCTTTCAAGAAACAGCAAGTAAAAAAATCAACAACTGGGATCAAGTAGCTTCTGGCCACCGAGCGGGCTGAACGGGTCGAGTGGCCTCTCGCCTCTGACCCGTCTCCTGAACTGTGGGGCGAGAGGCTCCACAGGCGGATTGAAACCACAGGCTGGGCCAGACGCCCGGCTACACGGCTGGAGACGGCGATCGCTCCTCCGGGGTGGAGATCCAGCTGTCGTGTGTCGAGACCTGGGGTTGTTTGTGCGGGTCTGGACCCTCGGGTGCCGGAAATGGGGACTTTTCCTGGTGATCCCGTTGCCTGCGGGGTGTCTTTCCAGCTCAGCTCTTCGTCACTTAACTGAAACCTTTGCTGAATTAATTAATCAGGCGTTTTCCAGTTGCCGGGAAACTGCAGATTTTTAATCTACCTTTAAAAATGCAACAGCGAGCTAATCTTCAGCTTTTTTTCCGAAGAAGCGGTTTGACTGCTGTGGCTTTTCGTAGCTAAACGTAGGCAAGTGACCTTGCTAAAGGGCTCTAAGACGTTTTTGGGAGGCTATCTTTAGCTGTAGACTCCTTCTTGTACGGGCTTGATTCACGAAAGCCAGTCTTATTAACAGATTTTTATAAATGGTTGTGTTAAACTGCTTGCTCACGTAGTAAGTGGCTCTTCCTCTCTAGAAACTGAGGGCTGATCTGTGAAACGCACTGGACTTGGGTGCTTCAGGACAGCGCCTGGGAACTGCTGGTTTATTTATGCACAATGTTTTAATCTTCCCCGCCTTGCAGGTCTCCCTCGAGTTTAACCCGGGTCTGAACAGCAGCCCTGCGGCGCCCCCTGGCGTAAATGTGCTGCATGTGCGCGCTGTCGGGCCCAGCGACACCCTGCATTTCATCTGGGGCAGCCAGGGGGCGCCCACGCTGCTCCTGATCCACACCAACTCCTCCAACTCCAGCCTGCACATCGACTGGCAGCGTATGCTCTCCAGCAATTCCACCGGCAGCCTGTGGGTGGAGCCAGAGACCAGTGTGCAGTACTCCAGTGCCCTTGTCTTCACCAGGGTGAGTTGTTTCATGTCTTTTCTGTCTCTGTTTTTCTTCTCTGACTCCCAGTTATCCACTCCAGGTTTTACAGTGCAGTCAGACTCCCAGTGCACAGCAGTCTGATCCACTCCAGGTTTTATAGTGCAGTCAGATTTCCAGTGCACAGCAGACTGATCCACTCCAGGTTTTAAATGTAGTTAATGGCTATGAAAAGCCTCCTCTGCAGCTCTTTAAAGAAGCTGTTGTCTCTCATGTCTGCTCCTGCCCCCCCAGATCTGGGAGTACAGCGATGACAACGACACGGCCGACCCCTCCCGGGTCCCCTCCTCCAGTTTCTTCCCCGCCTACGACCTGGCCGACTTCGCCTGGGACGACCTGAACCGCACCCTGAACCGCACCACCCTCCGCGGCCAGCTCTGCGGCCGCAACTCCTCCGACCCGGCGGGCGCCTTCGCCAACGGCTCCGTCTGCCTGGAGGTAACCACGCCGCCCCCTGCTGGCGGAGCGTCGCCGGTGCCGGGGCGTCCATCCGCCCGTCCATCCATTTTCTAACCACTTCTTCCAGCTCAGGATCACGGTGTTCCACTTGTTTCCTTTGCCACTAAAACTCGAGGAGCAGAGAAGGGAAATAAAGCAGCCCCAAAATATTGCATCGTGGGAAATATCGCCATGTCGGTGACTTTTCTGAAAGTAGGGCCTGAAATGTAGTCTTTGTGTCTTGCTGTTATAATGGTGGTCAGAGCTGTTTGGCCGGATGGGACCTGCGTACGTTCCAGACCAGCGGTGGGGTGATTCAGACAGCTGTCTGATCCACTCCTGCTCCCAGAGAGCCGCAGTCCAGGGGGTGGGGCAGTCGGAAAACCTCGCTCTCCCCTGCGTGGTGTCCTGGGTGGATCATAGCCCAGAAACCCGACTGCTGGAGATTCCAGATCTAGCAGCTTTTCTAAAACACAGTAACTGGGCCTCCCTGAATTAAGAAAACCGCAGAACATCGCGTGTGTGTGACGGCAGTGTGCCATGGGATTTCCCCCCCCCCCCCCATTCCAAGTTGATTCCCACCTTCCTCCCCAGATCTCTGCGTTTGAGACCTGGGGGCGGGACGCGGCCTGGCCCCGCCTCCTGCACAGCGCCAACTCCTCCCAGCTGCGGCTGGTGGTCTCCAACGTCACCGAGAGGGCCAACCAGTCCCGCTTCGCCCTGGAGATGGTCGCCGTCACGGGCCGAGGCCACCAGAGCCGAGTGGACACGCTGCGCTCCATCGACGACGAGAACACCCCTTCCATCTTCCAGGTGCGGCCCCCTGACCCTCGGTCTCTGCTCTCCCTTCTTTCTTTCTGACCCTCTCTCTGGTGCGTCGTCTGTACTTGAATCTCTCTCGTCAGTCTCGTTCCCCCCCAATCAGCCTACACTTTTTCCTCTCGTTCTTCGGTTGACCTCTGACCCCTCGACTCCTCCAGGTGTCTCAGTGGGTGACCATGCCGGCCAACGCCAGCGCTCCGGTTCTGAGCTTCGCCCAGTGGAAGCCGGTCGCGTATCGCTCCCAGGCCCCAGTTTTCGAGGACGCCACGCCCGTCCGCCACTCCGCCCTGCTCGACCTCCCCATCCCCCCCGATTCGGGGCTGGTGCGGGCGTTTTTTGGGGATCAGCCCAGCCCGGGGTACCAGGCCGTCGCTCTCAATGTGTCCTTCGGCATCACGGGGGACCCTTTCTACAACGCCACCCGCTTCCTGAGCTGGTGAGAGTCCCCCCTCCCCCTCTCCTGGCAGGACGCCCCCTGCAGGCGCTGTGTAGGATGAGCACATCTGTGTCCCAGAACCGGTGATTCCAAATCTTTTGACCAAAATCTCGTTTACCCCCCCCCCCCCCCCCCCACCCCTTCCCTCTCTCTCTGTTCCCAGGACGGTGATGTTGGGTCTGGGCTCCCCTCCGCAGGACTTCTTCTCCGTCCTCGTCCAGGTCATCATGGTGGTGGCTCTGGGCACGCCGCTGCTGTTGCTGCTGGTTGGCGGGCTCTACGTGTGCCTGGGCCACAGGAAGCAGGCTCCAGGTTACGCGCCAATCAACTGAGACCACACCCTCTCCCCTTCCTCCCTGTACGGACACTGAACCAATCAGCTGAGGCCACACTGACAATCGCCCAATCAGCCGAGCACGCACTGGCTGCTTGTTAGCTGAAACCCCTCCCACAGACTATGCACAGCAGGTGGGAGGACACACCCACAACATGGGAGTGCACCAATCAGCCGAGGCTCCTCCTACAACTGGTGCCATAAAGACCACCCCCTTTTATTCTGAATGTCCAATCAGCACATGTAATCACTGCCTATGAAGCTTCTTTGGTTTTGCAGTAATTCCAGCAGTTGATGGATTATAGTTCCCTGATTGAAAGTGATTGAGCTGTGATTGCTGACATTTAGAAAACTGTTACAAACTCCTCATGTTTTTTTGTCTTTCTCAGTGTTGAATTATATGGAATATAAGGGGAACCTGGCTCCAGCTCATCTTAGAGGGTGGAATATATTTTACAAGTGCACGTTCTGGGCTAGCCAGAGCAGTTTCGGTGCAAGGTGAAGGTGCGACAGACTGTACTGTAAATCTCGCTAACGGTGTCGACAGTTACACGCTTGTGTCCGCACACCGACGGGGGCGCAGGGGAGCTCCCTGGGGAGGTCGAGCGCAGGGGGGATCGTGGAGCGGGCGGGTAGTGAGGGAGCGGCACCGACCCGGTCCGGCTGCAGCCCCGGAGGCGGAGAGAGGGAGGCGGGCCTGTCCGTTTCCCAGCATGCTCGGGGCGTCGCCCGTCTCAACGGTGACAAAGTGGAGCTGCTGTTCAGTCAGAGGTGTACACTCCGACGCGTGTTTGACTCGGAACTTTTCCATGCACGGTTTGCATGATTTAGCTTTGTCTTCAGTGTGGGAGATTTGTGTTTGGAGTCAGGCAGCGTGACCCCTGGTGTCTGGCCCTAGGTGCGAGAGCTCTGCCTCAGACTCTGCATCCCAGAGTTCTCCCTGGCCAGGGCCCTTTAATTGCTTAATGGGTGGACCTGGTTGATGGGTGAAGGCGCTTTCCAGGCCTGAAAGCGCTCGGTGGCTCCTGTGTCCTGCATCATGTCCACTTTTCGAGAGGGGGCGACACAGGCCTTTGGCACAGAGAAATTTGGTCTCTCTGTGCGGCAGGACTGTTCTACCTTGCCCTTGTCCGCTTCGCTGCTGTCTGCTCGGAGCTGAGCACAACGGGATCACTGTTACAGATTCGCCTGCACCTTACTGCTCTCGCCTCCACAGTTCCCAGTCCTTGTTTTTATCGACCACCTTCTATGTGGGACTTGTAAATTTTTTTTTTTAAAGAAACACGAGGAATATTTTCAATAAAAAAATTAAATTCCTTTCTGAACCAACTTATTTGCTTGTCTGAGCGCCCACTGGAGTAAACGGCATCCAATCCAACTCCCAGTGCGCAGCAGGCTGAGTTAATCCTGGTTTGACAGTGCTGTCAGCTGCCCAGGGTGCACAGCAGTCTGATCCACTCCCAGGTTTTACTACGAAGTGCAGAACATGGTTACAGTTCGAGGTGGTGGCTTGTTGGATGACACAGTAGCTAACGGATCAGACAAGTCTTGGTTTTGGAAGCATCTCGACGTTTGCCTCGGCAGTGGGGATGGGCTGCTTGTTCCAGACACCCACTGCTCTGTGCACAGCAGAGCAATCTGCTTTCTGGCCAGAGTGCGGACAGAATGTCTCATTCAAGCCCTTGACCATTTTGAAAGGTTGGCCAGCTTGATCCAATCTGGTGTGTTCAAAATAAATTTGTACAGATGTTTAAAAAATGAGAGGCTATTAGCAGTCATGGGGGCAATATGCAAGGGATATTTTGCAATAACAATGCAAGGCTCACACTTTCATTTTGCCTTTAATACACCCCATTGCCAACATCAGCAGCAATATACAGCTGATGGAAAGCACTATTACATGTAAAAAATATATATATATATATCTCCAAACAAGAACTGTTAGTGTGCCACAAACCACAGGGCCCCAAAACTCCAGTTCCTGTAGGGCCTGGCTTCTAACAGGAATTTGATCCAACCTGTGTAGCCGAATGAAACTAGTTCCTTTCTTGCATGCGGGTTTGCTCTTAAGGTCTTAGTGGTCAAAGGGCACAGTGGCTCCCAGGTGCCTGAGCAGAAATACACTAATTACACAGACTGACCGCGTAAACAAGAGCGCAGGTTGGCATAAAAACCAGGAGCCATGGGCCCTGTGGGAACGGAGTCGGAGTTCCCTGGGTGGCAGTGGCAGTGGCAGTGAAGAGGGAGAGTGTTGTGTCCTCAGCCCAGCGCTCTCTCCCCTGTCTCAGGGTCAATATCAAGGTCCAGGTCTAAAAAAGAAATACAACAGCTGATGAGCCCTCAGCAGGAACTCGGTCTCCTTACTGCTGTTGTAGTTACTACTACAGTGCCCAGTATATCAGATCCTGCTCTGTCTCTCACTGCTGATCCTGCTCTGTCTCTCTCACTGCTGATCCTGCTCTCTCTCTCTCTCTCTCTCCCCCCCTCCCTCCCTCCCTCCCTCTGCTGATCCTGCTCTGTCTCTCTCTCTGCTGATCCTGCTGTTCCTGGTTCCAGATTATTCTCAGGCCCACAGAGGGTGTGAGTGAGGATGAGTGAGAGGGAAAGGAGGAGAAGAGCGAGGACAGGTAGGGGATGGACGAGGGCTGAGACTGACCCATGCTGGCGTCAACGTCTGAGGACAGGGGTCTCAGGTGTGCAGGGGAGGGTGCCGGTGGAGGGTTCGAGCCTCTGTGCTGAGGATGATGATGGGCCCAGCTCGGCCTCACCTCTGAGGCAGGAAGGCTGGCAGGGGGTCCTGGGCTGGACTGGACCGCTCCGAATGACACCGGATCTGTGTCCATCACCGCTCCCTCCAGCGCCGAGTCCAAGGGAGGGTGACAGGGGCAGCGAGGGGTCAGCAATGGGTGAGGACCCACGTGGAGGAGACAAGTGTGATTGACAGCACCACACTGCGCTCCTGATTGGTGCGGACTGGAGGGGGCGGGGCAGTAGACTTCTGGAGGGCGGGGCTCTACGTACACCTGGGTGATACCATTCAGAGGCTGCGGGGGGCAACTACTGGGTGTCTGCTCAGCTGCACCCCATCTTTCCACAGTGCTGGCAGATGGAGAATTCCTTATTTCTGTAGGGAGAAAAAAAAACAGCTGTTACCCCTATACTGCCCAGGCCTGTTTAGAGCATATTTATTAAAAGCAGTTTTTTTTTGCAGTTCAGAAGTTATGCAAAATTCATTTTTTTATCCAGTACAGGACTTGGAATTAAGGACCTAAGGTCACAAACTAGAGGAGGCATTTGGCCTGTTTATCTTGCTCAGCAGGGAGTAGCTAATGGACCTTGGATCTTGTTCAGCAATTTATTGATAGCCACGGGGTTGAGCACTGTTCCACACTCCCACTGCTCTTAGTGTAAAGAAGTGCTTCCTTTCTCCAATTTATATGCACTCCCACAATGAAGAGGTTGTACTGTTATAAGGTGGGGACGTGTGTCATGGGACAGCGCACTCCGAGAGGCCACAGCACAGAAATGCAGTTTAAAGGTTTCTTGTTCGCTGCGTGTCCTGTTCTGGCCTGGGACTAGTTCTCTCTTTATAGCACCAGCAGGGCTCGACCGGGTCACAGGCGTCACTCTCTCAGGGTGTGATGCTCTTCAGCACACCCACCCGCCCTCAGGGGCTGGGAGAGGGGCACCCTGCTCTGTACCCCCACGCAGTTTGTTGTATTCGAACACAGGTGGCTCTGTGCTGTGTTGTTGTGGGAACAGGTGCTGCTGTGCTGCGTTGTTGAGGGATCAGGTGGTGCTGTGCTGTGCTGTGTTGTTGAGGGATCAGGTGGCTCTGTGCTGTGCTGTGTTGTTGACAGATCAGGTGGCTCTGTGCTGTGCTGTGCTGTTCAGGGATCAGGTGGCTCTGTGCTGTGCTGTGCTGTTCAGGGATCAGGTGGCTCTGTGCTGTGCTGTGTTTTTGAGGGATCAGGTGGCTCTGTGCTGTGCTGTGTTGTTGACGGATCAGGTGGTGCTGTGCTGTGCTGTGTTGTTGACGGATCAGGTGGTGTTGTGCTGTGTTGTGTTGTTGAGGGATCAGGTGGCTCTGTGCTGTTCAGGGATCAGGTGGCTCTGTGCTGTGCTGTGTTGTTGACGGATCAGGTGGCGCTGTGCTGTGCTGTGCTGTGCTGTTCAGGGATCAGGTGGCTCTGTGCTGTGCTGTGCTGTTCAGGGATCAGGTGGCTCTGTGCTGTGCTGTGTTGTTGACGGATCAGGTGGCTCTGTGCTGTGCTGTTCAGGGATCAGGTGGCTCTGTGCTGTGCTGTGTTGTTGACGGATCAGGTGGCTCTGTGCTGTGCTGTGCTGTTCAGGGATCAGGTGGCTCTGTGCTGTGCTGTGTTGTTGAGGGATCAGGTGGCTCTGTGCTGTGCTGTGTTGTTGAGGGATCAGGTGGCTCTGTGCTGTGCTGTGCTGTTCAGGGATCAGGTGGCTCTGTGCTGTGCTGTGCTGTGCTGTTCAAGAATCAGGTGGCTCTGTGCTGTGCTGTGTTGTTGAGGGATCAGGTGGCTCTGTGCTGTGTTGTTGAGGGATCAGGTGGCTCTGTGCTGTGCTGTTCAAGAATCAGGTGGCTCTGTGCTGTGCTGTGTTGTTGAGGGATCAGGTGGCTCTGTGCTGTGCTGTTCAGGGATCAGGTGGCTCTGTGCTGTGTTGTTGAGGGATCAGGTGGCTCTGTGCTGTGCTGTTCAGGGATCAGGTGGCTCTGTGCTGTGCTGTGTTGTTGAGGGATCAGGTGGCTCTGTGCTGTGCTGTGTTGTTGACGGATCAGGTGGCTCTGTGCTGTGCTGTGCTGTTCAGGGATCAGGTGGCGCTGTGCTGTGTTGTTGACGGATCAGGTGGCTCCGTGCTGTGCTGTTCAGGGATCAGGTGGCTCTGTGCTGTGCTGTGCTGTTCAGGGATCAGGTGGCTCTGTGCTGTGCTGTGCTGTTCAAGAATCAGGTGGCTCTGTGCTGTGCTGTGTTGTTGAGGGATCAGGTGGCTCTGTGCTGTGCTGTGCTGTTCAGGGATCAGGTGGCTCTGTGCTGTGTTGTTGAGGGATCAGGTGGCTCTGTGCTGTGCTGTGCTGTGTTGTTGAGGGATCAGGTGGCTCTGTGCTGTGCTGTGCTGTTCAGGGATCAGGTGGCTCTGTGCTGTGTTGTTCAGGGATCAGGTGGCTCTGTGCTGTGCTGTGTTAGTAAACAGGTGTAGCCGTGGCGCTGACGCAGTGAGAATTATTGTTACCGCTCCAGGAATCAGGAAATGTCGGAACTAGACCACAGCGCAAAACTACTTCCCCAAACTTCACATACACACACCAGCCGAAGGATAAGCGCACGACCCTCGCTAGGCTATTTGTTCTAACCTAATCCACGTCTCTTTTACACACACGTCACAGCGTGTGAGGACTTTATAAACGCGTGTGTGAGCAGGCAAACAGAACTTATCCAAGTTCCACGGGCTGGTAAACAAAGTTCACCAACGGGCGCAGGGTGCCAGCAGTGCGTAACCAGCACACCGAGCGCACTAGCGGCAGGAGAGGGTGCAGTTTCTGATCTTCATTTCGTACTTAACCTCCGTGTAAAGCAATCCGGTGTTTCGAGTCGGTATCCTGATTTGCGGTTCCCGTGTGTCGATACTTTCACAACCCCGAGCGCCGCAGCGCCCGGAGCCGCGCTGTCTTGCCTTACCGTAGGCGGTGTTCTTCCGCAGCCGCCTGAAGGGGCAGTTCTCCTTGGACAGCCGGAACAGACAGCTTTTCCTGCGGCACTGCGCTCCGGCCATTTCTCCCCGGCCGCGGCGAAGAGCGGCCTGGTTTTTTCCCGTCGTGGGAGACCGGCTGCTCCCCTCTCCAGGAGGCGGCCGAGAGAGTCTCCTCCGCGGCGCTCGGTGCAGAGTGCACGGCCCCCCCTCCCCTTCGGCGTCCCACGATCCTGAGGCGCCCCCTGGTGGAAGCTGGGGGAGTCTGCTCAAACCCTAATTGCTGCCCTCCGACAGTAAATTCGGAGAACCGGACGAGCAGGTTAGGGGCGGTGACGTGAGTCGCAGGGAAGTTTTTACAGATCCTTAACTGAATGATCTGCAGAGTGTTCCTATAGACCACTCTTCCCCAAGCCAGAGTAATCAGCAAACTCCCCCCTGAGAGCTGGTGTGTGGGGAGAGTACTGGTGCATCATCCCGGTGGGGCTGCACACTGGTGGTGGTGGAGGGGATCCCCATTACCTGTAAAGCACTTTGAGGGGAATGTCCAGAAAGGCGCTATATAAGCATAAGGAGTTGTTATTATAATCAACCCACTAGCTAGATCACCATCACTGGTCTTCTAGTGGCACCCAAGGGTCCACTAAGGCTGTTTGTGAAGGTATAAGAGACAGAAGAGAGGTTGTTCCGTGGTCCACACTAACGTGCGAATCAGTGTGAATTACCTGCGGCAGACAGGCAGGATTCTGATCAATACCTTGTTTGTGTAAAGTGTGTCATCGTCACGCTCCTGCCTGGCGAAGCACAGCAGCTCCAGGTCTCCTCCCCGCCGAGCGCTTCGCTGCCTGAGGTCATCGGGGACTGCAGCCGGTCTGACACACCTGGGGGCAGCTCTTTCAGCACAGGGGTGCACTCCAGCACCCCAGCAGCTGGGAAGAGCTTTGCCTGCGTGTTGAGTCGGAGCCAGAGATCAGTTTAATCTGGCAGCTCAGAGCGGGGGGGGGTTGATCCCCTATAGAGCAGAGCGCCCCAGCCCCAGCCCCGGGGCCCCCCAGGTGTTTAAGGTACTAGAGAAGCGGGGTGTCCAGAGGAGGGAGCTGTGGAGCTGCAGGGTCAGGGGGTGTCAGCTGAGCTCTCTGCCTTCAGGAGTCCTCTCCCCTCCCTCTGATCGCGGTCCGGCTCCAGGCCCTGCGGATTTATCGGGGATCGTGGGTACCCCTCGGGGCTGGGGCTCCCCAGGAGAGACTGCACCCCGGGTAACCCCCACCCTGCTGGGTCTGACAGAGGAGGGCCAGGGCAGGCCCCGCCTTCTTCATTAAACACCCAGTTCAATTAAGCAATTAAGAGCAGAGAGAACAGACGCCAGAGACCACTTTCCAGTCCGCTCCAGTCCAGGATTTCTCTCCTCCCAGCTCCCTCCTTAGTCAAGCAGCAGTTAGCAGGAGTTGTGCAGCAATTAAGGGAGTCAGTTGTTCAAGAGTACTGCAGTGGAACGGAGCAGAGGAGGCCCAGGCCAGCCCTGATCGGCAATGTTAGGAGGGAGTCTGGTTTTCCTTCCACCCCTCCAGTGAGCTACTTAAGCTGATGGGCCGATCTGGACTAAGCAGTCTCCCTCTCTTAAATGTTCTTGAGAAAGACACGAGGAAATATTTCCTTGCTTTACTGGCTTTTTCATACAAAACTTTAAAAAAAAAAGTACAATTACAAGCAGCATTGAGTAAAATTGTACTCCATGAAAGTGTGACAGCCAGGAAGAGCAATTTAAAAAATGCAACCATCATTGTAATCCTACTACTAATAATATAATAACATACATCGTAAAAGGAAACTGCGCTGGAGCCCTTGTGAGCCAATGAAACACGAGCGCAGATCACCGACAGGAAGAGCCTCCGGCAGCCGGTCCTTCAGTGCAGATGAAGTCAAGCTTAACTGACCCCCCCACCCCCCCAAGATCACTTCAGATGAATGAAGGTCATTCCAGACAGCCCAGGTAGTGAAACCCACATCCGCTGGCCAGCCCAG
The DNA here is from genome assembly GCF_055471065.1 of Atractosteus spatula. Lineage (NCBI taxonomy): Eukaryota > Metazoa > Chordata > Actinopteri > Semionotiformes > Lepisosteidae > Atractosteus > Atractosteus spatula. The sequence continues at coordinate 5,908,341 of NC_142730.1, read as the reverse complement.
TCAGTACCGCAGTCCGACGCGGGATCAGCCCCAGAACCTCAGCCGGGGCTGGGCGGGGGGCGGCGTGGCGCCGGGCTCCTCAGGGTCTTCCAGGGCGAAGATGCTGCCGCCCTCCTGGACGAAGGTGAAGTACAGGTTGGCCACCAGCATGACCAGCACGGGGAAGAAGGTCAGTCCGAAGCCCAGGCCGCGAAAACTGCTGCCCAGGGCGAAGGCCAGCCAGTAAACCAGCCTGAGGAAACACAGACACCCCCACTGAGTGAGCTGGGGTACTGGGGTACAGACACACCCCCCACTGAGTGAGCTGGGGTACTGGGGTACAGACACCCCCCCCCCCAGTGAGTGAGCTGGGGTACTGGAGTACAGACACACACACCCCCCACTGAGTGAGCTGGGGTACTGGGGTACAGACACACACCCCCCCCCACTGAGTGAGCTGGGGTACTGGGGTACAGACACACACACCCCCACTGAGTGAGCTGGGGTACTGGGGTACAGACACACCCCCCTTCACCGAGTGAGCTGGGGGTACTGGGGTACACACATATACACACCGAGTGACCTGGGGTACTGCGAGAGAGGGGGGTCAGGCTGGCGGCTGCTGTTAAAGGGTACAGACAGGAAGAGGGGGTCACCTGGCGATGGCGAACAGAGCGGTGAGCAGCGGTACAAGCTTGAGGGTCTCCTGGCTCAGGTAGGTGGACAGCACGGCCAGGTTGAGGAAGAAGAGGAGGAAGAGCGAGAGGGAGTCCTGGACGAAGTGCCGGTGCACCCAGACTTCTCCTCGCTCCTGGCTCTGGGGCGTCAGAGAGGCCCAGCACAGCCGGGACAGGCCCAGAACCAGCACGCCTGGGGAGACAGAACCGGGGAAGAGACCCGTGAGCCCAGCACAGCCAGAACAGGCCCAGAACCAGCACGCCTGGGGAGACAGAACCGGGACGGACCCGTGAGCCCAGCACAGCCGGGATAGGCCCAGAACCAGCACGCCTGGGGAGACAGAACCGGGGCAGAGACCCGTGAGCCCAGCACAGCCGGGACAGGCCCAGAACCAGCACGCCTGGGGAGACAGAACCAGGGCAGAGACCCGTGAGCCCAGCACAGCCAGAACAGGCCCAGAACCAGCATGCCTGGGGAGACAGAACCGGGACGGACCCGTGAGCCCAGCACAGCCGGGACAGGCCCAGAACCAGCACGCCTGGGGAGACAGAACCGGGGGAGAGACCCGTGAGCCCAGCACAGCCAGAACAGGCCCAGAACCAGCACGCCTGGGGAGACAGAACCGGGACGGATCCGTGAGCCCAGCACAGCCGGGGCAGGCCCAGAACCAGCACGCCTGGGGAGACAGAACCGGGGCAGAGACCCGTGAGCCCAGCACAGCCGGGACAGGCCCAGAACCAGCACGCCTGGGGAGACAGAACCGGGACGGACCCGTGAGCCCAGCACAGCCGGGACGGGCCCAGAACCAGCACGCCTGGGGAGACAGAACCGGGGCAGAGACCCGTGAGCCCACCAGGACGGAACCAGAGCAGAGACCCATGCTGCTTCTGTCGCAGGAGGAGGAGGGAGAGAGGGCGGGCGGGTTCTCTCTCACCCAGGACCACGGGCACGGTGGCGAAGGCGGCGCAGCGCAGGGTGTAGACCAGCCTCAGGGGGGCGCCGGGGAGCAGGGGGGCGTCGAACGGCAGGAACACAAACCCGCCCCACAGGAGGAGAGGGAAGATGAGGGCGGCGGCAACCAGAGAGGAGAGGGACTTCAGAGCATCGCGACCACGGCAACCGCAGCACCGACCACGGGCTGCAGAGAGAGGAGGCACAGGGTTCGAGCACAGGTCTGGACCGGGAGAGAGAGGAGACACAGGGTTCGAGCACAGGTCTGGACCGGGAGAGAGAGGAGACACGGGGTTCGAGCACAGGTCTGGACCGGGAGAGAGAGGAGACACAGGGTTCGAGCACAGGTCTGGACCGGGAGAGAGAGGAGACACGGGGTTCGAGCACAGGTCTGGACCAGGAGAGAGAGGAGACACGGGGGGAAGAGAGAGGAGACACAGGGTAAGGCACAGTGTGGACTGGAAGAGAGAGGAGACACAGGGGAAGAGAGAGGAGACACAAGGGAAGGCACAGTGTGGACTGGAAGAGAGAGGAGACACAGGGGAAGGCACAGTGTGGACTGGAAGAGAGGGGGAGAGGACTAAGGATTAGAGGTTTGTGGGGGGACGGGCTAGGGTGCCCCAGTTTGATGGAGAGAGTACTGGAGAGGGCGCCCCAAAGTTACCATGTGATGGACCGTCATCTTCTGGCCAGTACCCATCTGGGGGTGTCCCCTGGCGGTTCAGGAAGGGGCTCTTCTCGGGGTCCCCACTGTGAACATCCAGGTACTGCAGCTCCTCCCCGTCCGCGGACTTCCTGTGCAGGCCGGACCTGGGGCCCAGGATCCGCACGCTGGGGCTGAACACCTGCGCCGCCTTCTCGGGCAGCGAGTTCACAAGGGGGTCCTCCTCCATCCCCAGCACCCCCAAAACCCCGCTGCCCTTCTCGGTCTCTCGCTTCTCTGCTGACCACAGCAGGGTACTGGACTCTGTTAAAGCTGACCTTACCTCCTCCTCCTCCTCCTCCTCCTCCTCCTCCTCTCCCACTTCCTCCTTCACTCCCCCCTCCTCCTCTCCCACTTCCTCCTTCACTCCCCTCTCCTCCTCCTCCTCTCCTCCCTGCTCCTCCTCCTCCTCTCCCTTCCTGGATCCCTCCTCCTCCCCCTCCGTCTCTTCCTTCTTCTCCGCCTCTCCCCTCCCCTCCTCCTGCGCCCCCTCTCCCGTCAGGCCTGGTTTGAGGGGTACAGAGCTCAGCGAGCCATTTTCAAGAGGACTGTCCTTCCCTTCATCCAAGAGCGGCTCTGATTCGGGGTTCGCGGTCATCCGACCGGGCATCCTGGGACTGGTCTCTGCTGCCTGTCCTGGGTTTCCTTCCACAGATATTCCGAGGACTTTCCAGGACCCGGCAGGTATGTTTTCGTCCCGACAGAATAAGGAACTAGGAAAACAAGTTGAGACAAGAATTTGGAAAGGATTTGTTTGTGTTACTCAAACAAGCTGTTTGTACAAGCTAGCTGGAGACACTGCTGTCCCTCTCCTCTCACACTGCCCCTGAATTCACACACTGACACACCCCTGACTGGACTGGAGACACTGCTGTCCCTCTCCTCTCACACTGCCCCTGAATTCACACACTGACACACCCCTGACTGGACTGGAGACACTGCTGTCCCTCTCCTCTCACACTCCCCCTGAATTCACACACTGACACACCCCTGACTGGACTGGAGACACTGCTGTCCCTCTCCTCTCACACCGCCCCTGAATTCACACACTGACACACCCCTGTCTGGACTGGAGACACTGCTGTCCCTCTCCTCTCACACTGACACACCCCTGACTGGACTGGAGACACCGCTAGAGACATGTTGTCTGGACACGAGTGGAAACTACAGGTAAGAAAGTCAGTCAGTAAGTCAGTTAAAACTGACAAGAGAAGGTTTCTTCATACAGGGTGTTGTTAGTTATGCAGGTAAAGCCCCACCCAGTCATCAATCGTTCCCTCCGATTGGTCAGGTAACACGCCATTCATTCCAAAAGCCTTTTGTCATTGGCTAAACTCCAGTTGTTGTTTTTTACCAAACGTACGGAATGCGAGAGGGGGAAGTGGGAGCTTACAGGAAGCATTATTGGAAGCATTTTTTTTTATCAGAAGACCTTCTTTTTTTAAAAAAAAATGTTATTTGGGGAGAAATGCGTGGAGATAAGTATTGGCGAGACGGGCATAGGCGTAGTGTGTCGTCTCCGATAGCCAAGTCCCACTGCGCACTTTAGTCCAAACTCGGCAGCCAGTTCATGACGCTTCGAAACCATGTGGAAATGTTTCATCAAACTTTCAACACCCGCTCGCTCTACGTCCGGTGCTCTCTGTACGCGAGAAGAGATTATAACGATTATAACGCCACTTACTCAGTGTGCCGCGAAGCCTCCGTATGTGTCTCCCTCGCCGAGACGAGACGCGACGCAGGTGTGCCCAGGTGGAGCTGTTAAAGGCGCAGGCTTCTCTTAAAGGGGAGGTCTGGAAGGAAAAGCGTCCCCTCACTTCCCCGCAAAACAGAGAGAAACGTTAAGAGCAGAGGTGCCCCCTGGTGTCTGATCTGCCCGAGCGCTCATGTACCACCAGCCAGGGCCTCTGATTTTTATGAACAGCACAATTACTGATACTTCCTACCTGGCCTGGGGGTGATTTATAACTGTACTTGTAGTATTACTGATACCTCCTGTTTTGTTGAAAAAGATGTTATGTTAAGTTTCAGCCCCATTGAAAACAATATTAAAATTTCGTTTGTAATAAATTTAATTATTATACTGGCACGTTATCACATACATAAAATGAAGTGGTCTGGGAAGTACCCTGTGTTGGAGTATTTTAAAATGGAAGTAAAATGGTATTTGCAGACTATTTCGAAATGCAAAAATATGCAATATGAAAGCGGTGCGGACATTATTTTTATTTAATTTGTTTAATCTTTTTTCATAACTTGAATTTATGTAGTAATATGTACCCCTGACAATATTTTTGTTTTGAATTGTTATATGTACTCTTGTTTGTATTGTAATTTTTGTTCTTTTGTTAAGCATAAATAAAAATTAAAAAAATAATAATACTGTAGTCCACAACACAACTGGACTCTGTACATTCGTGAACCCGCCCCTAATTTTGAACCAATCCGAGCTCCTGCTTGCTCCTCTCCTCTGCCATCCAATTGGACAGCAGCTTTCTTCTCCATTCCAATCAGAGAGCTCGCTGCTCCACGTGTGTTTCCCTGGTGCCGTGCAACCAAACCCGTTGAGCGACAGGAAAAACTAGAACGTTCTGAAATACAACACTCTTAGCCAATCGCAATACGACGTGTCGCCCGTTAGCCAATCCCAGGGACTGAGACCTGTGCGTGGAGGTGGGGTCTTGTTTCGCAGCCTGGGGTTAGATTGAGAATCCTGTACTCACGGCCGGTGAGAGTTTACGCGAGCGTTCTGATATTATTTTATGAATTTTCCGAAGAAACATTTATATTTTTTCCCCGTTAGACGGATGTTTGTAGGGCACAATGGCAAGCGTGTGTCGCGAGGTTGTGACCCTGCAGCTGGGACATTTCTCAAACTATGTGGGGACCCACTGGTGGAATTTGCAGGTATTTAGTTAATTTAATATTTAATATGAACAAAATCAACATTAAGTTTATAGATGCGTAGTATTGTGTACAGGGTGACCACAGAATGAGAATATCCTGTCAGATTTGTATGGGCCGTGCCTGAGTCACCACTTTCTGTCAGCTCTGTTTTATACTGCGAGATGTCTAAATGTATATTGCATCAACTCTAAACTAGGTGCGAGTATTTAAGAAACTTGTACATTGAAATAGGTTTAGATATATCGGACCATTTCCTTTCAATTATTTAAATCCTGTTAATTAACAGATTATTTTTCTTAGTAGTCTTACATTTTTTTGTGAAAGAAAGAGACAACTTCATGGTGTTACGAATTGGAAAAGCAAACAGTTTGAAGTGCGACTTTAGTACTGGGCAGCAGAGTCTTAGCAAATCATAGCCCAGCAAGTTTTGAATTTCTAAATGAGGTGAAGAGGTTATGAATTTTCCTCTCCATAAAACCACATTTTCACATGAATTCTCCATCATTATTGTTCGTTTCAATTTAGTCCTTTATTTTACCAGCTAGGACAGTTGAAAGCAAAGTTTCTTTTTTAGTTAAATTTTCTCTATCAGTCTGGGACAGACAGAGAGCTGTAAAGGAGCACCAGTCTCTCTGTGATCTATGTCAGTGTTACAGATGGAGACACAGCCCTTATAGAGTCAGGATATTAATCTCACTGCCAGTCTGGGACAGACAGAGCTGTAAAGGAGCCCCAGTCTCACTGTGATCTGTGTCAGTGTTACAGGTAGAGACACAGCCCTTATAGAGTCAGGATATTAATCTCCCTGCCAGTCTGGGACAGACAGAGAGCTGTAAAGGAGCCCCAGTCTCACTGTCATCTGTGTCATAAGCACTTGTTAGAGAGAATTAACCTGGGAGAGTAGTGTAAGTGGCCCCAGGTTGTTTGAAAAAATCAAACAAACTTAATGAAAATCTCTGTTCTTCTTCACCCCCCTGTCCAGGATGCTGCTCTGTGCTACGACCCGGATTCCCACAGCCCCCCCAGCGAGTTGCTGAGTGATGTCCTATTCCGGGAGGGGGTCACATTGGGGGGACAGACCACCTACACCCCCCGCCTCATCACACTGGACCTCAAGGGTGGGCCTGACGCTCTGTGTGTGGCACTCTCAACTCTGCGATTCTTTTTTAAAGGAAGGGATATAAATGACCCACTCCAGGTTTTACAGTGCTGTCAGTCAGACTCCCAGTGCACAGCAGTCTGATCCACTCCAGGTTTTACAGTGCTGTCAGTCAGACTCCCAGTGCACAGCAGTCTGATCCACTCCAGGTTTTACAGTGCTGTCAGTCAGACTCCCAGTGCACAGCGGTCTGATCCACTCCAGGTTTTACAGTGCTGTCAGTCAGACTCCCAGTGCACAGCAGTCTGATCCACTCCAGGTTTTACAGTGCTGTCAGTCAGACTCCCAGTGCACAGCAGTCTGATCCACTGCAGGTCTTTAGTAGTTCTTCTTCCTTCATTGTCTCTCTCTTCCGACAGGAAGCCTCAGTACCTTGAGGCAGGAAGGCAGCCTCTATGAGACAGGGAAAGAAGTCAGAACTTTCACCTGGTGAGTCACCTTCTCTCTTATTGTGTGTGTTACTAGTAGTGTGTGTTGTTGACTGTGTGTGTTACTGGCAGTGTGTGTGTGTTGTGGGTGACTTGTGTCTTATTTGTAACCCTGTCTGTGTTCTTCAGGGAGGGAGAGGTGATGACCCACAGGGAGTCCCCCCCAGCAAAGAACTCCTTCCTCCAGGACCTTGACCGTTTGGATGTGAGTGTACCACAGCCCTCCCGGCCCATAACAAGGACTCCCCAGTCCTTGCTGCCTGTCCTGACTCCTGTAATTCCTTTTCTCTCCAGGAGGGGCAGCTGCTGGCCGAGGGAGACTTCTCTGCTACCCAGGCACAGGAAAGCGAGGGTGAGAGAGTCTCTTGTTTCTGTGGGGCCTTGCTCACAGCACTGAGCTCTTAGTGTTTCCAGCAAACCTGCCTCCAGGCCCTTAACGTTACTTACCAGCACAGCTGCTGCGCACTTTTGTAAACGACCAAAAACATCTGATATGCACAGTCCGAATATTAGAAACCGATTGGTTTTGGAAAATGACTTTATCTAAGATGTCATAAAAAGAAAGGGCTGGAGCTGGCTGGGGGAGGAGCTGTGCTGTGTGTCTGACGGACTCTCCTGATGTCGCCCGGAAGCTCTCTCGGCAGGCGGCATTGCCATGGCGACGGTGAACACCAGTCTGGAGCGCGCTCAGAAGCGGTACAGCCTGGAGGGCAGCGTGAGGGTGTGGTCTGACTTCCTGAGGGTCCACCTGCACCCCCGCAGCATGATGGTCATCAACCAGTACAACCACGACGGGTTAGTTATCTCTGAACCCATTAACCAGTACAACCAAGATGAACTAGTTATCTCTGAACCCATCAGCCAGCACAACCACCATGGACTAGATATCTCTGAACCTATCCACCAGTACAACCACAACAGGTTAGTTATCTCTATACCTGTTTACCAGTACAACCACAACAGGTTAGTTATCTCTGAACCCATTAACCAGTACAACCATGATGGGCTAGTTATCTCTGAACCCATTAACCAATACAACCACGATGGGTAAGCTCTAGCTAAACTACTTAACCAGCACAGCTGTGAGAGGTTAGTTATCTCCACATAAACATGCACAGCAGCAACTGGCTAGTTATATCTCAGTGTGAACACCAGTACCTCCACAATGGGTTAACTGACTCAACTAGTACACCAGTAAACCACCATGGGTTAGATATCTCTCTAAACTAGCCCTGTAGACCAGTGCAAGCATAATGAGCACCACAGCAATGCACAACAATCTCTCAACTAACAACTGTACAGTCATTTGTCAACCTTGATACCATTATGACCGCAACAATCATGACAAGTTAGCTGTTTCACTACTAGTAGAAACACAATGGGTTATTTACAAATTATAGGTAGTTCATCCACAATCATTACTCAGTACACTGAAGATTAGCTACAGTCATGTGCAGGTATAGAGGAATCTGATAACAGCACTCATCCATGGTGAGTCACTATCTCTTAACTAGTACAGAACTACAGCCGCAATGGGTTAGTTATCTCTGCGGTTCAGTGACCTAGTGTGCTGGGTCTGGGTGTGTTGAGCTGGACTCTCTCTCGGTGCCCACATGTCTGCGCAGGGAGTCGAATCGCTTGGAGGCGTTTGGCCAGGGGGAGGCGCTGTGCCGGTCCGCCACAGTACTGGAAGAGCTGGAGGACCGTCTGCACTTCTTTGTGGAGGAGTGCGACTACCTGCAGGTCGGTCTTCCCACCACTGGGTGGCGCTGTCTTGGCAAGCTGTACTGTAGGTGGAGTCCTTACATGGACACTCGTTGCCATGGCTTCCCCTTGACCGATCTGCTCACTTCTCAGTCCCAGCTAAGTGCTTCCTTTTCCTGTGTAACATTTTAAATGTTCTGTTAAATCACTGGATATTTAGTTTTGGTCCTATATGATATATAGTCACTATTGTATGGAGCAGTTCATATTGTTGTTCTTTCTCAGGGGTTCCAGGTGCTGTGCGACCTCCAAGATGGGTTTTCAGGTCTGGGGTCAGGGGTCACAGAGCTCCTTCATGACGCTTACGGAGGGAGAGGCATTTTCACATGGGGACTGGCTCCTGTCAGACACCCCGATACTGTGAGTCTGGCTGCCTGTCCGTGGTCAGTGTGTCAGTCTGTGGACCCGTCTCTCTCTGTCTCTCTACGTCTGTGGACCCGTCTCTCTCTCTGTCTGTCTCTTTGTCTGTGGACCCGTCTCTCTCTGTGTCTCTTTGTTTGTGGACCTGTCTCTCTCTGTCTCTCCCTATATCTCAGTCTCTCTCTTGTTCACTGTGTCCATCTCTGTACCTGTCTCTTGGTCAGTGGCTCAGTCTGTGAGTCAGTCAGTGGCTGTGACTGTGTTTTGTAGCCCTTGTCTGATGCTGTGTGTCGCTGTGTTGCAGAGCCCAGTGAAGGAGCTGTACCACCTGGTGAACTCCGCCCTCGGCCTGGTCAGCCTGTCCAACCACAGCTCCCTCTTCTGCCCCCTAACCCTGAGGGGCGGGCTCGGCCGATGCCCCGCTCCCCCGACCTCCTTCCCTCACCTGCAGTTTGACGTGAGTAACGCCACCCCCGAGCTGCTCACAGACAGACATGTCCTTCATGATTCCGGTTGTTAATCCTCCCTCTCTTTCCCAGTCCTCTCTGTGGTATCACTCCAGTGCAGTGCTGGCGGCGGCTCTGGACACCATGACTGTGCCCTACCGACAGACGCAGGGTGGCGGCCCCATGTGGCAGCTGTCGGACGCGCTGGCTGTCTCAGGCCGGAAGGTAAGGGGCCTGGGTTGGTGTGTCTGGAGCTGTTGGGTGAGATAAGAGTCATGACATCATACCAGACTCCCAGTGCACAGCAATCTGATCCACTCCAGGTTTTACAGTGCTGCCAGTCACAGACTCCCAGTGCACATCAGTCTGATCCACTCCAGGTTTTACAGTGTGTGCTGTATAAATGGCGGGTGATGTACTCTACTCCCCAATGAGCCCCCTTTTCTTGACTGCAGGTGGCAGCAGCCTACAGCGCACTTCCATTTCCCATGATGCTTGGCACCTCTCTCCCAGACACCCTGAGTAGCTATGGCGATTCGTTGCCATGGAGACCCCTGTCGGCCTGTGGGGAGCTGGGTGACGGGCAAAGCTTCGGCCAATCGGTGACCCTGAGGGGAATCGAGGCGCAGAGCCTGGTGAGGTGAGCAGGACCTGTAATCGTGACTCCATGGTAGGCTGATGAGATCGGTCCTGTGAGATCAGGCTGATGAGATCGGTCCTGTGAGATCAGGCTGATGAGATCAGGCTGATGAGATCGGTCCTGTGAGATCAGGCTGATGAGATCAGGCTGATGAGATCGGTCCTGTGAGATCGGTCCTGTGAGATCAGGCTGATGAATCCAGTCCTGCGAGATTGGTCCTGCGAGATCAGGCTGATGAATCCGGTCCTGCGAGATCAGGCTGATGAGATCGGTCCTGCGAGATCAGGCTGATGAGATCGGTCCTGCGAGATCAGGCTGATGAGATCGGTCCTGTGAGATCAGGCTGATGAATCCAGTCCTGCGAGATTGGTCCTGCGAGATCAGGCTGATGAATCCGGTCCTGCGAGATCAGGCTGATGAGATCGGTCCTGCGAGATCAGGCTGATGAGATCGGTCCTGTGAGATCAGGCTGATGAATCCAGTCCTGCGAGATTGGTCCTGCGAGATCAGGCTGATGAATCCGGTCCTGCGAGATCAGGCTGATGAGATCGGTCCTGCGAGATCAGGCTGATGAGATCGGTCCTGCGAGATCAGGCTGATGAGATCGGTCCTGTGAGATCAGGCTGATGAATCCGGTCCTGCGAGATCAGGCTGATGAGATCGGTCCTGCGAGATCAGGGTGATGAGATCGGTCCTGCGAGATTGGTCCTGCGAGATCAGGCTGATGAGATCGGTCCTGTGAGATCAGGCTGATGAGATCGGTCCTGCGAGATCAGGCTGATGAATCCGGTCCTGTGAGATCAGGCTGATGAATCCGGTCCTGCGAGATCAGGCTGATGAGATCGGTCCTGCGAGATCAGGCTGATGAGATCGGTCCTGCGAGATCAGGGTGATGAGATCAGGGTGATGAGATCGGTCCTGCGAGATCAGGCTGATGAGATCGGTCCTGCGAGATCAGGCTGATGAGATCGGTCCTGCGAGATCAGGCTGATGAATCCGGTCCTGCGAGATTGGTCCTGTGAGATCAGGCTGATGAGATCGGTCCTGCGAGATCAGGCTGATGAATCCGGTCCTGCGAGATCAGGCTGATGAGATCGGTCCTGCGAGATCAGGCTGATGAGATCGGTCCTGCGAGATCAGGCTGATGAGATCGGTCCTGCGAGATCAGGCTGATGAATCCGGTCCTGCGAGATTGGTCCTGTGAGATCAGGCTGATGAGATCGGTCCTGCGAGATCAGGCTGATGAGATCGGTCCTGCGAGATCAGGCTGATGAGATCGGTCCTGTGAGATCAGGCTGATGAATCCGGTCCTGCGAGATCAGGCTGATGAGATCGGTCCTGCGAGAGCAGGCTGATGAGATCGGTCCTGCGAGATCAGGCTGATGAATCCGGTCCTGTGAGATCAGGCTGATGAATCCGGTCCTGCGAGATCAGGCTGATGAGATCGGTCCTGCGAGATCAGGGTGATGAGATCGGTCCTGCGAGATTGGTCCTGCGAGATCAGGCTGATGAGATCGGTCCTGCGAGATCAGGCTGATGAATCCGGTCCTGCGAGATTGGTCCTGCGAGATCAGGCTGATGAATCCGGTCCTGCGAGATTGGTCCTGTGAGATCAGGCTGATGAATCCGGTCCTGCGAGATCAGGCTGATGAGATCGGTCCTGCGAGATCAGGCTGATGAGATTGGTCCTGTGAGATCAGGCTGATGAATCCAGTCCTGGAAGATTAATCCGGTGCCTCTGGGCCTATAAGAGGAGTTGTTGAAGTAGCAGATTGTGGTTTTCTGCCTGCGGTAACCTTGGCTGTGCTGTGTGTGCCCGCAGTGCGCTGGCCCCCGGGACACGCCCCTCCACCCCTCTGCACACCTGCAGCTCTGGAGAGGAGGTGCTGGCGAGCTTCGTGTGGAGACACTACCCCTCGACCCCAGTGTGAGTAACCCGCCGCAGCACGGGGAGTCTGAGGGGTGGCTGCACACTGCCTCACCTGTCTGTTTACCTTTCCTGTCTCCCTGCCTCGTTCATCTGCCTCGCCTGTCTCCCTGCCTCGTTCATCTGCCTCGCCTGTCTCCCTGCCTCGTTCATCTGCCTCGCCTGCCTCCCTGCCTCGTTCATCTGCCTCGCCTGCCTCCCTGCCTCGTTCATCTGCCTCGCCTGTCTCCTTGCCTCTCCTGTCTGCCTGTCTTTCTGCCTTCCACCTCACCTGCCTCTCCTGTCTACCTGTCTTGTCTGCCTGACTGCCTGTCCCTCTCTCTCTCTTCATCTCCAGGGCGGTCCACTGGATCTCCAGCCCCTGTAAACTGACCCCCCCGTTCCCCCAGATCTTTAGCCCCACCCTGGGGGTGACGGGCTTGCTGGAGCCGAGCCCCCGCGCCCCACAGACAGGTGAGTCTGCCTGTCGGCCTGCTGGCTTCGGGTACCTGCCTGTCTGTCTGGTACCTGCCCGTCTGTGCTGTATCTCTGCCCGTCTGTGCTGTATCTCTGCCCGTCTGTGCTGTATCTCTGCCCGTCTGTGCTGTATCTCTGTCTGTGTCTCTGCCCGTCTGTGCCTCGCTCCTGACCTCCTGCCCCTCTCTGCCCCCAGCGGTGGGCAGTGTCCCGGTGCTGTCGTCTCTCCAGTCCACGCCAGCGCTGCACCCCTGCCTGACCGACCTGTGGCGGGCCGCCAGCGCCCAGGACCCCCGCCGCCTCGCCAGCTTCCTGGGCGCGGGCACAGAGCAGGGCGACCTGCAGGAGGCGCTGGAGGACCTCCGCACTCTGGCGCAGTGCTACAGGGGCATCTTGGAGCCCAGCCCCCTCGGCTCCTCGGAGGATGAGTCCGACTGAACACAGGTCGGCCTGGGAAATTTTCAAACACTGAGATCAGACTGCAGGCGTGCGTCATTGTCACTGAAGCGCGTATTGACGAGCCCGGAAACGCCCTGGTCCTCCGCGGTCAGCTCGCGCCTCGCCGCGTGTGCCCTGTCCGGGTGTCACTGGGGAATCCACACTGGGCCGGCCGGCGTGCTCGAGCTCCTTCTCCGCCACTGTGCGTCCGGCTCTGGAGAGCTCATCGGCCGGGGGGATCTCGGCAGCTGTCTTGTGTTCCCAGATTTGTCCAGTGTGGAATGCCCAAGGAGCCCGGCATTCGGACTTTGTACCGGCTCGACCCAGGCGGACTCTTCCCTGTTGGCACCCGTCGGTCAGACGGTCCGGATGGCGTTTTCAGTTTGTTTCCACACAGGGGCGTGGCTCCTTGGTCCGCGGTTCGATTCAAGCCTGGGGCATTCTGTGTGGAGTTTGCATGTTCCCCTCCTGTCCATAGCTTTAGGGTATACTGGTTTCCTCCCACTTCCCAAAGATCAGGATAAGTGGCCCCCCAGATGCTTGAGTCCCGCACACGGACTGGTGTCCCATCCAGGGACTGTCCATCCTGCCCTTCAGCCCACTCTCTGCGAGGCCGGGCTCTGGCTCAGCACGACCCTGGACCGGACTGAGCAGCTGGGTGTGTCTTCCAGAGGTTCTGCTGAGTCATCTCCAGAGCCAGGTGGTGCTGACTCACTCTTCCGCTTGGGGGCTCTTCAGAAGGACTGATATCTCAGCTCGGTCTCTGTGTCTCCTACCAGATCAGGACTAAATCGCTTTCTGATGTTAAATCTGCTTGCGACACCAGAAAATTTACTGGCTCTTTTAGGCACAACCTGGCTGTACTGAGCTCTCAGGGCTCTGCAGTAATGCAGTGCTCTGTGCTGTCCTGTGCTCTGTGGGAGTGAGTGCTCTGTGCTGTCCTGTGCTCTGCAGTAATGCAGTGCTCTGTGCTGTCCTGTGCTCTGCAGTAATGCAGTGCTCTGTGCTGTCCTGTGCTCCTTGGGAGTGAGTGCTCTGTGCTGTCCTGTGCTCTGTGGGAGTGAGTGCTCTGTGCTGTCCTGTATGCTACAGGAGTGCAGTGTTCTGTGCTGTCCTGTATGCTACGGGAGTGCGGTGCTCTGTGCTGTCCTGTGCTCTGTGGGAGTGCGGTGCTCTGTGCTGTCCTGTGCTCTGTGCTGTCCTGTGCTCTGTGGGAGTGCGGTGCTTTGTGCTGTCCTGTGCTCTGTGGGAGTGCGGTGCTCTGTGCTGTCCTGTGGTCTGAGGGAGTGCGGTGCTCTGTGCTGGCCTGTGCTCTGTGGGAGTGAGTGCTCTGTGCTGGCCTGTGCTCTGTGGGAGTAAGTGCTCTTTGATGTCCTGTGCTCTGCAGTAATGCAGTGCTCTGTGCTGCCCTGTGCTCCTTGGGAGTGACTGTTCTGTGCTGTCCTGTGCTCTATGGGAGTGAGTGCTCTGTGCTGTCCTGTATGCTACAGGAGTGCAGTGCTCTGTGCTGTCCTGTGCTCTGTGGGAGTGCGGTGCTCTGTGCTGTCCTGTGCTCTGTGGGAGTGCGGTGCACTGCAAGGGAATGCATTGAACATGTAGTTCTGTGTTCATTCTGCACTCTGCTTTTTCTATTAATATCTATAATCCTGGCTGACTTAAGACCTTTAAATACATTTAAAATAAAGCTTTACATGAAACCATGATTTAACTATAATCATCACTGTTAGTAGCGATAGCTGTCTTTTTGGTACCATTTTTACTCCTGAAGCGCTTCGAGGTGGCCTGGTAGTGAGGGCGTATTCCTGGCTCCCGGTTTAAACCTTTGGACAGCGGATCTGCACGTACCGAACACGACCACAAGAGGGAGACAGAGCTCAAGAAATCCGCGGTTCCGCTGATCGTGTCGTGTGTTCGGAGTCGGTCTGCCTTGTTCGCGGATAACAAATTTTCGACGACACTGGGGTTCTGCGCTGTGCACCCTGTTTAAAAGCAACTAATCCTTAAACATGCAAGCAGCCGAACACCCCCCCTCCCCAACATCGACACGTGCGACCTTACTGCTGCGAACCACACCCGCGAGCCCGCGGAGAGGTGAGAGGCTGCGCCACCTGTCAATCATCCCGGCTCGAGCTGCGGGACGTGGCAACCAGAGATGAGTCACGAGGACACAGTAACAACGCAGAACAGAGCGAGTCAGGAAGAGTAAGAATAGCGCACTGAATCAAACACTGTGTGTGTGTGAGTAGTGAGTATTCTTGAGGGTGTGACCTTCCCTGTGGGAGTACTCTAGAGTGTGAGAGTAGTGAGTATTCTTGAGGGTGTGAACTTCCCTGTGGGAGTACTCTAGAGTGTGAGAGTAGTGAGTATTCTTGAGGGTGTGAGCTTCCCTGTGGGAGTACTCTAGAGTGTGAGAGTAGTGAGTATTCTTGAGGATGTGAGCTTCCCTGTGGGAGAACTCTGGAGTTTGTGAGTATTCCTGAGTGTGGGAACCTCCCTGTGGGAGTACTTTGGAGTGTGGGAGTACTCTTGAGTGTATGTGCCTATTTTTAGGAGTACTCTGGAGTGTGTGAGTATTCTTGAGTGTGTGAGCCTGCCTGTGGGAGTACTCTGGAGTGTGGGAGTACTCTTGAGTGTATGTGCCTATTTGTAGGAGTACTCTGTAGTGTGTGAGTATTCTTGAGTGTGGGAACCTCCCTGTTGGAGTACTCTGGAGTGTGTGTGTGTGTGTGTGTGTGTGTGTGTGTGTGGGGGGGGAAACGTGAGTGTGAGTTTTGAGAGTATAAGCGTGCCTTGTGAGTAGAGCTGCTTGTGGGTGGCTGTGGTGAAGTGGTTGGAGCAGTAATTCTCTTAAGGAAACACTTCCCCGTTTCAATCATGACGAGCAGAGAAAGAAAGAAGACAAAGAAAAGAGAGATTACTGTAGACCTGTAACACACTGGCCGACATGCAGCTGCCGCATGGGCGGGTTAGGACCTACAATACAGAGGCTTTTAACTCTGCTGCCCCGAATAAAAAGCCCTCTTGAACAGTAAGCCGATACGCTTTTTATTTTTTCTTCCGCGGTCGATTTTTAGCAACAGTTTCTCCTGCTTAATATCTCCGGCAGTGAGCGCGACGGCACTGCCACGGGATGCGTCCGTTTCTCCCAGCTGACGAGTTCATGTTTCGTTCACTCGGCAGTGGGTTGCCGGTTTCGGGCATCAGTTCCTGGAGAAGTTCGTGTTCTGTGATCAGGAGGCGCTGCCGGCCCGGGGTCTGAACGTGTCCCTGAAAGGGTTAGGGATTTGGGGAAGTTACTGGTTTGGCCTTCTTGCGGTGAGCTGTGGTTTCTTTCAGCAGCCTTTATATTATGTAACCTTTGCCTACAGTATATATTTTTTTGTTACATGCATATTATCCATCTATCTATATAAACGCGTGAAGTGGGGACAGTATGGAGTTTACGAAGACTTTCAATAAACATCATCAGCCAGCAGGCACGATTTTCAATTGCAATCCGTTTTCCGATGGAGCAGGTCGATGACGTCAGTGGGATCGGGGTCAGGCGGTGCGCCTGCGCACTGAAGGTGTGTGTGTGTGTATGTGTCGGGGGGGGGTCCTTCTCCGAGCTTTTCTGGTTACACCGATGAAGACCGGTGTTGCCAAATCAGTAATAATGAGCAAATCATCTCCTTGCTGTTCCCCAGGCTGTGACAGGAAATCACAAAGGGCTACGACACTGCTGAGTCCCCCTCCCCCTGGTAGACTGGAAGTTGTTCTGATCCCGCGCCTAGATTGATCAAAGTATTTCTTGCCGTCTGTGCTTCTCTAGGTGAATGTTTTGACCGCTTGCTTCTCATCCCTAACCTGTACAGAGCTCGAACCCTTAACCCCCACTGCTGCCAGAACCCCATTTTCAAAATCCTCAACTGGGCTTCAGCAGTGAAACAAGAGCCCATAGAGGCCACACCTGGTACCAGTATTTAAAATGAAAGGGCAGGAGGCACTATACACAAAGGGCAGCAGGTGTGTGGAACAAGCTGCCCAGCCAGGTTATAAAAAGCCAAGACCCTGGCTTTGATCAAGACATGTTTGATTGCTCCTTAATTGATCTTCTCATGCAAACAGGCTGGACGGGCCACCGAGAGTGAGGTTGTTAGTGAGCCTACGGCCCAGTTACTTGTTGCGCCCCCTTCCACCTCGGCTCTCGGGTGTCTAGAACATTACAAAAAAAAAGATTCCAGCCCACAGCTGTACAAAGAGACAAACCATCCATTTCAGGGAGATATGAAAATATTTTTATTATTTTTTTTCTTCGTATACAGTGTCAAAGGTGGGCTGAAAAAAAGAAACAGCTCTTGTTTGAAAACCAGGTGCACAGCTGGAGGAGGGGGTTGTGGGTTATCAGACTGTGTGCAGTACTGGAGGACCAGAGGCAGGGGGCGCTGTTCATTTCTTTCCACCCTTCTTCTGGTAGTCCACGAAGAAGTCGTTGCAGGCCACGCTCAGGGCGCCCACCATGGTGACGTACTCCTGGAAGTCCACCTCGCCGCTTTTGTCATGGTCCAGGGCACCGAAGATTTTATCAATGGCAGCCTTGTCATTGGCTTTCTGTGGGGGAAAACAGGGAGGGAGATTAATTAACTGGACCAATTTGCATCTTAATTAGCCCAGATGGCAACCTCCAGCCTGCCAACTGAAGATCCCGTCCATCAGAACGGGCCCAGGGGCTCGTTAGAACGGGCAGGCTGCCACACGCGCCCTGGGTCACCCTCACGGACTGCAGAGGGCGCCAGAGGAGCAGAACTTCTCGGGCTGCCACAGCCCCGTGCCAGGCTTTCAGCACTCGGCGTCGCCCCGGTGTGCAGCGTGTACGCACGCGAGTGTGCAAGTAAGCCATGTGTGCAGCTGGGTGGGTTTGTGCAGTGCAAACTATGGGTGTGTGCAGCTGTGGGTGTGGGGGTGGGGGTGGGGGCGTGTGTGCAGCAGTGTGAACGGCGGGTGTGGGCGTGTTAGTGTGTAGTGTTAGTATGCAGCAGTGTGAACGATGGGTGAGCAGCAGTGCGGGCGTGTGAAGCAGTGCGAATGGCAGGTGTGTGCGTGTGTGCAGCACTGTGAACGGCGGGTGAGCAGCAGTGTGTGCGTGTGTGCAGCACTACGAACGGCGGGTGAGCAGCAGTGTTAGTGTGCAGTGTGTGTGCAGCACTGCGAACGGCGGGTGAGCAGCAGTGTTAGTGTGCAGTGTGTGTGCGAGAGTGTGAGCACTCACCCCCAACAGATCCCCCAGCTCGTTCGTCAGCAGGTCCTTCAGCTCCGCCTTGCTCAGGGTGTACTTGTCCCCCTCCTTCCCAGAGTACTTGTGGAAGGCGTCGATCAGCAAGGCCATGGCCTGTTGTATAGCACTCATCGTGGCGGAGAGAGAGAGAGAGAGGCACGGGCTGCAGAGACAGACAGGCATCGCTGTGAGAGCAGGCTGCCATTACCCGACTATCGGTGTCGCCGGACTCCACACCTGACAGGCGGGTCCTTCCCACTGTGTCAGAAACCCTTTCTAGCATCGGCTTCACTAGCAGACTCAAGACAAAGCGCTGGGGAGGTTTAAAAGCGAACATCAGAACACTGAGCCCCAGGGGCGCTCCGCCGTGAACGAGACCGGTCGGAAGATGGGGGGAGGTGGGCGGGCGATGATCACCACAGAGCAGCGGAGCCCATCTGTCCATTTACCCACTGGGCTTGTTTGATTGTTGGTAGCTAAGTGACCCCCAGGATTTCCAGAGCATCAGATTCAACATGGCTGGGCACCCTGTTCCACACTCCCACCACCCTCAGTGTAAAGGCAGTTCTCAGTGCCCTTCCCTGTAGTTTCTGCTCGTGTCCTCTGGTTGCTACTTGACGGTCGGTTCTGAAGGTGTCCATTCGGCGGAGTCGGGTTCCTGAACACCCGAACCTGAAAGTGACCAAGCTTAGGGTCCGGCGTGGCCGGTTTGTGGTGCAGAACCCAAGCCCAGGAGAGCTCGGTTTTGGTGCAGAACCCAAGCCCAGGACAGTTCAACACTGTGCACACCCTGGAGAGCCCGACGGCGCCACCCACCGTTAAGACGCGGCGACGACGGCATTAGCGAACTGCAGGAAGGCGTCTCATGGGTTCAAGCCGGAGTAAAATAAAGAAAATGTCGTCTCTCTTTAACAACCGCGGTGAAACCCCGCGGAGCCTCTCCGGCTGTCCGTCCGTCCGGCCCCCAGGGGGCGCCACGCCCAGCCGGCGGCGCTGCTCTGCGCTCTGGTGCCGCTTTCAGCTGGGGGGGTTAATTAACGAGGAGGTGTGTAGGGCGTCGTCTGCCAGACGTGGCTGCCGTGTGATCTACCAAAGCCTGATAGATTCACCCCCCCACTCCAGGGTGTGGCACACAACACGTACGGGACTATTACTCACAAAGCTCTGGGCCAGGGGCGTTTCGCTCCGAGGGAGAAGTTACCCGGCCTCTCTGTCTCTCTCCCCCTGCAACTGTCGCTCCTCTCAAGCTGGCTACAACCCCCCCCCGCCATCTCTGCCTCTCCCGACGAGCCGTGATCCCGCACCTGCGGCCCTGGGCTCACTGGATCGCTCGGAATCCTGCGGAGACGCAGGCTCTGGGAAAGCGCGCTGTGCTCTGCCGAGGGAGGAGGGAGGCAGACCCGCCTGGACCGCAGCCAGCATTCCGGAGCCCTGACTGGGCGGCCCGGCCCCCCCCAACCTCCTCCTCCCGGCGTCAACGCAGCCTGACTCCGGGGGGGAATACACTTTCTCCAAAGGCAACGACTTCTACCGAGTCTCGTTCCACTCCGCCGTCTCCAGCCCCCGGGAAGCTCACAGCTTCGCGGGAGGAGAGAGGAGGCGAGACTCGGTGCCAGTTCGTCACAGGAGAGCAGAGGGAGAGCGCAGAGCCGGAGAAAGAGCACTGAGAGAAGTACAGAGGGAGGGAGCAACAGTTCTCCCAAACTCGTCTGGACTCTCCGACTTTTGTTTTTTGTAATTGCACCAAAGGTGCTGACTCCGCAAAGCGGGGCGCCGCCGAGTGGGGCTCCCCTACAGCGACAACGCCCCACGCCGCGAGGCAGACACGGAAACGCGGCGAGGGCGCGGAGGAGACTCACCTGGTCAGAAGAGCGGAGGACAGGCGAAGGGAGTGAGGAGGACCGGGCGGGCTCGCCCTTAAATAGGCTCGAGTCCGCTCCCCGCCCCCCTGGCTCCCCGCCCCCCGGCCGCTGGGAGGGCGGTTAGCCGGGCCTGTGGCCTGCAGGCGGTGCCGTGTGACTCGCTGCTCGCGTCTCCCGAGTCCGTCCTCCAGCGCTTCAAGTAAATCAAGTTCAAAGAGCTTTACTGGCGCGACCGATGGATGACAAGCGCTGCCAGCGCAGACCCAGCTAACACGAGACCTGCAGGCATTTACAGTACAACGTACTGCTGCACATGTGCGCTACCGCTCGCTCTTCGCCTTCCCCCTTGTCTCACGTCTTTCGGAGCTCGGAGAGATCCGGGGCTCCCCTCTCCGGCTCGCGCGGACGGAACTGGGGTGCGGAATTGATTGGGGTGGGGGGCGGGGAGAGACCCCGGCGCGCTCTGCTCTTTAGCTGCTTGGAAGCGAGTTGCTTCGGGTGTCTGCTATCCCTGTAAGAGAGTCTGGGGTGTGGGCTCCCCCTGCCTGAGAGCTTGGGGTGTGAGATACCTCTGTACGAGAGTTTGGGGTGTGGGCTCCCCCTGCCTGAGAGCGTGGGGTGTGAGATACCTCTGTAAGAGAGTTTGGGGTGTGGTCTCCCCCTGCCTGAGAGCTTGGGGTGTGAGATACCTCTGTACGAGAGTTTGGGGTGTGGTCTCCCCCTGCCTGAGAGCTTGGGGTGTGAGATACCTCTGTAAGAGAGTTTGGGGTGTGGTCTCCCCCTGCCTGAGAGCTTGGGGTGTGAGATACCTCTGTAAGAGAGTTTGGGGTGTGGGCTCCCCCTGCCTGAGAGCTTGGGGTGTGAGATACCTCTGTACGAGAGTTTGGGGTGTGGTCTCCCCCTGCCTGAGAGCTTGGGGTGTGAGATACCTCTGTAAGAGAGTTTGGGGTGTGGTCTCCCCCTGCCTGAGAGCTTGGGGTGTGAGATACCTCTGTAAGAGAGTTTGGGGTGTGGGCTCCCCCTGCCTGAGAGCTTGGGGTGTGAGATACCTCTGTAAGAGAGTTTGGGGTGTGGTCTCCCCCTGCCTGAGAGCTTGGGGTGTGAGATACCTCTGTACGAGAGTTTGGGGTGTGGGCTCCCCCTGCCTGAGAGCTTGGGGTGTGAGATACCTCTGTAAGAGAGTTTGGGGTGTGGGCTGCCCCTGTCTGAAAGCCTGGGGTGTGAGTTACCCCTGTTCGAGGGCTGTTGCTCGCCATGTTGTCAGGAATCTCTGAGTCACAGCACCTGGGCGGTGGGGTGGGGCGCCTGGGGATCTTTTCAGCGGTGGGGTGTTTTTTTTTTAAAAAGGAGATTCCCGTGCTCTTTGAAGAGTTCCGTAAACATTTCATTAAAGTCCAACAGTCACGTCTTTATTCTTTTTCATGCCTTTGTTTAGGGAAAGGCAGGAGTGCCTTTTTTTAAAGGCTCCCCCTCCCCCCCAGCCCAGTTTGGAATCGGCAGTTGTGTGTCCAGGTGTGAGCCCCCCCCCCCGTCTTTTCGATCCCTGTCCCCCGCTGGAGAGAGCAGCCCGTCTAACCTGTTCGCTGAGCTCGTTCGGTAATCGGCTTGTGGATCATCTCCAGGTGGCGCAATGGCTGGCTTGCTTGCTCCATGCTCCCGCAACTCTCTGTGTCAAGCGGCACCTCCTGCTGGTTCTGGAGGAGCCCGCTGGGCCGATTTCGTCCGTGGCCTTTGAGGTCTTTGCGATGACAGCCCGCTGTGTCCTGATCCGGACCTGAACCAGAACTGACTGGGACCTGACCTAGACCCAGTTTGGGCCGTCGAAGTCAACCCCCTGTCGGCAGGCAGAGTTGGGGTGCACCTGTGGTGCCCCAGTTTTCTGCCTGTATTGACAGTCCCCACACTAGGCAGGGGTTATTGGCACCTACCAGAGCATTGAGTTTATTATTATTATTTTATTATTAGGTTTATTATTAGGACTTATGTGTACCCATTTATACCACTGAGTATCTTATGCAATGCCTCAGGGGTACTGCAGCTGTGCCTCCTGCTGGGATTTGAACCCAGAACCTCCCAGTGACAAGTCTCGCTGACCCCCCGATTCTCTCGCTCCAGCCCCCCTCCTGCTGCCCCTCTTTTCTCCCGCTTGCCCCCCGGCGAGGGGGACCCCGCGCACGGCCTGCGGGTCTGGCTCCAGGCGGAGTGGGTCGAGCAGACCGGGCCTGCTGGTTAATCCAGGGCGCAGCCCGGGCGTGGCGCCCTGCGGTGGCGCCGGAGAGGGGAGAATAAGAATAAGAGGCTATTGTGTAGTCCGGTATATAATAGCGTTTGTACTGTATAGTACAGCCGGCTCTACTACAGCACGTTATTGTATAGTACAGTATATTGTAGTATCACATAGTTCAGTATACTACACCATTTGTATTGTATTACACAGTCCAGCAAGAATGGCATGTTATTGTATAGTTCAAGTAGGGAGCTGCGTCAGCATGCGAAGGCTGCAAAGGAACCAGTAAAGGTTTATTCCAGGCTGGAAAGAGAAGGAAAGAAACACAACGTTTCGGCTGTGGAGCCTTCTTCAGGTGTGGCTCTCTTCTCTTTTCAGCAGGAATA
The DNA here is from genome assembly GCF_055471065.1 of Atractosteus spatula. Classification (NCBI taxonomy): domain Eukaryota; kingdom Metazoa; phylum Chordata; class Actinopteri; order Semionotiformes; family Lepisosteidae; genus Atractosteus; species Atractosteus spatula. The sequence goes on along the minus strand of NC_142730.1, from coordinate 5,885,776 downwards.
AACTTTTACCAGTTCCTTTGCATGTTATTGTATAGTGCGGTATATTATTGTATCACATGATCCAGTATACCATACCATTTATTTAGTATTGTATTACACAGCCTAGTGTAGAGCAGCATAGAGTAAGATGTTATCGCGTAGCCCAGTATATGATAGCGTTCGTACTGTATAGTACAGCCAGCTTTACGACTGCGTGTTTCACCACGTGCACTGTGGAATACGGCCCAGTACAGCAGGCTACAGCATAGCTGTGGACTGCGTCATTGGCTCCAGTCTGTCCTCTGTTCCTCGCCAAATGGTGCTGTAGCTCCTCACGTGCATCGAATTAGCAAACTGCTTTCCCTACCCTTGAATGATTCCGGGGGGGTGTACCAAAACTCTAGTTTCTTTCTTATCGGAAACCCTGGAGAAAAGGGCTTCGAAACAACAGCCCGACAGCAGACGCACAAGAGGACTGGTTCAAAGGCCCGATGGAAGATCAGGTTTATTACTGCCGTGTTAACTTTTGCAGAGTGTAAGCTTACACCCACAGTGTACTGTAGCAAATATGCAGGAGATACCACAGGCTTGCAGGCACACACAGTGAGCACAATAGCTCTTACTCGAACACTGCCACGCCTTTCCCATGAGTCAGCTCCCCCCAGGGCTTCGCTGGGCCTGAACACTCCTGCTGAGCGCAGGCCGCAGAGAGCAGATCGGTCTGCGCTGCTGTGACAGAGCCCGAATGGAGCAGTACCAACAGGCTGGGGCAAATGCAGTAGTTGCCCCCCACCTCTCTCTCTCCTTCTCTACCCCCTTATCTGTATCTTCACATGAACACTCCTTCATCATCATCAGAGCTGGAGAGTCACTGTACAGACACTCAGTCCAGCTCCTCTGTATCTTCACATGAACACTCCTTCATCATCATCAGAGCTGGAGAGTCACTGTACAGACACTCAGTCCAGCTCCTCTGTATCTTCACATGAACACTCCTTCATCATCATCAGAGCTGGAGAGTCACTGTACAGACACTCAGTCCAGCTCCTCTGTATCTTCACACTAACACTCCTTCATCATCATCAGAGCTGTAGAGGAACTGTACAGACACTCAGTCCAGCTCCTCTGTATCTTCACACTAACACTCCTTCATCTTCGTGTCAGGGGTGTGTCTGAGGTTGAAGCTCCCTCTGCAGGGTGAGGAGTGTTTGTCCAGGTGTACAGGCAGACAGTGGAATGCTACTGAACCGCAGGGGCCTGACACACCTGGACTGGAAATGCACACTGTTGAACAGGCGCTGTGAGGCTGTTTTCAGATGAATGACTACACTGCTGTTGCTGTAGCTACAAAAGGAGAGGAAACAATATACAATAACTTCTGCTTCTCTGAGCGCTTCATTAGGAGATTTATAGATACTTTCCCCTGTAATGCTTTTGTTAAGAATAATCTTTGTTTTGTGTCACGCCCTTGCATGAATCCTCTAGGTGCTTCGCTGTGCTCCTCTCCGCTGTGTCAGGAGTCTGTGAGCCTGTCTGGGTGCGTGTCAGCCGCAGGTATTTTTGGAATTGGTTTAGTTCGGTTTAGAGAACTTGAACCCTCCAGGTAAGGTGTGGCGAGCACGACTCCTGCACAGCTGGGGAAAGATCGATCACTCTTCACCCCCCAGACCTCCATCTCTCTCTGCCTCCTCTCCTGTCTCTCCTCTCCCTCTTTCCTCCTGTCTCTTCCATCTCTCCCCACTTCTCTGGCTCTCCTCTCTCCTCTCAATTTCAGTTCAGTTCAATTCAAGGTGCTTTATTAGCATGACCGATGGGTACAATCAGTGTTGCCACAGCAAATAGAAATTAAATTAACATGAAACAAAACAAAAAATAATAAAATAAAATCTACAGACAAATTACAGACATTTACAACAAGGACATATCATAAGATATTTACATATATATTTTACATAAAATAAAAAAGCATTATTGGGAGACAGACTCACTGTTCCTCAGGCTGGGACAGGAGATCACATACTTCTCTGCCAGTTCAACTGAGTTCCCTCCTCCCTCTCCCAGTAGGATTGGGACCCGTTGCGTTGCGTTGTGATTCTGGCAGGTGTGGGAACTCTGGGACTAGATTTCTGAATTTAGGGAAGAATGTTTCTCTAATCCCAGAGTATCTGTCACAGTGCAGTAGGAAGTGCACCCCTGTGTCTATTTCTCCCTGCTGGCAGTGGGAGCACAGCCTGTCCTCTCTGGGCAGCCAGGTCTGCCTGTGTCGCCCAGTTTCTATGGCCAGGCTGTGGTCACTGAGCCTGTACTTCGTCAGCATCTGTTTTTGCCGTTTCTTATCTTGATCAAATATTCGGCTGGTGTGTATGGTCTGTTTAGGGTTCTGTAGCATTCCAGTTTGTGTTGTGTGTGTCCCAGTGTGTGAGAAATGTGCTGTTTGATCTGTGCTGTGATGTGGTTGAGTCTGAGATGTGGTGCTCTAGCAGTGCTGTCCTGAGGCTGGTTCCTCTCTCTCCTGTTGCCAAAGCATGTACTGTCAATACAACATCTGCATACATTTACAATACAAACCATACATAGGACGTTTACATACAACATACAACAACACATAGACCATTACTGATGACAGATTCACTGTTCCTCAAGCTGTGACGCCCCCTTTACTGAGTTCCCTCCTCCCTCTCCCAGTAGGATTGGGCGCTGTTCTGATTCTGGCAGCTGTGGGAATTCTGGGATTCGATGTTTAGATAGTTAATTTGCGGAAGCATGTTTGTCTAATCTGAGTTTATTTCTCACAGAGCAGTAGAAAGCGAATCTCTGTCTCTGTTTCTCCTCGCTGGCAGTGCGAGCACGGCCAGGACTTCGTCAGGGTCTGTTTTGTCAGGGTCTGTTTCTCTTTGCTTTTTCGTACCTTGGTCAAATATTTGACTAGTGTGTATTGTCTGTTTAGGGTTCTTTAGCATTTCAGTTAATGTTGTCTTTGTGTATTCCAGTGTGATTTGGTTCTCTCTCCTCTCTCTCCTCTCTGCTCCCTCTCTCCTCTCTCCTCTCTCCCCTCCCTCTTCTCTCTCTCCCCTCTCCTCTCTCCTCTATCCCCCTCTCTTCTCTGCTCCCTCTCTCCTCTCTCTCTCCTCTCTGCTCCCTCTCTCCCCTCCCTCCCTCCTCTCCTCTCTCTCTTCCATCGCCTCTCTCTTTCCTCTCTGCTCCATCTCTCCCCTCTCCTCTCTCTCTCTCCTCTCTGCTCCATCTCTCCCCTCTCCTCTCTCTCTCCTCTCTGCTCCATCTCTCCCCTCTCCTCTCTCTCTCTCCTCTCTCCCCCTCTCCTCTCTCTCTCCTCTGCTCCCTCTCTCCCCTCACTCCTCTCTCTCCTCTCTCCTCTCTGCTCCCTCTCTCCCCTCCCTCCCTCCTCTCTCTCTCCCATCTCTCTCCTCTCAAACTCTCCTCTCTCTCCAGGTGTTAGCAGTGCAGCTCTGCGGTTGAGTCTCACTGTGTTGCACTGACCAGTAAAGGACAGTGCACTCGTACAGAACCAGATTAGCTTACAGCAGGGAGGAGGGTTCCCAGTAAATGAAAGACAGATGGATGCTTGGATCACCTCCATGTCACTGAGCTCCCCCCTCCTTCCTGCCTCCTCTCTCTCATTCTTTTTTCTCTCTCTCCATCTCTTTCTGGATACTCGTCTTTCACCACACTTCTTCACAGTGTGTGTCAGTGTGCGCCTGGATCAGTGCATGACTCTGTCAGTGTGTGTCAGTCTGTCACTGTGTGTCAGGGTGCATTTGTGTAATGTGTCTGTGAGTGTGTGTACCTGTGTGTGTCTCTGTTATTGTGTACGTGTCTCTCACTATCTGTGTGTGTCTGTGTTAGTATCTGTCAGTGTGTGTGTGCCTGTGTGTTAGTATCTGTCAGTGTGTGTGTGACTGTGTTAGTATCTGTCAGTGTATGTTTGTGTGTGTGTTTGTCGGTGTTCGTTTCTAAGGACACAATGGCTGTTATGATTCAATGTCTCCCTCAGTGCTCAGTCTGTTGGGCAACTTCCCTTGTCAGAGTGGAAAAAAACAAGAAACACAACAGATCAGAAGCCCCTGTCTGCCCCCTCTCTCTTCCTTCCTGCCCCCCTGCCGGCAGTGCATGCTGGGTATGTTGCTGGCACAGTCTACTGCAACTGACTGACTGGCAGACACACCCAGCTGTGCCACTCCCACCTCTCCCCCTCTCCCTCCCTCCTTCTCTCACTCTCTTCCTTACTCCCACCTCTCTCCCTCCCTCACTGTCTCCCCTATCTCTCACCGCTTCACTCTCTCCCTCCCTCATTCTCTCACTCTCCCTTTCTCTCTCTCCCTCCCTCTCTCTCACTCATATTCAGATTTGAAGAGCTTCATTAGCTTGACCACTGAGTTACAGTGTTGCCAAAACAGATACAATAAACACAGCATTTACAGTACAAACATTATTGGAGATCTACATTATTGAGAGACAGGTTCACTATTCCTCAGGCTTGGACAGGAGATCACACACTGTATTATTATTATTGAGAGACAGGCTCACTGTTCCTCAGGCTGACAGGAGATCACACACTGTATTATTATTATTGAGAGACAGGCTCACTGTCTGTTCCTCAGGCTGGGACAGGAGATCACACACTGTATTATTATTGAGAGACAGGCTCACTGTTCCTCAGGCTGACAGGAGATCACACACTGTATTATTATTATTGAGAGACAGGCTCACTGTCTGTTCCTCAGGCTGGGACAGGAGATCACACACTGTATTATTATTATTGAGAGACAGGCTCACTGTTCCTCAGGCTGACAGGAGATCACACACTGTATTATTATTATTGAGAGACAGGCTCACTGTCTGTTCCTCAGGCTGGGACAGGAGATCACACACTGTATTATTATTATTGAGAGACAGGCTCACTGTCTGTTCCTCAGGCTGGGACAGGAGATCACACACTGTATTATTATTATTGAGAGACAGGCTCACTGTTCCAGTAGATCACACACTGGACTGAAGCTCTGTCGAGATTCCTCCTCCAGTAGGAGTGGAAGCTGTTCTGAATCTGACAGATGTGGGAATTCTGGGATTCCCTCTCTCTCCCTCGTTCTCTCTCTTTCCTAGTCTCTCCTCCTTTTCCTTCCTCGCTCCCTGCCCACGGCGGGATCTCTCTGAACTGTGCCTCTCGCACGCACCCCCCCGCCTCCGCCAGCCACTCGCTCCTTCTTCCGTGTTTTCAATCTCTCACAGCAATCACGGAGGGGGGGAGTCCTGGACAGAGACGGCGGCGATCGCGACGCGTGAGATTGGAAATCGCTGCCGGCGTCACGGGAGCAGGTGCCGGCCGGCCCGCGAGCGGAGCTGTCGCAGGAACCCCAGCCCCGGCCGCTGGCTTGTGAACCTGACATCGCGCTGCTCCGCCGCAGCCGAGGAAGAACATAAAAGTTGAACAACACGAACTGTCCAGCAGAGGGCGCAACTGCCCTATCTGTGCGTGGAGCGTAGACACCCAGCCCCTGGTCAGTACATTTTCATTCCACCCGGCGCCTTAACTGCCTGCTTCCGGGGCTCCCGATCCCACGCTAATGGTCGAGTCAAGGAATCGAGACCTCAATTTCCCAGATGTCAGGAGTAATCTGAGTCTCTCGCTGTGCTCAGTTGTTAACATGCTGGAGGTAACAAAGTCATTCGAGATCTCCACCTCTTGCACAGGAAGAACTTTATCAAGGAGCCAATCAACCAGCTTGTTAGGTCAATTAAGGTCTCAGTTAATTAAAGAACTGGACTAGGGCCAGGGCATTCCAGGCCAGTACCCCAATTGTAGAGGTCTAATTAATGAATTGGGTGATTGGCTGATAGCGGGCCTAGTGGATTGAATAATTAGGCCTAATTGATTGAAGTACTGGACTAACCGGACTGGAGCTGGACACCCCCGGGGTACAGCAGGGCAGCAGCAGGCAGGACCCCTCAGGGCTGTGGACTCCAAACTGGAGGGATGCAGGTTCAAGTCCCAGGTGGGGGCACAGCTGCTGTACCCTTGGTGCCAGGGTTTGTGTTAGTGTTGGAGTTTGTGTCAGGGTTTGAGCTGGTATCTGGGTTAGAGTCTGTATTAGAGCTGGTGTCAGGGTTCGAGCTGGTGTGTAGGTTCGAGGTGCTTGACTCAGTGCGCCTGAGGTGATGCAGCTATTTCAATGACCCAGACAGAACCAAGCTGACACAAAGTGTCGGGTACAAATGACTCTTTAATGTCTTTGCTCAGAGTGAGAGCCCTGTGCACAATCACACAATAGATCCCACTGCGATCGAGCCCACACGAGACCAGAGCTCTCCGGACCAGCCATTACAAGGGTCTAATTAATTCATAGGTTTATTAGCTCAACATACTGGTCAAGCAACTGGACTGAAAGCTAGCAGACACTGAGGTCAGGAGGTCCTTGAGTAATAACCAGGGTGGGGCATGGAGACAGAGCTGGGGCGCGGGGTGGCGAGGTGTGGGGTGCAGCGCTGCAGAGCGGGGTCAGTGAGGGTCCGGGGCGGTCAGTGCGGTCACTTCTTGGCCTTGCCCTTCTGGCACCTGTAGTAGCCATGGGCCAGCATGCCCACGAACTTGCAGAACTCGTGGAAGTTGACCTCTCCGTCGTGGTTCTTGTCCAGTTTGGCCATCACCTCCTCAACGTCCGCAGGGTCGAACTTGGTCTGCAGGCACAAACAGAAGGAAGACGGGGGGGGGGTCATCTGTACTGACTGGGGTACCCTGGCTGTGATCCCCAGACTGTGGCACACTTCCCAGAGGTCCCCATTCCTGCGGGATCTTTTTAGTTTACTTGAGCTGACCAGGAATCACAGGCGCTGGATACAGTGTCCTGTGTGCATTGTTCTGTTTCACAAGGAGCATTCTGAGTGTCTGCTGTGTCTAAAGTTCTGCGTTCAGTGTTTTGTGTGCTCTGTTGGGAGTACATGGTGTGTGCAAATTTCTGTGTGCAACTTTGCATGCAGTGTAACTCATGTGTGTCTATGTGCAGCGGTATTTATGTAGGTCTCAGTGTGCAGTGCAAGTGCAGGTGTGTGCAGTGTCACTCGTGCAGGTGTGTGCAGTGCAGTAGTGTGTAGTGCAAGTGCAGGTGTGTGCAGTGTCACTCGTGCAGGTGTGTGCAGTACAGTAGTGTGTAGTGCAAGTGCAGGTGTGTGCAGTGTCACTCGTGCAGGAGTGTGCACTGACACTAGTGCAGGAGTGTGCAGTGTAGGTGCAGGTATATGCAGTGTCACTCGTGCAGGAGTGTGCAGTGGAGGTGCAGCAGTGTGCACTGTCACTCGTGCAGCAGTGTGCAGTGCAGGTGCAGCTCGGAGCCCCTCTTGCCTTGAACTCCGGGGAAGTGAGCTCGGCCTGCAGCAGCTGCTTGAGCTCGGCGCTGCTCAGCTGGCACTTGTGCTCGTCCTGGCTGGCGTACTGCTCGAACAGTTCCACCACGCTCCTCACTGCCGCCTCTAGCTTCGACATGGCTTCCCACCGGCCGGCCCACAGCACGGATCGCCCGGAGCTTCTGCTTCTGCTTCTGCTGAGCACACAAGAACACGAGAGCTCAGTCTGGAGGCTCAGAATCGCAATCGGATTCTTATCATGTGGCACCAACCTGTCAGTATATTTACTGCAGCATGGTAACCAAACCATCATTTAGAGATACCTCTAAATCAATTCAAGATCTCTTGACACACAGTTAGATATAACTCTATAAGTCAGTTAAAGATATCCGTATGAAATCCTTTGGGAGTTCTCATTATTCAACTATACCTGCAATAAATATTTAAAGATATTTGAAATATCGATTTGAGATATCGATAAATGCTATTTCGACGAGGCCTCTAACTTTTATAAAAGCCCCCCAGTTCTCTTAACTCCCTCCCTGCGCGCGGTGTAGCTCCAGCGCGTGTCCGGTCTCCGGCTCGCGAGGGCCGTGGGGTGGGGTCGCGTCGCGTGCGAGGAGTGACCAGGCGGTCGCGCGCCGGGAGGAGGCACACACCCTCCACAGCCAGGCGCGCCCACGCGTGCTCGAAAGGCCCGGCTTCTGTCTGAAGCAATAACAACTGCGGTGAGCTCTGTATTTATTATTGTGGCTGTTCCTGTTGCAGGCAATAACAAGAGCGAGCTTTCGTAACGCGGGCTGCTTCATTCTTCTCTGGGATTCTGAACACGAATTAACGTTTCGCAAGACCTGCGCTCTAGTACTCTGTGTCTCGTCTGCTACAACCGGCCGTGCTCGATCAGCCCCACTCACCTGGCTGTGGCAGGCGAGACGGGTTCGCTGGCGGTGCTGGGTTCGGAGTGCGGCTGCACTGGGCTCCGCAAAGTCTCTTTATATAGAGGGACACCGCCTGCGCTGCTGGGGCGATGACTCGCTCCTGCCCAGGGATAAAAAAAAACCCCGTGTACTTACTCCTCCCTTCTTCTAGACTGGGAAAGAGTCTTTCTGTGAAGTCGGGAGAGGGGGCGGCTCACCCGCTGTCGCCGGGGCGCCGGGAGTCCGTCCGTCTGTCCGGACCCACAGCCCCGCCCCATCCCGCTCTCCCGCCGCTGGGGACTGTGACTGGAAATAGCAGGGAAATAAAAGACTGATGAGGAATTAGGCTCACTGCCTGACTGAAAGACTGACCCACAGACAAAGAGCCTCATTGAATTAACTCTTATAACCTACCACCCTGACTAACAGACTCACTGACTAACAGACTGATACCCGAGGGACAGACTTAACACTCAGACTTACACGTTGACATGCTGACAGACTAACTGACTGACACACTAACAAACACCCCGACTAGCACACTACCATCTGACACTAACAAACACCAAGAAAAACTGACACACTGACTTGACTACCAAACAGGCTAACACCCTGACTAGCAGACTGACTAAAACCCTGACCAGCACCTTGACTAGCAGACTGACTAACACCCTGACTAGGTGACAGACTAACACCTTGACTAGCTGACAGACTAACTCCCTGACTAGGTGACAGATTGTTACCCTGACTAGCAGACTGACTAACACCCTGACTAGGTGACAGACTAACACCTTGACTAGCTGACAGACTAACTCCCTGACTAGCTGACAGACTAACACCCTGACTAGCTGACAGACTAACTCCCTGATTAGGTGACAGATTGTTACCCTGACTAGCTGACAGATTAACTCCTTGACTAGCAGACTAACACCTTGACTAGCTGACAGACTAACTCCCTGACTAGCTGACAGACTAACTCCCTCACTAGCAGACTAACACCTTGACTAGCTGACAGACTGTTACACTAACTAGCTGACAGACTAACACCTTGACTAGTTGACAGACTAACTCCCTGACTAGGTGACAGACTGTTACCCTGACTAGCTGACAGGCTAACTCCCTGACTAGCTGACAGACTGTTACCCTGACTATCAGACTAACTAACACCCTGACTAGCTGACAGGCTAACTCCCTGACTAGCTGACAGACTGTTACCCTGACTAGCTGACAGACTGGCGCCCTGCCCTGCCCTGCTGGGTCTCTCCCAGGCTGCCAGTGTGCGGAGCTCAGCCTTGGCACTGCACAGCTACAAGACTCACTTGCTGCAGTGGACAGTCTGACTCACCCAGCCTCTCTGTGAGCTTGTTCTTGTTGAGGAATGTTTGCTTTTCAGATTTTCCAGTCCCTCACGTGCCGGTATGGCCTCACTGTGGAGCCGGGCCAGCAGGGTGTGGACCAGCGCCCCCTAGCTACCACCCACGCAGGGCGCAGCCCAGCCCCGGTCTGCTGAGCCAGGGTCAGACCTCTGGACACTGTGGTCCTCTGCTCTCCTGTGGCCCTGTCACTGGTCATGTCTGCAGCAGGAGCAGATAGAAAGGGCTCCTGTTTTATGTGCAATTTTTCCTTCTGAACTGCCACATGGACACACAGACAGAGACAAGCAGACAGACTGTCCTTACAGCACACATGCATTGTCAGGGTCAGGCTGTCCTGGACTGGACCGGACTGTCTGTTACCCAATCATTGACCAGGACTTCTCTATCTTCAGTGCACAGCTGCCTCATGGCTACTCTGTATACAGTAGTTCAGGTGGGGAGCTGCGTCAGCATGCGTAGGCTGCAAAGGAACAAGTAATAGGTTTGTTCCAGGCTGAAAAGAGAAGAAAAACACGACGATTCGGCCATCTTCAGGTGTGAAGACTGTTAGACTAACCCCTGAAGAAGGCTCCACGGCCGAAACATTGTGTTTTCTTTCTTCTCTTTTCAGCCTGGAGTAAACCCATTACTTGTTACTCTGTATTAATACTGCTGTCTCAGGCTCAGGCACACGGGCAAGGGTTCGGCACCCGAGGAAGACAGAGTAACGGGCTCATCGTCTGAGCACCAGCCCCTGAGAGAGGGTGTGTACGCAGGGAGTGCAGGAGCTCAGTCTTGAGACCGCACTGCCGTGTCGGATGTGGTTGGACCTGCTGCCCCTCCCCTGATCTTTGTCAGACCTGCGCCCTCACCTCCCCCCTGCCCCCGGGCAGAATGTGCCTCACCCCCCTGAAGCCTGTGAAGAGGGATGGGTGGCTCGAGGCTCAGGGGTCAAGATCAGGGCCTGGGAAGCACTGGAGTTGTTTGCCACGGGGAATTTCGCCCCACAGGTGACGTACACAGTCAGTGGCACACCTGCTGAGCTCGGGGTGGAGGACTTTGTTTTTCAGAAATGGTTTTTGTTTGTATAGGGCGGTGCAGTGGTCAGCATTGCTGCCCTGCAGTGCTGGGGCCCTGGACCCACGTCCCAGGGTGCTGTCTGTGTGGAGTTTGCATGTTCTCCCCGTGTTCACACGAGTTTCCCCTGGGTGCTCCAGTTTCCTCCCTCAGTCCAAAGACACACTGGTGGGCTGATTGGCTTCTGGGGAAATGGGCCCTGGTGTGAGTGTGTGTTTGCGTGTGTGTGACCTGCAATGGGCTCTGGTGCAAGTGTGTGTTTGTGTGTGTGTGACCTGCAATGGGCCCTGGTGCGATTGTGTGTTTGTGTGACCTGCGATGGGCCCTGGTGCAATTGTTTGTTTGTGTGACCTGCAATGGGCCCTGGTGCGATTGTGTGTTTGTGTGTGTGTGACCTGCAATGGGCCCTGGTGCGATTGTGTGTTTGTGTGTGTGTGACCTGCAATGGGCCCTGGTGCGATTGTGTGTTTGGGTGACCTGCAATGGGCCCTGGTGCGATTGTGTTTGTGTGACCTGCAATGGGCCCTAGTGCGAGTGTGTGTTTGTGTGTGTGCGACCTGCGATGGGCCCTGGTGCGAGTGTGTGTTTGTGTTTGGGTGACCTGCAATGGGCCCTGGTGTGATTGTGTGTTTGTGTGTGTGCGACCTGCGATGGGCCCTGGTGCGAGTGTGTGTTTGTGTTTGGGTGACCTGCAATGGGCCCTGGTGTGATTGTGTGTTTGTGTGACCTGCAATGGGCCCTGGTGTGATTGCGTGTTTGTGTGTGTGACTTGCAGTGGGCCCTGGTGCGATTGCGTGTTTGTGTGACCTGCAGTGGGCTCCAGCCCTGTACTGGATGTTTAAAAACCAGATGGATGGAATTTTTGTAGAAATGCCGAGATGTTGATGGCGACTCTGTGGGCTCAGTAGGTACAAAGACCGTACGGACAGGAAGGAAGTACTGTATAGGATCCCATTCCACAATGCATAGGGGCCTCTGCTGCTCGAACCCCAGTGTTGATTATCCTCTCCCATCTGCTTTCATGCCACGCTGGCAGCTGCAGGCCGCCCTCGCCCGCAGACCTGACCCGTCACACCTGTCTAACAGGTCTGGAGGAACAACAGACAACAGGGAGGAAGAGCAAACAGAGTCAAAACAAATCAGCAACAATGTCAAGCATCCGGCTGGGCCCTCGCAGGATTCCTCACCGCCCCCACGCCTGCACCGAGCCCGGAGCCGCGGAGAGCAGAGGCAGGACGGGGAGAACACGGCCGCCGGGACAGGACACCCCGTAATCATCAGCCTGCAGCCCAGGGGTGTCCAGGCCTGATCCCTGGGGACCCCAGTACAGCAGGTCTCACAGTCATTAATCTGTAGCCCAGGGGTGTCCAGCCCTGATCCCTGGGGGACCCCAGAATAACAGGTCCCACAAGGCACCCTGAAATCAGCACTGTACCCCAACCTTGATCCTGGGGGGGGGTCACAGTCCAACGGGTGTTACTGGTCTCCCTGAAATCAGTTAGGAGTGGAAACACGTGAAGTCTGATTAAAAGTCAGCTGATTGAGAGCTGTGCTCTCTGAGAGCTCCACGCAGCTGGGATTTTCCTTTCCCATGATCCTTCAACAACGTCATTGACCCCAGTGGTCGAAACCGAAGTGTTCAGGAGTGTTTGGGGATCCGATGATTTCAGGGTGACCCACACAACCTGCTGGTTGGGGGCTCCCTGGGACCAGGGTTCTGCATTTGGACCTGAAACGCCCCTTTGCCTGGCACTCTCTCCTCTGGCTCGGCCAGGTGCGTCATGGAAGTTTCCAGAAGGCCAGGTGCCACCCTCCTGTGCAGAGCGTGCCTGGGGCTGCTCGCTCGTGGTGAGACAGTTGTGCAATTCCACCATAGCAGAGAGCTGGGAGAGCACAGGTATGCGCAGGGATTCAGGGACAGGTTGGGGTGAGTTCGGGGCACAGGTGGGCTGGACCGGGACTGTCCGTGTCGGCCCAATAAGAGCCGAGCCCCAGCGCTGGACTGCCTCAGGGCTTCTAGCTGGAATGCGGAGAGGCAGCTGGGCGTAGCTGCTCCTCAGCTCTCTATTGTCTCTGCCCGCCGGTCTGTCTGCCGTTGGAGTGTCTTCCGACCACCAGGCGTGGGCACGGCCATGCCAAGCAGGGAGGTCCCTGTGCCACAACGTCTATTTAAACCTCCTCCGGCCACAGCGAGACACAAACCCTGCTGCCTTCCTGCTGAAAGCTCCACCTGAACAGGTGAGTCCGGCTCCGCGATTCCTGCAGGACACTAGTCCTGTGCCGCCAGCTGGGTCCCGAGCCCTGCTCACTGCCTCCCTCTGAGTACTGTACCTCTGTCTCTCTCACTGCTGCACTCTGGGCAACTGTACCTCTGTCTCTCTCACTGCTGCACTCTGGATACCGTAGTTCTGTCTCTCTCACTGCTGCACTCTGGGCAGCTGTACCTCTGTCTCTCTCACTGCTGCGCTCTGGGTACCGTAGTTCTGTCTCTCTCACTGCTGCACTCTGGATACCGTAGTTCTGTCTCTCTCACTGCTGCACTCTGGGCAGCTGTACCTCTGTCTCTCTCACTGCTGCGCTCTGGGTACCGTAGTTCTGTCTCTCTCACTGCCGCACTCTGGGTACTGTAGGTCTGTCTCTCTTACTGCCTCACTCTGGGTACTGTACCTCTGTCTCTCTCACTGCTGCACTCTGGGTACTGTAGTTCTTTCTCTGCCTCACTCTGGGTACTGTACAGGACATATGTGAAAATCGTGATTTTAAACTTTAACTGATAATGTTATTTAATTAACTCTGGAAAATATGTTGATATCTTTAATGTACTGTGCAGAAAATCTAGATTGCACTACTAGTTGCTGTTTTCATGAAGTGTAAACCATAGATTTGCCTATGTTCTAGATGAGCTCCGATATCGCATCTCATTTAATGAGACATCAGCTGTACAGCTGAGTTATTGAACTGTGGGGCTTTCTCAGCTTTGGTAATGGGTGAACTAAGACCAGGGGCAGTCAGATTCTCAGATCTTCAGCTACATTTACACTGTCAAAATAATCAGCTTTTTAAAGTATTGATTAGCTCACAACCAATGCAGTCAGGTCATCGAGGAGCTGGTAGTTTAGACGTTCTGGGCTGGAGTACACTGGAATGGTCCAGGTCTGGACCCCAGACTAGACTGGGTTCCTGCTCTTCTGAACAGAGCAGAAATCTCCAGCCCTGATCCAGTGGAGCTGCAGGCTTCTCCAGTCTCCGAACCAGCCCAGCCCTTGCTTAGTTAATTGAGCCAATTAATGTCTTTATTAATCCAGATAAGGGTTACCCTTAGCCTGTGACTGAAGATGCTTATTGACCCTGAAGGAGTGCTGGCTCAGTAGGACTGGGATGGAGTCTCCTGCAAAAAGACATAAAGTGTTTATTCAGATTTATTTCAGTTTATTATGCAATTCTCTTCTAAATTCTCTGTGACCAAGACTGCTGTTCTCTGCTTTCCTGCTTTAATCCACTTGAAGAATAGCATAGCTATTTAGCTCTTAGTTTTCCCAGGAACAGCGGATCTGCTGGAGCTGTGGTTGGATTCCTTCGGGAGTTCATGTGTGAGGCTGGTAGGAAAGATCAGTAGGACTGCAGCCCCACCCCTGGGTTACCGAACCAGACTGCTGTCCCTCCTGTCCAAACCCGTCTGGGAGCATCTGCCCCAGTTAGTCCATGTCCGCCTGGGATCCTGGCCAGGGAAAGGAGACCGAGAACGGAATCTGTTCAGATTTGTACACATTCTGAATTCAGAAGAGGTGCTTCACGGCTGTTGAACCTGACCCAGAGAGGGGCTGGGCTCTGATTCCCAGCAGCCCCTGGGGTGATAAATTAGCTGCCAGCAGACACAGGGCTGCAGCAGGAGGCCGGGGTTAATCACAGCACACTAGTTCACGAATCAGTGGACTTTAATTAATGAATGAATTAACTGATGCAGTAATTATTTATTCACTCTGATCAGACTGGGTTAATCAATTAGTCTGGCTCATTAGTGGATGTGTATCTGACATGTTCTCGCCTCCTCTCGCCCTCCCCCCCCCCCCCACAGATCTCTCCGAAACCACCGCCCCATCATCGCCACCATGTCTCTGGAGCAGGCCGCCAAGATCGTCGGCGATGTCTTCTACAAGTACGCGGGCGAGGACGATAAGAAGCAGACCCTGAGCCGGGACGAGCTCAAGAAGCTCCTGCAGGCCCAGTGCAGCCACAAACCGGTGAGTCCGGTTCTGATGACCAGAACCTCTTCATCCAAGTGAGAGCAGCCGGGTCGTGCCCGTCGGTAGCTCACTCATCCCAGGCTCTCATCCGGCTGTTTCTAGAATGAGACTGGTGTATTACCTTCAATCCCACGGCTGGGCAGCTTGTTCCACACTCCCACCTCCCTTTGTGTAAGGAGGCGCCTCCTGTCCTTGTCCATTTAAAAAAAAAAAAATTTAAATGCACTTCCAGTCCAATCTGAAACAGATCGCTTCCTGCTCCCTGCTTCCTGCTCTCAGCCTCAGGTCCTGCAGGGCAACCCCGTTTGCCGCCCTACACGCCAAACAGCCGACCCATTTATCGATTGCAATCGATTTCTCCACAATCGATTAGCCGCCCCCCCCCGCACTGCGTAGCGCCTAACGAATCTGCGTGTCTGTCTCCCCCTGGCGGCAGGACTCCGTCACCAAGCTGGACAAACTCGTGAAGCGCCTGGACGACAACAAGGACAACCAGATCGACATCGTGGAGTTCGGGGCGCTCGTCGGTATGATGGCCAAGAAGGAGTGCTGAACCGGCCCGCGGGGACACGGGTTCGAGCGTTTCCATAGCGCCTCGCACAGACAGAGAGAGAGGTAGAGGGAGAGAGAGAGAGAGAGGAGGAGGGAGGAGATGGAGGAGGGGGGAGCGCGCTGGCTCTGTAAACCCGAAAGGCAAATAAATAAAACCCACAGCTTTCACAACCTGCACTGCTCACGCCTCCTCATTGCCTGCTGGTTCTGAACGGGGAGGGGGGGGAGGGGGGTGCCCGCTCGGCCGGCACCAGCGAGTGACTGCGGCGATCTCATCCAGCCGGTCTCGCCAGAGTTTCGGGCACGGACTTCAGCCACATGCCTGGGCAGCCTGTTCCAGGCCCCCGCCTCCGCTTTGTGTAAAACACGCCCTTTGTGTTCTCGGTTTCAGGTGCGCTTCCGGGTGGTTTGTGCTCGTGTCCTCCGATTGGGGTCTCACTGTTGAACCGTAGAAGTCCGCCGGGCGGACATATTGTCAGTGCCTCTGAGGAGCTGCAATACCAGCGTATCTTCTCTGGGCAAGACTGAAAGGGTTCGGTTCGCTGAGTACGTATGTACTACAACTGCGACATCAGCTCTCCATGAAGGGGCTGTCGCGGTCTTCAGTAATTGCGAGGCGGGGTTCAGAGAGGGTCATTGAGCGGTACAGATGCACCGTGATCCGCTTCCGCCCTCTAGTGGTGCACAGCGGATAGGACAGACTCTCCCCCAGTTCCCGGTCGCAGGCGAGCGCCGGTGGGGCGTGTTCTCGAGGTCGGTCTCACCCGAGCGCCTCTCAGGGCCGGGAGCTCTTGCACGACTACTGGTGAGCTGAGCAAGTCACGAGCCCAGCCCCGAGCGCTCGGGACTCGTGCTGTTCGGGAGCGTCCTGCGAATGACGTCACCGCGGACCGGCCGTCCCGAAGCCCGCGCGCAAAGCCCTGCGTCGGGCTTTCCGTGACTCAGTTAAGTCTGAACGGATCAGTACGATAGGGGTAGTTTCACAAGCCACGGTTTTCCAAGTTGTTTTTTTATTTTGCACAAACAGAAAAACCCGTCATCAGTTCCACTGGCCCACTCGTCCATACGGGGATCACAGTATTGCACATTTAACCCTACAGGCTCAAGCTAGACAAGACCTTCCAGGCCTTACAGACGAGATCAGGGGGTCTTAGACTGTCGTCTGGGCCCGAATTCACTTGGTGTTGTAATGTATCTGCCGGCTGGTTTAGATAGCTCTGCTCTCTGTCCTTGGCTTATTCTGCCACCCTTAACTGTGACGATCTGGGCTCCAGGCCACCGCGACTCGGACAAGCGGTTCTGAAGTCAATGTGATGATTTCTGCTGATGATGAGCAGAGTCAGGTGAGAGTGACACTGTAACCACACGCACCCACAGGTGAGAGTGACACTGGTGTATCAGACACACCCACGGGTGAGAGTGACACTGGTGTATCAGACACACCCACGGGTGAGAGTGACATTAACCACACGCACCCACAGGTGAGAGTGACACTGGTGTATCAGACACACCCACGGGTGAGAGTGACACTGTAACCACACAGACCCAGGGGTGAGAGTGACACTGGTGTAATAATAATAATAATAATAATAATAGTAATAATAATGTTGCTTTATTGGCCCTATACAATCTCTTGCATCAGGAATTTGTCTTTTTGCAGACCCCAGCTTGCTCTCCATGAGACACACAGGGAGAGAAGCTGGGGGTCAGAGCACAGGGTCAGCCATTGATACGGCGCCCCTGGAGCAGCTGGGGTGAAGGGCCTTGCTCAGGGGCCTAATGGAGTAGGATTCCTCTGCTGGCTGAGAGATTTGAACCAGCAACCTCCCAGCCACAGGCGCAGATCCTGAGCCACAGA
This sequence comes from Atractosteus spatula, assembly GCF_055471065.1. Classification (NCBI taxonomy): domain Eukaryota; kingdom Metazoa; phylum Chordata; class Actinopteri; order Semionotiformes; family Lepisosteidae; genus Atractosteus; species Atractosteus spatula. Next base: position 5,868,438 of record NC_142730.1, on the reverse strand, counting down.
GCCACCGCTCCGCTCCGCTCCCTAACATACGAGCCAGCCAGCGGCCGCTCCTCCAGGGCACGGACAGGGTTCAAACCTGCGATCTTTGGTTTATGAGCCCAACGCCCTACCACTTGGCCACTGCTCCTGACAAGTATCAGACACACCCACGGGTGAGAGTGACACTGTAACCACACACACCCAGGGGTGAGAGTGACACTGGTGTATCAGACACACCCACGGGTGAGTGTTTGTCCTTCTGCTCGAGTCCAGTCGGTCACAGTTGAGCTCACGCTCCTGAATGAGGGCAGTCCTGAGACTCCACCTGAGTGTCCCTGACGCAGTAATGCATCCTGACACTGCTGCCAACCGGACTTCAGGACTTTCATCCGGCCAGTTTTTAAACTGCTTTATTCAATTCAGGGCTGGGCTGGGCTGGGGGGGGCTGGAGTCTATCCCAGCAAGCAAGGGGCACAAGGCAGCGTACACCCTGGGCAGGACACCTGTCCAACACAGGACACACACACTCTCACACCCTGGACAGGACACCAGTCCATCACAGGACACACACACTCACACACCCTGGACAGGACACCAGTCCATCACAGGACACACAGTTACAGACAGACACACACACACACACACCCACCCTGAACAGGACACCGGTCTATCACAGGACAGACACACACACTCACACCAGGGCCAGTCCTCACAGAGGAAACCCACATGCACACAGGGAGAACATACAAACTCCACACAGACAGCACCCCAGAGCCCCAGCGATGCTAATGACTTTGGCACACTCTGCCCTTCCTATTACAAACCAGGTTCGAAGCACTTTAAAAAGCGCCTTGAAGGAGCTCTGGCCGTGAAGCGGGAGGGAGTTACAGACGAGGGCTGGAACAGCGGGGACGGGCGATTCCCACCACCTTACAGCTGCAAACCGCGCGGAACCGCCCTCCTCTCCAGGACACGCTGACACGAGTGGGTCAGGCGTCGTCCTGGCTGTTTCGTCGTTTGCAGCTCGTTCATGACGACGAAACAGCTTTGACGACGCTGCCTGACCTGCGAATAACAAAAACAAAATCTTCCGCTAACCGTCCTGTGTTGTTCTTGAAAAGAGACGAGGCTGCCCGCTGCTGTCTCCCCGAGCTCGGGGTGGGGGTGAGTGGGCGTGGGCGCGGCGGGTGGAGATCAGGGCCGGCGCTGTCTCCCCGAGGACCAGACACGAGAGGGAGACACGCCCTCCTCGTGTTTGCTCAGAGCGTGCGCGCCCCCCCCCCCGTCCGGTCCGTGCGCAACCGCGTGTGTTTGTTTTGGGCCGTCGCTATGACAGCAGCCCCCCCCCCCCCGGCTCGGTTCACTCGAGGCCGAGATGAGCTCAGAAAAGCGGGTGTGTCCGGAAGCTGGCGGAGGGGAGGGAGGGTTTGTTTGGGGGGTGGAAGTAGTGTAGTAACTAAGTAAAAGAATGCCTTTCTGGGAGCTTTCCGCGATGAAATGCGTCTGTTTAATTTAAACACGAATTAGCACTGAAAACGGCGTGTTTCAGACCCATTTGATGAGGGTTCTGGTGGGGGTGGGGCGTCTTTTCCGTAGTTTGCGAGCTTCAGTAACACAAAGGGAGACAAAATAAAGAATTTCCGCTCCTCCCCCCCCCCCTTCCCTCGGAAAATACTCTTCTGACTCGTAACACCGACCAGCCAGCCCTCCCCCCACAGTTCGGGTCTTTTAAACGACTTTTACATGAGTGTTTCACTGCACACGGCTCCCAGCAGCAGTGAGTCATCTCTCTGGCCCACTGGCGCGCTCAGACCAGCTCTCTCACACCCCCCAGAGCGCACGAGGGGAACTACAGGGAAGAGCCTGTAAAACGGAGGCACGTCTTTACACAGCGAGTGGCAGGAGTCTGGAGCAAGCTGCTCAGCCATGTCGCCTGCATGGCTGAAGTTTTGTGGGAAGTCGTGTGTATGCAGAGGCCCGCCTGTATTCTGCTGTTTTCTACAGAGTTACCTTCTTATTCCTGTAGATACCACTTGAAAAGCAATCTGTGGACTTCTACCGTAAAAGCTGACGGTTTGGAAGCCTTCAACATTCCAGTTTTCTCCGGCGTTTTTCCCGGAGAAGGCCTCCTCCCGGATGAGCTCACAAATCCCGTCAGAAAGTCCCGAGGGGGCAGAGAGGAGTGTCCGGTAAGGGAGCCGGCCTGTCCTTGTCTGGAGTACTGACCGCTTCTGAGTGTCTGATGAAGCTCCACTGCTGTTATCAGTAATCATTTTTTAACATTTTTGTTTAGTCAAAGAACCGACATAAGAATTACTGCATCAATACAGAGCTTTTCACTCTGCTCACTCCCAAAGAGTGAGGGGACCTACAGGAGGGGACCCAGCTCCCTCCCCACTGAAGCACAGCCCCACCAGGGTCAGCACCCCACTCTTACTGACAGTGTCCTGGGGTCTGTGGTGATACCCCACTCTTACTGACAGTGTCCTGGGGTCTGTAGTGACCAGTAGTCAGGACACCAGGGTCAACACCCCACTCTTACTGACAGTGTCCTGGGATCTGTAGTGACCAGTAGTCAGGACACCAGGGTCAACACCCCACTCTTACTGACAGTGTCCTGGGATCTGTAGTGACCAGTAGTCAGGACACCAGGGTCAACACCCCACTCTTACTGACAGTGTCCTGGGGTCTGTAGTGACCAGTAGTCAGGACACCAGGGTCAGCACCCCACTCTTACTGACAGTGTCCTGGGGTCTGTAGTGACCAGTAGTCAGGACACCAGGGTCAACACCCCACTCTTACTGACAGTGTCCTGGGGTCTGTAGTGACCAGCAGTCAGGACACCAGGGTCAACACCCCACTCTTACTGACAGTGTCCTGGGGTCTGTAGTGACCAGCAGTCAGGACACCAGGGTCAACACCCCACTCTTACTGACAGTGTCCTGGGGTCTGTAGTGACCAGCAGTCAGGACACCAGGGTCAACACCCCACTCTCACTGACAGTGTCCTGGGGTCTGTAGTGACCAGTAGTCAGGACACCAGGGTCAACACCCCACTCTTACTGACAGTGTCCTGGGGTCTGTAGTGACCAGTAGTCAGGACACCAGGGTCAGCACCCCACTCTTACTGACAGTGTCCTGGGGTCTGTAGTGACCAGTAGTCAGGACACCAGGGTCAACACCCCACTCTCACTGACCGTGTCCTGGGGTCTGTAGTGACCAGTAGTCAGGACAACAGGGTCAACACCCCACTCTTACTGACAGTGTCCTGGGATCTGTAGAGACCAGTAGTCAGGACAACAGGGTCAACACCCCACTCTTACTGACAGTGTCCTGGGGTCTGTAGTGACCAGTAGTCAGGACAACAGGGTCAACACCCCACTCTCACTGACAGTGTCCTGGGGTCTGTAGTGACCAGTAGTCAGGACACCAGGGTCAACACCCCACTCTCACTGACAGTGTCCTGGGGTCTGTAGTGACCAGTAGTCAGGACACCAGGGTCAACACCCCACTCTTACTGACAGTGTCCTGGGGTCTGAAGTGACCAGCAGTCAGGACACCAGGGTCAACACCCCACTCTTACTGAAAGTGTCCTGGGGTCTGTAGTGACCAGTAGTCAGGACACCAGATTAATATCTAAAGGATGGCACCTTCTACAGCACAGTGTTACCTGTGACCATACTGGTTATTGTGGTCCAGAGAGAAGACTGCCCCATGCTGGTCCACCAGCTCCACCAGCAGCTGTGGCCTGGTTCTCCTCAGTAGTCTCCCAGCCTCGCTCAGCTTCTGTCACCTGAGGAGACCGGACCACAAGTTGGTAATGCTGCTGTTCCCAATGGGATTTGAATAACTGAATAAGCCTAATAGCAATCTAACTGTCATCTCGTCATTTGCTTAGAATTAGCGCGCATAAGAGATGATAGGCAAGGAACCTTAGAAAAAAATATTTATTAAAACCATCCAACCATGTGCCATCTCAACCAGAGAGCTGTTACACTCTGTAGGTGCTCTTCCAGTACAGCCTTCGATAGTAACATAGCCACATGCTCTGATCCTCATCATGTGCAGGAGCAGTAGCCATCACGTGGGCTCATCTTCTGAAACCCCTGGCTTGGTGCCTCTTCATCAGGCCAGTCCACAGTCTTCATCGCACTGCTCATCGCCACAGTGAAGAGAAACAAAGAAGGACCTCAAAAGGACAAAGGAGACTGGACCAGTCATACTGTTGGGTTACAGTGTGACCCGGCCCAGACTGGACCGGCGATCTCTGGACTGCAGGGTTACAGTGTGACCCAGACTGGACCAGTGATCTCTGGACTGTAGGGCTACAGTGTGACCCGGCCCAGACTGGACCAGCGATCTCTGGACTGTAGGGTTACAGTGTGACCCAGACTGGACCGGTGATCTCTGGACTGTAGGGTTACAGTGTGACCCGGCCCAGACTGGACCGGCGATCTCTGGACTGCAGGGTTACAGTGTGACCCAGACTGGACCAGTGATCTCTGGACTGTAGGGTTACAGTGTGACCCAGACTGGACCAGTGATCTCTGGACTGTAGGGTTACAGCGTGACCCGGCCCAGACTGGACCAGTGATCTCTGGACTGTAGGGTTACAGTGTGACCCAGACTGGACCAGTGATCTCTGGACTGTAGGGTTACAGCGTGACCCGGCCCAGACTGGACCAGTGATCTCTGGACTGTAGGGTTACAGTGTGACCCAGACTGGACCAGTGATCTCTGGACTGTAGGGTTACAGTGTGACCCGGCCCAGACTGGACCAGTGATCTCTGGACTGTAGGGTTACAGTGTGACCCATACTGGACCAGTGATCTCTGGGCTGTAGGGTTACAGAGTGACCCAGACTGGACCAGTGATCTCTGGGCTGTAGGGTGACAGTGTGACCCAGACTGGACCAGTGATCTCTGGGCTGTAGGGTGACAGTGTGACCCAGCCCAGACCGGACCGGCGATCTCTGGACTAAAATCTCCAAACTGTGTGCCGATTTACCATGACACACTTGTGCTAAGGAAGGCAAAGACACTGTCTGCGTCTCTCGTTGTTGTTTTAAGCTGTGCGAAGGAAGGCAGGCTTGAAGTTTAGATCAAGACAAACGAAAACTCTTCCTCCTCCTCCCCCAAAGAACACTTTCTGTTCTGAACCCGAAAGGCACGAGACTGCAGGAGCTGAGAGAGACTCCTGTGTGGAGGGGAGGGGCGCGGTGAAGCAGTCTCCTTCTCCTCCAGGAGTGGCAGTGGGAGTGGGAGTGGGAGTGTGGCGGGGGGAGTGATCCCGGCAAAAAAATCCACATGGAAGTGGAAAACCTCTCACACTGGTGCTCCGGCAGGACTCGCCCCTGGAGGGGAGAGCGAGCCGAGAGCCGAGAGCCCCTCCTCTTGCTGTACCTGCATCTGCACGTCGGGAGGAGTCCCACCAGTGCGGTTTGTCCCACATTGTCGGAATTCCAGAGGCAGTTAGGGCCCGTCTTCCCCGAGCTCCCGTTTCTCCCCCCCCCGGAAACAGCTTTTCCTCTTTGTTGCTGTCGAGTTCATCCCACAACGGTCCCATGGCAAAGGGTTTTGGTGGGGGGGTCACGCGTCCCGGTCTCACACAGCCTGTCAGCGAGCTCAGACATCCGGTTCTCCCCAAATTACTAGGGCAGGCCAGGATCTCTTCCCCATCCCTGGCCCTGCGCACGTGGGCCTGGCCGTGCCTCAGTGTGTAGGTCTCCTGGTTTGCCTGGTGTGCTACCCTCTGTGCTCCCCGCCTGAAGGGGGCGCTGATAACAAGCATCATCCAGTTACCGCTGATGGCAATTCACTGCAGTGATCCCCCACCTTGCTGGCCAATGGAACTATGGAGCCCAGAGGCTTCAGACTCAAAGGGCAGCAGTCAGAATATTTGTCCAGTACCTATGTGCGTTAAAGAGCAGAGCTTTGTCTTGTACACCTTCGGGACTCAGTTACTGCACAGTCTGAGGAGCAGGTGGATCAAGGGGCAGAACCGAGTCACTCCAATCACTGGGCGGTTTGACACTGTTACACTTTAAAGTTGACGCCCTCTTGGGTTATAACATAAACAATAGTATTTTAATAAAATAAACACCCGCGCCCATGGACGAGCTCATATTCATCAGCACACACACTAAACGAGCGCTAGCTTGTATTCTGGAGCACACAGACACACAGGCTCGTAATCGTGAGCACACACGTACAAGCTTGAAAATGTGAGTGCACACGTGCGAGCTCGTAATTGTGAGCAGGCACAGACCTACATGAGACAGCTCATAATCGTGAGCACACGAACGTGCAAGCTCATAATCGTGAGCAGACACTCGTACGTGCAAGCTCATAATCGTGAGCAGACACTCGTACGTGCAAGCACACACACACACACACAGACCAGGACTCAGTGTTTATTTCGGGTCAGTGTTTATTCGGGAGCTGTTTGTTACAGTGGAGGGGAGAGGGGTCCAGGTCTCACTTCTTGCCTTGTTGTTTCTTCATGTGCAGCTGGTAGCACTGCTCGCAGGCGATGGACAGGCCCACCACCAGAGACACGAACTCCTCGAAGCTCACCTGGCCGTCCCCATTCTGGTCCAGGTCCCGCATTATCTTGTCGATGGCCCCGGGATCCTTCTGACTCTGCGCGAGAGAGACGGAGAGCACAAGACAGGTCAGACGCACCGGCCACTTCAATCCCCAGCAGAGCAGCAGGACTTGTACCGTGTCCTGCACTGGGTCAGAGCGTCGCTGTGTAACTCAGGGCAATTGGGGTTCACACTGTGTACCGTAGTGTCAAAGCCCTCGTGAGCACTGCGCTGATTAGCCTCCCCCAGGCTTGTGACATTTCACTATATGAAGCGGCCGCACGCCAGCGCCCCCTGCAGGGCGGTGTGGAGATTGCGCGGGCGGCGGTACCTTGAGGAAGCTGGACAGCTCCTTCTCCATCAGCTCCTTCAGCTCCCTCTTGCTCAGCGTGCTGCTGTCTCCATCCTTGTCGGCGTAGCGGTGGAACACGGTGATGAGGGTCTCCATCGTTCTCTCCAGATCGGAAGGCATGTTTGCAGAGTGTGACTGCGGTGAGAAAGGGGGGGGGGGGGGGGGGGGGATAATTCACGCCTTCGTTAGGTAATTATCCAGCCCCTCGCGCTCACTGACCACCAGTGCAAAGACACAGGCTCACTGATTCAATCACTTTACCGTCGTGTCTTAATTTACCAACTTGTCATTTTTAGAGTTTGACATTAATTATGGCCTCAGGCAAACTAGACTGCCTCAGCTAATTAGCCGATTTAACATGACCTGAAATAGCTCCAGATTTCCTGCAGCTTCAGGACGGATTCCGCTGCCGATGAGAACTTTGGTGTGAACCGGCAAAAAGAGAAGGACCCTTCTAAAAAAATAAAACAGCAGCCACCAGGAGGACAGAACCACTGCAACAGGTCCGAACTGTGGAACTGCGATGCACCCCGAGTTGGGCATCCATACTCCCTTGAGCGCGAGCTCGACTCAGACGACCCCCAGCTCGAGGAACGGCCGGATATCGGTTCGGATCCCGGTTCTTCCTTAAAACCTGGGAGGCGGAGCGAATGAAAGAGGAGCCGAGCATTTCCCGAACTACAGAATAACACTGCGGGACGCCTCTCCAGGAAAACTACGGAGAGAGCCGTTCGTCTGGAGGACATGAGTACGAGGAATGCTGTAAGCATCAAAAAAAAAAAATCTGTAGAATTTACGCTCAATGAAAGAAGAATTAACCCCTGATATGATAGCAGGGAAAACATTCAGCAAGACAAACGAACAAAAAACAAATGCCTGAACTGGAGCAAAAGAGGACACGAGCCAGCGCTGGATATGACACTAATCCTAATCTCTCAACCCAGACTACCCTCCTCTGGATCAGAGCTGCCTTGGCTATCTAGTAGACCATCACAGACTAGTCAGATCTCCACCTAGGAGGCCACTGATACCCTCCTTTCATTCGGGATACTGGCATAGGAGGGAAGGAGTTCAAAAACTGCCGCCTGTTTTCCGAGCAGAATCATTCCTGCATCACCAACAGCCAGTCCGGCTCTCCGGTGGGGACAGGGATCATCTCCCTCTGGTTCCTCTTTCAGGGTGTTGAATGAAGAGCGAGACCGGGCCTCCGGGTCCGAAGTTCCCCTCCCCTCCCTCTCTGAGTCACAGGGCTGTGGTCGGGAAGATTGGGGGGGGGCGTGTCCGGACAGGAACTGTCTCACAGCTCTGGCGTCGCGCCCCGCCCGACGGAGGGTTCGGAAAAAAACAGCAGAGGAGGACGGGAAAGGCCGAGCTGGGCCTGGGCCGGACCGGACCGGGCCGGGCCTGCCTTGGGTCAGGGGGAAGCGGGAAACGCGGAATTAGCCCACGTTGCGCAACACGCAGGGGAGCAGGGTTATTTCGTCACCCGCAAGGAGAGAGAGAAAACTGCAGACGGCACCCGCCCCGTTCAGACGGAGCCGCCCCGCGTACTGTACAAAACCCGTTTAGTGTCGAATAACCGTGTGGAGAAAAAAGAAGAAAAAGACTCCCCTTGCAGTTTACACCCCCCAGTTCACTGTTTGAATACCCTGGCGCTCTTCCCGGCTGTGTTCTGGGATGTGGAATACCGCCAGGAAAACCTTCGATACCCAGGCCCACACACACACAGCATAGAGACTATACCCCCCCCACACACGCACACACAGCATAGAGACTATACCACCCCACACACACACACACACGCAAGTGACGCAGCTGGGGTCAGAGCACAGGTTTATCGATTACTGATTACCGATTTATCCCCCCCCCCCCCCCTCACAGATTTTCAATCTCGGCCGCGCTGCTCCTCGCTCGAGGGCGCTGATCGCACCCGAGTCCCGATCCCGCTCACGCGCGCCCTCAAACACGAAGCCCCCACTTTGCCTTTGGCCCAGTAACGTCTGGAGCGAGCACGAATGTCTTTTTGCGACTTTGTTTGCAAATGTCTTTTTTGCAACGTTTTCAGACCAGCGCAAACGTTTGAAAACTGGCGTCGTACGCAGAAGCCGGTCGTGTATAAAGTACGTTTATGCAGATCCAGCCGATTTCAGAAGGTTCAACACCAAGACGGCGACGGAAACACGCTTGTACAGCTATCGCACACTTCGGATAAACACGGGGCTGCAGCGCCCGGAAGGCTTTAGAAAGAAGTAACCCGGTTTCTAATTAAACTTAATTATATACAGCTTGCCTCAAAATGGCAAAGGAAAACAAACCGCTCGGAATTAAACTATTTTGCTACCACTTGAGTGCTTTAAGAAATGTCTAGACTCTCGGCGTTGCGATCAAACGATACCGTGTCCCCTGCTGAACCGTTCGCCCCGGGGGCGCGGGGCGGAGAGGGCGCGAGGATCTTACCGAGAGGCAGAGGCGAGCTCGAGGATGGGAGAGACCAGAGTGTGAGCGCTGCGCGAGGAGAGTCGCCAATCCGCGCGAGTCTTTATACTCGTCGGGCAACGCCCAGCGCGCGGGCCCTGCCTCGGTCGTGTGTTATCATCAGCGCATTCCTGCGTCCTGTGAGGCGGGGGGACACACTCACACACACTCATACACACTCGCACACACTCACACACACTGACACATCACTGTAACTAGTACTCACACTCACACTCATACACACTCACACACACTGACACACCACTGTAACTAGTACACACACACTCATACACACTCCACTGTAACTAGTACTCACACACACACTCATACACACTCGCACACACTGACACATCACTGTAACTAGTACTCACACACACACTCATACACACACACCACTGTAACTAGTACTCACACACACACTCATACACACTCGCACACACTGACACACCACTGTAACTAGTACTCACACAAACTGACACTCTCACACACTTAAACTCGCACACCACTTGAACACACTTGCGTACACACAGACACACCACTGTAACTCACACATGGATACACCACACACACAAACTCGCACAAACACACACACTCATCCTCGCTGGTACACCATTCTAACACACACACACTGACACACCACTGTAACACAACACACTCTCACACACTGACATCACTTTAACACACTTTCACAAAACCCTAACACACTTGCACACACTGACACACCACTGTAAGTCTCACTCTTTCACACTGATACACCACTTTAATGCAATCGCACACCCAGTGACACACTACTGTAACACATTCATACCCACTGACCACTTGTGCAGACACACTGGCACAGCACTCTAACACACAAACACTCGGACACACACAGACACACTATTCTAACACATTAACGCTACTCTAACACACTCAGACACACCACTGCAACACAATCATACACACTTGCACACACACAAACACACCACTGTAACTTTCAGACACACCTGTACACACTGACACACCACTCTTAACACACACAAGCAAACACTCACGCGCACAGACACATTCATACACCCTATCACAGCACTCTAACAGACTCAGACTCACACATACACACTGACACACCACTCCTATTATCCTGTATATATCCCACACATCCTCTATATATCCTGGATATATCCCACACCTGTGTATATCTTTCACATTCTGTATAGTTCTTGGGAAATAGATTCAAATTGATCAGCTGATTCCTGCTGGGTTTCTTCTGTTCTCTTTTGCTGGTGGGAGTGAGGGAGAGGAGTGTGTGTGTGTGACGAAGGGTCTCGGCTGGCCCTGTCTCTCTCCCTCCCCCCCCCCCACCTCCCTCGGCGTCTCTCGAACTCCGTCCATCCCAGAGCCTCTCGACGTCTTCCGAAGGGAGAGCTGGAGTTCCACCAGCTTGTCCTGGCAGCTCAGTGCAGGGTTTGGAGCAGGGAGAGAACTGGGACAAGGGCACAAGAAGAGACATGCAGATTTGGAAAACAGGGCCTATGTGCGTTTACCCCACATTCTATCTGTATGAACCGGTATGCTCTTGTTTCATTTTTTTTCTTTTACTTTTTTATTGTATTTTTTTAATCTATTTCATAGTTACTATGTACAGTGTCCCAGGGTTTGTAAAGATGCATTTAAAAAATACATTTTTTTATTATTAAAATTGCAGTGGGAGTCTAAAATCGCCCCCTGGTGGCGTCCCTGCACTACTACACAGGGAGGCTGTTCCTTTAGTCTGGTCCACCTGAATTTTTGCACCAAACCCACTCATAACCCATAACACAGGCCTGGGGAAGTCTGGGGGAAACATTTAAGACCTGGAACAGGGTGCACTGGGTTACACAAACAGTGGTGGGTGTGTGGAACAAGCAGCTCAGCCACAAGATCCTTTGAGAAGCAGGCGGACAGACGGGCTGAGCAAAGAGGTCTCCTATTATCTGTGGTCTTCCCTGCAGTTTTGCTCTAGAGATACACCACGTGCCTTTAACCTTCTTCTCCAGTGAGCTTAACGATCATTTGGACAGGCTTGTATTTGGTTCTGTTTGAATGCAATGGGATACTAATGAAAGGCGCTATATTAATTACAGGGGTTGCTGATGCCATCTGTGTCACAGAATGGCTTCTGGAATTTTCCCCCTGCAGAGTCAAAGAGACAATGTGGACAAGTGTATCGTCTGACAGTAGAGAGAATCCCCACCATTTTATTTACTGTTACACACCCTGACACACACTGACACACCACTGTAACACATACTCTCTCACACTGACACACACACTCTCTCACACTGACTCACCACTGTAACACACACGCACACACACACTGACATACCACTGTAACACATACTCTCTCACACTGACACACACACTCTCACACTGACACACCACTCTAACACACACACACTGACTCACCACTGTAACACACACCACTCACACACACACACTGACATACCACTGTAACACATACTCTCTCACACTGACACACTCTCACACTGACACACATACTCTCTCACACTGACACACACACACACACTGACTCACCACTGTAACACACACCACTCACACACACACACTGACATACCACTGTAACACATACTCTCTCACACTGACACACACTCTCACACTGACACACATACTCTCTCACACTGACACACACACACTGACTCACCACTGTAACACACACCACTCACACACACACACTGACATACCACTGTAACACATACTCTCTCACACTGACACACACTCTCTCACACTGACACACGCTCTCTCACACTGACATACCACTGTAACACACACACACTTTTACTCCACTGTAACACACACCACTCACACACACACACTGACATACCACTGTAACACATACTCTCTCACACTGACACACACTCTCTCACACTGACACACGCTCTCTCACACTGACACACGCTCTCTCACACTGACATACCACTGTAACACACACACACTTTTACTCCACTGTAACACACACCACTCACACACACACACTGACATACCACTGTAACACACACACGCTTTTACTCCACTGTAACACACTCGCACACTGCAGAAACAGAGAGACAAGGCCCATGGTTGTAGCATTTACTGGGAAGAGAGAATCCCAGCATTTTTATTTACTGGTAGAAACAACTCTGAAAGCGACGATGGGGAGTTTAGTATGAAAAGCCGGAGGAGGAGGAGGAGGGGTCACAGTGAAGCGTTATCCTCTGGACAGCTGCTTGTGCTCGTGTGAAAGCGGGGGGAGGGGGGGTCCCCTCAGTGTTTCTGGTACTCCTTGAAGAACTCGTTGCAGGCCACAGTGAGTGCCCCCACCAGGATGATGAACTCGGTGAAGTCCACCTGCCCGTCCCGGTTGGCGTCCAGGTCGTTCATGACTTTGTCCACCGCGTCCTTGTCCTGCGGGTTCTGGGGACACAGACGGACACGCAGTGGACAGTCAGTGGACAGAGAGTTGCCAGGGTCAGCGGTGTTTACGCCAAGAGAGGTGGGTGCAGTCAAAGCCCGTTTCCCAGGGTCATTCTGGAAACGAGGCTGGACGAGATCCCTCTGGTCCCAAAGGTCTCACAGGTGCTTCTCAATGAGCAGCCTATTAATACCTCAAGGAGCAGGCGATTCGACTTCTTACCCCAGTGACGAGATGAATTAAGGAACTAAGATTTTAATTTAAGATTAAAGATTTAAGATTTGTGTGAGAGTGTGTGCAGTGGGCGAATGTGCAGTGTGTGTGAGTGTGTGCAGCTGTGCGAATGCAGTGTGTGTCTGTATGTGTGCAGCAGGCGACTGTGCAGTATGTGAGTGTGTGCAGTGTGTGTGTGAGAGTGTGTGCAGTGTGCAGTGTGTGTGTGAGAGTGTGAGCACTCACCCCCAGGTAGTTCCCCAGCTCGTTCGTCAGCAGGTCCTTCAGCTCCGCCTTGCTCAGGGTGTACTTGTCCCCCTCCTTCCCAGAGTACTTGTGGAAGGTCTGGATCATCAGGCCCATGGCGCCTTCAAGGTTGGACATGGTGGGACTGGAGCAGAGACCTGCAGAGAGCCAGAGGCACCCAGGGGTTCACAGAGAGCTCCCGAGGCTCTGAGGGCAAGCGGCTGAGTGCGGCTGTGTTGGGGTCCAGGTGTGAAAGGGCTGAGCTGCGGATTGTGCACCAGCAGGTGTCGGAGCAGACCTGGGACAGGAATCTTCCACCGTGAGGAGTATGTGTGTCCGGGTGCTCCAGGCCAGGACACTGAAATGTCTAGTTCTGTCATGGAGACTTCACTGTGGAGGCTTATGGTGGAATATTCCTGTCCCGTCCCTCCTGAACAGGATTCCTCCAGAGACTGAAGACTGGGACAGTAGGATGGGAGGTGGAACTGGAGCAGATGGAAGCTATGTGATGGCTGAGCAGGTTTCTTCACAGGGGGACCCCTGGAGCCAATAACAGACCACCGAGACGCACACTCATGATCTGGTGAAGTGCTGACCACACACCAGTGTGACAGCTGGTCCAGTGGTCAAGGCCCAGTCTTGTTATATACCAGGAGGACAGCTGGTCCAGTGGTTCAGACACAGGGCTGTTACACCAGGAGGACAGCTGGTCCAGTGGTCAAGGCCCAGGGCTGTTACACCAGGAGGACAGCTGGTCCAGTGGTCAAGGCCCAGGGCTGGTACACCAGGAGGACAGCTGGTCCAGTGGTCAAGGCTCAGGGCTGTTACACCAGGAGGACAGCTGGTCCAGTGGTCAAGGCCCAGGGCTGTTTCACCAGGAGGACAGCTGGTCCAGTGGTCAAGGCCCAGGGCTGGTACACCAGGAGGACAGCTGGTCCAGTGGTCAAGGCCCAGGGCTGTTACACCAGGAGGACAGCTGGTCCAGTGGTCAAGGCCCAGGGCTGTTACACCAGGAGGACAGCTGGTCCATTGGTCAAGGCCCAGGGCTGGTACACCAGGAGGACAGCTGGTCCAGTGGTCAAGGCTCAGGGCTGTTACACCAGGAGGACAGCTGGTCCAGTGGTGAAGACACAGGGCTGTTACACCAGGAGGACAGCTGGTCCAGTGGTCAAGGCCCAGGGCTGTTACACCAGGAGGACAGCTGGTCCAGTGGTCAAGGCCCAGGGCTGGTACACCAGGAGGACAGCTGGTCCAGTGGTCAAGGCTCAGGGCTGTTACACCAGGAGGACAGCTGGTCCAGTGGTCAAGGCCCAGGGCTGTTACACCAGGAGGACAGCTGGTCCAGTGGTGAAGACACAGGGCTGTTACACCAGGAGGACAGCTGGTCCAGTGGTCAAGGCCCAGGGCTGTTACACCAGGAGGACAGCTGGTCCAGTGGTCAAGGCCCAGGGCTGTTTCACCAGGAGGACAGCTGGTCCAGTGGTCAAGGCCCAGGGCTGTTTCACCAGGAGGTCAGCCGGTCCAGTGGTTAAAGCAAAGAGCTTTTGTAGTAGGATGGCAGCTTGCCTGCAGTCGTTGGTTTCTCTTTAGGGACAGAGTAGGACTGAACAAAGCTGATTGAGGAACTGATGTCGCAGCAATTAGTCTACAGTCACCAGATGTCAGTATTCCCCACTAATACTGTTGGAACCTGGTAAATACTTCCGATTTTTAATTGCTTCCACATTGTACTTGTAATATCATGTTAACATGTTTTTAAAATGTTTCCCCTTACTCTGATTCTCTTTTTCCATTTTTAATATCAGTGCGACCATCACCCTGTGTTTGAATAAACTCCCACCAGGTCAACTTCAAGGCCAGATAATTTCTAATTATTCAGAACTATCATTCATTTTTCTTTTATACAGAGACACACTCACAACACACAACACAGAGGAAAGGCAGTGAGTGCAGAGAAAAGCTGGGTTTCAGAGTGATGCCATCACAGCTTTTGCGTGTATGTGTGTGTAGCAGTGTCTAAACCGTGCGAAAGCCAGTTGTTGTCAGTGTCTGGTATTTCACACTCAGATTGTACCCACCTCCTGCGCCCTGCACTCTGATCTGTGCAACACTGACCACAACATGGCTGGAATAGGGAGAAAAAAACAGGGATGGAGAGAGTGAGGGACACAGAGAGGCAGTTAAGGAGAGAGAGTGAGGGACAGAGAGGGGGAGTTAAGGAGAGAGAGAGTGAGGGACAGAGAGAAAGAGTTAAGGAGAGAGAGTGAGGGACAGAGAGAGTGAGGACAGAGAGGGGGAGTTAAGAAGAGAGAGTGAGGGACATAGAGGGAGTTAAGGAGAGAGAGTGAGGGACAGAGAGAGTGAGGGACAGAGAGGGGGAGTTAAGGAGACAGAGTGAGGGACATAGAGGGAGTTAAGGAGAGAGAGTGAGGGACAGAGAGGCAGACTGAGAGGAAGAGAACAGCTCATCCCACAGCTAAGGGAATAAACAGTCCTTTGTCCTTCTGTAGCTCTGAGGCAGAGCTGCAGCCTCTGAAACATCACGAGAGAGAGAGAGAGAGATGACCCCCCCGGCTGAGGACACAGGCTTCAAAACTGCCCCCCCCCTTCTTGCTGTGATGTGAAGATAAACTTCCTCCCAGCGGCTCGCGAACGCTTAACATCGCGCAGCTTCGACGCCCCCACAAGGCCCCAGAAACCCCAGAGCGTGGGCGCCCCAGCAGGATTGGCCCACGAGCTCCCTTCCTTGCGCTCCGCGGAGCATCGCTGTCAGCACAGCCCGGACAGCCCCGCGCAGGGAGGGGGGAAACGTCTCTCTTAGCTCCGGGTTCAGAGCCTGTGGTTTCGTCTTTCTTTAGAAAATGGGCTGGATGACAGGAAGCAGCAAGAAAGAAGTCAGCAGGGCTTTGGCACGAAGCGCACAGAGCTGGGAAAGTCAGCCTCACACGCCAGCTGCTCGATACCCACCCAGACCACCCAGACCTCGCCCCGACAGAGCCACGGACCAGCCCCGATCCCTCACCTGCGCGGAGGACAGAAGACACGGCTGTTGTCCAGCAGAGACAGGGCGGCGACTGGGAGAGCAGCCTGGCGTCAGTCGTTCAAATAGCTGACTGTAGATACCCTCTGATCTGACACTCCCCCCTCTCTCTCTCCCCTCTGACTCACAGAGAGAGAGAGTCAGGACTGCTGGACACACACTGCTCACAGACCCACCCCACACACACACACTCTTTGCCAGGCACTTTATAATAGTTTCTACCACACAAAAGAGGAGTGATTTGATCATTGATGACTTTTTTGGTTTAATCAAACCAATCATTCCATTATCAATGGGATGGGATCAGGGAACTTTAACGGAGCCCCAGTCTCTCTGTGATCTGTGTCTCTGTTACAGATAGAGACACAGCCCTTATAGAGTCAGGATATTAATCTCCCTGCCAGTCTGGGACAGACAGAGAGCTGTAAAGGAGCCCCAGTCTCACTGTGATCTGTGTCTCTGTTACAGATAGAGACACAGCCCTTATAGTCAGGATATTCATCTCACTGCCAGTCTGGGACAGACAGAGAGCTGTAAAGGAGCCCCAGTCTCACTGTGATCTGTGTCAGTGTTACAGATAGAGACACAGCCCTTATAGAGTCAGGATATTCATCTCACTGCCAGTCTGGGACAGACAGAGAGCTGTAAAGGAGCCCCAGTCTCTCTGTGATCTGTGTCAGTGTTACAGGTAGAGACACAGCTCTTATAGAGTCAGGATTTTAATCTCACTGCCAGTCTGGGACAGACAGAGAGCTGTAAAGGAGCCCCAGTCTCTCTGTGATCTGTGTCTCTGTTACAGACAGAGATATTGGAAATCACACTCTGGGCAGTAACCTGGAAGAGCCAGATTACCAGATGACCTGATTCACACAGAGGCAGTTGGTGGGTGGGGTGGGGGGGGGGGGTGTTGTGACAATCTCCTTGACAACACAACAACATCCTGTGCCAAAAAAAAAACCTCAGCATCAATCGATTAAAAAAAGCAGCCTGACACACTTACACACACACCCCACAACGCACAGTCAGCTGAGGTGTGCCGGGAGATTTAAGCATAGTTTTTTTCCAGTAAAACTGTTTCTCATCTTCATCATCCTCTTCCTCCTCACGTCTGTGTCGGTCCCCTCCCCAGAATCCTGTGCTCATCTGTGTTTATCCAGCTGTGCCAGCCTCTCTTCCTGGCTGTTTCTGCATCCCTCCCCAGGTTCAATCCAGTCCTTCCTGTGTCCGGTCCACGGATCCGGGTTTTCCTGCTGCTCCGCCGCTGAGCTGACATCCGCGTCCTGCCATCAGTGTGGGATGAGGTGGGCACGTGAGCGTGCGGGCAGCCGTGCACGGGGACAAGTCAATCAGCCAAACGAGAGGGAGGTAGGCGGGTGGGTGGCGAGGTGGCAGAGGGGCTGCGTCACACAGCTGGAAGAGCAGCTCCTGTCAACAGGAAGTTGGGGCTCTCAGCCCTCCCCCCGCCCCCCCTCGTTTCTGGGTCTTGTGATTGTAATGAATCATGCGCCCATTCCTGGCAGCGTGGCACCGCGCCAGGGGCATGAGCAGCACTGATCCTGCAGCGCCACTCTCTGGCTGCTCACAGGTCACCCCCAGACGCCGCAGGAGTAACAGCAAGATGGAGGATGTAGCAATAGCAGCAATAGTGACAGGAGTAACAGCTGTAGAAACAGTAGCAGCAGTAGTAGTAACAGCTGTATTAATAGTAGCAGAAATAGTGACAGGAGTATCAATAGTAAAAGCAGTAGTGACAGGAGTAACAGCTGTAGAAACAGTAGCAGTAGTAGTAACAGCTGTATTAATAGTAGCAGAAATAGTGACAGGAGTATCAATAGTAAAAGCAGTAGTGACAGGAGTAACAGCTGTAGAAACAGTAGCAGTAACAGCTGTATTAATAGTAGCAGAAATAGTGACAGGAGTATCAATAGTAAAAGCAGTAGTGACAGGAGTAACAGCTGTAGAAACAGTAGCAGCAGTAGTAGTAACAGCTGTATTAATAGTAGCAGAAATAGTGACAGGAGTATCAATAGTAAAAGCAGTAGTGACAGGAGTAACAGCTGTAGAAACAGTAGCAGCAGTAGTAGTAACAGCTGTATTAATAGTAGCAGAAATAGTGACAGGAGTATCAATAGTAAAAGCAGTAGTGACAGGAGTAACAGCTGTAGAAACAGTAGCAGCAGTAGTAGTAACAGCTGTATTAATAGTAGCAGAAATAGTGACAGGAGTATCAATAGTAAAAGCAGTAGTGACAGGAGTAACAGCTGTAGAAACAGTAGCAGCAGTAGTAGTAACAGCTGTATTAATAGTAGCAGAAATAGTGACAGGAGTATCAATAGTAAAAGCAGTAGTGACAGGAGTAACAGCTGTAGAAACAGTAGCAGCAGTAGTAGTAACAGCTGTATTAATAGTAGCAGAAATAGTGACGGGGAAGCAGTAGTAGCATCTGTATCAACAGTAGCAGCAGCTGTAGTAACAGGTGTATCAATAGTAGCCGCAGTAATAGCATCACTATCGTGAGTAGTTAGAGTACGTGCTTACAGCAATACTGCAATTTTATATTTAGTAATAAATGTGCACACTGAAGATATGTTGGGATGGTATTAATAAAAGTGTGAGCTGGTGGATGACTAGAGAGCTAGCAGATGACGAGAGAGACACTTTTAACAGTTTGCCTTGTGCAAAAGTGGTCTGGCTGTAGCGGTGACAGCACTCTTGAGGCTGGTCCAGATGCTACTGGACGAACAGCCAGAGAAGCGCCCTCTGGTGGACACAGGTGAGTAATGCATCCCCCTCTCTCCAATATCAACTCTCACTTCAGGGCAGAGGATTCCCATGCCCGATCCCAGGGTCCTGCTCCTGGTTTCCACTCCAGCTCCACGAATCCGTGCTCCGGTTGCCTCCCGCAGTCCAAAGACAAACTAGTGGGTCAATTGGCTTCCGAGGAAACTGGTCCTGGTGCGAGTGTGTGCATGTCTGTGTCTGTCTGTCTGCCCTGTGATGGCCTAGTGTCCCATCCAGGGTGTACCCTGCCTTGTGCCCGTTGCTTGCTGGGATAGACTCCGGCTCCCCCCCAACCCTGTATTAGTAATAATAATTCCTTCCACTTAAATAGCGCTTTTCTGGACACTCCACTCAAAGAGCTTTACAGGTAATGAGCAATCCCACTACCACCACCAACGTGTAGCCCCACCTGGATGATGTGACAGCAGCCAGAGTGCGCCAGTACTCTCCCCACACACCAGCTCTCAGTGGGGAGGAAAGCAGTGTGATGAAGCCAGTTCAGAGAGGGGGGTTATTAGGAGGCCATGACTGGTGAAGTCCTGGATAACGTAGTTAGAAAATGAATGGATGGAAATCCTGTTTGCAGCATTGATAGTATTTATCAATTCTGTGTCAGCGCTACTGTTCGAGACAAACCAAGAAAACCCCTCGACTGTACCCTTACAGATCTTGGGGGATTTCTTTTCTGAGCAGATCATAACTGAGTAAAAAGCACACAAAACATTCTGTATGGGTCAAGTGTCAAATTTATTTGTGCACAAAAGCTGAAAGCATTTACTCTTAAGATAAGAACAGAGCCAGGGCTTTTGTGTTGGTGAAGCGACACGCACGCACGCACGCACGCACGCACGCACGCACAGACAATCAGTGCGGCACTGTTGCATTGTTGTGCTGTTGTGGAACTGTGCTGCCTGGGTGTTACAAGGTTGTAAAGCTTCGCTGTTGTAGTGTTATGGTGTTTTAGTGTTGCAGTGTTTATCTGTGAGCAGCGCTGTAGTGTTGTTGCATGCTGGGGTATAGCTGCCTGTGCAGGTGCTTAGTGTTGTAGTGTGGTGGTCTGTCAGGTATGTAGCTGCTGCAGGCAGTGTGTCAGGTGTGTAACTGCTGCAGGCAGGTGTGTCAGGTGTGTCAGTGTGTAGCTGCTGCAGTGAGGTGTGTCAGTGTGTAGCTGTAGCAGGCGGGAGTGCCAGGTGTGTAACTGTGTCAGGTGTGTAGCTGTAGCAGGCAGGAGTGTCAGGTGTGTAGCTGTGTCAGGTGTGTAGCTGTAGCAGGCAGGAGTGCCAGGTGTGTAGCTGTGTCAGGTGTGTAGCTGTAGCAGGCAGGAGTGCCAGGTGTGTAGCTGTGTCAGGTGTGTAGCTGTAGCAGGCAGGAGTGCCAGGTGTGTCATGATGGCTCCTCCAGCTACTTAGCCGTTTCCGAGCTGCGCTGCTGGCTCAGCATGCCGGCAATGTAGCCCACTAGCGACATGAACTCCTGGAAGCTCACTTTGCCATCCTTGTTCGTGTCCAGCCCTTCCTTCATCTCCTTCACTGCCTTGGCACTCTCCGTGTCCTGGCAGAAAGAGAGGGAGAAGGGAAAGGGTTCAATACGCACTGAGAGAGCAGAAGTAGAAATTGTAACACAGCGCCATGCGCACTGAGGTTATCCACGGGGTTCAGAACACAGCTTGGCTCCACAAACACAGCAAATTAAAAAGTCACTGGTGGCCAGTGTAGCAGAGCAAGTACTGGGGTGATCAGAAACAGAGATAAAGAGGGGAAAACAGGGTTTTAATAGAGAGGGAGAAAGACTTAGGATTAGAGAGAGAGGGAGGAGTTAGGAGACACACAATCACTGCCCAGAACCTCCCTGTGCGGACCAGCACCAGAGCAGTTCTGGCCACACTGGTCTCAGAGGAATGATCAGGAGGCCATCCGGTGAGTCCTACCGACAGGATGTTGCTCAGCTGGGTCTGGACCAGCTTCTGGAATTCCTTCCCACTCAGAGAGTCCTTCCCCTTGGAGGAGGTTTGGAAAGTCTTCACCATGGTCTGGATCGCTGCCTCCATCTTGGATCGACACAGGGCGACACGTGAGTAGCCTGCTTGGTGAGACAGGAGGGTCAGTGTTACTCTCTGGACCCAAGGACACTGGACTGATTTACAGGGCACGGAGACGCAGAGTGTGCTGGCAGTGTGAGTCTCTTCCCCTCCCTCTCACACCAAGGCACACAGTTCTGGCAGCGGTATAAGAGCACTGTGTGACACAATCTGGACAGGAACTGCAGAAAATAAGGCGCAGGGTCACAGTTACAACCTGCAACACCTCTGAGCCCTGTTGTGCCAATATCATTGTCTGTGTCATGGCTCTGAATCAGGCGTTGTGTTGGTGCCTGCTCTCTTTTGTGCTGGGTGTTGTGCAATATACAGATTATCTCCCTGCTGGCATAGAGGAGAAGAAAGTGAATACCTTTTTCGCCTGCCAGTGGGTCTCATCCTTCTTTAACGAGAATTTCCTCAATAATTTCTCTTTCAGATTCTTTGATCCTTAATATCCCCGTCACTCAGTGTGAACAGGCCTGCTGGCAGTAAATCAGGGGGTTCTGTTTCCCAAGGCTGCAGGATCACCCACTGGCAACCGAAAAGAACACTTTTATTTGGGGTGTGTGTGTGTGTGCGTGCGTGTGTGTTTGGGCCTGGGGTTCTTTCAGAGCTGCGCTAGACCCCCCCCAACAGGTGCGCCAGGTGGGCGAGCACCCGTTTCCTGCATGAACGAACCGTCTCCCGGGAGACGCAGGCCGGAACCTGCCTGGGCTCTTGCACAAGCCAGGGGCTCATGGGAAACGGCCCAGCAGGCTCTGCGGCAGCGGATGCAGACTGTGAGTTGACATGGGTTAGCGAGCGCCGACTCATCCTAGACAGCATTCTAGTGCCAGACCTTCCCACCACAAAGCCACCTCCCCAGGTGCCTGGCAGTACAGCGCCCCCTGCTGGCTGACATTCGCACTGCTGGAGCTCACTGACCCTCCACAAGACCTCACTCACTGCTCAACAGGCACAGTGCAAAAACAAACAGCTGTTTCAAATCACATGGGAGTGACCGAGGTCTCAGAGTGCTTCCACACTGGGCTCTAGTTACAGACATACTGACCAATGGAGAGGCTGGACAGAGAGGTGGACAGAGTGACATACTGACCGATGGACACACTGGAGGAGACAGAGGGGTGGACAGAGTGACATACTGACCGATGGGCAGACTGGAGGACAAAGATACAGAAAAGTGGACAGAGAGACATATTTACAGATGGACAGACTGGAGAGAGATTAAGATAGAGAGACATATTGACAGACGGACTGACTGGAGAGAGAGGTGGACAGGTGACATTGAAGAACGGAAGTGATAGGGTTTGCGGGTGTCTTTACACAAAGAGTGGTGGGAGCGCGGAACAAGCTGGCCGGCGGTGTTGCTGAAGCCGATGCCCTGGCTTCTTCCTAGGCAGAGGCAGTGGATCCCCGGCTCAATTCGCCGCAGAAACGGGCAGGGCGGAAACGGCTTCTCCCCTGCGCCCGGTGTTCAGGTCCCCGTCCCTCACACTGGCCCGCGGCCGCGGCCACCAGCGCGCAGACCCCACGCCCCGAGCGGCCTCGCACGGGTGGGGTCTGGCCGCGGTGATCGATCGCTGCTACCCTCGCGAAGTTCTCCATGAAATCCATTATTTACGGGGGACATTTTATTTTTACTTTCTTAGTTAGTTAGCGGTGGGGGGGGGGAGTTGCTGTACGGGAGTTTTGTTTAAAGTTTTTTTATATATATATAAAAGCCGCCCATACGCGAAAAGAGAGCGGGCGCTCCGCACGCCAAGCCCCAGAAGTCAGAGAGAATATCTGCACGCGTGTTTCGGGGTGGTGGGGGAGTAAGGGGACCCCTCGTTCTGCACCGGCAGAGAGACTCGGGCTGTGTGGACCGCGCTATCCGACCGGGACCACAGCCCCGGCCCCTCTTACCCTCCTCCGGACTGCCTTGGAGTAACGTGGCGGTGCCCTGCGAGATCTGGGAATCGGGAGAACTGTGCGAGAACACACCTACCTTCGCCGAAGACGGCCGGATCTCTTCTTTTCCCTCTCGCCGGGGGTGACTGCTTCTCTGCCTGCGCGTCCTGCAGCCTCTCGGAGTCTTCGCTTCCCGAGCTCGGGTCGTCTCCCTTTCTCTGGGTCGGGTCGTGCCGTAGGTGAGGCGCCTCTTCCGTGAGCCGAGCTGCGCCTCCGCGGTCGGGCTGTGTGGTAACAGGGCGTGTCCCGGCGCCCGGGGAAGAGCTCGCCTCCGCGGGAGGAGGAGGAGGAGGAGCGGGGGCCGGATAGGCGCAGGGAGGAAGAGGCGGGTTCGCCCTGTTCCCGCAGAACCGGTTTGGCCACGTACGGCTTGTAGCAGAACCGGACCGGGTTGTGGATTGTCACTGGGCTCTAGGACTGTACCTTAGAACTTTACTGGACTCTGTAGGTCTGTACACTAGAGCTGGACTGGACTCTAGTACTGTAGTATAGAATTTTACTGGACTGTAGCTCTGTACTGTACAGCTGTACTGGACTCTAGTTCTTTACTGCTGGATTGGACTGGATTCTAGTTCTATAGTGTAGAGCTTTACTGGACTCTAGTTCTTTGTGTAGAACTGGACTGGGCTGTAGTAGTGTACTGTAGAACTGGGCTGGACTCTAGTACTGTACTGTAGAACTGTACTGGGCTCTGGTTCTGTAGTGTAGAGCTGTACTGGACTCCAGTACTGTACTGTAAAACTACACTCTCTACTCTAGAGCTGTACTGGGCTCTGGTTCAGTAGTGTAGAGCTGTACTGGACTCCAGTACTGTATTGTAAAACTACACTCTCTACCCTAGAGCTGTACTGGGCTCTGGTTCAGTAGTGTAGAGCTGTACTGGACTCCAGTACTGTATTGTAAAACTACACTCTCTACTCTAGAGCTGTACTGGGCTCTGGTTCAGTAGTATAGAGCTGTACTGGACTCCAGTACTGTATTGTAAAACTAGACTCTCTACTCTAGAGCTGTACTGGGCTCTGGTTCTGTAGTGTAGAAACAGATTAGAAAGTTATTTTCTGCATCAAGTCTGCTTCACTGTCATGGCACAACAGCTCAGACACAAGGACATCAAAACAACTGCCTTTTCCAAAGCTTCTCCCAGTATTCTGGGCACCCTAACCGACGTCGGGCTCGGGAGACACACGGAACAGAGAGTCACTGAACAGCACACAGCACGCAGAGTTTAACAGGCCACGTTTATTAAGAACACTGCAGCAGGAGCACCCAGCAAAAATGGGGAAGACTAAGAGAGAAACGTTGCACGTCGAGGGCCAGTCCATTCCCACCTACCCGCTCGCCCTTCCATCCACCCTAAAGCTCCTATTGGCTGAAGCCGCCGTGCTTGCTGGCCAGCCGGCCAATCAGCTGCCAGAACTCGATGAAGGTCAGCTCCCCGTCGTTGTTCTGGTCCAGTGAGCTCATGAGCTGGTCGATGACCGCCGGGTCGCTGGAGTTCTGCAGGAAGTCGACACAAACTGGCGTTTTCATGCAGCTCCCGTATAATTACGTTCAAGAAATACAAGCAGGACTGTGTTTTTTAATAGTGATCATTAACAGTTCCTTATCTGTATAAATATATATATGACGCCTTTAACCCCAAGGAGCCCAAAGAGCTTCACTGACTGGAGGGACCGACTTCACTCCCCACTAAAGCACAGCCCCACTGGGGGACACACAGCAGCCCCACTGAAGCACAGCCCCACTGGGGGACCCACAGCAGCCCCACTAAAGCACAGCCCCACTGGGGGACACACAGCAGCCCCACTGAAGCAGAGCCCCACTGGGGGACCCACAGCAGCCCCACTGAAGCAGAGCCCCACTGGGGGACCCACAGCAGCCCCACTGCCCCCACTGATCAGACGAAGGAGAGAGACACTGCTGGACCAGGGGAATCATGGGAAACATGAGGGAGGACAGACCGTTCAAACCCAGAGTGGAACTGAGACAGGACACTAGTGAGAGAGAAGGTTGACACTGGGCACACCTTCCTGGGACTGAACAGGCAGGGTTAGTCACTCATTAAACATGCTGACTCAGAGCTGGAGAGGAGTGAGGCAGGGCAGAGGGAGGACAGGGCTAGGACACAGGAGTCAGATGGTTTAAACAAATTCAGTGAAACCACAGGGCAGTCCAGAGTGAGCAGTCAGGTCTGGTTCTGGATGGCTGTGTTCTTGTCACTACGGCCGGGGTGGCCCAGCCGGGACAGAAGAGGTCCTTCTGGAGTTCCTTAACCCCGACTGGGGTGCCCAGTCCGAGCGGAGGTACAGACTCTGGCATTGCTGGGCACTAGTCATTGGAAACCGCAGGGATGCCCTGGGCATCTCCGTTTCAGGTTTGGACAGAAGCCTTAATCGGAACAGTTTTTCTAATGAGTGACATTACTGCTGAATCTGTCAACCAGAATTTTAAACATCAGACTGGGTTTGATGCAGAAAGCAGTAGAGATGAACAGACAGACAGGAGGGTAGGAAGACAGAAAGAGACAGACAGGTAGGTAGAGAGACAGACGGGTAGAGAGACAGGTAGGTAGAGAGACAGACGGGTAGATAGAGAGACAGACAAGTAGACAGACAGGTAGGTAGAGAAACAGACAGGTAGATAGAGAGACAGAGAAGTAGACAGACAGGTAGGTAGACAGACGGGTAGAGAGACAGGTAGGTAGAGAGACAGAATAGGGAGGTAGAGAGACAGACAAGTAGACAGACAGGTAGGTAGAGAGACAGACAAGTAGGTAGAGAGACAGAAAGAAATAGGCAGACAGGTAGGTAGAGAGACAGGTAGCTCAGGAAGTAAGACAGGTATTGAGAGGCCTGGGCTGGTCACCTTCACGAAGTTGGGCAGCTGGGAGGACACCAGGCTGCGGAGCTCCTCCTTGCTCAGGGTGTCAGCACTGCCATCATTGCCAGCGAAGGTCTTGAACTGGTTGACCAGGGTGCTGATGGCTGCCTCCATTGTGGTGAGGTTCAGTGCGGTTTGGAAAGGTCCAGTGAGGTCTGGTGAGCTTCTGCAAGGCGTTTGAACCCTGGGGTGAGCGAACCAGAGACCTCTCGTTAGCTTGACGAGTAGTCAGCGTGTGCCAGCTTGCAGAATCGTGGCCAGCAGACTCCAGATCAGTTCGTCTGAAGTAATTAGCACTTAGAACATGGGGCTGGTCAGAGAGGACAGGTGGCCAGTCTGGCCTGTTTCAGTCATTTGGTTAATAAATAGTCAGTAGCTAATTGACCCCAGGATCTCATCCTGATGCATTTTGAAAGATGCCAGGGGATCAGCTTCAACAGGACCGTGTTGCAGACACCCACCACCCTTTGTGTAAAGCAATCTGAAATGTGCTTCCTCCTTGTTAAGAGCAGGTGGAAAACTCTGGAGTATGGCTCCAGAGAGAAGAGGGAAAGAAAAGAGGAGGGGATCATCCGGGAAGACTCCAGAGAGCGGGAGAGAGGCAGCGGAGGAGCAGACTCACCTGTGAGGCGGCAGCAGCAGGCGCAGAGACGAGCTGTGACAGGTCTGTCTGTGAGAGTCCTGTCTCTCCCCCTCGGGATTTATACCCTCCACCTCTGCCAGAATGCCTGAAGTCAGCGGAAAACAGATCACTCTCTTTCCTTCTCCGGGCTCTCCTGCCTTTCTTTTTCCATGATAGTAGAGGAGGAGGAGGACTTTGTGCTCAAGCAAGAGAATCTGTGCAGTTATAGGTCAATCCCCCCCACACACAGGTGAAGCACACTTAGGTCAATCACACACACACTCACAGGTACAGTAAATCACACTCACTCTGGTCAATCACACACACACTCACAGGTACAGTAAATCACACTCACTCAGGTCAATCACACCCACACTCACAGGTACAGTAAATCACACACACACTCACAGGTACAGTAAATCACACTCAGGTCACTCACACACACACACACACACACACACACACACACACACACACACACACACACAGGCACAGTAAATCACACTCAGGTCAAACACACACTCACAGGTACAGTAAATCACACTCACATGCAGGTAAATCTCACACACACACGCACAGGTAAATCACACTCACTCAGGTAAATCATACTTATACAACATGCACAGGTGAATAACAATCACTCTTACAGAGGTAAATCACACACACACAGGTAAGTCTGGCACAAAATCACACACACACACCTCTGCAGGTCAATCAGAATCACACACAGAGGTAAATTATAATCGCTCTTACTCATGCAGATAAAACACACAAACGGGTAAAATACATTCACACGTGTAAATCACACTCACACACACAGGTCAATCTCAGACACACACTCACATTCACACAGGTGAATCACACTTACACACACAGGTCTATCTCAGACATACAAACACACGTGAATCACGCTCACAGGTCAATCTCAGACACACAATAACACACACAGGTGAATCACACTCTCACAGGTCAATCTCGGACACACAATCACACTCACACAGGTGAATCACAAGCACACACAGGTCAATCTCGGACACACAATCACACTCACACAGGTGAATCACAAGCACACACAGGTCAATCTCAGACAGATACTCACACAGGTAAGTCTGTGACTCAGTGACTCTGAGATGTGTAAATCAGTGATTCCCACTCTGTTGTTGTGTTGACTCCCTACAGGGGACCACACCCCCCTAACAACGAGTGTGGGATCCTTGGGGTTAAAGAGGAGACACATGCCTTGCAGTGTGGGGACCCCCCTCTCTCTCGCATACACACACGCGCACAAGCAAGCACGCACGCACGCACGCACGCACGCACGCACGCACGCACGCACGCACGCACACACACCAGGGTCCTGCTCACTCGTCTCGGGACGCTGGTCCGAGTCTGCGTATGGGCTGGGATCCCTCGGAGCTGGGTGTTCCCAGGGCCGGGGGACTCGACCCCCCCACCTCCACCCCCAGCGGAGCGGGCTGACGCAGCAGCTGTGTTTTTGCGGGATCTGCCTGGGAATGCCGCTCCCGGATGAGAGGCGCAGCCTGCAAGGTGCAGGCAGGTGAGCCTGCACGCTGTGTGAAGTGTGTTGCGTTATGGAGGCACTGGAGGAAACGGTTAGAAAATGGGTGGATGAACCACAAAAAAAAGGTGTTTTCTAGCCTTCGAAAGGGTTCAGAGAAGAGACAGGGCAGAGGAACTCCACCTCTGTAGTCTAGAGCAAAAGAGATGGAGAGGAGGATTGATCCCAGTGTGTGCAGTCCCAAGCGATATAGACCAGCATTATCTTTAAATCCCCCAGTGTGTTGTGTATATTGTATGGTGTATTTGTATTTCGTATTCGTATATTCGTATTTGCCTTGTAATTTGCACTGTCTGCACTTTGCCCTATGTGTACCCTGTCTATAATGTCTATTGTCAGTGCCCTGCCTGTATTTGCACCGTGGACCAGGAGGAACGATACTTCGGTCCACTGTGTACTTGTATGTGGCTGGAATGACCAACGTGAACTGCAGCAGAATCCCAGAATCAGTTTGAAATTTAACTGGCAACCAATGCAAGGAAGCCAAACCTGGAGTTATACTAAAAACACCATTATAGCATTGTAACCCATTCAAACGCAGGACGCGCCAGGGGTTCAGAGAGGGGTGATGGAAGGGGTAGGGCTCTGGGTATGGGGATCTGGACGTCCCGTACCCCCAGCTCCAGGCTGGATTCATGGTGGGGGCAAGGGCAAGTTTCACACCTGACGCTGACCCCTCAAATCCTCATTTACAGCACACGCAGGCAGGCAGGCAGGCAGGCAGGCAGGCAGGGCGCCCCCCCCTCGCCCAGCCCGGTTGCCCTCTGCTGAAGTCGTCACCTCTCTGCCTCTGGAAAGCGCTGACTCGGCGAAGATCGCCGCAGCGCCTGATTGCTGTTTTTGGCCGTTAACGAGCAGCTTGGGTGTGTTTGTGTCGGGAGTCGACTCAGCAGTTTGCAGCTCTGTTCCAAGCAGGCTGGCAGGGCGGCTCTGATCGCTATCGGCCCGTTCTGGGCTCTGGAAAGTCCTGGGCCTGGTGCCAGGAAGATTATTCTCTAGGCTCACTCCCGCCGCCCGGACAAGGGGCTCTACGGGGCTCTGTTCCCTGTTTGTGCTTTGTCTTGTGCCGAGTGCTTTTGTAACCCAGGCTTTACCAACCAGCCCGGGAAAATGCAGTCGTTCGCGAGGCCACTTAAGGAGCCAGTTAATTGCTGTGATTAGCGCCAGGCCTGTCCCGACGTGCTCCTCCCTGGAGCAGGACAGTCTCACTGCAGGCGACACCTGCTCCACAGGGTGCGGCCGTGAGCTCGCAGGACAGTGACCAGGGCGGTGGGCGTCCGGTGAACCCCTCCAGCCCCTCTCTCTGCACAGCGAGGTGTGCTCCTGCGAGAGGAAACACAGCAGTATATAGCGCCTGGCAGAGCCTCTCAGTCGTGGCCTCTTCCTGAACCAGATCTTGGATCAGTCTGGGCCATTCTGTGTATTAGAGGCCATTGTTACAGCAGCCAGTGTCTGCTTTTTAACCAGTATTGATCAGGTTCTACTGTGTCACTGTATATTTCACCTCCCACCCAACTATAATCTCCTCTCTCCCGTGCTCCTCTCTCTCACTCTCTCCTGTACTCATCTCCCTCCCTCCCTCTGTTCACACACCCCCTCCCAACCCACACCAGACCTCGGCTACTCGTTAAAGAAACTTTATTTTTTATACAAAGACAAAAACAACATCAATCAGGCATTTCTAGAGGGGGTCAGAAGTCACTCTGTTCAGCAGGAAATTTAATAACAGTTCAGTAGGCCTGAGACCAGGGCCTGCAATCACCGGACCCCCCCCAACACGCTCCTGCACCCCAACTTCTCCAGGCAGGCCAGGGCAGCTCCCCCCTCTGCTGGGAAGTCGGGTCTCGGCATTCGTGCCACAGCTGACATTTCGCTGATCGGATTTTCTCCAGGTCAGCGAAGGAGGTGTGACTCACTGTCCAAGTTCGGTGTTGCAACCCTAGAAGCCCAGGTCAAAAGACCACCCCACCACACAAGCCTTAATTGTTTAATTGGGGTCATTAATTACATGGGAACAAAATAATTTAACACACCAAGTCAGGTCTGTACAGCTCTCATGTCCCAGTTCTTCTTTATCAAAAAGCACTTCTCTACACCAAGAGTGGCAGGTGTCTAGCAACCCAGCCACGGCCCTGAGCTCCATTCCCTTATTTTCCTCCCAGATAAAAAGAAAGGCGTTTCCCCCACTGAAACCTTCCAGCACGAGCGAAAAACCCGCCACCCTCCCCTCACCATTCCTGACTTCTGAAAAAAAAAACACCCCAACACAAACTCTGGTGAAAAGCAACCAAAAAAAATCCACTATCTGTTCTCTGCTACTCCTTGGATTTCATTAAGTCAATTAAATCCACATTCGAACCCTGGGCTCTCCAGCTCCTGAAGAACACGAAGGCTTTGGATCTGAGAGCCGCAGATGAAAGAAGATTTTCAAAATAAAAGGTGCCACCGAGCCCTCGTCCTGTAGGGGGAGCCAGACACCTCCCTGCCCCGCCAACCTCAGCGGCTTCATTGGTGGGATGGTTGATGAACCTCTGCGCAGGTCCGAGTGACACTGCTGCTGCGGAAGAGCCCGGGAAGGAGGGAGGAGCCAGTGTCCAGAGGTCCCCGGTCCAGTTCGGCCCGTGTCTGTTCTACTCGCTGCCGCCCGCTGGCTCGGCCCACCTGTGCTTCTCCTTGCTGCGAGCGTGCCAGTCCTGCTCCACCGGGGGGCGCTGCTGTTCCTGGCTGTGGTCCGGCTCGGCAGGGCTGGGCTTCCTGCCTGTGAGCCAGAGAGAGAGGCAGCGCGTCGAACCCCTGACCGCTGCAGTCACCTCTCCCTCTCGCTCACTCTCACTCTGTCCCCCTCCCTCTTCCAACCTGCCCCCCTCTCCCAGTCTTTTTCCCTGTCCCCCTCCCTCTTCCAGGCTCTTGTCCTTCCCCAATCTTTTTCCCTGCCCGTTTCCCTTTTATTTCTCCCTCTTTCCCAGTCTTTTTCCCAGTCTCTCCCTTTTTCCTTTCGGTTTTCCCAGTCTCTCCCTCTTTCCCAGTCTTTTTCCCAGTCTCTCCCTTTTTCCTATCGGTTTTCCCAGTCTCTCCCTCTTTCCCAGTCTTTTTCCCAGTCTCTCCCTTTTTCCTATCGGTTTTCCCAGTCTCTCCCTCTTTCCCAGTCTCTCCCTTTTTCCTATCGGTTTTCCCAGTCTCTCCCTCTTTCCCAGTCCCTCTCTCCTCCGTCGTGTCCCTCCACTCACCTCTCCTCCTCCCCTCTCGCTCCTTCTCTCCGTGTCTGTGCCCGTGTCCCGGGATGGCGAACCTCCTCAGCGCCTCCCTCTCGAACCCCTCCATGAACCGCTCCAGCTCCTCGCCCTCACCCTCGCCGCCCCCCTCCCTCTCCGCCAGCTCCTCCAGGATCTCCCCCACGTCCTCGGCGAAGTCCCGGAAGGCCATCCGCTGGTGTGCGAAGAGGCCGTCCTGGAAGAAGTCCAGGGTCAGCCGCTGCAGCTCGGCCGGCCCGGCCCCCCCGCCGAGGCGGCGCAGGTAGCCCCCCAGCAGGGCCTGGAAGGCGGGCAGCTCGACGGGGTGGAGCCCCTCCTGGCGGGCGCAGTCCCGCGGACCCCCGCAGCCCTGCGGGGGGCGGTAGTGGCGCAGCTTCTCGCCCTGCTGCTTCCAGAAGGCGTTGTGGTCGTGGTGCCGGTGGGCCGGTTTCCCGGGCGACGGCGCCGCCCGGCCGGGCCCCTGCCAGTGGTGGTCCTGTTTGGATCTGGGCTCCAGCCTCTCCTTCTTCTGCGCCCTGGTCTTGTCCTTCATCATCCCTTCTTCCGTTTGCTCTGTCTTCTGCCTGAGCCACTCTCCCTCCTTCCTCTCCCTCCTCCCCCTCTCCTCTCCCTCCTTTCTCCCCCTCTCCTCTCCCTCCTTCCTCTCCCTCTTCCCCCTCTCCTCTCCCTCCTTCCTCCCCCTCTCCTCCCCCTCCTTCCTCTCCTTCCACCCCCTCTCCTCTCCCTCCCTCCTCCCCCTCTGCTCTCCCTCCCTCCTCCCCCTCTCTCCTGGTCTCTTCCCCTCTTTCCTTCTCTGCTTCTCCTCTCCTCCCCTTTGCCACTCCTGTTCTCCCCACCCCTCCTTCCCTTCCTTCCCAGCCCTCTGCTGCTGCTCCTCCTCCTCCTTCCTCCTCCTCTTCCCGGCCTCTCCCTCTCTCCGCGCCCCTCTCTCCGCCTCCTCCCAGCTCCTCTTCTGGCCCCCTTCCTCCCTCCTCTCCCCCGGCGCTCCCTTCCCCAGCCGCTCGATCTCAGCGGACAGCCTCCTCTCCAGCTCCGCCAGCCCCTCCCTCACCCCCCTCTTCCCCCCCAGCTCCCTCGGCGCCCCCGTCAGCCCCTCCAGGCGCCGCCGGCTCTCGGCCAGCAGGAGGCGCTGTCTCTCCAGCTCCTGCTGCAGGGCGTCTCCTCCTCCTGCGCTCTCCTCCGCCTCCTCGGCAACTGGGCTCTCTTCACTTGGGGTGTCATTGCGGTGCCCCGGCTCATCTGTAGGGGGTGCAGTGGAGACGTTCTGCACAGTGAGGTTGGGCACAGGGGCAGCAGAGTGGGCTTCTGTCAGAGAATGGGACAGCAGTACTGTTGGATGACCTGGGCTGTATTTCTGTCTGTCTCAGTGCTGTATCACTCTCACACTGGCCTGGGCTGTATTTCTGTCTGTCTCGGTGCTGTATCACTCTCACACTGGCCTGGGCTGTATTTCTGTCTGTCTCAGTGCTGTATCACTCTCACACTGGCCTGGGCTGTATTTCTGTCTGTCTCAGTGCTGTATCACTCTCACACTGGCCTGGGCTGTATTTCTGTCTGTCTCAGTGCTGTATCACTCTCACACTGACCAGGGCTGTATTTCTGTCTGTCTCAGTGCTGTATCATTCTCACACTGACCAGGGCTGTATTTCTGTCTGTCTCAGTGCTGTATCACTCTCACACTGGCCTGGGCTGTATTTCTGTCTGTCTCAGTGCTGTATCACTCTCACACTGGCCTGGGCTGTATTTCTGTCTGTCTCAGTGCTGTATCACTCTCACACTGGCCTGGGCTGTATTTCTGTCTGTCTCAGTGCTGTATCACTCTCACACTGGCCTGGGCTGTATTTCTGTCTGTCTCAGTGCTGTATCACTCTCACACTGGCCTGGGCTGTATTTCTGTCTGTCTCAGTGCTGTATCACTCTCACACTGGCCTGGGCTGTATTTCTGTCTGTCTCAGTGCTGTATCACTCTCACACTGGCCTGGGCTGTATTTCTGTCTGTCTCAGTGCTGTATCACTCTCACACTGGCCTGGGCTGTATTTCTGTCTGTCTCGGTGCTGTATCACTCTCACACTGGCCTGGGCTGTATTTCTGTCTGTCTCGGTGCTGTATCACTCTCACACTGGCCTGGGCTGTATTTCTGTCTGTCTCGGTGCTGTATCACTCTCACACTGGCCTGGGCTGTATTTCTGTCTGTCTCAGTGCTGTATCACTCTCACACTGGCCTGGGCTGTATTTCTGTCTGTCTCGGTGCTGTATCACTCTCACACTGGCCTGGGCTGTATTTCTGTCTGTCTCGGTGCTGTATCACTCTCACACTGGCCTGGGCTGTATTTCTCTCTGTCTCGGTGCTGTATCACTCTCACACTGGCCTGGGCTGTATTTCTGTCTGTCTCAGTGCTGTATCACTCTCACACTGGCCTGGGCTGTATTTCTGTCTGTCTCAGTGCTGTATCACTCTCACACTGGCCTGGGCTGTATTTCTGTCTGTCTCAGTGCTGTATCACTCTCACACTGGCCTGGGCTGTATTTCTGTCTGTCTCAGTGCTGTATCACTCTCACACTGGCCTGGGCTGTATTTCTGTCTGTCTCAGTGCTGTATCACTCTCACACTGACCAGGGCTGTATTTCTGTCTGTCTCAGTGCTGTATCACTCTCACACTGGCCTGGGCTGTATTTCTGTCTGTCTCAGTGCTGTATCACTCTCACACTGGCCTGGGCTGTATTTCTGTCTGTCTCAGTGCTGTATCACTCTCACACTGGCCTGGGCTGTATTTCTGTCTCAGTGCTGTATCACTCTCACACTGGCCTGGGCTGTATTTCTGTCTGTCTCAGTGCTGTATCACTCTCACACTGGCCTGGGCTGTATTTCTGTCTGTCTCAGTGCTGTATCACTCTCACACTGGCCTGGGCTGTATTTCTGTCTGTCTCAGTGCTGTATCACTCTCACACTGGCCTGGGCTGTATTTCTGTCTGTCTCAGTGCTGTATCATTCTCACACTGGCCTGGGCTGTATTTCTGTCTGTCTCAGTGTTGCATCACTCTCACACTGGCCTGGGCTGTATTTCTGTCTGTCTCAGTGCTGTATCACTCTCACACTGGCCTGGGCTGTATTTCTGTCTGTCTCAGTGCTGTATCATTCTCACACTGGCCAGGGCTGTATTTCTGTCTGTCTCAGTGCTGTATCACTCTCACACTGGCCTGGGCTGTATTTCTGTCTGTCTCAGTGCTGTATCACTCTCACACTGGCCTGGGCTGTATTTCTGTCGGTCTCAGTGCTGTATCACTCTCACAGTGGCCTGGGCTGTATCACCCCTTCTCTTCTTTCCCACTCAGTACCTGTGATTTGCGTCAGTTCTGTCACTCTGGCCTTGAGGCTCTCCAGCTCCCCCTGCAGGCTGGGCAGGGAGGCCAGCTCAGCACGCAGCTGCTCGTTCTCCTGGGCCAAACCCCCTCCTTCCTCCAGCCCCCGCAGGGCGAGCGCCAGTTCCTCCTTCTGGGCCTGGCGGAGAGGGAGAAGCTCTGTCAGAGACCGTCTGCAGGATCAGCTGTGCGCCAGTGCACACGGCGCCCGAGACCACTCCGGTGCTGACCTGCAGCTCGGCCTGCAGCAGGGTTATCTGCTGGTTCTCCTGGGCCAGCTTGTCTAGCAGAGAAGCCATCAACTGCGCCGACTGTGGGTCCGGGGCAGAACCGGTTTCGTCCTGGAGCACAAGGCACAGGAAGAGAGAAGAACACAGAAGGACAGATTCATATGAAAGAGCAGAACCATTGACTGCAGGGTTATATTGGCAACAGTCTGGGAACCCTCTGCAGTTCACGACTGCTAGTCACAGATGTCACACTGAGCTGGGCTTATGGATTCTGGACTGGCATCCAAACAGAAAGAGAGGGAAGGAAAGGGGGAGGAAGAGGAAAGATGAACACTGACCTGCTGTCCATAAAGATCCTTCTCATGCAGTTCCCTCAGATCCACCTCCTCATCCAGCCCTAAGGGAACACAAACAACACAGAGTCTATAGACAGAGACCCACGCAGACAGTCACACAGCTTTGCAGGTCCGTGCACAGGGGTGCTACAGAGTCACACAGGCGTGTGCTCACCCGTCTCCACTGAGGTGCACATACTGTACAGTTGAAAGAGCTAGACAGGGCTTCAAACCAGAGCATGTCACTCTTCTACTGCGCCACACAGGTAACGTTCAGTGATACACCTGACAGGCCAGTGCAATGGTGTACAGTGGCATGCGGTGCGATACACCAGCACTCATAAGGAGAACGCTCATGCCAAGCTAATCAGACAAGCGGTCACCAGCTCCAGACCAGGGGACACAGCCTTGAGAGGGTTTCTGGGTCTCCTGAATCGCCAGCAGCTTCAGAGGAGTTACACCTGCCAGATCTCAACCCTACAAACCCGGCCAGCCTGCAGCTCCCTGGAGAGTGAGGCTGAGCTTAGCGAGGTTAGTCTGGGGCTCTAGCAGGGTCACACAGTAGCTAATCCTCACTGCTTGTGCGGACATGGTGCTTATAAAGTCTGGCTAGTTGCAGCCAGAAACTGCTACTGGCTCTAGCTCTTGAGAGAGATCCTGAATCAAGTTGCTAAATTTGGTACTTTCTCTCACACGCACACAGACGAGAACAGATTACTCTCCCAAGTGCACAGCAGTCTGATCAACCCCTGGATCCTCTGACAGACAGCACTGTAAAACGTCACTGCAATGGATCAGACTGCTGCGCACAGAGAGTCGGTTTCTGGACATGTGCAGCGCTCACCAGAGAACAGGATCATCCCCAGTCCCAGCAAGAGCAGGGCTCCCACGATGCACTTGTTCAGGGAAAGTCCAAGTCCCCCTTCCCCCTCCTTCCTCCACACCCTCTCTTCCTCCTGATCCTCCTCTTCCTCTTCCTCCTCCTCCTCCCCTCTCCCCAGGTGGTGTGTCTTCCGTCTCCGGAGGCCTGCCCCAGTTTCCAGGTCCGAATCCAATTCTGCTGGCGAGAGGGAGACACTGGATGAACAGGGACACCAATCAAGGAGGACAATCAGGTTAAAGCCTGGAGTGGATCAGACAGCAGCGCACTGGGAGTCCGAAGGCTATGTGTATGTAGTTGTGACAATTGTAGCTATAAGTGCTATAAGCTAGAGTAGAAAAGTTTAGATACCATGCATCAGTTATTATTAGGATTTTAATCGGACTCCCAGTCCACTGCAATCTGATCCAGGTTTTATAATAGCAGTGCCGGCAGTAGAAAAAAAAAGCAGCTTCCCAAAACTTTATTTTAATTAAACCTGTCCAGGCAGACATGTCAAAGGAAAAGATCTTGCATCTGTCCTCTTAGAGATTACACTTTGCTGCAAGCACAAAATGCAAAGCACCAAACTGCTATGCAAATGCATCGTCATTTCCATTCTCCCGTTCAGGCCAGCTGCGCAGTGGGAGAGCCATTCTCGGCAAAAGCTACTGGCCCGCTCTCTTCAGGGGGCTGCAGTCTGACCCACTCCAGGTTTTACTGTAAGCTGCAGGCTGGATGTTTCAGGCCTGTTAACTGGATTTTAAAGGCAAGGCACATGGAATTTAAAAACCTGTGTAATTTATGTACACGACAGCTAAGAAAGGGTTCAAATGAGAGCATTCAGACTGCTCCACACTTCCACCACTCTTTGTGTAATCATGTTCCTCCTGTTTCTTACAGCTAGTAAACCCCAGAGTGTACTGCTCTGCTGTGCTCCAGGCATCCAATCAAAAACACACTGCAGCTATGACATCTGTCACGAAGACTTCATGCAAAGTTCAGAACAGATGCTTTGTAAATGGTGGGAAACTCACACTAGTCTCTCTGCTCAGATCAACACACAAACATTGCTGTAAAATACGCACATTAACACCCCTTCATCAGAGCTGGAGAGTCACTGTACAGACACTCAGTCCAGCTACTCTGTATCTTCACATGAACACTCCTTCATCATCATCAGAGCTGTAGAGGAACTGTACAGACACTCAGTCCAGCTCCTCTGTATCTTCACACTAACACTCCTTCATCATCATCAGAGCTGGAGAGTAACTGTACAGACACTCAGTCCAGCTCCTCTGTATCTTCACATGAACACTCCTTCATCATCATCAGAGCTGGAGAGTCACTGTACAGACACTCAGTCCAGCTCCTCTGTATCTTCACATTAACACTCCTTCATCAAAACTGAACAGCAAACACACCTAAGACACTGCTTATCTGTTGTCTGCACAACAGAATAGAGTATTCAGAACCAACACAAGCAACAGTGAAATACAATATTACGTCCTCTATTAATTAAAAACATGAAGTGTATACATGATGCAACTCAAGCACCGAAGAGGATAACTAACAAATGGACAAACTGCTGTCCATTCATTTGGTTTTACACTGAACATGAAACATAGAACATGCTTCTCCACCAATCAGCATGCAGGCTGCTGCACAGGCACCGCCTACCAGTACCTCTTCCTCCTCGTCCAATCAGCCGCTTCCCCCATCTACGGAACCCTGACAGGGTCAGGCCCCTCAGCAGCGGAGCCACCAATCGCACTTCAACACAAACACACCACACTTCATCAGCCAGCCAATGACTGTGAGCAGGGGGAGGGACTATTTAATGACAGACATTGGAATACTAAGAACCCTCTCTGCTCCTCCGGTCTCCTCCCTCTCTCCCTCACCCCGTCTTCCTCCCAGACCCCCCCCTCTCTCCCCAGCCTGCTCCCTCCCCTGTACCTGCTTGCTTTCCGATCTCAGCAACCTTCCTGGGCAGCCCTGGGCCCTCCCCTTCCTCCTGGTGCCCCTCCTCTTCCTGTGGCGAGGAGGCGGGCACAGTCACAATGTTGGAGTTGGGGGCGGGGCTGGGGCCGCTCTCGCTGTTCCCCGTCGCCGTCTCCTGGCAGACCTGGGCATGACAAGCACACGCTTGATGAAGTGGCAGTCTGGGGAAGGCCTGCTCCTGGCA
The DNA here is from genome assembly GCF_055471065.1 of Atractosteus spatula. Lineage (NCBI taxonomy): Eukaryota > Metazoa > Chordata > Actinopteri > Semionotiformes > Lepisosteidae > Atractosteus > Atractosteus spatula. The sequence continues at coordinate 5,830,008 of NC_142730.1, read as the reverse complement.
GGCTATAGACCTTGAGCGCACTGGAACGGTGAGGATCGACTCGCACGCCTCACACTCGCACAAGAAGAAACGAAACAAAGTTTCGGCTGTGGAGCCTTCTTCAGGTGAAGAAGAAACTTCGTTTCTTTTCAGCATGGAATAAACCTTTACTGGTTCCTTTACAACTCTCATTTCTGGTATTGAGGACAGAACCAAAAAGAGGACTCATTCTGCTACAAGATCCTTCACGTATCGCTCGTCTACTGTGGGTCAACGGCAGCTGGAACAGAACAGCACCGCCGCTCCTGCAGTGACAAACATCACCCCCAGCACCAGGCGCCAACCAGCCCCCTCCCCCAGGCAAGAGCGGAGCTCACCTGCAGCCCCTCCGCAGAGCGCGTCTCCCCTGCCTTCAGCCCGGCGACGCCAGCCTCCTCCTCCTCCTCCTCCTCGGCGGTCTCTGACAGGAGACACACGCAGAGTGATCACGGACCAGGACAGCGCACTCCCACACACACACACACAGTGGCCAGATTATTAGGAACCCCAGGCAGACAGACACACACACACACACACACACACACACACACACACACACACACACACACCCTCAGCGCGCGCGGGTGCAGGGGGTGCGTGGGCGGGGCCCGAGGAGCGGGATGCCTCTTGCTCGGATCCATGCCCGGTTCTCAATCCCATTGGAAACAAAATCAATGTATTTGAAAATAAGCCGCAGGCTTGAACTGAAATTTGTGAAAAGGAATATGGCTTATGGTCTGGAAAATAAGCTCCTGACGTCAGACATGAAGTTATCAAGTTATTAAGTTATCTCTACCTTTCAGCTCCTCCGCGGAGCTGTGGTCCGCCACTGGAGGACCATCCGTCCCATCATCCCCCGGGCCCACATTCTCCACCACAGAGTCCTGTAAAAAGACAACTGTTGTGAGTGAGGTCAAAGGTCACAGTGAGGTGGTCACTAGCCGGACGAGAAATTTAGATCTCACTTTTCTAGCCACGAAGAGCACACGCCGTTTAATTCAGAAACTAATGAATTCTCGGGCGTGATTAAGCCTCCCTTGAATGAAACCAGTCCTCTGTTCCTCCAGCTGACTATTTAAAGTAGTGATGGGGAGCTTCAGTCTCAGACTGTCCTATGTCTGCCAGCACCACTCAGAACAACCTCAGTCAGCTTGATGCTGGTTTACTGTGTGATTCAGGTTCTGGAGAACAAACACTGGGCCCTGCTGGACCAGGACCGGTCTTACAGAGAGCTTCAAACCCAGGGGACACTGCCCCAGCACCGGAGGACCAGAGGCAGTCCTTAATGACATCACTGACCTCATCACCAGTGTTCTGCGACTCTGTTCCTGCCTTGGTGAGCTTTAAACTCTGGCAATGCTGCTGTATGAGGTGTATGGTGCTAGTGGCATCCCTGCGTACCTCTGGGGTCAGAATGGTCCAGTTGTTCGAGGAGCCATTGGTGCTGCCGCCACTGTTGGAGTTGTCATCCATCGCCCCCTAGTGGCTTCCCCCTAGTACTGCAGGAATGAGACACCGTGATTCCACACCTCTGGGTCAAGACCAGGCACAGAAGGGAGCATGCACAAACACAGCTGACAGGAAACTGTGGTCTCCACAAGACTGCTCTCCATCTCGACCACTCGTTCCACTCTGCTGTCGTGAGCAGCGAGTTTTTTTACAACTAGTTCTCCTCTTCGACTCATGTTGAAATAACAACATTAACTTGGCCTCAAGGGTTGGTAGTTAACCCGGTGAAACAGTACCCTCTCTCCACCGGGCTCGACCTCCCTCAGTCCGTCTCTGTCTCCTCCTGCTCAAATGACCATAAAAGGCCAGACTGTCCCAGAACACAGCAGCTTCTCGGCTCTCTCTCTCACACACACACACACGCTTCTGGCGAGAGCATGACGCTCGGGCTTAAACTCTCTGGCGCACCTAATCACACGCAGTATTTACAAAGCAGCCCAGCTGTCTGACCATACAGCAGGTACAACTGTTCCGCGTTTGCCTTGAGCGATTTACGAATGCACGAAGAAAGTGCTGACAGCCGCAGAGGTGCACCGTTATATACTGCTTGCCCCCATCTTTTGTTACCAAGAAAATATTAGTCCCACAACAGCTAAACCGCAGGTCCCGGAAACAGGAGTAATTGCGCTGTTTCTGTGCTTCATCTCCTTCGCAGCCATATTTCTGATATTTTTAGACGTCGCCACAACACAGAAAACATCAACATTTAACACAAATTACCGCACTCCCGCTATTAGCCGAAAACAAAGTCACTCCAGGCGTTTCTGTTATCCTTCGCTAACTTCCCGTCGTCGCTGCAAAGTTTGGATTTCTGATCTGCGTTAGGAGAGGGGGAAGCCACTCTCGTCCAATAGGAGACCAGGTGTCGCCCAGGCCCCACCCCTTCCTCGGCGCTCCGGCCAATGACCGGGCAGGCCGCGGGTGAATCAGCAATAGCGGAGCCGCGGAGGCTGTGATTGACAGGGGCAGGTGTGAGTGACAGCTGAGAGAGGGGCGGGGGGGTTTTCACAGCTCAGTCACTCATCTCGACCCAGAAATAAAGAAACAGCTGAGCAGACCCACGTCATCTGCGAGCAAGAGCCTGGTGACCATGGCATTCGGCGGTTTTAAACTGGTTTCTGCTGGAAATGGCGTTTTTTAAAGTATCTCTTCCAACTGCTTCATCCAGGAGCCTGTCCCAGAGAGCAACGGGCACAAAGCAGGGTACACCCTGGACAGGACACCAGTCCATCACAGGACACACACCCTGGACAGGACACCAGTCCATCACAGGACACACAGATACAGACACACACCCTGGACAGGACACCAGTCCATCACAGGACACACAGATACAGACACACACACCCTGGACAGGACACCAGTCCATCACAGGACACACAGACCCTGGACAGGACACCAGTCCATCAGTCCATCACAGGACACACACACTCACACACCCTGGACAGGACACCAGTCCATCACAGGACACACACAGGACTAGTTTTCCTCCTTCCACCCTGCAGCCAGTCCTCCCCACCCTGCGGGGAGGATATGTGCACGCCCTGCGAGAGCTGTCGCATGGGAGGAGGGGGTGGTGGGATGACGGATTAGCTCCGCGCACTGCTGTGGATCTCTATAGAGCCTGGCTGTGGCGCTGGTCCGTCTGGGTGGAGCCTGCATGTTAGCATCTCCAGGCGCTCCACTTCCCTGTGCGGAGCTGATCCGCTGCAGACCCCTCTCGCTGGCCAGTGCCCACCGGGTCCGAGCCGTTGTTCCCGGGGGCGGCACAGCTCTGGTCCTCCCCTGTGCTGCAGGCATCCTCCGGTGTCTCACCAACAGAAAAGCTTCAGCTTGTCCGCTTAAGCAATGGATGAGTATAATATAAAATCAGGCCCCGGGCAGGGACAGGCCCACACTCTCTGGCCCTCCAGAAATCCTTGGATCAGCTGTGCAGGGCCTTACACAGACGATACTCAGGTGCCCAAGGAGGCATTCAGGTTAATTGTTTAATTGCTGGAAGAGAGTGGGCCCCTGCTGGGCTCAGGCTGAGCTCTGCAAAGCATCTTAATTAAACTATTAATTGACTCAATCACGTCACCCAGCCTTGTGCTGAAACGAAGTCAAGTCCCTGGATCCGCGGAGCCCTGTGCTGGACACTCTGGGAACCGATCGGGAATGGAGCTCCAGGGATATTTCCTATTTCCGTACAGTGGTTGGGGATTTTACCCTTCTCTCTTCCTGTAACTCAGGGGCGCCCTCTGATTTCTGGTCCGACCTGAGCAGCCAATTAAGCAATTAACATCACTACTCTATTAGACGAAGGATTTTTCTAATAGAGAAAAAGTTTTTTTGGGGGGTTTAAAGTCGATTACACAAAATCAGACCCTTACCTTTCAAAGACCTTCAAGTCTGGTGAGAAGAATTAACGATGATGCTGTTGATTAAACAATTAGAGTAAATACACCAGTGAGATCTCCTGGGACATACACCAGGAGCCACGGGCCTGCAGGACTGGACTGGGAGACCATGCTGTAACTGCAGGTTGTCTCGGATAGAGGCGTCGGACGACGTTAACTCACGACCCAATGAAGACGAGTCCCAGGGTTGAGTACAAAATGAGTTGCTCCCTCTTTACTTGGTTTTAACAGTACCTTTATATACAAGCTCCCTCTGGGTAACTCCAGAGAGCGACAGTAAGAAAGCTTTTACCTCTTTAATACAGGAGTAGATCAGTACAAAATAGAAACGGTTATAAGCCGAGGTCAGACAGGCAAGGCCGAGGTCAGAGGTCAGAAAGACCATAGAGTCCATAACACCACCTTCCATTCTATTTCAGCTTCCCAATGGGAATGTTACTCCCAAGGATTTTACACTAGGAAAAAGCATGGAATGATAACTGAGGAATGGTCGGTATTCCCTTGTAAAATATGTTATAACTTGGGAGTTCCCAGTCCTGGCCCTTGATGAACCACAATCTCTCCAGCGATCTCTGGACTGTAGGGTTACAGTGTGACCCGGCCCAGACTGGACCAGTGATCTCTGGACTGTAGGGTTACAGTATGACCCGGCCCAGACTGGACCAGTGATCTCTGGACTGTAGGGTTACAGTGTGACCCAGACTGGACTAGCGATCTCTGGACTGTAGGGTTACAGTGTGACCCGGCCCAGATGGAGAGCCATGTATCTTATTTGATCCCATCTAATTGAATGTAGATACTGCTAGAGGCACTGCTGTCTCTCTCCTCTCACACAGTCCCCTGAGTGGACAGTAGATGAGGTCTGTAGTGCTGGGATAGTGGGTGGAGTTGGGTGGATCCTCTGGGGTTCAGGGCTTGGCGGAGTCTGGCTCTGGTGCAGCTGTGCTTCACTTCCAAGTCCTGCCTGATCTCTCTGCATGCCGGTCACTCAGTCAGCACGTCTGTCCCTCAGTGGGTCAGTCAAAGGGTCAGCGTGTGTGTCCCTCTGCAGGTCAGAGGGTCAGTGTCCATTCCTCAGCTGGTCAGAGGGTCAGCGTGCCTGTCTGTCAGCCGGTCAGCCAGAGGGTCAGTGTGTCCATTCCTCAGGCGGTCAGTGTGTCCATTCCTCAGGCGGTCAGCGTGCCCATCCCTCAGCTGGTCAGCCAGAGGGTCAGCGTGCCCGTCCCTCAGCCGGTAAGCCAGAGGGTCAGTGTTTCCATTCCTCAGCCGGTCAGTCAGAGGGTCAGTGTGTCCATTCCTCAGGCAGTCGGTCAGAGGGTCAGTGTGTCCATTCCTCAGGCAGTCGGTCAGAGGGTCAGTGTGTCCACTCCTCAGGCGGTCAGCATGCCTGTCCCTCAGCCAGCCAGCCGGAGGGTCAGTGTGTCCATTCCTCAGGCGGCCGCTCAGAGGGTCAGTGTGTCCATTCCTCAGGCGGTCAGCGTGCCCGTCCCTCAGCCGGCCAGCCGGAGGCTCAGCGTGCCCTCTAGCCGTCGTTGGCGGCCACCAGCTGGCCCATGCCCTCGCGGATGTAGACGGACTGGATCTCCTTGGTCTTGAGGCAGAAGTCGCAGGCCCAGACGGCGGCGCTCTCGCGGGTCAGCAGCCCGTAGGCGGTCTCCGTCATGCCCGTGCAGTCCCGGTGGAACCACTTCTGGCACGAGGCCTCGCACAGGATGGCGTCCTGGTCGTCGTTGACCTCCGACAGGCAGAACCCGCAGGGGAACACCAGGCCGCCTGCCCCCTTCTGCGCAGTGGGGCCGCTCCCCGCTGCGGCCGAGGGGAGGGGGGGCCCCGCAGGGGGCGGCAGGGGGGACCCCGAGACGGGCTGAGCTGAGCCCGAGCCGGCGCTGCCGCCCGGCCCCCCCCCGGCGCTGCTGGCCCCCCCCGCCGGCGCCCCGCCCACGCCCCCCGCGCCGCTGTTCTGCTGGCCATAGGGGGTGCTGGCGGGGGCGCCGGGCGCGGCGCTGGGGGGCGGCGCGGGCTGGGGGGGGTTGGGGGGCGGGTTGGCGGACGCGGGGGCCGGGGGCGGCGGCGGAGGTGGGTGCTGCCCCCCGTTGACGGGGCCCGGGGGCGAGGGGTTGGGGGTGGGGGTGGGGGCGGCTTGGGAGGGGGCTGGCGCGGGGGGGGCCGGGCCGGGGTTGGGGGTGGGGGTCGGCTGCATGTCGGGGTGGCCCGGGAAGCCCCCCCCAGCCCCGGCCGGCGGAGGCGGGGGTCCGGGGGGCGCCTGGTTAGGGGGTGCGCTCAGGCCGGGCTGGGGTGGGGGGGGCGGCTGTGGCTGCTGTTGGGGGGGCGGCTGCTGCTGCTGCCCTCCTGCCCCGGGGAAGCTCTTGCCCTCCTCGCCCCCGGGGGGGCTGGGGCCGGGGTAAGGGCTGTCGTGGGGGGGGAACTGCCCCGGAGGCATCCCAGGGAGGCCCCCCATCCCAGCCCCGCCAACGCCCCCCCCCATACTGGACATGCCGGGCATGCTGGGAATGCTGTTCATGCCGCTGGGCAGACCCCCCATGGGTCCCAGCGGGCCGTGGGGCGGCCGGGGGCCCCCGCCGCTGGGCAGGGGGGGGCTGTTAAAATGGTGACCCCCTTGCCCCGGGGGCTGCTGGGGTGGGACCCCAAATCTGGGGTGGGGTGCTCCCCCTGCTCCCCCGAGCGCCCCCGGAGACAGCATGGGGTTGAAGCCGGGGCCGTGGTGCATGGGCCCCGGGGGGCTGAAGCTGGGGGGGATGTTAAACTGCGGCCCCCCCGGCGGGAACCCCCCGCCTCCGCCCCCCCCTGCCCCTCCTCCCGGGCCTGGACCCCCGAACCCGGGGAGACCCCCAAACCCCATCTGGTGGTGCCCTCCCCCAGCGCCCCCCGCTCCTGGGGGGCCGAAGGGGGGCCTGCGCGTGGGCTGGCCGCTCCCCCCCGCTCCTGCCGCCCCCCCTCCGAGGAACGGCATCCCCCCCATTCTCATGGGCCCCCCCGGGCCCCCGTACCCCCCGCCAGGGCTGGGAAGGAAGGGCCCGCCAGCCGAGCCGGGGCCCCCAGGGGGTCCCCCAGCGCGAGCCGGGGGCCCAAAGTCATCGTCGAAGGGGTTGGAGGCCACCAGGTGATCGACCATGGGGGTCGGAGGGGGGGCGAATTCTGAGAGGTGGGAGAACGCAGCTCCCTGTGATGGAGGAGAGAGAGAGGAGGAGGGATAGGAGGGGGAGAGGAGAGAGAGAGATGGGAGAGGAGGGGGGGAGAGAGGAGAGAGGAAGTTAAATCCATGCTGCTGCTCGTAAAGGACAGACTCCCCAGCCCACTAGTGCCCCAGAGTGACCTGAGGCTGAGATGCAAGAGGACACGTCTCTGGGACCCCTGAATCCACAGCCACACCCCACCAGAACCGATGATGTCACCCCCATCCAGACCAGCCCCCCGGCAGCCTGACGGCCCTGGATATTACTGAGGACAGCAGCTCGCTCTGATTCAGGGGTGCAGTCTCCCACTGAGGGCTGCTGGTGTCTGATTCAGGGGTGCAGTCTCCCACTGAGGGCTGCTGCTGTCTGATTCAGGGGTGCAGTCTCCCACTGAGGGCTGCTGCTGTCTGATTCAGGGGTGCAGTCTCCCACTGAGGGCTGCTGCTGTCTGATTCAGGGGTGCAGTCTCTCACTGAGGGCTGCTGTCTGATTCAGGGCTGCAGTCTCACACTGAGGGCTGCTGCTGTCTGATTCAGGGGTGCAGTCTCACACTGAGGGCTGCTGCTGTCTGATTCAGGGGTGCAGTCTCACACTGAGGGCTGCTGCTGTCTGATTCAGGGGTGCAGTCTCTCACTGAGGGCTGCTGTCTGATTCAGGGCTGCAGTCTCCCACTGAGGGCTGCTGCTGTCTGATTCAGGGGTGCAGTCTCCCACTGAGGGCTGCTGCTGTCTGATTCAGGGGTGTAGTCTCCCACTGAGGGCTGCTGCTGTCTGATTCAGGGGTGCAGTCTCACACTGAGGGCTGCTGCTGTCTGATTCAGGGGTGCAGTCTCACACTGAGGGCTGCTGCTGTCTGATTCAGGGGTGCAGTCTCACACTGAGGGCTGCTGCTGTCTGATTCAGGGGTGCAGTCTCCCACTGAGGGCTGCTGCTGTCTGATTCAGGGGTGCAGTCTCACACTGAGGGCTGCTGCTGTCTGATTCAGGGGTGCAGTCTCTCACTGAGGGCTGCTGTCTGATTCAGGGGTGCAGGACTGGACTCTCAGCTGCAGGTCTGACATACAGGGCCAACAGCCTGAGGAAGACACTGATCAGCACTGCTGACTGACAGGTGGAGACACAAGTGCTGCTTACCTGAGCACTGGATTTCCTCTTCTTCTTCTCTGGGCTCTTCATCTGTAGACCTGTACAGAAAACAGACACAGGCCCATCACAGACCACTTCACATCTGGAGCTCTGATGATGATACAGAGGAGCTGGACTGAGTGTCTGTACAGTTACTCTCCAGCTCTGATGATGATGAAGGAGTGTTCATGTGAAGATACAGAGGAGCTGGACTGAGTGTCTGTACAGTGACTCTCCAGCTCTGATGATGATGAAGGAGTGTTCATGTGAAGATACAGAGGAGCTGGACTGAGTGTCTGTACACTTACTCTGCAGCTCTGATGATGATGAAGGAGTGATCATGTGAAGATACAGAGGAGCTGGACTGAGTGTCTTTACAGTTACTCTACAGCTCTGATGATGATGAAGGAGTGTTCATGTGAAGATACAGAGGAGCTGGACTGAGTGTCTTTACAGTTACTCTACAGCTCTGATGATGATGAAGGAGTGATCATGTGAAGATACAGAGGAGCTGGACTGAGTGTCTTTACAGTGACTCTCCAGCTCTGATGATGATGAAGGAGTGTTAGTGTGAAGATACAGAGGAGCTGGACTGAGTGTCTGTACAGTGACTCTCCAGCTCTGATGATGATGAAGGAGTGTTCATGTGAAGATACAGAGGAGCTGGACTGAGTGTCTGTACAGTTACTCTACAGCTCTGATGATGATGATGAAGGAGTGATCATGTGAAGATACAGATGAGTGTCTTTACAGTTATCCAACAGATAAAAAATGGATTACCTGTTTCCCACCCTTCCTGTCGACAGACGGACAGACACACACACAGACAGATATAATTAGTTAATTGGTTTTCCCGTTGTTTGATTGGCTCTCGGAACTCGTACCTTTGCTTCTCTTGCTGTGACTCTGTGCCTGCAGCTTCCCCGGGTCGGCCGCCATTAATAGCACCTGCGGCGAGCCGGCATGTCCCCGACTCCACAGAAAATACAGTCCCTCTCGTCCCTCCGGGTGCGGACACAGGCGGGGTGGCCGGTCGGGCTAAACGAGGCTTCTCTCCGCCCGGAGACCCGCCGATCTCCCCCCTACTCAGTGGGACCGCAGTTCCCAGCCCCTGCCCGGGTACAGTTCTTCCAGTCTGGGTGCGAGTTCCCGAAGTGCCCAGGTGAGGTTTCTGAAAGGACCCGCGTCCAGGGAAATTAAATGTTTAGAGCTCCGGGTGCATATCTTTTGTTTATGAGCAAAAAAATGAGCCAGAGGGCAATTCTGCGGTCTGCTTTTAATTAGTCCACGGGTAGGTTGAAAAACAAAATACCGCACGCTGGAGTAAAAATTAAAAATTCATGGTAAAAAAAAAAGAGGGACGTTTTCCAATCCAGCACGACAAACTCAATTAACTCGTGGGGAGGAGGAGGGTATTTAAACGCAGCGACTGATCTTCTCCGTCGGCCGACACCGCCTCCACCCGAGGACGACCGCGGCCGCTTTCTGTCGCGATCGTGCGCGGAGAGCGAATTACCTCGACATCAAGAAAAGGAGCCACCGGCCTCCATCAGGCTGGGAGGATGGGCCGCCGGGACAAAGAGGGGCGCTCGGCGCTGCCTCGCACCCGGAAGACAGCACCTCCGCGGGGCAGGAGGGTGGACTCGGCCACAGAGCCACGAATCCAGCGGGCCAGAGAGCATACTCCATTTCCAGCTTCCAAAGCAGGGGTTTTCTATTGGCTTCAATTGTAACACGAACTAAGGCTTGATTATATTTTTTACTTTTTAAAGAGTTGTTTTTTTTATTTTTACTTTTTACGGGTTTATTGGTCTTACTGCGAATCCCCTGCTTTATTTAACCTAATGGAACATTCCAGGATGATCCAATTCAAGAATAAATGGAGGGGGAGCAGCTTTCATTTCTTCCAAAAAGAGAATGGCGGCTAAAACCTTTTTTTTAACTAGAAATGAGAGACCATTAACGTTAAAATAGAGCCCGACCAATTCTAACAAAGCGTCGATCCTTCTCCGTGGAAATGTATTTGCATTCCACCCTAATTTCCCTAGACGTCGTTTGAACTGGTCTCCCCGGCTGCACGCATGTGCAGTAAGGCTGCAGTCGTATTGGATTCTGGGATTTGTAGTCTTCTTGACCGAGGCCAATTGCATCGTTGCCGTTTTCCAAGTTACAGCTAGACGCCAAGAGAAGGCTTCCAAGATCTAATTAGACTCTAATAAGGCTTCCAATATTCTAATTAGAATATCAGCCATGATAATGAGCTGCTCCTTAATTAGTCGTTTTGGTGCTGCTGTTAGATTTAAATTAAGCATGCTGCATATATAATATATTTTTAACAGACTGGCATATAAATACACAATATGGGACTAGAGAGCGGGAGACTAGCAGAACCCATCAGATAAGAAACGGAGACCTTTCAAAGAGTGCAGATCCCTCTTCTGTCTCTCCTGGCCCTCTACTGAGCTTCTTCTGTCTCCTCCCCCAGAAACACATCCACAGCCAGAACGATCCTTAAACTACGTTCGACCCCACCCCTCGCCACTCAAATCTCACCGTTCCTACACAGCTCCCTGCCTTCCACCTCTCTCCCGGAGTTCTCCTCCCGGATTTCTGTCAGTCTCAGTAACAAAACAAAAATTCCAAATGCCAGTGAACCCGAGGTGCACGGCGCGCCGCGGTCCTGTCTGTGACCACTTTATTCGCCCGAGAGAGAGAACAGCAGGTGCCACGCGGAGCGGAATATGCACATGAAAAAAACACCAACATAAAATCGCAAACTGTTTACATAGATCAACGAGGCCTCTGAAAACTAAGATGAACTGCACATCAGTATAAACAGTAGTTCAAGTCGGTAGAGAAGGCTCCAGAGAAATACTGTTTCTTTTTTTCTCTTTTCAGCCTGGAATGAACCTTTACTTGTTCCTTTGCAGTAAATACAGTATGTCTATATCCATCCATTAGCAGAAAGTTGAGAGTTCTGATGAGGTCACAGTGACTCAGAGCCTGTTCTGTATCCCACTCGAGATGAATCCCAGATTCCCAACCCAGGAGTTATCCCGTAACCTCACAATTTCCATCCAAGATAGATCCTGGAGCCTGTCAGAATTCCCACCTGAAATTAATCCCCGAACCTGTCCCGATTCCCACTTGAAATTAATCCCCGAACCTGTCCCGATTCCCACTTGAAATTAATCCCAGAAGCTGTCCTGATTCCCATTGGGACTAATCCTGGAGCCTGTCCTGATTCCCACTTGAGATTAATCCCGGAGCCTGTCCTAGACACACCTGGCTCACCCCTGGCTGAGTTCTAGCAGGCAGAATTCAGGACAGTCTTGAATCAGGTTGTTTCCGCTGAATTACATCATTCCGTTGCTTCAGGAATGAGGGTGTTCACGCCAGAGACTGGTCATCCTCTCCCACCCCTGGTCCTTAACGAGACCCTCATTCAGAAAACAACTGAAAACACGCTCTCGCATCTCCCTTTAAAACAGATTTTTAAAAACAACTCAATTTTAATTAGGCCCTTAATTGAAGCAGTGAGCTGGTTAATTAAACCATTTTAATTGTGTTCAGTATTTCCAGAGTGGGAAATATCAGCTTGTGTGTAAGATTCCCATCTGGACGGTTTTTTTCATCCTTGTGAAATGAATCGTTCTCAGCACCTCGCTCATGCTCTTAACCCATCAGGCCTCCCTTCCTTTCCTCACTTGTCTCTTGTCCCTCCCTCTCCCTCTCTCAATCTTTCATTCACTCCTTCTCTTTCCTCTCCCCCCGTCTCCAGGCTGCCCATGTGTGGCCCCCAGTCTCTGCCTGTGCTCGTCGCCCGGTGATGATGTCACTTCCTGGAGTTGCGCTCATCCTCCTCGTTCTCCAGCTGGTAGGCGGGCCGGTGCCTGACCACGCCCCTCTCGTCGACGAATCGCAGCGCTGGGTTCCTGGTGGTGTTGTCCATGCTACCCAGAGAGGTGTAGCTGAGAGGAAAAGTGAGAAGGAGACTGGTTGATGGCGTACCGACACCGCACCGAGGCAGAGAGAGAATCAAAGAGAGGGATGTACAGAGGGGCGCCACGGTGCACTGGGTCCCTGGGTTCAATTCCTGGGCTGCTGTCTGTGTGGAGTTTGCATGTTCTCCCCCATGTTCGTGTGGGTTTCCTCCCACAGATCAAAGACATGCTGGTGGGTTAACAGGCTTCTGGGAAAACTGGCCCTGGTGTGAGTGTGTTTCTGCGTCTGTGTGTAGTGTCCCGTCCAGGGTGTGTCCTGCCCCATGCCTGTCCCCGGCTCCCCCGTCACCCTGTATTGGATCGAGCAGTGGGGAGGTGGATGGATGTAGGAAAGGATGAGAGAGACCAGAGACAGAGACAGCAGGTACTCTTACCCCTTATCGTACAGGATGCAGTAGGGCACGTACAGGGTGCGCAGGAACTCCCAGATATCGTGGTAGCTCCAGTCCTGAGAGACAGAACACACGCTCTCATCCTGAGTGTGAATCACCTTGCACACCTGGACTGAGCCCCCCGACAGTGGGAGGTGTGGTGGTAGGTGCTTGTCTTAATAATCATCATCATCATCATCATCTTTACACTTATATAGCACCTTTCTGGACACTGCACTTCTGAGCTTTACAGGTAATGGGGTCCCCTCCACCACCACCAGTGTGTGGCCCCACCTGGATGATGCACCAGTACTCTCCCCACACACCAGCTCTCAATGGGGGAGGAGAGCAGAGTGATGAAGCCAGTTCAGAGATGGAGATAATCAGGAGGAAAGGCCAGGGGGGAATCTGGCCAGGACACTGGGGTAACACCCCTACTCTTTTCGAGAAACGACCTGGGAGTCTCCCATCCTGGTACTGGCCAGGCTCACTCCTGCTGAGCCACGGGATTTAGGTCCTTAGATCTTATATTTAGATCTAGACAGAAATAAGGCAGTTGTGCAGGTCTCCCCTCAACACTTCTGCAGGCAGGGACACCTCTGTGTACCCACTTTACTGCTGCAGTGTCTGTGCCTGCTTCATTCCCAGCTGTGCTACACTGTCCTTTACTGATCATCGACGTTTTATTTTGCACCGAATAACTAATATTTGCTCTCCGAGGTGCAGTTCCGGGGCTCACCAGCAGGGGGTTCACGCGCATGTAGTGTGGCCAGCCGGGGTCAGTGGGGCACAGCGGGGTCAGGGTTCGCGAGTAGGGGTCCGTGCGCCGCGTTCCCATCAGGACAGCCTGCAGCTCCGGGTGCTGCTCCTGGACGTCGATGAGGGCCTGCCGGATATTCCCTTCCACCGTGTACACCTCCAGGTCATACCTGCGGGATCGAACCCCTCGTCATCACTCTAATCCGGGGCCCGGGGGGGTAGGGGGGGCCCGGATTCCCTTCTCAGGCACATGCTTTATTTTGCAGTTATTGCCTGTCCTCTTCCTACTGCTCATTCAGTAGTAATGCTTCAGGCCCACTGGCCATCCTCTTCTTTAAAGAGTTATGTGTGTTAAGTTACATGTGTAGGGTCCCCTGCTACAGACAGGGGCGCACACTGCAATGCCGCCTGTCGCCACACGGGGGAGAGAGAGACGCTGCACACTGGAGACTGACGATCCCAGTGCGACCACAAGCAGGAGACCAAGAGCCAGAGCACCGCAGCACAAGCAAGGAGGGCTATTTCTTCCAACACCTCTGTGGCCCTGTCTACCATCGACCTGGGCGACTCACCTCTTGATGGTGTCCTTCAGGAAACGCTCCATCTCAGGAAAGGGAGACACAATGCGTATATACAGCGCCTTGACCCTGTCCTCAGCCTGAGGGAACTTCCTGCGAGACAGAGGGACAGGCCGCCAGAGGCAGAACCTCAGGATTCATTCACATATAGAGGCTAGTGACAAGACACAGAATCTCACAGCCACACAATCACTCCTTCTCTCTTCTCTTGTCTCTCTCTCTGCCTGTCTCACCCCCCCAGAGCAGCCCTGTTTCTCTCTCTGCCTGTCTCACCCCCTCAGAGCAGCCCTGTTTCTCTCTCTGCCTGTCTCACCCCCTCAGAGCAGCCCTGTTTCTCTCTCTGCCTGTCTCACCCCCCCAGAGCAGCCCTGTTTCTCTCTCTGCCTGTCTCACCCCCCCAGAGCAGCCCTGTCTCTCTCTCTGCCTGTCTCACCCCCCCAGAGCAGCCCTGTCTCTCTCTCTGCCTGTCTCACCCCCCCAGAGCAGCCCTGTCTCTCTCTGCCTGTCTCACCCCCCCAGAGCAGCCCTGTCTCTCTCTCTGCCTGTCTCACCCCCTCAGAGCAGCCCTGTCTCTCTCTCTGCCTGTCTCACCCCCCCAGAGCAGCCCTGTCTCTCTCTCTGCCTGTCTCACCCCCCCAGAGCAGCCCTGTTTCTCTCTCTGCCTGTCTCACCCCCCCAGAGCAGCCCTGTCTCTCTCTCTGCCTGTCTCACCCCCCCAGAGCAGCCCTGTCTCTCTCTCTGCCTGTCTCACCCCCCCAGAGCAGCCCTGTTTCTCTCTCTGCCTGTCTCACCCCCCCAGAGCAGCCGTTTCTCTCTCTGCCTTTCTCACCCCATTATAGCAGCCCTGTCTCTCTCTCTGCCTGTCTCACCCCCTCAGAGCAGCCCTGTCTCTCTCTCTGCCTTTCTCACCCCCCCAGAGCAGCCCTGTCTCTCTCTCTGCCTTTCTCACCCCCCCAGAGCAGCCCTGTTTCTCTCTCTGCCTGTCTCACCCCCCCAGAGCAGCCCTGTTTCTCTCTCTGCCTTTCTCACCCCATTATAGCAGCCCTGTCTCTCTCTCTGCCTGTCTCACCCCCCCAGAGCAGCCCTGTCTCTCTCTCTGCCTGTCTCACCCCCCCAGAGCAGCCCTGTCTCTCTCTCTGCCTGCCTCACCCCCTCATAGCAGCCCTGTCTCTCTCTCTGCCTGTCTCACCCCCCCCAGAGCAGCCCTGTCTCTCTCTCTGCCTGCCTCACCCCCTCATAGCAGCCCTGTCTCTCTCTCTGCCTGTCTCACCCCCCCAGAGCAGCCCTGTCTCTCTCTCTGCCTGTCTCACCCCCCCAGAGCAGCCCTGTTTCTCTCTCTGCCTTTCTCACCCCATTATAGCAGCCCTGTCTCTCTCTCTGCCTGTCTCACCCCCTCAGAGCAGCCCTGTCTCTCTCTCTGCCTGTCTCACCCCCCCAGAGCAGCCCTGTTTCTCTCTCTGCCTTTCTCACCCCATTATAGCAGCCCTGTCTCTCTCTCTGCCTGTCTCACCCCCTCAGAGCAGCCCTGTCTCTCTCTCTGCCTGTCTCACCCCCCCAGAGCAGCCCTGTCTCTCTCTCTGCCTGTCTCACCCCCCCAGAGCAGCCCTGTCTCTCTCTCTGCCTGTCTCACCCCCCCAGAGCAGCCCTGTTTCTCTCTCTGCCTTTCTCACCCCATTATAGCAGCCCTGTCTCTCTCTCTGCCTGTCTCACCCCCTCAGAGCAGCCCTGTCTCTCTCTCTGCCTGTCTCACCCCCCCAGAGCAGCCCTGTTTCTCTCTCTGCCTTTCTCACCCCATTATAGCAGCCCTGTCTCTCTCTCTGCCTGTCTCACCCCCTCAGAGCAGCCCTGTCTCTCTCTCTGCCTTTCTCACCCCCCCAGAGCAGCCCTGTTTCTCTCTCTGCCTGTCTCACCCCCTCAGAGCAGCCCTGTCTCTCTCTCTGCCTTTCTCACCCCCCCAGAGCAGCCCTGTCTCTCTCTCTGCCTTTCTCACCCCCCCAGAGCAGCCCTGTCTCTCTCTCTGCCTGTCTCACCCCCCCAGAGCAGCCCTGTCTCTCTCTCTGCCTGTCTCACCCCCTCAGAGCAGCCCTGTCTCTCTCTCTGCCTGTCTCACCCCCTCAGAGCAGCCCTGTCTCTCTCTCTGCCTGTCTCACCCCCTCAGAGCAGCCCTGTTTCTCTCTCTGCCTTTCTCACCCCATTATAGCAGCCCTGTCTCTCTCTCTGCCTGTCTCACCCCCTCAGAGCAGCCCTGTCTCTCTCTCTGCCTGTCTCACCCCCCCAGAGCAGCCCTGTCTCTCTCTCTGCCTGTCTCACCCCCCCAGAGCAGCCCTGTTTCTCTCTCTGCCTTTCTCACCCCATTATAGCAGCCCTGTCTCTCTCTCTGCCTGTCTCACCCCCTCAGAGCAGCCCTGTCTCTCTCTCTGCCTGTCTCACCCCCCCAGAGCAGCCCTGTCTCTCTCTCTGCCTGTCTCACCCCCCCAGAGCAGCCCTGTTTCTCTCTCTGCCTTTCTCACCCCATTATAGCAGCCCTGTCTCTCTCTCTGCCTGTCTCACCCCCTCAGAGCAGCCCTGTCTCTCTCTCTGCCTTTCTCACCCCCCCAGAGCAGCCCTGTCTCTCTCTCTGCCTGTCTCACCTCCTCAGTACAGCGTAGTACAGGTGCAGCAGGGCTGTACAGTCTTTGCCCCCGTTGAAGCCCACGCAGATCTGGCTGGGGGGGTACTGCTCCAGCGCCGTCTCGATGGTCTGCACGGCCGACGCCACCTTCAGGCCCAGGGCGGTACCTGCGGGGCAGAGGTCACAGGTCACAGGTCACAGGTCAGAAGTCCCACCCCCCCGCCTGTGGCGCCCCAGACCCGGCCCGCCTCTCACTCACCGGACCGCGCCAGCCGGTACACCTCCTGCGTCGCCACGGCGACGGGCTCGGCCACCAGCGGCACCACGCAGCCGGGGGGCAGGGCGTCCAGCAGGTGGCGCCGCGCCTCCTCCACACTCTCGGCGCTGTCCGAGTCCAGGGTGAGCCGCACGCGGTGGTAGTTGCTGAGCCAGTCCGGGTACGAGCCCAGCCCCACGCGCCGGCCGAACCGGGCCTGGGCGCGGGCCAGCGCGGGCGCCAGCGCCGCCTCGTCGGCGTCCACGAACAGCTCCCGCAGGTGGAAGTGGGTGCCGGGGCTGGCGAAGAGGTGCCGCAGCCCCTCGAAGGCCGTCTCCAGCAGGGAGGGCACCCCGGGGAAGATGTAGACGTTGTGGGCGCTGACCAGCGGGAAGCGCAGCTGCCGCCCGGTCGCGGGATCGGCGCCGTAGTGCAGCCGCGCCGACGCCGGCACCAGCGCCAGCTTCATGGGGGCGCTCCCGGGCTCGGACACGCCGAAGAAGCCCTGCACCAGCCGGGCCAGCTCCGGGTGGGGGCGCAGGGGCTCCCCGAAGGCCTGCGCCACGGCCGCGAAGGTGACGTCGTCGTGGGTGGGGCCGATGCCGCCGGACGTCAGCAGGAAGGTGTGGCGGGGGGCCATGGCCGCGATCTCGGCCGCGATCTCCCCCACGTCGTCCGGGACCACCGCCACGCGGCGCACGCTCACGCCACTCGCGCGCAGGCCCCGGCACAGGAACCAGGAGTTCGTGTCCTGGGTGTGACCCTGGAGACAGAGGGCAGGCTCGGTGACCGCAGCCTGGACACAGACACTGGACACAGACAGACCAGGCTGTCCGGAGAGGACAGGCTCAGTGACCGCAGCCTGGACACAGACAGACCAGGCTGTCCGGAGAGGACAGGCTCAGTGACCGCAGCCTGGACACAGACACCGGACACAGACAGACCAGGCTGTCCGGAGAGGACAGGCTCGGTGACCGCAGCCTGGACACAGACACTGGACACAGACAGACCAGGCTGTCCGGAGAGGACAGGCTCGGTGACCGCAGCCTGGACACAGACACCGGACACAGACAGACCAGGCTGTCCAGAGAGGACAGTCTCGGTGACCGCAGCCTGGACACAGACACTGGACACAGACAGACCAGGCTGTCCGGAGAGGACACGCTCAGTGACCACAGCCTGGACACAGACAGACCAGGCTGTCCGGAGAGGACAGGCTGAGTGACCACAGCCTGGACACAGACAGACCAGGCTGTCCGGAGAGGACAGGCTGAGTGACCACAGCCTGGACACAGACAGACCAGGCTGTCCAGAGAGGACAGGCTGAGTGACCACAGCCTGGACACAGACAGACCAGGCTGTCCAGAGAGGACAGGCTCGGTGACCCCAGCAAGACTGTAACTTATCGGTCATGTTAATAGAGCTCAGTGAATTTGTTATAAAAACTTGATATACTTGATTCAGTCAGCCCTGGGCTAGAGCTAGGGATAGCTTTCCCACTACACTACATCCTTTAACACCATTTCTGCAATACTTCCATGTCTTTGAAGAGGGTTTTAATGTTGATTGAGTTTCATCTTCATGAAGGACAGAAGGAGAGACACTAAAAGGAGGAGAAGGACACAGGCTGGGAGAGCCAACACCAACAAGAGCAACAGAAGCCAGAGCGACCCACCGACCTTGAGGATCTCGTCCCCGATGATGATGATGCCGGCGGTGACGGCGCCCCCCTGTGGCTCGGAGGCCTCACTGCTGGCGCTGTGGCCGGACTGCGCCATGGCGGTCAGCTGGGAGCCCAGTCTCCTCACTCGGTCGGCCGCTCTGGACACTCTGGACGCGGAGGCCCACATCCAGGACAGGCAGCGGGGGAAGAAGGGGGGGGTCCCGGAGGAGGCTGCCTGTCAGGGCCGACGACAGCAGGCCGGACACTCCATCACGCTGAGAGCCAGCTGGCCTCGTCAGGGCAGGAAAGGGCTTCCTGTCACAAAGAGCCGAGCAGGAGCTTGAGTCAGGACCAGCGCTAAACCTTTTATCGAAGCCCGTTAAAAGCAGCCTCTCACTCGCGATACTGGCTCAGAGGCCCGTCACACAGCCGGGTGTCCTACTGGAGCGATCCGAATAGAGCGCCTTGCTCAAGAGCACAGCCGCTGTGCCCAGGGATGTGAACCCGCAACCTCGGGCTTTCGAGCCCAGAGCCCCCGCTCGCTCCTCCAGAGCTCAGTGGCTGCAGCGGCACACTGCCCTGTGAAACCTACAGGAAGAGCAGTCTGACTCGAAACTGGTCCCAGCAGCAGGGGGAGGCGGCCTGCCTGCCCCTGCCCCGCGCTCAGTAACTCGCATTGACACCCCCCAGGCGTCTGAATGATTCCAGACGGAGGCGATCTCCAGCGCTGCGCCAGAGACGCCCTCAGCTCTTGAGCCGGACACGCTGGAGGTCGGGATATCCGGCGAGCGGCGGAAACTCCCCACGCGTGCTCGGCGGTGAAGGGGTCTGTCCCCCCGACGCCCCCCGGTGCGGAAGCGATCCCCACATTACCCGGCCTGCGACCACACTGTGCCGCCTCTGTCCGACACCAGCTCTGGCTGGGGAAGCCGGTGGGATCGCCCCGCCTCCGGTCCCGGGTCCGAGCCGGTGGGGGGGTCCAACACACTGATACCATTCACTGTGCCCGGCTGGGCCAGTAACATGTTATGGAAACCTATTAGTTCCGTGGACGGAAATTAAGCTGTCTACTAATCGTGCTTTGTTCGGCCTTATTTTTTAATTTCCAGATGTAATATTTATAATATTCTTCTCTCTTTCGGTTGCCAGTGTAGGGGGCTTTAGCCTGCTCACCTCAACCCCTGTCCCTATCCCCCAGCGTTGACCACTGCATGGTTAAGGTTTTAGCCTTTACAATTCACATGTCGCTCGAACTTTGAAGCCTTTCTCTTTTATTACAAGAATAAAAAAAACCCTTAATGAAATACCACTCTATATACAGCGAAAGTCCAAGCCAAACTTACCCGTTTGCAGGTTTTACCGGCTTCGGGCAAACCGGGAAGCTCGGTACTGACCAATTACGGCTCAGCTGAGTTATACTGCCAACCAATCGTATGCCGAAGTAGGCGGGACTAAAACTTGACGGCACATTCATCCAGCAAGTTTGTCTGAGAGGCCGCGCTTCGGCGTGTTACAATCAAATCGGTCCCCCCTCCCGTCACCTACAGCGTTCCGAAGAGAAAGACCTGTAAATTCATAAATTCAGAATTTGCGCAATGGCGGCTGTCTAAAAAAAAAAGTGATCTCCACAAACTAAAATCAGACACAATATACCAATCCACTGCAATTAAAGCTTTTATTTCAGACATCAGCAACAGCCCCGATTACAAGTGTGTGGCAGAAAGCCGTTTCCTAAAGACCAGAGTACAATCAATTAAAAATAAAACGCTGTAGTAAAAAGTTTTTAAAAACTAAAAAGATTTTAAAACTTTTTTTTGGCTGACCAACTTGTGAAATATTTACTTCTGGATGGAACTGAACACAAGCACCTAACCCCACGTCAGTCTGTGAGGCCCGGCCCGGAGCTTTTCAACACGTCCCAGCAGGGTCCCGTCCTCCCTGGACCTGGCCAGTCACCGCCCCGATCGGAGCGACAGGAGCTGGGCTGGGCTGGGCTGATGGCTCTCGCATGGAGCCAAGTCAGCGCCAGTGCTGATCCAGATGGGGCTGGGCGGCACCGGACAGCACACGGGGCCCATGGCGTCATGGGTCTGGTACACACACAGGGCCCACGGTGTCATGGGTCCGGAGGGCAGGAAGAGGGAACAGAGAGGCTTGAAAGCCCAAACACACTTGGCACTGACCCTCTCTGTCACTCCCAACTCCTCTCCCTCATCCCGCCATCACACTGGGGCTGTCAGGAGCTCTTCTGGGGCAGCTTCCTCCGGAAGAGCAGGATGTGGGGCTCTGTGGAGAGAGAGAGGAACAGTGAGCCTGTCTCTCAATAATAACAATACAGTGTGTGATCTCCTGTCCCAGCCTGAGGAACAGACAGTGAGCCTGTCTCTCAATAATAATAATACAGTGTGTGATCTCCTGTCCCAGCCTGAGGAACAGACAGTGAGCCTGTCTCTCAATAATAATAATACAGTGTGTGATCTCCTGTCCCAGCCTGAGGAACAGACAGTGAGCCTGTCTCTCAATAATAATAATACAGTGTGTGATCTCCTGTCCCAGCCTGAGGAACAGACAGTGAGCCTGTCACTCAATAATAATAATACAGTGTGTGAGTGTCTCTCAATAACGTTCTATGTGTTGTATGTAAATGTTCAATAATATTTGTACTGTAAATGTCAGTCTCTGCTTTGGCAACTCTCTAACTCCTTGGTCATGCCAATAAAGCTCGCTGAACTTGTGAGACCGAAGTGAGGACAGGACAGCACCAAGAAATGTTTTCTCCCCTCTCAGTCTGTTTGTCAATCTCTCACTCCTAGTCTCTCTTCAGGCCTGACAGCGGCTGCCAGGGGGAGGGGGTCTGCCCCGGTTCTGCTGGTACTGACCCGGCTCGTGGATCATATAGTGCACCCAGCCCTGGCTCTGCTGAACGCCCAGGTTGCGCCACTCCGTCTCGGACATCAGGTGGGTCTTGGGCACCAGGCGGGCGATCTCCCTGGGCAGCATGACGTGCCTGCAGAGACACAACGAGCGCATGGCCTCACTGACGGAGCCCGAACCCCCAGGAAAGAGAGGAGCGGGCGCAGACGCTCGGATTCACGAGCGGACACAGCGGAGGAGCCGGACACCTTCGGCACACAGAGGGCGGGGGAACACGACCCAGCTCTCCCAAAACCCAGGCGGGTCGGCGACGACATCGGCGAGACACATGGAAGCCACAGGGAAGAGCCTTTAACACCAGCAACAGAAGGCGCTGCTCTACACAAAGGGCAGTGGGAGTGTGGAACAGGCTGCACAGCCATGTAATTGAAGCCAATACCAATTCTTTCCAGGAAACTATTTGAGATCCTGGGATCAATTCGCTTCTAACACCCAAACGGGCCAGGTGTCTCCTTGTGTAACAATATAAAATTATTATAATACAGCGCTTTCCTGGACACTCCACTCAAAGCGCTTTACAGGTAATGGGACTCCCCTCCACCACCACCAGTGTGCAGCCCCACCTGGATGATGCACCAGTCTGCTCCCCACACGCCAGCTCTCATTTGGGAGGAGAGCAGAGGGACGAGAAGGTGAGAAGACAGGTGCTTGTACCTGTTCTCCCACACGCGGCAGGTTCAGACAGAACCGAGCCTCAGCTCGGGGCGCGGACACCCCTGCTGCTCCTACAAATACACCAGCTGACGGCCGGATTCACAGGAACACCGTTACCGAAGAGTAAGAGGAAACGTGGAGCAGAAATGACATGCAAGGGCCTATTTTGACACCAAACCGTAATGATTCAGATAGCACAGACACGAGGAGGAGGAGGAGGAACCTCACCTGTATTCGTACTGCTCGTCGTCATACTTGTCCGAGTAATAAATCTGTTTATGGGCCATTGTAGGTGCAGCAACACAATGGCGGTTGTTCGCATAGGCTAGGAGATAAATGCAGGCCTACGAAAACAGAGCTGTTGGAAGAGCCGTTAGCTCACACGGGATGAGTACTAAAAATGACTCCCCCGTCAGACTAGATACTACACTCACCCCATAAAATGGTACTCATAATAATATTTCAATGATTAAATAAACACTTTTTCGAAGCGTAAATTTCCTGTCAGTGTAACGCCGTTTAAACAACAAGCACCGTATTTGTATATTCAGCAATGTTAAGACCTCTTTCAAATAATAAAAATATTCGCTCCAGCAATATTAATTATTGAGTTTTTCATTTATGTTTTTATCTTATCTGTTTCTGTCTATATTTTAACACTTTTTTTATTGCATCTGTATCCATACATTCGAGACGCTGAAAAAATCTCTCCCTCGCCCGCCCTCCACAGTTCAAACAAACCGCACGGCTCCTCATTGGACCACGACTTACCGCGTCCCTGTCATGTGATCTACGTATTTATCTTTTGATTGGTTAATAAACAAGAAGACGATGACAAAACGGATATTTTATCACGTGATCTCCCCTGCGCGTATCTATTAAAGCGCAACGAGACCTCCGTCATGTGACTGTCATTGTTGTTTTTGATTGGCTAATCTAATAAAACCTTCCTCATGTGACCCAAAGCGTATCGTTGAAAAATAAGGGACATGTTTATTCTATGCTAAAAAAAGAATAGAAAGAAAGAAACACAAAAAAACGTTGTTTTCTTTCTTCTCTTTTCAGCATGGAATAAACCTGTTACTTGTTCCTTTGCAGCCTACGCCTGCTGACGCAGCTACCCAGCTGAACTCGTTGAAAAATAGTCCGGCACTGGTACGCCGAAGAATATACAGTATAGTCGATACGACATTCTGAAAAGTAGCAAATCAGAGGAGGCCATTCATTGAATGACACAGCAGGCCACTGATCTCAAGATATCGTCCAGACGATTCTTAGAGAATTGCGCCACCTTTTTGGTACTGTTTCAGGAACATGGTGGCACTACTTGTTCCAGACACCCACTACCCTTTATGTACAGAAGCACTTTGTGTACACACACACACACCGTGCATAAGCAAACAAACTCGCTCTGCAGCTGTTTCCGTCTGGTGTTGCATTGTCTCGATGACTATTTAGTGATTTATTTCTCGGGTTTTCTCGTGTTTACCCTCTTACCGTCCGGTACCAAAGCATTCGGTCCAAGTCCAACAGACTACGGAACAGCAATAAGACTGCTAAAGAGCCAACCTGCAGCTCCTTTAGCAAATCACCTGTAATGGCTACACGGACACACAGTTTTCACTGTATTCAGCGTAACCGCACTACTTGTATATATTGCACACACCATGGACACATAGCAGCTCTACTCATATTGAGTTTTATTCCATCTATTAATATGTAACCGTATCTTCATAACCTCAATTTTGTGTTTTTGTGATTTTTATGATTTCTGTGACTTTTGTGAGCTCGCGGAACAGACATTTCATTACCAGCGACTACTGCTGCACGCTGTATTGTTGTGCATTTGATAAAGAAACTTGGATTTGATTTGATTTGACAGCCATGGATAAACACTGTACTTGGGGTTCTTACAACCCCATCCTCCACTCCGGGCGTAAAACGTACTGCATCTTGACAACCGCCAGGTGGCAGCACATATTAACAAATACCGCACAGTCCCTGGCTCGTCTGCGTCTTGCGTTCAATCGGTATTGTTCCTCTTGGTACTGCAGCTCGACTCGGTCACGGCGGTAAAACTGTGTACCCCGCGCACAGTGGTGTAATATTCGATTTCCTGAAACGCGAGACGGTGAGGCACAGGCACGGTCAGAACTGCGCTGGAGACCGAAAGGAGGAGGGGGTGTTTGTTTACACTGAACATCTGAGTGGAGCGTTTACAGGCACCGGCCGCTAGAGTCGGCAGTGAGGCGTGAGCGAGGGCTCTTCACGCGTGGGGAAGACACCTGCCGCCCCAACTGAAGCGTGATTTATCCCTAATGTTTCATCTAGGAAATATCGTTTGGCAAATTATAGTGCTAAACAATGCTTCTTCATGTTGTAGGGACTCTTATAAACCCCAAAAGACAGCATCTCCCAGACAGCTGAGTTTGTGGCTTTATCTGGGACATTGCCCTGTTGTGTAGGATGCTCAAGTCTTAGTCCCAGCACAGCGGCTACAGTTCAACCTGTTGTAGCACCAGTGGTCCCCTGTCACCTGATCCAGGCTGGTCTCAGAGGGCGAGGCCTGGTCAGTACTGCAGTGGGAGTCCACTCAGGAACACCAGGTGGCCTGCTGTAAATGGTTCTGGCAGAACAGTAGGGGGCACTCCTCCCTCTGGAAGACAATTTCCAGTCCAGTGATCAGATGACACATTTACCTAAGTGTCCTGACTACTGGTCACCACAGACCCCAGGACACTGTCAGTAAGAGTGGGGTGTTGACCCTGGTGTCCTGACTACTGGTCACCACAGACCCCAGGACACTGTCAGTAAGAGTGGGGTGTTGACCCTGGTGTCCTGACTGCTGGTCACTACAGACCCCAGGACACTGTCAGTAAGAGTGGGGTGTTGACCCTGGAGTCCTGACTAAACTTATTCTGGACTGGACTGACTCTGTGCTCCCTAGATAATGAGATATTTCCCGACAGAGAATCAAAATAAACACTCCCTGTTGCAGTGACCCAGTGTGCGCACAGGCAGTCTTGAAGACCCGCAGGCCTGCCCTGTTCGCTCTGCTCTGAGCGGCCCCCGAGGCTGAGAAACAGACTCCTTGCGGTTGGACGCTGCTCAGGAACCCGATGCCCTGGTGCTGTTTTTTGCAGTTTCACTCTCCCCGGGCCTCCTGCCCCGGCGTGAGGCACTCGCTCCGCGCTGGAGTTTAATGTTTATTTCCCACGGGCAGACTTTGACCTGCTCTGCGGGGGGGAGCGGGGTTGTTAGGGGGGGTCTCGGAATTCCAGTGCCCGTTCGGTACACATCAACACAGGCGACCCGCGCTCTGATTGGCTGGCGTGCCGTCCCCGCAGCCCTAAGACCCCGCCCCCTCCTGTCTATATAGCCCACGTGCCGCTGCGCTTCTGACAGAAGGTCTTGCAGCTCCAGAGGCCGGAGACACTGACCTCGCCTTTTCTTCAGTCTCCCAAATGGTTGTCCAGGTCAAATCCAGCGCCCACCACAGCAGCAAAACGATGGAGGGAAGCCAGCAGAAGGTCGAGGCGAATATTTTGCTCCTGGGAGCTGAAAACGTCGGGAAGTCCGGTGAGCAAACCGTACTGATGATTCGATTAATAATCAATATTGGGGATCATTACCACAGTCGGGCATGGCATGCGCACCCTTGTGGAGCTAAGCCCTCCTGTGTGATCAGCCCTTCGGTCTCACGGTCCCACGGGGCGGGGCAGTAGCGGTCCGTGTTTCTCGCAGTGGGTGGGACAGTATTAATCGCGGGTTGCTGAGCTCGGTATCGGGTCATGGCGATCGAGAATAAACTCTGGGTCTGTGAATTCTCGAGCGACAGTGTGCTGCGCGCCAGCGCCGTGAGCGAGCCGAGATCTCGCCGGTCCGCGTCGCGCGTCTGAGCTCGCCCGAGTGGGTGCCCCACGCAAGGTGCGACACTATTAATGTCATTCACGCAAACGCTTTTATACCAGATGGGCGCAGTGTTTAGCGCCCGCTGCCTGGCAGCGCTGGGGCCCTGACATCCGTCTGTGTGGAGTCTGTATGTGCTCTCCACGTCCGCGTGGCTTTCCCCCAGGTGCTGCGGTTTCCCCCCACAGTCCGGAGACTGTCCTCTAAGCGTGCGTGTCCATCTGCCCCGTGACGGACGGACGTCCTGCCCAGGGTGTTCCCTGCCTGGAGCCATTCCTTGCCGGGATAGATTCCGGCTTCCCCGCGACCCTGGATTAGATAAAGCTGTTGGAAAACGGACGGTGTTCATACAGACCAATCAGCATTGTTCCTTAACTCCAGAAAAACTCGAAAAGCTCCAGAGTTATGGGGGCGCGGAGCTCTGTATTCTCAGTGCGGAGCTGAGCTGCGGTGCCCTTTGGAAACGGGGGACCCGAGTCAGCGAGGAAAGTCCTCGAGCGGCGTCGCTAACCGTTTGTTTTCTCCATCTGCCCGCAGCGCTGACGGTGCGCTTTCTCACGCGGAGGTTCATCGGAGAATACGGCGACATGGGTGAGCAGACGGCCGCCGCCGGCCCCGCAGCTCCGTGCGCAGACCCGCAGATCTGCGCAGCTCAGAGGCCGCTGCTCGGACCTGCCTGCGCAGACCCGCCGATCTGCGCAGACTCCTGCTGCGCTCTCTTCCTCGAGGAAAGGACATCGCCACCAGCCTGAAACGTTGTTTTCTTTTTTTGCTCCCCCCCGCAGAATCGGTTTACAGCCACAGCGACCGAATCGACGGGCGAGAGATCTGCTTTAACATCTGGGATTCGCTGTATCCGCAGGTGAGTTGCAGGGGAACGCGAGACTCTGGTGAGAGGAGAGGGCGAGGATGAACAGCTGCTGGCAATTGAACTGCTGGTCTGACGTTTCTTGAAAGCATCCAGGGTATCAGCCTGGGAAACGAGGCCGGTTAACTTGTTCCAGACTCCCGCCACTCTTTGTGGAAAGCGTCTCCTTCTCTCCATTTACACTGCATTTTCCTGTAGTTTCCACCTGTCCTCGGGTTTGAGTTTCACTGATCCTACAGAAGTCCACCGGCTGACATTTCACAATCCTCCAAGGTCATAGGTCGCAGGTCACCTTCCAAAGTAATACAGAAAGGGACCTGGGGTTCTTGTGTGGACCTTCCTGTTCATGACTAAAGAGATTCAGTGTCTTCATAAGTCATCACACTGACTGTACAGTATGTTGATGATCTTACAACTACAGTATAAACCCACACCTCGGTGCGAGGTGATTAGTGAGTGGTTAGGGGTTCTGAACCCCAGAACAGAGGGTTGTGGGTTCGAGTCCTAATTGGGTTGTACCCCCCGAGCATGACACTGTACCCACAATGCCCCAGCATGCCCAGCTGTACATACTGGTGGCGATATCTGTGCGCACAATTCCTTTTATGGACACAGCAGCTGCAATGATCCCATAATGACCTCATTAGACTCACGAGCCGTCAAATCCTGTGTAGGGGGGCCGCAGCAGTTGTACCCCTGAACCAGGCCTGCTTTACGCAGATTGCTCAGGCAGAAACCGTGCTGCACAACAGCTTCAGCCAGATGAAAAGAATTACTTAACTGCCACAGCAGTGTAAATGATCCCATAATGACCTAATGAGAAGCCAACAGGGCTCTGCACGCAGAACTGAGAGGTTGCAGGTTCAAATCCTGTGTGGGGGCACAGCGGTTGTACCCTTGAACCAGGCACTGTACTCAGATTGCTCTAGCAGAAACTCTCGGCGATGGTACATACCCTGTAGGCAGACCGTGCTGCACAACAGTTTCAGCCAGGGGAAAACAATGACTTCATCGACTCAGCAGCTAAAACGATCCCATAATGAACTGATTAGGCTGCGGAGCCGTCAGGGCTCTGCACTCGGAAACGGGGAGGTTGCAGGTTCGAATCCTGGGCGGGGTACAGCTGTTGGGCTTTCCCCAGCCGGCTCCAGCAGGAGCTGTGCAAACCTGTTGGCTGTCGGCGTCTGATGGCGGCCCCCCCCTCCCCTCTCGTTCGCAGAACTGCGCCACGCCGGGCTACGTCAGCGAGGAGCAGCTGCAGTGGGCGGACGGCTTCATCCTGGTCTACAGCATCTGCGACCGCGCCAGC
This sequence comes from Atractosteus spatula, assembly GCF_055471065.1. Taxonomy (NCBI): domain Eukaryota; kingdom Metazoa; phylum Chordata; class Actinopteri; order Semionotiformes; family Lepisosteidae; genus Atractosteus; species Atractosteus spatula. Next base: position 5,801,849 of record NC_142730.1, on the reverse strand, counting down.
TTCCAGGTGGTGCGCCAGCTGGTGCAGCGGATCCGGCAGGCCCGCAAGGGGGCGGAGCGGGCCGCGCCCGTGGTCGTCGTGGGCAACAAGCGGGACCTGCAGCACCGCCGCGCCGTGTCCGGCGAGGAGGGCCGGCTGCTGGCGCTGGCGGCGGACTGCGGCTTCTTCGAGATCTCCGCGGCCGAGGCCTACCACGGCGTGCTGGCGGTCTTCCACGCCCTGCTGGAGCTGATCCGCCAGGCGCGCGCCCTGAAGAAGGGGGCGGGGCTCAGGGGCATCGTGCGGAGCGTGTCGGCCGTGTTCGGGCGGAGGAGGACCGAGTGAGCGGATTCGAGGAGGAAGTGGTGGGGGGGGTCCCCCTTTTCTTTTGGACAGCCTGGGCTTGCGGAAAGAATCCGGGAAGACGCCAGGCCGGCTGTGCTGCTCCGAGAGCCGGATCCGTCCGTCCTGGGCTGCTGGCTGGACCAGATTGTCCAGGGCGGGCGGGAGGGCCTTCCTCATGTCAAGGCCACGCCCCTTCCTCTTCCTGTTCTTCGGCTGTGGGCGCGAGAGACACGGCCCAGACAGAATCGCGGGGGGCTGGAGGCAGGGCGGGCGAGGTGCTGGAGCTACTGCCCCCTCCCAGCAGGGGGCGAGAGAGACGCGGGGGGCGAGGTGGGAGAGGGGCGATCGTTCTGGTGTGCGTTGTGGGTTGGTGGAAGGGAACTGAAGGCTGCAGTCTGGCCCTGCCCATCCAGTCCTCTCCGGTGGATGAAAGCATCGTTTTCAGCTCTTTGCTGGGCCCGTGTGGCGCTGTTAGGTCCGGCTTCCAGAACAGGCCACCGGGCCAGGACAGCTCCGCACCCCACTGCCGGTTCCCCTGGTCAGGGAGCGAGGCGCCTGCGAGTCCACAGAGAGCGAGCTCTCTCTGCACGCTTGTACAAAGGAAATAATTTATACACAGGCAGAACATTTTTGTAAACATTTTTTTTTTTAACCTTAAGAAAAATGTCTTTTTTTTTTTTGTACGATGTCGCAAATAAAGAATATTCGGAAAAAGTGTTTTGTTTTGCGTGGGTGAGAGTTTGTGAAGGGTGCCCCTCTGACACCCCGACCCTTCCCTTGTCCGGCCCATTTCCCCTCCTCCTCTTGTTCCTCACCGTTAACGGACAGGAGGACAGTGAGAAATTCCAAATTTAAGAGCAAGTCAAAAAAAAAAAGAAAACGCAGAACGAGGTGGTTCGTGCACGACTCAGACCATGAACGTATCACAACTCGACCCACGGAGATTCAGACCATAAGGGTGCTCAGAATACTGGCACCAGATCTGGGAAGCTCTTCCAATCACAAATAGGAGGAGAAGGGGCAGTTTGCAGATGTTAATAGAGACGCCTGTTAGGAGGCGGATTATCGATACTTGTTTTTATTGTAGCTGATCTCGGAGGACAAGACCAGGCACTGTTTGTTACTGAGAGGAGAAATGAACCCAAAACAGTGACATTGCAGACAGAAGATGTCCAGGTCTGTGGTTTAAAACCCTCTGAATTCTGAGACAGCCTGTAGCTTCCTGACATCCAACTACAGCCCTGCTTGTCTTCCTCCCTCCCAGCACTGACATATTTCCACAGGAGTTGTGTTCTTCGAGTAGGTGTGGCGATCAGCATCTCGGACGTCCTGGGTGGGGTTAAGGACTGGAGGCTGCAGGCTTGCTCTGTAGCTGTGCAGGTGTGCAGGTGTGCAGGTGTGGGATGAGCAGGTGTCTGTGAGCTGTCTCTGTGTGTGCGTGTGTGTGCCTTGTGTCACACTGCAGTTCTATACAGGGAGTAATCCTGCTTTGAGCCTCAAATGTCCCGGGATAGGCATCAATCCCTCCCCAGGATAATAAACATTCCGATAAAGGATCGACGGATTCGGGTGCCTAGAAACTCAAGGACTGTGCTGGGGGTCCTGTCACCCCCTGCATCCTGGCCATTCCCACATTCCCAGAGCTGTTCCGCCGCTCTGCTGGGAAAGACACAGTCTCCGACTCCCACAACAACGCTGGTGGCTTCCTACGGCTGCCAGTTTCAGATCTCGGCTCCTCTGACTCCCCTTCCCTCTTCCACTCGGCCAGCGACGTACCGTTTCAGTCTAATTAAGTCTAACGATCCCCCCCAGTCCTACGCAGACTCCCCCCACCAGCCTGCCCAGGGAGCGTGAGGGATGTTTGGCAGAGCAGGAACGTGGGCGACTAGCCGTGACGTGAGTGTTTGTGCGTGTGTGTGCGTGTGTGTGTGACGGTGTAACAGGCCATTAGAAGCTGCTCATCAGGATGACAGGACTCCAGGCTCAGCCCTGCTGTCTAGATCTCTTACTCCCTGCAGAGGCTCTGCAAAGGATCTTTTTTAAATACGGAGCAAAATACAATGAGGTTAAGATGCTGTGCACACTTCATAAATATTTGAGATACATAAACTCTCTCTTTACATCTGTGTCGGCCGAAGGCAGGTAGGGTGGCCGGTGGGAGTTTCACTACGTTACTCAAGGGCAGGAGGCTGGACAGATTGACTGTGACTCAGACTTTAATTGCTCGTTAGCGGGGATTACATCAGGAGCAGAGGCTGTGGGGAACACTTGGCTTTGCGTCATGCTCTGACTAATTCTTTTTTTTCTAATGTTGTGAAGAACAACAGAGTTGCTTATACAGGTGCATCCCACACATAAACCCTATAGGTGTGCAGTACAGCTGCCCAGAGACCCTATACACACACCAGGGCGTGTGTGAGTGTGTGCCAGTGTGTGTGAGCATGCCCGAGGGCGTGTGTGAGCGTGCACGAGGGCGTGTGCAAGTGTGTGCGAGTGTATGTGAGCATGCACGAGGGCGTGTGCGAGTGTGTGTGAGCGTGCATGAGGGCGTGTGTGAGCGTGCACAAGGGGGTGTGTGAGCATGCATGAGGGCCAGCTTGAATGTGTGCCAGTGTGTGTGAGCGTGCACGAGGGCATGCAAGTATGGGTTTCCGTGCTGCACCACAAAATTAATCAAACCCAACACAGAAAAAAGGAAACAAAAGTCAGTGCAGTGCAGAGAGACACAAGCCCTACCTGCCCGTCCCTACAGAGCTCACCCAGTGGGACACTACTAAAACACCGTGCTTCTCATTTAGGACACCAGTGAGCCACACATCCTCTAAATGTTTTAATTACTTAACTGACACTCAGATGCTTAACTGATGCTTGTTTAATTAATTTTAATTCAAAGTGTTAAGGAGAGGCTTAATCATTTTGCAGAAGCTGGCAACGGGATGCAGGAGCTAAAGGTTGCCCAACACCGCCCCCCCCCCCACCACCACCACCGAAACTGCTGATTGGCCACTGCATTCAGCGGGGCAAGGCCTTACTCTGCAGTTTCCGCCACCTGATTGGCCACCTCCACGGCAGGCGGGACGGGGGCGGGTCCGGGGCTCAGGTACTCAAAGGCCCGTTGGCCCTGGGAGACCAGCTGGATGATGGGAGCCAGGAAGATCTCGGTGGAGGAGGAGCGGCGCCGGGGCGTCACGGCGGGAATGGGCTCCTGCTCGGGCTGGGCGGGCGGCGGGCGGTCCTGCTTCGAGCCGCGGCGGGAGAGGGCGTCCAGGTAGGCCTGGCGGCGGCGGCGGGCGAGGCGGCCCTCGGAGGCCTTGGACAGCACCAGGTCGCAGGAGCCGCGGCGCGATGACCCGCCGTCCGACAGCTCTTCCAGGCTCAGGCGGTTGGCCCCCAGCTGGTCCGCCTGCTCCTTCAGCTGCGAGGGGAGAGGGGAGAGGCCATCGGTCAGCCCGGGGGGACACACCTGGGCACGGCCGGGGGAGTCTGCCTCCACAGCTGCTCCAGACCTCCGCCACCCTTGGTGTAAGGGGTGGGGGGCGCCTCCTGTCCTCCGTTCTACAAGCAAGTCCGCCTGCGCCACACGTGCACAGCACAGGACGGCTCTAGAAAACCAGGCTAAAGCTCTGGAGACACAGAAAACCTTCTCTGGTCAGTGCGTGGTTAACAGCTCCAAGCGTGACACAGCCTGGGGAGAGGAGGGGGTGCAGAGAGGAGCCCCCCGTCTCTCCCAGGAGTCGGCCTCAGCCTCAGATCTCTGACACGTCCTCCTCCTCCCCCCTCCTGACCGCACTGGGGCCCACAGCATGCTGGGACAGAATGTTCCTGCCGCCGGTGGCACGCTGAGTTCAATCGATCTAGCCGCGCGGTGTGGGGCGCCCCCCCTCCCGCTGCCCCCGCCTCCCTGTCCTACTTCCCCTGCCGCCGGGGACCCCGCTGAGCTCGGGAGCGCCCCCCGGCCTCGGACACTCCACAGCCCACTGGACCTGCTGTCGGAGCAGGGGAGGGAATTCAGCGAAGAGCGGCCCGTCTCCTCCGAGCCTCTCCGGTGCCCGTCTCGGTTCTTCCACAGCCACCCGCTCGCTAGCGGGACTCGATTCCCGACACTCCTGCCTCCTGCGAGGAAGAGTCCCCAACCCGGAGCACGGGATCCAAAACCCCGGCTGTTCCTGCCAACAGCCTCCAGGACTCGAATCCTGGGACAGTGACCGGATTACAGCGCAGCTCCGCGCTGAGGGTCAGCAGCAGCACTGAGCTCTTTGTCACCTTAATCCCATTAGTAGAGCAGCTATTTACAGCCGGAACAAGAACTCACAAAGGTGCAGTCAGACCAAGACAGTGTCACGGCATTGTATTCACCGGTCCAGTCTGGGCCGGGTCACACTGTAACCCCACAGTCCAGAGATCACTGGTCCAGTCTGGGTCACACTGTAACCCTACAGTCCAGAGATCACTGGTCCAGTCTGGGTCACACTGTAACCCTACAGTCCAGAGATCACTGGTCCAGTCTGGGACACATTGTAACCCCACAGTCCAGAGATCACTGGTCCAGTCTGGGCCGGGTCACACTGTAACCCTACAGTCCAGAGATCACTGGTCCAGTCTGGGACACATTGTAACCCTACAGTCCAGAGATCACTGGTCCAGTCTGGGTCATACTGTAACCCTACAGTCCAGAGATCACTGGTCCAGTCTGGGCCGGGTCACACTGTAACCCTACAGTCCAGAGATCACTGGTCCAGTCTGGGTCATACTGTAACCCTACAGCCCAGAGATCACCGGTCCAGTCTGGGTCACACTGTAACCCTACAGCCCAGAGATCACTGGTCCAGTCTGGGTCACACTGTAACCCTACAGCCCAGAGATCACTGGTCCAGTCTGGGCTGGGTCAGACTGTAACCCTACAGTCCAGGGGACTGGACTGTTCTGTTGTGGTGAGCACAGGGAACACTGGACTGTTCTGGTCCAGCAGTGCTGTACAAACTCCTCTCCTCACTCCTCTCTGTGAGTCCAGACCCCTTGTGGACTGGAGCCCGGTTAATTATTAACGTCAGGCTGAAACCTGCAGAGTTTCTGTTCTGCTCCAGGAAGCTCAGTCCTCTATGTGCATCGATCTGGACCTTCCTAGAGCTCAGGTGATTGTGAGCTAGATGTCAGGATAGATGTTAATACTCTGATCAATAACGGACTATACGGAGGTTGAGTCGTGGCAGGCGTCACTCCTGGAAAAGGGATTTTGTCAAACGTATGTTACACAGCGGAGCTGATCATTGAAGATGAGTGAATAGTAAAGGTCATTTTATAAGCCTAAACAAGCCTGAGACCGGCAGCAGGTCAGCAGACTGTGCCCAGTGAGAGAGTCACACCTGGACACACCCACCGGGTGACCAGGCAGGGGGTGCTGGAGAGGGTCTCCAGGGGGCTGGCCTCCCTCTCTCCCCCTCCTCCTCGTTGCAGCCAGCTCAGCAGGGAGCAGAGCACTGTGTGTGCTGGGAGCTAAATGAGTTAACAACATTTTAACTCAATAAAGAAACACTGTGTGCAGCATTAATCGGGTCCATAGGCCAAATCTCTCTGTATCTGCCTGTCTTCACTACTACGAGTCCTGCTACTGCAAAATGAGCAGCCAACAACATAGGAGCCATTGTCTGTCATATACTGTATAACATATGAGCCACGATATTAGAACCCCCAACCCCCTTCAAAGGAAATGGATCTTGAAGCAATACATGGGCCAGTCACCACCCCCCCTTGTCCAGACCAAACCTGAAATACTGTAGTGCATATTTACCCTGATCTCACCGGGCTTTACTGCACTGGACTGTGCTTTTACCCTGATCTCACTGAGCTGTACTGCACTTTGATCCTGATCTCACTGGGCTGTACTGCACTGGACTGTGCTTTTACCCTGATCTCACTGGGCTTTACTGCACTGTACTGTGCTTTTACCCTGATCTCACTGGGCTTTACTGCACTGTACTGTGCTTTTACCCTGATCTAACTAGGCTTTACTGCACTGTACTGTGCTTTTACCCTGATCTCACTGGGCTTTACTGCACTGTACTGTGCTTTTACCCTGATTTCTCTGGGCTGTACTGCTCTTTACTGTGCTTTTACTGGGATTTCATTGTTGAGGTCATTTTAAATTCACCGCACAAGGAGGGGAAAACTGCCCAAGCACTGTTCTGACTAGCAGTCTGTTCAAAGGCAGGTATGAACCTGGAAAAATCCTTCTCAGTCTCGTGCCACCTGCTGCCAGCTCTGCCATGTGTGGAAGTCTCCCCCCCCCCCCCCCCCCGCTCCCTGAGTGACCTCACCCCCAGCAAAGCAGGATTAAAAATAACCGGCTGGTTAAATATTTCACCAGGAGCAGGAGCAGCTGGGGGGGTCTGCAAGGTTGTTCAAGAACAGAAAGGACTGTTGCCGAAACTCCAACAGCGGATATCTCCTATCCGGAAGGACCGCATTCCTGACATTCCTGTAGGTGAGTAGGTGATTGGCACACTTCATTCCAGACATTGCTGAGGAATGACGGGCCTGAGCAAGGTGACTGCCTCCCTCCGCAAGACCCCCTTCCTGCTTCCTGCTTCAGCTTGTCTTTCCATTGCCAACTGGTTTCTAAGACATCTTGGGACCACAGGTCACTTTCAGAAACCTCTCTTTCCTAAGAGCACAGAGGTCAGCCAGAGCAAGGTGGGACGATCCCCCAGACAGGACACCAGCCCACTGCAGGACCTCTCACCAACTACATAGAAAGACCAACACTGCACAGGAACCAGCGATCTCTGGACTGTAGGGTTACAGTGTGACCCAGACTGGACTAGCAATCTCTGGACTGTAGGGTTACAGTGTGACCCGGCCCAGACTGGACCAGTGATCTCTGGACTGTAGGGTTACAGTGTGACCCGGCCCAGACTGGACCAGTGATCTCTGGACTGTAGGGTTACAGTATGACCCAGACTGGACCAGTGATCTCCGGACTGTAGGGTTACAGTACGACCCGGCCCAGACTGGATCAGTAAAATCCGGACTGTAGGGTTACAGTATAGCCCGGCCCAGACCGGAGCAGCAATCTCTGGACTGTAGCGTTAGAGTATGACCTGGCCCAGACTGGACCGGTGATTTCTGGACTGTAGGGTCACAATATGACTGTAACCATATTATAAAAGTAACTATCCCTGGACTGCTGGGCTCAATCTGCACTGCAATGTTTTTAAATTTCTATTATTAGCTATGCTTTACACAAACAGACACACTAGCTACGCGGCTGTCCAGCTGTCCCAGAAACCCTGCTGTCCGAGAACTCCAGGCGGCAGTGCCAGGAGACTGGAGAGAGGATGCTCCGCCCGGATCGGGCAGCAGGATTCCCGGGAGAGCCCTGTCCTCCGGGCTCACCATGTTGTAGAGTGGCGTGGTGTTGATGACCATCTGGATGAGGATCTTGCCCAGCTCCTGGAGGTCAGTCACCACCACCGCCAGCGATGCCCGCGCCCGCTCGGGCAGGGAGAGTGCCAGGCTCACGGGCCACAGCGCCGCCAGCCAGAGCGCCAGCTCGGACGCCCGCCTGCGCGCCAGCGTCTGCAGGGACTGCAGCCGGTAGATCCCGGCCACGTACAGCGTGAGGAGCGTCTGTGCCAGGCTCGACACTGCCTCCGCCACAAGGGTCAGACCAATCTGAGAGAGGGAGGGAGAGAGAGGGGAGAGAGAGAGGGGAGAGGGGAGAGAGAAGGGGGAGAGAGGGGTAGAGGGAGAGGGGGAGACAGGAGGGACAGAGAGATAGAAGAGAAAGAGAGAGATTAGAGAAATACTAGCCTTCTGCGTCACTGTCAGACACTGCCAGGCAAGGCTGTACCAGATGTAGCACTGCAGTGTTTGAGCCTCCTCCTCTTTGTGCTATGTGCTGTGTAACTGTTGCATTATGCCAGTGTGGAGGCTAATAAGTCAGGGGTCTGTGTGCACTCCTCAGATCCCATGCCACATTAAAAAAAGTACTCTTACTGTTCAAATTTTAGCTCTGTGCTGTAAAAATCTTGAAATTGGCTAACAATTGGTAAAAACTGGAAAAAAAGGCAATAGTACAAGATGGGAGAGCTGGGATGGGCCGGCAGTGCCCAGGTGTGACAGTACTGCTCCAGCAGTGCCAGGCTCCGCTGCTGCTCCGAGCTGAGAGTCCGGCCAAGCTGGCACAGGGGCACAGGGGCCCCCCACCAGCTCCTGGCCGAATTCCTCCACCCCGGTCTCGAGGACAGAGGATTCGGAAAGGGATCCTGTCCTCTGCCCTGGCCGTCCAGGTGCCTCGCAGCGGGGGGCGGCACAAAACGGGACCCCCCCCACACCCGGCTTGGCAACTGGGGCGCAGAGCTGACACGGGGCACCCCAAGAGCTGCCAGGCAGGGGCCTCAGCTTTGCAGCGGCTCACGTTTTCCTCGTGACTGACCCCCCCCCCCCCCCCCTCCCCTCCTTTCCCTGGTTCTTAATGAGGGGCTGCAATTCTGCCAGCTCTGCACATTCCCAGCGTGCCCCCCCCCGCCCCCTGGCCCCCCCGACCGCCACCCCGCGGCGAGGTCTTGTCCCCAATTACCCAGAAGCCCTCCTCACGTGAATTCCTGCGGCCCCCCCTGTCACGCCGCGTTACTGTCGCACCAGATGCCCGCGAGCACGGAGGTCCGCACTCCCCGCCAGCGATCTAGGGCCACTGGCCAGAATATTAGGGACCCCGCACCCCCCTCCCTCGCTCCCTGACAGGCTCCCTTCTCCTTGCCTGGCCTGACCCTTCCCTAGATCTCGGCCCTGGAGGAAAAGAGCTAGAGTCCGGAGGTGTGTGGGGCTGCAGCTCGAGTTACACTAGGGGTACAGTGTGACCCGGCCCAGACTGGACCAGTGATCTCTGGACTGTAGGGGTACAGTGTGACCCGGCCCAGACTGGACCAGTGATCTCTGGACTGTAGGGGTACAGTGTGACCCAGACTGGACCAGCGATCTCTGGACTGTAGGGTTACAGTGTGACCCAGACTGGACCAGTGATCTCTGGACTGTAGGGGTACAGTGTGACCCAGACTGGACCGGTGATCTCTGGACTGTAGGGTTACAGTGTGACCCAGACTGGACCGGCGATCTCTGGACTGTGGGGTTACAGTGTGACCCAGACTGGACCAGTGATCTCTGGACTGTAGGGTTACAGTGTGACCCAGACTGGACCAGTGATCTCTGGACTGTAGGGTTACAGTGACCCGGCCCAGACTGGACCAGTGATCTCTGGACTGTGGGGTTACAGTGTGACCCGGCCCAGACTGGACCAGCGATCTCTGGACTGTAGGGTTACAGTGTGATCCAGACTGGACCAGCGATCTCTGGACTGTAGGGTTACAGTCTGACCCGGCCCAGCCTAGCCCAGTGTGACCCGGCCCAGACTGATCCGGTCCAATCACTGCAATCGGAGAAACTGGGAAGGTTGAAATGGGAAAATAACAGGGGAGGATCAAAGGAAACCCGTGAAGAAGCTCTGCTTCATGGTGCCAGACGGCCTGATTTCCTTCCTCGTCCTTTCCCACAGCTGGGCTCGGCCTCAGCCTCTGCGGCAACGTGCTCTGACCCGATTCACTCCTCATCGCTGTGCCAGCGACACGTAGGCAGGGTCCCAGAGGGGCCGGGCCCGGCAAGGGCAGCCCTATCGGCCCAGACGATCTCCCCCCCGGCCAGCTGGAGCAGCACAGGGTTCCTGCTGGAAGGACTCCTGGGACTGTGGACAAAACACGAGCTCCTGCAGCTCAAGGCCCGCTGCCACTGTGCCGTCTACAACAGGGGGTCCCTTTCTTCCCCTGCTTCCGAACAGAGGGGTAACCCCCGGCGCGCCCCTGCGGCACGGAGCCTTTCCAGTCTGGGGGGTTGTCGTGGGAATTGAGGGGGCTAATACAGGAGACGCCAACGGGGATATCGGCTGAGCAATGGGGAAAAGGGGGTGACGGGTCCCCCGTGTTTCTCTCTCCGCGCGGGGGTTCGGCCCGTCGGCGCCGGGGGGGCAGGACAGCAGCGTCGCGCAACCCCGCGATGAGCTTCAGAGCCCTGCGCAGCTCTGGTGTGCTCCCCCCTCCGGGAGCTCTCTCTCTCTCTCTCTCCTGTCCCTCCCGGCTAAGCAGAGCCAGATGCTGGGGTGCCTCTCCCCCTCTCTCTCCTGCTGTCCAGCCGGCCCAACAGGACCAGCCCTGGAACACGCAACTGCCCCGAGCTGTGTGATAATAGCCCCTCTCCCGCCCCTCCGCGAAGCCTGCGGAATGCCAGCGGCGGCAGGACATGGGGGATTCATGGCACTGGGCACGTAGCTCGCTGTTCCGTGCCGGCTTCCTGGGAAAAGGTTCCTTCCATTGGGACCTGGGGGGGGGGGGGGTAATTTTGGGCACGAGAATAATTCCTGGGAAGGGAAAGTAAAGGCAGGGCCTTCTCCAAGACCCACATATGTGTCCCAGTCTGCCTGAGTGTTTGTCTCTGCGCAATCGTGTGTGTTTGTGTCTCTGCACAATTGTGTGTGTGTGTCTCTGTGCAATCACGTGCATGACTATGTCTCTGTACAACTGTGTGTCTCTGCACAATTGTGTGTTTGTGTGTCTGTGCAATCATGTGCATGACTATGTCTCTGTACAACTGTGTGTCTTTGCACAATTATTTGCATTTCTAAGGAATTGTGTGTGTGTGTTTTGTGTCTCCTTGTAATCATGTGTGTGTTTGTATCTCTGCACAATTGTGTGTTAGTGTCTCTGCGCTACCATGTGTTTGTGTGCATTAGTGTCACACAGGAGCTCAGCCTCAGAGCTCTTGCAGCGGATCGGCTTCAGTATTTCGCCGCGGGCAGCTGCAGTGTTTCTGATGGCGGTGTCGCGCTGCTTAACCAGGAGCTCTGATGCCCGTAGACTCACCAGGTCGGCGAGGTCCCTCAGCGTGGAGACGGCGTGCTGCACCTGGTCCCACAGCAGCAGGGCCTGCTGGTACGATCGGAGCCCCACCCGGAGCAGCAGGCCCATGACGCGTGTCAGGAGCGCAGGCTCCTCTTCCTCATCATTGTCCTCGTACAGCTGCATCCTGAGCTCCAGCTCCTGACCTGAGAGAGACAGTCTACGCTGATGGCCAGGTCCTGCTGTCGCCCTCAGAACAGGGGCTGCAGCCTGAGCCCAACACTGCTCAACATCTATATCAAGGAGGTAGCAGGAACGTTGGAACAGTCTGCAGCTCCTGGTCTCAAGCTACATGACACAGAGATCAAGTTCCTGCTCTACACTGATAACCTGGTCCTGCGCTTGCCCACAGAACAATGGCTGCAGCAGAGCCTGGCACTGCTGGAGCAATACTGTCAGACCTGGGCACTGCCAGCCCATCTGGACCCAGAATAGGGGCAGCAGCAGAGCCTGGCACTGCTGGAGCAGTACTGTCACACCTGGGCACTGCCAGCCCATCTGGACACAGAGCAGGGGCTGCAGCAGAGCCTGGCACTGCTGGAGCAGTGCTGTCACACCTGGGCACTGAGAGCTCATCTGGACCCAGAATAGGGGATGCAGCAGAGCCTGGCACTGCTGGAGCAGTACTGTCACACCTGGGCACTGCCAGCCCATCTGGACACAGAGCAGGGGCTGCAGCAGAGCCTGGCACTGCTGGAGCAGTGCTGTCACACCTGGGCACTGAGAGCTCATCTGGACCCAGAATAGGGGCTGCAGCAGAGCCTGGCACTGCTGGAGCAGTACTGTCACACCTGGGCACTGAGAGCTCATCTGGACCCAGAACAGGGGCAGCAGCAGAGCCTGGCACTGCTGGAGCAGTACTGTCACACCTGGGCACTGAGAGCTCATCTGGACCCAGAACAGGGGCAGCAGCAGAGCCTGGCACTGCTGGAGCAGTACTGTCAGACCTGGGCACTGCCAGCCCATCTGGACACAGAGCAGGGGCTGCAGCAGAGCCTGGCACTGCTGGAGCAGTGCTGTCACACCTGGGCACTGAGAGCTCATCTGGACCCAGAATAGGGGATGCAGCAGAGCCTGGCACTGCTGGAGCAGTACTGTCACACCTGGGCACTGCCAGCCCATCTGGACCCAGAATAGGGGCAGCAGCAGAGCCTGGAACTGCTGGAGCAGTGCTGTCACACCTGGGCACTGAGAGCTCATCTGGACCCAGAATAGGGGCTGCAGCAGAGCCTGGCACTGCTGGAGCAGTGCTGTCACACCTGGGCACTGAGAGCTCATCTGGACCCAGAATAGGGGCTGCAGCAGAGCCTGGCACTGCTGGAGCAGTACTGTCAGACCTGGGCACTGCCAGCCCATCTGGACCCAGAACAGGGGCAGCAGCAGAGCCTGGCACTGCTGGAGCAGTACTGTCACACCTGGGCACTGCCAGCCCATCTGGACCCAGAACAGGGGCAGCAGCAGAGCCTGGAACTGCTGGAGCAGTGCTGTCACACCTGGGCACTGAGAGCTCATCTGGACCCAGAATAGGGGATGCAGCAGAGCCTGGCACTGCTGGAGCAGTACTGTCACACCTGGGCACTGCCAGCCCATCTGGACCCAGAATAGGGGCAGCAGCAGAGCCTGGCACTGCTGGAGCAGTACTGTCAGACCTGGGCACTGCCAGCCCATCTGGACCCAGAACAGGGGCTGCAGCAGAGCCTGGCACTGCTGGAGCAGTACTGTCACACCTGGGCACTGCCAGCCCATCTGGACACAGAGCAGGGGCTGCAGCAGAGCCTGGCACTGCTGGAGCAGTACTGTCACACCTGGGCACTGCCAGCCCATCTGGACCCAGAATAGGGGCAGCAGCAGAGCCTGGCACTGCTGGAGCAGTACTGTCAGACCTGGGCACTGCCAGCCCATCTGGACCCAGAACAGGGGCAGCAGCAGAGCCTGGCACTGCTGGAGCAGTACTGTCACACCTGGGCACTGCCAGCCCATCTGGACCCAGAACAGGGGCAGCAGCAGAGCCTGGCACTGCTGGAGCAGTACTGTCACACCTGGGCACTGCCAGCCCATCTGGACCCAGAACAGGGGCAGCAGCAGAGCCTGGCACTGCTGGAGCAGTGCTGTCACACCTGGGCACTGAGAGCTCATCTGGACCCAGAACAGGGGCTGCAGCAGAGCCTGGCACTGCTGGAGCAGTACTGTCACACCTGGGCACTGAGAGCTCATCTGGACCCAGAATAGGGGCAGCAGCAGAGCCTGGCACTGCTGGAGCAGTGCTGTCACACCTGGGCACTGCCAGCCCATCTGGACCCAGAACAGGGGCAGCAGCAGAGCCTGGCACTGCTGGAGCAGTACTGTCACACCTGGGCACTGAGAGCTCATCTGGACCCAGAACAGGGGCAGCAGCAGAGCCTGGCACTGCTGGAGCAGTGCTGTCACACCTGGGCACTGCCAGCCCATCTGGACCCAGAATAGGGGCAGCAGCAGAGCCTGGCACTGCTGGAGCAGTGCTGTCACACCTGGGCACTGAGAGCTCATCTGGACCCAGAACAGGGGCAGCAGCAGAGCCTGGCACTGCTGGAGCAGTGCTGTCACACCTGGGCACTGAGAGGCAGACAGATGGTGGGACAGACAGACTCAGATGAACACCCAGAGAGGTGACAGAGCTGCGAAGGCGCCTTGTTAACGTCTGCTCCAGTTATCTCGAGCCTCAGTAATCTGCAATCTTCTGCGAGCTCTCCAGGTATCAGCTGAGAGGAAATGGAGTTTCAGGTCTGAGGTAATGTTTGTTTATCCGTTTCTCTGCTGCGGCTCAAACATTCCCCTGCTGGGTACTGCCCTGGGGGGTGTGGTGTGTGGCCAGAGAGGGACCGGGAGGGCAAGAGGGGTCTGAATGACCCCATCTCGTCTGGCTGCTGGGATTCGGACAAGCCAGCCCGTCTCTCTCCGAAAAAATCATACATTGGCTTTACCTGAAGCAAGCGAGCTTCTGAAGACGAGAGAAACTGGACCGATCTGGCCCAGTTTCAGACGAGCGCTGGACCGCTGTGCTGGCAGACAACGGCTTCCTGAAGTCAGCATTATTAATGACACTGACTGCTCGTTAGCACTGCTAGAGAACAGGAGCAGCTGAACACATCAAGCCCAAGGTCTGTCTGAGGAAATACTCCCACAGCAGTCTTGTGATGTGAAAGCTGGGCTAATGTATTCCTTTAGATAACTACGGGTCAGAGGGCACCACCAGATTAGTGTAATGGTAGTGTCATATGGACTGTATGTAATGTCTAGGACTACTGTTTGTTTTTAACGTGTATTTATTTTATGTGGAGTGTTGTTTCGGGCAGTTCGCTGTGGCGATGCCAAAGACAAGTTCCCCGCCCTTTCGGAATGACAATAAGGTTAGACATCTTATCTTAGATCTTATCTGGTCTCTTGGTCAGCAGTGGGGAGAATTCACACAGCGCAGCCCCAGACTCTACAGACTGGCAGGAGCCCGTGACACCCCGGTTTCAAGTCCTTGAGAATGAGGGGTCACTCTGCCCCGAGTGGGAGGGGAGTGGGGGAGGGGCGCAGAGCTCTGTTTGTATATGCGGTAAAGGGAAATGTTAATGGAGCATGAAGGCCTAATTACCCTCCATTAGTGGGTATGTTTAGCGGCAGAGAGTTGCTCAGACTCGGGTCCCAGAAAATGACCACCTCCCAGTGGCCTTAAAAAACAAAGAGGCGAATGGTCGCAGAGGGAAAGCATGTAGCTCTTTGGCGCCCTCCGGTGGCCGCAAGGACAAACTGCATGCACCCCTTAGCAGAGGAGAATCAGTCTTGGGCATTTTCTAAACGCACCCGATTGAGGCCTCATTCCCACCCCATCGCTACAGCCCGCGCACCGGGTGGCGAGAGGAGCGGCAGGCGGGTGCAGACAGCCCCCTGGTCCCGCCGAGCGGACACTCACTCCAGCGCTCGTTCAGGGGCAGGTAGAAGAGAGCGGCCTCCTCGGAGCGGCTCAGCAGCTCGTCCAGCCCGGAGGCCACGGCGCCCCCCAGGGCGGAGCGGCGCACGCCGTCCAGCTGGGTCACCACGGCCTCCCGCGTGCCCTCCAGCAGCCAGGTGGCGCTCTCCGCCACGGCGCCGATGTCATCGGTCACCCGCATCTGGAGGTCGTCCAGGGTCAGGAAAAGGGCGTCTGTCAAGTGACCCATGACCTGGGGAGCACAGAACACAAGGGTCAGCTGTAACCCTACAGTCCAGAGATCGCTGGTCCAGTCTGGGTCACACTGTAACCCTACAGCCCAGAGATCACTGGTCCAGTCTGGGCCGGGTCACGCTGTAACCCTACAGTCCAGAGATCGCTGGTCCAGTCTGGGTCACACTGTAACCCTACAGTCCAGAGATCACTGGTCCAGTCTGGGTCACACTGTAACCCTACAGCCCAGAGATCACTGGTCCAGTCTGGGTCACACTGTAACCCTACAGCCCAGAGATCACTGGTCCAGTCTGGGTCACACTGTAACCCTACAGCCCAGAGATCACCGGTCCAGTCTGGGTCACACTGTAACCCTACAGTCCAGAGATCGCCGGTCCAGTCTGGGTCACACTGTAACCCTACAGTCCAGAGATCACCGGTCCAGTCTGGGTCACACTGTTACCCTACAGTCCAGAGATCACCGGTCCAGTCTGGGTCACACTGTAACCCTACAGTCCAGAGATCACCGGTCCAGTCTGGGTCACACTGTAACCCTACAGTCCAGAGATCGCTGGTCCAGTCTGGGCCGGGTCACACTGTAACCCTACAGTCCAGAGATCACTGGTCCAGTCTGGGTCACACTGTAACCCTACAGTCCAGAGATCACTGGTCCAGTCTGGGCCGGGTCACACTGTAACCCTACAGTCCAGAGATCGCTGGTCCAGTCTGGGTCACACTGTAACCCTACAGCCCAGAGATCACTGGTCCAGTCTGGGCCGGGTCACGCTGTAACCCTACAGTCCAGAGATCGCTGGTCCAGTCTGGGTCACACTGTAACCCTACAGTCCAGAGATCACTGGTCCAGTCTGGGTCACACTGTAACCCTACAGCCCAGAGATCACTGGTCCAGTCTGGGTCACACTGTAACCCTACAGCCCAGAGATCACCGGTCCAGTCTGGGTCACACTGTAACCCTACAGCCCAGAGATCACCGGTCCAGTCTGGGTCACACTGTAACCCTACAGTCCAGAGATCGCCGGTCCAGTCTGGGTCACACTGTAACCCTACAGTCCAGAGATCACCGGTCCAGTCTGGGTCACACTGTTACCCTACAGTCCAGAGATCACCGGTCCAGTCTGGGTCACACTGTAACCCTACAGTCCAGAGATCACCGGTCCAGTCTGGGTCACACTGTAACCCTACAGTCCAGAGATCGCTGGTCCAGTCTGGGCCGGGTCACACTGTAACCCTACAGTCCAGAGATCACTGGTCCAGTCTGGGTCACACTGTAACCCTACAGTCCAGAGATCACTGGTCCAGTCTGGGCCGGGTCACACTGTAACCCTACAGTCCAGAGATCGCTGGTCCAGTCTGGGTCACACTGTAACCCTACAGTCCAGAGATCACTGGTCCAGTCTGGGCCGGGTCATATTTCAATCCAGTCTAGGCCAGTCTAAGTGCTGGAGAGGAGTGGGCACCCACCTCGTCTGCTGTCTGACTCAGCACAGGGAATCTTCTCTCCAGCTCATCAAGACCCATACTGGCGTAGATGTTGGCAAGGGTGACTGTGGAGCCAAACACACCATGACAACAAAGATAGACAAGACAAGAGAGAGTCAGGCCTTCTGTCTGTGTGGAGACACTCCCGTCACTCCTGAGTCCCATACAGTGCTGGAGACAGGAGCTCTGAGGGATCTGTCTGTGTGGAGACACTCCTGAGTCCCGTACAGTACTGGAGACAGGAGCTCTGAGGGATCTGTCTGAGTGGAGACACTCCTGAGTCCCGTACAGTACTGGAGACAGGAGCTCTGAGGGATCTGTCTGTGTGGAGACACTCCCGTCACTCCTGAGTCCTGTACAGTACTGGAGACAGGAGCTCTGAGGGATCTGTCTGTGTGGAGACACTCCCGTCACTCCTGAGTCCTGTACAGTACTGGAGACAGGAGCTCTGAGGGATCTGTCTGTGTGAAGACACTCCTGAGTCCCGTACAGTACTGGAGACAGGAGCTCTGAGGGGTCTGTCTGTGTGGAGACACTCCTGAGTCCCGTACAGTACTGGAGACAGGAGCGCTCCCACGATGCCCTGCCCTGACAGGGGTGCGAGTGCTGGCCGGACTTACTCTGAGGCTCCAGCCTGTCCAGCAGGGGCGAGGCGCTGCGGGCGGCCACCTCCGACAGGCCGCGGACCCCCAGCTCGGCCACGCCCCCCACCCAGCGCAGCAGCGGCAGCCGGCCCTTGGCGTCAGCGTAGGCGGCGGTCACGGCCTGCATGGTGGAGCTGACGAGCGGCAGGCGGGCCACGCGCTGCACCACGGTCACCTGGCGGGAGGGAGGCCGAGAGAGAGAACGGCAAGGCCGGAGCGGAGGGGGGTGGCTGTTCACACCCCTGGAACCCCAGCCCAGGTCTCCCCAAACCCTCAGCTTCATCAGGGCACACGGCTGAAAACCTTGTTTTTGTTCTCTTTCCCTACATCAGAAAGCCATCTTTACTCACTCCTCCAGGTTCCACTGGGAATCTTTGTGCAGACGATACTGAATACCCCTAAAAACCGCTGTATTCACTGACGCTTTGTGTTATGAATGTCTATTTATACATAATCATACTTATTAACAATTCCTTACACTTATATAGCACCTTTCTGGATACTCCTCCCAAAGCACTTCACAGGTAATGGGGATCCCCTCCACCACCACCAGTGTGTGGTCCCCACCTGGATGATGCACCAGTCCTCTCCCCACATACCAACTCTCAGTGGGGAGGAGAGCAGAGTGATGGAGCCAGTTCAGAGAGGGGGGTTATTAGGAGGCCCTGACTGGTAAAGACCAGGAGGAAATCTGGCCAGGATTCTGGGGTAACACCCCTACTCTTTTCGAGAAACACCCTGGGATTTTTAATGGCCACAGAGAGTCAAGACCTCTGTTTTACGTCTCATAAGAAGGACGGCGCCTTTTTACAGTACAGTGTCCCCGTCACTGTACTGGGGCATTAGGACCCACACAGACCGCAGGGTGAGCGCCCCCTACTGGTCCCACTAACACCTCTTCCAGCAGGAGCCTCAGCTTTCCCAGGAGGTCTCCTACCCGGGTACTGGCCAGGCTCACACTGCTGAGTGTCAGTGGGCTGCCAGCTGGGAGTGGCAGGGTGATATAGCTGTGGGCTTATATATT
The DNA here is from genome assembly GCF_055471065.1 of Atractosteus spatula. Lineage (NCBI taxonomy): Eukaryota > Metazoa > Chordata > Actinopteri > Semionotiformes > Lepisosteidae > Atractosteus > Atractosteus spatula. The sequence goes on along the minus strand of NC_142730.1, from coordinate 5,783,246 downwards.
CTTTATTGCTGCATTTATTTCTTTAGTTTTCCTTCGTGAAGACCGCCCGTGACCTGTGATGTACGGACCGCAGGGACTCCTGACCGGGCAGAGGGGGTGGGCCTGTTCGCCAGCCCTGTGGACTGCATTGTCTTTTTCCTTCACTGCTTTTTTTTTTAAAAAAAAAAAAACAATACTCCAGCATCTCCAGAACTCTCCAACTCGGCAATAAACAAGTTTAACAAGGGGATTTCCCCTTTCACAGGAGGTGACGTGATCTGTCCAGCAGGGGGCAGTACAGTAAGATAAGATCACTTTATTGGCCCTATACAATCTCTTGCATCAGGAATTTGTCTTTTCGCAGACCCCAGCTTGCTCTCCATGAGACACACAGACGGGGAGAGAAGCTGGGGGTCAGAGCGCAGGGTCAGCCATTTATACAGGGCCCCTAGAGCAGCTGGGGTTAAGGGCCTTGCTCAGGGGCCCAATGGAATAGGATTCCTCTGCCGGCCGCGGGATTCGAACCGGCAACCTTCCAGCCACAGGCACAGATCCTGAGCCACAGAGCCACTGCACCACCATGGTCTCTGTCCTCTGACCCTCTTACCTCGCTGTTCGCACCCGGTGTTCCTGACATCTTCTTGCTCCAGTTCTCTGCGGGGGTCAGGGGCAGGGCGAGGGGTGCGGAGAGGAACGTCAGTGAGATACCCCTGAGTCTGAGTGAGAGAGATCAGGGGTCAGGGGTGCGGAGAGGAACGTCAGTGAGATACCCCTGGAGTCTGAGTGAGAGAGATCAGGGGTCAGGGGTGCGGAGAGGAACGTCAGTGAGATACCCCTGGAGTCTGAGCGGGAGAGATCGGGCGTCAGGGGTGCGGAGAGGAACGTCAGTGAGATACCCCTGGAGTCTGAGCGAGAGAGGTCGGGGGTCAGGGGTGCGGAGAGGAACGTCAGTGAGATACCCCTGGAGTCTGAGCGGGAGAGATCGGGCGTCAGGGGTGCGGAGAGGAACGTCAGTGAGATACCCCTGAGTCTGAGCGGGAGAGATCGGGGGTCAGGGGTGCACCCTCTCCTGCCCAGCTGGGAATTTCCCCCTGCTGGATTTTTCCAGATGCTTCCCAGAAGACAGCCGCGCACAGATCCCAGCGACCATCACGCCTTGTTTTTCTGGGACGCCCCACCCTCACCCACACCCACAACGAGGCAGTCAGCTGCCCCCGAGCCTCAATGGCTCCGTCTGTCCGCGCTATCCCAGCATGCAAATCGGGTTTCACGGCCCACCCTCACCCGACGCGCCCTGACCTCCGGGTCACAGCTGAGCCCCGGGGAGCAGGAGGAGCGCGTGACCCCACCGCCGCTGACGGAGGGGGGGCTTCTGCATCCCGGGAGACAGGCTCTCCAGTGTGGGAAGGGCTTCGGAAAAGAGACTGACAAACCTCACCACAGGGAGACGCCAGGATCAGGGTGAGCGCTCTAAACTGGCGATTTGCACCCTCTGGGGGACACCCTAAAAGCAGCCCGCCCCCCCAGGCTTAGATGATGACATGTGTGGAGACCCTGCGACTTCTCCACTACTTGGGAAAGCCAAAAGAAACAGGCAAAGAGCAGAAAGGTACGCAGCGCACTTAGCTAAGTAACCAGTCCGTCTCTATCTGCCTTGTACAATATAGCAGCATAAAACACCACCGCTCAATCCAAAATCCTCAGAGGTCACTGACAAGTCACCCCAGTGGGCTTCAGAATGAACAGCCCACAAAGCAGAGGACACAAACAGAAATTGCAGGGACTGTGCATTGAAAACCGAGAACATGAGAGACTTCTTTACACAGAGGGCAGTGGGACAGAGCTGCACAGCCATGTTGTGGAAGCCGATACTCTGGCTTCTTTCCAGAAACGTCCGGATGAGATCTATTAATTACGAAATGGGCTGGTAGGGAGAAGGTTTTCGCAATTCAGCTGAGGTCTGGCAGGATGGGGGCGTGCCCTGCGGCAGGAGGTCCGATTATCCAATAAGACTGTGGCAGACTGGGGCGTGGCCTGGGGCAGGAGGTCTGATTATCCAATAAGACTCTGGCAGATTAGGGTGTGGCCTGGGGCAGGAGGTCTAATTATCCAATAAAACTCTGGCAGGATGGGGGCGTGGCCTGGGGCAGGAGGCCTGATTATCCAATAAGACTGTGGCGTGGAGTGGGGCAGGAGGTCTGATTATCCAATAAGACTGTGGCAGATTGGGGCATGGAGTGGGGCAGGAGGTCTGATTATCCAATAAGACTGTGGCAGACTGGGGCGTGGCCTGGGGCAGGAGGTCTGATTATCCAATAAGACTGTGGCAGGATGGGGGCGTGGCCTGGGGCAGGAGGTCTAATTATCCAATAAGACTGTAATAGGGCAGGGGCAAGGTTTGAGGCCAGAAGTCTGATTGTTCAATAAGACTGGGGCATAGTGGAGGCATGGCCTGGGGTAGGAGGCCTGAATATCCAGTAAGACTGGGGCAGAGGCATGACTTTTGGCAGATTACCTGTGCCTGCAGTGGCTCAGCTCGGAAATCTGGGTTGCAGCTCAGATCACAGCTTCAATTCGCCGTCTGACCCCTGAATGCAGAACACAGGGGTTACAATAGCCTCTCTGTATGGAAAATGAGGTTTGTTTTTTAAACAGCAAGAATACAAGAATATTATATTGTTCATTGTATTCCTTACTCTGGCTGGGGGGGGGGGGGGGATTCTTGGCTGTAATTGAGGCTATTACTTTGACAACATCCAATCACCCCTTCTTCTCACTGCCTTATCCAGGGCAGGGCCGCGGGGCAGCCGGAGTCCATCCGCAAGGCAGGGTGCACCCTGGGTGGGACCGCAGACCGTTGCAAGCACACACACGCAGACACAGATACAAGCGCGCGCTCACACAAGACAGTCAGTTAACCCCACCACTGTGGGAGGAAAGCGGAGCGCCTGGAGGAAGCCCAAGCTAGCACATACGAAGCGAGAACTCCGCACAGACAGCACCCCAGGTCTGGAATTGAACCCTGGGCCCCAGCCAACCAGTGCACCACTGTACCCACATTTTGACTACCTTCCTCATATGTAATAGTAACAGGTTGCCGGATTACTCAAATTCAAAGTCATAGTTCTGTTACAATCCTGGAACTGCTAAACCAGTGCTAGCACTGGTGTCCAGCGAATCCTCCGAACTTTCTGAGGAAAACCGGCAAATCCCCAATTTTCTTCATTTGGTGGTCTAAGATTGCATTTTGGGTCTCTTTTTCTTGAAGACAAATGCATTTATTCATAATTCTTCTTGATGGAAACTCACCTGCAGTGATGGGCCAGAGGATTGAAAGTCTTCAGACTCTTCAGCGTGCGAATCCCGTCCGTCTCCCTGGGAAATTCCACAAATTCCTCACCAGCTCGGCGACGCAGTCCGGACTCCCTGGAGAGCTTCTCCCGTTGTCTCTCTCCTTCCCGAGTGTGACTGGACGCTGCCTGGCAAGGACGCTGCAATAAGGAGATCTCGATTTCCATGGTGGAACGACATGTGACCGGAGGGCTATAACACGGGGAAAATCCGCAAAATTTCCTTCTCCCTGGAGTGTGACCGATCCATCGGCGTGAAGTGAAGGGAACCCATTCACAGCCCGGCCGCGACACGCTCCGACACGCTGGCTGAGCGATTTCGGATGTCTTCCTGCGCCGGACGTCATGATGATGCTGGTGATGATGACATCTGTGAAAATCGCACTGCAGCCACACACAAACATGGGCAGAATCGGAATCCAGGTGCTGCCACGTCACACACATCCATCCCTCCTCCCAGCCCTGTCCTAACTTTATCAAATACAGGGTCGGGGAGGGGCGAGGGGGAGCTGCAGTCTGTCCCAGAAAGCAATGGGCGCAAGGCAGGGTGCAGCCTGGACTGGATGCCAGATCATCGCAGGGCACACACAGACAACACACACACACACATAGACAGACACCACACACACACACACAGACACACACACACCAGGGCCAGTTGTCCCAGAAGCCAATTAACCCACCAGCGTGTCTTTGGACTGTGGGAGGAAACCCACACAAACACTGGGAGAACACACAAACTCGTCCACACAGACAGCACCCCAGGTCCAGAATTGATCCCAGGGCCCCAGTGCTGCGAGGCAGGAACACGATCCACAGAGACACTGTACCACCACATTAAAGCCCCAAGCTGCAAGTATGAACCAATTTACTGCTCCCCTTGAAAATGGCCCCAGTTTCCTAAAAATCCCACACAGACAGATAAAAAACCCAAATCTCTTTAGCCTGACCTTTTCAGGAGGTAATTTTATTACCTGATTAATAAAATTAAGAGCCACCTGAATAAATACCATTCTTTCAGATTCAACTTTTAAAATGTGTCTAGAAATTATAAATATAAAACAAATATAAAGTGCACATTTATTTATTTTCATCCCAGACACATATTTGCTCATTCATTGCTTCACATTTTTAACGCAATTTGAAACAGACAGATGACAGGACATTCTTTGTTTTAGTTAACATGATGAAAGCATGTTAATGTAGGGTTACACTGTGACCCGGCCCAGACTGGACCAGTGATCTCTGGACTGTAGGGTTACAGTGTGACCCAGACTGGACCAGTGATCTCTGGACTGTAGGGTTACAGTGTGACCCAGACTGGACCAGTGATCTCTGGACTGTAGGGTTACACTGTGACCCAGACTGGACCAGTGATCTCTGGACTGTAGGGTTACAGTGTGACCCAGACTGGACCAGTGATCTCTGGACTGTAGGGTTACAGTGTGACCCAGACCAGACTGGATTAAATATTTGCAACCTAAACAGAGCTGCTTCATACTACACAGAAAGCTTTCAAAAATGCCTCCAAACCAAAATCTTTTTGTTGAAAACAATTAGGTTTTTTATTTAAGCAGAACCAGACATACAGTAGATTTCCAACGAGCCTTCCAATTAGCCGTGTAGTAAAACTACCGAGACAGAGTGAGGCGTCAGTGTTTGTCCTTTACAACAATAACAAAGAGAGAAATTTGAGTGATTAGGCTTCAGATGGTTTATTACACATTAAATGCAGGCTGGGGGGGAGTCGGTCAGGAGGAGAGAGAGCCCACCAGGTGGGCAGGCAGGTACACAGGTTCACAGAAGCCGCCCGGTAAAATGAGTCAGTGCGCGGGAGGCGCGGAGACAGGGCGCCTTGACGACAGCTCCAGAAAGAAAGGCGCTATACGCCACCACCGCACCAAACACGCCAAGAGCCGGGACCCAGCAGGGACTCTGGAAAGATCTCTTCAGCTGCAGACTTACGAAGACACCGACCGCCAGGAGAGCTCTCTGAATGCCTTTTTTATGGGGAAGTTCCAATTGCTGACACTGATGGCTCGTCGTTCATCTGGGAGTTACGGGGTGGAGTTCGAAGTTCAAAGTTCAAGGGTCAAGAGTCAATGTGGGCTGGGGGCGACTTCGGTTGGCGCCGACGCCCAAGCCCCTCAAGGTTTGAGCTTCAGCCAGGGGTAGACAATGGTGAGGATGGACAGGATGGAAGAGGTCAGTCCGCAGGCCCCGACAAACCCAGGCCCGGTTCTGTACAGGCCCAGTCGGTCAAGAGGGATGAAGATGTCGCACAAGTTCTTCAGCAGGTCCAGCAGGAGAGGCGGGTTGCTGTGCAGCACGGCGGCCAGCAGGAGGAGCTGCCTCTGCGCGCACTTGGGCAGCGAGCCCTCGCTGGGGGCGGAGCCACCGCCACCCTTGACCAATCCCGCCTCCCCGTTCTCTTGTTGCTGGGCGCAAGGCCCGCCTCCCACCTTACCGCCCCCGGCGCCCCTGGACTCCCGCTCCATCAGCAGGCTGATCTCATAGGCGTCGCGGCTCAGGTTCAGGATCAGAGCGAAGAGGTAGTACCTTGAGGCAGAGAGAGGACAGGCTCAGTGACAGACACAGGCCGACTTGGCTGCCCAGAGAGGACAGGCTGTGACCACAGCCTGGACATAGACACTGGACACAGACAGACCGGAATGTCCAGAGAGGACAGGCTCAGTGACCACAGCCTGGACATAGACACTGGACACAGACAGACCTGGCTGCCCAGAGAGGACAGGCTCAGTGACCACAGCCTGGACACAGACACTGGACACAGACAGACCTGGCTGCCCAGAGAGGACAGGCTCAGTGACCACAGCCTGGACATAGACACTGGACACAGACAGACCTGGCTGCCCAGAGAGGACAGGCTCAGTGACCACAGCCTGGACACAGACACTGGACACAGACAGACCTGGCTGTCCAGAGAGGACAGGCTCAGTGACCACAGCCTGGACATAGACACTGGACACAGACAGACCTGGCTGCCCAGAGAGGACAGGCTCAGTGACCACAGCCTGGACATAGACACTGGACACAGACAGACCTGGCTGCCCAGAGAGGACAGGCTCAGTGATTACAGCCTAAAATAGATCTAATCCCAGGATTCAACAGTGAGCCTCTCAGTATAACAATACAGTATCTGACTGCAGTTAATGTGTTGCTAATAGGTATTGCTTTGCCAACACTGTAATTAACCGGTCACATCAATAAACCTCTCGGACTCTAAACGAGACAGTTACAGATGAGGCAGGGAGACAGACGAGGGGAGAAGGGGGGCTCTCCCACCTGAACGACCTGTGGCTCCACTTCTCCTGGTCCAGCCGGGGCAGCAGGCCGACGCGCCCGGCCCAGAGCGCGTTGTCGCAGGCGAAGTACATGGCGCGGTTGAGGTGCGCCACGGTGACGCAGAGGCGCAGCACGCTGTCGGACAGGTGCACGGCCCGCTTGGCCGCCTCCAGGGCCTCGGCCGAGTTCCCCAGCCGGAACACTGCCAGGGAGACAGCGGTCAGCCCCGCAGACACACCCACTCCTGCCTCCCGGCGCCTGCAGCGAGTCAGCTGGGTCTCCCCGACACGCACACAACACAACCTGCACATAACACCGACAGAGACGCGCACCAACACAGACCTAACACTAAAAAGACCTGAAGGTCAGAGGTCACCCATTCTGAGGTCAGAGGTCACGTGTGCGGCAGACTCGAGGTCTCCCCTCAGCTGATCCCGTACCTAACCACCACACCCCACACCGGGGAGGGGGCGAGGCTGTGCCTGCACTGCTGCCTCCAGGCCTGGATCGGGCCAGGGGTGACTTGTGGCAGGGCCCGGCCTGGGGGTTTGGGGGTACTCACGCTTTCTGCCCAGGCTCATGTGAGCCTCCAGCTGTCTAACCTTCGCCAGCAGCTCCGCACTCGCCCCGCCCCGATGCAGCGTGTACCCCAGCAGGGTGCAGGCGTACTGGGCGGCCCTGGGGAACACAGAGAACACAGGGGTCAGAGGTCATACTGCCCTGATCAGGGGGTTCATTGGTCAGAGTACACTGCACAGGGCAGGAGGGTGCGTCAGAGGTCGCAGTGCACAGGGCAAGAGGGCGGGTCAGAGGTCGCACTGCACAGGGCAGGAGGGCGGGTCAGAGGTCGCAGTGCACAGGGCAGGAGGGGGTCAGAGGTCATAGAAACGTAACACGCCTCGCGCTCTGATCCGTCACCTTCACACGCCTGGAAGCCCCGGGCACCACAGACGAGCGGGTTCACCTTAACTTGTTACCGAGGCGGCTGGTCTTTCAACAGACGCACTGGCCAAAATATTAGGGACCCCCTCAACACCAACACCACCGAGTGAGAATGGGCAGGTCCCCTCAGCGCCGGGAGGCCGGGCGTGACGCACTCCTCCGTGGGGCGTGTCCGTGCCCGAGGCTGCAAACCACACCGCACACGGTGCGTGTTCATTGCTCCTGCGGGTGTGGCGCTTGTCGGTTCCACGAGAACTGACAACAGGCAGTCCGGGTGCTCAGATAAAAAACTTTTTTTTTAAAAAAAAAGAAAGGCGTGATGGCGGATCTCGAGTGGCGGAGCTTGTCCAGCCTAGCTGGGCTGAGATTTCCCGGCTGAGCCCCGGTGCGAGTGTCTGTGTCGTCGAACCGCAGAACAGCCGACCGCCGAGAGCGTTCACACATACCACTGCGCTCCGGGGGAGCTGGAAATAGGACCCGGGATCGAGTTCGAGTCTGAATAGCAACACTGCCATCGCAACTGTCACCAAGACAACTGCACAGCCGAATCCCAGAGCAGCCGGACACACCAGTCTGCGGTCAAGCTCAAAACGTGGGGGTGGAAGGCAAAACATCTACCTGAAAAGCCTCTCTTTGGCCTGGCTCTGGGAGCTGAACCGAACCCACGAATCCATAGCTGCGTTCGGGGCTGACGGCCAAGAAGAGTCCCCGGTCTGGCTGCGGCCTGCTCTCTCCAGCCCGAGTGTCCGTGCGAGGGCCTCGAGTCGCCTGGAGGGAAGGGATAAGTTTTGCAGGAAGACAATTCCCTGTGGGGAGAACTAAGGAAGGGGGCGAAGAAGTGGACCTCAGACGTACGGGTCCAACGCGGGTTGGGTCTCGGATAACCCAGCGCTCCGGCTCTCGGTAACGCCGTGAGCTCAACTGTACACAATGACGGAGCGCGGGGAGGGACAAAAGACGCGCGGCGTCTCTCGGCCCCAATCTAAAGCGCCTTTTTCGAGGGCGAACACTTTATAATCTTTAAACACTTTCTCGCCTCTGGAAAAAAGTCAGTTTCCGCCTGGTATGATGTCCCCTCAACCATTTTGTAATATCTCTGGAAGTTTATACAGTGGAAGCCTGGTTTATGGCTTACATTAAAGCTAAACGTACTCCCGTATGAGCCCCCATTAAGCATGATGACAAACGGCACCAGCATTAAATTTGACAAAAATTGCCACTTTACACGTTTTAATGCAGGGGTCCCCAATCCCGGAGGACTAATGTGTCTACAGGGGGTCCCCATTCCTAGTCCTGGAGGGTCCCGTCAGTGCGTGCGGTGTTTCTCTTTAAAGCAGCAACACCTAAAGTCCGAGTGAAGCTGTTATATTGACCCCATTAAGCCGCCAATGCGCGTTTTCAGCTGCTCCGAAAACCTGCAAACACATCAACTCTGCAGGAACCGTGATTGTGGCCTCCTATATTAAAGCGTCGTTAGTTTTTAGCTCAACAGTAGTCAGACCGGGGTCTTCCCCGAAATTAGTGAAACGATCCTTACTTGCTGAAGATCGCTTGGATGGCTGTGGATTAGCTGGTGTAAACAGTGTGCCGAGGTACAGTATACAACCGCTGGGCTCTGGTTTACAGTCGAGGTAATGAGAAGCTCCGGGCGCACGACGGCGCTATTTCACACGACGTAAAGACTCTCGTTGAGTCAGTTCATAACTGGTGGAAGATCAGGTCATGTTTGATACAAATTTAAGCAAATAAAAAAGACTGAGGTGGCAGTGTTTGTCCTTGAAAACGATAATAAAGAGAAACGTGAGTAATTGGGCTTCAGATGGTTTGTTACACACGGTTGAACTGTGGGCAGAAGCAAGCGAGGGGCCTGGCTGCGCTATGCAGGCTGAGGCTGGGTTGATCAGGGGGAGAAAGAGCCCACCTGGTGCAGGTGAAGCTGCCCACAGCTGCCCCACTTTGCTCTGGGGCTGTACAGTCTGTCCGCCCTCAGCTCCCCCGAATTCACCTGGTGAAGCAGTTTCTCTCTCCTCCCCCCTGGTGCAGAATGATCACTGTGCGTCTCCCAGGTGGGGCTGCTGGTGCACAATGACCACCCTGCGTCTCCCAGGTGGGGCCGCTGGTGCACAATGATCACCGTGCGTCTCCCAGGTGGGGCCGCTGGTGCACAATGATCACCGTGCATCTCCCAGGTGGGGTTACTGGTTCACGATGATCACTGTGTCTCACTCAGGTGGGGTTACTGATCCACATTGATCACTGTGCATCTCCCAGGTGGGGTTACTGGTGCACAATGATCACTGTGCGTCTCCCAGGTGGGGTTACTGGTGCACAATGATCACTGTGCGTCTCCCAGGTGGGGTTACTGGTTCACAATGATCACTGTGCGTCTCCCAGGTGGGGTTACTGGTGCACAATGATCACTGTGTCTCTCCCAGGTGGGGTTACTGGTGCACAATGATTACTGTGCATCTCCCAGGTAGGGCTGCACTTCAGTGAAGCACTTTGAGAGCCTCTCGGATGGAGGACTGTGTGTAAATGCAACTACAGATTCCTTCCTCTCTCCATAAAAGAAATCAAAACACCACTGAAAAACAATCGAGTTCTCAACCCACTGATGTCTCCACACAGGAGGTAAAAGCGAGGAAACAAACACCTCCTGAAGAAAAAAATAAAACTCCAATCTTTTATTTCAGCTTGTTAACAGAATAAATTAAAGAGAAAAAAACATCAAGTGTAATAATATATAAAAACAAGTAAACAGTTGTTTAGATTAAGGCCCTATTATCAAAACAGTCAGTTTAGTACTGGACTAACAGTAAAGCAGACTTCTTATCCTCCATTTTATGTTCTCTATCCCCACCTTCTTAACGAAGGTCCTTAACGAGCTAGTTTGGCCTCATACTGTAGCCCTACAGTCCAGAGATCACTGGTCCAGTCTGGGCCGGGTCACACTGTAACCCTACAGTCCAGAGATCACCGGTCCAGTCTGGGTCACACTGTACCCCTACAGTCCAGAGATCACTGGTCCAGTCTGGGTCACACTGTAACCCTACAGTCCAGAGATCACTGGTCCAGTCTGGGTCACACTGTAACCCTACAGTCCAGAGATCACCGGTCCAGTCTGGGTCACACTGTAACCCTACAGTCCAGAGATCGCTGGTCCAGTCTGGGTCACTCTGTAACCCTACAGTCCAGAGATCGCCGGTCCAGTCTGGGTCACACTGTAACCCTACAGTCCAGAGATCACTGGTCCAGTCTGGGTCACACTGTAACCCTACAGTCCAGAGAGCGCCGGTCCAGTCTGGGTCACACTGTAACCCTACAGTCCAGAGATCACTGGTCCAGTCTGGGTCACACTGTAACCCTACAGTCCAGAGATCACTGGTCCAGTCTGGGTCACACTGTAACCCTACAGTCCAGAGATCACCGGTCCAGTCTGGGTCACACTGTAGCCCTACAGTCCAGAGAGCTCCGGTCCAGTCTGGGTCACACTGTAACCCTACAGTCCAGAGATCACTGGTCCAGTCTGGGTCACACTGTAACCCTACAGTCCAGAGATCGCTGGTCCAGTCTGGGTCACACTGTAACCCTACAGTCCAGAGATCACTGGTCCAGTCTGGGCTGGGTCACACTGTAACCCTACAGTCCAGAGATCGCTGGTCCAGTCTGGGTCACACTGTAACCCTACAGTCCAGAGATCACTGGTCCAGTCTGGGTCACACTGTAACCCTACAGTCCAGAGATCACCGGTCCAGTCTGGGTCACACTGTAACCCTACAGTCCGGAGAGCTCCGGTCCAGTCTGGGTCACACTGTAACCCTACAGTCCAGAGAGCGCCGGTCCAGTCTGGGCTGGCCTGGCTGTGTCCTGTAGTTTGAGAGGAGTAGGAGAGTGTTTGTCATCTTCACCTTCGCTCTGGCAGGAGCGGTGAAACCCCTGCGGGGGCTTGGAGTGGGTGTAAAGACAAACAATTGGCAATTAAAAACTTGTCAGAAATAAATACCACTGAAGTAAAAATGTCCAGTGAAGACTTTTAAACACGAGCGACTTGGAGAAGGCTAACAAGCCCAGCCTGCCAGCGCAGTCAGCCCTGCTGTCGCCAGACTCCACTCTCTCCTGCTCCATACGACTCCCTCACTCATCTCCCGCTCTCCTGCTTCTCTCCCTGTCATCCGCCCTGCCCACCTCTCCGTCTAAAACTTTCGTTATTCTCTAATTCCACCTGCTTTCCCTCTCCTGACCATTCCCATTGTTCTCTAATTCCACCTCCCCTCTCTCCTGATCATTCCCTCACGGCTCCTCCACTCTCTCCCGACAATCTCCCCCCTTCCTCTCTTCAGCCCCCCTCTCCCCCCTCAGTGCTGGGGGTGCTTTTTCCTGCGGAAGGGGGATCGGATCCGCGTCCACACCGAGCTGTGCCTGCGGCTCTTCCGCTCCACGGCGCTGACCGCCTCCTTCTCCCTCTGCCGGATCTGCCGCACCAGCGCCGCGAACACCTCGTCGATGTAGTAGCGGAACGCCGCCGACGTCTCGAAGAACGGGCACTGGAACTCCCGCGCCAGCCCCCGGCCCTCCTCTACCGACACCTGCAGGGCGGGAAGGCACACTGCAGCTCAGCGGGGTACAGAGGGGTGGTGGGGGGGGGGGCGAGAGAGAAGCAGCAAGAGCCTGCGACCCTCCAGACAGACACACGCCCTCAGAAACAGCAACAATTCCTCACACCTATATGTGGCGCTTTTCTGGACACTCCACACAACAGCGCTGCACAGGATGTGAGGAATCCCACTGCCAACACCAATCTGTAACCCTATAGGGATGATGTGGCGGCAGCCAGAGTGCGCCAGTCCTCTCCCCACACACCAGCTCTCAGTGGGGAGGAGAGCAGAGTGACGGAGCCAGTTCAGAGAGGGGGGTTATTAGGAGGCCCTGACTGGTAAAGGCCAGGGGGAAATCCAGCCAGGACTCTGGGGTAACACCCCTACTCTTTTTGGAGAAACGCCCTGGGATTTTTAATGACCACAGAGAGTCAGGACCTCGGTTTTACGTCCCATCTGAAGGATGGCGTCTTTCTTACAGTACAGTGTCCCCGTCACTGTACTGGGGGCATTAGGACCCACACAGACCGCAGGGTGAGCGCCCCCTACTGGTCCCACTAACACCTCTTCCAGCAGCAGCCTCAGCTTTCCCAGGAGTCTCCCCTCCAGGTACGGGCCAGGCTCACACTGCTGGGCTGCAGTGGGCTGCAGGCTGCAGCACCATGCGCTGACGGCTCACCTGGCGCAGGTGCCCCAGGTCGGACTTGTTGCCCACCAGCACGACGGGCGTGTCCGGGGTGCGCCGCACACGGTAGATCAGCTGCTTGAACTCCCGCGCCTCGTGGAAGCTACGCCGGTCGGTGATGGAGTAGGAGATGATGAAGCCCTCGCCCGCGCGCATGTACTGGTCCCGCATCGCGGTGAACTCCGCCTGGGAGAGAGGGGGCGCCAGAGGACAGCTCTGTCACAGAGGGTCCCGCCGCGTGCCCCGGGCCCAGCCCCCGCCGGGCAGCGCGCCTCCGTACCTGTCCCGCCGTGTCCAGGATGTCCAGGTTCGCCGGCTCGTCGTCGATGCGGATCTGCGTCTTGTAGGCGTCCTCTGTGAAACCGCACAGCTCGTTCGCACACTCGTTACGCACAGAGACACCCTTCCTGTCCCGTCCACACCCTGCCACTGTCCTCCCTGTCCTCACACTCCACACTCCCAGTGTCATCAGTGTGCACAGAGACACACCCTGCCTCTCTGTCCTCCCTGTCCTCTCTCACTCCACGCTCCCAGTGTCATCAGTGTGCACAGAGACACACCCTGCCTCTCTGTCCTCCCTGTCCTCTCTCACTCCACGCTCCCAGTGTCATCAGTGTGCACAGAGAAACACCCTGCCTCTCTGTCCTCCCTGTCCTCTCTCACTCCACGCTCCCAGTGTCATCAGTGTGCACAGAGACACACCCTGCCTCTCTGTCCTCCCTGTCCTCTCTCACTCCACGCTCCCAGTGTCATCAGTGTGCACAGAGACACACCCTGCCTCTCTGTCCTCCCTGTCCTCTCTCACTCCACACTCCCAGTGTCATCAGTGTTCAAGCATTTAACTCCAACCACACACCCCCTCCCTGCCCATCCCCACCCCATTATCTACCCGCCCACACCCCCTCCCTGCCCCTCTCACCGATGGTGGGATCGTGATCCTCTGGGAACCTGTGGCTGATGAACTGCATGATGATGGCTGAGGGTGAGAGAGAGAGAGAGAGGAAGGAGTGGTTAACCCATCGCATCCCCACCCCAGTGCTCCAACACGCGCGCCGGTGCACCTCAACACGCGCCAGCACTCCAACACACTCACCGGCGCACCTCAACACGCTCCGGTATGGGTCTGGGTCTCACTGCTGCCCCACAGCGCTCTCCTCGTGAGCCGAGCTCCCAGTAACCCACAACTGGGTGCCCTGCATCTAGACTGCCCCAGTTGTGTTGGGCGATCAGCGGTCAAGTCTAGATGCCCCAGTTGTGTTGGGCGATCAGCGGTCAAGTCTAGATGCCCCAGTTGTGTTGGGCGATCAGCGGTCAAGTCTAGATGCCCCAGTTGTGTTGGGCAATCAGCTATACTTCTCGGTTTCGGTAAGGGGGTAGTTTCTCTTCCCCACATAGGCAGGTGATGGCTTCCTGCCCACACAGCAGTGCCTGAGCTCCAGGAGCTGCCCCTGGACCACATGGAAAAAATCCTAAATGAGCAATGCCGAATGCCTCCTCCGGGAGCCCACTGGAGTTGGATGTCACAGGATGGGGCAACGGGAACAAAAAAGGAAAAATAAATCTGGAACGAGGCCAGGGAAGAGTGGGAAAAACACTCCGGGTTCCCCAGAGGCATCATTACTGCACCGAACTGCAGGCCAGCACCTGCGCCAGGTGGGCCTGCTGCCGGTCTCCACAGCAACAACCAGGCACAAAAAGAGACGGTTGCTAGGCACCGGGGCTGCTACCAAGCAACAGCTTCAGATGGTGCAGGGGTGGGAGGGCAGTTGCCAGGGCTGTGGACCCCCCCCCAGTTGCTATGGAGATACTAAGGCAGCAGTAATGATTTATGAACCACGCCTGAAGTCACTGAATTACCTGACTGGTCAACCCAGGGAACACATAGGATAAGGAGACGCAGAGAGAGAGAGACAGGTAACACAGGATAAGGAGACAGGAGCAGAGCAGGAGACGAAGAGAGAGACAGGGAACACAGAGGATAAGGAGACAGGAGCAGAGCAGGAGACGCAGAGAGAGACAGGGAACACAGGATAAGGAGATGGGAGCAGAACAGGAGACAAAGAGAGAGACAGGGAACACAGAGGATAAGGAGACAGGAGCAGAGCAGGAGGCAGAGAGAGAGACAGGGAACACAGAGGATAAGGAGACGCAGAGAGAGAGAGACAGGGAACACAGGATAAGGAGAAGGGAGCAGACCAGGAGACGCAGAGAGAGAGGGAACACAGAGGATAAGGAGACGCAGAGAGAGAGAGACAGGGAACACAGGATAAGGAGAAGGGAGCAGACCAGGAGACGCAGAGAGAGAGGGAACACAGAGGATAAGGAGACGAAGAGAGAGACAGGAAACACAGGATAAGGAGACGGGAGCAGAGCAGGAGACAGAGAGAGAGAAAGAGACAGGGAGTAAGTGGAGGCAGACAGGGAGTAAGGCAGACTAAAAGAGGATGAGAGAATTCTGCTGGCTTCTGGGTAACGTTAAGAGAGTGCGAGAGCACCCTGGCGAGTGAGGGGAGAGTGCGAGAGCACTCCCGCGCGTGAGGGGAGAGTGTGAGAGCACTCCCGCGCGCGAGGGGAGAGTGCGAGAGCACTCCAGGCAGAGACGGAGAGAAAGCACTCCCAGTACTCACCACTTTTACCCACGCCTCCCTCTCCCAGCATCACCAGCTTGTACTCGCGGGACGGCCCCCCCGCGGCGCCCCCCGGGGTCCGGCCCGACTCCATCGCTGCGCCCCTGCAGCCTGGACGGGCAGAGTCACCGGTCAGCAGCAGGCCCACGGCAACGCAGCTCAGCAAGCGTGGAGCGGTGTGCACGTCCTGCACCTGGAGAGAGGCAGTGAGCACTGAACACCAGGAAGGCTTCGGACACACGCGCTCAGAGAGCAGCGGCAGACGAGGAACACCGAGCAGGAAGAGGCAACTTGGAGACGTTTCTGAGCTGGGGAAGCAGCAGAAGAAAATCAGGACATTGAGTCAAAGCACAGAATTGATTTCAGGGGGCGGTGCATTGAAAAATGGCGTACAGGTACAAGGAAGAGTGTCAAACTCTTCCTTGGGCACAGTGTGGGGTCACCACGTTTGGGGGGGGAAAACAAAATCTACTACTGCTCTGGAATCAGACCAGAGAGGAGAGGCAGGGTCCACCCCCAGACTCAGGGGGCCACAGAGAGTTTGGAGGAAGAGGAGGAGCAGAGAGGGAGAGACGTGGGGGTGAAGACGGTGGCTGAGACAGTGGGAGGAGAGAGACGGGTGCAGCACGAGCAGAGGCGACGTCAACTGTTGCACAAGACCGAGCTCTAAAAAGGAGCAGCCACAAACACACACTGCTCCTGCCACAGGCGATGGTGTGTTCGCTGATGAGCCAACTAGCAGCCATATCACCCTGCAACTCCCAGCTGGCAGCCCACTGACGCTCAGCATCCATCTCTGGATGGGAGACCTCCTGGGAAAGCTGAGGCTGCTGCTGGAAGAGGCGTTAGTGGGACCAGTAGGAGGCGCTCAACCTGCAGTCTGTGTGGGTCCTAATGCCCCAGTACAGTGACGGGGACACTATACTGTAATAAAGGTGCTGTTCTTCTGATAAGAACTGTAAAACTGTGGTTCTGACTCTCTGTGGTCATTAATAATCCCAGGGCGTTTCTCGAAAAAGAGTAGCGATGTTATCCTGGTGTCTTGGCCAAATTTTCCTCTGCCCCTTACCAATCTTGGCCTCCTAATAATCCCCTGTCTCTGAACTGGCTTCATCACTCTGCTCTCCTCCCCCACTGAGAGCTGCTGTGTGGGGAGAGTACTGGTGCATCATCCTGGTGAGGCCACACACTGGTGGTGGTGGAGGAGATCCCCATGACCTGTAAAGCGCTTGGAGTGGAGCAATCAGAAAAGCACTAGATAAGAGTAAGGAACTATTATTATTACTGACGACCCCCGTCAGCTTTCTGCCCTCTCCTCCCCATCAGCGAGGACAGCGCTGACTCAGAAGGCCCATCACCCTACACCAGCAGATGTGTCAGAACCACAAGCCCCACTCGCTGCCCTGCCAGGAGGAGGAAGTGTTTAATTTTAGCAGCATGCACACGGGGGTGTGTGTGTGGGGGGGGGGGGGCATGTGACCTAGCAGCGGCCAGCGAGGGGGGTGTGCGTGCACGGTGTCGTGGGCAGTGCATGATGTGACAGTGCGGACACACACACACAGACAGACGCGCGCCTCGTGCAAGCACACAAGATCATGCGTTTGACAAAACTTCCCCATTCCTGGATCTTGCTATTAGAGGTCACAGGGTGCTGGCATCTGATCGGTCATGAAGAAACCTTACAACGCTTCCCAGCGCCGCTGTTGGACTTGGGAAAAGCTTAAACCCACAGCCACTACCATATAATTCATTAGAGAAGAATACAGCACATGAGCTCTGGAACAGGCTGCCCAGGCAGTACCCAGGCTTTGTTCAAGGAACAGCTGGACGAGGTCCCCTCTAATCAGGACGGGAGGTACTACTGTACTCAAAGAGTAGCGGGTGTCTGAAACAGGCTGTTCAGCCATGTTGTCACAGCCCATATCAAGGCTTTGTTCAAGGAACAGCCGGACGAAATCTTGGGACCGATTTGCTACCGAGCACCCAAGCAGATGGGAGCAGAAGCAGATGGGCTGAGAGCTTCCTCTGATAACTGACTAATGCAACACCTGTCCGACAGGTATCCTGTGAGAAGCAGGTAACCACGCTCCTGAATGTACACTGCCTGATTTGCTTATAAAGCGAAAGATTTACATAGTGCGTCACTTTGGTATTACGTCTCTCCTTTATGATTCCTCACAAGCCTGTTCCAAGTCTGTTCCAATAAAAAATCCATCTACCGTACCGTCTTTACCATAAATAATTAATCAGGTTCCGTGTTATTTAGTTGCTGATTTTAAATGTAATAGCAGTTGTCTGTGTTATGTTACGTTCTGGGTGAGGGGAGGAAAAACCTGGAATACTCCCTTCGCCCGGCGGATGTTCTCCAATTTTACCATCGCTAAAGAACCACGCTTCGGACTTCAGACCTAGGAAATTCCCGAGGCTTGGGACAAGCGTTAGGCCTTCATACATCATTTATAGATTAGTCACACGATTTAACAAATGTGCTCATGGTGTAGAATTGGCAGTTTTACTTCCTTTTGTCTTTTCACACTGAACTATAAATATGTACAGTTTATTTCGAGTTGAAGAAAATAACCGGTCTCACCCGCACTGTTAAAATACATTTTGACAACAATGAAGGGTCGACAAAGAATCGCTGTACAGAAGCGAGTTACCAGAGTTATTTTCAAAGTTGAAAAGCGGTTTCTGTTCCCACAACACTAAAAAAAAAAAGCCGAGTGTGGTACAGCCAAAAAAAAACAAACTTTAAATTCAAAGACAATCCCGTGTATGTTTTACAAAACAACGAGAAACCAAATTTATTTTCGGCAAACTGATTGAAAACATTTATTATTGAAAACATCTGCGGTGTTTTGGTGAACTGTATTGAAAACTTACGATTTAAATTACTAACAGCCGTATTTTTTTTTGTTTAGAAAGGGGGCTGGTTTAAATACGACACGTCATTGCGTGTTCGCACGTTCTCGGAACTATTTCATGTTTAGCTGTTTATTTAAAGATCGCATTTTGTTATTAAATATTGGGCACAATCCCACTTCGTATCAGTTACTCTTGACGTCAACTGACAGAAAGTTGATGAGTTTGTCTTTTTTTAGTTCCAAGGACAAATCAAACCTTTTAAGGGAGACTGTGAAAACTTCATCGAGGAACTACCAACAGTTTACAAAAACATTTAAAAAAAAACGCGTATCCGCGGTCGTTTACCGTTCTCTGATGGCGCATTAATCGTAATACAAAAATGTTAAGATCTACCCTACAAAAACATGTAGGTTGTTCAGATGCGCGAAGTTTGTCGCAGCTCTCTCCCGCGTCAACCGTGAGAAGGGAGGTTCAGTGAAACTTTCTTGTAGCCCGGGTTACAACAAAGTTTCTTTTAAAAACCTGTGCATGCCAAATCCGTAAACTCTTACCCGGACTTACTGATCCCTCTGCCTCATGCTCCTGATCTCTGTGAGCTGTTTCTTAATTGGTAATTACTGTCGTGTTTCCAGAAAGGCAAGTCGACCGCGACACTCCAGGCACAGGGAGCCCCAAGCAGTAAACACAGAGAGAGAGATGGGCAGAGCATGTTCCGGGTCTTAGCGCCCGCCCGGTTCTGCAACCCCGGAAAGGGAGGCCCCACGTCGGGGCTGACTCAAAATCCGTCATCGGCGGCTCCGGGGCTCGCCCGGGCGGGGAGCCGCTTGGTGTCTGTCGTTTGCAGGAGAGCGGGAGCTGTGTGCCTGTGTGTGTCTATTCGTCTCAGTCTGACGATCCATGCTTGTCTATCTGTCTGTGTGTTTATCTGTGTAAATCTGTCGATCCATGCTTGTCTATCTGCCTGTGTGCCTGCCTGTCTCTCCATACCTGTCTGTTTCTCAGTCTCAGTCTGTTATTACATCCTTATCTATCGGTCTGTGTGTTTGTCTGTCAATACACGCTGGTCTACCTGTCTGTGTTTATCTGTCTCAGTCTGTCAATACACGCTGGTCTACCTGTCTGTGTTTATCTGTCTCAGTCTGTCAATACACGCTGGTCTACCTGTCTGTGTTTATCTGTCTCAGTCTGTCAGTACACGCTGGTCTACCTGTCTGTGTTTATCTGTCTCAGTCTGTCAATACACGCTGGTCTACCTGTCTGTGTTTATCTGTCTCAGTCTGTCAATACACGCTGGTCTACCTGTCTGTGTTTATCTGTCTCAGTCTGTCAGTACACGCTGGTCTACCTGTCTGTGTTTATCTGTCTCAGTCTGTCAATACACGCTGGTCTACCTGTCTGTGTTTATCTGTCTCAGTCTGTCAATACACGCTGGTCTACCTGTCTGTGTTTATCTGTCTCAGTCTGTCAATACACGCTGGTCTACCTGTCTGTGTTTATCTGTCTCAGTCTGTCAATACACGCTGGTCTACCTGTCTGTGTTTATCTGTCTCAGTCTGTCAATACACGCTGGTCTACCTGTCTGTGTTTATCTGTCTCAGTCTGTCAATACACGCTGGTCTACCTGTCTGTGTTTATCTGTCTCAGTCTGTCAGTACACGCTGGTCTACCTGTCTGTGTTTATCTGTCTCAGTCTGTCAGTACACGCTGGTCTACCTGTCTGTGTTTATCTGTCTCAGTCTGTCAGTACACGCTGGTCTACCTGTCTGTGTTTATCTGTCTCAGTCTGTCAGTACACGCTGGTCTACCTGTCTGTGTTTATCTGTCTCAGTCTGTCAGTACACGCTGGTCTACCTGTCTGTGTTTATCTGTCTCAGTCTGTCAGTACACGCTGGTCTACCTGTCTGTGTTTATCTGTCTCAGTCTGTCAGTACACGCTGGTCTACCTGTCTGTGTTTATCTGTCTCAGTCTGTCAGTACACGCTGGCTACCTGTCTGTGTTTATCTGTCTCAGTCTGTCAGTACACGCTGGTCTACCTGTCTGTGTTTATCTGTCTCAGTCTGTCAGTACACGCTGGTCTACCTGTCTGTGTTTATCTGTCTCAGTCTGTCAGTACACGCTGGTCTACCTGTCTGTGTTTATCTGTCTCAGTCTGTCAATACACGCTGGTCTACCTGTCTGTGTTTATCTGTCTCAGTCTGTCAATACACGCTGGTCTACCTGTCTGTGTTTATCTGTCTCAGTCTGTCAGTACACGCTGGTCTACCTGTCTGTGTTTATCTGTCTCAGTCTGTCAGTACACGCTGGTCTACCTGTCTGTGTTTATCTGTCTCAGTCTGTCAGTACACGCTGGTCTACCTGTCTGTGTTTATCTGTCTCAGTCTGTCAATACACGCTGGTCTACCTGTCTGTGTTTATCTGTCTCAGTCTGTCAATACACGCTGGTCTACCTGTCTGTGTTTATCTGTCTCAGTCTGTCAGTACACGCTGGTCTACCTGGTTGCTCAGTAGTTAATTGATCCCAGGATCTCATCCGGCTGTGTCTCGAAGGATCTGGGGGTATCGGCTTCAACACCATGGCCGGGCAGCTGGTGCCACCCTCACCACCCTCTGGGTAAAGTGCCTCCTGTCGTTGGTTTTACATGCAGGTGCTGAGAGAGAGGAGGAGTCACAGTGCTGACGAGCAGGTCTTCTGGGAGGGAAGATGGTCACCCTTTACCTCAGTCTAAAGGGGGGGGGGTTAACGTGTCACTAAATATTGGGGTGTCAGCATGTTACTTAATATTGAGGCCTTAGTGTGTCACGAAGTATTGTGGGCGTTAGGGTGCGGGACAGCTCCAGCTGTTTGCAGGGCAGGACGCACATCTGAGCTCATGAAGGAGAAAGCAGTGACACTGCAGGGCTTGTGGTGTATCAGTCTTTATTTGCACAATGTGTTTTAACAAATTCAACATACAGTTAGCATTAGTGTAATATATCAGCATAGACTTTATGGCATTATGCAAGTTTAAACACAGTTCAGGTTACGTTTTTATCATTTATTTCCACAAAGAAGTTATTTACTTGGAATTATCATTGATATGGAGTTATTTAAGTCATCTTCCGTTCTCCAGTTTTCCCAGTTCTGTGTTTCTGTTTGTTCGGCTGTACAAGCGAGCAGACGGGAGTGACGTTTCCCGAGGGGTGGGGGGGACGGGCCTCCTGTCCCCCCTCCCAAACAAGAGATAAGAAAGTGAAACATGAAAACAGCTCCCCCCCCCCACCCCCACTCCCGTTCCTGGGAGCCGATCTCCTCCTCTTTTCCCTTTTCCTAACGGGAATGAAAGGGAGTTGAAGGGGAAAGTGTGGGCTCTCTGGATCCCACAGGAAGCGAAAGAGAGAGCCCACTCAGGAGCTGGACAGGGGTTCGAGCGCGATGGGTGGTGGTGGCTGTCCCGTTTTCCAAGATATCTTCCTGAATGGATATCTTGTGGAAGAAAGCTCTGAGGGTAATGCCAGCGATGGGAGGAGCCCCAGGCCAGAATTCCCCAAGTAGCGGAATGAATGAGGGCAGGGAGAGATCAGTCAGCCTCTTGGTGACACAGTGCCCCCTGTGGCCTGGTGGGAATTTGCAAGCAAGTGCTGTCAGTGAGGGACATGTCTGTCCTCCAATCAGAGCTGGCACTTTGTCTGGGGGGCGGTACTGCCTGCGCCATGTTAAAAGACGATTGGCTGGGAGGCAGGTGGGTGGGAGGTGCCTGCCTGCACTTCCTCACTCTCCCCCGTGTGCAGACACAGGGTTCGTAGCTGCGAGCTGAGACAAGGCGATTCCCAAATCGGGTGGGGATACAGATCAGCAACTAGCGATTCTGCATTTTAAAATAAGAAGGCGATGGGGGACGGCACGCTTGCCTACCGTCCTCCTCTCTGAGCACCGCGGCTGAACCCCGAGGAGAGTCTGAGTGCGCGATACACCAGACTGCTCTCGTGAGGGAGACAAGACATGCCGAGGTGACCCTGCCCTTCGGGGTGTGCCAGTGCCGTGCCCTCGGATTCCCTGGAACCCTGAAACGTTCTGACAGCCACAGACAGAACCCGTGCTGGCCTGCCTCAAGCCCGAATCCTGCCTGCCAACCAGAGCACGCCCCCTACAGGACAACTTTAATAGGAATGACGGTATCACTGTGATCATTAGAAAGGAATGTTCTTTTTCTATGTACACTGGACCTAGGAGACAGAGGATCTGTATCTTCTTAATTGGGACTCAGTTCTGGCATTACAGACCATTTTTTTTGGTAACAGTAGCTGGGTTTCAGCCTCCTATATTACAGTATGTACAACTTGCCCAGCTTTTCAAGAGGGCAGCACAAACAACTCTACCCACCACCCCCCCACCTTCTGACCTCCTTGTAAACGGGTATCGCTTTAAATCGATGCACTGTAAATGACTGAAGGGCAGCACAAACACCTCTACTGCCTCCCCAGAGCAAGCTGGACTCTCTGGAGAGGAACGAAATGCCCACGTACACAGGGCTCTCTCACTGGTCCAGACTGGACTGGCGATCTCTGGACTGTAGGGTTACAGTGTGACCCAGACTGGACCAGTGATCTCTGGACTGTAGGGTTACAGTGTGACCCAGACTGGACCAGCGATCTCTGGACTGTAGGGTATCAGTGTGACCCAGACTGGACCAGCGATCTCTGGACTGTAGGGTTACAGTGTGACCCAGACTGGACCAGTGATCTCTGGACTGTAGGGTTACAGTGTGACCCAGACTGGACCGGCGATCTCTGGACTGTAGGGTTACAGTGTGACCCAGACTGGACCAGTGATCTCTGGACTGTAGGGTTACAGTGTGACCCAGACTGGACCAGTGATCTCTGGACTGTAGGGTTACAGTGTGACCCAGTTCTTTAACTGCTCAAGCAGACAGACTCTCCTCTGCCAAAATTATTCTTTGCATGACAACAGGAACATTTAATGTACAGTAACTTTAACATTGGTGAACAACAAGACGGACATTATCTCTTTGCAAATAATTTCCTATATATATATTATTTAAACAAAAACAGCTCTGTGACGTTGTGACAGTGCAGTAATATTCCCACCCCGACACAGTGCCTGTGTCTGTGTTTCTGGAGAAACGGCACTGCTGTCTGCCTCCACTCGGCACCATCACTTATGGCTCAATATTTGCAAAGGTGTGAAGACCAAGCTGGGGACACCTATAGGTCAAAGATTCCCTCACAGACACATGCACTGTTATTCCTAACTATCCTGTAAATCTCTCTGGTTAATGTATAATGCAAACGGGACAACTGTATATAGCACTCCAAATTATTTCTTTAAAAAAAGAGCACATAGTGTAGAACTAACCTCTGAATCGGGGGCCCCAAAACTAACCAGGGTCCCCCAGGGGCCCCAGTCCAACAGGGGGGGGTGCTAGTTCTACTTCACCAGCAGCTGGGGAACCACCGAAGAGATCCGGCCCTCGTCTGGAGTTTCCTGACCTGCTGTCGGAGCGGCTTCCTGTCCTGTTGATGGGTGAGTGAGACCCCTCAAGGGCCCTGCTGGACTGTGACCCCGACTCTGCGCGAGGGGGGGGCCCCCCTCCTGATTTAAAGGAGCCAGTGGCTGATAGGTGGGGTGGGCGGAGGGGAGGGACGATGCAGAACGTTTACAAAAACACCAAGCTGGGTCAGGGGTCCCAATCCATATATACACCTCACCCCCCGCGCCCCCCTGAACCCCCCTCCTCCCCCCTGGTGCCCTGGGGGGCTCCTCCTTCCCTCTCGATGTGCAGTCTGTGACTCGGGCTCTGCTCAGGCATGCAGTAAACCCGAGAGGGGGGCGGGGCGAGGAGGGGGTCCGGTGGCGCGCTGGGGGGGTCCGAGCTGGGGCGCAGGGGGGGCGCTCTCGTCCTGCTCGGGGAAGAGCAGCCGATCGGAGGTTCCAAGGTGTGCCGGTCCAGGGTTGGAGACGCCCCTTCCAGCAAGTTTGCCTTTTCCTCGGTGAACTTTCAGTTTTTCCCTCCCACCCTGTTGTGGTTTCAGAATTTCCGCGGGCTCCCTCCTGCTCCCCAGATCTGCGGGTGAATTCCGATTCGCATCTCTGTTTCTCCTCTTAGCCAGCTGCTCGCTGTACAAGTCAAGGGCCTCAGGTTCTGGGCAAGAAAACAGGCAGCCATCTTGGTTATCGTCGTTGTAGTTGCTGCTTTCGGCCACCAGAGGGCGCGTCTCCTTCTGTCCCTCCCTCGACCTCCCTCCCTCCCCCCCGCTCACCCACCCCCCCACCACCATCCTTGGGGCCCCTAGTACTCGCTGAGGCTGTGCCACTTGGCAACCTGCCGCCGGGGGTTGTCGTAGACCTCCCGCCAGTGGGTGGCGCCGGAGGGGCAGGGGCTGTGTGCCCCCAGCACCACGCGGCCCACCACCTCGTTCTTGGTGGTGCGGTCGAAGTCGATGACCAGGAACTCCAGGGAGATGTCCGGCAGCAGCTCGGCCGGGATGTCGTAGATGAAGGACTCGTTGAAGACGGGGTTGAGCGTGCACTTCTTGACGTGAGTCTTCTTCTTGGCGATGCGCTTGCGGCCGTAGAAGACGTTGACCTTGACGTAGGGGTCTGGGCGGAGAGGGGGGACAGAGAGGGGGGGGGGAGAGAGTGACGGAGAAACAGGGAGAGGAAGGAGAGAGTGAGAATTGTTCAAAAACGTCATGGTGAGATCAGGGTAAAAGCACAGTACAGTGGAGTGAAGCTCAGTGAGATCAGGGTAAAAGCACAGTACAGTGCAGTGAAGCTCAGTGAGATCAGGCTGTGTGTAGATCTGGGGCTCGGCTCAGGCGATACTCACTGCCAGACAGACCGGTGATGTCCATCTTCGGCAGGTGTTTGGCCTTCAGCACCACCACACTCAGCCTGTGGGTGACCGGCTGATAGGAGAGAGACACCAGTAACTCCCCCCGACTGACACACTGGAAAGACAGGAGAGACAGCATTAAAACACACTGACACACTGCGAGGACAGGAGAGACAGCGTCAAAACACACTGACACACTGCGAGGACAGGAGAGACAGCGTCAAAACACATTGACACTGCGAGGACAGGAGAGACAGCGTCAAAACACACTGACACACTGCGAGGACAGGAGAGACAGCGTCAAAACACATTGACACTGCGAGGACAGGAGAGACAGCGTCAAAACACACTGACACACTGCGAGAACAGGAGAGACAGCGTCAAAACACACTGACACACTGCGAGGACAGGAGAGACAGCGTCAAAACACACTTTCTCCCACTTTTCCTCAACTCACTAATTCTCATTCTTTCCTCTCTCTCGTGTCTGTCCCTGCTCCTCTCTCCTTGCTCCTCTCTCTCTGTCTCTCCCCGCTCCTGCTCCTCTCTCTCTCCCCGTTCCTGCTCCTCTCTCTCTCCCTGCTCCTGCTCCTCTCTCTTTGTAGCTGCAGATTCCTGCACTGAGGATCAGTGTCTCCATGGCGACACGCTGTAGGAGGCAGCCCAGGGCTGTAAGTGAACTTTTGAAAGTGGAGGAGAGAGCAGTGAGAGCAGAGTGACCCCACAGCGATGGGGCCGTGGGGGTGTGTGTGTGTGTGTGTGTGTGTGTGTGGACTTGAATCTGAAACACTGCGTCACTGTCTCTGTGATCGCACTTGTTCAGTCTCAGTCAGACAGTGTGTATGTGGACACTGTGTGTGTGAGAGTGTGTGTGTGTGGACACTGTGTCTCAGTCAGTGTGTGTGTGGACAATGTATCAGTCAGAAAGCGTGTGTGTGGACACTGTCTCAATCAGACAGTGTGTGTGTGTGGACACTAAGTGTGTGTGTGACAGTGTGTATGGACACTGTGTCGCAGTCAGATAGGGTGTGTGGATGTGTTAGTGTCTGAGTCTGGACCAGACAGTGTGACTGTAATAATAATAATAATAATAATCATCATCATCATCTGCTCTGTACCCTTGTCAGTCCAGTATCTGTTACAGTAATCAGACAGCAGACTCTCTAACCCACTTTCCCTGGGATCGATCTGTGATTTGTCAACCTAATCCCTTCCCCATCGCTGCAAGATGGAAGCTGATTCAATTAACCCCCAGAAAGAGAAAATAAAAGGACACTGGCGGGGGGGGGGAGGGTGTCTGAGAGGGGTATCCTGTTCTCTCTACACAGTGTGTTCACAGCCCAGGCAATCGTCGTACCCCTCAAACATCCTTAACAAGGCTCAACCATCTATGCAGAGCCCTGTCTTAAAACCCACCTTACCCATTCCCATCAAACACTGAAAACAGCGCTTCCATGTCCTGTGCCAAACATTTTACAGCTGTACACACTGTAGCCCTACAGTCCAGAGATCATTGGTCCAGTCTTGGTCACACTGTAACCCTACAGCCCAGAGATCACTGGTCCAGTCTAGGTCACACTGTAGCCCTACAGTCCAGAGATCACTGGTCCAGTCTGGGCCGGGTCACACTGTAACCCTACAGCCCAGAGATCACTGGTCCAGTCTGGGTCACACTGTAACCCTACAGTCCAGAGATCACTGGTCCAGTCTGGGTCACACTGTAGCCCTACAGTCCAGAGATCACTGGTCCAGTCTGGGTCACACTGTAACCCTACAGTCCAGAGATCGCTGGTCCAGTCTGGGTCACACTGTAACCCTACAGTCCAGAGATCACTGGTCCAGTCTGGGCTGGGTCACACTGTAACCCTACAGTCCAGAGATCACTGGTCCAGTCTGGGCCGGGTCACACTGTAACCCTACAGCCCAGAGATCACTGGTCCAGTCTGGGCCGGGTCACACTGTAACCCTACAGCCCAGAGATCGCTGGTCCAGTCTGGGTCACACTGTAACCCTACAGCCCAGAGATCACTGCTCCAGTCTGGGTCGGGTCACACTGTAACCCTACAGCCCAGAGATCGCAGGTCCGGTCTGTGAGACCCCCGGTCCTGCCCCAGGTCCTCTCACCTGTATGCTCCTCTTGGCGATGGAGCGGGTCAGCTGGACCCGGCCGGTGCTGGGGTCCACCCCGGCCAGCGGCACCAGCACCTCGCCGATGACATCGTCGCGGGAGAAGCGGTCGAAGCTGAGCACCAGGAAGTGCAGCACCAGCTCGGGCAGGGCGCTGTAGGGCACGCCGTAGAAGGTGAAGGTCTCGTCGAACACGGGCTCGCGCGTCTTGCGCAGGACGCGCGTCTTCACGCGGTGCTTCTTCTCCGGCAGGATGGTCATCTTCACGTAGGGGTCGGCGCTGCCCGGCTGCTCGCCCACGCCGGGCAGCCCGCGCGCCTCCTGGATGGTGACCACCAGGGCCTTCTTGGGGAAGTTGTAGTCCACGGCCAGGCTGAGCTCGCCCAAGCCGGGCTCCTCGGCCGGGGTGAAGGGCGAGGGCGTCTTGCTGTCGGCGTTGCTGTTGCTCTCGCTGCTGCTGGCCGAGCTGGTGTCCAGGCAGCAGTAGTCGGCCCGGATGGGCAGCTCCCTCTCGATCCGGGCCGGCGCCGGGTGCTGCTGCTGCTGCTGCTGCTGCAGGGGGCTCTGGTCCTGCTGGGGCGCGGGTCCGCTCTCGGCTGCGTCCAGCAGCAGGACGTCGGCCCGGCCCGCGCGCCGGGCCACCCGCACGATCTTCTTGCTGTTGCTCAGGGTCTCGGGGTAGATGCTGATGCCCTTCAGCATGTGGATGAACTTGTATGGCGGGTCGCCGTTCTTGTGGGCTCCGGTCAGCCGGCGGTACCGGCGCTGGCAGCAGGTCCACAGGAACACGGCCACCGACACCGACACCACCAGGACCCCGGCTCCGATGAACCCGGCCAGTACCGGAGACACGTCTGGGGCAGAGAGAGAGGGGTGAGAAGGATGAAAGGAGTAAGAAAGAGGATGGGAGAGAAAGAGAAAAGATTTATTCAGCAGCTCAAAATAAACACACTGAAAGTCTCCGCTGGAGCGGCTGTGATCGGGTTCGAGACAGTGGAGCACGGCGCTGTTGTTTACAGAGCTAAGCCACAGGCATTCGGCTGCAGTGGCGCCACCTGGGGGTGAGGGAAGTGTTTGTGATTACAGAGTAACTGAGCCTGATGTGTGACTCAGCCTACTGCCTCAGCTGCCTCTTCACTGTCCTGCCTCACCCTCCTTATCCCTCTCCTGCCTCACCCTCCTCACCCCTCTCCTGCCTCACCCTCCTCATCCCTCATCCCTCTCCTGCCTCACCCTCCTTATCCCTCTCCTGCCTCACCCTCCTCATCCCTCATCCCTCTCCTGCCTCACCCTCCTCACCCCTCTTCTGCCTCACCCTCCTCACCCCTCTCCTGCCTTGCCCTCCTCACCCCTCTCCTGCCTCGCCCTCCTCTCCTGCCTCGCCCTCCTCACCCCTCTCCTGCCTCGCCCTCCTCACCCCTCTCCTGCCTCGCCCTCCTCTCCTGCCTCACCCTCCTCATCCCTCTACTGCCTCGCCCTCCTCATCCCTCTCCTGCTTCGCCCTCCTCATCCCTCTCCTGCCTCGCCCTCCTCATCTCTCGCCTGCCTCGCCCTCCTCTCCTGCCTCACCCTCCTCACCCCTCTCCTGCCTCACCCTCCTCACCCCTCTCCTGCCTCACCCCCCTCACCCCTCTCCTGCCTCGCCCTCCTCTCCTGCCTCACCCTCCTCATCCCTCATCCCTCTCCTGCCTCACCCTCCTCATCTCTCTCCTGCCTCATCAGCCTCTCCTGCCTCACCCTCCTCATCCCTCTCCTGCCTCACCCCCCTCACCCCTCTTTCTTGGGTTTCTGCACAACAGCCCCCCCTCCCCCCAGCGAGGACCGCGGCCATGGCGACGCCCGAGACACGCCCCCCTCTTCACGCTGCCCTGGGATTGGACAGTCTTAATGAGGGACCGATGACCCTGATACCACCATTCATCTCGAACTACCGTGTGACCCACTTCTGGGCGTTAAATGTGGCTCCTTTGTGCTGCTGTGTCTTAAACCCAGCTGACAGAACCACGGCTGGCGAGGGCGGCGCTGCAGCCCAGTGGCTGTGCTGTTCTGGGGCAGTGTGCCGACCCGACGGCGGCCTGCTCTTGTTTACCAGGTTAAACAAGGACAGGCCAGCAACGGAGAGAGAGAGGTGGAGAGTGACTGCCTGCTCACTGAAGCACACAGCTCAGAGCAGAGGAGCACCCAGACCAGCAACAGGAGAGAGAAGTCACATTCACAGCTACTACACCCAGAGCACACTGCTGTCCCTCTCCTCACACTGACACCCCCCTGACTGGACTGGAGACACTGCTGTCCCTCTCCTCACACTGACACCCCCCTGACTGGACTGGAGACACTGCTGTCCCTCTCCTCACACTGACACACCCCTGACTGGACTGGAGACACTGCTGTCCCTCTCCTCTCGCACTGCCCCTGAATTCACACACTGACACACCCCTGACTGGACTGGAGACACTGCTGTCCCTCTCCTCTCACACTGCCCCTGAATTCACACACTGACACACCCCTGACTGGACTGGAGACACTGCTGTCCCTCTCCTCTCACACTGCCCCTGAATTCACACACTGACACACCCCTGACTGGACTGGAGACACTGCTGTCCCTCTCCTCACACTGACACACCCCTGACTGGACCGGAGACACTGCTGTCCCTCTCCTCTCACACTCGCCCTGAATTCACACACTGACATCCTCCTGACTGGACTGGAGACACTGCTGTCCCTCTCCTCTCACACTGCCCCTGAATTCACACACTGACACACCCCTAACTGGACTGGAGACACTGCTGTCCCTCTCCTCACACTGACACACCCCTGACTGGACTGGAGACACTGCTGTCCCTCTCCTCTCACACTCACCCTGAATTCACACACTGACACCCCCCTGACTGGACTGGAGACACTGCTGTCCCTCTCCTCTCACACTGCCCCTGAATTCACCCACTGACACACCCCTGACTGGACTGGAGACACTGCTGTCCCTCTCCTCACACTGACACACCCCTGACTGGACTGGAGACACTGCTAGAGACACTGCTGTCCCTCTCCTCTCACACTGACAAACACCTGACTGCACTGGCGCTCCAGTGGTAATTCCGAATGGCTGATGTCAGGTTTTGGAAAGGGCTCAAAGACAGCTGCTCAGAGTTGCCTGGAAACACTCCCCAGGGAGCAAAATCCAGCCAACACTTCCTGTAGACCCGGGGCTTGTTCTTATTCCTGATCCAGCACTTCCTGTAGACCTGGGGCTTGTTCTTATTCCTGATCCAGCACTTCCTGTAGACCTGGGGCTTGTGTCCACTCCTGATCCAGCACTTCCTGTAGACCTGGGGCTTGTGTCCACCCCTGATCCAGCACCTCCTGTAGATCTGGGGCTTGTTCTTATTCCTGATCCAGCACTTCCTGTAGACCTGGGGCTTGTGTCCACCCCTGATCCAGCACTTCCTGTAGACCTGGGGCTTGTGTCCACCCCTGATCCAGCACTTCCTGCAGACCTGGGGCTTGTTCTTACCCCTGATCCAGCACTTCCTGCAGACCTGGGGCTTGTTCTTACCCCTGATCCAGCACTTCCTGCAGACCTGGGCCTTGTTCTTACCCCTGATCCAGCACTTCCTGCAGACCTGGGGCTTGTGTCCACCCCTGATCCAGCACTTCCTACAGACCTGGGGCTTGTGTCCACCCCTGATCCAGCACTTCCTACAGACCTGGGGCTTGTGTCCACCCCTGATCCAGCACTTCCTGTAGACCTGGGGCTAGTAAGCATCACAGTGATGAGTTCCTACTGCCATTCCAGGAGCGAAAATCCTCTCCTTTCAGAAGAACATCAGACAGGTCACAAACCAGAAGAGGCCCTGTGGTCCATCTGACCCATTTGGGTGACAGTAGCTATTTGACCTCGGGCACGCCTCTCACTTTCTGTTGTATCTGAATGGGTCTTCATGTTCTGTGTCTTGTAGCATGTTTTCCTTGAAAGGCACCATATAAAATACTGTCTGATGAAGAGATCAATATTCTGCTCTCTGGCTCAGACGCACCAGGGTGGCAGGGAAGCAGACAGAGAGCGTCTGCCCACGGCCTCGGCTTTGAGGAAAGTTCCTCTCTCTCACCACCCCAGGGGCCAACATCAGTGCCACCGTGCTGCTGCTGGGCACCTGCTCATCAGTATAGATCACTGTATGGGCCATATACAATGTCTTGCAATAGGAATTTGTCTTTTCGCAGACCCCAGCTTGCTCTCCATGAGACACACAGACAGGGAGAGAAGCTGGGGGTCAGAGCACAGGGTCAGCCATTGTACAGCGCCCCTGGAGCAGTTGGGGTGAAGGGCCTTGCTCAGGGGCCCAACTGAGTAGGATTCCTCTGCCGGCTGCGGGAGTCGAACCATCAACCTTCCAGCCACAGGCGCAGATCCTGAGCCACAGTGCCACTGCTCTGGCAGCAGAACTAACACAGGTGTACTGGCAGGGGCTGTGCCAGGAGCCAGACACTTAATTCTCTGTCTCTCCTCCTGCCTGCCCCCGGCTCCTCTGGAGACACTCTGTTCTGTCCCCGTGTCAGGGTGTCCAGGGCAGCCCTGTCCCTTGTCTGACAACATGAATTCACAGTGACAGGTATTTCTCAAATACAGCCCAGAACCTGAGTGACCCTGATACACACACAGCTCCGTAACTGAGCACCCCGATACACACACAGCGCCGTACCTGAGTGACTCTGACACACACACAGCTCCGTACCTGAGTGACTCTGATACACACACAGCTGTGTACCTGAGCACCCCGATACACACACAGCGCCGTACCTGAGTGACTCTGACACACACACAGCTGTGTACCTGAGCACCCCGATACACACACAGCTCCGTACCTGAGTGACTCTGATACACACACAGCTCTGTACCTGAGTGACTCTGACACACACACAGCTGTGTACCTGAGCACCCCGATACACACAAAGCTGTGTACCTGAGTGACTCTGACACACACACAGCTCCGTACCTGAGTGACTCTGACACACACACAGCTGTGTACCTGAGTGACTCTGATACACACAGGTCCGTACCTGAGTGACTCTGATACACACACAGCTGTGTACCTGAGTGACTCTGATACACACACAGCTCCGTACCTGAGTGACTCTGACACACAGCTGTGTACCTGAGCACCCCGATACACACACAGCTCCGTACCTGAGCACCCCGATACACACACAGCTGTGTACCTGAGCGTCTCTGATACACACACAGCTGTGTACCCGAGCACCCCGATACACACACAGCTCCGTACCTGAGCACCCCGATACACACACAGCTGTGTACCCGAGCACCCCGATACACACACAGCTCCGTACCTGAGCACCCCGATACACACACAGCTCCGTACCTGAGCGACTCTGATGCACACACACAGGTACTGCATGCACCTAATGCAGGTGTTTACACAACTCACCCTAAGGCTATGAGTATAACCCTACCTCATCTCAGACGCCTATGTAGACAGGTGTAGCTCTAAGTGTATATGTGCATATGTCTGCAAATAAAACAGACCACATGAATTCTTCTTGGGAGAAAAGGCTGTTACCGAGAACACGGGGTTTTCTGCCCGGTCCTCCCAGAAACTGAAACGCTCAGCTGCGCTCGGATGTGGGGCGCTGGGCACGGCTCATCCCGTGCCGGACAGCTTGTTTTTCCACAACAATAGCGCGAGGAGAGGCGATGCCTGGGTCCCAGGAATAGACATCACGTCATCCCGTCCTCCCCGGCGCGAGCGCCATTAGAGGAACGGGTTGGGTACAGTGGAGGGGAGGAGGGGGGGGGGCGGTAGGCACACAGGCCTCAGTGGTTACTAAGCACACAAGCCCCAAATAAACTCACACAACCCCCCCCCTCCCCCACAAACCTGGGGCGCCCCAGTAGCATCCGCACCTGAAGGCGCGCACGCACCCCCACGGCCCCTCCGGGACGCGCGTTCCAGCGGCTCACCTCGACGAGCGCGGCAGGAGCGCGCATCTGGGCGCCGCGGACACGGCTCGGGGCTGCGCGGCGCCTGCAGAGCCGCCGGGCCGCCGGTGAGCCCCACGGGTCTGCTGCGACCACCGGGGAGCGGCGACCGCCCATTGTACGTTTCCTAGCGCTCCGCTGCGTCTACGTGACCCAGATCGGCCCGAATTTTAACCCGCCGGAGCAGCTGCAACATAGCTTCGTTGTTTCAAAAAAAATATTACCCCCAAAAAACCCCAAGCCGGTAAATATACAGGACGAGGTACTTACCGTACTGGGGTCTGATATTGGTCATCTCAGCCATTTTGAGGCAGATCTCACGGGCGGCGGCGGGGGGGTGGGGGTGGGGGGGGGGCTGCGTTGCGTTCTCCAAAATAAAAAATAAAAAAAATAAAATGGCACGGATCTATTTTATTGCCATGTAGAATAGGGTGTTTCTCTCTCTCTCTCTCTTCAGAACAGACGTCGGCGGCGGTAGCCCGGAGTCAGCGCTGTGTCCGCTCTTGCCGTGGCGGTGATGTTGTGCTCGCTGGATCAGGGATGCGGCTGCCGGGAGAGACACTGGTACTCGCATCGCGGGGACCCGCCACGCCCACTGCGTCTGCCAATCACCGCCATCCCCCCAATCGGTGGACGGAGGGGGGCGGGACGTGGAGGGGGAGGGGGGGGGGGTGAAGGCCCCGCCCCATCGCGAGCGGCCTTAGTCGTATCGCTCGGAGCTGAGCCACAGGGAGAAAGGATTCAGCCCAGAAGCCTGAGCTCCGGGGAACTTCATCAGACTAGGAACCTGCCAGCCCAGGCTGCGAGCGAGCTGTTCACCTCTTCTCTCATTCGTGAGGAATAAAATATGGTGTGTGTAGCACAGCAAGACAGTGCGGCACAATGCAGTGTCAGAGAGCATGGAATAACACCAGTAACCACTAATTAAGCATCAACAGCGCCTATATTCACATATATTCTGCACAAATAGCCGCAGCTGGGAGACACACAGTGATCATTCTGCACCAGCGGCCCCACCCAGGAGACGCACAGTGATCATTCTGCCCCAGTAACCCCACCCGGGAGACGCACAGTGATCATTCTGCACCAGCGGCCCCACCCGGGAGACGCACAGTGATCATTCTGCACCAGCGGCCCCCACCCGGGAGACGCACAGTGATCATTCTGCAGCAGTGGCCCCACCTGGGAGACACACAGTGATCATCAAAAACAACCCAGCAGACCAAGCCAAGCTCTTTAAAAACAGACCCGACAAAAGCACAAGTTACTTTTTTATTACTGTTATGATTTTTTCATAAGAAAATAAGTCGGTACAAAGACATGACTGATTTTAAAAAGTCCATGGTTGTGTGTGTGTGTCCATCAAACAACGTCTCTGTCACTGTTTCAAACCCAGAGTCCCCTTCACACATTCCGAGAACAGCATCTCTGGCTCGGTCACTGGCTCCGCCTTCTGGCTGATCACTGCAGCCAATCAGGGATACGATCGTGGGTGTGGCCACACCAGCTCTGCAGCTGTTGGAGGATTCTCTCACAGGAGGGGGCGGTGCCTGGGGGAGTAGGCGGAGCCTCCAGTGATCTCCTCACCCTAGTGCCCACCAGAGAGGGGGTGAAAGAGCTCTTCTTGGGGCTGCAGAAAAAAGGCAGGGAGACAACCCTCTCGTCCACCTTCAGCACAGGTGTGTCCATGCCGCTATAACCGCTATAAGGGGGACAGGTCCGTTTGTAAAAAAAAAAACAGATCTCCCTGAGGGCGCTGGCTGATCCTCACCGAAATCAGCTGGGAAACACTGGAGGCGTGGGTTTAAACTGTTAAAAAAAACCACCCCACGGGCAGCTTCAAAACCAAGTGAAATCAGATGATCAGGAAGAAAGAGAACGGCTGAAAACCATTAAAAAAAACTCACTGGAGGAAAAAAAAAAACAGAGGGTTTATCCTGACCAAAAGAGGCTAAAAGTCTGGTAATGAATCTGGCACTGGGAAATATGAGAGCTCCTTTTGCTGACCGAGTACAACCCAGTACAGACGGTACAAAACGTACAGAAGAGATTACTCGGACACCAGCATGCGGCTGGGACAAGGGTCCATGATCTGGGGTCACTATCCTTCAGTTTGTCTGTCAGTCACTGTAACTGCTTGCTGGGCCACAACCCCCCCCCCCACCCCCAAAAGCTCCAGCCCCCACATGGCTCCAGCAGCCAATCAGTGTCAGAGGGGGGCGTGGCTCTAGTCCTGGCGTCCAGCAAATGGCGAGTGTCTCTGTGGCGAGATGCCCCTCCCCCACAGCAGGTGTGCCTCTGAGAGAGAGGGGCGGAGCCTGCACGCGCCACACAAGTGGGCAGGGGAACAGGCGTCGCCGGGGGCGTCACAACTGTAGGCGGAGCAAACGGCGAGTTCCCTGCTCCCCTCAGTCACTGTCGGAGCCCACCGCGGACGAGCCCTTCCTCTTGCGCTTGGGAGCCTTGGGTTTGGAGTCCTCCTCCTCCTGGGAGAGAGAGGGAGGGACATTCACCTCACTGCGGAGCGTGCTTACCAGTCCGAGACGGACAGAGAAAGACAGACTCTTACATACAAAAAGCACAGCAAGAGCAAAAATGACAGATTGACAGAATAATAACTCCTTGGACTACGTAGTGAAGAGACCAGCAGTCAGGACACCAGGGTCAACACCCCACTCTTACTGACAGTGTCCTGGGGTCTGTAGTGACCAGTAGTCAGGACACCAGGGTCAACACCCCACTCTTACTGACAGTGTCCTGGGATCTGTAGTGACCAGCAGTCAGGACACCAGGGTCAACACCCCACTCTTACTGACAGTGTCCTGGGGTCTGTAGTGACCAGCAGTCAGGACACCAGGGTCAACACCCCACTCTTACTGACAGTGTCCTGGGGTCTGTAGTGACCAGCAGTCAGGACACCAGGGTCAACACCCCACTCTTACTGACAGTGTCCTGGGGTCTGTAGTGACCAGCAGTCAGGACACCAGGGTCAACACCCCACTCTTACTGAGTGTCCTGGGACCAGGTGTTAAAATTGAAGTCCTATCTCATCTGCAGGACAGCACAGTGTCCCTTGTTCTGGTCCAGAGGGAAGAGTGCCCCCTACTGGCCCACCAATACCTCCTCCTGGCAGCAACCTGTTTGTGCGACAGACAGATGCAGGGACAGACGTGGACGAAGCTGGACTGCCTTACTGAGGCACTGCTGGAGCCGCTCTCCTCCTCGTTGCTGGCTGGGGGGGCCGCGCCCTTGCGGCTCCGCGGAGACGAGACCGCCGCCTTGCGCCGCGACTTCAGGGGCTTGGAGGAGGAGTCCTCATACTCCTCGGCCAGTGAGAACAGATCGCTGAACCTGGGGCGGGAGGCGGGGGGGGGGGGGGTCAGTGTGTTCCAAACATTCCCTGATCTCGCCAATCCCAGCCATCCCAGCACGACACTGGCCCCTCCCACTGCAACATCACCCCACCAGTCCCAACAATCGAGCTGGAGAACCCAGCTCCCGGGAGAATGTGGGCTCTCACCTCATCTTGTGCGCCTCGTCACAGCTGGCCTGCACATGCTGGAGGGCCTGCAGGATGGGCGTTTGGCTGAAGACTGGGGACAGAGAGAGCAGGGCGTTAGGGCAGACAGAGAACAGAGTCAGGGGCCTGTGTGTCACTGCCTCAGGGTCATCCAGTCTCCAGCTGTGGTACAGCATCAGTCTCCAGCTGTGTGTCAGGGGGCAGTGTGTCCAGCTGAGTGTCAGGGGGCAGTGTGTCCAGTGTCCAGCTGTGCGTCGGGGGGCAGTGTGTCCAGTGTCCAGCTGTGCGCCAGTTTGGCCACACCACAGAGCTGCAGTGCAGCGAGAGGAGACTCACAGTTGTGCTTGGTGTTGCTAAGGCTCAGGCGCAAGTTGTCCAGATGCTCCAGGATCTGCTCCAGGGTCAGCTGGGCCAGTTTACTGCTGGAGCTGCGCAGACTGAGGCGAAGGGAGGGGGAGACACAGGGAGGAAGAACCAGACGAGGAAAGGAAAGAGCAAGAAGAGTTTCAGCGGCACCCTGGCCCAGTCCGCGCTGTCTGGTATACCCTACCATTCCCACGAGCAGGCCTGGGGCCGGGTCACTTTCTCACACCTCTGCCCTTACCGTGCACATTTTACTTTCGTTGCAGTCTGAAATGCGCTCATCACTGCTGATTCTTTCTAACCCCAAAATAAAAAAATAGCATCGCAGTTCCCCTTGAAGTACTGGAGCTTAGAAGACAGCTGGACTGTAAGCCTACTTGCTGATGTGAATTACTAAGACAGGCCTGGACGCCAGGTGCTCAAGGCCTGTACTCCTGTGGGGTTTTCGAGAGAATGCTTACATTCGTCTGCGTGTGAGAGCACGTGTGTATGTGTGTGTGAGCAGTGTGTCTGTGTGTGTGTGTGTGAGAGCATGTGCGAGTGTGTGTCTGTGTGTGTGTGTGTGAGAGCACGTGCGAGTGTGTGTGAGAGCACGTGCGAGTGTGTGTGAGAGCACGTGCGAGTGTCTGTGTGTGTGTGAGAGCACGTGCGAGTGTGTGTGTGAGAGTACGTGTGAGTGTGTGAGCAGTGTCTGCGTGTGAGAGCACGTGCGAGTGTGTGTCTGTGTGTGTGAGAGCACGTGCGAGTGTGTGTCTGTGTGTGTGAGAGTACG
This sequence comes from Atractosteus spatula, assembly GCF_055471065.1. Lineage (NCBI taxonomy): Eukaryota > Metazoa > Chordata > Actinopteri > Semionotiformes > Lepisosteidae > Atractosteus > Atractosteus spatula. Next base: position 5,745,287 of record NC_142730.1, on the reverse strand, counting down.
TGTGAGTGTGTGAGCAGTGTCTGCGTGTGAGAGCACATGCGAGTGTGTGTCTGTGTGTGTGAGAGCACGTGCGAGTGTGTGTCTGTGTGTGTGAGAGCACGTGCGAGTGTGTGACTGTGTGTGTGAGAGAGCACGTGCGAGTGTGCGTCTGCGTGTGTGAGAGAGCACGTGCGAGTGTGCGTCTGCGTGTGAGAGCACGTGCGAGTGTGCGTCTGCGTGTGAGAGCACGTGCGAGTGTGCGTCTGCGTGTGAGAGCACGTGCGAGTGTGTGACTGTGTGTGTGAGAGAGCACGTGCGAGTGTGTGACTGCGTGTGTGAGAGAGCACGTGTGAGTGTGCGTCTGCGTGTGAGAGCACGTGTGAGTGTGCGTCTGCGTGTGAGAGCACGTGTGAGTGTGCGTCTGCGTGTGAGAGCACGTGTGAGTGTGCGTCTGCGTGTGAGAGCACGTGTGAGTGTGTGACTGTGTGTGTGAGAGAGCACGTGCGAGTGTGCGTCTGCGTGTGAGAGCACGTGTGAGTGTGCGTCTGCGTGTGAGAGCACGTGTGAGTGTGCGTCTGCGTGTGAGAGCACGTGTGAGTGTGTGTCTGCGTGTGAGAGCACGTGTGAGTGTGTGACTGTGTGTGTGAGAGAGCACGTGCGAGTGTGCGTCTGCGTGTGAGAGCACGTGTGAGTGTGTGACTGCGTGTGAGAGCACGTGTGAGTGTGTGTCTGCGTGTGAGAGCACGTGTGAGTGTGTGACTGTGTGTGTGAGAGAGCACGTGCGAGTGTGCGTCTGCGTGTGAGAGCACGTGTGAGTGTGTGAGCGCGTGAGCTCCACCTCTGGCGTTTGCGCGGCAGGCTGTTGTTCTTGATCAGCAGGGCCTTGATGTGCTCGGCCAGCAGGTCGTCATGCTTGGCTGCCCAGTGCCGCAGGATGCTGGTGGTGAACTGGTCCTCGGGGTGACACGGCCGGCTCAGCACCATCTTCACCATCTCCTCACTGGGCCTGAGGAGGACAGGTCAGCACACTCACTCAGGACAGGTGTCCGACACTCACAGCGGTCAGCACACTCGCTCAGGACAGGTCTCTCTCACAGCGGTCAGCACACTCGCTCAGGACAGGTCTCTCTCACAGCGGTCAGCACACTCGCTCAGGACAGGTGTCCGACACTCACAGCGGTCAGCACACTCGCTCAGGACAGGTCTCTCTCACAGCGGTCAGCACACTCGCTCAGGACAGGTGTCCGACACTCACAGAGGTCAGCACACTCGCTCGGGACAGGTCTCTCTCACAGCGGTCAGCACACTCGCTCGGGACAGGCGTCTCTCACAGCGGTCAGCACACTCGCTCGGGACAGGTGTCCGACACTCACAGAGGTCAGCACACTCGCTCAGGACAGGCGTCCGACACTCACAGCGGTCAGCACACTCGCTCGGGACAGGTCTCTCTCACAGCGGTCAGCACACTCGCTCGGGACAGGCGTCTCTCACAGCGGTCAGCACACTCGCTCGGGACAGGTCTCTCTCACAGCGGTCAGCACACTCGCTCAGGACAGGTGTCCGACACTCACAGCGGTCAGCACACTCGCTCAGGACAGGTCTCTCTCACAGCGGTCAGCACACTCGCTCAGGACAGGTGTCCGACACTCACAGCGGTCAGCACACTCGCTCAGGACAGGTCTCTCTCACAGCGGTCAGCACACTCGCTCGGGACAGGTCTCTCTCACAGCGGTCAGCACACTTGCTCAGGACAGGTGTCCGACACTCACAGAGGTCAGCACACTCGCTCGGGACAGGTCTCTCTCACAGCGGTCAGCACACTCGCTCAGGACAGGTGTCCGACACTCACAGAGGTCAGCACACTCGCTCAGGACAGGTCTCTCTCACAGCGGTCAGCCCACTCGCTCAGGACAGGTCTCTCTCACAGCGGTCAGCACACTCGCTCAGGACAGGCGTCTCTCACAGCGGTCAGCACACTCGCTCAGGACAGGTGTCCGACACTCACAGAGGTCAGCACACTCGCTCAGGACAGGTCTCTCTCACAGCGGTCAGCCCACTCGCTCAGGACAGGTCTCTCTCACAGCGGTCAGCACACTCGCCCAGGACAGGTGGACAGACGGACAGAGCGATGGCTGGTCACTCACTTCTCTCGGCGCAGCTGCAGCAGCAGGCAGGACAGAGCTTCAGGGTGCTCTGCAAGAGCAGGGACAGCAGACATCAGCAGGTGTAGACTGAGACAGCACAGTGTGGGGTACAATGCTGTATGTGGGGCACAATACAGTGTAGTGGGGTACAGGACAGTGGAATGAGACACTGTACTCTGTGTAGTGGGGTACAGGACAGTGGAATGGGGGTACTGTACTCTGAGTAGTGGGGTACAGGACAGTGGAATGAGACGCTGTACTCTGTGTAGTGGGGTACAGGACAGTGGAATGGGGGTACTGTACTCTGAGTAGTGGGGTACAGGACAGTGGAATGAGACGCTGTACTCTGTGTAGTGGGGTACAGGACAGTGGAATGGGGTACAGTGCACAGAGCTGTTACCCTTGTACTTGAGGTGCTGCAGGATGGGGATGATGGTCTCCAGGGGGATGCTGTGAGCCAGGAAGAGCTGCCAGGTGCTGTACTGCTCAAAGGTCTCCCACTCCAGGGACTGGACTGCAAAACACACACACAGCTCCTCAGCACACAGACACTGGAGTGTACAACACACACACACAGCTCCTCAGCACACAGAGACTGGAGTGTACAACACACACACAGCTCCTCAGCACACAGAGACTGGAGTGTACAACACACACACACAGCTCCTCAGCACACAGAGACTGGAGTGTACAACACACACACACAGCTCCTCAGCACACAGAGACTGGAGTGTACAACACACACACACAGCTTCTCAGCACACACAGACTGGAGTGAACAACACACACACACACCCAGGTGCAGGACTGCTCTCTGTGACACACCCCCACCCAGGTGCTCAGTCCCTCTCACGCGGGCGGCGACAGACTCACTGAGGATGTTGAGCACAGAGTCCTTCCGAAACATCACCAGGTTGCCCATCATCACGTGGCACATGAGCTCCTGCAGCTGGGAGAGGAGGCAGGGAAGGAGAGTTACAGGCTGCTTGAGGGAGACCCGTGGGAGGGAAGCACCCTCGCACCCGGGTGCGACCGCGGCAGAGCCGGACACTCACCTGCGTGGAGTCGATGACGGCCACGATCATGTTCAGGAGCTCAGAGCTGCGCAGAGTTTCATCCGGGAACTGTGGGAGACAGAGAGGCACACACTGGCAGGACTCACGAGGACTGAACTGACAGACACAGACAGACAGGGGGCAGACTTGCTGCAGACAGACAGGCAGGGGGCAGGCAGGGGGCAGGCAGGGGGCAGACTCGCTGCAGACAGACAGACAGACAGACAGACAGACAGGGGGCAGCCTCGCTGCAGACAGACAGACAGACAGACAGACAGACAGACAGACAGACAGACAGACAGACAGACAGACAGACAGACAGACAGACAGACAGACAGACAGACAGACAGACCTCGCTGTAGATGGAGGGGGTGAGGTAACACAGCAGTCGAATGTCGTCCTCCTGGCAGGCCTTCATGTCCATCATCAGGCAGGTGTGCAGGTCTCCCAGCGCAGTGGCCTGAGCGAAGGACTCGTACAGACTCATCCGCCCGACCGCGGCCTTGCTGCGGGGAGAGAGGACCCATACCGCCTCAGAACCCGGCTCAGACCCGGACCGGACGGGGAGGGAGGGCTGTGGGCAGGGGGTGGACGTGAGCGGAGCTGACTGCGCTGACCTGGCTTTGAGGTAGTACAGCAGGTGGTAGCCGATCTTGGGCTGTTTCTGGTACAGCTCGGCCAGCATGTCCAGCAGCACGGAGAAGCCGCTGTTGTCCTCCTGCATCTGACACAGGTTCCTGAGGGCCACAGCAGTGCAGACATGGGGGGTTACAGCATAACCTGGGACCCTGCCAGCCCAACAATTAACTCATTAACACAGGGCTCACCTGAAAATGAGACAGACAGGCTTGCACACCGACTCCTCCAGAGACCTGCAGACCGCCAGAGAGACAGACAGGTTATAGTCAGAGAGAGACCAAGGGGCAGCGCGACAGAGAGAGCAAGACAACAAGAGGGACAGAGAGAGAGAGAGAGAGAGAGAGAGAGAGAGAGAGAGACAGACAGACAGACAGACAGACAGACAGACAGACAGACAGCAGGCCAGAGAGAGAGAGAGAGACAGACAGCAGGCCAGAGAGAGAGAGAGAGACAGACAGCAGGCCAGAGAGAGAGAGAGAGACAGACAGACAGACAGACAGACAGACAGACAGACAGACAGACAGACAGACAGACAGACAGCAGGCCAGAGAGAGAGACAGGAAGGCAGCAGGCCAGAGAGAGAGAGAGGAAGGCAGCAGGCCAGAGAGAGAGAGAGGAAGGCAGCAGCCCAGACAGACAGACAGACAGACAGACAGACAGACAGACAGACAGACAGACAGACAGACAGGCTGCAGGTCAGAGAGAGACAGACAGGCTGCAGGTCAGAGAGAGACAGACAGGCAGGCAGGAAGGCTGCAGGTCAGTGAGAGACAGACAGGCAGGCAGGAAGGCTGCAGGTCAGTGAGAGAGACAGATGAGCACAGACAGACTCACTCCTCAGTGATCTCCTCTGGCAGGACGTCTCCCCTGAAGTGCCCCTTAAACAGCTCAGCCAGGCAGGAGGCCAGAGCGGACATCTGCTCCGAGTCAAAATCCTCCTGGGACAGCGAGAGGGCGGGAGAGAGAACGACAGTCGATCTTGCAGTGAAAGATCTCGACCAGCATCGCGACTATGAACCTGCCTGCCCAGCACCCTCTCATGGGACGACCCACAGCAGATCCGCCAACGCATGCAGACCGCCGGACCGGAGCGCCCAAGAGCCACTCACCTCCAGAATCAGGTCCACAATCTCCTGCATCACCTCACACTGCGCCTCCGTGTCACTGGCGGGAGAAGGGAAGAGAGATCATTGAACCGCGCGGATAGAAGGCAGCGCCACAGGCCGAGCGGCTCCGCCTCTGTGGTGCTGGAAGAGAGAGGGAAAGAGTGATCCCGGGAGACAGACAGAAGAGGAGAGGGGGGCCGTGCATTATGTGATCTCCTGTCCCAGCCTGAGGAACAGACAGTGAGCCTGTCTCCCAATAATAATAATACAGTGTGTGATCTCCTGTCCCAGCCTGAGGAACAGTGAGCCTGTCTCCCAATAATAATAATACAGTGTGTGATCTCCTGTCCCAGCCTGAGGAACAGTGAGCCTGTCTCTCAATAATAATAATACAGTGTGTGATCTCCTGTCCCAGCCTGAGGAACAGACAGTGAGCCTGTCTCCCAATAATAATAATACAGTGTGTGATCTCCTGTCCCAGCCTGAGGAACAGACAGTGAGCCTGTCTCTCAATAATAATAATACAGTGTGTGATCTCCTGTCCCAGCCTGAGGAACAGACAGTGAGCCTGTCTCTCAATAATAATAATACAGTGTGTGATCTCCTGTCCCAGCCTGAGGAACAGTGAGCCTGTCTCCCAATAATAATAATACAGTGTGTGATCTCCTGTCCCAGCCTGAGGAACAGTGAGCCTGTCTCTCAATAATAATAATACAGTGTGTGATCTCCTGTCCCAGCCTGAGGAACAGACAGTGAGCCTGTCTCTCAATAATAATAATACAGTGTGTGATCTCCTGTCCCAGCCTGAGGAACAGACACTGAGCCTGTCTCTCAATAATAATAATACAGTGTGTGATCTCCTGTCCCAGCCAGAGGAAGTAATTCACTGGTCATGCCAATAAAGCTGTTTGAATTGAGATGAGTGGAAACAGTTCAAGGAGAGAGGGAGGGCCAGGTAGGTGGAGTTAGGAGCCCCTTCTTTTACCTTCCTTTCTGTAGCTGCAGGACCTTCTCCTTCAATGTCTCGTCCAATTGGTCCACATAGGGCGTGATGTCAGCAGGCTCCTCAATGACAGCCTCTTTGATTGGGTGGAACCGGAACTCGCGCTTTTTTCCTGGAGAAGCAAAGTCAAAGCCAGACTGCTCTTACTGTGGGTGAGGGTTTTCAATGTAAGTATTCAGCTTTGGATTGACTGTGAAGCAATGCTTAAAAAGTCATTAATGAATTTGAAGAGACAAAGGGGGGTGAACTCAGACATCAACAGCTGCTGCAGTGTCTGGTACAGAAGGGCCTCAGAGCTCAGAAGTCACACTCGCAGGACAGACTAACACACTCAGTGGGGACACAGGAGTCTCCCTGTGTAACAGCCCTGTGCTTTTACCACTGGACCAGCTGTCCTCCTGGTGTAACAGCGCTGTGCTTTAACCACTGGACCAGCTGTCCTCCTGGTGTAACAGCCCTGGGCCTTGACCACTGGACCAGCTGTCCTCCTGGTTTAACAGCCCTGGACCTTAACCACTGGATTAGAATTCAGTTTCTATTTAATGTACTTTCAAAGCAATTGTGCTCTGAATTCAGTGCAAATGCAATGTGAATCCAATGCGAATGCAATGTGAATCCAGAGGGAACCGGTGTGAATTCAGAGCGAAGGAGCCCGCCTTGCTTTCCCTACCCTTGTTGTTGAGCTCCTCCTCGTCATCGCTGAAGGCGGCCTCCGTGTTGTCATAGCAACCATCCTCTTTGTCTGACACGTGGTTTTCCATCTCCAGGGAAACGGACTCGTCCATCTTCACTGCTTAACGAGGAGAACGAGAGGATGGAGAGATCGTTAAAGAGCTCAACACTGAAGACGACATCAGAAAAGGTCTTCCTACTTGGGAGATCGAGGCACCTGATTAAGTTATAAAGAGTTCTTCATTACTTAACCGAGCTGCTAATTGTGCTAATCATCTCATTTTACAGCTAAAGAGGCCCATCACCTTGTACAATAAACTTCCCAGGTGTAAACTACTAACGCACGTTTACTGTGTTTTTAATGTCTAAAAGCTAACTCGGCAATTAGCAGTTTAGGTAGCTAACAGAGCTGAGCAGCAGGGATACCCCTAGTTGGGGGAGACACACACCCTGCAGGAGAAGAGCCTCACCTTCCACAGGGGGGGAGGGCGAGCTGCAGAATTCGGGGAAGCGGTCCCTCAGCATGGCCCTCAGCTCCCGGTCCAGTTTGGGGTTGTCGAACAGGGGCGCCAGGTGACTGCAAGAGAGAGTTGAGGTGAGGCAGACACACAGACTGTGAAAACACTCCGGGAGAGGTGCCACACGGACATGGCGCAGCAGTCTCATCGGCCGATCTGCTGCAGAGATCCTGAGCTCAAGCTTTCTACCTGCAGCTTCTGGCAGCCAGCAGAAAACCTGGAGTGGATCAGACTGCTGTGCACTGGGAGTCTGAGTGACAGCACTGTAAAACCTGGAGTGGATCAGACTGCTGTGCACTGGGAGTCTGACTGACAGCACTGTAAAACCTGGAGCGGATCAGACTGCTGTGCACTGGGAGTCTGACTGCACTGTAAAACCTAGAGTGGATCAGACTGCTGTGCACTGGTAGAGAGGGGTGTGCTCACTTACGCCAGGACTCTCTTCTCCATGATGAAGGTGAGCGAGTTGAAGACGCCCTGGCGGACGTGTACCTCGAGGGGGGGGTAGAAGTTGGGGATGATCTGATGGAGAGAAAGAGGGAGACTCGTTACAATCATAATCAACACCCCCACAGGCCACTGTGTGATAATCTGTTACAGGAGTAGAAAATACAACTTTGCACATGTCTAGAACCAGATCAGCTCCAAACCTACTCTGGAAGGCCTGGCTTGGCCCGGTTGTGATAATAAAGGATCATGCTCTTATTGGACCGGGTGACATGACATTGTGACCTGGCCCAGACTGGACCGGCGATGTCTGGACTGTACGGTTACAGTGTGACCCAGACTGGACCGGCGATGTCTGGACTGTAGGGCTACAGTGTGACCCGGCCCAGACTGGACCGGCGATCTCTGGAGTGTAGGGTTACAGTGTGACCCAGACTGGACCGGTGATCTCTGGGCTGTAGGGTTACAGTGTGACCCAGACTGGACCGGTGATCTCTGGACTGTAGGGTTACAGTGTGACCCAGACTGGACCGGTGATCTCTGGACTGTAGGGTTACAGTGTGACCCAGACTGGACCAGCGATCTCTGGACTGTAGGGTTACAGTGTGACCCAGACTGGACCGGTGATCTCTGGGCTGTAGGGTTACAGTGTGACCCGGCCCAGACTGGACCGGTGATCTCTGGGCTGTAGGGTTACAATGTGACCTGGCCCAGACTGGACCAGCGATCTCTGGGCTGTAGGGTTACAGTGTGACCCAGACTGGACCAGTGATCTCTGGGCTGTAGGGTTACAGTGTGACCCAGACTGGACCAGTGATCTCTGGACTGTAGGGTTACAGTGTGACCCAAACTGGACCGGTGATCTCTGGGCTGTAGGGTTACAGTGTGACCCAGACTGGACCTGCGATCTCTCACCCGGCACATGAAGTCCAGCAGTGTGGCAGTGATGGCGGGGTGTGGCTTCATGGAATGATGCATCACCAGAATAGCAGGCTCTGAGGACACAGAGAGACATGGTCGGTCACACCCTGGCGCGCTCTTCCAACCCCTCTCGCCGACACACGCACTGCTGCACCCGTACAATAACACTATAACAACACCCTCTTCCTCCTCACACTCTCCCCCCTGCACACTTCCTGTTGCCCCTCTCCCCCCACCGTATTCCCGCCCCCCTGGCCCTCCAGCTCTCCTCCCTCCCTCACCGATGTTCATGATGCTGTCTTTCTCCGGGTTGAAGAACAGCCAGTCGTAGAACAGCGCCAGCTTGGCGTTGGACGCGGCCACGTTCGACTGGAACAGAAACACACAGGAGTTACTCCAGACCGCGGAGCAGCGGGATTTAACTGCAGTGTCCAGACCTCAGAGGCTCAGGAAGGGGACAGTACGAGGACAGGCCGCAGCGATCTGGACAGACCTCAGAGGCTCAGGAAGGGGACAGTACGAGGACAGGCCGCAGCGATCTGGACAGAGCTCAGAGGCTCAGGAAGGGGACAGTACGAGGACAGGCCGCAGCGATCTGGACTGACCTCGGAGGCTCAGGAAGGGGACAGTAAGAGGACAGGCTGCTGCGATCTGGACTGACCTCAGAGGCTCAGGAAGGGGACAGTAAGAGGACAGGCCGCAGCGATCTGGACAGACCTCAGAGGCTCAGACAGTAAGAGGACAGGCTGCAGCGATCTGGACAGACCTTGGAGGCTCAGGAAGGGGACAGTAAGAGGACAGGCTGCTGCGATCTGGACAGAGCTCAGAGGCTCAGGAAGGGGACAGTAAGAGGACAGGCCGCAGCGATCTGGACAGACCTCAGAGGCTCAGACAGTAAGAGGACAGGCTGCAGCGATCTGGACAGACCTCAGAGGCTCAGGAAGGGAGTACGGAGGAAAACCTAGCTGCTGCTATAAGTGACTCCGGAGGACCAGTAAGGAGCACTATTCCCTCTGGACCAGAATTTGCTCTCCTGGGCCCCAGCATGCTGTAGGAGGGGCCGTCCTTCAGGGGGCACCTGAAATCGAGGTCATTATCCTGAAAGAGCAGGGGTGCCAACCCTGCGGTCCATGTTCAATTCGGGCTCCAGCAGCGGAGCTCCACTGAGCAAAGCTCTGAATGTAAATATGATCGACTATTCCTGAGAAAACAGCAGGCACAGCGGTCATCAGGTATATCCTCCTCCATGGGCCTTTTCACATCTTAAAGCAGTACAACATGGAACCATAATGTATTTAACTGGGTTATTTGCCACTGATCGACACAAAACGCTCTTTGCTGTCAAAGCGAGAACAATATTCTACAGATCCTGCTACATCTCAGGCCAACGCGAACGGGCTCAGTGTGGAGGAAGGTACCTCCTACCTGGGAACAGGTACTGCCCAGCCCAGGCCTCCCTTACCGTGCAGGTGGTGAGCAGCCAGCCGATGATGGCCCAGCGGGGCAGGATGTCGGAGCTCAGGACCTCGTTGGAGGGGTGCACCACGCCACAGATGTACCGGATCAGGTCACAGCGCAGGGACTGGCTGTCCGCCGTCGACAGGTACTGGCGCTGGAACCAGTCCTGGTAGCGTTTCTGCTGCCCGAAGCGGACCTGAGAGGGAGAGAACAGGGCTATTAACACACAGCGACTGACTCTACAGCACTACAGGCTGGGCTAGAGAGAGAGATAGAGAGTGGGGCTCTTAACACACACAGCGACTGACTCTACAGCACTACAGGCTGGGCTAGAGAGAGACAGAGGGAGAGAAGGAGAAAGAGGGACAGAGGAACAGAGATGATGGATCGTTCAGTACACCCCAATGAACACAAACTGCTCAGTGCCAGGGTGCGAGTGTGTGTGGGAGTCAGTACCCGAGAGGTCATGAACAGCAGTTTGGTCTCCATGTCCGGAGTGAGGCGGCACGCCAGGAACTTCCGCGACGTGCGAGAGGTCAGGAGCTGCAGCACACCTGGGCAGGGAGAGAGAGAGAGGGAGGGAAGGTTGATGACCACAGCTGACAGAGAGGCCTGTGGACTGGGAGCTCAGGGGACAGACAGAGAGGCCTGTGGACTGGGGGCTCAGGGGACAGACAGACAGACAGACAGACAGACAGACAGACAGACAGACAGACAGACAGACAGACAGACAGACAGACAGACAGACAGACAGACAGACAGACAGACAGACAGACAGACAGACAGACAGACAGACAGACAGACAGACAGACAGACAGACAGACAGACAGACAGACAGACAGACAGACAGACAGACAGACAGACAGACAGACAGACAGACAGACAGACAGACAGACAGACAGACAGACAGACAGACAGACAGACAGACAGACAGACAGACAGACAGACAGACAGACAGACAGACAGACAGACAGACAGACAGACAGACAGACAGACAGACAGACAGACAGACAGACAGACAGACAGACAGACAGACAGACAGACAGACAGACAGACAGACAGACAGACAGACAGACAGACAGACAGACAGACAGACAGACAGACAGACAGACAGACAGACAGACAGACAGACAGACAGACAGACAGACAGACAGACAGACAGACAGACAGACAGACAGACAGACAGACAGACAGACAGACAGACAGACAGACAGACAGACAGACAGACAGACAGACAGACAGACAGACAGACAGACAGACAGACAGACAGACAGACAGACAGACAGACAGACAGACAGACAGACAGACAGACAGACAGACAGACAGACAGACAGACAGACAGACAGACAGACAGACAGACAGACAGACAGACAGACAGACAGACAGACAGACAGACAGACCTGTGAACTGGGGGCTCAGGCCCTGGGGGTTGTGCAGCAGGTCTCTCCACAGCAGCTCCATCTCCGGGATGCGAGCCACGTTCTGCAGCAGGCGGACCAGGTCTCTCCCGATGATGAAGCAGTCCATGAACTGGGCCAGAGACAGTGCAAGAACAGCCTACACTCAGAGCCCGGTTCTGTTCCCCAGCCCACAGAACCTGACGCCCTCTCTCTCCATGCACCTGCCTCCCCCTTCCTCCTCTCCCTCCCCTCCTTTTCTCTCCCTCCTCTTCCTCCTCTCCCTCTCCTCCCTCCTTCTCTCTCCCTCCCCTCCTCACCTTTTCTCTCAGCAGCCCGATGCAGAAGTCCACCTCTCTCTGCCGCAGTGCCAGCAGTGGCGGGCTGCCATGGTGATCCACGATCAGGCGCAGGTAGGTGTAGACGGACATGGCAATCAGCATGCTGCTCTTCATCACCCACTCCCTGAGTGTGGACACGGTGCACATTACACCCTGCACCCCAGTCCTCTCCAATGCACGCACCCTTCCTCTCCCCGCCGTCCCCAGTGTAGAAACACCCCCCCCCCCACCCCACTGTCCCCAAGTGTACCTCTGTTCCACCAGTATGTCCAGGACATTCTCAGCCAGCCAGATGTTCTTGTTGGAGATGTCCCCTCCTGAAAAGACAGACAGGGTGAATACAGATCTGCGGTCCTGTGTGATCCGCCGCCTGGAGAGACGGGGACCCCCCCTCCAGACTGACCTGCGATCTGCTTCATGAGCGTCATGCAGACGCCGTCAGCGCCCATCACCCCGCTCTTCACCAGCTCTCGAACCAGCCACACCAGCTGCAGGGAGAGAGAAGACGGCTTCAATCGCTCAGAGAGCAGCTCAGAGTCCGACAGGCGACAGAGGAAGAGAGGAACTGGAATGCTACAGAACCCTAAACAGACAATACGCACTAGCCGAAAATCTGACCAGGGTAAGAAACAGCAAGGAGAAACAGACCCTGACGAAGTACAGGCTCAGTGACCACAGCCTGGCCATAGAAACTGGGCGACACAGGCAGACCTGGCTGCCCAGAGAGGACAGGCTGTGCTCCCACTGCCAGCAGGGAGAAATAGACACAGGGGTGCACTTCCTACTGCACTGTGACAGATACTCTGGGATTAGGGAAACATTCTTCCCTAAATTCAGAAATCTAATCCCAGAGTTCCCACACCTGCCAGAATCACAACGGGTCCCAATCCTACTGGGAGAGGGAGGAGGGAACTCAGTTGGACTGGCAGCCCAGTATGCGATCTCATGTCACAGCCTGAGTAACAGTGAGCCTGTCTCCCAGTAATGCTCCATATGTTTATAGGATGTGTCTGTATTTATACTGTACATGTCTGTAGATGTTGTGTTAATTGTATATGCTCTGGCAACAGTGAAATTCATTGCTCATGCCAATAAAGCTTCTTGAATTAATTTAAACTGAAACAGACAGGTGACAGACAGAGAGAGCGACAGGTGTACCTGAGTGCGACAGATGTCCTGCAGTTTGAGGAATTTCTCCATCAGGATCTGGTTGATCTTCATCAGAACGATGTTCATCCCGTCTCTGTTGACCAGCGTCAGGTCTCTGTAACACTGTGGGGGGAGGGACAGAGAGGCAGTGACTCACACAGCCGCACCTGCACGGATACACACACAGGACTGGGAGAGGACAGAGACGGTGACCCCACCAGGGCGGCGCCATACCCTCTGAGCCTGCGTTGGCTCTGTGAGCAGTAGAGTGAACAGGCCCAGACACACCTCCTCATGCTGCTGGGACCCCTTGCACACCTGAGAGAGAGAGACAGCTCAGAGTCTCGCATCCGCACAGGTTATAACACCGTACATACTCTGATGAAGCGCAGCACAGTGGAATAGTGCAATATAATACCAGATAGGTCACTACACTACAGATTAGTTCAGTAGTTTAGCTCAGCATAGTACAGTCCAGTACAGTTCAGGACAGCTTAAAGATGGTGTTGTATAGTCCAGTACAGTATAGTTCTGCACAGTGTAGTATAAGTACAGTTGTGAGAAAAAGTTTGTGAACCCTTTGGAATTATCTGGATTTCTGCACGTATGGCTCCTTAAATGAGATCTGATCTTCATTTAAGTCATAAAAATAAATAAGGACAGTCTTATTTAACAAACAACACACACAACATTTTACATTACCATATCTTTATTGAACAAATGGTTTAGACAATCAAGGTCATTGATGGGAAAAGTATGTGAACCTCTAGGATAGTGACATCTTGAAAAGAGGGTAACTGGAGTCAGGCGTGGGTTCGACCTGCCCTGCCGTATAAAAAGATCACACACTTCTGGTTACCTGCTCTTCACAACAGTATTCTGTTGAAGTGCAATATGACCTGATCAAAACAGATTTCAGCGGACCTCAGAAGAAAAGCTGTTGAAGCTCATGAGACTGGAAAGGGTTACAAAAGGTTTTCTGAAGTCTTGGCCTCCATCAGTGCACAGTCAGACAGAGAGCTTACGAGTGGAAGAAAGTCAGCACCGCCGCTACTCTCACCAGGAGTGGGCGTCCTACAAAGATCAGAGCAAGGGCACGCCGTACACTCCTCAAACAGGTGACAAACAACCCTAGGATGACAGCTAAGAATCTGCAGGCATCTCTTGCACTTGATAATGTCAGATCACATTTTAGGAGCCATTCATGCAGAAATCCAGATAATTCCTAAGGGTTCACAAACTTTTTCTCACAACTGTAATACAAGCAGGGAGCTGTGTCAGCAAGCAAAGGCTGCAAAGGAACAGGTAAAGGTTTATTCCAGGCTGAAAAGAGAAGAAAAAGAAACAACATTTCGGTTGTGTGACAGCTGAAGAAGGCCTAAATGTTGCGTTTCTCTTCTTCTCTTTTCAGCATGAAATAAACCTTCACAGTGTAGTATAGCCCAACACAGATTAGTACACTTCAGCACACTTCAGTACAGCACACTGCACTACTCTTCAGCACACTTCAGCACAGTGCAGCAGGCTACAGTAAAGTGCAGAACACTTCTGCACAGTGCAGCAGGCTACAGTAAAGTGCAGCACACTTCTGCACAGTGCAGCAGGCTACAGTAAAGTGCAGCACACTTCTGCACAGTGCAGCAGGCTACAGTAAAGTGCAGCAGGCTACAGTAAAGTGCAGCACACTTCAGCACAGTGCAGAAGGCTACAGTGAAGTGCAGAAGGCTACAGTGAAGTGCAGAACACTTCTACACAGTGCAGCAGGCTACAGTAAAGTGCAGAACACTTCAGCACAGTGCAGAAGGCTACAGTGAAGTGCAGAACACTTCTACACAGTGCAGCAGGCTACAGTAAAGTGCAGCACACTTCAGCACAGTCCAGCAGGCTACAGTAAAGTGCAGCACACTTCAGCACAGTCCAGCAGGCTACAGTAAAGTGCAGCAGGCTACAGTAAAGTGCAGCACACTTCAGCACAGTGCAGCAGGCTACAGTAAAGTGCAGCACACTTCAGCACAGTGCAGCAGGCTACAGTCAAGTGCAGCACACTTCAGCACAGTGCAGCAGGCTACAGTCAAGTGCAGCACACTTCAGCACAGTGCAGTAGACTACAGGTTGGCCCAGCTCGACAGAGACTCACGTGAGCAGTAAGCGCGTCGTTGGCCTCTCGCTCCGACAGCCCGCTGATCATGGACGTCACAATCCCGACACACCTGTCCAACCGCTGGTGCACAGACACACCGGAGAGATCGGACACAGGCGTAAACACACAATCAAAACAACAGTCATTAGGTTACAGATGTCAACATCATTATCGCTGTACATCAATATTTTACTAAAAAAATCCATTAATTTTCAAACCTAATCTAATTCAGGGTCATGGGGAAGCCGGAGTCTATCCCAGCAAACAACGGGGCACAAGGCAGGGTACACCCTGGGCAGGACACCCGTTCATCATAGGGCAGACAGACACGCACACCAGGGCCAATCTCCCCAGGAACCAATTAGCCAACCAGCACGTCTCTGGACTGTGGGAGGAAACTGGAGCACCCAGAGGAAGCCCACGCAAACACAGGGAGAACATACAAACTCCATACAGATGGCAGCCCAGGAACTGAACCCAGAGCCCCAGTTCCAAAGTGCCACATGCACTAGAAAGAGAGTGCTACAAAAATAAGCAAGGGGGAACCAGCTAATGCATTACTGTAGACTGGATAGAGTACATCCCAATCCACTGCTGATAACCCAGTCCAGGATTTACAGTCTGCCAGAATCCCAGGATTCTGCAGTCTGTTCCACTCCAGGCTTGGGATCTAGAGGGGTGCAGACTCCCGAGTACTGCGACTTTGACAACCCTGCAAAACCCGGAGTGGATCAGCCAGCTGTGCACTAGGTATCCTACAGACACCCCTGTAAAAACCGGAGCGGATCAGAGCGGGGGTCAGGTTTATTTCTGTGTCCGATTCACCGAGCTGTCACACGAAGGTCTATCCGGACGGAACGAGCGCTAGGGCCTTCATCACAAAGAGAAACCGGGCGCACTGCCTTCTGACCGCCCGCATAACCCGGAGCAGCTGCAACCAGCTCCCCCGCAAGAAAGCTCAGCACGGCGGGGCGGATGTACACGAGCACCCCGCATGTGTGAAGAGGGTCTGTTTCGATCCCCGAATAAAGACTACAGCGCTATAGCTGCTGCTGTCTTACAGATCTTCAAGTCGACCTCGCTGAGCGCGCTTTCGGGGTGCATTTCACAGAGGTGGTGGTGTGGGGGGGGGGTCGTCTCACCTCTTCCAGCTCGTCTTTCGCGTCCAGACTGGTGGACACCAGCAGGCGACCCTGAGGTCTCCCTTTCGCGGCAGGCGGCTCCATCTTCGCCCGCCTCGCAGCCTGCCTGGCCCCAGCGAAGGTGGAGGGCGGCTTTCGCTTCTGTGTTTCTTTACTTCCAGCTGGGTGTATTTTCCCCGGTCCCGTGTGTGTACCTGCGTACGACTCGCTCTCGCTACACCGGGCTCGGTGTTTATAAACAGGATACGGACAGCGGCCACCGCACCTGAACTGCCAGACTTCCGGAAGGCATGCTGACCTACAGGAAGCAGTCGCTTTGCCCACAGCGAGGGGGGTGGGGTTTGAGGGCCGTGCTGCATCAGCTCTAGCCAATCGCAGATGACATTGAGGTGATTGACAGCAAAATTACCCATAGGAAGGTGAGAGGTGCCGGGACGAAATAAAGACAGATAGGAGGGTTATCCAATCGGAGACGGAATTTTGTAATGACTGACAGTATGTAATCCAGTAAGAATTGGGCAGCAAGTCGCCAACACCCAGGGCTGAGTGATTGTTAAAATTGTTTTAAGTGTGGTGTCCTGAATCTCACGGTCAACACAGAACGGTCTTTTATTTTTAAATCTGCGTTATGCGTACTTACGGAGCTGTTTTTTTTTTTAAAAGCAATAACGCAGCACACATAAAGGAGGTCTCAGAACATTTTGTAGGAGAACAATGTTAGAATGATCTCTAAATCTGAGTGCACTGGAGATCAGGGGGAGAAAGAGAGAGAAGGTCCCAGGTTTAAATGCAGTTCCACGCCGCTGGCACTCCTCACGTCCTCTGGGGGGGTCTCGAGGAGCTCTCTGGGCTGAGTGTCGATGTCCTCTGCAGCCCGACCACAGAAGGAAGCTTCCTGCTCTCTGTGGCCTCTCGCTACAGGAGTCACTGGCTCAGTCCAGAAACGGCACCCTGGTCAGCTGGGCCGCACACTGCACCTGTACAACCACCTGCAGTCTGACGCGCAGCAGATCTTCAGTCTACTGGGACTGTTTCCTGCCGCAGAAGGCTACCCCTCAACTTCAGTTCAATTTTCACAACTGTACAGATTCAGCCTCTTTGGTCTGAGAGATAATCCTTTTCATGAAGGCAAGGAGGCACAGGGTTTCAGTTTGTGGCTATCAGCGCACCAAGGAGTGTGCCAGTGCAAGAGAACGAGTCCTTATACCTCATCTCTATACTCTTCACACTGATGTACAAACACACTGAAACACTACACACTGACACGCACATAGTGACACGCACACTGATATACAAACACACTGATGTACAGGGAGATCAGTGTGACTGTACAAGCCCATATACCTCATCTTTATACACCACACACTGGTCCAGTCTGGGCCAGGTCACACTGTAACCCTACAGTCCAGAAATCACCGGTCCAGTCTGGGCCAGGTCACACTGTAACCCTACAGTCCAGATATCACTGGTTCAGTTTGGGTCACATTGTAACCCTACAGTCCAGAGATCACTGGTCCAGTCTGGGTCACACTGTAACCCTACAGTCCAGAGATCGCCGGTCCAGTATGGGTCACACTGTAACCCTACAGTCCGGAGATCACTGGTCCAGTCTGGGTCACACTGTAACCCTACAGTCCAGAGATCACTGGTCCAGTCTGGGCCGGGTCACACTGTAACCCACAGTCACACAGAAGACATCAACACATACGCACAGTGTAGTAACAGGGAATAAAAAAGACAGAAATTAAACACTTTCCTTTTAAAAGGAGATTTTAAAATGACAGGAGCAGACATTGGTCAGGGCCCAGACAAGGCACTGCTGAGTGTAACATATTTATTAGACATTAACCAGGCTCAGACAGGTGGCATGAATTGCAGCTCAAAACAATATTATATTTTCTCCGATTCCTCTAACCTACTTTGCGAAAAAGCCAAAGCCAGACTACACATTTAGGGAATGCTCTGGCTGAGGGACTCAACCTGCTGGAGTTAAAATTCCTGTGTGAGGAGAAGAAATGGCACATACAACGTAATAGCCACAGGTGACACGATTTGCCATTTAGAAAAAAAAAAGTTTAGTTTTCTGAAACCATTTAAGAAAAAATATTTTTTCCTCCCGGAAAGGAAACCCATTTACAAAACTTCACCAACAATTGTCGGTCATTTCTAAAATTTCCATCTTAAGTGAAAATAATTGCAGCTACTGCATTTGACCACAGAGTGGCGCTGCCACTTGTGAAGTGAAGCAGCACCTTGTCTTTTCAAAGCGCAGTTACATTGTCTCAACACCAGGGAGCGATGTTTGCTCCCTTTTAAGTTTAGGATCCATTGGGCTTCAGCGACCATACGCCAACGCTCTGTGGGGCTGCTGGTCGTTGAATAAAACAGAATTGTGTTTTGGCACTCAATTCGCTGAATAAACCACTCCGAGTGGTTGTGACTAAATACACTGCCGTTTAATGCATACTCAAACAATTTCAAGGTAAGGATCCCATTGAGATAACAGTCTAGCTTTAACAGGACACTTCCTGTTACAAACAGGCACAGGTGCAGTTTCCCGAGCAGCTCCAATCCTAAACCAGAGAGCTCAACCCCCTTCTCTCTCTTGTGCACTGCAGGGCGCTGTATTCAGTGTCCCAGTGCAGCCATCCAGCCAAGCCACGGGAATTCAGTCTGGATAAGGCTGGGAGCCTGGCATGTCACAAGCCCTGGTTCCAGTTAAAACTGGAAGGGCCTTAACTCTTACGATTGCTATCTTGAACCCGGGTCTGCCCCCCATGGTATCTGTGCTCTGGATGTGTGCCATACTTGGCCATTGAAGCCCTCTCACCCAGGCACCCTGATGTGGGGGGTCGATTAGCTTATTGATCAGAACGGGGTTCCCCCCCGTCTCCAGTCCTCTCATTTCCTTGCGTCTTTTCTCAGAGTAACTACTGCAGTTACACGGTTTGTCCAGCAGGCGGGGCTTTCTGAAAAGAGTCCACAGCACCGCTTCAGTGGAGAACCCCCCAGCTCCCAGCTTGTCTGTTCTTGTTGGGGTGGTCTTGCCGATGAACACTGACACAGGAGAGGCCTCGGAGGGCGAGATCTGTACAGTCTTCAAACAGGACGGGGGGGCCGAGCCAGGACTGCGCACTGTGGTGCTCTTGGCTCACAGGCTCTAGCACAGGCTGAAGGCTGTGGGAGTTCACGGGGAGTCTGTGCCAGGGGCAGCACAGGACTGTATGAGCAAGACAGGCTAGATAGTAACAGACAGCGGAAAAGGGTCATGACCTGAACAAATGACCTCAGAAAACCACTGTTACAGTGAATTACCTCCAGGGGGTGCTGTATACCAATTCAAACACCCCCCCCATGCTTCTGAGCACGATGATACAACGCTGAGAACAATGCCTCATTCTCAGCAATGTTTGTCTTTGCTCAGATGTTGCAAGGCTTCGCATTTCTCTGTGTTTAATGAAGGAAAGAGAGATGTCCACCAGGTGGGGCGGTCTGCACAGCCAGGACCCCACCTCGACTTCGGAAACCTGACACAGGGGGGGCTGCTGGGAGGACAGACGCAGGTCTGTGTCCCGTGGGGAATGAACAAGGAAGGGAAGAACAGGATGAAGCAGCAGAGAGAGACAAGAGGGACACATGAATTCTGGAGAGAAAAACCTTAAAAAAAAATCCCAGAGCTGGATATCACAACAGTCTCAGTCCAGGAGTGGGCTGGCCCAGAGTGTGGGGGTCTCCAGGGATTGCGGAGGGGGTGGGAATGCGTCTGTGTGGGGGGATGGGACAGGGCTGAGATCTGGGGGTCCCCCCCTCACCCCTCTGGCCGCCCCTGCTCACACGCCGTTTCTCTCTCCCAGCAGCCAGAAGGTCCTCATCTTCCCTTTCCCCTTCATCTCCACGTCTCCGCGCAGCTCCAGCTCGAACCCGAGGAACTCCTCCAGCACGCTGCGCGTCGCCGCCGACACATGGATCTTCAGCGCTGGAGCGAGAGCCGGCAGGGACACTGAGCACACGTCTCGACCCCACACCGCTGTCTTCAACTGTGCTGTCTGACGGTCTCCCTGGGCTGTACTGCACTGTACCCTGCTTTTACCCTGATCTCACTGGGCTGTACTGCACTGTACTGTGCTTTTACCCTGATCTCACTGGGCTGTACTGCACTCTACTGTGCTTTTACCCTGATCTCACTGGGCTGTACTGCACTGTGCTGTGCTTTTACCCTGATCTCACTGGGCTTTACTGCACTGTACTGTGCTTTTACCCTGATCTCACTGGGCTGTACTGCACTGTACTGTGCTTTTACCCTGATCTCACTGGGCTGTACTGCACTGTACTGTGCTTTTACCCTGATCTCACTGGGCTTTACTGCACTCTACTGTGCTTTTACCCTGATCTCACTGGGCTGTACTGCACTGTGCTGTGCTTTTACCCTGATCTCACTGGGCTTTACTGCACTGTACTGTGCTTTTACCCTGATCTCACTGGGCTGTACTGCACTCTACTGTGCTTTTACCCTGATCTCACTGGGCTGTACTGCACTGTGCTGTGCTTTTACCCTGATCTCACTGGGCCTTACTGCACTGTACTGTGCTTTTACCCTGATCTCACTGGGCTGTACTGCACTGTGCTTTTACCCTGATCTCACTGGGCTGTACTGCACTGTACTGTGCTTTTACCCTGATCTCACTGGGCTGTACTGCACTGTACTGTGCTTTTACCCTGATCTCACTGGGCTGTACTGCACTGTACTGTGCTTTTACCCTGATCTCACTGGGCTGTACTGCACTGTGCTTTTACCCTGATCTCACTGGGCTGTACTGCACTGTGCTTTTACCCTGATCTCACTGGGCTGTACTGCACTGTGCTTTTACCCTGATCTCACTGGGCTGTACTGCAGTGTACTGTGCTTTTACCCTGATCTCACTGGGCTGTACTGCACTGTGCTTTTACCCTGATCTCACTGGGCTGTACTGCACTGTGCTGTGCTTTTACCCTGATCTCACTGGGCTGTACTGCACTGTGCTGTGCTTTTACCCTGATCTCACTGGGCTGTACTGCACTGTGCTGTGCTTTTACCCTGATCTCACTGGGCTGTACTGCACTGTACTGTGCTTTTACCCTGATCTCACTGGGCTGTACTGCACTCTACTGTGCTTTTACCCTGATCTCACTGGGCTGTACTGTACTGTGCTGTGCTTTTACCCTGACCTCACTGGGCTGTACTGCACTGTGCTTTTACCCTGATCTCACTGGGCTGTACTGCACTGTACTGTGCTTTTACCCTGATCTCACTGGGCTGTACTGCACTGTACTGTGCTTTTACCCTGATCTCACTGGGCTGTACTGCACTGTACTGTGCTTTTACCCTGATCTCACTGGGCTGTACTGCACTGTGCTGTGCTTTTACCCTGATCTCACTGGGCTGTACTGCACTGTACTGTGCTTTTACCCTGATCTCACTGGGCTGTACTGCACTCTACTGTGCTTTTACCCTGATCTCACTGGGCTGTACTGTACTGTGCTGTGCTTTTACCCTGACCTCACTGGGCTGTACTGCACTGTGCTTTTACCCTGATCTCACTGGGCTGTACTGCACTGTACTGTGCTTTTACCCTGATCTCACTGGGCTGTACTGCACTGTACTGTGCTTTTACCCTGATCTCACTGGGCTGTACTGCACTGTACTGTGCTTTTACCCTGATCTCACTGGGCTGTACTGCACTGTACTGTGCTTTTACCCTGATCTCACTGGGCTGTACTGCACTGTGCTTTTACCCTGATCCCACTGGGCTGTACTGCACTGTACTGTGCTTTTACCCTGATGTCACTGGGCTTTACTGCACTGTACTGTGCTTTTACCCTGATCTCACTGGGCTTTACTGCACTGTACTGTGCTTTTACCCTGATCTCACTGGGCTGTACTGCACTGTACTGTGCTTTTACCCTGATCTCACTGGGCTGTACTGTACTGTGCTTTTACCCTGATCTCACTGGGCTGTACTGTACTGTATTGTGCTTTTACCCTGATCTCACTGGGCTGTACTGCACTGTGCTTTTACCCTGATCCCACTGGGCTGTACTGCACTGTACTGTGCTTTTACCCTGATGTCACTGGGCTTTACTGCACTGTACTGTGCTTTTACCCTGATCTCACTGGGCTTTACTGCACTGTACTGTGCTTTTACCCTGATCTCACTGGGCTGTACTGCACTGTACTGTGCTTTTACCCTGATCTCACTGGGCTGTACTGTACTGTGCTTTTACCCTGATCTCACTGGGCTGTACTGTACTGTATTGTGCTTTTACCCTGATCTCACTGGGCTGTACTGCACTGTGCTTTTACCCTGATCTCACTGGGATGTACTGCACTGTACTGTGCTTTTACCCTGATCTCACTGGGCTGTACTGCACTGTGCTGTGCTTTTACCCTGATCTCACTGGGCTGTACTGCACTGTGCTTTTACCCTGATCTCACTGGGCTGTACTGCACTGTGCTGTGCTTTTACCCTGATCTCACTGGGCTGTACTGCACTGTACTGTGCTTTTACCCTGATCTCACTGGGCTGTACTGCACTGTGCTGTGCTTTTACCCTGATCTCACTGGGCTGTACTGCACTGTGCTTTTACCCTGATCTCACTGGGCTGTACTGCACTGTACTGTGCTTTTACCCTGATCTCACTGGGCTGTACTGCACTGTACTGTGCTTTTACCCTGATCTCACTGGGCTGTACTGCACTGTACTGTGCTTTTACCCTGATCTCACTGGGCTGTACTGCACTGTACTGTGCTTTTACCCTGATCTCACTGGGCTGTACTGCACTGTGCTTTTACCCTGATCTCACTGGGCTGTACTGCACTGTGCTGTGCTTTTACCCTGATCTCACTGGGCTGTACTGCACTGTACTGTGCTTTTACCCTGATCTCACTGGGCTGTACTGCACTGTACTGTGCTCTTACCCTGATCTCACTGGGCTGTACTGCACTCTACTGTGCTTTTACCCTGATCTCACTGGGCTGTACTGCACTGTGCTTTGTTCTTACCATTCTTTTATAAGGGCTTGGGAACCTTTTTTTCTTGTGCAACATCATTACTAAAAAAGGCTCATTGTAACAATGGGGTGAAGCAACAAAGTCTCACAAAGATTAAGTTTTTTTTAGATTTTGTTTTTTTCTCTTCAGTTATAGAAGTTAGAAGTCAAGTAGACAACCAGAATTTTGAAAGTGTGATAGCAGAGGGTCCTATATTTATTAACTGAAGGTGCTGGATATCTCACCCTCTCCGCTGGACTCCATTCGAGAAGCAGTGTTGACGGTATCACCGAACAGACAGTATCGTGGCATCTTCAGCCCAACCACGCCAGCGCACACTGGGCCTGCCGGTAATAAACACAGCACAGGGTGAGACAGACCCGACACAGAGTCAGACAGACACACTGTCAATATTATATATAGGTGCATATATGTATGTCGAATATACACAGTACAGTATATTCAGTCCGGAGATCTTGTCCAGATCTGGGCCGGGTCACACTGCTGGTCCAGTCTGGGTCACACTGTAACCCTACAGTCCAGAGATCGCTGGTCCAGTCTGGGTCACACTGTAACCCTACAGTCCAGAGATCGCCGGTCCAGTCTGGGCCGGGTCACACTGTAACCCTACAGTCCAGAGATCGCCGGTCCGGTCTGGGCCGGGTCACACTATAACCCTATAGCCCAGATCCCGGTAACCCCTAGAGCCAGTTACTGTGACAGAGCCATGTGTCCTCACCGCTGTGGATGCCGATCCTCAGTTTGAGCTGCTGGTCGGGCCGGTGCCGGATCCTGAAGGAGCGCACGGCCTCCAGCAGCGCCAGCGACATGCGGGCGATCTCCCGGGCGTGCAGCTTGCCGTTCCGCACGGGCAGCCCCGACACCACCATGTAGGCGTCACCGATCGTCTCCACCTGGAGACAGCAGCAATCAGGAAACGCTTACTGGCGGACCCCACCGATCCCCCATCAATAATCCGCGCTCAGTCCCAGACGGAATCATGGCCGGCACTACGCTGATTGATCCACCAACGCCGCGGACTACTTTTCCATATTGTGATCAAAAATTGCAACAGAGCCCGAATCATGATTCAGGGTCCCAGACTGTTCTCCCCCTTGCACTCTGGCAAGCAGCACCACACCATTAAACCATCACAACACTGGGCTTCAAAACAGCCTCCATGCTACAGCAGTGTGCATCATTAACTGCTAACTGCACAAAGCCTCAGAGTTCAACACGCCTCTGCACTTGGCACTTTCTGACTTGATCTACTGTCCTGTGTGTTTATTGCTCTGTGCTATCTGTTATATGTTGTGCTTTGTTGTCCTGTCACCTCACACAGCTTCACCCCAACACCTCACACTTACTGTCATTCAATATGATTATTTTCTGTTTTGTAATGTGCAGGCTGCGTGAGGGTGTTGCCGGCTGTCCTGTGTACGTCCCGAGAGAACAGCGTGACTATGAATCCCAGAGTACTTGTACACGCGAACAGGTAAAGACGTCTCGGCTGTGGAGCCCTCTCCAGCTGTGTGTTTATTGCTCTGTGCTACCCGTTGTATGTTGTTGTGCGTGTTGGACGTGTACATAAACCCCTCCCTCTCTCGAACGAATAAGGGCTGATCAGCAGTATCACAGAGCGGTGGAGTGTGCAGGCCTCCTCATCAGGAGCCACACTGTAGATAAGCAGCGGTCACTGCTGGACAGACTGGTGTGGGAGGCAGTGTTGGACAGAGTCCGTGCGGAGTTGCGTAATGTGACGCGGCGCTGGCTCGAGCAGCCATGGTGAGGACAAGCCACAGCGCTGGGGACCAGCTGGTGGTACTGTGTGCGAGGCTGTGCTGAAGTGCTACCTGACTCGACCTGCAGGGGGCGGCGTGCTGTGATGATGCATTGAGAGGCTAGGCTGTGCTTTTCTCAGCTTGTGTGTGAGCGGCAGCACAGAGTCTTAGGAGGGGAGAGAAAGGGGACGAGACAGCTTTGACTCTTCCTCTACACGCCGTGTTAGGATTATTCTCGGAATCTCATCAATAGCGTTGGCTCTGCTTGCGCAGATCCCAAAAGACACAGCGCTGCCCCCCCCTCACAGTGCACGGCTCCTGCCTGTTACCTTGTACACGTCGAAGTTGTCAATGATGGCGTCGAAGCAGGTGTAGAGGTCATTGAGCAGAGTCACGACCTGGGACAGGGAGACGGGGGGAGACAGGAAGTCAGCATGCTGCTGTCTCTGTGAGCTGATGTCAGAAGGTGTATAACATAACTGCCCAGACAGGCGTGCGCTGTACCTGCATGGGGGTGCTCTCGGCAGACAGGGCGGTGAAGCCCACAATGTCGCTGAAGTAGATAGTGACGGAGTCGAAGGCTTCAGCCTGCACTGTCTCCCCTCTTTTCAGCTGCTCCGCCACTGAGCTGAGACACACAGAGGGCTGTCAGTCCCCATGGAGCTTTTTTCTTAGCAACATATTCCTCCTGGGAAACTGCCCTAGCCGTACTCTGGAAACCCTCCCCTCATAGCTCCTCTTCAGCAAGAGACCCCGCCCAGGCCCCGCCTGCCTCCAATTAGCCATGGCCCTAGCATGATAGCCCCTCCCTCTTCTCCTCCTTGGGTCCACCCACACTCCCATAAGTAACACTCTCCTCCCATAACAACAGACACGCTATTCCCCAGTGCAGCAGGAGTAATCAACTCTAAAGGATTGCTAGCATGAATGGCTAACAGCTGACCATAGTAAACTGCTGTCCCCTTTGTTCTGTACAGAAACAGACATTTTTTTTCCTGTTATTGAATGCTATTCCACAGGCCCACTCTCCCAGCACTGAAGTATAAATTGCATCACACAGCACAGTTACTCCACGCATTGCGACACTGTCCTGTTCATCACGCTGTCTTTCATGCGTCTTGCCTTCTCACTGTGCATTCTGGAGACTGTTCTGCTCTGTGATACCTTTGATATCTCATGGCCCTTTGCTGAGAAAAGAGCAGCACTGTCTGGACAAGCGGCAGTGCAGGGGCGCTCCTGCCAGGGGCACTCACTGGGGCAGGATCTGGTAGAGCAGGGCTTCCGCCTTGCGCTTCTCCTCCAGGTAGGCCTGGGTGCGCTCCTCCACCAGCTCCTCCAGGTTGTTGGCGTACTGCTCCATCCGCGACAGCAGGTTGTCCAGGATGTTGGTCCTGATGTCCCTGGGAGGAGAGAGCTGCAGGTCAGAGCTGTGGGAGGTGTAGTACAGTGTAGTACAGTGCAGAAAGGTATAGTACAGTGAAATATAGTGCAGTAAGATGTGGTGCAGTGTAGTGCAGTGCAATAAGCTGTAAAGCAGTACAGTATAGTGGAGTAAGAAGTAGAGCAGTGCAGTATTGTGTAGTAAGGTTTAGTGCAGTACAGTGGAGTAAGTAGCAGAACAGTGCAGTAAGGTGCAGTACAGTGGAGTAAGGAGCAGAGCAGAGCAGTAAGGTGCAGTACAGTGGAGTAAGGAGCAGAGCAGTGCAGTAAGGTGCAGTACAGTGGAGTAAGGAGCAGAGCAGTGCAGTAAGGTGCAGTACAGTGGAGTAAGGAGCAGAGCAGTGCAGTAAGGTGCAGTACAGTGGAGTAAGGAGCAGAGCAGTGCAGTAAGGTGCAGTACAGTGGAGTAAGGAGCAGAGCAGTGCAGTAAGGTGCAGTACAGTGGAGTAAGGAGCAGAGCAGTGCAGTAAGGTGCAGTGCACTACAGTGGAGTAAGGAGCAGAGCAGTGCAGTAAGGTGCAGTACAGTGGAGTAAGGAGCAGAGCAGTACAGTATAGTGCGGTGCACTACAGTGGAGTAAGGAGCAGAGCAGTGCAGTAAGGTGCAGTGCACTACAGTGGAGTAAGGAGCAGAGCAGTACAGTATAGTGCGGTGCACTACAGTGGAGTAAGGAGCAGAGCAGTGCAGTATGGTGCAGTGCAGTACAGTGGAGTAAGGAGCAGAGCAGTGCAGTATGGTGCAGTGCAGTACAGTGGAGTAAGGAGCAGAGCAGTGCAGTACGGTGCAGTAAGGTGCAGTGCAGTGTAATACAGTTGTGTAAGGAGTAGAGCAGTGCAGTACAGTGGAGTAAGGAGTACGGCAGTGCAGTAAGGTGCAGTGCAGTTGCTCAGTGCAGCAGTAGTGCTCAGTGCACACAGACCTGTTGAACTTGCGCAGCAGGATCTTGATCTGGTGGAACTCGGGGCGCTCCACCGTGTCCTCGGCCCAGCAGCGCTGCATCAGCTGGCCCAGCTCCTCGCTGTGGCACTGCGGGTTCACTGTGGGGCGCAGGTACGGCCACTCGCCCAGGGTCACGCGGTCGATGATCTCTGAGGGCAGAGAGTGAGGGATGCAGGGCTGTGGAAGCGGTATGCTGACTCACACACACAAACACCCACATGATGCTGACACTTTACTGATATTACTCAGACACCGCGAGGAAGCAGTACAGGAGGCATCCAGAATGTTAGCATATAGCTAAGGCTGTAGAGTTTAAATAATTTTTTAAAAATTGCTCCAGTAAGTATCCAGTTAGTACAGTACACTAATAAGATTCCATTTAGGTTACTGTGGACGATGTTCGACACAGTGATAGGAAACAGAAGCTCTGGAGTCAGTTCAGAGAAGAGTGACAAGATACATCCCAGGGCTTGGAAGATTGTCCAGCCCTGACAGGCAAAGGGAACTGAATCGCTAGAGTCTTGAACAGTCTAGCAGCCTACGAGACCTGATTCACAATGACAAAGTCAGCCCTCTGGACTTCTTCAGCAGCAATGGTGCAACACAACCCAGAGGACACAGCAGGCAGAGGCCATGACTTACAAAGGTCACTGACCAGTGGGAGGACAGAGGTGGAAAGAGTGGAACAGGCCCAGTGATGACCAGAGTCCCCCACAAAGCGGAGCTCAGACTCCCCAGTAATACAGACACTGAAATTGAACCTTTATTCTGTATAAAGGCTATTTGCTAATTTGATTAATATTGTTTATTAAAAATGATTAATTATTTAACTGTTGGTCAATGGTACTTTTTTATTGTCTAGTATGAAAATAGACAAATACACTCAGCAATACAGGGAAGGACACAGACATGTACACTGTAACACAGAGAGACAGAAACACAGACACACAAAGATGTACTGACACAAACCAAACATTGACACACACGAGCACAGGCACACCGCTAGACACAGAAGGACAGGCAGCACACAAACACTGACACACACGAGCACTGTCACACACGAGCACAGATGCACTGCTAGACACAGAAGGACAGGCACACACACACGGGACACACACAAACACTCACACACAAGCACAGACGCAGTGCCACTCTGCAGCGGGTCTGCTGTCTCTGTCCTTATCTGTGCCCATCTCCATTAGCCTGGCAGCCGGCACAGGATGTGGAGGAAATTCAATCTGGCCTCAGCCCAGCGCCCGGCTGCAGGTCATTAACATTTCCTTAATGCAATTGGCAACGCCGCGTATTGATTCAATATTTCGGGGAAATGTGATTTCTCCCGCCTGAAGGCTGTGCGCAGCCCTGGGCAGATACACTTATAAAAAACCCTCCCATAGCTAGCAGGCTGTGCTCTTGGGATGTCCACCAGAGGAGGAGGCCTGTCTGTCTGCTGGACACTGACCCCAGCGTGTGATGGACAGCCCCTCAGTATTTGTCTGTCTATCCACATATCTGTCTATGTATCTATCTCTGTATCTATTACTCTCTGTATCTGTGTATCTCAGTCTGTCTGTACAGTTTCTGTCTGTCTGTGAATCTCAGTCTCTCTGTATCTGTACAGTATGTCTGTGAATCTCAGTCTCTCTGTATCTGTACAATATGTCTGTGAATCTCAGTCTCTCTGTATCTGTACAGTATGTCTGTGAATCTCAGTCTCTCTGTCTGTATCTGTCTGTCTGTGAATCTCAGTCTCTCTGTATCTGTACAATATGTCTGTGAATCTCAGTCTCTCTGTATCTGTACAGTATGTCTGTGAATCTCAGTCTCTCTGTCTGTATCTGTCTGTCTGTGAATCTCAGTCTCTCTGTATCTGTACAGTATGTCTGTGAATCTCAGTCTCTCTGTCTGTATCTGTCTGTCTGTGAATCTCAGTCTCTCTGTATCTGTACAGTATGTCTGTGAATCTCAGTCTCTCTGTATCTGTACAGTATGTCTGTGAATCTCAGTCTCTCTGTCTGTATCTGTCTGTCTGTGAATCTCAGTCTCTCTGTATCTGTACAATATGTCTGTGAATCTCAGTCTCTCTGTCTGTATCTGTCTGTCTGTGAATCTCAGTCTCTCTGTATCTGTACAGTATGTCTGTGAATCTCAGTCTCTCTGTCTGTATCTGTCTGTCTGTGAATCTCAGTCTCTCTGTATCTGTACAATATGTCTGTGAATCTCAGTCTCTCTGTATCTGTACAGTATGTCTGTGAATCTCAGTCTCTCTGTCTGTTGATCAGGTGTTCCTACGCTCTATTGTCTGTTGCCCAGTGTGCCACTGTCAGTGTCCAGTGTCCTGCTGTGGTTTTAAACAGAGCTCTGATTCTGACTGTGTTGTCTGTGACTTGTGGTCGACATCACGTCTCCTGGACTTGTGGACAATGGACGTGTTGCAGTCGCTTCCTTTTGCATCCGCTTAGTTTTGCTTGAAATTTGCCACCTGATTTCCGCGTTTTGTCAAACGGAGAGAAAGCCGCTCAGAAAGAGGACCAGCTCTCACCGGAGCTGAACCCTGTGAACTCCCGTGCCCAGCGACAGAGGGGGCAGCGTGGCTGAAGAGAAAGTAGGAGGCTTTAATGCCTGTTGGTTACAGCTTCACAGGCAGGAAGCTGACAAGCTCCACCACAGGAGCCGCAGGCAAGGCGATTCATCCTTGTCCATTTTTCAGACAGGACGTCACACAGACGGGAACAAATTCGCAAGGCTGGAAAGTGAGGCTCAGAGGGCCTGGAGTGTGAAATAGAGAGCCCTAGCTACAGGGCACAGAGAGAAACAGGCCACCTGGGCCCAACAATCTCACTTCCCCAGCTTCTTCCTGGCTGGGAGCCACAGGGCCGCGGGGTACAAGGGCAGAGGCCAGCCTGCGCCCCCGTGCAGCCCTGAGCAGGCGACAGCTCTCGCAGGCCTTGATTCAATCTGCTGCAGTACCGTGACATTCTTCTTGGCCGCTGTTCTCTACATAAAAGGGAGGAACTCAGGTGGCCTGCGGGGTTTCATTTGTGCTATATTGCTGCACTGCTAACACAGGTAATTACTCTACTCCCATTTTATTCTGAAAGTCATTGCCAGGGCAAATCCCCTGGTGAACAGCGGCGTGGCCCTCGCTAAGCAGGAGAAAGAAGATACCGTGTCCCGTGGACACACTGTCACGCTCCATCAAGGGATGAGGAGCGAACACACGGGATAATACTGCTGGCAAAGAGATTCCAGATAAGTTCGGTCCCGATTGTGAAACAGAACCCAAAGATGCAAGGGGGAACTACAGGGACGTGCATTAAAAACCAAGACCAGGAGGCTCGTCTTTACACAAAGGGTGGTGGAAGTCTGGAACCAGCTGCCCAGCCATGTTGATGAACCAGAACCCTTGGGAACAAGATCCTGGAATCGCTCAGTTCCGGGCCGAGCGGAGGGACACCTCTCCTTTCTGCTCTTGCTGATGACCGTTGTGTCTGATGGCACAGAGCCACCGAGACCCAGTTTACACACCCTGGGAGAAAGGAGCTCCGAAACAAAGGTGGATTCTCGAAACGGAGAAGGGTGTTTCGCCGAGCTGAGCAGGGAAACTGCAGAGAGCCGCAGGGACAGGGAGCTGGCTGAGCTGGAGAGCGCAGGGACACGGGTGCGAGGTTGGTACCACTGCAGGGCTCTGTGGCCAGCGCTCGGAAGAGAGGCAGGTAGACCGGTGATAACGGCCTGCTTCAGCTCAGACACAAAGGGAGGAGAGCACTGAGGCTGGTCCCTCTTTCCCTGTCCCCAGTGAGACTCTCGGTTCCTGATCTCGCCCTCAGCGGAGGACTTGAACGGCTGGCTTCGTGTTGCTCAGGGAGGGGAGGGGCTAACGTATCCTCAACACCACCCCCCCACTAACACAAAAACGCCTTGACCGTACTAGGTGTCTGCATCCTCTCCCGGCCCTGTAGGTGGCGCTCATTAAAGTTTCCCCTGTCAAACTGCAGTAAAAAGCGCAGTAATTATGTAAAAAAGCAGTATAAAGGGACACAGAGAGCTTTGACATGATTTAGATGAAGCGCTCTGGGATACACAGTCTCGAAGTGAACATTTAATTACAATCCACAATGGTGGACTGCTGTAGATGATGTAAAAATCTGGCAAGAGTATAGGTGAGTCTCCCACCTTCCGGGGAAAATGAGGGAAAAAATGAAAGACCCAGCGAAGTGCAAGACTAGAAACAGAAGAGCCCTGGGCTGAGACAGGCTCTGTAAAACAGTCCTGACGGGGGGAATTGTAAATGAACACACAGATAGAGAGGGAGGGCACCGGCTTCCATGGCAACCGTGTACTGGTCCTGGCACCTGGTGCTGGGGTGCCCAGGTACAGCCTGCCCTTCTTGGGGAAATGCAGGGGGGGGTTTAGAGAGAGATTGGGTCCTTTCACTCCGTCCTCTAGCCTCCAAGACTCATGGGAGCCACTCTAACTTCAAACAAGCCCACCCAGGTACCCAGAGCGCTGACGGATCTCTCCTTCAGACAGCAGCGCCGCTCACCGGCCCCCTCACAAGCCATTAAACAGGGCCTGACAGATACGCTCCCGCAGAAGGCTGATTCTGACGTCCAGGGGTCCGAGCGTTGCGGGGTGAGGGTAGCGGCGGGAGGCTGACCTTTGGGGCTCAGTAGCTCCCCCTCCAGGTAGAAAGCCCCCCGGCGCAGCGCGATCTCCTGCAGGATGATGCCGAAGCTGTAGACGTCGCCCTTCTGCGTCCCGCTGGGGAGGGGGCTCTCGGCCCGCAGCAGCTCCGGGGCGCTCCACAGCTTCCCTGGACAGGGACAGAGGGCGGGAGACAGGCTTGATCAGGCCTGCAGAGGAGCTGGGACTCTCGCCGGGGCGTGCCGAGAGCCGGGACGGGGGGAGGAGGGGGCGGGGGCGTGCGGGACACTCACGGGCGTAGAAGGAGTGCGCGTCGTCGCACTCCGCCTCACTGCGGAAGCTGGCCAGGCCGTAGTCGGTGATCTTCAGCACGAAGCGGCTGTCCACCACGCAGTTGGAGGACTTGAGGTTGCCGTGGGACACGATGACGCTGTTGTGCAGGAACTCCATGCCCTGGCGAGGGGGGGAGACGGGGAGAGAGGTGAGAGGGTGAGGGGAGAGGGAGAGCGCGAGGGCCAGATGCCGGAGTGGGCCCGCCTCCGTTCACTGCTCACCTTGACGATGTCGTTGATGAGGGAGTACCGGAAGATCCAGTCCAGGTTGATGCTCTCGTTCTCCATGATGTCCTGAGAGACACACAGCGGGGGGCTCAGCGGCCGCAGTCACGAGAGCCCGTAAGAGACAGTTTTAACTGGGGCTCTTAAAGGGGATAAGCAATTCTATTTTCATATTTCGGGGTTAGAAAGAATCAGCACTGATGAGTGCATTTCAAACTGCAATGAGAGTAAAATGTGCACAGTAACTTGCAAAACCTCCAATTTCCATCACAAAATAGACACAGTTTCCAGGTGCTGTATGCGCGGCGCCCTGTTCTGTGACTCAGAATGACATGCTGCGGTCCTGTGACACTGTAAACAGGCAGGCTTGTGAATACATCTCTCTTAATCCGCTAGGAACATTGCTCTCGATTTCGAGAGGGCTTTGCTGACAAATACTACTTGCGTGTTTATTTACAACTCTGCATGCAGATCACGTTTCTGTGGTGAAAGGCCTGCCGCACAAGCTGTCCTTATTCGCTTGTACATCGAAATTTGTCGATTCCTTCTAGAGCGTCAATGAATGTTTTTTGTTACCGAGATGAAATAGCCAGTGTGAGAAATCAGGACTGCGGTCCCCCTTGATGTAAGTGGAGTTCCCGATTCTTGTCTTATCATCAAAGCATCCAGGGGCACGCCTTTCGTGCCGATCGGGGTCAGGCTCCGACAGTGTGCACACAGCGTTCACTCACACCCTGGCCACAATGTTACATCCACGCACAGCACCTAATTAATCCGATCATCGAATTAATCCCTCACACCTGTCCTCTTCGCTATTTAAAGCTGCACTTCCCACTTCCTGACGCCCGGAGTTGGAGTTGCTCACCCTGTTGAGCACTGTGCTACGGTAAACTCTTTCCGCGTGCTTTATCCTGATTAACTCTCCTGGCTTTTTGTCTCTTGGATTATCGGTTTTTTCGGACCTCCCTTTCGGATCTGTTTGTTCCTCGAAACCGGACTAAGCATAGGGTTCTGCTTCCTTGACGGCATCGGCCTGTGACACACACAAGCCGCAGAAACCCTAAACAAGTCCTTCCTGCTCTGCGGGGAGCTACAGAAACCCCCTCCTGCCCTGCGGTACCTGCAGGCTGCCCCGGGGACAGTATTCGGTGATGATGCAGATGTTGGGTGGGTCAATACAGGCGCCGATGAAGCGGGTCAGGTGCTCGTTCTGGACATCTTGCATCTACAGGGGACAAGAAGGACGAGGGTCAAGGGGCAGGCTGGCAGACACTCAGACAGCACGTGCCTGGCACTGTCTCTGTCAGGCACCACCTGGGAAACGCTGCCCTTTTGATTGCCATAGAATAATCAATACTAGACACAAACCAGTGGCATGATGGCAGATGACATGTCCTCCTTCCTGTGCACATAGCAATACTGAACACTGACTGCTAATCTTCAGTACTGCCCATTGCTCTCAGGTCAACAGGCACGGAATGATTAACTCCTCTGCCCTGACTACCTATCTCTCTGTATCTGCAGGTACAGGTCATTTTCAGCCAAACCCTTCCCCTACCACTCTCTGTGTAAAGAAGAGCTTCTTCTCACTGGTGAGCCTGGGACTGGATACTCACATGCTTCAGTTCAAACAGCACCTTCCTGGTCAGCTCGATGCGTTTCCTGTTGATGTATTTAATGGCCACAATGTTCCCCTGCAAACCAACAGCACTCAGTTTAGTCTCTAGGTGTAGATGTTTTGCTAGCAGACCATTGAGGAGAATACTAGCAAAAAAAGCCATGTGTAAAATTGCCTCTAGCATAAATTTCTATGACATAGGTGACTGTCCTTGTAGTAGCCTGTTCCATATTAAAACCCATTTTTGATGCCATTGTAAAACCTCAGTACACTACAGTAAAGCCCAGCATGATCAGGATAAAAGCACAGTACAGGGCAGTTAAGCCCAGTGAGATCAGGATAAAAGCACAGTACAGAGCAGTACAGCCCAGTGAGGTCAGGGTAAAGCACAGTGCAGTAAAGCCCAGTGAGATCAGGGTAAAAGCACAGTGCAGTGCAGTTAAGCCCAATGAGATCAGGGCAAGAGCTCAGTACAGTGCAGCAAACCCCCTGTGAGACCAGGGTAAAAACACAGTACAGTGCACTAAAGCCAAGTGAAATCATATGAACACAAAGGTGTTATAGTAAAACCAGATACAAACTGTGGGGAATCCGTAGCAAAGCCAAGCCAGTGGAGTTCAGCCTAGTTAGATGAGGAGACTGAGATCATGCCATGCAGAAGGGCCAGCAGCCTTCCTGGGATAGAACATTCCAGACTGAACTTCTCACCTTGTAGCAGCCAGTCTTGGCGAAGATCTGGAAGTTGCCCTCTGTGGTCAGGAGAGACCCATAGTTCGACCCCCTCTGTGAGACACATGGAGTCTTTCGGTCAGTGCTGGCCTTCTCAGACACTGGCCCCCTGCTCTAAACTGGGCCGCCTCAGGGCGATGTGACTTCTACCTTCTGTGCTTCTGGAAACAAGCTCAGCTGCTTACAACCTCTTGCATCAGTTAAGATGCTAAACGCTTGTTGTGGTGGGGACGCTGTTGTAACGCGGACAGTGAGCTGACAGGTGCCTTGCTGATGTTGATGTCCTGTCCTGCAGCTTCCCGATTAGGAACACGTGAGAGTTTTGGATTCATTCAGCGGGACAGCAGCGCTGCCCGGCCAGGAGAGCCCAGCTCTGGCCTCGCGGGCCGTGGGCAGCTGACACACACTCCCGCGGCTGCGTTCTCAGCTCTTGGCCTGAGTGACGCGACACTGGAAGACAAGGGACGGGCAACTTCCAGTCCCAGACACCAGAGACCTGCAGCTACGTTGCAGTTAGTAACTAATACAGACCCAAAAAGAGCAATGGTGCCCACATGGGGAGAGAAAGCCAGAAGGGTCCCACAGGCCCTGAGATCTGGAGCCACCTGACCTGACTGAAGGCCAGACTATGACTGGATTATGGATTTAAGTGGGCCAGGATTTCAGGAAAGCCCCATTTTTTTAATTAGCCTTCCAGGCCCAGACAATTCCCCCGGATGCCTGGACAATCCCATTCCACCATGTCCTGAGTACTTGGTGGTCGTGGGGGGGGGGGGGGGATACCTAATATTTTGGCTAGGCAGAGACCTTGGGCTCTCTGTGTGTGACAGAGACTATGTGGAGTCAAGGAGTGCTGTGTTTGGTGTGTGTTTGTGGGATCACTGCATTACTATCATCCCAGGAAGACAAGAACTCCTGAGACATGGGACCTCCTAGTTAGATGTGTGTCTGTGTCTCTGTGTGTAGATGTGTGTGTAGTTGTATGTAGATGTGTGTGTAGTTGTACGTACAGAAGATGTGTGTGTGAGTCTGTGTTTGTGTAGATGTGTGTCTGGGTCTGTGTGTGTGTGTGTGCCTCACCAGGGACAGGGTGAGCTTGCTGCCTGCGCTGCGCAGAGTCTTCTCCATGTTACTGATCTGAATGTCCTCCCAGTGGATCCTCCACAGCTCTGCTGCCAGCTCATTCTCCAGCTTCAGCTTCCTGGGGGAGAGAGACAGGACGCTGTTCTCACACATCGCCAGCAGGCGGAGCTCCAAAGGGGCTCTGCCTGTGAAGTCTGCCCGTGTAACTGGATGCAGTGATAAATATCACGCGCGAATGAGGGATGATGCTGAAGCGCCCCCCACAGGGGAACCTCTTATAGCACTTATAGAACCTCTGAAACTGTCACAAGCACAAAACCTGTCCCAGTTCGGAAGTGATCTCACCACCTGCACCAGTTCTTTAAAAAGTTTCTTTTCTAAATAGATGTTTAAATTGTGAATTGCAACTTGGTTATTTAGGTTTAAGTGTTATTAGCTGTTGTTTTTCTCCCAGTTGACTAGGGTCTGGAGCTGGAAATCGGCCTCCGTCTGTGTTAAAAACTGTAAATGTCCCCGTGAGACACAGAAAATACGTTTTTTTCTGGCTGCTCTGCTCAGGACTGCCCACAGGGGGCGCCACACGCCACAGCACGTGCTGACCTGTATATGAAGACTGCGATGATAGTGCTGAAGAAGAGGAAGAAGCCGATCAAGATGGTCATCACCTGGAGCATCGGCAGGACTCCTGGGAACAGCCAAGAAAACAGAGACATTTACCCCCCTGTTCACCTGCTCTGGTTCCTATTGCCCTGTTGGAAGAAGCTCACAGCTGGGGCCCCACACAGCCAGAGCTGGACCTGTCTGGCCAACTCCCAGCTGGCAGCCCACTGCAGCCCAGCAGTGTGAGCCTGGCCTGTACCTGGAGGGGAGACTCCTGGGAAAGCTGAGGCTGCTGCAGGAAGAGGTGTTAGTGGGACCAGTAGGGGGCGCTCACCCTGCGGTCTGTGTGGGTCCTAATGCCCCAGTACAGTGAAGGGGATGCTTTACTGTAAAAAGGCGCCGTCCTTCGGATGAGACGTAAAACCAAGGTCCTGACTCTCTGTGGCCATTAAAAATCCCAGAGTGTTTCCCGAAAAGAGTAGGGGTGTTACCCTGGTGTCCTGGCCAGATTCCCTCCTGGCCTTTACCAGTCATGGTCTCCTAATAATCCCCCTCTCTGAACTGGCTTCAACCCTGCTCTCCTCCCCACTGAGAGCTGGTGTGTGGGGAGAGTACTGACACACGCTGGGTGCCGGCACATTCGTCTAGGACACTTATCAAGCCCTTTCAATCTACTTAAATCCTGGAGCTCTAAACCTGCAAGGCCGTGTTGTAGTTATCCCGTGGGAATCTGTCAAAGTGGATTTTCTGTTCACTCCGAGTTGGAGTGGAGCTGGAGGCGGAGGGAGTCCCGAGACAGGGCGCGGGCCCACCTGAGTGGCACTCGTCGTTCTTGAAGCCGCAGAGCGGGATGTCCCGGGGCGGGCTGCCGTCCCCCGGCCACTGGAACCTCACCCCCGGCACCTGGCTGATGTTCTTCTGCGTGCCATTGTACACAAACACCACCTGCGGGAGACAGGAGCACAGCCCTCAGCACCACAGCAGCTCTCCTGCTGGCTGCCCAGTATTACTGCATCTCTGCTGCCCTAATCTCACTGGGCTGTACTGGTCTGTACTGTGTCTCTGCTGCTCTAATCTCACTGGGCTGTACTAGTCTGTACTGCATCTCTGCTGCCCTGATCTCACTGGGCTGTACTGGTCTGTACTGTATCTCTGCTGCCCTGATCTGACTGGGCTGTACTGGTCTATACTGTATCTCTGCTGCTCTGATCTGACTGGGCTCTACTGGTCTGTACTGTATCTCTGCTGCCCTGATCTGACTGGGCTGTACTGGTCTGTACTGTATCTCTGCTGCCCTAATCTCACTGGGCTGTACTGGTCTGTACTGTATCTCTGCTGCTCTGATCTCACTGGGCTGTACTGGTCTGTACTGCATCTCTGCTGCCCTGATCTCACTGGGCTGTACTAGTCTGTACTGCATCTCTGCTGCCCTGATCTCACTGGGCTGTACTGGTCTGTACTGTATCTCTGCTGCCCTGATCTGACTGGGCTGTACTGGTCTGTACTGTATCTCTGCTGCTCTGATCTCACTGGGCTGTACTAGTCTGTACTGCATCTCTGCTGCCCTGATCTCACTGGGCTGTACTGGTCTGTACTGCATCTCTGCTGCCCTGATCTGACTGGGCTGTACTTATTCCATGGTCTCACTGGTGACACTAGGTGTGTTGTTTTCATACTGTGCCATTCCTGACATTGAATGGTTGAATGATCAGCGAACAGCATTGCTGTAAAACTGCAGTTTATAGAACAATCCCAGGCTTTGGGTTTTTTTACGGTCTCCCCTGCTGTTATCAACTGAGAAGAGGGCCAGATGCAGTTTTTTCTTACTGACCTGTGCTGTTCTGTATGAGTCAGTAGACAATAAAAGTATTTTAGCACTGTGGTTTCCCTCAGGGTAACATCTTTAGCACAGCGATGATAAATGGTGGGCGGGATCACGAGGAAGTCAGATTATCTTGGGTTTCAGTGGGCAAGGGCATGGGGCTGTGAACCGGCCCCCACCTGACAGCAACAGGAAGTGTTTGCAGTACAGGATGTACTGATACACAGCAGGATGAGGCAGGCCTGGAAATGACATTTCAGTGTGTGCTATAATATAGGAAAGGTTCCCATCCAGAGGAGTTTCCTCCACTCATCCTGGCTTACTCCCAAAGTTTCCTCTACAGCTCCTCGATCCCAGAACTTTGTCTGGCCATTTCTTGAAGGTTCCTGGGGACTCGGTGCAACTGGCAACACAGCTGAGCAAATTGCACCCGACGACCCCCCCCCCCCAACCTCTCTCTGTGTAAAGAAGTGCCGTACTTCACTACTGAAATGCTCCTGCGTTTAGCCTCATTGGGATTGAGTTTGCCTGCTCTTTGTCAGTGTGCCTGTCAGTAGCGGCGAGTGTCGGTGACGCTGGGGGGCGGACAGGTGCTGCTGACCTGGAAGGTGCCAGTGTTGTTGTCGGTCATGTCCCAGAGGGAGAAATCAATCTCCCGGTCGCCATGCTCATCGATCCGTATCGGTCCTGTCACTCCTGGGGGAGAGAGAGGGAGACAAAGACAAAACCCGTGAGCCTGGCCCCAGCTCGTCTCGGCGACGCCTCGAAACCCTCTAGCGCAGAGCTGGTGCAGTAACGGTCACAGAGACCCCGTGTATCACGCAGGGCCTGATGAAGACAGGAGGCCGACACACAGAGGAGCACGGTGTTAACGACACAGGGCACGCGTGTAAGCAGTGTTAAGGGTGGGTGTCTTTCGGCAGTGATTGCTCCCACCCCCTGGAGGCACCCCAGGGGGTGGGGGGGGGCTGCTGTGCCCAGCCAGCTGGGTCCTAACTCACACACACCACACACTCACCTGGCACTGCAAAATAAATCATTAACCACCACATCTTGATTTAGTGAGGGCTCATGGCTCATCCATTAACTTTCACCGCTCACCCATAAAACCTGTGTGGGGCAGGAGAGAGAGAGAACCACCACAAAGCCCTGCTGAGCCAAGAGCTGAGCCCAAAACAGAGCCCCCTGAGCCAGCTGGTCCTGAGGCTCACCGACCTGAGCCACACCGACACTAACCAGCCTCAGGACAGCACTGCTAGAGCACCACAACCCAGACTCAACCACATCACAGCACAGATCAAACAGCAATATCTCACACACTGGGACACACACACACAGACACAACATAAACTGGAATGTTACAGAACCTTAAACAGACAATACACACTAGCTGAATATTTGACCAAAATAAAAAATAACAAACAGAAACAGACCCTGACGAAGTACAGGCTCAGTGACCACAACCTGGCCATAGAAACTGGGCGACACAGGCAGACCTGGCTGTCCAGAGAGGACAGGCTGTGCTCCCACTGCCAGCGGGGAGAAATAGAGACAGAGGTGCACTTCCTACTGCACTGTGACAGATACTCTGGGATTAGAGAAACATTCTTCCCGAAATTCAGAAATCTAATCCCAGAGTTCCCACACCTGCCAGAATCACAACGGGTCCCAATCCTACTGGGAGAGGGAGGAGGGAACTCAGTTGAACTGGCAGCCCAGTATGTGATCTCCTGTCACAGCCTGAGGAACAGTGAGTCTGTCTCCCAATAATGCTCCAGCCGCCTACAGAATATGTCAATATTGTATAATATGTCTTTGTTGTAAATGTCTGTAATATGTCTGTAGATTTTATTTTACTTCTATTTTTGTTTTGTTTCATGTAAATATCATTACTTTCATTTGCTTTGGCAACACTGATTGTACCCATCGGTCATGCTAATAAAGCACCTTGAATTGAATTGAATTGAATTGAGAACCAAGGGCTGCCTCTGTGCCGTTCTCCACAACGCTGACTTCACACTGTTGCTTCATTGAAAAGGAAGAAATTGCTAGAAAATCATTCAGCTTAGAAAATTGAAATCGCCATCTTTTCAGCGAGGCGAGGTTTTCTATTTTCATTCCAGCTGATCTTTTGATGACCGGATTGACACCTTTAATGGTTTTCTGATAGAAGCCTATTGGTCGCTGAAAACAATTAGGAAAGTTGAAGGCAAAACTACTCAGTTCAGCAACCACAGCCTCTCTAAGGCTCTGACTATGGCAGAGCTACAGAGCAGACTCCCAGCACAAAGCACTCTGATCCTCTGATCCACAGTGTTGTCAGTTAAACGCCTAGTGCACTGCAGTCTGATCCACTCCAGGGTTTACAGTGTGCTCAGTTAGACTCCTAGTGCACTGCAGTCTGATCCACTCCAGGATTTACAGTGTGCTCAGTTAGACTCCTAGTGCACTGCAGTCTGATCCACTCCAGGGTTTACAGTGTGCTCAGTTAGACTCCTAGTGCACTGCAGTCTGATCCACTCCAGGGTTTACAGTGTGCTCCGTTAGACTCCTACTGCACTGCAGTCTGATCCACTCCAGGGTTTACAGTGTGCTCCGTTAGACTCCTAGTGCACTGCCTGCTTGAAAGCCTGTTTTAACAACAAGCTGTTAAATGGTGTTTGCCGAGACACCTCCTCCCCCATCATACGCTTATTCCCTTATTTTCTGTCTTGACATTGTTTTATCTACCAGTGACTGGTGAAGATGAAAACAGCTCCTCACAATCTGTGCCGCACAACGCCTGCATGTCTATTAATTAGGCTAATTGCTGATCAGGGCTGCAGCTTGTTTCCTGTGTTTGCTTTGTGTTTAGAACAGGGAGGTTTAAATCCTACTCAATTTCTCAGCATGTAAAATAGCAAAGGATAACCACCCATTCAAGAATATTTTAGCGCTGACGGTGTGAATTGAGCCTCCATGCTTAGGCGATAAGACAGATCTCCACAGGATGGATTTGTTTTCTGTGATACATGGTGGCACAGTCACAGCAGAGAGCAGTAAATCACCTGGCAAAGCGCGCCAGCCGGGCGCAGTCTGTGGAGACCCGGTGCGTCGTGCGGGCCGCTGCAGGAAGACGACAGAGAGGGGTGGCGAGGGCACAGCGGGCACTGCCAGCCCTCGCCACGGGAGGGCCGGTGTCCTGAGACCAGCGTGAGGCCCGGCGGGAACGACTCCCACACGCCCCGGCGCTTGGTGCCAGCTCTGCCTGACGTGGCGTGGCGGCTCGGCAGCGCGGCGGGCTGTCTGGGGTGGGGGGGTCCAGGGCGGATCCCATGGGACCGAGCTCCAGCAGGAGTCAGAATGCCAGTAAGAGGGGAGGGGAAGTGTGCTGGGGCCGCTGGCCTGGCCCTGCCCAGGCAGCCAGGCGGCAGCAGCAGATCGAGGTGAGCTCGTCGGAGCTCTCGCCGTGCTCGCGAACAGCAACACCAGAGAACTGAGACGGGTTCCAGGAATGAAGGAAGGTCACAAATGGGATGGGCTCTGTTTGGCACAGAAAGCTCATCTGGTTGCTTGGTGTCTAAGTGGTCTGAGGGTCCCGTCCCGTTGTTTCCTGAACCAGTTTCAACAACATGGCGGGCCAGTTTGTACAGACGTCTTTCCTGTCCTAAACACAGACTCTGGGCTAGAGAAATATCAGCTGGCCTTGTTAAGTCCCCAGTTTCTACAAGTAACTACAAGCTAAGACTTCATATGTCAAAATTTAACATTACTACGATTTGTTTTCAATTAAACCAACAAAGATTTTCTGAGCGATGGACTCCTTGGGGTAACCTTTTACTGAATCTCTCCAAATTAAAATCTCACATCTTCCATTTTAATTAAAGGAAGACATAACTCAAGATATTAGTGTCAACAGAGTTTAATTAGTTGGTCAGCTCCGATTGGAGTTTTTAATTTGTGGATCTGCGGAAAACCTTTAGAAAAACACAGCTGGGTCTGTTTTCCTACAGCTCATGGAAGGGCCCTACATGCTCATGAGCACAGCGGGGCCGATTCTGGTAGGGTGCAGGGCCTGACACAGACGCTCACACTCACAGCAGGCTGTGTCTGGCTGGGTGCAGGCCCAGACACAGGCGCTCATGCGCAAATGGGGATTGGCAGAGATGTGTATAGAGACAAGGTCAGACGCTCAGGCCTGTTAGGCACTGTGCAGGGATTTAGACTGCATCACGCTTGTAACTGGAGCCCTCCTGACATCTACGCCCCCTACTCTTGTGCCTCGGAGCCTCTCCCTTTCCCCTCTCCTCTCCCTCCTCTCTTTCCTTCCTTTTTTCCATCTGTTTCCCTCCGGCGGTTTTCAGCTGCCTGCCCCCTCCCCTTCTACCACGGCCTCCCTCATCCTCTCTCTCTGCCTCTCACTTCACCTTCTCCCTGTCTCCCTCCTTCCATTTTCCTCTCCCTGGCCACAGCTCCCGCGCCCCTCAGCGAACGCACGCTGCTGCAGAGACGTATTGATCTCCTTAAGTGGCCGCCTCTATATACAGCAGCTCAGAGACCGGAGCCGTCGAGGCAGTACAAACGGCATAGCGCAGGCCGACAGGCAGACAGGAAAGCAGCTGGGCAGGCAGACAGGCCGGGCTACAGACAGACAGGCTCTTGCGCCGAAAATCCAAAATGCATTTAATCGAGAACGAATGAAGACACCTGAGAGGAACCTACAGCGTTGTGTAACAGTGCGATGACTCAGCAGTCTGATGTTTTTTAAAATGGGCTAAATCGCTGTCATTTTGAAACAGTGCAGCTCCACGTCGAGTAACAGGCTTTTTTGGCGATCCCTAGCGAGGAAGCCGCAGTAACGGGTGGAGACGGAGCCGTGGATGAGCAGGGCTGGGGGTGTAGGAATCCGGGGTGAGGAGAGGAAATGTGTCTGACAGCTGTACCACATGCGCAGCTCTTCCCGAAGAAACACTGGTGCCCAGACTTATTCCCCAATTCCCAGTCTCGCCAGCCACACATTTGAAGCCGACAAGCTTTAATGAAACAGAACCGGCTGCAAAGTGATTTTCCTTAACGATCAACGATCAATGAGAAAGCAGTTTCTGACATCTTCAGCCACACAAACGCTCAGCTTACGAAGGCCGACGTCTCTGCTGCTGGGGATCATTGATCGACTAATTGGCTGAGCAGAGACTGAGATGTGGATCAGGCGATGTACAAATCCCAATCCTTATCCGGAAAGTAACCGCAGCCCTGAAAAGGAAAGAGCCTGTGACTGGTGGTCAAGAGGCTCTTGTCCCATGTCCAGCGGAGCCGAGAAGGACAGGGAGATTCCAGCGAATATGTTTGCCTTTGTACGAATCTCACAGTCAGGAGTGTGCTAGGAAGGGGAGGATATTCTGCAGGACCCTAACACTGCCCCAAGCTTAAGACATGTCACTGATCACGTGCTTAAGTGACATTCCTCTCCTCATCCAAACAAGGTGTTTTTGCCCCCTGCAGTGCCAGGAGGAGGCTTATACATTGCCAAAAAGACGCTTAAACCCTGGAGTGGATCAGACTGCAGTGCACTAGGAGTCTAACTGATCACACTGTAAATCCTGGAGTGGGTCAGACTGCAGTCCACTAGGAGTCTAACTGATCACACTGTAAATCCTGGAGTGGATCAGACTGCAGTCCACTAGGAGTCTAACTGAGCACACTGTAAATCCTGGAGTGGGTCAGACTGCAGTCCACTAGGAGTCTAACTGATCACACTGTAAATCCTGGAGTGGATCAGACTGCAGTGCACTAGGAGCCTAACTGAGCACACTGTAAATCCTGGAGTGGATCAGAGAGAGGCGGCACCACAACACATCCACTCTCCTCTCTGCGTGTGGCTTCAATCTGCCGCCGGACCACAGGGCCGGCCAAAAGGTGTTTGGGAGATGGGAGGAAACCGGAGGGCCTCCTGAAAAATCCACACATGTGGAGGACACGCAGACTCCACGCAGACAGTCCCCAGAGCTGTGGAGCCGCAGTGTGAACCGCTGAACTGTGCAACCGTGAACAAGAAGAGACTTTGTGTTGGAAATCTTCTGATGCTGCAGATTGTGAGACACACTGAGGAACTGAGAAATCCAAAGAGCTCACTCCAGCCTCTGGCACTCTGTCCCTCCAGCCCAGGGGCCTGTTCTGCTCGGTCACCCCCGTGGACGAGAGCTTCGAGTTTCCTTGATGGACACTTGTGGGACATTGGAATACGCCGGAGCCTGGGAATGGAAGCAGGCTGATGGATTTAAGGACTGGGAATGGGACGAGCAGGATTGTCTCATAACCAGCTTCAGAGTTGTGGGACTGAGAGGAGCTGCAGTGGTTGGGGGGGGGGGTGCTGCTCTCCCTGTGCACTGCAGACCTCAGCCGACCACAGCCATCCCACACCATCCTGTTTGGGCACAAACCAACCGCACATCGGTGCCCTGGGACACCCTCTCCCTTTCTCCAGACCGCTTTCGACTCAATCGGGACACACCTCTCACTGCCCTTGCGAAATGTGCTCTAACTTTCCCAAAACCCATGACATCCTCCTGCAATGTCAAATTCCG
Organism: Atractosteus spatula; assembly: GCF_055471065.1. NCBI lineage: Eukaryota > Metazoa > Chordata > Actinopteri > Semionotiformes > Lepisosteidae > Atractosteus > Atractosteus spatula. The sequence continues at coordinate 5,700,370 of NC_142730.1, read as the reverse complement.
CCCCTGCCCTGCCGTGTGAAAATTCCAGTGTCCTGCTCGCTGGAGAGCTATTGGTTTTTCTGGAGGATTTTCCTTCTTCTCTAATTCTGGACTGGGAAGACCTCACAGCCAGACGTTTCAAAGCTGTGATTCAGTCCAGTCCTTTGGTGAGGTAAAAAAAAAGAAAAAGCTATTTGGATCGGGATAGCTTGGAAACCTTTGCAAATCTCTTCATACTGTGTTTTACTGTACAGTTCACTTCAGAATGATTTAGTGCAAAAGGTGCTTGAGAAGATGAGGAAAGTGTTATTTTGTTGAAAACTTATTTCAAAATGGAGTTTATAATGCAGGTTCGGGAAGGATGACAACAGCCTCAAGTTCAATCAGCCTCAGCTGTCAGCAATTCGTAACCAATGCTGACGTCATTTCCGCACCTACAGTACGTGATAAATACTGTACGTCAGCCCCTTCTGTCCCTCGCGTATGTCTCTCGCACCCCTCCGCCAGACGCTTGGTCACTCCTCACTCCACTCCGCACTGCCAGGCTCCTCGCCCTCAGACAAGAGCCAAATTATCTGGGACTTAAGCGTTCAACAGGCCTTTCAATACACTGAACCCCTGGGTGATGTTATTCCTGGGGAGTTCAGGTGTGCAGGTGATCCGGCACTGCAGAGTGGTCTGACTGGAGGACAGCACTGCTTCCACAGCTTACTGGCTCTGTGCAGCCGTGGGGACAGGTTTGGGGCCGGAGACGTGTGCACTGCCACTTACTTTCGAGTCTCTCCACAGCTGTCGGACACACCCGAGCAGAGAGAGGGTCTTTCTCTGCCTCCCAAAGTACCCCCCCGTCTTTCTCGTGCGCTTAACAGGTGACACAAATGTTACACAGGAGCACCAATGAGCTGAGTTCATGGGTAAAAGCCAGGCGTCTGGGCTGTGAGGAATTATCACTGAGGGAGTGGAGGGAGCACAAATTACCAGCTGGGAAATGACACACTTCTGACCCAGACTGGACCAGTGATCTCTGGACTGTAGGGTTACACTGTGACCCAGACTGGACCAGCGATCTCTGGACTGTAGGGTTACAGTGTGACCCGGCCCAGACTGGACCAGTGATCTCTGGACTGTAGGGTTACAGTGTGACCCAGACTGGACCAGTGATCTCTGGACTGTAGGGTTACAGTGTGACCCGGCCCAGACTGGACCAGTGATCTCTGGACTGTAGGGTTACAGTGTGACCCAGACTGGACCAGTGATCTCTGGACTGTAGGGTTACAGTGTGACCCAGACTGGACCAGCGATCTCTGGACTGTAGGGTTACAGTGTGACCCAGACTGGACCAGCGATCTCTGGACTGTAGGGTTACAGTATGACCCGGCCCAGACTGGACCGGCGATCTCTGGGCTGTAGGGTTACAGTATGAGTGGACTGGACCAGTGATCTCTGGTTACAATAGGGTTACAGTATGACTGTAACAGACTGAAACCAGTGGACGTCTAGACAATAGGGATCAGGCTGTACTCATCACTGAATCATTAAAGTGACTTACTAGTCAAAGAAGAGATAGAAAAGAATAGTTAAAAAAGCTGATATTATCTTTGTCGTTCAAAGAGCTTTTGAAGTATGTTATGAGTGGGCTATTTAAAGCTATCCAGAATAATTAAATGCATATCATGTTGAAACTGTGGACTGTTCTCAGTAATTGTAGCTATTTGTGAATCCTTCCAGCTCTCCAGCATAATCAGGTTGGATTGAGATCAATCAGGTCTTCCAATGAGGTTTCCCAATGTGCTCAAGGCTTAATCTCACTTCCACAATTACTTTAAAATTGTCCTGCTTTAAAATAAAGATTGCTATTGAAAAGAGTAATTTATTTTTTGTCTACTTCAAAGATACATTGAAAATGAAAAATTAGTTCTATTTTATTTTCAGACAGGCCTTAAAACACAATGCAGTACATCACAATACACTGTGCTCTTGAATATCGTTGTAATCAGCCCACAGATAAGAGCCAATCAGTTCAGCTCACAATAAGTCAGCTAATACTACTGTGTTTTCAAACTGCATTTAAAAAATTATATGTGGTACCCTCATTCAATTAAAACAATTATGTTGAAATCATATTAATGCCTCCTCCCACGCACTCATTAAACCCAGGGTCACACTGTAACCCTACAGTCCAGAGATCACCGGTCCAGTCTGGGTCACACTGTAACCCTACACTCCAGAGATCGCCGGTCCAGTCTGGGTCACACTGTAACCCTACAGTCCAGAGATCGCCGGTCCAGTCTGGGTCACACTGTAACCCTACAGTCCAGAGATCACCGGTCCAGTCTGGGCCGGGTCACACTGTAACCCTACAGTCCAGAGATCGCCGGTCCAGTCTGGGTCACACTGTAACCCTACAGTCCAGAGATCACCGGTCCAGTCTGGGTCACACTGTAACCCTACAGTCCAGAGATCACTGGTCCAGTCTGGGTCACACTGTAGCCCTACAGTCCAGAGATCACTGGTCCAGTCTGGGTCACACTGTAACCCTACAGTCCAGAGGCCACTGGTCCAGTCTGGGTCACACTGTAACCCTACAGTCCAGAGATCACCGGTCCAGTCTGGGCCGGGTCACGCTGTAACCCTACAGTCCAGAGATCACCGGTCCAGTCTGGGCTGGGTCACACTGTATTATTCCAGAGCTGTCAGTGAGAGCTGCCCTCCATCTAGAGCTCACTCTTCAAGATGCCTATACTGGACTGTGCCTTCATCTCATTGCTCTGTTTTTTCAAGCTAGTACAAAGGAATGAGAGCAATTAAAGGAGGTGGTCAAGCAGTTGCTGATTCAAAAATCGGGGGGAAGTCAAAAGAAGCATAATTTGATTTGAAAAAAATATATAAAACTCTGAAATGTAGGGGAAAAAATGACATGCATCACCATGCAAGCACTGTAGCGCACATCAGAGCAGTCACAGATGGTGTCGGAGCCCTCAGTCAGAGAAGTCGGCTTCGCATTTCACACCGAAACGCAGGGAAGCAGAACGCAGAGCTGTCAAGCCTCAACTCTTTCCACAGACAACTCCAGGGCCGTCTGCAGGGTGGAGAGGAGAGTGTGCGTGCTGCTCTTCTGAGAGCCTGCTTCCGGCTGCAGCGGTATCGGACAGTGGACACAATCAAGATCCCATTTTGGAAACCCTGCTGCATATTGACAGCGCATCAGCGGGATTAGATTGCGGTTTCAACACGCAGGAGAAAGACAGGTGCGCTGGGCTCTGGTTTCATCCTGATTAGGGTGCTTTATTTTTGCTCAGGCTCCCGGAAAGTGACAGACTCATCTTTTAATAAGCTCTTGTGACAGTGAGAAGCAGAGCGCGAGGGAGGAGAGGGGCAGAAACAGAGGCAATGACAGGGAGGGCCTGAGAAAGACAGGGGAGAGGGAGGGAGGGAGAGAGGCGGGGTGTGAGGCAGTGAGGGGGAGAGGGAGGGAGACCAGCGATCTGAGCAGTCGTGAACGTGACAGGCAGGATGCTTGCTGTCCAGCACACCTGTCATTCCCTGCATTATGAAAGCCACACATGATATTATTCAGTACTTTATCCTGTTTCAGTCACTCACTCACTATGTCCTACTGTGTAACTCTCATCCTTGGTGAAAAACAGGAAAAGCACAGTACAGGGCAGTTAAGCCCAGTGAGATCAGGGTAAAAGCACAGTACAGGGCAGTTAAGCCCAGTGAGATCAGGGTAAAAGCACAGTACAGTGCAGTGAAGCCCAGTGAGATCAGGGTAAAAGCACAGTACAGTGCAGTGAAACCCAATTAGATTAGGGTAACAGAGATACAGTACAGTGCAGTACAGCCCAGTGAGATCAGGGTAAAAACACAGTCCAGTGCAGTACAGTCCAGTGAGATCAGGGTAAAATCACAGTACAGTGCAGTAAAGCCCAGTAAGATCAGAGTAAAAGCAGAGTACAAAGCAGTAAAGCCCAGTGAGACAATGGTAAAGCAAATAAAGGCATAGTAAAGCCTGATACAAATATTGAAAAATAATGGCAAAGCAGAGTGTGAGTGTGTGCTGTCAGTGGAGTAAAGGTGAAAAATGTAATGTAGTTTACTTGCATCGGGGTGAAATGGAGGGCTGCACTGTTACAACGTTCACTATCTGCCAAAAAACAAGCGAATGCAGAAATGGAGGAGTTGGCCCTTTTTGCACACATCTCCCAGTCCCAACAGCTGCCTGTCTCTGGTATACAGTATGTACCAGCTTTCTGCAGTGTTTGAGACTACTCAAGTAGGTGCTTAGCGATCGTAGCAACAGTACAGACTGCTAAAATACTCAGAACTAAGCCTTACTCCTTCTCCTTCTCAGATGTGCGTCTTCAAAAACCAGCGTAAAAAATAAACACGCAGTATCTTGATGTGTTTTGACAAGACGCGAGTTCTCCTTGTTTGTTACAGTACGTGCAGCACAGGCTGGGGGCTTCTTTGTTGCATGAGGAGCTGACAGTTGGTTTACAGCCTTGGCGCTAGACACTGTTTACATGTCTGGGTTAACGTCAAACACATGTCCAGTGCAGACAGACCCCAGCAGTAAGAGAGGCCGCTGGAAAAACAGGCTCTGTTTCTTTGGGGAGGGACAAGGGGTCATTAACAACACAAGCTGGAGCAGATGGCCAGCTCCTGCAGGTCAGCTTTCACGGCACATTAAGGAAGAGAGCCTGAACTCTTATACTTATTCATTCTGGGGTTCCTCGGTGGAAGTACAGTAAAGCTCAGTAGAATCAGTAGAGACAACACTGGTTCTGATCTCGACCGGTCATACCGTAACCCAACAGTCCATCACTGGTCTGGGTCACACTGTAACCCTACAGTCCAGAGATCACTGGTCCAGTCTGGGTCACACTGTAACCCTACAGTCCAGAGATCACTGGTCCAGTCTGGGTCACACTGTAACCCTACAGTCCAGAGATCGCTGGTCCAGTCTGGGCCGGGTCACGCTGTAACCCTACAGTCCAGAGATCGCTGGTCCAGTCTGGGTCACACTGTAACCCTACAGTCCAGAGATCACTGGTCCAGTCTGGGCCGGGTCACGCTGTAACCCTACAGTCCAGAGATCGCTGGTCCAGTCTGGGTCACACTGTAACCCTACAGTCCAGAGATCACTGGTCCAGTCTGGGTCACACTGTAACCCTACAGTCCAGAGATCACCGGTCCAGTCTGGGCCGGGTCACGCTGTAACCCTACAGTCCAGAGATCGCTGGTCCAGTCTGGGTCACACTGTAACCCTACAGTCCAGAGATCACCGGTCCAGTCTGGGCCGGGTCACGCTGTAACCCTACAGTCCAGAGATCGCTGGTCCAGTCTGGGTCACACTGTAACCCTACAGTCCAGAGATCACCGGTCCAGTCTGGGCCGGGTCACGCTGTAACCCTACAGTCCAGAGATCGCTGGTCCAGTCTGGGTCACACTGTAACCCTACAGTCCAGAGATCACCGGTCCAGTCTGGGCCGGGTCACGCTGTAACCCTACAGTCCGGAGATCGCTGGTCCAGTCTGGGTCACACTGTAACCCTACAGTCCAGAGATCACCGGTCCAGTCTGGGCCGGGTCACGCTGTAACCCTACAGTCCGGAGATGGCCAGTTGCAGTTTGGGACAGTGCGGTATGGAGGCAGAATCCAGAACACAGAAGAATGAAAGAGGACTGAAGGAGAGGCCCCCAGACTTTCTCCCCCGGTGATGTGTTCCACTCCGCTCAGTGCTGATGTGCTGGGGAGAGCAGCGCTGTTCTGCCTCAGTGTGACACGGGGGCTGCGGCTCAGGGGGGCCGATGAGAGAATTCGCAGTGTCTGCACTTCTCCTCCGTGTTGTTTTTCCAGGGAGGAGAAGAAACACCTGTCAGCACGATACTTCCGGGAGCAGGGCACGAGCATTGCAGGCACTAGCTTTACAGACGACGATCAGTAAAAAACTTCTCATTCACCCATCCTGTGGTTTTGAGCTTGGCTGACAATTATGCTCGTGGGCTGAGCTTTCTTGTGCTTTCGCAAGAAAGAGAAGCGGAGAGGAGACTCTGTGTGCCGGTCAGCAGGAGGGGGCGCAGCGGTTAGCCCAGAGGGCGAGCCATTGGCACTGCCAAGATTTGCAGGGTGGGAGAGGGTTAACAGAGATAGCCATCGGTCAGTGGGAATGTCAAAGAAAAAGCTCGGAGAAGAGAAGAAGGGAAGGAAAGGAGAAAGGGAGGCTGGGAGGAGCTCACTACGCAATGAATCAGGCCCAGGGTGAGGGACAGAGGCAGTGAAGATGAAGACACGAAGGCCCACACGGGTCTCGTCAGGCCTGAGGCCTGTGCTGGTAACAGGGTGGGTCAGCACTGGAGCCCAGGCTAGAGATTATTAGCACTGTTCCTGAACAGCTCCGATCTCTGCTGGCTTTTCAGGAGGCGCCGTCCATGACAACAATAGGGAGCGACATTTACTCGAGGCCTCAGTCACTTCAGCAAAGTCATTATTGCCCAACACATTAATAGAGATGCCTTTCAGCTCTCAACCCATTGCAAATGAAAAATCCCATAGAAAACCTGCAGGACCTGGGCCTCAAGGAGAGCCCTGGCCTATTCCTGGCTCGATGGAGGTGGAAGGCAGTACTGGTGTTCAAGGAGCTCAGACCCAGACTGTCCTTGTAGTACACAGGAGGTAGACATGCAGAACCGTGAGGGGCCGGTTGCCCACTGGCCCAGCTCTGGCCCTGATCCGCATCAGCAAGCCTTTGGGCAGGGCTGCTGCTAGCTTTAGGCTTAAGTATGGGGCTGGACCTGGGGCTGTGGCTGAGGTCAGGTACTGTATATACTGTATATATAGTATGGGTACATACTGTACAGTAGTAGCAGCTTTGACCACGATGATCTATATAGTGTAGCCTTATTGTGGTTCTATCCTGGTTTTGACCCAGTTTCCAACCCAGTTCTGATCTGGTTCTGGCCCATACTCACCATAGTAAGTGCGGTTCCACATCTTCTTGGTGACTGTCTCCCCCTTGGGAGGGATCTCTCCTTCAGCCAGCGACTCGTTCAGCGCCAGGCTGTACAGCATGACTCCATCGTGGAAGCTCCCAGCGATCAGGTTCGTCTGGGGAGAGAGGATGGCAGTCTGACTCCAGGTTCATGGGAGCCCAGGCCATTTCGGGTTTTCCTGAAAGGTGTGGGCTTTCAAAGGACAGACCCATGACCGGAACAGGAAGGAGGTTATACTGTACATAAACTTTAATAGTATGCATGAGTGTATGTTTGTCATTGACTTCATTACTTGTCAAAAACATTGTATAAAAATTATTTTTTGTGATGGAAGTGGCCAGTCTTGGTCGTGGAGGGACGGTCATTGTGTCTGCTGGACTGTCCAGTCCTGGTCCTTGAAGGGACTGGTCAGTGTGTCCGCAGGGCTGTCCAGTCCTGGTCCTGGAGAGGCTGATCAGCATGTCTGCAGGGCTGTCCAGTCCTGGTCCTGGAAGGTGGTCAGTGTATCAACAGGGCTGTCCAGTCCTGGTCCTGGAAGGTGGTCAGTGTATCAACAGGGCTGTCCTGTCCTGGTCCTGGAAGTAGGTCAGTGGGTCTGCAGGGCTGTCCAGTCCTGGTCCTGGAAGGTGGTCAGTGGGTCTGCAATGCTGTCCAGTCCTCCTGGTCCTGGTATGAGTGTGTGTGAGTGTGCCCTGCGAGATGTAGGGTGTATCATGCCTTGTGCCTTGTGCCTGCTGCTTATGCACTTATTGTAAGTCAATAACAGATTCAATTAAGCCAATTATGGGTTCATTTAAGTGAATAACAGATTAAATTAAGTAGATTTAATGAAGCCAATAATGGATTCAATGAAGTCACTAATTGGTTCATTGAGGGCTCAGGAGACCCTGTGGTGTCTCACCGGGGTCTGCTGCCCTGCTCCTGGAGAGCCACAGTCCAGAACAGCTCACACGCAGCCCTGAAGCTTAATCAACAGAGATCTGGAGGGCACATCGGAAAAAAACTCCTCCTGATCGGGCAGCTGATTAATCCAGCTCCATCCCTCCAAACGCAGCTGGAGCAGAGACCAGGAGCCAGTGCCGATGTAGCGGAACAGTGGACGGCAGCCCCTTCCTCACCCCCGGCTCTGTCCTGCAGACGCGCCCGGAGGCTGTCAGAAGTTTTGAGAGCGGCTCGCTGCCGAGGGTCCGCACGAGAGCCCGCTTGCACAGAGCAGGCGGGGGGCTTTCCGCTCGAGAGCTCTGTCTGGCCCCGGAGCTCTGTGCTTTCCTGCGAGCCGAGACGCACAGCGAGCGCGGGAACGAGGTCTGAGGGCTTCTCTTCCCCATTCTCTCAGCACACACGGAACAGGGCAATTAACAGCACCACCTCGCGCCTTTAATTAGCCAGCGGCTGCCGCGATGACAATTAGCAAGCTGATGAAAAGGGGGTCGAGCCGAAGGACTGTGAGGGAGATGGGGGGGATGCTAATTAGATTTAATTCGCTGGGGTGCCTCCTGCTCACTGCGCCCCGCCTGGTACCCAGTCTCCACCTGCTTCCGAGAGCCCGCTCCGCTCTCTTCCTACTCTCGGCAGAGCCGGGGCAGTTCCCACACACAGGCGTGTTCAGGGTTTAGGAGAATGGAAACTGCAGGATGGGACGTCCTGTTGAAGTTAATCCTTCAGACAGCATGTTGTGCAACCCTGCAGGGCCTCACAATTCAGAAGCAAAGATGTCAGAGCAACAGGCAGCCGCTGCGGGAGTGAAAGAAACAAGTTACGTGTAATTGCTGTAAGAGCTGAACTTTGTATGCAGGAGATTTGCAGAGCTAACAAAAAGCAAAGCATTGTCCTTACATGGAAACACAATGGAAAGACCCATGTCTCTAGGTCTCACGTGTCTCATGTGTTTGAAGTATCTATCTTCCCGTAAAATACCGCATTGCTGTTTGTGGTTTTCGAAGGACTTGTGGAACGCGCCTGTCTCAGGAGCTCCAGTCAAGGGCGCGCCGGCAGCAGACGTGAATGGTGCCTCTGCTGCTCTGGCCTGCAGTGTCTGTGCAGAGCCACGGCTGACCGCCTGGCCACGGCACAGGGAACACGCCACCCGGTCACGCCGAGCTCACGAGAAGGAAGTAAGGGAGGCTCGCTCTGGGGTAAGAAAAACGTGGACTGCTCTTGCGGCAGATGAAGTGTCAGGCCACTCCAGCGATCCAATCCGGTGAAAATCCCGAGCTTGACGAGAGAGCCGGAAGAATTCCTTGAGCCTCCCTGTCTCTGCCCCTGCAGGCGGACCAGGCTCCGTCACGGAGAGAGTCCCCCGAGGCTAGGCCGCACTAACTCTCGAAGACAACACCTTCCTGACGGGCTGGCGATCGTTTCTCGTCGCCTCGGTAGGACGGTGAGCAGCAACACCCCGCACAGCGCAGTGGAAGCATCCCCAGAAAGGAGCCAGGGTTCGAGCGCTAGTTCATACATGTGATTGACGTACCGTGCGAGAGCTTCGCTGACGTAGCAGAAACGGTATTACTGATATTGCTACCACTGAATGCAATGTCCAAGAGGAAGGAGATGTACGGTTACGGTAGGAAGATCTGGGGGCCTGGGCAGATTATCCTGCGTCTGCGAGGCTGGCTCCGGGGAGCTGTGTCTGCCGGGACGGGAAGGGCCGGGCCGGGCCGCGACTCAACAGGAAGATTAACCAGCGAAACGGGCGAGATCGCAGCGGAGAGGCGGGAGAGCGATCCCAAGCGGCGCAGTCGGGGTACGTGTGACGCCACACTCTCACCGGCCGAGAGCCTGGGCTCCCGTCCTGGAGTGTCGCTGACAGACAAGGAGGCATGCTGCTCTTGTCCGCATGGAGAAATTAAAACAAGGACCGGACGAGGTGGGCCAGCCAGCACTAAGAGAAACCGATTCGCGCTGGTGCACAAAGATCCGAACAAACCCAAACCCTCTTTTACACAGCCTGCAGAAATACCCCAAAAAGGTCGGCAAATACAAAGCATTAAAACCTAAAATCAAGGAAGGGTTTGTGGACGTTTTACAACAGATCAAGACGAACTGGTTTGGAATACCCTGAACAATTTCAGTTGTACAAAAGGTGTCATGCAGCTCTTGAATTAGCTCAAAGAACACTAACCAACTTAATTACTGGCCTTCAAGGAAAATCACACAGAGACAGGTTAAAGAAACCGGTTCCCTGTAGTAACTAAACAGAGATTACGAAGGGACTTGATCCAGACATTCACATCTCCGAAATGGCTAGGCTAGGGACAGCTGTGAGGGCGTCCGTGGATTTTAACAGGACACAAGTGGAAATGACAAGGACAGGAGGCACGTCTGTACACGGAGGACTGTGGGAGACTGAAACAAGCTGCCCAGTTGCTCCTGGTGCCCTCGAACCCTTCAGGAGAAGAGTAGGAGGAGATCCTGGGCTCAGTCCAGCAATCAGCAGCCAAACGAACAAGAAGGACTGAATGGAGACGTAACCTTTCTCATGTTCTCACAGGAGAGAGATACGACAGCTCCAGTGAGAGGGTAGAGGGTCATCGTCAGTCACAGCTTCTATACCTCTAACTGCAGTTCCGAGTTTTTGTTTTTGTTTGTACTTCAGAAAAGAACGAGCCGCCTTCCCCCCGTAAGATCCGCTCTTAATTAACGCCGCTGCTGGACGGACGTGTGGATTGTAAAGTAAAAGGAGAAAATGGAGCTGAAAAAAACAACAACACGGAGCTATGAAAGCAAGGTTGTCATAGAAACTGCAAATACCGTCAGGGCAGCTGTGAGCTGCAGGGCTGACTCACTCATTAATGCCAGAGAGAGGGGGGGGAGAGAGGGATGGAGGGGAGGAAAGGAGGGAGAGACAGACAGGGGTGAAAGAAGGAGCACGAGAGTGCAGAGGAGGGACAGAGAGAGACCCAGGGGGTAGGGGACAGTTGACAGGGCAGCCACATGCCGGCTCAGACCAGTGCAGCCTCTTACCAGCTAGAGGGCCTTGACAGTGCAGCTCTATCTCTAACTTCACCTGGCAGCCATCTGCCTTCCAACCCCCTGAACACCAGAACAGCTTCGTACGACAGGAGGCCATTCAGTGAGGATGAGGAACCTCATCCAGCTGTGCCTTGAAACAATCCAGCATACCAGCTTCAACAACATGGCTAGGCAGCCTGTTCCACACTCCCACCACCCCTTGTGGAAAGGAGCGCCCTTCTTCTGAAGAGGGTGGGGTGCTTACCAGCGTGTCTTCGATGTTGAAGCTGAAGTTCCTCTTGGCCTCCACCTTCAGCTCCTGCAGGAACTCCTTGTACTCGGGGTTCTGCGGCTCAGTGTAGGTGATGATGATCACAGACTGCAGGGGGGAGAGACAGGGGAGAGCATCACACGGGCGCCCCGTCGCCCGAAGGCGCGGTGCGTGAGAGCCCTGGTTCGGCTGGGCGACTGGCTGAGCTCACCCCAGCTGAGCCACTGATAAAACATAACGCACTCATGATTTTTAAAAACTCGGCCGTCGACGTGCATTACCAGACACCGAGTCCGCAGGTAATGCAGACCCGTGTCTCACATTCCCCTCCCCTCTCTCTCTGCCTCTGTCCTGTCCCTGCTGTGTCTTGAACCCCTGCCCCCCCATGCTGAGGACTCAATTGTGAAGACATCAGGGAACTGAACCCCTCCACCTTGACTCTACATACAATGCCAGCAGCCCCCCAGGGACAGGCAGGCTGTTATCCCGAGCAGCAGTGTGAGTTTATCCATGCAGAGCGCATTCCTCTCTCCACCCCCCATCCCCCCCCACTGCGGGGGAGAGCTGTCGGGCCCGGCGGTGCGCCTGACCTCCTCGCCCGCGCAGCCCAGGCCAGTCTGGAGGGGCTCTTGCATGGGGAGACAGTTAGCGGGGTTGGCTGCAGGCTGGGAATTGGCGCTCTTCAGGTACGAAGGCTGCCGCTGCAGTGAGGCCGTGGGCCTCGGCCCCTCCGCGCTCCGGCTGCTGCAAGCAGGGACTCAGCTGGGAGCAGGAACGCCGGGCACTAGGAATGAGGAAAACCCAGCAGCCGGCCAGCACACACACTGCTTCCCAGCCCCCCCCACTGTATCGGTCGATGTCTTCAGGCTGCAGGCCTGCTTCGAGCCCGGCGAGACACACGTGACTCCGCGGCCGAGCCAGAGGGTGCCGTGCCTGCCCTGTGACCTCTGACCCTGCTGGAACCCGGTGGGTCCCCTGGAACAGCGCCTGTGAAAGTCTCTGGACGTTTGAGCTTCTGCGCGTTCCTGCTGTTCATCAGGATTTCGTGAAACGATCTGTGGCTCTAGGCAGGCGCTGGGGGTGAGGTAACGGATCTGTTAACCTGGTGATCCCCTGAATTACAGGACTACAGCTCATCAACCGGACCGATGTGTTTTTTGGGAAGAGGGTGAGAGGGTAAGGAGACCGGAGGCTGGTTAAAAGCCCATGCGAGTATGGAAAGAACACGCAAACTCCGTGAAGACGGATTCCCCACCCCACCCGCGTGTCCGAGCGCAGACGCCACAGGCCGCGCCGGCCGCCCACCTGGAAAGCCTCCTTGGCGGCGGCGTCGTCGGGGTCTCCCCGGAACCAGGGCTTGGGCTCGCGGGGGCTCAGGCTGGTCCCGAAGATGTCGATGTAGAAGAAGACGTACTCCTCCAGGGGCATGCTGGCCCTCCGGAAGCGGATCATCAGCTGCCGGAAGGTGTCCTGGGAGCAGCACACGTAGATGACTGCGGACAGAGGGGAGAGCGCCACAGTGAGGACACAGGAGAGGTCATTCCTGCCGAAGTTTAAACTGCACTTTATAAACAACCGGAGACAGGTATGGAGCCAGGAGGTTTGCAGTATTACTGCATTAATTACATGTTCGCTAGTCACTTCATTAAAGCAGCTCGAATTGGACAGAAACACTCAAAAACAGGACATTTCATAGAGGTTTTGAAGTAAAAGTCCCAGTTTTTAACATTTTTGTGAAAACCACAGTTTTACTATAGAAGGGTACCATCCCTGCTTACCATGGCATACTGTAACATTGCTAACAGTACAGTGCAGTAAAGCCCAGTGAAATCAGGGTAAAAGCACAGTACAGGGCAGTAAAGCCCAGTGAGATCAGGGTAAAAGCACAGTACAGTGCAATACAGCCCAGTGAGATCAGGGTAAAAGCACAGTACAGTGCAGTAAAGCCCAGTGAGATCAGGGTAAAAGCACAGTACAGTGCAGTACAGCCCAGTGAAATCAGGGTAAAAGCACAGTACAGTGCAGTAAAGCCCAGTTAAATCAGGGTAAAAGCACAGTACAGTGCAGTAAAGCCCAGTGAGACCAGGGTAAAAGCACAGTACAGTGCAGTGAGGCCCAGTGAGATCAGGGTAAAAGCACAGTACAGTGCAGTGAAATCATGGTGAGGGTACAGTAAAGCACAGTACAGTATACTGCAGAAGAACAAAGTCAGTGAGTGAAGGGCTGTCTGAGGCTCTGCTGTTCTAACACTGTTACTCAGCACAGCTACACTGCGAGGGCTCGACCTGTGCAGCTTGGCCTGTCAGAGTCAGACAGGCGTACAACAATAAGGCCAGGCTGCTCTAATTAACTCGTCACAGCTCCCAGGACTGCCCGAGCACAGGGAGGGGACGACACACTCCCCAGCCACAGGCCTCACTCGCAGGGCCGAACTAACTGTGTCAGACAGCAGAAGAGGAGAGACAAGAACACAGCAGCGCTAATTCCAGCCAGAGAGCCGCGAAGCGAAGACAGGCGTGCTAATTCAAGGATCGGAGTGACACATGAACAGCTCCTAAACCGGGTGAGGGGGGCAGAGACGTCTCGAGATCAGTGGTCACAGCATCCACCGCAGTGCCACAGATGGGCAAAATAACGAGGGCAGTAATAACAGCTAAGACGTCAGCTGAAGCAATAATGGATGTTTGCTTTTTCTTGACCTTATCAGTGGAAAGTGCTGCACTGTCGCCCCTTGTGAGTCACGGCAGCAGCAGTGCTCCAGCACTCCGCTGTAATGGGCTGCGGTCGCACAGCAAATTCGCTGCCTTTCAGCTCCATTAATTGCGATAACAGGTGGCGCGCAGCCTATTAATGGAGCGATCGGGGGGTCGCGCGTTCGGAGGCAGCCCCGGCTTTCGCTGTTCTCCCCTCGTTAACAGCTGGGGGCCCAGCAAAGGGCCAATTACTGCACGTCAACAAAGCAGCGAGGGCAAGCGGTGGGCGGCTCCTGGGGGTGTACTTGTGGGGGGGGGCGAGGGGTTCAATAAAACTGGTGGGGAGCAGGACGTGGAAACCCACAGAGGGCAGTAAGGCAAGTCACTGGGGGGACAGTCTGAGCCCGGGGCTCGAAGAGGCATCACAGGTCGTCAAAATCTGGGGACAAAAGGTGTGGTGGTCCTTACTACAGGAAACCAGCTCAGTGGAGCAAGCTGGAGATAGTTTGGAACATCCTGGGTGTTCTGCCTGCTGCTTTTCAGAACCAGCAACGCCTGAAATCACATTTACTGTGGGTGTTTCTCCATACAGAAATGACCTAGTGAACACATACGTACAGTACTCACTCACACTTACAATGACAGCAGTGTCAGTGAAATTCTTGTACCTACACATGTGCTTTACAATAACTGTGACGTATTAAAGAGTACTCATCTTAAACTACGCCTGATGCAAGTCTAATTGCTATGTAAATTGCCCAATAAGAGGTACATTTTGTTGACTGTGGGTACTCTCAGAACTAGTTAGCAAGAGGAGCTGAATTCCGGGAAGTAACCCACACACTTGCATGTACACAGACACACGTGTGCGCACACACACGAGCCAGCTGGCCCTGTGCGCTGGGTGTCCTGGATCTGCCAGAGGGACGAGTGCCTCAGGAAGTCTCTGGGGGTGTGATGAAGTCTCCAGTGCGGGTTTCCTGCTCCCAGCTATTGTTCGCGTCTTAATGGCTTTGTCAGGATGTGCACTCCGGCCCTGGAGATCCCAGTTTTCCCATGCAGCTCCCCTTGGACAGGGATGTCCACCAGGCTGTGGACAGTTCTGCCGTCTCTCGATTGATTGGCCTTGTTTTCACCATACTATAGTGTATATTTCTATGCCACGCCACGGCAGTGCTCTGAATCGCCAAGAGGAATCCCCTTTGGAAAGTTCATCACAGTACGGTGTTTCCACAGCTATCTTTTACCCCAGAAGATCGCATTCAGTGCGAATGATGACATCACTGCCGCACAGGAGAGAGAATCACAGCCCACACCCAGTAAATCTGTGAGAGATGGAGGACAATCAGGGAGAGCCTTCAAAATGACCACACAGATGTGCTGTAACACAGGCTTCCCAGACTCCAGCTATTGTTCTGCGGGTAATGAGCTTGGCTTAACTGTGGGCCAGTGGTCATGGGAAGGTGCCAAAGAGAGGCGCTTAGAGGAACACCCTGCTCCTCGTGAACCGCTCACCAGCAGGCAGAAGCTGGAGTCTTACCTGCTTCCTTTATTGCCCCAGATGGGAAATTTGCTCTGCCAGCAGGTAAAAGACATAACACAATACACTGAACACGACACGAACCCATCCACAAATAAAATAAGAAACAAGACTTGCACATGATGAGAAAAACACGTTAGCGGCTTTGAGAAATCCCCGTGATTAAAAGACAAAGAAATTGGGTCGTCAGTGTGTGAGATACATGCATAAGACACACGCATGTTGAAAGAAATCAATAAAGTAAATGAAGCGAGTTAATAGCCGTGGGAACAGAGGATGACTTCGCTCTAACACACTTAAATCTGGGTGGTCTAGATCGACGTCCTGATGGAAGGAGCTCAGATTCTCTGTGCAGGGGGCGGTCGTGACAGTCAGTGGTTATATTGGCCTCCTTGTTTAGTATAGATGTCTGCCAGCTGTAGCTGTCCTGCACCGATAACTTCTCTGGCTCCCTTCACAATCCTGCTGTCAGGTATTTATGCGTGTGCTCAGGTTACCAAACCAGTGTCAGAACAGACTCGTTAAAGTCATCGTTGTACCACGCACACTAAAAGAGCAGAGCTTTCTCAGGCAGAACAATCGCTGTTGGCTCTTCTTGTACATGGCATCCGAACGTTTCTCAAAGGTTAGCCTGTAACCAAGAGCAGGGCCAAGCTATCTGGAAGTGCTGTGTGCTATATTGTCTGAACTCGGCCCCAGCCCTGGTATTTCCTGGAATGCCAGCAGCCTCTGGGACATAATAAGAATAAGAATAGCACCAGAGACAATGCCTGAAGCGTGTGTTTCTAATTGGGCGCTGTGACTGTTGGCCATTTGCCTATCGGCCTGTCTGTCAGCCGGGACTCTATCAGCGGGTCACAGCTTGGCTCCCGGTGCGGGCCTGTCATCTTCTGGTCAGTGTGTTTCAATTGTATTTCAGCTTTTGACTTATTTGAAGGGTTTGCCTTCTCCACACCCCTGTGTCCGACGTCCGTCTGTGCTGTCATCTTCATGCAGCTGAGCCCCAATCAGCACAGTTGTCCTCTCTCGAACGCTGCCTGCGCGTGTCTGGCTTCCAGCTGCCCTCTGATGCGGCCCTCACAGAGAAATCGAATGGATGCGCACATTTCTGGGAATTTTGGTCTCTGCAAAGTGGCTGGGCATTGCGCTCATCTTCGGCTTCAGCCCACAGCAGACAAAGAGAGTAAAAATAATTTATAGGCTTGGCGCAGAGAAAGTTATCGGACCTTGCTGGTGCAGAAAAACACAGCAGCCAATGTTCTGCTAGAATTGAATCAATCTGGATTAATTATTAAAATCGAATCAATCATCTCCACCCAGACAGAGCAATTACAATCAATCACTGTGGAGCAATACTGTGAATCTTCTAGTTTAGCCCTGAAGACCTTCTGCGAATAGTTGTACAGCAAAGCTGAGAAGCACCATCACCACCTTGTAGCCTGACTGCATCACATCTCACCCTAAACAAGGCTGGGCTGGGTCAGTACTGGGGCGGGTGGCCCCATTGAAAAATGAATAAATTAAGTAATAATTAAAGGAAGAAAGAATCAGTCGAAGAGAAAAATGAAGGAAGTTTGGTCTGATAGAAAAAAAACTGGGCTCCTGATGGTTTTCTCTCTTCGGGATTGAGACTGTAATGTAAGAAAACGCTCGTTGTCTCGAAGAGACCTGCTGTGCTAAAGTGTGGGCTGCTGATCCTCTGAAAGCTGTGCCGGTATCTGCGAGTCTCCCAAAGTCACCTTGCCCCGCCTGTGATGGAACTGTTATCTCCCTGTGTAAATGCACTTGCTGGCCGTGCCCCAGCTCCCCCAGCGTCGCGCTCGACTGCTGCCCTCGTCCTTCCTCTGCGCCTTCTGCTTTCATCGCTGGCAAAGCTCTCTCCATCTTCCCCTGTCTCTAACCCCCACCTTCCCCTTTCTCCCGTCTCTAACCCCCACCTCCCCCTTTCCCCTGTCTCTCTATCTCCTGTCTCTAACCCCCACCTCCCCCTTTCTCCTGTCTCTAACCCCCAGCTCCCCCTTTCTTCTGTCTCTAACCCCCACCTCCCCCTTTCTCCTGTCACTCTATCTCCTGTCTCTAACCCTCACCTTCCCCTTTCTCCTGTCTCTAACCCCCACCTGCCCCTTCCTCCTGTCTCTAACCCCCACCTCCCCCTTCCTCCTCTCTCTCTATCTCCTGTCAATTCAATTCAATTCAATTCAATTCAAGGTGCTTTATTAGCATGACCGATGGGTACAATCAGTGTTGCCAAAGCAAATGAAAGTAATGATATTTACATGAAACAAAACAAAAATAGAAGTAAAATAAAATCTACAGACATATTACAGACATTTACAACAAAGACATATTATACAATATTGACATATTCTGTAGGCGGCTGGAGCATTATTGGGAGACAGACTCACTGTTCCTCAGGCTGTGACAGGAGATCACATACTGGGCTGCCAGTTCAACTGAGTTCCCTCCTCCCTCTCCCAGTAGGATTGGGACCCGTTGTGATTCTGGCAGGTGTGGGAACTCTGGGATTAGATTTCTGAATTTCGGGAAGAATGTTTCTCTAATCCCAGAGTATCTGTCACAGTGCAGTAGGAAGTGCACCTCTGTCTCTATTTCTCCCCGCTGGCAGTGGGAGCACAGCCTGTCCTCTCTGGACAGCCAGGTCTGCCTGTGTCGCCCAGTTTCTATGGCCAGGTTGTGGTCACTGAGCCTGTACTTCGTCAGGGTCTGTTTCTGTTTGTTATTTTTTATTTTGGTCAAATATTCAGCTAGTGTGTATTGTCTGTTTAAGGTTCTGTAACATTCCAGTTTATGTTGTGTCTGTGTGTGTGTATCTCCTGTCTCTAACCCCCACCTCCCCCTTCCTCCTGTCCCTCTATCTCCTGTCTCTAACCCCCACCTCCCCCTTTGTCTATTCTCCCTTCTCGCATTTTTCTCTGTTCTTAGTGTATAGCTCTGTTCTGGCTATAGAAAAAGCACTATCTGGAAGTCAGAAAAGAAAATAGTTAACAGCTGTTGGGACTGCCTATATATTTCTGAGAAACATTGTAACACTGTTTTTAACAAGGTTTAGATATACAGTAGTGAATGACAATAAAACCGGAGTTAAGTGCAATAAAACATGATAAGATAAAGGTAAAATTCACGGTAAAGCACAGAGAGTAGTACGGATAGTCTCACTTAACTGTGCTACATGAAAGTAAACACATGGCATACTTTCTATCTGGGTCTCTATTTAGTTATTTGAACTAATTTCACTTAACTGAACTAATTAAATGAAGTGTTTCCCACAAGTCTGGAGGTGGCAATGAGCTGAAGAGCAAAACGATGCTTTTAATGATTAAACAACACAAATGAAGAAAGCAGGTTTAAACTAACTTGCTGGTGAATGATTTATGGAACCAGCCCTCTGTCTTTCCCTGCACTGTCTCTGCTTTCATATCTCAGACCGACAGTCTGATGAGCAGAGCCTTGTCTCTGGGCTTAGCCCCTTATTCACCAGAAACGGGAGGCAGTAAGAATGGGGATTTTGAATGGAAGCAACACTTAATTCCTTTACTTTGAAATCCTCACTGCATCGAGAGCGAGTGGGACAGGAGCCGGAGACAGTCGGCTGGCATTATTCACTCTTTACCCATAAAAAATGAAAGATACCTCTCCATTTGGGGGGCGATTCAAGTATTACATACAGAGCCTAGGCCTCTAACTAGGGCGCAGACTCCACTATTAAATATAAAGCCTTTTCTCTTCACTGGGCTGTTGACTCCAGAATTAAATATGGATCCTTTCTGAAGGGGAAATGACACGCATTTAGCAGTGAAGGTGGAGCGCTGTGGTGTCCATTCTTTCTTAATCAGGTGTCTGAACGGACCTTTTATCCAGAGTGACTCACAGGGAGTTAGGAGGCGGACTATGGCGTCAGCAGCTGCTGCTGCAGAGTCTCTGATAGAACAGCCTCAGTTTGACGTCTCCCCTGAAGCCTGGAGCCCAAGAAGGTTTGGGGGTTTGGGAACTGGCTCAGGGGGAACGCTGTGGAAGTCAGGGGCAGAGCTGTGGGGCCCAAACCAGGAGCCTCCTGGCCCAATAAAGTCTGTGCCTTCAAATTCCACGGACCACGGAATAGGTTAAAATAAAGCCTGCAGTCAGCGTGGGCCTGCCTGTCAGCTGCGCACTCTCCCTGTCTCAGCTGGGGGGACCAGCGGTGCGTCACGCGCTAGGAATCCATGTTGCTCTGGCCGAATCCCTGCGCTTTAAGCACACACAGATTTGGGGCCATGCTCGCCATCCCCTCTTGGCTGGGCTGAATTAATTTTTAACCAAGGCCATATGGAGTGGGAGGACAGGAAGCGAAGGGAAGGGAAAACAGGAGGCTGGTTTAGTTCAGCCTGGCCGCCTCCAGGCCACTATGGTGACAGAGAGCAATGGAGCGAGAGGGATGTTGAACTGGGACTGGCACACCCCACCCCTGCCAGATGCCTTCCAGTCACAGAATCAAGGGCAAGTCCTGCTTCAAGGAAGCATGTAAGACCAGTGCAGGTATGACACCAGGCACGTAAGACCAGTGCAGGTATGGCACCAGGCACGTAAGACCAGTGCAGGTATGACCCCAGGCACGTAAGACCAGTGCAGGTATGGCGCCAGGCACGTAAGACCAGTGCAGGTATGACCCCAGGCACGTAAGACCAGTGCAGGTATGGCGCCAGGCACGTAAGACCAGTGCATGTATGACGCCAGGCAAGTAAGACCAGTGCAGGTATGGCACCAGGCACGTAAGACCAGTGCAGAAATGGCGCCAGGCACTTAAGACCAGTGCAGGTATGACGCCAGGCACGTAAGACCAGTGCAGGTATGGCGCCAGGCACGTAAGACCAGTGCAGGTATGACACCAGGCACGTAAGACCAGTGCAGGTATGGCGCCAGGCACGTAAGACCAGTGCAGGTATGGCGCCAGGCACGTAAGACTGGAGCACCCTGCAGCCGCTGGGGACTCGCCGCTTGCTTGCCCCATTTTCACCAGACCACGCCTGCTGCCGCGCTCTCCCCAGTTTCCCCCGCAAGGCGAGTTTCCACCCTGGCGCAAAACCCTGTCGGTCACTGGGGGGGCGTTCACGGCTCACTGTCGCTGCAGCAGAGGGCAGCCGCCCTGAGGCATGCTGGGATATGTTATTAAAGAGCGAGAGGCAGAGAGAGAGAAGAAGACGCCCTGTCTCCTGAGCTGCCTGAGGCCCTCCGGCACTGGAACAGCTGGTGTATCAATGCTACCTTCTCTAGAAAACTCTTCTTTATTTGCTTTCTTGAAAAATAGGATCTAGCAAAGTAGGAGAGGCAAGGAGGAGGTTCATACAGGGGGATGTGATCAAATAACAGTTTTGAAAATGCTCCTGTACTAAACATGTGGTGCACATTAAACTGCATAAGTGTAGAAAGGCTCTACATCAGTACAATAAACTGGTTGTGATCAGAGCGGAGTTTTCAAGGGAAAGTTGTTCGCAGCACAGAACTGTTTGCAAAATGATCAGAATGTCAATTCTTTTCATGTTTGTAGGAATTATATTAAACTTCATGAGTCACCAAGCTCTTTGTCATCTAGAACTGCCTTCTTATTCACCGGCGCTTTACGCTGACAGGCTGGAGGCCGGTCCTACGGCGAGGGCCATTAAGCCCGGTCCAGCAGGAACTGGCACTGACTCTGTTAAGCAGCACAGCCTGGTGGTCAGGATTTTAACAACCAAAAAAGTGCACACTTTTGATTGAATATCTTCTAACCCACCCAGCTATAGCAACACGGCATTGATGCTGCATATTGAACCTCCCTCCTGGTTCTTTCTGGGGAGCCACATGGGCTTCTGAGATTTAAATGACTTAATTGGATCGATTATCAATGTAATTGGTCTTAATCGTCACAGCTGTGACTTCAAGTTCCTTCTAAAGCCCGCAGGGCTGTGTGAGTCTGGCACACCAGGAGAGAGGAGAACTGATGTATTGCAGATGTCCTCAAATCACTCTTCACAGGCTTAACTCTGTGTAAGAAAGCATCAGACCCACTGTGCCAGGGGCCAGCACCTCCTACAGGACAAATCTTACTTTCCCAGGAAACCTTACAGGACACCCTGAATCATATAAGGAGCAAGCAGGAATGGACTGTCGAGAGACTTCCTGTCCTTAGGGACTGCAGGGTAACTCATCGTCTGCTTTTAGGGTTGCAGTTGAGCAGGTGCAAGTCTTCAGAAGGGGTGAGGTATCAAACTTGTGGGACTGGGGCTCTCAGGCAGCAGGGAGGGGGGACTCCCGCACTTGTTGTGATGAGGGCATGTCAGACTCACGAGACGCCGAGACATGAGCACATCAGCCCTGAGCGAAGCCACTTTCAGAGAGGAGACTTCGCAAAGTCAGAGGGAAAAAAAACACACAAACCTACAAATTACACACAGCGCACTAATGAGGTCAGCATTCGTACAGCTCCAAGTACTCCAACAGCTAGGCGTGCCCATGTTTAATGGGGCCATTGTAGCGAAGGGTGTATGAATAACAAAAGACATGGATGTACTGGCAGAGCAAAACAAAACACATTTTTGAATTTGCCAGTTGCAGGCAGACGAGCCAGGATGTTACTGTTATGTGACAACAGTAACAGAGGATGAGTCAGACTCTCTTTGTTCCGTTCGAGCTCTGGGGTGCTGGCGCTCTCCCCACGCAGGCGCCATCTTGTCTCCAGCAGCCCATTCTCTGCTCTCGGGCCCGGAGCCCCAGAACAGAACCAGCTCCCAGAGACTGCCGCAAGCTCACAGGCGTGCGCACAAACATGCACACGCGCGCACAGACACATGCATCCACACACAGGCACGCACGCACACGTGCACTGCTCTGGACTGTGGTTTGGTACCAGTGCCACCAGCACTAAGATTCTGGAGGGGCAGAAGGTCAAGAGGCCCATCAGCCCAAGAGCAGCTCTAAGACGCCTCCTGAAAGTTACTGTTTCCTTCACTTGGAATCACTCAAGCTGACAGCAGATCAGTCAAGCAGGTGCATGTCTTTAGAGATGTTCAGGAGACGGTCGCTGTAGTGTATTCTGGGCACTGGGAGAGAAAGCTAGCAGCGCGTCGGGCTCTTAGATCAGTTTGGTCACAGGAAGCTCAGGAGAGGAGGGGGGTGCAAAGCCAGAAGAAACAGCAGCCTTCCAGAAACTGACTCCAACTAACCCCCCCCCGGATGAGGCCCAAGTCTGGCACGGGCAAGTCTCCAAAGTGGGGGTGTCAGTGCTGTGATCTCCGTGCCCATCTCAAGACTGGCCTGCTTCCAGTTCTCAGACACTGCCCAGACACCCCGAACTGCACTCGCCGATGGGCTGAGCGCAAGAGTGCTCCAATCTGCCTGAAGTGAAGTCATGCTCTCTGAGTAGCACTACGTGCCAGTTACTCTCCACCTACAGCTCAAGCACCCTGCCCCTCTGCCCCCGCTCTCCATCTGAACTGGCTGCCCCTCCAGGCCACTCCAGGAGGTGAAGAGTCATTGAGAGCCCCTTCACGGACTCGGATTGCTTTCTTTTATATTCTCAAATGTTGTCTTTTATTAATGACATTTTTTGCTCCTGGAAAGTACCATTTGAATGTTTCTGTCCCGCGAACCCTGATGAGCAGAGAGTTTGTAATTACTTATTTAGCAGACATTCTCCTCTCAGGGAGGCGAACTCGGCATCACCCGTTGCTGCAGAGTCTCTCGCAGCAGGGCCTCGGGCCTCTCATCTGGGGCTGCGCTGGAGTGCCAGGAGGCCCAGCTCAGTTGGCTGGATGGGCACACACCAAGTGTGTGACGCAGTTCAGTGACTCTAAGCTTGACACCAACACAGGTGCTGCCTGTGACGTGTTGGAAGACAAGCGGCTGGTGGGTGGGGGAGAATTCTGCCCACACTTACTCACTGTCCCGTTAACTGCCAGCCGCCACCAGGAGCCCGAAACAACACAGCCTACCAGACCCAGTGCACAGCAGTCTGATCCACTCCAGGTTTAACAGTGCTGCCAAGCAGACTCCCAGTGTACAGCAGTCTGATCCGCTCCAGGTTTTATACAGCAACCAAGCAGACACCCAGTGTACAGCAGTCTGATCCACTCCAGGTTTTATACAGCGGCCAAGCAGACTCCCAGTGTACAGCAGTCTGATCCACTCCAGGTTTTACAGTGCTGTCAGTCAGACTCCCAGTGTACAGCAGTCTGATCCACTCCAGGTTTTACAGTGCTGTCAGTCAGACTCACAGTGCACGGCAGTCTGAAGGCCTCTTTTATAGAAATAACACCAGGAGGTAATATCATAAGTAACGTAGTAATGTGGTCTTATTTGGAAAAGGAACACGCAGGTAAATGTGATGACAGGATCAGAAATCCCTGCTCTCCTGCTCCAGCAGTGCCAGGTGTGAGCCGTGCCCGGGCCTGGCCGCAGCGCGAGAGACGGCTGGACGTCGTGGTGCAGTTCCCCCCGCCCCTCCTCCTGTCTCTGTTTCTTCCTGTGTTTGTTGATCATGTGGATATTTATTTATTGGACCCAGGGGAGGGGGGGCATATTGTGAAACACTTCCCCTCTCCTGTCGGATCCGAGGGAAAAAAGGTCGCGGCGCTGCCGGCCTCTATCCATCGCCAGCTCACGTGCTCGAGTACGGTGGGGGGGGGGCACGGACAGGGACCCCAGCTCCAGAGCGGGACAGGGGGAGGGGGTACCCATAAAATGACAAGAAACCAACGTGTGTAGTGGGGCATAATCCTTCGCTACAGATGTTTCGGATGTATTTATTCACAAGAGAAAAGCTAGCACACCGACTTTAAAAGGGTGTAAAATGATTCCACGAGTAAGTGTGGAGCAGAGGACTGCAGTGGCCTCTTGGGTCAAACTACGTGCACGCCTGCGGACGCAGCAACTCCAAAACCAGGTCTCGTCCCGCTGACTCAAAGAAGCCTGCGCTGATGTGGCCCCCCGATCCACCGGTCTCGGTGTGTGCGGCCGTGCAGTTCAGGAAGGGGATGGAACGGGACAGAACAGGAGGAAGGCAGGCTCGGAGAGACACGCTGTGAGCTGAACTGGAAGACACGGGGCGAGCTCTGAAGGGATAACGTTCCCCTGGTTTAAAGAGGAAGGGGAACAGGGTTCTCCAAGTGGTAGCACACAACTGGCCGCCGAGGGTAGGGTAGGATTAGTCAGCAAGGGCTCTATCGTGGCACGGCGCCCCTTGTGGCCTCCCGGGCACTTGCAGGCACGAGGTGCTGTGGGTGAGGGACGCGGCGGGGGGCAGTGCTGCCTGTGACATGCTAAAAGACGAGTGGCTGGGAGGTGGGGGGGCAGGGAGGAGCCTGCCCATATTTAACCACTCTCCCCCGTGTGCGGTCACAGGGTTTATAGCTGCCAGCCAAGGGGTACAAACACACACGTAAGGCGGATTCCGTTCCAATTCAGGCATTACAGGTGAGCATTGAAAAAATGGATTAATTAAGCAGGTAATATTGAAACTGAGTAATGTAAAGGTCAGCAAGAACAAACAAATTCAGCACTCAAAGAGCACCATTCCCTTAAATGAACAGATTACTGTGCTTGTTTAATTGATCTATAAGCCACAAGTGTCCCTGATCATAAGAAGCAGGTGATGGGGGCGTCCTATGAACCTTTGCCAACACTGCACTATCCTGATGGAAAGAAGCCTTGCTAATTTAAGTCGAATGACAACTTTATTCTTTATTCATATGCACTGTGTAGAGAGGGGATCAGCCTGTTCTGCAGGGGCAGCAGTGGGTCCTGAATGTCATTCTAAGTCTTTCTTTCAATACCCGATTGATCCAATTACTTCAGTTTGACTAGATGGCAGCGAGCTGCTAACCAAAAGATTCCCAACAACAGCTACAGGACAGCGCCCCCTGTATGGTGGTAAAGACAGACGCTACCCATAAAAACATCTGGTTCTGTTATCAGCGTGGTTACGGGCAAGAGCTTCACTCTGTCAGCAGACCCACAGCACAGCGCCCCCTGTACAACTGTGGTTTAAAGACACATAACTACGCCAAAAACTAGAGTAGACCCACAGGATGTTTCACCCTTTTCTAAAACACAAACTCGTATGCGGAGGACTTTTTCAGTCATATGTCAGCTTAAGGTTTCCTTCTGCCAGATGTACCCCAGATCACAGTCTGGGGAGCCGCAGGTAAGTTAGGAGATTCTGTTGTTATTTGGGAAAGGAAGAGCGAGATTTGGCCCACGACTACGTTTATAAATACTTCACTTTAATATATTTAAGGCACGAACACCTCTGTACTTCAGTCTGGCTGCTGGGTTTGCGAAGAAGAATGTTCCTGGTCACCATGGAAACAATCTCCTTCATCACTAACTTACAGCCGTGAGGAAAGCGAGGAGAAATCGGGAGCTGCAAAGGCACAGCTGGATTCTCAGCCCTGGCAATGGAGCGCAGGGCGGAAGCCAGACCCCTCTGGGCCCAGCTTGGCCAGAACCTGGGCCGAGCTGGGCCGCCGCTGGGGCAGGGCCCTAGGAAGAGCGCGTGATTTCTCCCTGCTGCTCGAAGGCCGCCCGGACAGCTTTACGAGTGTAAACCGAGCGCTACACCGCGCGGATGCCTCAACAAGACGTCTACTTATGTAAGTCTCGCACCCGGGACTTCCTGTCGCCCTGTCTCCACGCTGGCACCCTTGCAGCAGCTCCCTGGCTCAGTCCTCGCCGTGGAGAGGGGCTCTGAGTCAGGCCAACTGCTCCCCACATATCTGAAGTTCCAAGCTGTACTGTAGTTCCAGTTTAAAAAAACAGCTACACATTCTTTATTCTTAAGTTACGAAAACAGAATCGGAGAAAAAAATTGCATTGGTGCGTAAGACTTTTCTTTTAAAAAAAGAACCTTGAATGCCCTTGAAAGGAGAAGTCTAGATCTAGATACAGTAAGTCACACAGAAACACGTATCGACGGCTTGCTTCTCTTATTGCTCTTCACACGTCCGGCACATGAATGAAACACCAAGACACCCTCCCTGGGCTGGGGCAAATTAAATCAAGAGAACATCCGGGGGGGAAACAAATCAATCCCAGACTTCAGGGACTGTTCGGAAAACAGGGGAATGCGACGGCACACAGGCAGCGGCCATAGGGGGTTTTTCAACGAATGACGTTTCCTCCCATTATCCTGGGAGGCCGCAGCTTGGAAACACCATAAAACTGTCCCAGCGAATGGAGGCGACATGGAAAACCTGCAACCTGGTGGTGCGGTAGCTGTTTCACGTCATCCCTCCTCCAGCCAGGCGGCTCTGGCTGGGCTGCAGATACGCGCGGCAGCTGCCAGGGGTAACTAATGCTCTGTGACACCAACAATAAAAATAAGAGGCAGATGCCTGGGATGAAGAAAAACAACATGACAAAAAAAACCAGCGCTGCGCAGGCTAAATCTGTTTTACAGGAAATACCTACAAATCTGATATTTTTTGCGCCG
Source organism: Atractosteus spatula (assembly GCF_055471065.1). NCBI lineage: Eukaryota > Metazoa > Chordata > Actinopteri > Semionotiformes > Lepisosteidae > Atractosteus > Atractosteus spatula. Next base: position 5,673,480 of record NC_142730.1, on the reverse strand, counting down.
TTGCCTTATAAGGCGGGGGGTCACCTGACCTTGTGGTGCCGCGGCTCTGGCTCTGAGAGAGGGGTGCGCGGGTACTGGTGGGCAGATGGGAGCCCAGGGCCTCAGAGCTCAGTCACTATGTGGACACAAACAAACCCTCCCAGCTTCACCAAAGCAAAGCAAGCCTTACACCACCCACCCCCATTCAACACACGGCACTACAGCAGGGTGAAGTCATCTTACCAGTGAACACACAGTGCAGTGCAGTAAAGCCCAGCGAGATCAGGGTAAACGCACAGTACAGTGTAGTAAAGCCCAGTGAGATCAGGGTAAACGCACAGTACAGTGCAGTACAGTACAGCCCAGTGAGATCAGGGTAAACGCACAGTACAGTGCAGTAAAGCCCAGTGAGATCAGGGTAAAAGCACAGTGCAGTGCAGTACAACCCAGTGAGATCAGGGTAAAAGCACAGTACAGTGCAGTACAGTGCAGTACAGCCCAGTGAGATCAGGGTAAAAGAACAGTACAGTGCAGTACAGTACAGCCCAGTGAGATCAGGGTAAACGCACAGTAGAGTGCAGTAAAGCCCAGTGAGATCAGGGTAAAAGCACAGTACAGTGCAGTACAGCCCAGTGAGATCAGGGTAAAAGCACAGTACAGTGCAGTACAGTGCAGTACAGCCCAGTGAGATCAGGGTAAAAGCACAGTACAGTGCAGTGCAGTACAGCCCAGTGAGATCAGGGTAAAAGCATAGTAGAGTGCAGTAAAGCCCAGTGAGGTCAGGGTAAAAGCACAGTACAGTGCAGTAAAGCCCAGTGAGGTCAGGGTAAAAGCACAGTACAGTGCGGTACAGCCCAGTGAGATCAGGGTGAAAGCACAGAATGGTGAAGTGTGATGTGCACCATCAGTATCATCATGGTAAAAAAGTGGGAGAAATACTGCGTGAATAAACCACACCTCTAACCTGATTAGAGTTGTATCACTAGCCACACACACAGCACAGACTGGTCCCACGTGTTCAAACACAGGCAGGTAAACCCATACAGCCCCTGCTGAAACTGCAGGCTGCACGTGGGGGGGACCCGGGCGGAGGACAGCGCACAGCCTGTTGGCGAACCAGATACTCACTGCGCCCCTTCATCCTGATCTCCTGGATGATGGTCTCGTAGTCGAGAGGGCTCTTGCTCTCCGCGAAAACGAACTCCTCGGTGGTGATGTTGACCTTGTCCAGCTCGGTGTACAAGCCCTCGATGGCGAAGTAGCAGGGCCGGTCGTCCATCTTCTCGTCGGAGTAGATCAGCATGGCGCGGTTCGTCCACTTGAAGTGCTCCTGGATGTGGCAGGTGCACTCCCCCAGCTTCTTGTGGGTGGGGCCCGTGTTGGTCATCAGCGAGTAGGTGCTCTTTTCGTTGAAGAAGCCGTAGGCCGCCGCCCCCGCCGTCACCATGGGGACGCCCCAGTGCGAGACGAAGCGACCCACGGGCGCCGCCGCGTAGTGGCAGCCGGGGCCCACGAAGGCCCAGGGGTGATGGGCGAACTGCAGGTCCACGGCCATGAGCGGGGCGATGTAGTCGGAGCAGTTGCCTCCGTCGTCCTCGCTGTTCTCCATAAAGTAGCGCACCTGGTAGCCGGGCAGCAGGCGGGGGTCCCTGCTGATGCGCCGCAGGGCCAGGTGGAGGGCGGGCCCCACGCGGGGCCAGGCCCAGGGGTAGGCCGTGTTGTTCCGCGGCAAGATGACCGCCAGGGTCACCTCCCGGGAGGAGCCGCGGGCATCGCTCTTGGCCTCTCGGTGGCAGGCCGACTTGGACTGGACCGCGCCCGACTGGCAGCCGAGCAGCAGCAGCACCAGCAGGAGCGGGAGCAGGAGCAGACCCCCGCTCCGCCAGCGGCCGCAGGCCCTCATCGCCGGCTGGCTCAGGTGACCCCTAAGTCGATCGATCAAAGTCACCAGTCAGGTAGAGGAAGCAGCCCAGGCTACAGTTTCAGTCTCAGCCCGGGACGCTGCTCCTGTGCTGGTTCTCGCTGTCTTTTCCTTTAGTTACGGGCTCTTGGCTCTTCCAGCTGACCCATCTGTCCTGTGGACGTGCTTCGCTCGCGGCTGCCTTGTGACGGAGCGGGCCTGGCGCAGGTCAGGCCTGCTGGTCGGCCGGTGAACGACCCGGGGTTCTGCGCGCTGTGAGTAACGGGAGGCCGCCCGCAGTGACCGCCAGCCTCGACCTCTCCCCGCTCCGAGGTCCCGGCGGCTCTCCGAGCGAAGCAGCAGAATCCGGGGCGCCGGGCTGGGCCGAGACGTCACGCCAAGCCTTGGAGTGCCTCAGGCAGCCAGCGGACACAACCGCCAAGGGGCAATCTGGAGCCGCATCTGTGCAGAAAGTTTTCTCACCGGCCACTTCTGTTTTGGTTTCTGCGCGGAGCGCCCTCCCTCCCCGCTATCTACAGCTGTCAAGCGGACTATCAATCTTTCTGTGCGCTGGAGAGAATTGCAACAAATTAAACTGGGCTGCTTAAAACAAACACCCCCTACCGCCAACCCCCCCCAGAAAAGCAGGTTTTACTGCTTGTGTGACCAAAAGATTCCAGAGAGATGGAACAGAAGCAGATTCGATAAAAGTGAAATTTAGCCTTGAGGAACGCAGCTCCTGCCCTACCAGATAAACACAAACAGAAGATATAAGCACACAATATATAAAACCTGCATGAGTATATGTACAGTGCAAGACAATTAAAAAATGGCTCTCAGAAATGGCCTCATTCCCCTGGAGTCACTGGAAAAGCAGAGAAACTGGTGCTGCCTTCTCAGGAGTTCAAATCGCAGATCTTATTCTCTCACTTTCCTGTAAGGCTGAAACGGTAACCTTCTACGCTGAACACTCAGATGCTGCCATGCTCGTCCACTTCACCGATATTTCAAAACCTGAATGGCTCACGCACAACACATCATTTCTCTGGAAATTCTTCAAAGACAAAAAAAGTCTCGCCGAATTAATAATCGCATTGATTTTTTTTCCCTTAGTGATCTCAAACTCACCTCTCGCAGCTCTGTGATGGCAAAAGTCAATTACCTCAAATAGGCGAGTTACCGCTCCCCGTGTCTGATCCTTGTGTCAGTATAAATCCAGGGATTTGTAGATAACATCTCGCAGTTGTTCCCGGCTTGGCAAACGACTGGAAAGCGTTGAGATAAGAATTAAAAATTGGCTGCAGAGCTCCGCTGACTGAGAGTGGCGGAGCTACACGCTGATCCAAGGCATTATTTGCACAGAAGCAGCACACAAATGTAAACTGTCTCCAGGCAGGTTGGCCAGCTGCGGGGGGAAAGTCTGGATGCCACAGGGCTCGAGAGATCCAGGGTTCGAAGAAAACTTTCAACAGAAATTCCAGTGCATTTCTTTTGGCTCTTTGAGATATTCAGCTGATCCAGTAATGCGTGCTGCAGACCTTCAAGGGAAAGTGAGCAGTTAGAGGGCACACACAACCTAGGACTTTATATATACATAGATAAACTCAGCCAAAAGCATCTGATCCGATTTCTCAGGCGCAGGAGTCGCAAGCAAATCCTCTGGTTACTGCACAAGAAAGCCGCTTTCTAGACGCCAGCCCTGGACTCGGGGAAAACAAAATAAAGGAAACACGAAACAGCCAAACCGATAAGTCAGCAGTACGCCGGGTCAGGACCGCCTGATCCAAACGAGAAACAGAGGCGACTCAGGTTTCACGTCCCTGCGCAATCCTGACGGCTTCAGCCATCGCAGTGCGGAGAGGGAGAGAGAGCAGGATTCGCACCAAAAGTCCCCCCCAACTCCAAAAAAACAACAACTAGAAAGTGTACAGAAGTTTAAAAGAAAACAAGCAAATATGCAGTCTCAGGAAGTGTGCCGGCAGAGCTGCGCTCTGCAGGCAGGGCAGCGAGTGAGAGCAGAGACGCACTTCGGGGGTTTTCTGCGCTCACCTCAGAGCCGGGGGCTGCTTCAGGCAGAAGGCAGGCTTTCCAATTCCCTGCCTCTCAGGCAGCTGCTTTTCCATGACAGCAGCGGGAGAGAGCGAGAGAGAGAACAGAGCGAGGGAGAAGCAGGAGGTGTTTTAAGGCTTCCAGTCTCTCTCTCTCTCTCCACTCCCCGTTCTCTGTCACTCAGAGAGCTGACGGCGGCGGGGCTGGTCTTGCGCCAGCGGGCCTGAGCGTGGCGGGCCGGGCTCAGCGGTACCGGCGCTGCTTGCACGTGGGGCGGCGCTGGGGTCTGTCAGCGGGCCTCTTGGTACGGGCCCTGCGGCGCTGTGTGATGGCTGGGCAGCGAATGGACTCCTGGCACCGAGTGAGAGGAATGTGGTTACTTGTCATCTGTGTGTGTGGCGTGTTGGGGGCTTCAGCCCTGCCGCCCCAGTGCCCGGTGCGTACGGTTCTGTGCGGCGGCTGGTGTTGGCTCTGCAGTCTCCGCGCAGCCAGGATGGGCTGAACAACAGGAGAGAGGCCAGGCCTGTGGCTTAATCTGTGTGCAGTGACGCTTGCCGGGCACCGGCGTGGAGCAGTAAGGTGAGTGGTGGCCGTCGTGCCGTGTGCGGGGTGTAGGGGCTGAGCAGGGCACGGTGTGTTGAAGTTTACAGCAAGGTGTGAAGAGTGCGCGCTGTGTGGGCTGAGCAGTGTGAGCAGTGAGACGTGTGTAAGGGCTCAGCAGGCAGTATCTCTCCCTTACTAGTCCCTCTTCCTTCCTGTAAAGACGCGCTGTCGCCAGCTAGCGTCTTGCTCTCCGCTCCTCCGGGCTGCTCCTCCTCAGCTCCTCTCCTCGCAGGCTGCTCGTGTGCGGCGTGTTATTGTGTTCCTCCGCTTCCTCCCCTCCCCGCCTCGCCAGGCTCCGGCTTGCAAAGCCCCTTCCTGCCGGCTCCCCGCTTTTCTCCTCCTTCCTGCTCTGCTCCCTTCTGTCTCTCCCTATCCCTGCCCCGAGCTGGACGCAGACCAGACCCGGGCCGGGATCCAGGGAAGGGTCCCGGTGAGCAGACACCTCCAGTGAACTGACTCTGAACTGAGGACGGGTCCCTCCGGAGACTGAAATGAATCTGCTGCCACGTCCATTTCCCTACCTCCCCCCCCTCCCCAACAACCCCAAACTACTCCCCCACCCCTGTCGCCGCCAGATTTCAAAACTGCCGTGCGCTGCAGGATCGTGTTTCCACAACAGGATGCAACACAATAATCTGCCTCTCTCGCTCCTTTCCCCTTTAAGTGATCCGCGCGTTCCTGGCTGCAGGAAAGATGTTATCCCTTACCCTCTCCTCATCACCTCTCCCCTGGTTCTCTCCAGGCGCGGCGCGGACTCGCGGGATGAGACAATCCTCTACTCTTTACCGGTGGCGACCTCCCGGCGCGGCCAGGACCCGAGCGCGGGTCTTCCTCTGAGCCTGCCACATTCAAGTAATGGATCTGCTGATGGGACTAATGAGTCTAATCGAAAACCCCCTCTCTCCTTCCCTGCCTGGACGGCGCTCCCCTCTCTGCCGTCTGCGATTCCCGGCGCCGGCTCTCCCTTTCCCATGTGTCAGGCGAGACCTTCCAGTCGGAGGCAGCGCGGCCGGCGGCGGGGCTGTGGGGAGAGGGAGGAGAGAGCAGGTCCCTCGCCCGCGCTGGCTGCCTCTCGCTGTCGCTCGCCAGGCAGAGATCGCTAAGCAATTACTTCCCTGCCGCCTGCCCTCACCTACTCCTGCTCCAGCACAGAGGATGCGGCTGCACTGATAACACTTCACCGCTGCTGACGCGTGTAGGAGTTAGAAAGCCATCGGCTCATTTTCTCTCTGTGGATCTGAGCCCCCCCTCCTCCCTCCCTCTCCCTCCCTGTTGGTATCGGTTAGGCAGGAAAAAAAAGGGCAAATGCTGGATTCTTCCCGTGGCTCTCTCCGTGCTGAATGACTCCTGACAGACACAATCCAGCTCCTCGCTGACAAACTCTCCTGCCTTAACCCTGCGAGCGCCGGGGCGCTGCTGTTCCCGTCGATTCTGGATCGGCAGCAGCTAGTGGCTGCGGGAGAAGAGAAACAACGGTTAGGGAGAGCAAAGGCTTGGGCTTCTGCTCCTGCTCGGCACTGCCTTTGGAACAGCTGGAACGGCTCCTAATTGTAATAATAATGGATCAATGAGGGAAGGGTTTGCAGTTTACTGCACTGGGGGTTTTAAGTTACAGATCTACTCCATGTTTGTTTCCTCTGAATCATACACGAATGATTCAGAGATAGTTTCTGTGCGGCTGCTGGTGTGGTGTCCTCTTTCGAAGAGGCGTGAAAGTGTGAAGGGCAGGGGGCTGGGTTGAAGTGCTCTACCCTGACCAGCCCTGCAGGTTCCATTCTTAATTTCACACAGATCTGCGCTCGCCGAGGTCCCGACTTCACAAGCAGCAAAATCTCTATCTGCAAATGCAATACACATGAGGATGTCCTTGGCGGATCCACTCTGCTGGGGACGGTCAGGAAGATGAAGAGCTGGGCGTGGAGAATTCACCAGGAAGAGCCTGTGGCTTTGGGAACGGAGGATTACGCGCGTCTGTAACAGAACCGTGCCCTTTCTCCAACGGGCTTTAGTGTGTCTGCACTGAACAGTGTGCGATTCTCGGAGAGAACAATTCTGCCAGTTTTATGAGCAAATGTAAATACTTAAAGGTATAAGTCTAGCAAGAAACAACACCGGTGAGCAGCAGGGCCTGCTGCTATGTCGCCCAGGACACACCCACGTGAGGCACAGGGATGCCCGGCAGTCTACAGCGCCAATGGCCACACGAGACACTGCCTTTCTGCCACAGGACTGCGGTACGCACGCTGTTGTAGGGACACTTCGTGCATGTAGACTTATATCATAGACTTAACCGCTTCGCTTTTCTATAGTTTGTTTTTTGGCGGGGGGCTGGGGGGGTGTATATCTATCATTTCATTCTAAAGAGCACGTAACCCACTTAAAAATCTTTTGGTATTCAATGTGTATGCATATGTATATAGAGCAGAATCAGGACCACGAGACCCGCCAACTCTGTACCTTTGGAACTGAATGGACACATACAGTGTATGAAATAAAATACATTCCTGAGAAATCCGTTAATATGGAGTTCAGAAATGGGGCGGCACAGTGGTCCACATTGCTGCCTCGCAGCACTGGAGCCCTGGGTTTAATTCCTGGGCTGCTGTCCGTGTGGAGCTTGCATGTTCTCCCTGTGTTTGAGCGGGTTTCCTCCGGGTGCTCCAGTTTTTCTCCCACCGTCCAGAGGTAGGCTGGTAGTGTACCTGCCTTCTGGGAAAACTGGCCCTGGTGTGAGTGGGTGCCTGTCTGCGTCTGCGTCCGTGCTTTGCGACGCACTGGCGTCCCCGTGAGGCTGTACCCTGCCTTACAGAGCAGGCTCCGGCTCCCCCCGACCCTGAACTGGAAGAAGCTGTTTGAAAATGGATGGATGGAAAAAAACAGGACGAACACTACAGCTGGCACATAAAGAAAAGGATGGAAATTCGCTGATAGCTTGCACCTGTGTCTGACCTTAGCCTGTGAGCCTCCACAAGGCTGTGGACCTGATGCAAGCGCTCTGGGTGGCCCTGAAAGGCACGGAGGAACGCCAGCCACCCAGAGCTGCTACTGCCGCGGCCCGCCTGTGCATCGGCGATCAATTAAGACATCTGAAAGTGCCTCACCTTTCACTGCGTCACCACCGGCTCCCGGTACGCACCTGCCGTACCCAGTAATTATCCAGGCGACGCTAAATGCCACCTCGAAGCGCCACTCTGAATAATTATACAGCCTGAGCCTGGGGAGCCTGTCCCTGTGGGGGAGGGAGATGCAGAGACATTCAAAACGGAAGATTGAAGGGACTACAATTTCGGTCAGTGGAGGTCCAGTTCTCTCTGACACCAGACAGCAGAATTGCTCGTCAAAAAAGAAAAATAATAATTCGTAGACATTCAATTGAATTTTTTTTTTCACTCTGAGAAAACAGCAGCTGTTAGCGTGGCTTATTTTTAAGCCTTTTTGGGGATTTTTCCAGAGCCGGTACCAGATTCCTAAGACCCTTTCCTCCCAGTCAATGAGCCATGAACAGAAGCCCCTGCGTCACGAGGTCTCCTCCCTCGCCGGCCGGGGTGATGCCAGCGGACACAGAAAGGCTTACTGTGGGAGGGGGTAGTCGCTATTGTGTGGTGCATATGGCAGCCTCTGAGAGGAAACCTGTGTGCAAGGATGCATGCACTTCGCCCAGGGACGGGGGCACGCTGAGAGAGCCGGAGAGAGGGCTCTGCTGGCGCGCCAGGGCAGGGAGCTGGGGGCCAGTTGCTAGGCTTCTCTGTGCGAGAGGGGAAGGCATGTTTTTCAGGTCCCGGCCCACCTGACGAGTCCCCTGATTTATAAGGGCATCAGCGTCAGCGCTGGCGTTCGGGGGAAGCCCAACCCTCTGAACAGCCGGCTCGCTCTGGGCCACTAGGAAGATTTGAAACTCTGGAGTTCAGGACCACCGTGGCTCGGGCTGTAGCGTCCCCTCTGGAGGGCCGTCAGCTTGTCCTGTGTGTGTGTGTGTGTGTGTGTGTGCTGCGAGTCGGGCCTTCAGCACTTCATCGATCTGCTTCCTCTCAATCCCTGAAGGGGCTTTGGGCATGTATTCCCTCTGCGCCCTAAATCTCTTAATTGCCCTAATTATTTGTTTAATGAGGCCCTTTAGGATCCTTTGAGGATGTAATCAGACACTAATTCAAAGGCAGAGAGCACAGTGAACCAACTGAATCATGGGCAAGCAGGCTGTTTCCTGACATGCCGATGATTACAGTGCACAGCGTTCACATCAGGAACTCCAGGGAATGGGGTTACTGTAGCAACCCTCTGGGGTGAGGAACTGGACCACATCTCCTCGGCTCAGAAATGAATACGGAGCTCTGTTGTATTAAAACAATCCCACCTTCCAACATCTAGGAATTGTTAGACCAAACACGTCTGCACCCTGTGGTTGTACTATCATATACTATAGACTCCACACAGCCCACAGGCCCAGAGTACAGCTATGAGTGTCCCTCCACATGAGCATCAGTCTATATCAGACTCCACACAGCCCACAGGCCCAGAGTACAGCTATGTTTGTTTCTGCTCCATCTCATCACCAGTAGTTTACAGACCAAATCCATTCAATGGAAGCTCTAAACTGAGGTCTAAAACGACAAACGAGCCTATTTCACCCAGCTGTTCTAAATCAGAACTATTACCCGCGTCAGTTATAGAAAGATGCGAGTCTCACGGAGACATTTCATCTCACACATCCCTCCCCCAGCACCTGTGCAGCTGCCCCAGGCTCACGCCTCTCTCTGAACAGCGGTCCCAGCCTCCTCGTCCTGTGGCCAGGGGCTGTCCCTGAACCAAGCAGGCTCAGTCGTAACTCGTTTTACGAGGTCGGCATTCAGAGAGCCTTTACTCCTTGGGATTGAGGACTGGCCCAGCCTGGAAAACAGCAAACGGGATTGGGGCTGCTGCCGCTGCCTCCCTTCGCAACCCTGCGGTCTTTCTCCGCTAGAATCCATCCATCCCCCTTTTCAGCTGCTGTATCCAGTGCAGGGCCACGGAGGGGCCGGAGTCTATCCCGCAAGGCAGGGTAATACCCTGGATGGGATGCCAGTCCATTACAGGACACACACTCTCACACCAGGTCCAGTTTCCCCGGAAGGGAGTTAAACTACCAGCATGCCTTTTGCCAAAGTATCATCCGGGAGAACATGCAGACTCCACACAGACAGGCCTGGAACTGAACCCAGGGCCCCAGCTCTGTGAGGCAGAAATGCTCACCGTGCCAACCTTTCGCTGGAAGGGTTTAGGAAAACCAATTGGCTAAATGCGAGCTCTAGGAAAAAGGGGGGTGTGCAGGCTGGCTCACAGACACCAGAGCCAGAACCGACAGTCTTTCTCATTCTGCGCCAATCTGAAACACACAGGACCCACTGCGCCAGCTTTTACAAAGGATAAGGAATAAGGCTGTAATTATACTAGAGGAAAAACTTGGTCTCATTCATTATTTCATTACTTTTATTATTATTATTATTTAAATAAAGATTACTCGGAAATTAACTAGTTTACCTAGGGTTCAAAAGAGAGAGATGAATTTGCCCCCAGGGCAAGACAGGTCGTTGAAAGTCACCCTGGACGTTGAGGCTCGTTCGGTTAATGATGTGTCCTCCCTTCAGATATTTATCTCCCAGCCGAGAGGGACAGGGCCGCTCTTATCGACCCCCATAAATTAGCCGCTGTCTCGGCCAGCAGAGCCCGACCGGGCGGCCCCGCCCCCTCTCCGAGCCCAGGAACACCGCGCTCCGGAAGTCTTGGCTTTCTGCAGCCCAGCGTTTCCTGATCATTAGCCTTATCACCGGCTCTTTTTCTGGAGCGAATCCGCTGTGCTCTGCTTGTGGAAAGGCAGGTGCGTGTGCCCTGCTCTTGTGACAGGTGAGCCAGTCACTTCCCTCAGGAGCTGGCCGGTTGCGGTGCGGTCACCCCTGAAGGACTAACACCAGCTCCCGCACGACCGCGGTGGCGGAGCCAGGACAGGGGCAGGGCTCGGACAACAGCGAGTGGCAGGGCTCGGAGGGTCTCTCTAATTGTGCCAATCCAGCCCCCGTTTCCACTCGCTCCGATTGATCAAGGACAACCACCCTTTCAACAACATCTGTACAGTAGCAGAGATTGCGTGACTTTGCATGACTTGTTAAGAGTGAGAACTTATTGTAAGGTGTTTATTGTGAAATAAACTTTATTTCACAATAGAAAAAAAATAAAACACACCAGCCACTTGCGGCGGCTCGACCCAGCTAGGGCTGCGACCCCTCCGTCGTGCGCTTCGGGCTGGGTTGGGGCTCACACGCTGGGCGCAGGGACGGTGTCTTTAGCGCCAGTATATACAGTCTACCGACGAGACATCTAGGAGCGATCGAGGCGAGGACGCAAGCAGCCCCACGCTAACCACCCCACCAACCCACGCTGCCTGCGGGGCTCTCGGTGACCCGGGAGGCGGGTGATCGGAGAGATCTCTCCCCTCTGGAAGAGACCGCGGCTTGAATAATTGATGGCGGCGCTATTAATACGCTTTTCTGGCTGGGATCAAATAAGACACTGAGAAGCTTCAATAATTAAACACGCCGTGTACAGAAATAGGACAGTCCACACGTCAGCTGTGTATTTCAATATTATTTTAGCGCACTTGCGGGGAGGGGAGGGGAGGGGTGTTGTTAAGGATGAGGGCGCCGCCTGGCGGCCAGTTTAGGCTTTGAAGGGCTTGAGCTGCAGCCATCGATTACGATGCTCTGATGTTTCTGATTATTTCTAAACTAAACAGAAACTGAACCACTCTGTCCAAAATGACATTTTTACCAGGCCTCATCTAGGAGTGGACGAAAGCGGGTCATCGAGTCACACGTAGCAGGCTAACGGTCTAAATTTTTTAAATGTTTGAAATACCTCCAAGTCAATTTATTTTTAAACGTATTTTTCCCATTACCGCTAAACAAAAACCTTAATAAACCGAGGAATTCAAGTAAAACACTCAACTACAATAAAGTAGTTTCTAAAGACTGGGGCCAGTTTCACTGGTGATGGTTGACTAATTAAGAGATCGGTTAGAAAGCAACTCTGAGAGACATAATCCCCAGAGGACCAGACCTCCCTGAATTTAAAACGGCATTTAATTGTTATATAATAATATCTCACAGGCGCTCCCATTTTAAACTAAATCGTTGTGAACTAGGGGCACGTAGCGTTGTTTTTTTACAGCGATTTTCCCTTGAGATGTTTAGTGCAGCATCTGCACGAACGAAAATGTTCATAACCATCGGAAAAAAAATAAAAACACCACATTTCCTTAATACGTTCAGCTTTTAAATGAAGTCGCAGTCGATAGAGAAGAACACCAGAAGAATATATTGTCCGAAATCAGTCCAGACCCATTTTCCTGGCCTACCACATTCTCCTTCTTTAACGAACATATCGCTTGAAAACATACCTTTCAGCGAAGTTTTCCTTCTTCCATATAAATGTCGATATCCTCTGATAAAATTAGCCTCTGAGGAAATTATATATTTGGGGAAAACTCTCAAAATCGGTAAATTAGACGACAGGGCGTCAATCCGCCCAAATTTAAAAAAAGACCGGGAACGACGGCGGCAGTGCGCTCGCGCCAAACCGTCGAAGTCTCGGCAGAATTAATACAATATTTTATTGGTTATATTGGTTTGACTTGATCAGATAGCTGTCTAACTGGAGATCTTCCAGTTTTCTAGGCTGTTTCAAACGTAGCCTATTGTAACTTTTCAACTAGTCCGGTTTCCCACAGTATTATACCGGACACTTGCAGAAGTATTTAACCTATAACCACCTGTTGTACGTTATAAGATTTCACCTAGTTGCCGATAAAATTAAGGTCAAAGGGTCGGTTGTGCTGTTATCCTAATTATCCTTCATGTTTTGTTAGTGGAAAGCTTTACATTGTCAAAAATGACAAATCTAAAACTTTCAGGAACAAACAAGTTTTATCTGAGCAGTATTTTTTCTATTTCCTGTCGTAAAAAAACAATAGCTACAACGTTACAAAACTATTCCGTTTTGTCAGGACATTCTTTTTTTTTTAAACAGAAAAGTAAAACAAAAACTCCTGAAACTGGAGACCACATTATATCTGGCGGGTGGTTGTTTTCTTCCTAAACCTAGCCACTTGTCTGCAGTTAATTTACAATTTATTACAGCTCCCCCGGCGACCGGTTTTCTGTAATTCAAATTGTCTGCTCAGTAAACAGTCTGGAGTTATTACTGGCACAAGAGGATACTCTCGCTTCCTTTCTGGGTAATGCAATTAAATCTGAACAGACTGAACTTAAAACAAAAGGCGCAAGTTTGTAATCCTCGCTTACGGCTCATGATTTCCAGATGCACTTAATTACGTTAACCATTAACCAATCGCTAACCTCCACCCTGAATCATATCCGTTATATTGATAGAGCAAAGCACATTAAACGTTCGTAAACCCTTAAACATTTAAGTATTGAAAAATAACAGAAACCAGCTGGGCAAATCACATTTTTTGCTCTTATGCTTTGTAGTTTTAAAAAGGCACAGGGACACCCTGTACTGATAAATCATAAAAGCATACTAAATATGCATATATGGTATTGCTTCTAGGCAGCTGCAGCTGGTAGTACAAGCTGGAGTGGATCAGACTGCTGTGCACTGGGAGTCTGACAGCACTGTAAATCCTGGAGTGGATCATGCTGCTGTGCACTGGGAGTCTGACAGCACACTGTAAATCCTGGAGTGGAGCATGCTGCTGTGCACTGGGAGTCTGACTGACAGCACTGTAAAACCTGGAGTGGATCAGACGGCTGTGCACTGGGAGTCTGACTGCACTGTAAAACCTGGAGTGGATCAGACGGCTGTGCACTGGGAGTCTGACAGCACTGTAAGACCTGGAGTGGATCAGACGGCTGTGCACTGGGAGTCTGACAGCACTGTAAGACCTGGAGTGGATCAGACGGCTGTGCACTGGGAGTCTGACTGACAGCACTGTAAGACCTGGAGTGGGTCAGACTGCTGTGCACTGGGAGTGTAATTTTTCTTGCCTCTTTGTTTGAATAGATCAAATACGTAAGACCAGAGAAAAGAACAATGAGGCAGTTCTAGAAACCAGACACCAAGTAACCAAGCTAAAAAAAAAAAAAAACACAGAGGAGGATTTATTGAAATTACAAAAATCAAGGTAAAAGTAGTAGTATTGACAAGATGTGCCCGCCCCTCCCCGAAACCTGACCCCCTTGGGGAGGACGACTCCGGTATCACCTGGCTCGGTCCGGATTGCTGTGGGTGGGCCCGCAGAGCCGGCGGGGGAGATGGAAGGCAAAAAAACGGGGAAAAAACTAAACAAGAACACAAACAGGAGTCTCTTAGTGGGAATCTTCTCGCTCAGAGAATCACGGTAGGAGAGGGCCTGCAAAACATAAAGGCCACACTTAAAACAACAAAATCGTTTAAAAAGCTGGAGTAACACAGCACCTTTTTCCCAGTTCTGACCCGGTTTCTGGGAAATGCCAGAGCTCCGATTTTTCTTGGCTCACTTGCTGGCTTCCCCCCCCCCGCCCCACCCTTCTCTCAGTTAATTGGGTACACCCCATGACTATCCCCGCCCCTTTTCTCATCCCTCAAACTAGATTGGCCTTTGCCCCCCCATCTTCATCTGATTGGTTACATCATCTACCACCCTTCCTCCTTCTCGATCCGCCATTCTGATTGGCTGCTGCTGCCTTGCCCCTCTCCCTCCTCTCTCACCTGTTCTTCAGTGGATCCAGGGGGACGGGGGTGGAAGTGGGGTTGGGAATCACTCCTGCGTCTCCATGCTCTCCTCCTCCCCCTCCCCCCCTTCCTCCAGCGCCTCTTCCTCTCCCTCTTTCTTCTCCGGCGGCTTCTCGTACGCCTTCTCCGAGGGAGTGACAATCACGCCGTCCCACGTGGACATCTCCGACGCCAGGTCTGCGGAGTGGAAACGGGAGAGGGCTGACCTCGCGGTATATCCCCCCCCCCCAGCACACCCCCACCTCTCAGAACAAACACCCCCGCTAGCAACACCTTCCCAGAATGCATCACAGGATACACGTGCCAGCTGTGCACGTCAGGGCCTGCACGAGGCTGAGCCGCTGAGCTGAAACCCGCAGCTCTTGAATCTGCTTTTATTTCTCACGCAGCGCCTGCTGGTAGTGTTGTCTCTCGAGCTGAGGGCCGCTCCTTTACGGAGCAAAGAAGTGCCTGTAATCACCATCGTGAGACTGGGGGAAAAAAAATAAGACTGCGGAGATCCCTCTTGACCTCCGGTAATCGGAACGAGCAGAAACCCGGAGAGGAAGGAGGACGAGAGCTGCGGTGAGCACTCGACGCTCACCCACAGCTCACAGCGAGACACCAGCCCCCTCCACAGCCACTTCACGCGCGCGCACGCACACACACACACTCAACTCTCCGAGAGCCCGCTCCGCTCCCGAAGGCCTCCTCACCCAGCTCTGTCTCCGCTCTCGGATGCAAAGAGGACTGGGAGGGGGCTGGCGAGCCAATATCCAGTCGCCTTTCTCTACAGGCGCTCCACAGCCCCTGCCCATGAGGACCTCCCCCCTCGCTTGGGGGTGACAACGGACCCAGAACCGGCGCTCCTGGGTCTGTAGATTCGGAAGATTCGAATCCCGAGAGCAGCGCCCCCCGCTGGCCCCGGCTGGTACTCACAGCTGGCGTCCCCCTCCAGGCCCAGGATCTTCCTGTAGCCGCCGTGCGACAGGATCCGCACCAGAGTCTGAGCCGTGAAGCACACCATGTCCTGGAACAGAAGCGGCCGCAGCATGAGAGAGAGGCACTGCTCGAGAGACTGACCGCTGTTGTCACTGACCTCAGCTGACCGGGCACTGCCCGGGTGACTGACCACTGTTGTCACTGACCTCAGCTGACCGGGCACTGCCCGGGTGACTGACCACTGTTGTCACTGACCTCAGCTGGTGACTGACTGTTGTTGTCACTGACCTCATCTGACCTAGCACTGCCTGATGACTGACCAACAGTACTGTCCTCAGCTGACTGGGCACTGCCTGATGACTGACCGCTGTTGAGACTGACCTCAGCTGACTGGGCACTGCCTGATGACTGACCACTGTTGTCACTGACCTCATCTGACCTAGCACTGCCTGATGACTGACCAACAGTACTGTCCTCAGCTGACTGGGCACTGCCTGATGACTGACCGCTGCTGAGACTGACCTCAGCTGACTGGGCACTGCCTGATGACTGACCGCTGCTGAGACTGACCTCAGCTGACTGGGCACTGCCTGATGACTGACCAACAGTACTGTCCTCAGCTGACTGGGCACTGCCTGATGACTGACCGCTGTTGTGACTGTCCTAGGCTGACTGGGCACTGCCTGATGACTGACCAACAGTACTGTCCTCAGCTGACCGGGCACTGCCTGATGACTGACGAACCGTACTGTCCTCAGCTGACCGGGCACTGCCTGATGACTGACGAACCGTACTGTCCTCAGCTGACCGGGCACTGCCCGGTGACTGACCGCTGTCGTTACCGAGGGGCTCCCTAGCCTGTGTCCAGCAGGAGGAGGAGGGAGGAGAGCAATCCGGCACTGTTACCTGCTGCTCCAGCGTCATGACCGTGTGCACCCGGAAGTTGCCGCTCTCGCAGGGGTCAGTGATGCCCACCGATCCGGGCAGGAACAGCCCCGCCGCCAGCATCTGCAGGCACCGCCTGCAAGAGACGCCCACGCCACGCGCGTCAGAGCGAGAACACGCCTGGGGAAGCCACGCCACGAGGAGAGCTCAGTCGGGACCTTGCCGCCGTGAAAGGGGCACCCCAGTCAGTGGTAGTGGCACCCCGAAGGGCAACAAGGTCAAGGCCAGCTGCCTTCTAGACGTAAAAGGGTATTTTGGAGCAGGAACAGGAGGCAATTCTTTACACAGAGAGTGGTGGGGGTCGGGAACAGGCCAGTCTGACTACTTGTTTCCGAAGATGATTACAGATCGAGCCCTAGGAACTCCCCCCAAACTCAGAGTTGTCCCCATGAAGATATGGGGGCGCAGTCGGGGATGACCCACCTGTACGCCACATTGAGAGAGAGGGGCTGTCTGGAGGGGTTGTTCATCACGGCTGAGTGACCCTGAAACCCAAGAGCAGAGCATTACCACAGCGCCCACGCCACCGACAGTACCAGCACCAGGGAGGCCGCGCTGAAAACGGGCCGATCCACGCTTCCCCAGGGCTGAGGGTACCGCCCGGCACGCCACGCAACAGCGCCCCCCCGTGGAGGATGTGGAGAAGGACGACAAGGAAGGAGCACATGGTGTCAGCCCCCCACAGGTTCCAAGGAGGCTCCGAGCCCTCTACGACGCAAGGAAACTCCCACCCCGGCGCTTCTCCGCTGTGTCCCCTCCCGGCACGCTTCCAGGAACATGGAAACGTCACTGCGGCTCATGTCAGCGACCCGAGCGCGCTGTGGCCAGTCCACCCGGCAGGGCAGGCCGATGTCCGATGCGGAGAGCTCTAGGAACGACAATGAGCCACAGCAGCGCTCGAGCGTCTCACCAGCAGGTCGATGATCCAGGGCGTAAGAGGCTCGAACCCAGGGAACCGGGCCCGCAGGTCCTTCAGGAGCCGGATCAGAACCTTCACTCTACAGGAATAGGAAACAGGCGGTCAGGATTCCCAGCGTTTAGGAAGACGACAGCGTGCAGTTGTAAAGACACTGCCAGCTAACTGGCCTCAGGGGAGAGTCTCACACAACACACAGAGCGCACTGCACTGGGGCTCGAACCCACAGCCAGTAACGAAGAGGCGTCGTTGTCCTTACGTGGACTGGGAGGCATTCTCCTCGAACCAGCGGGCGTGTCGGATTGCAGCCAGCGCACTCTGGAGGACCTTAATATCCACTGGGAGAGAAAGAGACACCATTCCTGACGAGGCTTCCAGAGAGAGATGCAGAGAGCGTCCAACCCAGCCCCCCCCACCACAGTCCAGTGTCCAGTCGCCCCCAGTCTGTGTGGACAGCGGGGCTCAGTGTCCAGTCCGGTGTCCAGTCACCCCCAGTCTGTGTGGACAGCGGGGCTCAGTGTCCAGTCCAGTGTCCAGAGGACTCAGTGTCCAGTCGCCCCAGTGTGTGTGGACAGCGGGGCTCAGTGTCCAGTCCAGTGTGTGTGGACAGCGGGGCTCAGTGTCCAGTCCAGTGTCCAGTCTGTGTGGACAGCGGGGCTCAGTGTCCAGTCGCCCCAGTGTGTGTGGACAGCGGGGCTCAGTGTCCAGTCCAGTGTCCAGTCTGTGTGGACAGCGGGGCTCAGTGTCCAGTCGCCCCAGTGTGTACGTACAGTGCAGCTCGGGGTCCAGTTTGCGCAGGTTGGGTGGCACGGTGGTGATGAGGATCTTCAC
The DNA here is from genome assembly GCF_055471065.1 of Atractosteus spatula. Lineage (NCBI taxonomy): Eukaryota > Metazoa > Chordata > Actinopteri > Semionotiformes > Lepisosteidae > Atractosteus > Atractosteus spatula. The sequence continues at coordinate 5,655,574 of NC_142730.1, read as the reverse complement.
GGTGGCGTCAGCAGAGCTGATCTCGAACCCCGTCTCATTGGTCAGCATGGACAGCACTGAGAGAGAGAGGGAGGGTCAGAGCCCCAGAGCCGGAGCCGGGGGTCAGAGTGAGCCGAACGGGCAGGAGTCTCAGTCCCCACTCACCTTCCGCGGGGTCCTGCGTCCGCAGCGTCTCCACCACTTTGTTCCCCAGCGCCACGACGGCCTCGACTGCGGCAGGGGGACAGGAAGAAGACCGCCGTCAGAAACCCACCGAGAGAGGGGGGGCACCCCGGGGGAGACAGTAGAGCCCCCCTCTCTCCCACCAGCCCCCACCCCCCCTCCCCTGCTGGGTGGTCCAGGCCATCACCGCCCTGCCACAGACCGGACAGTCAGAAACCCACAGAGAGGGAGGGAGGGAGGGCATCCCGGGGGAGACAGGAGCGCCCCCTCTCCCACCAGCCCCCACTCTCCCTCCCCTGCTGGGTGGCCAGTTTCAGTGGCGGCAGGTTCACGGCGGGGGTGCTCTGGGGACCCGGGGCCTCGCACGTCGAGGGGCGCTTCCCTTCCGGCGGTCACTCACGCGTGGGCAGGATCTTCAGGATGACCACGAGGTCGGCCACGTTGTGCCCGGCTGTCATGGTGCCCTTCTTGTAAGAGCCGACCTGCCGCACTTCCTCGATTTGCTGCAGGGAGAAAGAGGGGGGACAGAGATAGAGGGGTGAGAGGGAGAGCGTGCAGTCTCCACTGGACCCCCAGACCACGTCAAAAGGTTAAACTCACCACTTCGAAGTTGCCCGGGGCGACGATGAGGTTGTCGATGACGTTGTTGATCTTGGTGACGAGGGACAGGATGGAGGACTAAGAGAGAGAGCGAAGAGTCAGGACTTGGGACGCCTTTCTCAGAGGCAATGAGAACTGTTCACAGAACAGATAAGGGCAAAAAGTTTAAACTGGGATAATACTTGTGGGAGAGAGTCTGTGCTGTACCAGCTCACTGGAGACAAAGAGAGTGTGTATAACAGTGAGTCTGTACTGTACCAGCTCACTGGAGACAGAGGGAAGATGTTGGTCTGGGTGAGAGTGTGTGACAGGGAGAGTCTGTGCTGTACCAGCTCACTGGAGACAGAGGGATGACACTGGACTGGATGAGAGTGTGTGACAGGAAGTGTCTGAGCTGTACCAGCTCACTGGAGACAGAGGGATGACACTGGACTGGATGAGAGTGTGTGACAGGGAGAGTCTGTGCTGTACCAGCTCACTGGAGATAGAGGGATGACACTGGACTGGACGAGAGAGTGTGACAGGGAGAGTCTGTGCTGTACCAGCTCACTGGAGACAGAGGGAAGACACTGGACTGGGCGAGAGTGTGTGACAGGGAGAGTCTGTGCTGTACCAGCTCACTGGAGACAGAGGGAAGACACTGGACTGGACGAGAGTGTGTGACAGGGAGTGTCTGTGCTGTACCAGCTCACTGGAGACAGAGGGATGATACTGGACTGGACGAGAGTGTGTGACAGGGAGAGTCTGAGCTGTACCAGCTCGCTGGAGACAGAGGGAAGATGCTGGTCTGGGTGAGAGTGTGTGACAGGGAGAGTCTGAGCTGTACCAGCTCACTGGAGACAGAGAGAGTGTGTGTGTGACAGGAAGTGTCTGAGCTGTACCAGCTCACTGGAGACAGAGGGAAGTTGCTGGTCTGGGTGAGAGTGTGTGACAGGAAGTGTCTGAGCTGTACCAGCTCACTGGAGACAGAGGGATGACACTGGACTGGATGAGAGTGTGTGACAGGGAGAGTCTGTGCTGTACCAGCTCACTGGAGATAGAGGGATGACACTGGACTGGACGAGAGAGTGTGACAGGGAGAGTCTGTGCTGTACCAGCTCACTGGAGACAGAGGGAAGACACTGGACTGGGCGAGAGTGTGTGACAGGGAGAGTCTGTGCTGTACCAGCTCACTGGAGACAGAGGGAAGACACTGGACTGGACGAGAGTGTGTGACAGGGAGTGTCTGTGCTGTACCAGCTCACTGGAGACAGAGGGATGACACTGGACTGGACGAGAGTGTATGACAGGGAGAGTCTGTGCTGTACCAGCTCACTGGAAACAGAGGGAAGACACTGGACTGGACGAGAGTGTGTGACAGGGAGTGTCTGTGCTGTACCAGCTCACTGGAGACAGAGGGATGACACTGGACTGGGCGAGAGTGTGTGACAGGGAGAGTCTGTGCTGTACCAGCTCACTGGAGACAGAGGGATGATACTGGACTGGACGAGAGTGTGTGACAGGGAGAGTCTGAGCTGTACCAGCTCGCTGGAGACAGAGGGAAGATGCTGGTCTGGGTGAGAGTGTGTGACAGGGAGAGTCTGAGCTGTACCAGCTCACTGGAGACAGAGAGAGTGTGTGTGTGACAGGGAGAGTCTGTGCTGTACCAGCTCACTGGAGACAGAGCTCAGACACTGGCCTGGGCGAGAGCGCGGCGGTGTTGAATTGCGCTGTACCTGCTCAGAGGGAGTGGGGCTGAGGTCCTGGTTCCTCTTCAGCAGGCACTCGCTGAACGCCGTCTCGTCAGGGGCCGGCTTCACCCGGGGAAACGCCATCTCGCACTGGGCACAAGGAGAGAGGGAGATGAGCACAGCCTCACCACCGCGCAATAACACACAGCCACCGCGAGGACAGCGAGGCCCCTCCGCTCGTCACTCACCACGTAGAAGTCGAAGGGGATGTGAGGCACGAAGGGCCGATACCTGCAAGACAAAAACTCCGGTGAGCCTCAAGAAAACAATCTGCGACGCCCACCCTACCATGAGGCGACCGACACAGCCTGATGCACCAGGGAGCCTCTGCCAGCACAATTTGGACAAGACTCTACATCCGACAGTCAAATCAGGTGTGGATCAGACTGCAGAGCACCAGGAGTCAGACTAACAACACTGTTAACCCCAGACTGCAGCACACTGTTGTTTGATTAACTACACTGTTAACCCCCGGACTGCAGCACACTGTTGTGTGATTAACTACACTGTTAACCCCCGGACTGCAGCACACTGTGGTGTGATTAACTACACTGTTAACCCCGGACTGCAGCACACTGTGGTGTGATTAACTACACTGTTAACCCCGGACTGCAGCACACTGTGGTGTGATTAACTACACTGTTAACCCTGGACTGCAGCACACTGTGGTGTGATTAACTACACTGTTAACCCCGGACTGCAGCACACTGTGGTGTGATTAACTACACTGTTAACCCCGGACTGCAGCACACTGTGGTGTGATTAACTACACTGTTAACCCCGGACTGCAGCACACTGTTGTGTGATTAACTACACTGTTAACACCGGACTGCAGCACACTGTTGTGTGATTAACTACACTGTTAACTCCCGGACTGCAGCACACTGTAGTGTGATTAACTACACTGTTAACCCCGGACTGCAGCACACTGTGGTGTGATTAACTACACTGTTAACCCCCGGACTGCAGCACACTGTGGTGTGATTAACTACACTGTTAACCCCGGACTGCAGCACACTGTGGTGTGATTAACTACACTGTTAACCCCCGGACTGCAGCACACTGTGGTGTGATTAACTACACTGTTAACCCCCGGACTGCAGCACACTGTGGTGTGATTAACTACACTGTTAACCCCCGGACTGCAGCACACTGTGGTGTGATTAACTACACTGTTAACACCGGACTGCAGCACACTGTTGTGTGCCCAGAGTCTGATTAACAACACTGTAAAACCCAGACTGGAGCACACTGCTGGATGCCAGGAGTCTGATTAACAACACTGTAAAACCCGGAGTGGATCAGTCTGCCACGGACGCGGTGTCCGACTGCTTGCACAGGTACAGTAAGCACGCCCCCCACCAGCTCCTTTAGACAGACAGTTGGCGCTACTCACCCCTGCGCCAGCCCTCCGCGGGCTCCAAACCGGCCCCCCCGGCCCCGCCCCCTGTCGCCTCTGGAGAGAGAGAGAGAGAGATGTTAGACGCTTCCATCACTGGATTAGAGAGACACCCAGCCAGCCGCCTCCACCAGGCCAGTCGGGACCAGAGCAGTGAGGCCACCCCTCTGCTCTCCGCTCAGGGGGTGAGCTCCAACGCGCCTGCAGAAAACCAGGTCCTCCAGTCACACGATCGCTCCACCTGGTTAATTCCATGATGGACTGTAGCACCTCCAGGACACTGGGGTAACACCCCTACTCTTTTGGAGAAACACCCTGGGATTTTTAATGACCACAGAGAGCCAGGACCTCGGTTTTACATCTCATCCGAAGGACGGCGCCTTTTTACAGTATAGTGTCCCCGTCACTGTACCGGGGCATTAGGACCCACACAGACTGCAGGGCGAGCGCCCCCTACTGGTCCCACTAACGCCTCTTCCAGCAGCAGCCTCAGCTTTCCCAGGAGGTCTCCCATCCAGAGATGGATGCCGAGCCCCGGTGGGCTGCCAGCTGGGAGCTGCAGGGCTTCTCGATGGGTAACTGTGCATGAATTGAAGTGAACATTAGAGCAGTCATCTGCACAAGACCACAATAGAGATCCCGTGTCTTGAGGATGTAAGGGGTCCTTACAGAGCGGAGCCACTGGGCCCGCCCAGCCGTTGGGTAATTAGTAGCTAACTGACCCCCGTTTACCCCCGCTGCAGCTTGTTCCACACTCCCACCCCCCTTTGTGTAAGGAAAGGCCACCTGTTCTGAACTTCTCCGTGGTCGCCAGTCGGTTCATTCACAGATCATCCTGCACGAGTCCCGCGGGCTCAGTGCCTCACAGGGCGATTCCAGACGGCCCTCCGACACTAGGTTCATGGATCTTAGACCTCAAGCCCCCCCCCCAGCACCCTGGCCGGCAGGAGAAGCCACTTACCAGCCGGCACGCAGAGACTGGGACCTTTGATGCCGGACAGCCGCACGGTGTTGGAGGCAGGAATGTGCCTCGGCACTCGTCGGGCATACAGACCCTCGGTTCGCCCGCACCTCGGCGGCCAGGTCACGCAGCACACACCGGCCTCGGTGCACTGCCGGTCGGCGCCGTGTGGAAACCGGCACGGTGGGTAACAAAGAGCAGGCCCCAGACCGGCCGCTCGATTACAGCCATTCATTCATCCAGCGAACGGCACAACACCCTCTTCCGAGAGCTTTTTTTTTTGTTTACAAAAAAACGCCATTTTCCTTTTACACATCTTGTCACTAAACGCCAGGAAATGGAATTCGAAGGGGACGCAGTTTCAACTTGGGTTTTAGCGATAACATGCAGAGCGCACGCACGCGCACACACCCCCGATCCGACACGGGTACGCTAGCTAACTCGAGACCCGAGGCCTGATATGAGGCCTACTTGAGAAGCCGGATTTAGTTCTGCCAGGACACATCGCGTTGTCAGATTGCGCACAGAAAAAAACAGTTTTCCCTTCCATCTCCTTTGAATTACTGTACCTCATTGCGTACGACGTCTTGACAACTTGAGGGAAGCCACAAAGAGAAATCTCCGGCCGCTTTCTCGCCGCCGACCCGTCCGCTGGCGTTGCCTTCACTACCCGGGGAAACGGCGTCTCCGATCGAGATCGACAGCCCAGGGAGCCAATCACAGGCGCCAAACGCTTTTTCAACAGCAAGTGGCGATTGGTGAGGTGGGGTAGGGGGCGGGGCTCGCAGGCAAACATCGCACATGATTGATCCTCGTCTAATAGTTCGTCTCTGATGCACTTTTGAAAGATGACCACCAGAGTGCAGCGCTGCAGAACACACTCGGGCAATAACAAAGCGAGTGACTTTTCACCAGTGCAAGCGTCTAGCAGAGTGGCGCAGCGGAAGCGTGCTGGGCCCATAACCCAGAGGTCGATGGATCGAAACCATCCTCTGCTAAGTGTTCTCGTTTTCCAGATGAGCCACGTACTAATCGCATTTTACAGAATAGAAACAACGTTAATATCAACACGTAATCTAAAAAGTAGTTATGCGCACACCTGAGATACTTTTCACACACGTAAAAGTGCTCCTCTGTATGTTAATGTTGTGTGAAACCTGTCGTAGAAACATCGGGATTAGGCTGAGGTCCATCCCTGGTCAAATTTCCCATTGGCCCTTACCATGGCCTCCTAATAACCCCCCTGTCTGAACTGGCTCCGTCACTCTGCTCTCCTCCCCACTGAGAGCTGGTGTGTGGGGAGAGGACTGGAGCACTATGGCTGCCGTCGCATCATCCAGGTGGGGCTGCACACTGGTGGAGGGGATCCCCATTACCTGTAAAGCGCTTTGAGTGGAGTGTCCCGAAAAGCGCTATATAATTGTAAGCAATTATTATTATTATCCCGGTGGGGCTACTAACTGGTGCTGGTGGAGGGGAGTCCCCATGACCTGTGAAGCGCTTTGAGCGGACTGAGAAAGGCGCCATATACGTGTAAGGATTTATTATTATTATTATTGTTGTGTGGAAGTTCAAGTAGGGAGCTGTGTCATCAATCGTAGGCTTCTAAGGAACCAGTAAAGGTTTATTCCATGCTGAAAAGAGAAGAAAAGGAAACGTTTCGGCTGTGGAGCCTTATTATCTTCTTCTTAACATTATTATTATGTGGTATTATACGGTACGGCACCAGAGGAATCACAATGGCGAGACTCGGTAAATAAGTGCAATAAAGGAGTGCAAATAATAATAATAATAATAATAATTGCTAACACTTATATAGCGCTTTTCTGGACACCTACCTCTCTTTTATTTTTCTTTGTTATTTTGCCTTGTGATTTTACTGCTGTTCTGAACGTCTTATCAGCGCTCTTGTTCCCCTCGGTGATGTAATTTTAATTAACAATCACGATTAGAATTAATGGTTAGCTACAAAACGCGCTTCACGGCGAATACACTGAAGTACAGCAGGGCTCGGATAGAGACATTCGCCCTGCTGGCCACACGGGGGCGCTGTGGGGGAGCCCTTCCGGGTCACTCGCTCAGACTCTCGGCGAGGGCGTTTGCGTTTTTATTATTTTAGTGGTGGAAGATTTTAAACAACTTTCTTTATTTTAGATTTTTTTTCCTCCGGGGAGCAGCCTCGTCTCCCGCTCGCTGTAGAGGGGGAAATGAGCGAGTCCAGTCTGCGCTGGGACACGGGGTGGGTGAAGACTGGCTGTTTCAGGACTGATCTCTTCCCACCTGCTTGTCTTTCTCCTGCTGTGATCCTCACTATAGCAGCATCCTTCTCTGTGTCTCTGTCTGTCCACTCCTGGCTCTCTCCCTGTGTCTCTGTCTGTCCACTCCTGGCTCTCTCCCTGTGTCTCTGTCGGTCCTCTCTCTCTCTCTCTCTCTCTCTCTCTCTCTCTCTCTCTCTCTCTGTGTCTCTGTCTGTCCACTCCTGGCTCTCTCCCTGTGTCTCTGTCGGTCCACTCCTCTCTCTCTCTCTCTCCCTCCCTGTGTCTCTGTCGGTCCACTCCTCTCTCTCTCCCTGTGTCTCTGTCCACTCCTCTCTCTCTCCCTCCCTGTATCTCTGTCTGTCCACTCCTCTCTCTCCCCCCCGTGTCTCTGTCTGTCCACTCCTCTCTCTGTCTCTGTCTCTGTCTCTGTCTGGTGCTTGACAGCTCTTCCTCTGCGCAGGTGCTGTGACTCTGGGTGAAGGTTCTGTGGGGGTCTTCTCCAGAACCCCGCCCTGGAGAGGGATGTCTGCCTCCGAGGGGGACGTTGGGGGCCGTGTGTGTGCGTTCCTGCGGACAGGGGCGCAGGGAGGCGAGAGGGGCCACGCGGCTGGGGAGATCGCGGCCGCCCTCGGGGGCCCCCCCGGTCAGGGATGTCAACCGAGCGCTGTACGAGCTGGAGAGGGGCGGCGCCGTCCGCCGGACCGGGACAGAGTCGCCGCTGCGGAACCGGACCCTTCTGCGACCACCGGGGCGTCCCCTGAACCCGGGCCGCCGGACCCTCAGAGCGTCCTGAAGGTCCTCCTGTCGGCGGGCCCCGGCGGCGGGCTGCCGGCACACCGGATCGCCCGCGAGCTCGGCGTCTCCCGGAAGTCGGCAAACCAGCAGCTGTACTCGCTGCTGCGCGGGGGCCAGGTGGACAAGACGGAGGGGCCCCCCGTGCTGTGGAGGCTGCCCAGCCAGACACAGGGCGAGGGGGCAGAGGGGCCGTGCACCGCCGCCCCCTGCAGGCCGCGCGTGCACACTGCGGACACGAACGGCAGCGACAGCGACAGGTATGTAGACGGGGGGCAGCCGGCATGAGGCCCTGAGTGCTGACTGGCTGAACTAGCTGAGAGACTGGGGGCAGACTGCTGCCATGGTTACGTGGGTGTGAGCCCGTCGCTGCCTAGGCGACAGGCAGGGCTGTGGGTGTGCCAGGCAGAGAGAGGGAGAGCGGTCCTGTGTCTCTGCTCAGCACTCGTCTTCCTCCTCTCTCCCTGCCTCTCTCTCCTCACCCCTCCTCCCTCCCTCCCTCTCCTCACTCCTCCTCCCCTCCTCCCTCCCTCTCTCTCCTCACTCCTCCTCCCCTCCTCCCTCCCTCTCTCTCCTCACCCCTCCTCCCTCCCTCCCTCTCCTCACTCCTCCTCCCCTCCTCCCTCCCTCTCTCTCCTCTCTCCTCACTCCTCCTCCCCTCCACCCTCCCTCTCTCTCCTCACCCCTCCTCCCTCCCTCCCTCTCCTCACTCCTCCTCCCTCACTCCTCCCCTCCTCCCTCCCTCCCTCTCCTCACTCCTCCTCCCCTCCTCCCTCCCTCCCTCTCCTCACTCCTCCTCACTCCCCCTCCCCTCCTCCCTCCTCCCTCCCTCTCTCTCCTCACTCCTCCTCCCTCACTCCTCCCCTCCTCCCTCCCTCCCTCTCCTCACTCCTCCTCCCCTCCTCCCTCCCTCTCTCTCCTCACTCCTCCTCACTCCTCCTCACTCCCCCTCCCCTCCTCCCTCCTCCCTCCCTCTCTCTCCCCACTCCCCCTCCCTCTCTCTCCCTGTCTGCCTCTTTCCCAGTGGCCCTGTGCCCCGGCCTCAGCCAGCCGGCCAGGGGGAGGCCCGCGCTCTGGCTGCCAGCTTCCAGCGCCTGGCCCTGGGGCAGGGGACCCACTGCGAGCCCCAGGACGTGCTGGGGGTGCTGGAGGGCCTTCCGTCGGAGACCACTGCCCCGGCTGCACTCATCGCCCGGAAACTGGGGGTCCCCAAAAAAACAGCCAATCAGCACCTGTACGGACTGCTGCGAGAGGGCCGTGTCCGAATGGAGCAAGGGACACCCCCAAAATGGGGTGTTCCATGAGGGGCACCTAGCTGTTCAAAGGGAAGAGGAATAGAAGATGGATATAAAGATCGTTGTGTTGATGTTCAGGACAGGTAGAAGGCTGAGTGGTCAGTTATCATGTCATTTTCTGTTTCTGGAATTGTTTCATTTTTGACCTGTAGTGGAGAACATGGTGCCTGTGCACTGAACTGACTGCAGGCAATAAACTTCTCCAAACAGTACTGGGCTGGAAATTGTGACTGTACTGCCTGACACTCACACTGTCACACTGACGCACTCACACTGTCACAATGACACACACTCACTGCCTGACACTCACACTGACACACTCACACTGTCACAATGACACACACTCACTGCCTGACACTCACACTGCCTGACGCACAGTACATTGACACCCTGACACACTCACTCTGACGCACTGACACACTACCTGACACTCACTCACACTGACACGCTGACACACTCACTGCCGAGCACTCACACTCACACTCACACTCACACACACACTGGCCAGCACATCGAGGCTGCCCCCAGCCTGCACCTCCCCCCCCTTCATAGGCTTCTACCCCTCCTCTCCCCTCAACCAATCCGTCGCCTGTTTTCGACGTCATCGCGCCGCTCTTCCTGTTTTCCGACGGCGAGGCGGTGGAGCCCACAACACACTGCGGAGCCTGAGCTGCACTGCCAAACCCCTTAATCCCTCTGCAGGTAGGGAGCGCCTTTCTCGTTCGCCCCGGGTGGGTGTTCGCGGAGACACGCGTGGCTGGTGTCGGGGAGGCGGGGCGGGGACGGCAGCGAGCCCAGTTGGTCTGCGCCGGGAGATGTGGCCCCCAGCCGCTCACGACCCGCCTGTGGTATCGCGACATGACGTTCGGGGTGCGAGGAGTGAAGGCTGGCGAGAGTGGGCTGGAGGTGGAAGAGGCAGGGGTCCCGGGTCGCGCTGAGTGGGGTGGGGTGGGGTGGGGGGGTCGGTCGGAGCCGATACTGGCTGTGCATCTGTGCCTGTGAGAAGCAGAGGCATCGGGGGTCGTGTGATCGCGAGTCGGAGCTCTACAGGCGCTAGGGCCGGTCCTGCCGGTGCCGCTGGATGTCGGGACAGCAGGGGTTCAGCATGAACAGTAGCTTCAGCGCGCTGCTGGCGCTGCACAGGGTGGTATCGTTGCGGGGTGGTCTGGCACGGCTTGGCCCAGGACGGTATTTTACCGGGAGGGAACAGTTCGCCGGCTCGGGCTGTGCAGAGCGCACTTCTCCTGTCCCGCAGAGCTGTCTCTGGGGACCGCAGGGGAAGGACGCCGGTGCGTCTCCCGGGCGTGTTCGTCCTTGTCCGCCCCCTCACACGAGTGCTGTCAGCCTCTCTTAATGACAACAACAACAACAACACTAGGAATAGTAATAACATGTTGTTTATCAAGTCCCTTTCCAAGCCCACTGACGCCGTGCATAGTGATGAAGAGAGACAGAAAAACACGGTAAAAAGTCAAAGGAAAAATTAAGCCAAAACATCCAGGAGTCGAAGCAGGACAGTCAGTCTGTAGCAGTGGGGACAGTGAGCGCAGCACAGAGCCGTTCAGGGCTGCTGAGGGAGCCAGAATATTTTGAGCCTGGAAGCCAGTTAGGAGACACGCAGTGCTGCGGCGATGACTGCAGAGGCGGGCAGTGTGGGGTTTCACTGTGTCCCGCCTGATCGAACCACAGGCCAGAGGAGACAGGCAGGAACTACAGGGAAGAGCATTTAAAGCCAAGGACAGGAAGCATTGCTTTACACAAAGGGTGGTGGGGGTGTGGAACAGGCTGCCCAGCTGTGTGCTTGAAGCTGGTACCCTGGATTCTTTCCAGAAACAGCTGGTTGAGATCCTCCAATCAGGACAGGAGGCACTCCGTTACACGGAGGGTGGTGGGAGCGTGGAACAGATCCTGAGATCAATTGACTACTAACAACCCAACGGGCTGGACAGGCCGAGTGGCTCCTTTGCTTTATAACCAGTCCAGTCCAGTTTATTTGTCGTATGCACCAGTGCAACGCGCAGCTTCTTCTGTTCTCAGTGCCTGTCCTGGTTTCCCTGTGTCCCAGTTTGTGCTGGGGGTGAAGCTATCTGTATCCCTTAGGATCTCACCTCCCTGCAAGTCCTCCTCTCACCCTCTCGTGTTCTGACTGGAGCGGCCCAGTTCCTCTCTGGAGAGGTCCGGTTCCTCTCTGAGACCCACAGTCACTCTACAGTGTGCTGTTCTGACTGGAGAGGTCCGGTTCCTCTATGAGACCCACAGTCACTCTACAGTGTGCTGTTCTGACTGGAGAGGTCCGGTTCCTATCTGAGACCCACAGTCACTCTACAGTGTGCTGTTCTGACTGGAGAGGTCCGGTTCCTCTCTGAGACCCACAGTCGCTCTGCAGTGTGCTGTTGTGACTGGAGAGGTCCGGTTCCTCTCTGAGACCCACAGTCACTCTACAGTGTGCTGTTCTGACTGGAGCGGCCCGGTTCCTCTCTGAGACCCACAGTCGCTCTGCAGTGTGCTGTTCTGACTGGAGCGGCCCGGTTCCTCTGTGGTTTCAGACCCACAGCCCGGTAGCCCTGCTGCTCTCGGACCCTGACAGGGAGCTCCGTTTCTGACGTCAGTGGCTTGAGTTCCTACACGTTGCTAGCTCGGCTCCGACCCGGCGTGCCAGAACAACAACAGGAAGACAGACACGTCCGGACCAGCCGGTCCAGTCGCGCTGTCGGTGGGGGGGGGGGGGTTTGGGAGTCGGTTTATTCGGTTTGTGTGGCGCGGGTGTCGGGGTCCCCCTGGCGGCGCCGCGCGGGCACAGCGCCGGCTTCAGGGAATCGGAGCGCTCGTGCGGAGAAAGGAAACCGAAAGCGGAGCGAGGACAGGCGCTGGGATTGCGGCGAGGGGCTCGCGCGGCAGACACACGCGATCGCGGCTGGGCTCCGGGAGCAGCAGAGACCCGGGCTGCACGGATCTCTCTCAGCACAGCGGGGAGGTGCCGGTTCGGGTTTTAAAGTTGAAGCCGCTCGCCGTGACGGTCCGTCCCCACGGACGCTCGGGGAGAGACGAGGACGGGACCGGTTTCCCCCGCAGCTCCGGAAGGCGTCTTTGAATTTCTGCTGACGGGTCACTGATCACCGGAGTCGTCTCACTCCGCTCTCACTCCGCCGGGCAGGCGAGGGCTTTTAGACGAAGTTCCTGAGCCGCCGGTCGGCTGTCGGTGTTCACCGTAAGTCATTAACGCAGAGCGGTGTTGAGTGGGGTTGAGTGGGGTTGAGCGGGGTTCAGTGGGGTTCAGTGGGGTTCAGTGCAGCCCGGTTGTTGGCGAAGCATCAGAGCTTCCAGGAGCGACAGGGCAGGCACGCTCTCCCCTCTGTCGTCTTCGGGTTTGTTAAACGCGAAGAAGACGGATTCCTAAAGCAAGGGCTTGTACAGGGCTGATGAAGTGATCTGATCTTAAATTAAATCGGGGGACGGGGGGGGGGGGGGGGGTCACGTCACCCCCCTTCAGGCGCTCGGGGCGTCCCGGCAGAGCCCCTCGCGCTGCTGCTGCGGCTCCGCTCCGATTAGCTGAGCCGTGAGTCACGGCGCGCGCTGTCGCCCGGCGTTAGCGTGATGCGCGCGGCTCCGCGCGAGGGGAGCTACTTGATTTTGTCGAATCTTCTTTTCAGCGCCTCGTTGGCCTGGATTGAACGTGTAAAAGCTGCATTTTTCATAGTCCTGGTTCAGAATCGCCGGTCGGTTTTGTTGGACTCGTTGCGGGGGGGGAAGTGGGGAGACTCCTCTGCGTGCCAGGAAAAGGCTGGGGTGCGATTAGAGACGGGCTGACGGCCGAGAGCCAGCCCGGGGGGCTCGCTGGGGGAGTACGGGTCTCCGTCAGCTGGTGCGGTGACCCGGGCTCGAACCCGCGCTTCCCGGGTCTCCGGTGCGGGATTCTGGCGCCAGTCCCGCCGGCTGGCTCGGTGCGGGGGGGAGGTCTCGCCCCCGGAGCAGCACTAACGCCCCCCTCTCCTCTCTCCCCAGGTGCTCGGGGCCCGAGCCGGTGTGCCCCCCCCCTGCCCGGCCCTCCCGGCGCGCTATGAGCGCAGGAGGTGGCCGTGCCAGAGCACCGCGCCAGCCTCTGTCCCGCCGCCCGCCCCTTCACCCCCTCCACCCCCTCCAGCCCCCCCCCGCGGGCCCCCCGGACTTCCGGCAGCAGCAGGTCCAGTTCCTCACTGGCCAGAACCCCGAGGCCCCCCGCTTCTGCCCGGCCCAGCCCGGAGCGCGCCTCGGTTTCGGGTACCCCGCCGGCTACCCCGGCCAGCACCCCGGCTTCAGGGGCCCACCCCGATACAGGGGGGGCTCGTACGCTCCGGCTTACGGTCGCGCCCCGTTCCGGCTGCCGGGCCGGAGCCAGAACCAGAGCCCTAGGGGCTGGGAGCAGAGCTACGCCCAGAGGCGGGCCCAGGGTGCGTGCCCCCGGCCGCCCGGCCCGGCCCGGCAGGACCCCGTCGACGCCCTCTCCTCCAGGTTCCAGGACCTGGGCGCCGGGGACGACCGGCCCGCCCGCGGCGCGGTCCTGCAGAGCCTGAGGGCGCTGGGCCCCGGGGAGACGGCGCACGCCCGGCTGCTCGCCAAGCGGCTGCGCCTCCCGAAGAAGAGCGTCAACAAGGCGCTGTACGCCCTCGAGAAGGAGGGGCGCGCCCACAAACAGGGGGAGACCCCGCCCCTCTGGAGCTTGTGCCGAGAGGGAGGAGGAGGAGGAGGAGGGCAGAGGGGAAAGGAGGAGGAGGAGGGCGCGAGGGAGGAAGAGGAAGACCAGGAGGGGAAAGCGGCCGGTGAGGAAGAGGAAGGCGGGAGCTCCCAAGAGGATTCCGACTCGGACTCGGACTCGGAGGGCGGGGGAGAGGAGCCCGGAGGCGAGGCTTTCCGGGAAGGGCCGGGATCGGGAGGCGGGCGAGCAGAGCGGGAGGCGGACCCCGGCTGCGAGGGAGGGGCCGGCGGGGGGGAGGTGGTCGTCGAAGCTGTCTTTGAGGGCGGGGCCGCGGGAGACGAGGAGGAGGACGCCAGCATGTCGGACACCAGGGAGCGGATCTGCCAGTACCTGTACGAGTCGGGCCCGGCCAGCGCCCTCGGGATCTCCAAGCACCTGGGCTTCAGGACCGCCAAGCAGGTGAACCCCTCGCTGTACGCCATGGAGCAGCAGGGCGACGTCGCCCACCAGGGCGGCGCCACGCACCCCGTCTGGGACCTGAGCGACCGGAAGAGGGAGCGGATGGGGCGCCACCGGAGAGTGGCGCAGTCCCAGGCGCAGGGGGTGCCCGGCCGGGGCGCGGTTCCGGGATCGGGATCGGGACCGGGAGGCGGGGAAGACCAGGAGGGCTCCCAGGGGGACGTGATCGGCGCTTTTCCGCTCGGCGGCTTGGAGCCGGTCCGCGGGGCGGGGGGGCTCCCGGGAGGAGACAGAGAGGCGGGGGTGGGGAACGGGGGGCAGCCGGAGGTCAAACCGGAACCAGCCAGCTCCGCCCCCGCGGCCCCCCTGTCTCGGGTGGGGTACCCCGTGGAGGAGAACGGGCAGTGGGCGTCGGATGAGATCCCCGAGTTCCTGAACGCCATGAGCGGGGCGGGCCCGGTGACGCAGGACAGGGGGCCCGGGGCCCTGCAGAAGCTGCAGGAGGTCCAGTCGAAGAACCCGGTCAGCGGGCTGATGGAGTTCGCCCAGCACACGGGCGACAGCTGCGACTTCCTGCTGCTGGAGCAGAGCGGGCCCTCGCACGACCCCAGGTCAGTACGGTCCGCCGTGCCGTCCCGTCGGGCCACAGCGAGTACAGTGTGTGAGAGCATGGCCCACACTGATCGCACACTCTCGTTCCCCGTCCCCAGGTTCAAGATGCAGGTGGTGCTGGGAAGCAGGAAGTTCCCCGTCTCGGAGGCGTCCAGTAAAAAGACCGCGAAGAAGGAGGCGGCGGCCGAAGCCCTGAAGGTCCTGCTGAGAGAGCTGGAGGGGGGAGAGGAAATGAGCTCGGAGGCCATGGACACGCAGAGTCTCACGTCTCACACCACAGTGAGTACAGTGTGTGAGAGCATGGCCCACACTGATCCCACTGCTCACACCACAGTGAGTACAGTGTGTGAGAGCATGGCTCACACTGATCCCACGCCTCGCACCACAGTGAGTACAGTGTGTGAGAGCGTGGCCCACACCGCTCACACCACAGTGAGTACAGTGTGTGAGAGCGTGGCTCACACCGCTCACACCACAGTGAGTACAGTGTGTGAGAGCATGGCTCACACTGATCCCACTGCTCACACCACAGTGAGTACAGTGTGTGAGAGCATGGCCCACACTGATCCCACCGCTCACACCACAGTGAGTACAGTGTGTGAGAGCGTGGCCCACACTGATCCCACTGCTCACACCACAGTGAGTACAGTGTGTGAGAGCGTGGCCCACACTGATCCCACTGCTCACACCACAGTGAGTACAGTGTGTGAGAGCGTGGCCCACACCGCTCACACCACAGTGAGTACAGTGTGTGAGAGCATGGCTCACACTGATCCCACTGCTCACACCACAGTGAGTACAGTGTGTGAGAGCATGGCTCACACTGATCCCACTGCTCACACCACAGTGAGTACAGTGTGTGAGAGCGTGGCCCACACTGATCCCACTGCTCACACCACAGTGAGTACAGTGTGTGAGAGCGTGGCCCACACCGCTCATACCACAGTGAGTACAGTGTGTGAGAGCATGGCTCACACTGATCCCACTGCTCACACCACAGTGAGTACAGTGTGTGAGAGCGTGGCCCACACCGCTCACACCACAGTGAGTACAGTGTGTGAGAGCATGGCTCACACTGATCCCACTGCTCACACCACAGTGAGTACAGTGTGTGAGAGCATGGCCCACACTGATCCCACTGCTCACACCACAGTGAGTACAGTGTGTGAGAGCATGGCCCACACTGATCCCACTGCTCACACCACAGTGAGTACAGTGTGTGAGAGCGTGGCCCACACCGCTCACACCACAGTGAGTACAGTGTGCGAGAGCATGGCTCACACTGATCCCACTGCTCACACCACAGTGCGTACAGTGTGTGAGAGCGTGGCCCACACTGATCCCACTGCTCACACCACAGTGAGTACAGTGTGTGAGAGCGTGGCCCACACTGATCCCACTGCTCACACCACAGTGAGTACAGTGTGCGAGAGCATGGCTCACACTGATCCCACTGCTCACACCACATGACATGATGTCATGGAGATCATTGAGACCACTGGTCTCAATACCATGGTCAGGGGAAAGAGAAAAAGAAAAAAGGCTTAAAAGGAAACACTGCAAGTACAGAGAAAAAGAGAAGGGGTGGGGAGAGCTAGGGGTAAGGGAAAAAACCTAGTTCTGAGGTCACTAATCCCACCATGACACTGTAGTGGATACAGAGGGCACAAGACGCACTGTATGACCATGTCTCCCCTTTGTTACAGTGCACTGCTCCAGAGGGCTCGGCGGAGGCGGTCTCTCGCTCGTTGCCGGGGGGCAAGAACCCGGTCAGCATGCTGATGGAGTACGGGCAGAAATCGGGGCACCCCTGCGAGTTCCTCACCGTTGCCCAGCAGGGGCCTGCTCACGACCCCAGGTAACCCCGAGTCATTCCTGTCCGTCAGCCCCTCTCGAGCTGGGGTACAGTGTGTGTGTGTTAATCCACGCCCCCTCCCCTCCTCCTGTCTCTCGCTCAGGTTTACATTCCAGGTGAAAGTTGGGGACCACGTCTTCCCGCCAGCTGTGGCCAACAGCAAGAAGCTGGCGAAGCAGCTGGCAGCAGAGGTGGCCGTGAAGGAGCTGATGGGTGATGGGAAACGCGGGCTGGTACCCAGCAAGGTACGGCGACCCGCCCCCACACGCACACGCACACGCACACGCACACGCGCCCCTACGCTGTGCCTCCGCCCAGCCCGCGGTCGGTAACCTCTCTCCCCCTCCCCTCCCCTCCCCTCCCACAGCCGCAGCTCAGTTTCGAACCCGAGGACGGCGCCCCCAGCCTGCCGCCCGGCCCCTCCCTGCCCCCCCTGACCGTGGCGGAGCTGGAGGCCGCGCACGCGGCCGGCGTGGGCGACCTCATCAACCACCTGAACAAGAACGCCATCAGCGGGCTGCTGGAGTACGCGCGCTCCAAGGGCTTCGCTGCCGAGATCAAGCTGGTGGAGCAGTCCGGGCCGCCGCACGAGCCGCGGTGAGGACGGGGCGCCTGGCGCTGGGGCGCGGGGCCGGGGGTGGCGAGGGCGGGCGCTGACCGCTCTCCCCTCTCCTCTCCTCTCCTCTCCTGCAGGTTCACGTACCAGGCGAAGGTGGGGGGGCGCTGGTTCCCCGCGGTCAGCGCCAGCAGTAAGAAGCAGGGGAAGCAGGAGGCCGCCGACGCCGCGCTGCGCGTGCTCATCGGGGAGGCGGAGAGGGCCGCGCGCACCGGAGAGTTCGCCCCCGAGGTGCGCTCGCTCGCTCGCCGCTCGCCGTCCGGCCCCGTGCGCGGCCCCGTCCGGCGCAGGCTGACCCCTCTCTCTCTCTCCCCCCGTCTCCGCCCAGCTCCCGCTCACCGGCAGCACCCTCCACGACCAGCTGGCCATGCTCAGCCACCAGCGGTTTAACGCCCTGACTGCCAGGATACAGCACAGCCTGCTGGGACGCAAGATACTGGCCACCATCGTCATGAAGAAGGGAGACAGCCTGGGCACTGTGGTCAGCCTGGGCACCGGTGAGTGAGAGGGAGGGACAGATGATGATGATGGAGTGTTCATGTGAAGATACAGAGGAGCTGGACTGAGTGTCTGTACAGTGACTCTCCAGCTCTGATGATGATGAAGGAGTGTTCATGTGAAGATACAGAGGAGCTGGACTGAGTGTCTGTACAGTGACTCTACAGCTCTGATGATGATGAAGGAGTGTTCATGTGAAGATACAGAGGAGCTGGACTGAGTGTCTTTACAGTGACTCTACAGCTCTGATGATGATGAAGGAGTGTAAGTGTGAAGATACAGAGGAGCTGGATTGAGTGTCTGTACAGTTACTCTCCAGCTCTGATGATGATGAAGGAGTGTTCATGTGAAGATACAGAGGAGCTGGACTGAGTGTCTGTACAGTGACTCTCCAGCTCTGATGATGATGAAGGAGTGTTAGTGTGAAGATACAGAGGAGCTGGACTGAGTGTCTCTACAGTCACTCTACAGCTCTGATGATGATGAAGGAGTGTTAGTGTGAAGATACAGAGGAGCTGGACTGAGTGTCTGTACAGTGACTCTCCAGCTCTGATGATGATGAAGGAGTGTTAGTGTGAAGATACAGAGGAGCTGGACTGAGTGTCTCTACAGTCACTCTACAGCTCTGATGATGGCAGTTGTGATGTAAATGCTAACTGAGTATTTGGCTTCTTTGTTGCTAGGAAACCGCTGTGTTAAAGGTGAGGAGCTGAGCCTTAAAGGGGACACAGTTAATGACTGCCACGCAGAAATCATCTCCAGAAGAGGGTTCATCAGGTAAAGACTTGAGTGATGAATACTCCATTGTTTGTGTAGATGGGCAGATGTTTAGTTATGTAGTGAGCTAGAAAATACACAACACTTTTCATCCCAAAAAGCTTCACCAAGATGTGCAGGCCAGAGTGAGTTTAGTCAGGACTCCAGGGTCAACACCCCACTCTTACTGACAGTGTCCTGGGGTCTGTGGTGACCAGTAGTCAGGACTCCAGGGTCCACACCCCACTCTTACTGACAGTGTCCTGGGGTCTGTAGTGACCAGTAGTCAGGACACCAGGGTCAACACCCCACTCTTACTGACAGTGTCCTGGGATCTGTAGTGACCAGTAGTCAGGACACCAGGGTCAACACCCCACTCTTACTGACAGTGTCCTGGGGTCTGTAGTGACCAGCAGTCAGGACACCAGGGTCAACACCCCACTCTTACTGACAGTGTCCTGGGGTCAGCAGTGACCAGCAGTCAGGAGTGTTAAACTGTGAGTTGGAGGGGTGTGTGTGTTGTGTGAATCAGGAGCCGTGAGCCAGTGTACAGTTTCTTCCTGCGTCCTGGTGTCCTTCACAGTGCAGGAATGACTCCTGTGCCCTGGAGAGAGAGAGAGGGAGGGGGATGGAGGGAAGTGAACGGAGAGAGAGAGAGCCAGGGCCGTCTCCTCTCCTGTGTCGTCTCTCTCTGCGTATCGACCTCTCCTGCCGCTGCGGTCTCTCTCGCTTGTGCTTCCTCTGGCTGCCGCAGTCTTCCTCCCCCGCGGAGCTGCGCAGTGCGCACGATGACCGCCTCCCCCTCTGCCTCCCAGGTTTCTGTACAGCGAGCTGATGAAGGGCCTGGAGTCCCAGGACAATATATTTGAGCCGGCTGAGGGAGGGAAACTGCGCCTCAAACCCAGCATCACGTTTCACCTGTACATCAGGTAAGCGCTCCCACACGCAAGAGCACCAGGAGCTGGTCAGGCTTCAGTGCTGTCAGTCACACCCCAGATGCATTGCAGTCTGATCCATTCCAGGTTTTACAGTGCTGTCAGTCAGACTCCCAGTGCACAGCAGTCTGATCCACTCCAGGTTTTACAGTGCTGTCAGACTCCCAGTGCACAGCAGTCTGATCCACTCCAGGTTTTACAGTGCTGTCAGACTCCCAGTGCACAGCAGTCTGATCCACTCCAGGTTTTACAGTGCTGTCAGACTCCCAGTGCACAGCAGTCTGATCCACTCCAGGTTTTATACAGCGGCCAAGCAGACTCCCAGTGTACAGCAGTCTGATCCACTCCAGGTTTTACTGTGCTGTCAGTCAGACTCCCAGTGCACAGCAGTCTGATCCACTCCAGGTTTTACCGCCAGCTGCAGGCCTGTGTCATGGAGATCTCAAGCCGCCTGACTTGTCTCACCCCCCTGTGCGCAGGGGGGCGGGTGGTTAACAGTGGTGTTCGGTCTCTCCCCGCCTCAGCACGGCCCCCTGCGGGGACGGCGCCCTGTTCGACAAGTCGTGCAGCGAGTCCGCGGCCGGGGTGGGCGCCGGCCACCAGCCGCTCTTCGAGAACTCCAAGCAGGGCAAGCTCCGCACCAAGGTGGAGAACGGTGAGGCGTGCTCCTTCTCCCTGTGGCTCCCACCTCTTCCTTCCTCTTCCTTGCCCCCTCCCCCTCCTCCAGTCTCTCCAGTCCATGGTAACCCCGAGCTCTCTCCCCTCTCCGGCTCCGACAGGGGAGGGCACGATCCCGGTGGAGTCCAGCGACATCGTGCCGACGTGGGACGGGATCCAGCACGGCGAGCGGCTCCGCACCATGAGCTGCAGCGACAAGATCCTGCGCTGGAACGTGCTGGGCCTGCAGGGGGCGCTGCTGAGCCACTTCATCGAGCCCGTCTACCTCAGCACAGTCACCCTGGGTGAGGAGGGGGAAGGAGGAGAGGAAGAGGAGGGGAGGAGGGGGAGATAGATGGGAGGAGAGGAAGAGGAGGGGAGGAGGTTAGAGACCCCCGGCTCAGAGGGGCTCTGTTTGTCCCTGCAGGGTACCTGTACAGCCACGGTCACCTGACGCGCGCGGTGTGCTGCCGCCTGGCCAGAGACGGAGACGAGTTCACCAAGAGCCTCCCGCCTCCCTTCAGACTCAACCACCCTGAGGTACGGCTGCACACGCGCTACACACTCCCTACTTGCACAGTACACAAACTCTACTCACACCCTACTCATCATGCGCTACACACACCCTACTCACACAGTACACAAACTCTACTCACCATGTGCTACACACACCCTACTGGCACAGTACACACACCCTACTCATCATGCGCTACACACACCCTACTCACACAATACACAAACTCTACTCATCATGCGCTACACACACCCTACTCTCACAATACACAAACTCTACTCATCACGTGCTACACACTCCATACTCCCACAGAACACAAATTCTCAGTTCAGTGTGTGCTCTCTCTCTGCAGGTGGGCCGTGTCAGTGTGTACGACTCCACGCGCCACACAGGCAAGACGAAGGAGTCCAGTGTGAACTGGAGCCTGGCGGACGGGCAGAGCGTGGAGGTTCTGGACGGAACCAAGGGCAAACAGGACGGGTAGGTGTGGGCTGGGTCGGGCCGAGCCGGGCCCGGGGGCCCACAGGAAACCGGCCCCCTACAGCCCGGAGCCCTGACGTTGTCGTCCTGCTCTCTTCTCCCCTGCTGCTCCAGGCCGAAGCTGGAGACGTCCCGGGCCTCCAAGAGCAGCCTGTTCCGGCTGTTCCAGGCGCTGTGCCAGCGGGCCGGGCGGGCCGAGCTCCTGGCGCTGTCCGCCTACGGAGACGCCAAGCTGGCCGCCCACGACTTCCAGCGGGCCAAGACCCAGTTCTTCTCGGCGCTGCAGGCCATGGGCTACGGCACCTGGATCAACAAGCCGCTGGAGGAGAAGAGCTTCGTGTGCGACAGCCACTGCGCCGAGGGCTAGGGGCCGGGGGGGGCCGGGGGGGCCGGGGGGGCCGGGGGGGGGGCAGGGGGGGTGTGGCGCTTGGGCATCGTGGCCGCCGGGCACGTGATCCACTCGGACCGCAGCAGGCATTTCTAACACACTGCTCGAACCCCCAGCTCCCAGGAGCCCCTGCGTCATGGAGCGGGGGATGGTGGGACGCGTGGCGTGGTGTGGTGTGGCTCTGCTGGGGTGGGGTGGTGGGGGGGGGGGCGGTGTTCCCCGCGGTCTCACTGCTGTGCCGACCGGACTCTCGCCCAGCGGCTCCCCGTGTCCAGGCTGCGGCTCGAGCCCGATCTCCCGCGCGGTGTCCCTGCCGGCGTGTGCGTGGCCCTCCCCCGCGCCGCCCTGTTCTGCGGGGCGAGGGGCAGGAATCGCGCCCGTCGGCCAGCCCCTCTCTCGGTTCGTCTCGTCTCGAGTGGCGTTCCGCTGGGATCTTCCCCAAGCCACCCAGCCAGTCAAAGTGCCTCACAGAGAGCTGGTCGGCGCGGATCCGGGCCGGCTCTGCCCCGCTTAGCGAACCGGACGCCGAGGTCCAAACCGGGTTCTTCTTGTTTCTCGACGTGTTCGATTCTGTGAAAACGGTATTCGAGGTTATTGGTCAAATTCAGATGTTCTTTACCAGAAAACGGTACGATCAGGTTAGTGGGGGTTTACTGAAGGGGCGATGAGCTGGACGGGAGACACGGGACAGTCCTGAGCAGCCGGGGGGGGGCGTGGGGCTTCTGTTGGGGGGGGCATTGCTGGCTTAACCTTTTCAACTCGGGGGGGAAAAGGCTTCTCCGTCGCAGGCCGGTACCCGTGCGTCGAAGATGGAGGTCGGTTCCTCCCCGGGGAGCCACGCAGCCAACGTGAAGCAGCACAGAGGCGGGAGGGTCGCTGGGAAGGGGAATCATGGGATTGACTGGCCTGTGGCGGCAGGGGCCGGCACAGCTGTCGATCGCCGCTGCCCGCCTCAGTGATGAGCACTCCAGGCGCCTCTCCGCCGCCCTGATGCCGACCCGATATTCCCGTCGGTGTCCAGAGAAGAAACGGACAGCTCGGTTTCATTAGCGTCTCCCGTTCCAGCTCGCTCGTGTCCCTGCGGAGGTCAGTCGAGTTGCGCCCAGCTCACAGGCGAACGGCGGCGGGCGTCACGAGTTTATTAAGACTTTATTTTAGGAAGCCATACCTCTGGGTTTTATCTCCTGTTGGTTTTAATTTTTCGAAATCGGCGCCAGGGGCGTTGGGCTGCGTGTTCATTCCTGTTCCTGCGAGCGGCAGACTGGAGCGCTTGGTTTAAGCGCTGTCTTTGTTTTGTTTTCCCAGCTGTGATGGCAATGTCACAGGCCCGGGCCTCTGATCGCTGCTCGATCCCGGGCCTGTGAGCGTCTGACGTGTTCTGTTTTTAATAAAAAAGGTTTGGCAGGACCGTGGGTTTGGCCTGGTCTTTGTTCCGGGAGGAGGGTGGGGGGCTGGCCTGGGAGGAGGCACTCAGCTGCTGCAGGAGCAGCACTGCCACTAGGGGTCTGTCCACCTGCCTGGGTCTGTCCACACTCGCCTCTCTGTCCACCTGCCCGGGTCTGTCCACACCCACCTCTCTGTCCACACCCACCTCTCTGTCCACACTCGCCTCTCTGTCCACCTGCCCGGGTCTGTCCACACTCACCTCTCTGTCCACCTGCCCGGATTTGTCCACACTTGCCTCTCTGTCCACCTGCCCAGGTCTGTCCACACTCACCTCTCTGTCCACACTCGCCTCTCTGTCCACCTGCCCGGGTCTGTCCACCTGCCTGGGTCTGTCCACACCCACCTCTCTGTCCACACTGTCCAGTGTCCATTAGTCAGTTTGCTCTTGCTGCTGTTTTCTCGGACACGCTGGCCCTCAGCACCAGGACTGGGGTCCCCTGGGTCCGAGGAAGAGCTGCGGAACCCCCCCTCCAGCCTGAGAGGACAGCAGGGACCCCAGTTTCACCAGCCGGCTGAGACGGGGGAGAGGCTGAGAGTGATGTCATACTCCTCGATGGCACTGGGTGCCTCTCTACTGCACTGGGTGCACCCCCAGCACCCCTGAGCCCCTCTCTTGCACGCAGGGAGAAGAGACGGGGGGTGACGCGGTGTGGGCGGGTGCTGGAAGGAAGGACGCGGGTGCGAGCGAGTCGGACTACTATCTTTATTGAAGCTCTAATGGCGCTGGGTCATTCCAGGACACAAGGACAGTGAAACCACAACGAACAGCGAGTGGCCGGGGGCCCCCCCAGCCCCCTTCTCCACTCCAGAGAAAACCGAACAAAAAACAGAAAGAGACAACGAGTCTGCGCCCCGTTCACCCGTCCGCTCTCGGGGTCACTCCAGGGGAGGGGGGGGGGCGGACAAGCTGAGCAGCCTCCCCCCTTCCTTTTCCTAATGCAGGCCTCCTGGATCCTGGTGCTCCTGGCTTCAGCCCCGGTGGGCTCAGAGTTAACCTCCCCTTCCTCACCCCAGAACATTGGTCCCCTTTTCTGGGGTCCCTTGCCTCGAAGCCAGGGTGGTCCCCGACTTTACTGTCCCCCCTCACCCTGCCACCACCCCCTGCTCTGAAGTTGAGGTGCGCCACTCTAACGGCCCTCAACAACCTGGGGGTGACTGAAAGACCCCTCGAGCCCCCTGCTGAGGCTGTGCCCCCTCCCCCCTCCCCCACACTGGATTGGAGCTGGGGACCCCCGAGCTGGGACATGGAGTGTCACTTCAGGCGCTGTTGTGCAAAGTCATAGAGACGCGTCAACGCTCCAGAGATGAGAGCAGGGGGCGGGGCTGTGGTCTGCCGGAGAATCTCAGCTTGGGACTGGCCTCTGTGGTGGGAGAGGCTGGCTTCCTCTGAGTCCGCTGCTTGAGAAGAGACCAGCTGCGCTCTCTCTCTCTCTCTCTCTCTCGCTGGCTGGATTGTGCAGCGCTCACGCAAGGGGACTCCAGGAGGTGCTGCTGTTTCTTAGATTCTGCTGCTGTTACTGCTGAGGTGTAGGCGTGGCTCTGTTTTCTTGCTTTTGGGTTGGGTAGCCCAGCTGTCAATCAGTCTTCAATCGCGGAAGGTGATTGGCTGTTGGGTCCCCACCCCCCAGCCCCCAGGCGCCAGGTGATTGGTCACTCCGGGATATGGAGGGCGGTCTTGGCGGTGTAGTTCTGGAAGAGTGGCTGCAGGAACATGCCCACCGTGCCGAAGACGCAGACGAACACGAAGATCCACAAGAAGAGGCGGTCGATCACCATGGCAACGTATTTCCAGTCCTCGCTGACCTGCAGCCAGGGGAGACCGGGTTAGGGTTCAGGTGGGGGTGGAGAACAACACTGACCGACTCTCTGAGCACCCCAGTCACCCCAACAATGACCGACTCTCTCCAATCACCCCAACACTGACCAAGTCTCCCCAGTCACCCCAACACTGACCAACTCTCTGAGCGCCCCAGTCACCCCAACACTGTCAGACTCTCCCCAACACTGACCAACTCTCCCCAATCACCCCAACACTGACCGACTCTCCCCAGTCACCCCAACACTGACCGACTCTCTGAGTGCCCCAGTCACCCCAACACTGTCAGACTCTCCCCAGCCCCCCCAACACTGACTCTGTGACCGTCCCCAGACCCCCCAGCCCCCTCAGTGACTCACGCTCTGGTCGTCGTCCTCGCTCTTCATGTGGTTGGCGATAAACCTCACACCCTCCACCGCCTCCTCGAACCCGGGGCAGGCCTGGCCGAGGAAGAAGGAGGAGGAGGAAGAGGAGGAGTGAGGGGGCGGGGCCGGCTGGCTCCTGGGGGGCGGGGCGTCCCTGAGCCCGTTCAGCCCGTCGGGGCCCCCCCCGGCGCCCCCCACCGGCGCCCCCAGCTCCGCCCCGAAGCCCTGCACGGTGGCGCGGTTGACGTAGCAGGTGCAGGGGGCGGCGCGGCCCTCCCGCTCCTCGCGGGCGCGGCGCCGGTGGCGCAGCCGCTGCCGGGCGCAGTTGTGGCGCGGCTGGCGCATGAACAGCAGGGCGGGCAGCTTCTCCAGGAAGACCAGCTTGACCCAGGGGGGCATGGTGTGCGTGGTGGGCGAGCGGTGGTGCACGTTGAGCACGCACACGCTGGTGACGATGGAGAAGGTCACCAGCACCATGGTGAACATCAGGTACTTGCCCACCAGCGGCACGTCCAGCGAGGTGGGCGGCACGATCTTGGAGATGAGCAGCAGGAAGACGGTGAGGGCCAGCAGCACGGAGATGCAGAGCGTCATCTTCTCGCCGCAGTCCGAGGGCAGGTAGAAGACCAGGATGGCCAGCGAGGTGATGAGCACGCAGGGGATGATGAGGTTGATGGTGTAGAAGAGGGGCTTGCGGCGGATGATGAAGTCGTAGGTGATGTCCACGTAGGTGGAGTCGGCCGGGTTCTCGTTGCGCCGCCCCGGCAGGGCGATGATGTCCCACTCGCCGCTGGGGGTGAAGTCGTCCATGCTGGCCACGTCGGAGCGCAGCACCAGGTCGATCTCGGTGCGGTCGTAGGTCCAGGAGCGGAACTTGAGCGTGCAGTTCTGCTGGTCGAAGGGGAAGTGCTTGACCTCGATCTTGCAGGCGCTCTTGTAGATGGCGGGCGGGAGCCAGAAGACGCTGCCGTCGTAGGACACCACGGCGTTGGAGTAGAAGGACACCTCGTACATCCCGTCCGCGCTGCCGGAGAGAGAGAGAGAGGGTGAGGGCGAGCGGAGGAGGGGGCGGTGTTCGGAGCCGCGGGGGCGGGGGCACCCACTTGTTGTAGAGGACGACGTCCGGCAGCCAGATGTGCTTCGAGGGCAGCCGCACCTTCACCATCCCTTCAAACTCGTTCGGGTCCCACGTCAGGCGGTAGTCCTGCCACTCCTGCCAACACACACAAGGGGGCGCCGCTGAGAGCTCTCATCTAACCTCCCACCTAATCTAATTCGGGGGGGGGGGGGAGCTGTAGTCTATCCCCGCAAACAACGGGTGCAAGGCAGGATACACCCTGGACAGGACGCCAGTCCATCACAGGACAGATAGACACACACTCTCACACACCCCGGAGAGGACACCAGTCCATCACAGGACAGATAGACACACACTCTCACACACCCCGGAGAGGACACCAGTCCATCACAGGACAGATAGACACACACTCTCACACACCCTGGAGAGGACACCAGTCCATCACAGGACAGATAGACACACACTCTCACACACCCTGGAGAGGACACCAGTCCATCACAGGACACATAGACACACACACATTCACACACCTTGGAGAGGACACCAGTCCATCACAGGACACACACACACACACACACACACACACACACACACACACACACACACACACACACACACACACACCAGGGCCGGTTTTCCCAGAAGCCAATTAACCCACCAGCGTGTCTTTGGACTGTGGGAGGAAACCCACACAAACACTGGGAGAACACACGAACTCCTCCACACAGACAGCAGCCCAGGTCCAGAACTGATCCCAGGGCCCCAGTGCTGCGAGGCAGCAATGTGAACCACTGTGCCGCCCTCAAGCCAGTCTATTGTGCAGTAGAGAAGCAGTGATGGAGAGAGACAGAGAGACTCACCTGCGTCAGCCACACATTCGTGGTCATGATCTGCTCTCGCTCGTGCTGCAGGCGTAGGGGAACAGGAAGAAACCATGTTAGTGGTTTAATGCAGAGCGACGGTGCAGAACAGACCCCACGGTGCAGGCCAGCCCCTCTGGAGACTCACCACGCTGATCAGCTGAGCCAGAGACACCATCAGCTGCACAGTCACAAGCTCCGAGCCATTGGTCGCCGGACGGATCAGTTTGTTGTAGTGGGCGGGGTTTAAGAGATGCTCCACCAATCGTTCTTCTGTGTCTGCTGTCAGGCTCCCTACAGTATAGATCAATGGTTAAAGATTTCCTACTCCTCTTGTCCTGGATTCACCAGCAAACTGAGACACACCTGGCTGGACTGGAGACACTGCTAGAGACACTGCTGTCCCTTTCCTCTCACACTGCCCCTGAATTCACACACTGACACACCCCTGACTGGACTGGAGACACTGCTGTCCCTCTCCTCTCACACTGCCCCTGAATTCACACACTGACACCCCCCTGACTGGACTGGAGACACTGCTGTCCCTCTCCTCTCACACTGCCCCTGAATTCACACACTGACACACCCCTGACTGGACTGGAGACACTGCTGTCCCTCTCCTCTCACACTCCCCCTGTATTCACACACTGACACACCCCTGACTGGACTGGAGACACTGCTGTCCCTCTCCTCTCACACTGCCCCTGAATTCACACACTGACACCCCCCTGACTGGGCAGTACTGGGTAACCAGGCTGCTGCTGTAAAAGGAGTTGATGGACCAGTAGGGGGCGTTCTTCTACCACACCACCGTATGGTGACTGTGGACACTTAAAAGTGAGGACATTAAAAATCCCAGGACACCTTGTTCTCACTAGATTCCATAGAGAGATGTACTGTCCATCCTCCCTAAATTCCCCTTTAATTCAGCTGGTACAGCAGTGTCTCTCTCCTGCCCTGATCTGTGTACACTACAGAGAGGATGAGGTGCTGTAGGAATTATTATTATTGCACTGACAGCTCATCCTTACACACACACTCATGCACACAGCATCCTGTGAGATGTGGTTGCCAAGACAACAGGCTCTTTTCGCCCTGTAGCAGAGAGCAGAGGGCAGGAAAGTGAGGGAGAAGAAGGAGGGGGCTGGGGGTGAGGGTGGGGGAGGGGGTAGGAGACACTACAGCTGCCTGGAAACTGACAGGGACACATACAGCACACTGCACTCCTACTGCTCCATACATCACACACACTGCACTCCTACTGCTCCATACATCACACACACTGCACTCCTACTGCATCCATACATCACACACTGCACTCCTACTGCTCCATACATCACACACACTGCACTCCTACTGCTCCATACATCACACACTGCACTCCTACTGCTCCATACATCACACACACTGCACTCCTACTGCTCCATACATCACACACACTGCACTCCTACCGCTCCATACATCACACACTGCACTCCTACTGCTCCATACATCACACACACTGCACTCCTACTGCATCCATACATCACACACACTGCACTCCTACTGCTCCATACATCACACACTGCACTCCTACTGCTCCATACATCACACACACTGCACTCCTACTGCTCCATACATCACACACTGCACTCCTACTGCTCCATACATCACACACACTGCACTCCTACTGCTCCATACATCACACACACTGCACTACTACCACTCCATACATCACACACACTGCACTCCTACTGCTCCATACATCACACACACTGCACTCCTACTGCTCCATACATCACACACTGCACTCCTACTGCTCCATACATCACACACACTGCACTCCTACTGCTCCATACATCACACACACTGCACTCCTACTGCATCCATACATCACACACACTGCACTCCTACCACTCCATACATCACACACACTGCACTCCTACTGCATCCATACATCACACACACTGCACTCCTACTGCTCCATACATCACACACACTGCACTCCTACTGCATCCATACATCACACACACTGCACTCCTACTGCTCCATACATCACACACACTGCACTCCTACTGCATCCATACATCACACACTGCACTCCTACTGCTCCATACATCACACACACTGCACTCCTACTGCTCCATACATCACACACACTGCACTCCTACTGCTCCATACATCACACACTGCACTCCTACTGCTCCATACATCACACACACTGCACTCCTACTGCTCCATACATCACACACACTGCACTACTACCACTCCATACATCACACACACTGCACTCCTACTGCTCCATACATCACACACTGTACTCCTACTGCTCCATACATCACACACACTGCACTCCTACTGCTCCATACATCACACACACTGCACTCCTACTGCTCCATACATCACACACTGCACTCCTACTGCATCCATACATCACACACTGCACTCCTACTGCTCCATACATCACACACACTGCACTCCTACTGCTCCATACATCACACACTGCACTCCTACTGCTCCATACATCACACACACTGCACTACTACTGCATCCATACATCACACACACTGAACTCCTACTACACCTGTACAGTGCACACAGCACATATACAGCGGTGAAGTTGACATTCACACTAGAAGTATTAGTAATAGTAGTAACAGTAGCAGTACAAACACCACAGCCATTACGGAATCAGAGTGCTCTGGAGCAGCTGTGCCCCCACCTTGGCGTTGAACCTGCAGCCACCCAGAGGCCCCGCCCCCTTGTCCCCGCCGGTGCCCTGTCCGGGACGCTCGTGTGCAGACCAGGCGTTCGGAGGACTGGACTGTCAGGACTTTGACGGGGCACACAGTGGACCACACAGCCCTAACAGCTCATTAGTGCCGCTTGACGCCGGGGAGGAGACACCCCTGCGTGTCTCCACTGTGGGGACGTCCTGGCGTGTTCTGCGTGGTCCGCCTGCCAGGGGGCCCACGGTTCGTGGGGACACGCTGTCACAGGGTGCCCACACTCGCACGCCACTGCGATATCGCCCTGCTCTCCCCCAGTGCTCGATTGTAAAAGACCCCAAACACGGAAACACAAAGCCAACGCTGATGACGAGCGACAGGGCCGACAGCGGACACAGCGCGCGAGCTGACCCTCCCGCGCCGGTCACATTACATAAGTCGCCTGCGCACCGCACGCGACAGCATCCCAGCGGCACGCGACGCGCGACGCCCAACCCCCCCTCCCCCCTCCTCCTTACACGCGCACCCGCACCCGCACTCACGTCTCCAGCTCGCGAGCAGGCACAGCCACAGCAGCCGGGCCATGGCTGTCCTCGGGACGGCCGCGCGGCGGTCCGCTGTCAAGGCGCCGGGGCAGGAAAGAGCGGAGGCGGCGGTTCTGTGCTCCTTCGCTCGACCGGTCCGTGGCGCCTCGGTCTGCCTTAGCCGAGCCGCAGGCAGCGCGCTGGAAGCGGTGCCGACATGTTCTGAGGCGGCGCAGTCCGGTTCGGGCTCCCAGGAGCCCCGAGTGCTCTCGCGCGCAGGGAGGAGGAGCCGCGCCTACATGATGCGCTCTCGAGAACCGGAGCTTGTTACCCCAGCGCCCCGCGCGACCCAGTCCTCAGCGCATCGGGCTGGAGGGGGTACGCGGTTTTCACGAAGGGGGGTCGGCGGCGGTCCGCAGAGCGGGAGCCGATAAAATGAGCTCATTCCATCCCGGCGGGCCGGTCCGGCGCCGCTGTCCGCTGTCCGCAGTGCTGCTGGGAGGCGTCTCTCTGCGCTGTGCCCGAGCCCTCTTTCGGGAGTCCAAAATCCACGTAGCGCGACGGTTTCTCGTCCCGAGTGCGGGAGCCGGGGGGGTGGCAGCGCGTGACGGCAGAGGGAGAGCCGAGGTGTGCTTCGGTTAGAGTCGCGAGGTGCATGCGGCGTCTCTCTCTCTCTCCCCCCCCCCCCTCCGCCTCCTCCTCCTCCTCCTCCTCCCAGCTCTCTCGCTCTCTCCAGAGGCTCCCGGAATTTCTTCGCGCGTCACGCGTCGTGTCCTTTCCACGGGGTCCGCCGCCTTCCCCTCGTCACACCCGGCCCCCGCTCATGAACCAGCCAGCCGGAGCCGGGCTCGCAGGCAGCGGCGGCGGAGGGAGCGGAGCCAGGGGATGTGTTTGTATTGACGAGTCGAAATGCCCGGCGGCGGCAGAGCAGGGCACGTCCGGCGGGGCTCGGATCTGCGGCTGTTCCTGAGTGGGGGGAGATGACAGCACCGCCGGCCCAGCTCATGAGGCCCGGGCTCCCGGCTGTGAGGCTGTGAGGCTGAGATGAAGGGAAAGCACAGAAGTCACTCTGAGGCTGTGTCTGAAGTGTTGACGTCCGCAGGGCGCCAGGCCCACCCTGATCCCCTTCAGTCCCCAATCTCGGCCCGTCCTGGGGTTCTGCCTCGCGCCCGGACTCATCCTGCGCCTGTCCCCACACAATCCCACACAGGGGTCTGACCCCAGCCTTCACAGCGCTGAAGGGGTCCGAGTGATGGTCGTTAAAGCCCAGACTGGACCGCCGCCGAGCTCTGAAAGGAGCCCCAGAACCAGCCCGGGTCCGAATACCGCCAGAACCCCGCTCCCACGGGGTACCTCCGCTGACCCGGCTCCAGGAGCCCGAGGCTGAGCTGGGGGAGGGACTGGGAAAAGCACAAGGCTCCGGGAGTGTGGAGGTGGTGCTGGCAGTGCTGGGATCGAGAGGGTGTGAGGTCCGGACTGATTAAAAAAACAGCTTGGCCCATTATGGAGTTGTGCCTCCCCCCAGTCCTAGACTGGTCACCAACCCAATCCCACTCCGAGGCCCCAGGTCCGTGAAAACAGAGTCCGGACTGTAGGACTCCTCCCGGTTCCTGCAGCGGTCAGTGGGATGGACTGGACTGGACTGGACTGGATGCTGCTCCATCACTGGGGTTATTGCCCCACTGACACAGCAGGGACTCGAACCCGCAAGCCGCCCGTTCACACCAGGACCGTGGGCGGTGGCTCTCGGGGTTGACTGAGTAAGGGGGACCTGCCTCTCTTCGCCGTCCTGCTCCCCCTCTCTGCCTCTGTCCCTGGTGCTGAAACACACCAGCAGTCTGGAGCAGTAACCACGTCCCTGCACCTGCAGCCACAGCTACTGCTACCTCTACTGCTGTCTCTGCTGCTCCTACTGCTGTAACTGCTGCTCTTTCTACTGTTACTGCTGCTGTTACTACTGTTACTGTTACTTCTACTACTGCCATTATTACTGCTGCTACTGGTAGTACTGTTACTGGAAGTATTACTAATGCCACTACTGCTGCTTTTAATGCTCATGGTTCTCCTGTCAATGCCTCTGCTGTTACTGCAGTTACTGTCGCTGCTCTTCTCCTCTTCTCTCCTTCACCTTTCCTAGATTCTTCCTCCTCTCCCTCTCCCCTCCTCCACTGTCACGTCCTCTCTGGCTCTGTCCCTGAGACAAAAACTCTATTTTTATCCCTCTTCCTGCCTGGGTCCCCCAGAGACACTGACCTCCAGTGCACCTTCTTGTATAAGACAGCGCTGAGCCTCACTGCTCTCAGCCAGGAGAAGATATGAGCTGGTAAAGCAAGTGAAACTGTGTCACAGCACAGGGTCTGTGTGACACAGAGCGGCTCCAGTGTATCACAGCACAGAGTCAGTGTGACACAGAGCAGCGACAGTGTATCACAGCACAGAGACAGTGTGACACAGAGCGGCTCCAGTGTATCACAGCACAGAGTCAGTGTGACACAGAGCAGCGACAGTGTATCACAGCACAGAGACAGTGTGACACAGAGCGGCGACAGTGTATCACAGCACAGAGTCAGTGTGACACAGAGCGGCGACAGTGTATCACAGCACAGAGACAGTGTGACACAGAGCAGCTCCAGTGTATCACAGCACAGTGTCAGTGTGACACAGAGCGGCTCCAGTGTATCACAGCACAGAGTCAGTGTGACACAGAGCAGCGACAGTGTATCACCGCACAGAGTCAGTGTGATGTACAGCAGTGACAGTCTGACAGAGAACTGTAACAGAATCACAGTATACAGGAGCAAGGGAGACAGAGGTGACAGGACACATACAGGAGAGACAGAGGGAGGGGGCAGAGAAGGAGGAGGCTAATGAAAGAGAGGTAAAGCACTCTTTTTCCTGGAGAGGTTTGTCCTCAGAGCTGACACAGCCACTGCCAGAAAGTGCTTCCGACGGCTCCCAGCCAGACCCTGAATTATTAATGAGCCAGGACCCCTGGAGTACTCAGGCACTCTGCTCCACTGACTCGCGCTGCACTCGCTAACAGGATAATGGGCCCAGTTTAGACACGGCTTGTGCTGCACCCACAAAAACAGAGCTTCCCCAAATGTGTTCCCCAGTAAGTTCCCCTGAGTCCTACACTGACTGGAGTCAGTATTGCCCTGACTGGCAGACACACTGTGTAGTAAACAGTCTGACTGGCTCTCTCATGGACTGACACACTGATTGACTCTCTGATGGACTGACACCCTGACTGGCTCTTCAATTGACACTCTGGTGAACTGACTCTGTGATCGAATCTCTAGTTGACACTCTGATTGACACTTTGATGGACTGACTCTGTGATGGACACTCTGATGGACTGACACTCTGATGGACTGACTCTCCAATGGACACTCTGATCATCAAAGAGTCAATCAGAGTGTCTGCTGGACTCTCTGATGAACTGACACTGTGATTGACTCTCTGAATGACACTCTGATGGACTGACTCTCCGATGGACTCTCTGATGAGCAGACACTCTGATTGACACTCTGATTGACTGACACTCTGATGGACTGACTCTCCGATGGACTCTCTGATGAGCAGACACTCTGATTGACACTCTGATTGACTGACACTCTGATGGACTGACTCTCCAATGGACACTCTGATTGACTCTCTGATGAGCTGACACGCTGATGGACAGACACTCTGATTGACTCTCTGATGAGCTGACACGCTGATGGACAGACACTCTGATGGACTGACATGCTGATGGACACTCTGATGGACTGACACTCTGATGGACCCACTGATGAGCTGACACGCTGAAGGACAGACACTCTGAAGGACAGATACTCTGATGGACAGACACTCTGATGAGCTGACATGCTGATTGACACTCTGATGGACTGAAACTCTGATGGACTGACATGGTGATGGACACGCTGATGGACAGACACTCTGATAGACTGACACGCTGATGGACACTATGATGAGCT
Source organism: Atractosteus spatula (assembly GCF_055471065.1). Lineage (NCBI taxonomy): Eukaryota > Metazoa > Chordata > Actinopteri > Semionotiformes > Lepisosteidae > Atractosteus > Atractosteus spatula. The sequence continues at coordinate 5,621,158 of NC_142730.1, read as the reverse complement.
GACACACTGAAGGACAGACACTGATGGACTGACCCTAATGAGCTGACACGCTGAAGGACAGACACTGATGGACAGACATTCTGATGAACTGACTCTAATGAGCTGACACCCTGTGGACACTCTGATGGACAGACACTCTGATGGACTGACATGTTGATGGACACTCTGATGGACTGAAACTCTGTTGAAACTCTGATGGACACTGATGGACAGACACTCTGATGAGCTGACACTCTGATGGACAGACACTCTGATGGACTGACACGCTGATGGACAGACCCACGCTCTGACTGCCTGAGAATGATTCGCAGCCCCACGTGGGCACACTGACTCCCCCCCCTCCAGCGCATGACTGACCTACTTACTGCTCAGGAATGAGAGGCAGAGCAGGGCTGGGGAGCCGTGCTCCGAGCCGCAGGGAGAGGAAAGCAAGAAAACAAGGAAGCAGAGAAGCTAACGCCTGGTCTATTTCTAATCTGCACAGGCATTCTCCTCCTGGACTGCTCGGGGCTGCTAGAGCTGTTCGTCTCTGTGTCAACCCAGAGCTCTGAAGATCAGGAGCTGGGGTCTTGTCTGCTCCCCGGAATAATAAGTGTCCGGTCATGTCAGCCTCGGAGAACTTCGGGGTAACACTTATTAACTCATGCGACTGTTTTTGTATCGCTAAAGAAATGGGATGCTCTCTCTTCTTTCCCAGTGCACAGCAGTCTGATCCACCCCAGGTTTTACAGTGCTGTCAGTCAGACTCCCAGTGCACAGCAGTCTGATCCACCCCAGGTTTTACAGTGCTGTCAGACTCCCAGTGCACAGCAGTCTGATCCGCTCCAGGTCTTACTGTGCAGTCAGTCAGACTCCCAGTGCACAGCAGTCTGATCCGCTCCAGGTCTTACTGTGCAGTCAGTCAGACTCCCAGTGCACAGCGGTCTGATCCGCCCCAGGTTTTACAGTGCTGTCAGTCAGACTCCCAGTGCACAGCAGTCTGATCCGCCCCAGGCTTTACAGTGCTCCCAGTGCACAGCAGTCTGATAAAACCCAGATTTTACTACTAGATACAGTGCTCTTGTACAAACTGTGCTGAGGTAGCATAATGGCATACAGATAATCATGAATTTTTAATCATATTTTAAATTCGTCCTCGGCCTTGTCAAAGTCATTATTCTAAACTTAACAAGATGATCCAGCTGAACTCCCTGATCTGTCCGTATGTTTCTGTAGTTCATATCCCTGCAAACCTTTGGCAACAGCGCTGTTCCTGTATCTTGTAAGAGAGGTCAAGCGTGTCTGATCCAAACGTACTGAACCTGATCAGAACCCTGGACCCAGGTCAGAGCGGTCCAGTCCAGCAGTACTGGACAGATTAACACGAGGGGGGGACTCGGACTTCACGGCGAATAAACCAGTGTAACCTGCAGACCCCAGACACCAGGTCCCCATCACAACGAGACAGCCCCTGGCGAAAGCTTGTAATTAGCCATCCAAGATGTGGGCGCCACTGTCCGTCAACATGTCTCTCCTCTTCCTTGGCGCTGGGTCCCCACAGGACAGCCCCCATCCTCCTGCCCATCGGCATGGCAACTGGGTAATCCCCTCTCTTGCAGGGAGCGCACACTCGGATCACATGACACACACGCTCACACCAACACAGGGGTGCACACAGACAACCCCAATCGCTGTGCTGAGCTAATGACTGATCTAGAACTCAGACTGTCTGCTCCCTCACCCCCTCAACCCCAATCACCGGGCTGAGCTAATGACTGATCTAGAACTCAGACTGTCTGCTCCCTCACCCCCTCAACCCCAATCACCGGGCTGAGCTAATGACTGATCTAGAACTCAGACTGTCTGTTCCCTCACCCCCTCAACCCCAATCACCGGGCTGAGCTAATGACTGATCTAGAACTCAGACTGACTGCTCCCTCACCCCCTCAACCCCAATCACCGGGCTGAGCTAATGACTGATCTAGAACTCAGACTGTCTGCTCCCTCACCCCCTCAACCCCAATCACTGGGCTGAGCTAATGACTGATCTAGAACTCAGACTGTCTGCTCCCTCACCCCCTCAACCCCAATCACCGGGCTGAGCTAATGACTGATCTAGAACTCAGACTGTCTGCTCCCTCACCCCCTCAACCCCAATCACTGGGCTGAGCTAATGACTGATCTAGAACTCAGACTGACTGCTCCCTCACCCCCTCAACCCCAATCACCGGGCTGAGCTAATGACTGATCTAGAACTCAGACTGTCTGCTCCCTCACCCCCTCAACCCCAATCACTGGGCTGAGCTAATGACTGATCTAGAACTCAGACTGTCTGCTCCCTCACCCCCTCAACCCCAATCACCGGGCTGAGCTAATGACTGATCTAGAACTCAGACTGACTGCTCCCTCACCCCCTCAACCCCAATCACTGGGCTGAGCTAATGACTGATCTAGAACTCAGACTGACTGCTCCTTCAGGTCAGACTGTTAAGTCTGCTCACTCCGTCCCTGCCACACCTGCAGCACAACGAGAGGCGGTCGCGCTGCAGATGGTCTCGTTACGGCCTTTCCTCGAAACGCGGTCAGAGACGGGCTCTGGCGCCATCTAGTGGACTGATGGCAGAAGTGAAGGCTTGTTCTTTCTGTTGGGCTGTATTTCTGTCTCAGTGCTGTATCACTCTCACACTGACCAGGGCTGTATTTCTGTCTGTCTCAGTGCTGTATCACTCTCACACTGGCCTGGGCTGTATTTCTGTCTGTCTCAGTGCTGTATCACTCTCACACTGGCCTGGGCTGTATTTCTGTCTGTCTCGGTGCTGTATCACTCTCACACTGGCCTGGGCTGTATTTCTGTCTGTCTCGGTGCTGTATCACTCTCACACTGGCCTGGGCTGTATTTCTGTCTGTCTCGGTGCTGTATCACTCTCACACTGGCCTGGGCTGTATTTCTGTCTGTCTCGGTGCTGTATCACTCTCACACTGGCCTGGGCTGTATTTCTGTCTGTCTCGGTGCTGTATCACTCTCACACTGGCCTGGGCTGTATTTCTGTCTGTCTCGGTGCTGTATCACTCTCACACTGGCCTGGGCTGTATTTCTGTCTGTCTCGGTGCTGTATCACTCTCACACTGGCCTGGGCTGTATTTCTGTCTGTCTCGGTGCTGTATCACTCTCACACTGGCCTGGGCTGTATTTCTGTCTGTCTCGGTGCTGTATCACTCTCACACTGGCCTGGGCTGTATTTCTGTCTGTCTCAGTGCTGTATCACTCTCACACTGGCCTGGGCTGTATTTCTGTCTGTCTCAGTGCTGTATCACTCTCACACTGGCCTGGGCTGTATTTCTGTCTGTCTCAGTGCTGTATCACTCTCACACTGGCCTGGGCTGTATTTCTGTCTGTCTCAGTGCTGTATCACTCTCACACTGACCAGGGCTGTATTTCTGTCTGTCTCAGTGCTGTATCACTCTCACACTGGCCTGGGCTGTATTTCTGTCTGTCTCAGTGCTGTATCACTCTCACACTGGCCTGGGCTGTATTTCTGTCTGTCTCAGTGCTGTATCACTCTCACACTGGCCTGGGCTGTATTTCTGTCTGTCTCAGTGCTGTATCACTCTCACACTGGCCTGGGCTGTATTTCTGTCTGTCTCAGTGCTGTATCACTCTCACACTGGCCTGGGCTGTATTTCTGTCTGTCTCAGTGCTGTATCACTCTCACACTGGCCTGGGCTGTATTTCTGTCTGTCTCAGTGCTGTATCACTCTCACACTGACCAGGGCTGTATTTCTGTCTGTCTCAGTGCTGTATCACTCTCACACTGACCAGGGCTGTATTTCTGTCTGTCTCAGTGCTGTATCACTCTCACACTGGCCTGGGCTGTATTTCTGTCTGTCTCAGTGCTGTATCACTCTCACACTGGCCTGGGCTGTATTTCTGTCTGTCTCAGTGCTGTATCACTCTCACACTGACCAGGGCTGTATTTCTGTCTGTCTCAGTGCTGTATCACTCTCACACTGGCCTGGGCTGTATTTCTGTCTGTCTCAGTGCTGTATCACTCTCACACTGGCCTGGGCTGTATTTCTGTCTGTCTCAGTGCTGTATCACTCTCACACTGGCCTGGGCTGTATTTCTGTCTGTCTCAGTGCTGTATCACTCTCACACTGGCCTGGGCTGTATTTCTGTCTGTCTCAGTGCTGTATCACTCTCACACTGGCCTGGGCTGTATTTCTGTCTGTCTCAGTGCTGTATCACTCTCACACTGGCCTGGGCTGTATTTCTGTCTGTCTCAGTGCTGTATCACTCTCACACTGACCAGGGCTGTATTTCTGTCTGTCTCAGTGCTGTATCACTCTCACACTGGCCTGGGCTGTATTTCTGTCTGTCTCAGTGCTGTATCACTCTCACACTGACCAGGGCTGTATTTCTGTCTGTCTCAGTGCTGTATCACTCTCACACTGGCCTGGGCTGTATTTCTGTCTGTCTCAGTGCTGTATCACTCTCACACTGGCCTGGGCTGTATTTCTGTCTGTCTCAGTGCTGTATCACTCTCACACTGGCCTGGGCTGTATTTCTGTCTGTCTCAGTGCTGTATCACTCTCACACTGGCCTGGGCTGTATTTCTGTCTGTCTCAGTGCTGTATCACTCTCACACTGGCCAGGGCTGTATTTCTGTCTGTCTCAGTGCTGTATCACTCTCACACTGGCCTGGGCTGTATTTCTGTCTGTCTCAGTGCTGTATCACTCTCACACTGGCCTGGGCTGTATTTCTGTCTGTCTCAGTGCTGTATCACTCTCACACTGGCCTGGGCTGTATTTCTGTCTGTCTCAGTGCTGTATCACTCTCACACTGACCAGGGCTGTATTATATTACTGACCCGTCTCCTGTCTCTGTGACGATGTGGCTTAAGGCGTCTGCTGAGACTAAATGTTCGGAAATAAAAGGAAAGATCAAAGACGAGGAGGCGAGAAGGAGGAAACGGCTCTTTAGCGCCTGTAGCCATGTTAAAACTCGCGAAACAACGTGACAGAGATCATAAGAGCCGGCCGCCGCGTTCGCACGGACACCGAGAACCCAGAACCCCGCCCCGCCGCACCAGGCCCCGCCCCCCACACAGCGAGCGACCTCCCCCTCGCCTCGCCCCGCCCCCCCCGGTCCCTGCGCCGCAGTCCCAGGCGGTCCGGCCAGTCAGTGTCGGGACGCCGTGCGGGCTGGGTCTAGCAGTCCGGGGATGGGATCAGCCAGCAGGGGAAACTCACTCGGAGCAGCGGTCTCGTCCGGCGGGCGGTCGTAGCGGGGACGGCTTGCGGCGGGCAGCGGCGGGTCGTGTGAGTTTTTAAAAGTCGCCCAGGACGCGGGTCAGGGCGGTATCGGCTGTGTCGCTGCCCATTGTTCCAGAGCTGGGGGAGCGGGGACCGCGGGGGGGTCGGTTATAGCTGCAGGGGGGCAGGAGAGGGGGGAGGGGGGTATCAGGGCAGGAGGGCAGTGGGGGCTGGAGATCAGGACTGGGGGGGGAGTGAGGACAGGAGGGCAGTAGAGACAGAGGGGCAGGACAGGAGGGCTGGAGTGCAGGACAGGGGGACGTGAGGGCAGTGAAGGCAGAGGGGCAGGAGGAGCAGGGCAGTGTGGCAGTAGAGATAGCGGGGCAGGACAGGAGGGCAGGGGGACAGCGGGGCAGGACAGGAGGGCAGGGGGGCAGCAGAGACAGCGGGGCAGGACAGGAGGGCAGGGGGACAGCGGGGCAGGACAGGAGGGCAGGGGGGCAGCAGAGACAGCGGGGCAGGACAGGAGGGCAGGGGGGCAGCGGGGCAGGACAGGAGGGCAGGGGGGCAGCAGAGACAGCGGGGCAGGACAGGAGGGCAGGGGGACAGCGGGGCAGGACAGGAGGGCAGGGGGGCAGCGGGGCAGGACAGGAGGGCAGGGGGGCAGCAGAGACAGCGGGGCAGGACAGGAGGGCAGGGGGGCAGTAGAGGCAGCGGGGCAGGACAGGAGGGCAGGGGGACAGCGGGGCAGGACAGGAGGGCAGGGGGGCAGCAGAGACAGCGGGGCAGGACAGGAGGGCAGGGGGGCAGTAGAGGCAGCGGGGCAGGACAGGAGGGCAGTAGAGACAGGAGGGCAGGACAGGAGGGCAGGGGGGCAGCAGAGACAGCGGGGCAGGACAGGAGGGCAGTAGAGGTAGCGAGGCAGGACAGGAGGGCAGGGGGGCAGCAGAGACAGTGGGGCAGGGCAGGAGGGCAGGGGGGCAGCAGAGACAGCGGGGCAGGGCAGCGAGGGGCAGTAGAGACAGGAGGGCAGGGCAGGAGGGCAGGGGGGCAGCGGGGCAGGACAGGAGGGCAGGGGGGCGAGGGGCCGCTCTGGGGCAGTGCATGGCTCAGCCCGTCCTGTAGCTGTGCTTCTGGCTGCCATGGCCAAGTGGTTCAAGGAGTTTCCCATCAACCTCAAGAACGGTACCGACCGGATCCGCTCCGCCTCCGAGTCCAGCGCCCCCAGCCCGAGCCGGGCCAAGCCGGGGACGGGCTCGATCCGGGCCGGCACCAAAACCCTGCGCAAGAACTCGGCGGCGGCGGCGGAGCCCGGCGGGTCGGGGTCCGGCCCAGGCTCGGGCTCGCTCCTCCTCCTGGGCCGGAACCGCAAGAACTCGGCCATCGAGCTGGGGAGGAGCGGCGCGGCGGCCCCCGGGCCCGGCCTCCTGCATGGGAAGGCCCGCAAGAACTCCCGGGCCGAACCGGGCCTGGAGGAGCTGCAGCGGCCCGGGAAGAGCATCGGCTCGGCCAGCGCCTACATCAGCCGGCTCATCAAGCTGGACAAGCTGGACAAGAGCCCGGGCTACGGCACCGGTACCGGTACACTGACCGGACCCGAGACCGAGAAGGAAGCAGCCAGAGAGAAGGGGAAGACAGCAGCAACCAAGACAGACACGGTGAGAGAGGGAGAGAGAGAGAGGGGGGGGGAGAGGGGGAGAGGAGAGGTGAGAGGGAGAGAGAGGGAGAGAGAGGGGGAGAGGAGAGAGAGAGGGGAGAGGAGAGAGAGAGGGAGAGGGAGAGGGGGAGAGGAGAGAGAGAGGGAGGGGGAGAGGAGAGAGAGAGGGGGAGAGGAGAGAGAGAGAGGGAGAGAGACTACAGCCTGGCCATAGAAACTGGGCGACACAGGCAGACCTGGCTGCCCTCAGAGGACAGGCTGTGCTCCCACTGCCAGCGGGGAGAAACAGAGACAGAGGTGCACTTCCTACTGCACTGTGACAGATACTCTGGGATTAGAGAAACATTCTTCCCGAAATTCAGAAATCTAATCCCAGAGTTCCCACACCAGGGAACTCACAACAGGTCCCAATCCTACTGGGAGAGGGAGGAGGGAACTCAGTTGAACTGGCAGCCCAGTGTGTGATCTCCTGTCACAGCCTGAGGAACAGTGAGTCTGTCTCCCAATAATGCTCCAGCCGCCTACAGTATATGTCAATATTTTATAATATGTCTTTGTTGTAAATGTCTGTAATATGTCTGTAGATTTTATTTTACTTTCATTATTTTATTTGCTGTGGCAACACTGATTGTACCCGTCGGTCATGCTAATAAAGCACCTTGAATTGAACTGAATTGAATTGAGAGAGAGGAGAGTGAGAGGGAGTGAGTGACAAGGAGAGAGAGTGAGAGGAGAAAGAGTGAGAGAGGATGACAGGGAGTGAGAGGAGAGGGTGACAGAATTGAAAACTGAAGTGTGACAGGGGGTGAGAATGAGGTAGGGATGAGGAGTGGGAGTGAATGAGGGTGAGGGAGAGATGGCACTGGGATCAGATGAATGAATTGTGACCTGCCCTCCACTAACCAGATTTTTCCTGGCTCATTCAAATCCAAACAGCTTTATTGGCATGGCTGGTACAATCAACACAACATCTACAAACATTACAATACAAACACATCATAGGACATTTACTGCCAAACATATACAGCATTACTGAGAGCCAGGCTGGGACAGGAGATCACACATTGTATTATTATTATTATTATTATTATTATTATTATTATTATTATTATTATTATTATTATTATTATTATTGAGAGACAGGCTCAGTGTTCCTCAGGCTGGGACAGGAGATCACACACTGTATTATTATTATTGAGAGACGGGCTCACTGTCTGTTCCTCAGGCTGGGACAGGAGATCACACACTGTATTATTATTATTGAGAGACAGGCTCAGTGTTCCTCAGGCTGGGACAGGAGATCACACACTGTATTATTATTATTGAGAGACAGGCTCACTGTCTGTTCCTCAGGCTGGGACAGGAGATCACACACTGTATTATTATTATTGAGAGACGGGCTCACTGTTCCTCAGGCTGGGACAGGAGATCACACACTGTATTATTATTATTGAGAGACAGGCTCACTGTCTGTTCCTCAGGCTGGGACAGGAGATCACACACTGTATTATTATTATTATTGAGAGACAGGTTCACTGTTCCTCAGGCTGGGACAGGAGATCACACACTGTATTATTATTATTGAGAGACAGGCTCACTGTCTGTTCCTCAGGCTGGAACAGGAGATCACACACTGTATTATTATTATTGAGAGACGGGCTCACTGTCTGTTCCTCAGGCTGCTACAGGAGGTCACATACTGGGCTGCAGCTCTGTTGGGTTTCCTCTCTCAGCAGGATTGGAAGCTGTTCTGGTTCTGGCAGGTGTGGGAATTCTGGGATTAGGTTTGTTATTTTTTGGGAAGAGTATCTAATCCCAGAGTGTTTCTCACTGTGCAACAGAAAAAGCATCTCTGTCTGTGTTTCTCCCTGCTGGCAGTGGGAGCACAGCTTGTCCTCTCTGGGCAGCCAGGTCTGTCTGTATCCAGTTTCTGTGGCCAGGCTGTGGTCAGTGAGCCTGTACTGTGTCAGGGTCTGTTTCTCCTTGGTGTTTCTCACCCTGGTCAGATACTTGGTCATTTTGTGTTGTCTTTTTCATTTCTGTGATGGGGTCTCACTGCACTGTAACACTGTAGCCCTTATCAGGAGTCAGGATATTCATCTCACTGCCAGTCTGGGACAGACAGAGAGCTGTAAAGGAGCCCCAGTCTCACTGTGATCTGTGTCAGTGTTACAGGTAGAGACACAGCCCTTATAGAGTCAGGATATTAATCTCCCTGCCAGTCTGGGACAGACAGAGAGCTGTAAAGGAGCCCCAGTCTCACTGTGATCTGTGTCACTGTTAGAAATAAAGACAGCGCCCTTATAGACACAGTGATGTTTGTTAAAATAAATGTGTTACAATAACAGCATTATTTGTAGAATTAACCTTGACTGGTAGTGGTGATGGAATAACTCAGTGAAGTATTGGTAAAAGCATGCTAAAGCCCAGTGAGATCAGGGTAAAACAGCAGTACAGTGCAGTAAAGTCCAGTGACATCAGGGTAAAAATGCAGTACTGTGCAGTAAATCTCAGTAACAACATTACATTGCTTTGAAACTGTTGTTCGGTTTTAAAACATTTCAATATTCAAACATTTGGTTCTCAGTAGACATTTTGTAAATGACTAAAAGCTGTGTTGTGGTGCAAGACAGGCTCGCTTACTGAGCATCACGCCCCTCTGTCTGGGAGAGAGAGGAGGTGAGAAAGGTCTCTCCTCAGGGAGCTGTCAGGAGCCGGGTGTGTGTGTGTGCAGTGGGTCTCCTCTGGGAGGTATCAAGAGCCAGGTGTGTGTGCAGTGGGTCTCCTCTGGGAGGTATCAGGAGCCGTGTGTGTGTGCAGTGGGTCTCCTCTGGGAGGTATCAGGAGCTGGGTGTGTGTGTGTGCAGTGGGTCTCCTCAGGGAGGTGTCAGGAGCCAGGTGTGTGTGTGCAGTGGGTCTCCTCAGGGAGCGGTCAGGGCAGGGTGTAAGGTGACACTGTATTGTCAGGTTGCACAATGGAGCTGTCCCTCAAGGCGAGACTCTGATCAGGCAGGATTGGACAATAGGAGTGGAGACAGGGAGACAGGATGGAGGTTGGAGACAGAGGGAGGGGGAGCAGAACCTGATACAGGCACAGATTCAGCCCCTGTGGGGGTTTGCTTTGAACCCCTGTCATCATGACTGGGAGAATTCCTAAGTGAAGGAGCACAGCAACTTCTGATGTCACACACTGTTACTGCTCTAACTACAGCGGTACAGTGTATTAGTATAACTACTGTTAACTACACAATCTGTTCCTAGTGATGCAACTCATACTTGTGTTTCTATAGTTATATCAGTACTACTGCTGTGGTTACTGCCACTACTAATACTGCTGTTTCTATAGCTACTATTAGTGTTATTACTGTTCCTACTGTGCTGCTGTTACTACTGCTGCAGATGTTAGTATTACTACTGTTTCTATAGCTGCTAGTAGTATTGTTACTGTTCCTACTGTGCTGCTGTTACTACTGCTGCAGATGTTAGTATTACTACTGTTTCTGTAGCTACTAGTAGTATTGTTACTGTTCCTACTGTGCTGCTGTTACTACTGCTGCAGATGTTAGTATTACTACTGTTTCTGTAGCTACTAGTAGTATTGTTACTGTTCCTACTGTGCTGCTGTTACTACTGCTGCAGATGTTAGTATTACTACTGTTTCTATAGCTGTTAGTAGTATTGTTACTGTTCCTACTGTGCTGCTGTTACTACTGCTGCAGATGTTAGTATTACTACTGTTTCTATAGCTGCTAGTAGTATTGTTACTGTTCCTACTGTGCTGCTGTTACTACTGCTGCAGATGTTAGTATTACTACTGTTTCTTTAGCTACTAGTAGTATTGTTACTGTTCCTACTGTGCTGCTGTTACTACTGCTGCAGATGTTAGTATTACTACTGTTTCTTTAGCTACTAGTAGTATTGTTACTGTTCCTACTGTGCTGCTGTTACTACTGCATCAGATGTTAGTATTACTACTGTTTCTTTAGCTACTAGTAGTATTGTTACTGTTCTTGCTACTGCAGCAGCCAGTATTACTAGTCTGTCTTACTCCTGCAGCGGCTGCTGTCTTCATGCTGTCATGTGCCCCCCCCCCCGGCAGGTGATTATCCTGGAGGACTACGCAGACCCCTACGACGCCAAGAGGACAAAGGAGCAGCGCGAGGCGGAGCGGGCTGGCGAGAACGACGGCTACATGGAGCCGTACGACGCCCAGCAGATGATCACGGGTACGACCCCCGTCCCCCCCACTTCCCCCTGTCCCCCTGTCTGTCTGCTAGCTCTCCTGCCTGACTGGACAGTGATCAGGGGTACAGCTGTCTGTCTGTCTGCTCTCCTGCCTGACTGGACAGTGATCAGGGGTACAGCTGTCTGTCTATCTGCTCTCCTGCCTGACTGGACAGTGATCAGGGGTACAGCTGTCTGTCTGTCTGCTCTCCTGCCTGACTGGACAGTGATCAGGGGTACAGCTGTCTGTCTGTCTGCTCTCCTGCCTGACTGGACAGTGATCAGGGGTACAGCTGTCTGTCTGTCTGCTCTCCTGCCTGACTGGACAGTGATCAGGGGTACAGCTGTCTGTCTGTCTGCTCTCCTGCCTGACTGGACAGTGATCAGGGGTACAGCTGTCTGTCTGTCTGCTCTCCTGCCTGACTGGACAGTGTTCAGGGGTACAGCTGTCTGTCTGTCTGCTCTCCTGCCTGACTGGACAGTGATCAGGGGTACAGCTGTCTGTCTGTCTGCTCTCCTGCCTGACTGGACAGTGATCAGGGGTACAGCTATCTGTCTGTCTGCTCTCCTGCCTGACTGGACAGTGATCAGGGGTACAGTTGTCTGTCCACTTGCTCTCCTGCCTGACTGGACAGTGATCAGGGGTACAGTTGTCTGTCCACTTGCTCTCCTGCCTGACTGGACAGTGATCAGGGGTACAGTTGTCTGTCCACTTGCTCTCCTACCTGACTGGACAGTGATCAGGGGTACAGTTGTCTGTCCACTTGCTCTCCTACCTGACTGGACAGTGATCAGGGGTACAGCCCCCTCTGTCTGTCTGCTCTCCTGCCTGACTGTATGGGGCCAGACAGACCCCCAGACAGACCCCCTGTCCCCCCAGCTCCTCTGTCCCCCTGTCAGATCCCTTGTTTCCCCTTCCAAGAGGAGTGTTTGGGAAGATAAGAGATGACATTGTGGGGCCACAGAGAAGCAGAAACACATCCGCTATGCCACAAAGTGTTACACCAAGGGAAGGAGAGAGGAGGAGAGGTAGAGTAAAGGACAGAAGGAGAAGGGTATGGGGAGTTCAGGGTTCGAGGTGAGTCACCACGGTCTCCACGCTGTCGCGTTGCCCTGGTGATACTGTTGTGCTCGGACATGGGTGCAGTTTCCTGTTTTAGCTTCCTGTTTCCTGTCTCTGCTTCCCCAGCCCATTCTCTACTCAGGAAGAACCCCCCCCCTCCCCTCTTCCCCTCTCTGGGCTGCAGGCTGTTACCACGGCGACATTCCCTCTCAGTCACTTCCCCGAAACCAGGACAAGCATCAGTCAGCAGACCAGTCACATGACCCTTGACCTTTAGTGGTGCTGATCTATTGTGTAGAGAAATTACTGACCACCCCCACCCTTTCTCTGTGTGCCTGTCTCTCTTTATCCATCCTGCCCCTCTGTGAGGGACCCATCTCCAGCCCCCCTTCCCCTGCAGAGCTCAGAGGGCTCGAGACCAGAGTCAGACTTTTCATCGGTTTCTGTGGGGTCATCAACAGTACAGAGTCTTACAGAGAAAGAAACAGTACACAATCCTGCAGGACCATCGACAGTACACACTCCTGTAGAGTCATCAACAGTACACACTCCTGCTGGGGCGTCAACAGTACACACTCCTACAGAGTCATCAACAGTACAGAGTCTTACAGAGAAAGCAACAGTACACACTCCTGCAGGACCACAGGCACACTGACATAGATAAACAGAGAGAAATGATGAGACAGAGAAAGAGGGAATAGCCCACCATTAGACCTTTTAAACAGTTGCAGGCCTTTTCCTCCTTTCACAGCACATTGAGGAAAAGGTCTGGTCTGCTACTACTTTACAGTCCTTAATATGTCATAGTACAAACTCCACTGTGGGCCATGGCCACTACTTTGGACTGATGCTGGTGTGTGCTGTGGGAGTGACCCTTCGTAACATTTTCATTGCACAATAATACTGAAAATATGCCACATGACCTTTAACCCTTGAACTGCGACCCGCAAGCTCAGGCTTCGATTCCTGCTGCCCTCAGAAATCCGCCGGCGTGGCTCCAAGGACCTGCTGGGGAAGACCAGCCTGCTGCTGGAGCCGGGAGAGGCGGGGGGAAGCGAGGACCCGCAGGGGGGCAGACCGCCGCCTCCACAGCTCTACGACACCCCCTACGAACCGGCTGAGGGGGAGCCGGCCGACAGGAGGGGCCCCCGTCCCGAGAATGATGAGCGACCCCCCGCGGAGTACGAGCAGCCCTGGGAGTGGAAGAAAGAGCAGATCGTGAAGGCCTTGTCAGGTACCCCCACACTGGGGACACAGGGGACACAGGGGACACCTGTACCCCCACACTGGGGACACCTGTACAGACACACAGGGCACACCTGTACAGACACGGGCACACCTGTACAGACACACTGGGAAGACCTGTACAGACACACAGGGCACACCTGTACAGACTCACTAGGTTTACTGCACTGTGCTTTTACCTTGATCTCACTGGGCTGTCCTGCACAGCAATTTCATACCCTCTCCCCTCTCCATTCCCATTTGTCTTGCCCCCAGTGCAGTTCGAGAGCGCTGAGCGGCCCCCCGTCTCCAAGGAGGACACCCCCTCCAGCCGACAGCACCTGCGCCAGAAGAGCTGGACACAGAAGATCCTGAAGCCCCTCCCTCTGGCAGCCAGCACCGAGGGGGCTGAGACCGCCCGGGTCGACCCCACTCTGCCGCTGGAGAAACAGAGGTGAGGGGAACAGTTCTGCTTGGCTTGGCTATTCGGTAACCAGCAAAACACCACCTTCCAGACACCCCCTTAACAAGAGCTGGATCTGGGGTACCCCTTATTAATTATGGGATTTGAAAATTCTTGTAGCTCTTCAATAGCAAACTGACTCTGCTCATCATGAGAAGGCCGGTTCTGGGATCTCCTTAAACTGATGACCTGCGGAGAGTTTTGGGCGAAGCTCCTTTAGCAGAGCAGTTCTGTCTGCTCACTTCCTAGAAATGCCACACAGAGACCGGGAAAGCTGCTAAGCTCAAGCCATGGGCTGATTTGAGAGCACAGTCATTCTGAAGGCCAGCAGCCCAGGGCGCCTGATGAGTCTTTCTTCCCTCCTTTGCACGCCCAGCTGGTTCCACGGCTCGGTGTCGCGGCAGGAAGCAGAGTCACAGCTCCAGGCCTGTAAGGACGCCAGCTTCCTGGTGAGGAACAGTGAGTCAGGGCACAGCAAGTACTCCATCGCCCTCAAGTGAGTCTGTCTCTGTGTCAGCGTGTCTGTCTCTGTGTCAGCGTGTCTGTCTCTCTGTCAGTCTCTGTGTCAGCGTGTCTGTCTCTCTGTCAGCGTGTCTGTCTCTCTGTCTGTCTCTCTGTCAGCGTGTCTTTCTCTGTGTCAGTCTCTCTGTCAGTGTGTCAGTCTCTCTGTCAGTGCGTTGAGTGTCTGTCTGTGTCAGCGTGTCTGTCTCTCTGTCAGTGCGTTGAGTGTATGTCTGTGTCAGTGTGTCTGCCTCTTTGTCAGCGTGTCTGTCTCTCTGTCAGTGCGTTGAGTGTCTGTCTGTGTCAGTGTGTCAGTCTCTCTGTCAGTGTGTCTGTCTCTCTGTCAGTGCATTGAGTGTCTGTCTGTGTCAGCGTGTCTGTCTCTCTGTCTGTGTCAGCGTGTCTGTCTCTCTGCCAGTGCGTTGAGTGTCTGTCTCTCTGTCAGTGTGTCTGCCTCTTTGTCAGCGTGTCTGTCTCTCTGTCAGTGCGTTGAGTGTCTGTCTGTGTCAGTGTGTCAGTCTCTCTGTCAGTGTGTCTGTCTCTCTGTCAGTGCATTGAGTGTCTGTCTGTGTCAGCGTGTCTGTCTCTCTGCCAGTGCGTTGAGTGTCTGTCTCTCTGTCAGTGTGTCTGCCTCTTTGTCAGCGTGTCTGTCTCTCTGTCAGTGCGTTGAGTGTCTGTCTGTCTGTGTCAGTGTGTCTGTCTCTCTGTCAGTGCGCTGAGTGTCTGTCTGTGTCAGCGTGTCTGTCTCTCTGTCAGTGTCAGCGTGTCTGTCTCTTTGCCTGTCTGTTGTGTGGTAGTGAGCGTGTGCTGTGCAGGGAGCTGGTTACTCACTCTCTGACCTCTCCTCTCCCTCAGGACCAGTCAGGGTTGTGTCCACATCATTGTGGCCCAGACCCGGGACAGCGGCTACACGCTGGACCAGAGCAGCTGTGTGTTCAGCAGTGTGCCAGAGGTGGTGCATTATTACTGCACCGAGAAACTGCCCTTCAAGGGCGCAGAGCACATGACCCTGCTGCACCCTGTCCCCCGGCCACACTGACACACTGACACACTGACACACTGAGACACTGAGACACTCATGCACTGACTGACACACTGACACACTGAGACACTCATGCACTGACTGACACACTGACACACTGACACACTGAGACACTCATGCACTGACTGACACACTGACACACTGAGACACTCATGCACTGACTGACACACTGACACACTGACACACTGAGACACTCATGCACTGGCTGACACACTGACAGACTGAAACACTGACACACTGTTGCACTGAGACACTCATGCACTGGCTGACACACTGACACACTGAGACACTCATGCACTGGCTGACACACTGACAGACTGAAACACTGACACTGTTGCACTGAGACACTCATGCACTGGCTGACACACTGACAGACTGAAACACTGACACACTGTTGCACTGAGACACTCATGCACTGACTGACACACTGACACACTGAGACACTCATGCACTGGCTGACACACTGACAGACTGAAACACTGACACACTGTTGCACTGAGACACTCATGCACTGACTGACACACTGTTGCACTGAGACACTCATGCACTGGCTGACACACTGACAGACTGAAACACTGACACACTGTCGCACTGAGGCACTCATGCCCTGACTGACACACTGACAGACTGAAACACTGACACACTGTTGCACTGAGACACTCATGCACTGACTGACACACTGACAGACTGAGACACTCATGCACTGACTGACACACTGACACTGTCACACTGAAACACTGACACCCTGAGACACTGGGACAGTAAGACTGAGACGATGAGACACTGGCACTGACAATCAGACAGACTCCTGAGTCCCTTTCTCTTTCTCCAAGTGCCTTAGACTCTTAATGAGAATCTCTCCACGTCCCCAGACAGAGGTTAACGGCACAGGGTGCAGTAAAGGCCAGTGAGATCAGGGTAAAAGCACAGTACAGTGAAGTACATCCCAGTGAGATCAGGTTAAAAGCACAGTACAGTTTTTAGACTAGTGTGTAAATGTACTTCTTTGGTCGGTCATAGGGGCTGGAGTGTTTGGGCGTGTGGGAGGTAGGAGGGATTCTCACCGGTCTAATTAATCCAATTACTGGAAGAAAGTCCAGTTTCAAGCTGCTGAATCTTGAGTCCTGAGTGTCTTTAAAAACACCGGGAGCCACTGACGCCAATGTGAAATGCGCCCCCACTGGACCGCTGATGAGATTAGCGAGTCACCCCGGCAAAACAAACTGGAGCAAAACCCAGAGGCACTTCGGCACGGCGGCCGCGGGTCTCTGGCGCCTCCTGGTGGCCAATCTGCGACCTCACAGGGCAGCGACCAATACGCCGAGGGCTTCCCTGCAGCTGTGGGAAACGGAAATCTCCTTGATGTTTGTCACTTCTGGAAACCTGATTTTTTTTTTTTAAGGGGTTGGGGGTGGGGTTATGTGTTTTTGAGACTACCACGGTAGTAGTATGTTTTTTTAATCCTGAGTGTTGCAGTTTTGTGAGGCCGTGCCGTGTGTTTTCAACCACACAAGAAATGTGACTTTGCATTTGTAAATATATATCACTTAACGACAACGTCATCAAAATAAACAGTCTAAAATATGTGTATTAAAATTGTTTCTGGGGTGCGTTTGAGACAGAAGACCTTTTTTAATTTTTTTTTAACGTGAAAAATAATTCTTGCATTTTCCTGATACTCTTAGACTGTCAATGAGGAGCAATTATACAACACTGGACTGGTCAGTAATTATACAGCCTAATGAGTGACCACTATATATCCTAGTGTCCTGGCCAGATTTCCTCCTGCCCTTTACCAGTCATGGCCTCCTAAAAATCCCCATCTCTGAACTGGCTCCATCAGTCTGCTCTCCTCCCCACTAAGAGCTGGTGTGTGGGGAGAGTACTGGTGCATCATCCAGGTGGGGGGTACACATTGGTGGGGGTAGTGGGATTCCCCAGTACCAGTAAAGCACTATGAGTTGACTATCCAGAAAAGCTCTAAATAAGTGTAAGGAATTATTAGTAGTAGTATTAGTCATTACACTGTCGGAAAGAGGTGTGAACCCTGGTGTCCTGCAGTTACAGTAGTAGTTGTAGAAGTACTAATTGTAGTAGCAGTAGTCCTGCTAGCAATTGGAACAGAAGTAGTAACAGTAGCTGTAATTTTAGCAGCAAGAGCAGTGTTAGAAGTAGCAGTTACAGTATAGTAACTGGAGCGGAGCGGTGGTACTGTGGCTCAGGATCTGCGCCTGTGGCTGGAAGGCTGCAGGTTCAAATCCTGCGGCCGGCAGAGGAATCCTACTCTGCTGGGCCCCTGAGCAAGGCCCTTCACCGCAGCTGCTCCAGGGGCGCTGTACAATGGCTGACCCTGCGCTCTGACCCCCAGCTTCTCTCCATGTCTGTGTGCCTCATGGAGAGCAAGCTGGGGTCTGCGAAAAGACAAATTCCTATTGCAAGACATTGTATCTGGCCCATACAGTGATCTGATCTGATAGTTATAATGTACTGAACCTGCTCCAGCTCTATGTGCTGCACCTCCATCTTCATCCCCAGCAGGGGGAGCCCTTGCCCCACCTTCGCAGCGTCCCGGCTGTCTGATCGGGTGAGCGGCTCAATTCAATTCAGTGTCGTATCGACCGACCAGCTCCCCCTTCTCCCGCTGGAAATCACCGCGTGTCCCGCCGGGGGGCTCGGGGGGGGGGGGGGGGCGCTGGTGGATCGATCAAAGCAAATGAAATCAAGCCAGAGGGCGACACACTCTGGCAGCTCAGGCCGACGGATTTTACACCTTCAATTACAGCTTTACAGCACTTAATACACGGCGCGGCACAGGCTTAAAAAGGTATAGGACGAGATAAACACATCAGCACGTCTCTCTATCTAGAAATCGCTCAGTTACCACCCCTCTCGGTAATCCTGCGTTAGGGCTGTCCAGCCTGTGTTCCTACAGGATGTCCAGGCCTCTCCAAGGCAGCAGAGCTCGGAGATGCTGTTAAACGGGTTCAGTTCAGCCAATAACAACATGCAGACACACAGACCAGACCCTCCAGGACCAGGACTGGACAGCCCTGCGGACACACTGACCGGCTCCTTCGGGACCAGGACTGGACAGCCCTGCAGACACACCGACCAGACCCCCGGGACCTGGACTGGACAGCCCTGCGGACACACTGACCAGCTCCTTCAGGACCAGGACTGGACAGCCCTGCAGACACATTGACTGGCTCCTTCGGGACCAGGACTGGACAGCCCTGCGGACTCACTGACCGGCCCCTCTAGGACCGAGACTGGACAGCCCTGTGGACACACTGACCTGTCCCTCTGGGACCAGGACTGGACAGCCCTGCAGACACATTGACTGGCTCCTTCGGGACCAGGACTGGACAGCCCTGCGGACTCACTGACCGGCCCCTCTAGGACCGAGACTGGACAGCCCTGTGGACACACTGACCTGTCCCTCTGGGACCAGGACTGGACAGCCCTGCAGACACACTGACCGGCCCCTCCAGGACCAGGCCTGGACAGCTATGGAGCAATTCTGACTGGCCCCTCCAGGATCAGAACTGGACCTCCTTTGTTGATGTCTATTAGTTTCTGTTCCCATGCTGGGCTGTCAATTAAACAATTAATTAAACCAAATTATTTTCTGTTTTAAACATACTGTATGAAGGATTTTTCTTAAGGTCTAGTGCAGTTGATAAGTCACAACACTCACTTCCTTGAAGACAGTTACCTATAAAATATCTCAGAGCAAGGTTAGAAGTATCACAGGTCTGCTTTTAATTGAGTAATTAATTCAGCAATGTAACAAGCGCTCACGCTGAAAGAAACCATAAGACATCGGTCTGACACCTGTCTAAGGTTTCTGATGGAGGGGTGCTTCCTAGTGCGTGATCACACTGGCTCTCACTGTTAATTAGCCCAATTATTTTCTTAATTAGGCTTATTTATATTTGTTCTTTCTTTTACATGTGCAATGATTCTGTGAAGTCAAGACAGTGCCTATAGAACCCTTCTGTCACTGGAGGGAAGAATTCGATGGATTCAGTTAATTAAGTAATTAGACTAATTAATTAGCTGAGAACCAGGCAGGAGCCAAGCCCAGAGCACACTGTGGCCTCTGACCCTGCAGCAGAGAAAAAGAGAGGGACAGAGTAACGACCACAGCGTGGATGTCAACATTTCTTTTACTGTACAGCTCCGGTTGTTTTTTTTCCCCCAGACAGCAGCTCTTCACGGAAGAGATGGAACTCTTCACCAAAATGTGAAAAAAAACAGCACAGTACAATTTAAAAAAAAAACAACAGCCAGAGAAAACAGGAAAAACAAAAACAGGTGTTCACACTGTGTGATTGCAAAGCTGGAGTGAAACCAGAGTCAAATCAGTACACAGCAGTCTGATCCACTCCAGGTTTTACAGTGCTGTCAGTCAGATTCCCAGTGCACAGCAGTCTGATCCACTCCAGGTTTTACAGTGCTGTCAGTCAGACTCCCAGTACACAGCAGTCTGATCCACTCCAGGTTTTACAGTGCTGTCAGTCAGACTCCCAGTACACAGCAGTCTGATCCACTCCAGGTTTTACAGTGCTGTCAGTCAGACTCCCAGTGCACAGCAGTCTGATCCACTCGGTTCAATTACTAGCTATAAGGCTCTTCACAATTTGCACTAATAAAGGAGAAAAGCAAACATCTAATACTATTTTAGCTCCTTAAATCTTTCTGTACAACATTATCTTCAAATAAGGCAATAAGTTTCAAAACACCTGGTGTGGCATCTCTACAAAACAAAAACCTGGAGTGAATCAGACTGCTGTGCACTGAGAGTTTGACAGACAACCACAGCACAGCTCAGTCATTATCCTTAACACAAAATCGATGCTTTTCTCTACATTTAGTTTATACCCAGACATACAACCAAATGTCTCCTGGAAATTCATAACATAAAAGACAGTGTAGCTTGCTGCAAGTGTAAAAGGTCTGCGTGTAGTTTGTCTGATCTTGTCCATTGATTGCTATTCCTTCATGTTTCGGTTTTCTTTAATCCAGTAGTTCTGTATAGAAAGAAAACAGAAGGGGTGACAGAGGGCACCCCCTGTCTTGCACCAATTTTAAACAGTGATCTTAAATTCAGAAAAACTGATGCTTCTCTCTACATTTTTCCAGAAAACCTCATCGACCTTATTTTGCTCGTCTCTCCAGATTTTGCCTGTGGAACGGCTGCTGCCACACACACACGCACACGCACACACACACACATACAGTGTTCATCGCTGTCCCCTCCTCCATTCACAATGAATAACGAGTACAAAAATAAAAGGAATTTCTCATCAGTAAAAAAACCTTTTCTGAAGCCTATTGGCTGAAATCCGCCCCTTGCCAGCTCCTCATTGGATGGAGCCCAGCAGTCCATGCGAGACCTCATTGGTCAGCACACCTATGAGTCCTGAGTGGCTCTTGTCCCATTTGAGGGCAGGGTCTATCCATCTGAAAGGTGATTGGGCCGACGGCAGAGGGAGAAGGGTTGTAGTACTGCCCAACCCACTTTAGTCAAGTTCAGTTAAGGCTGGGTCCAGTTCAGTAGAGTCCCGATCAGTTCACACTTCTGGTTAGATGAAGCCTGGCTTTGCTTGGTCCAGTTTAGCTCAGATCTGTCCAGCTACGACATGCGTCAGCCTGCCCTCAACTGAATTCACATTGGCCAGATATGGCCCAGTTTGGTCCACATCAGATCACTATGCACAGCTCTGGCTCAGGCTTTTTACAGTCCACAATGGACCTTATTTGGCCCAGTTCAGTTTAGCCCTGTTTGGCATGGTCCGGCCCAGTGGAAGAGTGTGCTGCTGCTCCAACACTCAGAAAACGCCTGAAGACGAGGGAACGAGGGAGACGGAGGGAGAACGGGGGGGAGGAGGTGAAGGGAGACAGAGTGCGTTGTGGTTTCCTTCCCAGAAACCTCCCAAACTGGATTAACAAGGCATCATGGGTTAAGACGTGAATTCCAATCCACACCCACACTCTTGACAACACTGACACTATCCAGCTGTCAGGGACAGCAGGAGACAGGCAGACAGACAGATACACAGGGTCAGGCTGGGACAGAGAGAGAGACAAGCAGTCTGTGTGTCTGAGAGACAGACAGATACACAGGGTCAGATTGGGACAGAGAGAGAGACAGGCAGCCAGTCTGTGTGTCTAAGAGACAGACAGATACAGGGGGTCAGATTGGGACAGAGAGAGAGACAGGCAGGCAGTCTGTGTGTCTGAGAGACAGACAGATACACAGGGTCAGATTGGGACAGAGAGAGAGAGACAGGCAATCTGTGTGTCTGAGAGACAGACAGATACACAGGGACAGACTGGGACAGAGAGAGAGAGACAGACAGTCTGTGTGTCTAAGAGACAGATACAGGGGGTCAGATTGGGACAGAGAGAGAGACAGGCAGCCTGTGTGTCTGAGAGACAGACAGATACACAGGGTCAGACTGGGACACAAGAGACAGAGACAGATACAGGGGGTCAGATTGGGACAGAGAGAGACAGGCAGTCTGTGTGTCTGAGAGACAGACAGATACACAGGGACAGACTGGGACAGAGAGAGATAGACAGACAGTCTGTGTGTCTAAGAGACAGACAGATACAGGGGGTCAGATTGGGACAGAGAGAGAGACAGGCAGCCTGTGTGTCTGAGAGACAGACAGATACAGGGGGTCAGACTGGGACAGGCCTGCTGTGCTGCTCAAGCTTGCTCACAGTTACAGTGTCCTGGCGTCTCTAAGGGCAGTGCTCAAGTCTCTGGGCAGCTCGTGTCCCTCACTGCCAGCAGGGAGGGATGGTGCTCCAAGACACCCACAGACAGGTGAGGAGGAGGAGCAGCAGGGTGGCTGAGCTCTTCATCACAGAAATCGCTGCACTGCGGGGTGCTGGAGTGCCTACACACAGAGCAACAGAGTGAGAGACAGACAGGTTAGGACTGGCAGAGTGACAGAGACAGGGCAGGAGAGACAGACAGGACAGGGCAGGACTGGCAGAGTGACAGAGATAGGGCAGGAGAGACAGACAGGACAGGGCAGGACTGGCAGAGTGACAGAGACAGGGCAGGAGAGACAGAGTGAGAGACGGACAGGCTGGGCAGGCAGATGACTAACCTCTTCTGACTTGAGATGTGGAGCCAGTGGCTGTGAGGAAACAGAGAGAAGGAGAGATTACTACAAGGTAATACAAAAAACAGCGACAAGCAACCACACCCTGAAACATGTGCATCACACATTAACTTCCCCACAGGGCTTCCTGTCAGCGGGAGGGAGAGGGACAAGGGACCACGAACGTCGGGTTTACGAAAGGAAGAAAGGAGAAGGGGAGAGAGGGAGAGTGCGACACAAAGAGAACGACTGAACGAGACCGAGAGACCTGCTGGAGCAGACAGGGAGAGAGACAGCGTGAAAGAGTGAGGGCTGGTGGGCTTGTCTGGGTGCCACTCTCCACAGCAGGGGGCTGGGAGTCTCAGAGCAGGAGGGCTGGCGAGACAGGGTTGGGGTGGGGGGGCTCTCTGTTCAATTCCATAAGGGATCAACAGCTGACGGTATTTAGGCACAGCGGGAGGGAGGGGGAGAGAGGGGGGTGGCTGTGGCCGCTCTGTCGAGCTCACGGCTCTGAGACACCAGGCGCTGGCCACTGGCAGGAGAGAGAGAGGGAGACAGGGCCGTGAATTTCCACGGAGAGCTGAAAACGGTCGGAATGGCTTTTCACAGCGGGAGGGAGAGACGGAGAGACAGGGAGAGAGGGAATGAGGGAGGAGAGGGACAGGGAGAGAGGGAAGAGAGAGGGAATGAGGGAGGAGAGGGACAGGGAGAGAGGGAAGAGAGAGGGAATGAGGGAGGATAGGGACAGGGAGAGAGGGAAGAGAGAGGGGATGAGGGAGGAGAGGGACAGAGAGAGAGGGGATGAGGGAGGAGAGGGACAGAGAGAGAGGGAAGAGAGAGGGAGGAGAGGGACAGGGAGAGGGAAGAGAGAGGAGAGGGACAGGGAGAGAGGGAAGAGAGAGGGAATGAGGGAGGAGAGGGACAGGGAGAAAGGGAAGAGAGAGGGAATGAGGAAGGATAGGGACAGGGAGAGAGGGAAGAGAGAGGGGATGAGGGAGGAGAGGGACAGAGAGAGAGGGGATGAGGGAGGAGAGGGACAGAGAGAGAGGGAAGAGAGAGGGAGGAGAGGGACAGGGAGAGGGACAGGGAAGAGTAGAGGGGATGAGGGAGGAGAGGGACAGGGAGAGAGGGAAGAGGTGGGGATGAGGGGGGAGAGGGAAGAGGTGGGGATGAGGGGGGAGAGGGACAGGGAGAGAGGGAAGAGAGAGGGGATGAGGGAGGAGAGGGACAGAGAGAGAGGGAAGAGAGAGGGGATGAGGGAGGAGAGGGACAGAGAGAGAGGGGATGAGGGAGGAGAGGGACAGAGAGAGAGGGGATGAGGGAGGAGAGGGACAGAGAGAGAGGGAAGAGAGAGGGGATGAGGGAGGAGAGGGACAGAGAGAGAGGGAAGAGAGAGGGGATGAGGGAGGAGAGGGACAGAGAGAGAGGGAAGAGAGAGGGGATGAGGGAGGAGAGGGACAGAGAGAGAGGGAAGAGAGAGGGAATGAGGGAGGAGAGGGACAGGGAGAGAGGGAAGAGAGAGGGAATGAGGGAGGAGAGGGACAGGGAGAGAGGGAAGAGAGAGGGAATGAGGGAGGAGAGGGACAGGGAGAGAGGGAAGAGAGAGGGGGTGAGGGAGGAGAGGGACAGAGAGAGAGGGAAGAGAGAGGGGATGAGGGAGGAGAGGGACAGAGAGAGAGGGAAGAGAGAGGGAGGAGAGGGACAGGGAGAGGGACCGGGAGAGGGACCGGGAGAGGGACCGGGAGAGGGACAGGGAGAGAGGGAAGAGTAGAGGGGATGAGGGAGGAGAGGGACAGGGAGAGAGGGAAGAGGTGGGGATGAGGGGGGAGATGGAAGAGGTGGGGATGAGGGGGGAGAGGGACAGGGAGAGACGGAATGAGGGAGAGGGGTCTGGTAAAAGACAGGAGACAAGTGTTATCTTGGGACGGATTAGTGTTGGTCTAGTGAAGACGGAGATGGAGGGATAGGAGAGACAGGACTGGCAGTGGATTGGGAGAGATTAGTCCTGCTCCGCTAACAACAAGGAGCACACAGCAGGAGAGCCAGAGGGCGGGAGAGGCGCTCCGCACAGCAGCGATTCTTAGGGAGAAGGAGAGCAGTGAGGGAGAAGGTTTTATATAGCGCCTTGCAAGTCCAAAATGACCACCCCAGGGCACTGCACCAGAATAAGACAAGTCCAGCAGGAATACGAAGAGGCTGTGGGCTGGAAGGATGACTCCTCCAGCAACACAAGGGACAAGGGAAACGTCTGGACCAGTCTTCAAAGAGCTTCCCGGGAGAGAGGAGAGACAGAGACAGGGGTCTGGAGGAGAGAGAGAGAGAGAGAGAGAGACAGGGGTCTGGAGGAGAGAGAGAGAGAGAGACAGGGGTCTGGAGGAGAGAGAGAGAGACAGAGACAGGGGTCTGGAGGAGAGAGAGAGACAGGGGTCTGGAGGAGAGAGAGAGAGAGACAGAGACAGGGGTCTGGAGGAGAGAGAGAGAGACAGAGACAGGGGTCTGGAGGAGAGAGAGAGAGACAGAGACAGGGGTCTGGAGGAGAGAGAGAGAGAGACAGAGACAGGGGTCTGGAGGAGAGAGAGAGAGAGACAGAGACAGGGGTCTGGAGGAGAGAGAGAGACAGGGGTCTGGAGGAGAGAGAGAGAGACAGAGACAGGGGTCTGGAGGAGAGAGAGAGAGACAGAGACAGGGGTCTGGAGGAGAGAGAGAGAGACAGAGACAGGGGTCTGGAGGAGAGAGAGAGAGACAGAGACAGGGGTCTGGAGGAGAGAGAGAGAGACAGAGACAGGGGTCTGGAGGAGAGAGAGAGAGAGACAGAGACAGGGGTCTGGAGGAGAGAGAGAGAGAGACAGAGACAGAGACAGGGGTCTGGAGGAGAGAGAGAGAGACAGAGACAGAGACAGGGGTCTGGAGGAGAGAGAGAGAGAGAGACAGGGGTCTGGAGGAGAGAGAGAGAGAGACAGGGGTCTGGAGGAGAGAGAGAGAGACAGAGACAGGGGTCTGGAGGAGAGAGAGAGAGAGACAGAGACAGAGACAGGGGTCTGGAGGAGAGAGAGAGAGAGACAGGGGTCTGGAGGAGAGAGAGAGAGAGACAGGGGTCTGGAGGAGAGAGAGAGACAGAGACAGGGGTCTGGAGGAGAGAGAGAGAGAGAGAGAGAGAGAGACAGGGGTCTGGAGGAGAGAGAGAGAGACAGAGACAGAGACAGGGGTCTGGAGGAGAGAGAGAGAGAGACAGGGGTCTGGAGGAGAGAGAGAGAGAGACAGGGGTCTGGAGGAGAGAGAGAGAGAGATGGTGAGGAGAGAGAGACGGGGGTCTTGAGAGAGAAAGAGAGAGAGATGGGGGTCTTGAGAGAGGAAAGAGAGAGACACACACACAGAGGGGTCTCGAGAGACACGGAGACAGCAGAGGTATCCTTGATCCAAGATTAGTGATGCTCTGCTGAAGACTGAACACTTGACACAAAGGAGCCGGAGAGGGAGTGAAGGAGGGCAAGTGAGGAGTGCGGAGGGGAAGAGGAAGATTAGTGCTGCACCAGGAACGACAGAACAGGGATGAGAGGGGGAGCGGACGGTGCTCTGGGGGACTCTGGAGGGGATTAGTCTTGCTCTAGTAAAGAGAAAGGAGGAGAGGCGAGGAGAGGGGGGAGAGGACAGACGCGCTCAGCTTGTGAAGCCCCTTTATTGAAATTCACACAAACCCCAGCACCCACTGGCGATTAACACTCATGATAAGACACGCTGGCTGAGCAGCCTGAGGTGCCGAGCTCGGGTCTCAGTCAGGGGGAATCAGACAGTGGCCAGGGCACAACGGAGGGCCCGGCACCGACAGCCTGGAGGAACTGAATCTCTTCGGTCCCGAGGAGAGAAGACAGGGGACCCAGTACAACTACTACCAATCTTCAGGGACCAGTCACCAAGTCAGCCCACTGGGCCTCAGCGTCCACTGTGAAACACCAGCCAGAGGACACAGTGGAAACAACCGGGAAGCAGCTTTTCAGTTAACAATGCAACAGGCTGGTGGGGCTGAATGTCTCCCCTTGTCTGTAACCTCTCTGACGTGACTGAGCTCCACCCCCACCGGCCCCCACAGCTGACTGAGCTCCGCCCCCGCCAACCGCCAAAGGTGACTGAGCTCCGCCCCCGCCAGCCCCCACAGGTGACTGAGCTCCGCCCCCTGCCAGCCCCCACAGCTGACTGAGCTCCAGCTCCACCTCCCCCACCAGCCCCCACAGGTGACTGAGCTCCGCCCCCGCCAGCCCCCACAGCTGACTGAGCTCCAGCTCCACCTCCCCCACCAGCCCCCACAGGTGACTGAGCTCCGCCCCCGCCAGCCGCCAAAGGTGACTGAGCTCCGCCCCCTGCCAGCCCCCACAGCTGACTGAGCTCCGCCCCCGCCAGCCCCCACAGGTGACTGAGCTCCGCCCCCGCCAGCCCCCACAGCTGACTGAGCTCCAGCTCCACCTCCCCCACCAGCCCCCACAGGTGACTGAGCTCCACCCCCGCCAGCCCCCACAGGTGACTGAGCTCCAGCTCCACCTCCCCCACCAGCCCCCACAGGTGACTGAGCTCCGCCCACGCCAGCCCCCACAGGTGACTGAGCTCCGCCCACGCCAGCCCCCACAGGTGACTGAGCTCCAGCTCCACCTCCCCCACCAGCCCCCACAGGTGACTGAGCTCCGCCCACGCCAGCCCCCACAGGTGACTGAGCTCCGCCCCCACAGGTGACTGAGCTCCTCCCCCACAGGTGAGCGATCGGAGGGAGAATCCGATAGTGACAGAAGGGTGAAGACAGCTGGGAGAAGGATGGAGGGAGTGTGAAAGAAGGGAGGGGGAGGAGTGTACTCACTGGTGGCACAGCACACAGACACCCGCAGTCTGAGACAGCGCTGCCCAGGTGGACTCTCCTCAGAGGGGACAGCTGGAAATAAACACCCTGCGTCAATACGAGGCAATCAATAATCAATTCTGTACACACCAGCTAGTCCACCACACTAGTCAGGCCTGCATAATCAGTAAAACTGAGCAGACACGTGTGATCAATAATCTATAAATGTAGTCTATTATGTAGTCTGTCCGTCACACCCAGACTGTGTAATAGACACTGTCAATAGTCTATATTGGACAATCAATCTATAAAAGATACGAACTGTATAAACACTGTGTAATCAATAGTGTCTAATAGACAATGTCAGCATCACAGAGTATGAAATCAATAATCTATAATAGACACACTATGCCAATAGTGTAGATGGTGGAAGCAATCTATAACAGATACTCGCTGTGTTAACAGCAAAGACTGTGTAATCGATAGTGTCTAATAGACACTTTAATGCTCTTCCAAGAGGAAAAACAATCTGAACAATTTCAAGAGTCATTTTCCTTCAGCTCTCGTTAAGAAGTCTCTCATATGACTAACTGATGAAAAAATAACTAGACAAGTCTGCCCTCGCACAGCCCTGCCTCCGTTAACTCAAGACACGCAGTCTCCACGGGTCCTTCAAAAGACACAGTTAGCAGAGCCGCAGAGGAACAGGGGGGGAGGCAGGAGGCAGGCTAATCTGAAGCACTGAAACACAGGAACACTGTCATCTGGCCCAGACCACAGCAGCACGAGACATCTGTCTCTCTGTGGCTTTCTAGACCAGAGCAGAGAGAAGAGAGGAACCACAGTTCAACTATCTTCACATTCACACTCCTTCATCATCATCAGAGCTATAGAGTCACTGTACAGACACTCAGTCCAGCTCCTCTGTATCTTCACATGAACACTCCTTCATCATCATCAGAGCTATAGAGTCACTGTACAGACACTCAGTCCAGCTCCTCTGTATCTTCACATGAACACTCCTTCATCATCATCAGAGCTGGAGAGTCACTGTACAGACACTCAGTCCAGCTCCTCTGTATCTTCACATGAACACTCCTTCATCATCATCAGAGCTGGAGAGTCACTGTAAAGTCTGAGTGTGGTGGTTGTCTCTATACGGGGTGTATCAGTGTGTGTGTATGGTATAGTCTCTGCAGTGTGTGTGTGTGTGTGTGTGTGTGTGTGTGTGTGTGTGTGGTCTAGTCTCTATGCAGTGTGTGCATGGTCTAGTCTCTATGCAGTGTGCGTCAGTGTGTGTGTGTGGTCTAGTCTCTATGCAGTGTGCGTCAGTGTGTGTGTAGGTGTGTGTGGTATAGTCTCTATGCAGCGTGTGTGTCAATGTGTGTGAATGGTATAGTCTGTGTGTCTGTGTGTCTGTGTGTCTGTGTGTCTGTGTGGGGTACAGTCTCTCTGCAGTGTGTGTGCCTCAGTGACAGCCTGCCCAGATGTGCAGATGGTGATTGCCCAGACCTGCTGCGGTCTGCTGGACTTCCTGTCTCTGACAGGCAGGGAGGAGCTGGGGCAGACAGGGGTCAGCAGCAGACAGTGGAGGACGGAGGGGCGCACTCACAGATGTAGTAGTACTCCTGTCCCGGCTGGAACTCGAAGCCCAGAGAGAAGGGCGTGAAGAGCTGGATCTTCTCGGAGAAGCGGACCGGCCCGTGGGGGGCGAAGGGCCGGCTGCACTCCCAGCGCTTGAAGGCGCCCCGACTCTCCTGGCACCTGCGGTACCCCTCGGCGCTCACCAGGTACAGGGTGAAGGACTCCGTGCTCTCGGGGGGCGTGCTGGGGGGGTAATGAGGGCAGAAGATGTCCAGGTAGTCGTTGATGTTCACCTGGACGGAGTGATCTCCCCGTGCCAACCTGAGCAGTCAGGGAGAGACAGGAAATACCCCATCACTAACCAGCACCAGATCTGGAACCTTCTGCAAATCCTGACTATCAATCATGACTCATGAATGAGATACAAGCTCATTGAGGACATACCCAATTAATAATCAATAACCAACATTGGATACTACTGTCTGCATATCCTAAAAACAGCACCGAGAGAACCACAGCTGTCTCTCTCCTCTCCCCCTGAATTCACACACTGACACACCCCTGACTGGACTGGAGACACTGCTGTCCCTCTCCTCTCACACTCCCCCTGAATTCACACACTGACACCCCCCTGACTGGACTGGAGACACTGCTGTCCCTCTCCTCACACTGACACACCCCTGACTGGACTGGAGACACTGCTGTCCCTCTCCTCTCACACTGCCCCTGAATTCACACACTGACACCCCCCTGACTGGACTGGAGACACTGCTGTCCCTCTCCTCTCACACTCCCCCTGAATTCACACACTGACACACCCCTGACTGGACTGGAGACACTGCTGTCCCTCTCCTCTCACACTGCCCCTGAATTCACACACTGACACCCCCCTGACTGGACTGGAGACACTGCTGTCCCTCTCCTCTCACACTCCCCCTGAATTCACACACTGACACACCCCTGACTGGACTGGAGACACTGCTGTCCCTCTCCTCTCACACTGCCCCTGAATTCTCACACTGACACCCCCCTGACTGGACTGGAGACACTGCTGTCCCTCTCCTCTCACACTCCCCCTGAATTCACACACTGACACACCCCTGACTGGACTGGAGACACTGCTGTCCCTCTCCTCTCACACTGCCCCTGAATTCACACACTGACACCCCCCTGACTGGACTGGAGACACTGCTGTCCCTCTCCTCTCACACTCCCCCTGAATTCACACACTGACACACCCCTGACTGGACTGGAGACACTGCTGTCCCTCTCCTCTCACACTGCCCCTGAATTCACACACTGACACCCCCCTGACTGGACTGGAGACACTGCTGTCCCTCTCCTCTCACACTCCCCCTGAATTCACACACTGACACACCCCTGACTGGACTGGAGACACTGCTGTCCCTCTCCTCTCACACTGCCCCTGAATTCACACACTGACACCCCCCTGACTGGACTGGAGACACTGCTGTCCCTCTCCTCTCACACTCCCCCTGAATTCACACACTGACACACCCCTGACTGGACTGGAGACACTGCTGTCCCTCTCCTCTCACACTGCCCCTGAATTCACACACTGACACACCCCTGACTGGACTGGAGACACTGCTGTCCCCCTCCTCTCACACTGCCCCTGAATTCACACACTGACACACCCCTGACTGGACTGGAGACACTGCTGTCCCTCTCCTCTCACACTGCCCCTGAATTCTCACACTGACACACCCCTGACTGGACTGGAGACACTGCTAGAGACACTGCTGTCCCTCTCCTCTCACACTCCCCTGACTGGACTGGAGACACTGCTGTCCCTCTCCTCTCACACACCCCTGACTGGACTGGAGACACTGCTGTCCCTCTCCTCTCACACTGCCCCTGAATTCACACACTGACACCCCCCTGACTGGACTGGAGACACTGCTGTCCCTCTCCTCTCACACACCCCTGACTGGACTGGAGACACTGCTGTCCCTCTCCTCTCACACTGCCCCTGAATTCTCACACTGACACACCCCTGACTGGACTGGAGACACTGCTAGAGACACTGCTGTCCCTCTCCTCTCACACTCCCCTGAATTCTCATACTGACACCCCCCTGACTGGACTGGAGACACTGCTGTCCCTCTCCTCTCACACTGCCCCGGAATTCACACTTTGACACACCCCTGACTGGACTGGAGACACTGCTGTCCCTCTCCTCTCGCATAGAGACACTGCTGTCCCTCTCCTCTCAGAAGCAGCACCCGAAGCTCTCATGTCGTCTGGAGTGAATTTGTGTGTGAAGACGTGCAGGATGGAGGGAGAGAGGTGAGGGGTCTGTGTTAATTGCTGTCCTAGCTCCTTCCTCCAGCAGGGTGTGCAGGGACGTCTTCAGAAGCTATCAGCAGGCATCGGTGCTGGAGATTAGTGAAGCTCAACCAGACTGCGAGACACGCAGAGCGAGGGGGAGGCGGGGGGGAGACGAGGCTGAGGTGTGTGCTCTTCATGCTTGCTGGCTTCCTCCTTCCCCGGACGCCCATTATTCTGACCCCCCATGGAGATCCGACCCCCCCCCCATCATCGGCCAATCAGAGAGCCCCGTGCCCCGCCCTGGCCAGGCACACAGGAAACTGGCACTGTCTGTGAGCTGTGGGGCAGATCATACAGAGCAGGGCTGGGGGGAGGGGAGAGGAGAACCCGGGGGGGGGGAGGAAGAGAGAGGAGCAGAAAGAGAGGGAGAGGAGAACCCGGGGGGGGGGGGAGAAAGAGAGAGGAGCAGAAAGAGAGGGAGAGGAGAACCCGAGGGGGGAGAAAGAGAGAGGAGCAGAAAGAGAGGGAGAGGAGAATCAGGGGAGAAAGAGAGAGGAGCAGAAAGAGAGGGAGAGGAGCAGAAAGAGAGGGAGAGGAGAACCCGGGTGGGGGGATAAAGAGAGAGGAGCAGAAAGAGAGGGAGAGGAGAACCCGGAGGGGGGGGGGAGAGAAAGAGAGAGGAGCAGAAAGAGAGGGAGAGGAGAATCAGGGGAGAAAGAGAGAGGAGTAGAAAGAGAGGGAGAGGAGAATCAGGGGAGAAAGAGAGAGGAGCAGAAAGAGAGGGAGAGGAGGAGATAGAAGAATTGGGAGAAAGGGAGAGGAGGATCAGAGTGTGAGGGAGAAAGGGAAAGAGGAGGCGAGGGGGGAGGGGAGAAAGGCCGGAGAACAGAGGGAGAGAATGTGCTTGAGTGTCAGAGGAGCAGGCGAGGAAGAGCGCGTCAGCACACAGCTCGCAGGTCCCCCACAGCCACCCCTTTCTGAAGACCCCTCAATCCAGCACACCTGTTCCCCTAGAGACCCCCGGCCTTCAGAGCAGGAGGTCGTTCCTGTGTCTGAATCACCTGCCTTGACACTGATCAGTCACTGGTCACCCCCAAATCCCACAGGAACGGGGCACCGAGAGCAGGGCAGACGACTGGTGCGTCCAGCTGTCTGTACCCATTGAGCTCTCCACCAGCCTGGCCATAGCTGGAGACCCTGCAAGGGAGCTATGAAGAGCTACAGATCAGCCTGCAGCTCGGTGACCAACTGATCAGAGATAGCAGTGTGCACCGTACAGGAGGCGATCAGTGATCAATAACCATAGAGTGACACACCAGCAGTGGGCGCAGTACAGGAGGTGATCAGTGATCAATAACCATAGAGTGACACACCAGCAGTGTGCACAGTACAGGAGGTGATCAGTGATCAATAACCACAGCCAGGCACTCTGAGGTCTCCTGGAGATGACACCAGCAGTGTGCGTAATACAGGGCCTCACCAGCGCTGAGCTGATTAATTGAGTCATGCATCATTAGGTAACGGAAACGCCGGGATAAACGGTTATTGATCAGTCATGGGCGCTGATAGCAGCTTGTCTAACTACCCAATCAGCACGGAAACATCGCTGAGCTGATAGCCTGCCAGCTAAGACTGATCACAGGCACTTACCTGTGTGCTGCACAGAGCCTTTCTCCCTCTCAGTGTGGGCTAGTGGTTAGAGCTGAGAGACTGGGAGAGAGAGAGAGGGAGGCAGTGTGGGCTAGTGGTTAGAGCTGAGGCACTGGGAGAGAGAGAGGGAGTGTTGGCTAGTGGTTAGAGCTGAGAGACTGGGAGAGAGAGAGAGAGGCAGTGTGGGCTAGTGGTTAGAGCTGAGGCACTGGGGGGGAGAGAGAGTGAGGCAGTGTGGGCTAGTGGTTAGAGCTGAGGCACTGGGAGGGGGGGGGGCAGTGTGGGCTAGTAGTAGTTAGTAGTAACAGTAGCAGTACTAGTAATAGATGTTATAATAGCAGCAATAGAAGTTATAGTAATAGTACTGGCACTAGCTATAGTAACAGTAGTGGTAACAGTACCAGCAGCAGGAATAGTAACAGCAGCAGTAGAGGTTATAGTTATAGTAATATTACTGACACTAGCTATAGTAACAGTACTAGCAGTAGGGACAGTGACAGCAGCAGTAGATGTTATAGTTATAGTAATCGTACTGACACTAGCTATAGTAACAGTACAAGCAGTAGGGACAGTAACAGCAGCAGTAGAGGTTATAGTTATAGTAATAGTACTGACACTAGCTATAGTAACAGTACTAGCAGTAGGGACAGTAACAGCAGCAGCAGTAGATGTTATAGTTATAGTAATAGTACTGGCACTAGCTATGGTAACAGTGTTAGTGGTAGCTACAGTAACAAGTGAAGTAGCAGTGACAACTATCACCAGCACCAGCGCTAGTAGTAACAGTGGCGGCAGCTGTAGAATTATTTTAAAACCATTAGCTGAAATGTACAGCCAAGCTAGTCAATGGAGACAAGCTGCTCTCCGCACGTTTCACCACTTTTCAGAAAACATGAAAAGGTAATTACTGCTCCGGGGAAACCAGCCTGACGAGCAGCTTATCCTGCGAGTTCAAGTTCAGGCCTGACTCAAGTCTCTCCCTGCCACTACAGCTCAGAGTAAACATGCAGTAATTACACTCTGCTGGGAAAACACAGCACAGCACAATGTGAGTATAGTACAGTACACCACAATTTAAAAGTGTCTCAGCTCTAACCACTAGCCCACACTGCCTCCCTCTCTCTCAGCTCTAACCACTAGCCCACACTGCCTCCCTCTCTCTCAGCTCTAACCACTAGCCCACACTGCCTCCCTCTCTCTCTCTCCCAGTGTCTCAGCTCTATCCATGAGCCCACACTGCCTCCCTCTCTCTCTCTCCCAGTGTCTCAGCTCTATCCACGAGCCCACACTGGCTCCCTCCCCTCTCTCTCTCCCAGTGCCTCAGCTCTAGTAGAGGGTGAGGGCGAGGAGGCAAGCGAGGGAGCGAGAGATTGAGAGAAAGTACATTGCTTCCCAGAGGGCCCGAGTGATTCAGTGCCATCCCCCCCCCCGCCCAGCCATCCTTCCATCACACAGGCGGGGGAGTGGAGGCAGCTGACGGAACGGCCCTGAGCCGCTGGAGCGAGAGAGAACGGCGGAGGGAGGGAGGAGGGGCTCTCTCTCACTCCTGTGCACCTCTGCATCCCTGTCTACTGGCAGAGGACAGGAGTGTGTGCGAGGGAGAGGGGGACAGAGAGGAAGAGAGGGGGTGGGGGGGCGCGGGGCTGTGATCACTCGGGGAGCAGCGAGGCGACACTAAGTGGACTGATCTCTGTTTATTTAAGAACTTTCACGGTCACTGCAACTCAGACCCCAGAGACATGCCTGCCCCTCCTCTCCCTCTCTTTCCCCTCTCCCCCTCCTCCCTCCACTCCTTCCTGCTGAGGGCAGACCCTGCAGCTCTCATGAGGATGAAGGAGTGTTAATGTGAAGATACAGAGGAGCTGGACTGAGTGTCTGTACAGTGACTCTACAGCTCTGATGATGATGAAGGAGTGTTAATGTGAAGATACAGAGGAGCTGGACTGAGTGTCTCTACAGTTACTCTACAGCTCTGATGATGATGAAGGAGTGTTCATGTGAAGATACAGAGGAGCTGGACTGAGTGTCTCTACAGTTACTCTACAGCTCTGATGATGATGAAGGAGTGTTCATGTGAAGATACAGAGGAGCTGGACTGAGTGTCTCTACAGTTATTCTACAGCTCTGATGATGATGAAGGAGTGTTCATGTGAAGATACAGAGGAGCTGGACTGAGTGTCTCTACAGTTACTCTCCAGCTCTGATGATGATGAAGGAGTGTTAGTGTGAAGATACAGAGGAGCTGGACTGAGTGTCTCTACAGTTACTCTCCAGCTCTGATGATGATGAAGGAGTGTTAGTGTGAAGATACAGAGGAGCTGGACTGAGTGTCTCTACAGTTACTCTCCAGCTCTGATGATGATGAAGGAGTGTTAATGTGAAGATACAGAGGAGCTGGACTGAGTGTCTGTACAGTGACTCTACAGCTCTGATGATGATGAAGGAGTGTTCATGTGAAGATACAGAGGAGCTGGACTGAGTGTCTGTACAGTGACTCTACAGCTCTGATGATGATGAAGGAGTGTTCATGTGAAGATACAGAGGAGCTGGACTGAGTGTCTGTACAGTGACTCTACAGCTCTGATGATGATGAAGGAGTGTTCATGTGAAGATACAGAGGAGCTGGACTGAGTGTCTGTACAGTTACTCTACAGCTCTGATGATGATGAAGGAGTGTCCATGTGAAGATACAGAGGAGCTGGACTGAGTGTCTGTACAGTGACTCTACAGCTCTGATGATGATGAAGGAGTGTTCATGTGAAGATACAGAGGAGCTGGACTGAGTGTCTGTACAGTGACTCTACAGCTCTGATGATGATGAAGGAGTGTTAGTGTGAAGATACAGAGGAGCTGGACTGAGTGTCTCTACAGTTACTCTCCAGCTCTGATGATGATGAAGGAGTGTTAGTGTGAAGATACAGAGGAGCTGGACTGAGTGTCTGTACAGTTACTCTACAGCTCTGATGATGATGAAGGAGTGTTCATGTGAAGATACAGAGGAGCTGGACTGAGTGTCTGTACAGTTACTCTCCAGCTCTGATAGCGATTCTGAATCCATAAATTCTTCAAGTCAGCAGCTGACCTTCTCTGCAGGAAAAGACATTATTCCGAATGAATGGATGCAAGAAAGCGAGCAGGAGAGGGATGGGAAATGCATTACTGGGATTCCTAACGGGAAAACCCAGAGTCCAAGGCAAGAGCGGACGTGGGTTCAGCCCGAGTGGGGTTTGAGGGCCGCAGAGACCACTGTGGTCCCCAGAACCCCCACACACTCTCCTACTGAAAGACGAAAGGTCACCGAGCCAGCCAGTCAGCAAGGCTGTAATTATCCTGTACAGGTGTGCTCAGTGTGCAGGAAGGATCTCACTAAAGCAGTTGACTAATGATCTGTTTCAACATCAAAACTGGGTGGAAGCAAGACGGACCAACATCTGTCTTACAGTCACGACACGGGAGAGAGGAATTCGAGAGCCAGTTTCGCCCTGCGCCCCTGGTGTGGCGAGAGAGACGTCGTAGCGCATGTGTGTCAGGCAGAGGACCCGTCACAAAAACACAGCTGAGCTGATATGGCACAACAACTATCCCGGTGCACAGCAGTCTGATCCACTTCAGGTTTTACACTGGTGTCAGTCAGACTCCCAGTGCACAGCAGTCTGATCCACTCCAGGTTTTACAGTGCATACAGACTCCCAGTGCACAGCAGTCTGATCCACTCCAGGATTTACAGTGCTGTCAGTCAGACTCCCAGTGCACAGCAGTCTAATCCACTCCAGGATTTACAGTGCTGTCAGTCAGACTCCCAGTGCACGGCAGTCTGATCCACTCCAGGTTTTACTACTAATGTTCTCCTGGAGCCTTTCAAAGTGCAGAAAACAGTAAAAGGAAGTCGGTGTGAACTCTCTCCAGAACGGCAGAGCAGGGAGTTGCAGGGAGACTCCCGTTTCTGGAATGACCTCTCACCTCCTTGCCAGGGAAAAACATTGACGGAGTGAGATCTGGACTTCAGCCTGCAGCACGTGCCTGCTGCGCCCACCAGCACCCACACGAGGACAGGAGTGCTGGGCATGGGCTGACTGTGACCCAGGCTCACTCAGTACAACAGAGACTCCTGCTCCCACGACTGTAGAACCAGCCCGGTGCTGGACTGGGCCCAGGGCTGCGTGTGGATCAGAGGCTTAAAGACTTGCAGTCAGGGAGCAGTGAACTGACACGGTGCTGGACTGGGCCCAGGGCTGCAGAACCAGCTCTGAGCTGGACTGGGCCCAGGACCGTGTCAGGAGAACCGTCAGGCCAAGCTGGGCTGTTCATGTCCCAGAGCCAGAAATCACTGCTCCTCGCTGCCTGAGTCACTGGCTGGAGGCCAGGGAGCAAAGATCTGAGACTGGAGCCAAACCCACAGCACACCAGACTGGCTGGACAAGTCCAGTCACCCTGCGTCACCCGGCGGTTCCCGAGAACGCCAGGCGTGCCAGGGGCTCTGCTGACAGGGGGTGTGTCCCCGGACCACCGAGATTCCACCACAAGATCCTGAGCGCTGGGCGCTGAGACACATGTATGCCTGCTGCCTAATAACCCCCAGACTGGTTACCACTGTTACTACTGCACGCTGCAGCGCAGGGCTCCACTGTTACTACTGCACCCTCCAGCTCAGAGCACCACTGTTACTACTGCACCCTCCAGCGCAGGGCTCCACTGTTAGTACTGCACGCTCCAGCGCAGGGCTCCACTGTTACTACTGCACCCTCCAGCGCATTGCTCCACTGTTACTACTGCACCCTCCAGCTCAGAGCACCACTGTTACTACTGCACGCTCCAGCGCAGGGCTCCACTGTTACTACTGCACGCTCCAGCGCAGGGCTCCACTGTTACTACTGCACGCTCCAGCTCAGGGCTCCACTGTTACTACTGCACGCTCCAGCGCAGGGCTCCACTGTTACTACTGCACCCTCCAGCTCAGGGCACCACTGTTACTACTGCACGCTCCAGCGCAGGGCTCCACTGTTACTACTGCACCCTCCAGCTCAGAGCACCACTGTTACTACTGCACGCTCCAGAGCAGGGCTCCACTGTTACTACTGCACCCTCCAGCTCAGAGCGCCACTGTTACTACTGCACGCTCCAGCTCAGAGCACCACTGTTACTATTGCACGCTGCAGCGCAGGGCTCCACTGTTACTACTGCACGCTGCAGCGCAGGGCTCCACTGTTACTACTGCACGCTGCAGCGCAGGGCTCCACTGTTACTACTGCACGCTCCAGCTCAGAGCACCAGTTACTACTGCACCCTCCAGCTCAGAGCACTAGTTACTACTGCACCCTCCAGCTCAGAGCACCAGTTACTACTGCACCCTCCAGCTCAGAGCACCAGTTACTAGGCTCCACTGTTACTACTGCACGCTCCAGCGCAGGGCTCCACTGTTACTACTGCACGCTCCAGCGCATGGCTCCACTGTTACTACTGCACACTCGCCACTCTGAAATGTCACTCATTCGCGGTGACCTGAGCTCCGATCGGCGCTCTCCCCACACGGCCCGTACCAGGAGTCCTACCTGGCGTTGCTGCTGTTCCAGTGCACCGCCTGCCTCAGGCCCCCCGCTGTCGCCAGCAGCTCCAGAGCGAGGGCGAGTCTCCACAGCATCCAGACTCCGGGGCGGCGGGGACAGCTCATCTCGCCTGCCGGCGCCGGGCGGCTACAGCGCGCTGCTCGGGTCCGTACTTTGGGGGAGGGGGCTGGGAATCTCGCCTCCACGCAGGTAACCGTGCAAAGAGAAATACCTCCGTCCGCGCATGCACGAGTAATGAAAAAAAAAAGGTGTTTTCCTCTGGATTCTCTCACCCCCCTCCCCGCAAAAAAACACAAGAAAACAACAGCCCTGATTTCCTGAATCGCCCACTTCCTAAAGACCTGCAGCGGTCCGGAGAAGTTCCGAGAAGTTTTCTGCTCGCTCCGACTCACAGCGCCGTCACATCACCGCAGGGGGGCTCGCTCCCGGTCGCTCTCCCGGCACAAAGAGGGAGAAAGTTTGGGAAAAGTCTTCCCACCCTGCCTCTCCAGTCTTCCAGTCTTCCAGTCTGCCCAATCTGCCCAGTCCGTCCCCTCGGGCTGGTCCGCCTTCTCCGCTGCGGTGATTCCACGGCACGAGCTGGGAAGCGAACCCGGCGCAGGGCAGGAGTTTTGGGACAGAGGGTGTGTGGAGGAGGAGAAGGAGGAGGGAGGCGGGGGGGGGCAGGTCTCGCCCGGGCTGGGAAGGAGGGCCCCTCCCCTCCCGAGACGTCAGCCAATCAGGGCGCGGGAAAGGAGAGAGGTGCGCATTCCTGAGCTCGTTTAAAAACAACAACTCCGACAGGTTGATTTATTCCCGGGCAGGACGCGTGTCAGCGCCGTGCCGTGAACTCGCCACCCTCACTCCGCCGGGCAGGTAGTAGTGTGTCATGTCATGTTTGTAAATGCCCGCTTCGTTTGCTTTCTTTCGCTTTGTAAATGTCCGTGAATGCGGCGTGGATTGGCTCTGCTTCGGGGACGCTGTAACTCGGCGGTCTGGAGAGACTCGAGAGCCGCCTGGGTACCGGAATATGAGCGGAGCGGGGCCCCTCTCCTCTCGGGCCGGTCCCGGGGTGGTGACCCCTGGCCCCCAGTACCCCTCCCTGCTCCAGCCTGGACCTGAGTGGCTATTGAGACGGTTTCTTACATCGGATCGTTTCAAGACCTCCAGAGAGCTGACGGTTCACAGGAGAGCAGCCGTCCAGCCCTCGGGGTCGTTAGTAGTGAATTGAGCCCGGGATCTCATCCAGCTGTGTCTGGAAAGAAACTGGGGTGTTGTCTTCAACAACATGGCTGGGCAGCCTGTTCCACACCCCCGCCACCCTTTGTGTAAAGAAGTGCCCCCCCCGTTCTAAGTTTTAAGTACACTTCCCTGAAGTTTCCTCCGGTTCTTGTTTCGCTGTTTCATCTGAAGAAATCCCCCAGGATTGACTGTGTCAGAGACTGCGGAGGATTTCAGACACGCAGGGTCAAAAGTGCCAGGTCTCCTGGTAGTGTTCTCTCCGGACGGAAGAGGTTCAGTTCCTCCAGCCTGTCGGAACACCGGGCACAGCTTGGACTGCAGCTCTCTCGTCCAGACCAGAGACGCTGGGCTCTGTGCGGCTCCACGACACAGGACTGAGGCAGCACTCATTCATCCAGCGAGCAGAAAGAGCATTCGTATTGAAACTGAACCTGCTGTGAATCTGTCTGTCTCTCTGCATCTACAGTACATCTCCCTGTCTGACTTTCTGCCTGTCTGTCTCTCTGCATCTCCAGTACATCTGCCTGTCTGTCTTTCTCTCAGTCTCTCAGCCTGTCTCCCTGTCGGTCTCATTGCCTATCTGTCTGTCTCTCATTT
This sequence comes from Atractosteus spatula, assembly GCF_055471065.1. NCBI lineage: Eukaryota > Metazoa > Chordata > Actinopteri > Semionotiformes > Lepisosteidae > Atractosteus > Atractosteus spatula. Next base: position 5,580,900 of record NC_142730.1, on the reverse strand, counting down.
CTGTGTATCTCTCTGTCTCCTTGTGTGTCTCCTTCTCTGATTCTCTCTCTCTATGTGTCTGTCTTCTTCTTTACTTGTGTCCCTTGTCGCGGTGTATCTCCTTGTGTGTCTCTGTGTCTGCCTGGAGACGGAGACAGCCGCTCTGACAGACGGGCCCTACAAGCAGAGGAAGTGAGACGGGCCCGTGAGCGAGAGCAGCGGTGGCAGTCTGCCAGCGCTGTCCATATCGAGACGCTCGAGGGGTTAATCCAGTCTTTACTGCGGCTCATTACAGACGGAGAGGCTCTGGGGACCGGCGCTGGGCACTGATAACAGGATTAGCTCTCTCCTGACAGTGGCTCAAGCACAGCGCCCGGGATTACCGAGGCTGTCCTGGCGGGTGACACGGGGACACGGGGGTGTTCAGCCTCCGAGAGCCCGGCCTGTTGGAGCTGGAACTGAGCTGGACAGTACGGGTCGAGCGCCTCCTGTTCTGTTCTTCCGTGAGGGCGGAGAGGGAGAGGGGGCACGGACTCGCTCGGAGACTCTGGAGGCCTGGTGCTCGGACTGGAGCGGTGGAGGTCAGGGGTCAGGGGTCAGGGGTCACGGCACAGGGCCGGGGTGCAGGTTGGGCTTAGTGCTGGGATGTGTCATAGTGTAACACAGGACTGTGCTACAGTTAGGATTGGGGGGGAAGGGGGATGGAAAAAGAGAGAGAGAGGAAAGAGAGAGTCTTCAACTCTGACTTAACAGCACTTTATTGAGCTGGGTCTCACGCCAGGTCTTTTAAAAGATGTAGCGAGGGGAGTCAGTGAGGATGCGCAGGCATTTGACAAAACTCAGACATTTCATAGACGAGTCCCTAAATCAATCAATCAATCAATCCGTCACCATAGCAACCGTGCTAATTGCTGTAGCAAAAATCACTGTAAAAGCCTGAAGGAAGTTTAAGAAACAAGATAGAGAGGAGAGAGATTCACAGAGTGAGGAGGAAGGAGGCCAGTGTGAGCCTCTCATTTAATAATATTTTATTGTTGCAAATGTTTGTAAATGTGCTGCTAATTGTTATGGCTAATTGCTGTGTCTTACTGCAACGCTGTAATTCATCAGTCAAGATAATACACATTAACATTTAAGGGGGGAGAGAGGGAGAGGGAGAGAGGGGGAGGGAGAGAGAGAGGGGGAGAGAGAGAGAGAGAGAGAGAGAGAGGGGGGGAGAGGGGGAGAGAGAGAGAGGGAGAGGGAGAGAGGGAGGGAGAGGGGGAGAGGGAGGGAGAGAGAGAGAGAGAGAGGGGGAGAGGGAGGTAGGGGGAGAGGGAGAGGGAGAGAGACCTCAGTTGCACTGGCAGCCCAGTGTGTGATCTCCTGTCCCAGCCTGAGGAACAGTGAGCCTGTCTCCCAGATATGTTCCGGATGTTTGAATGCATCTAAATGTATTATGACGTGTCTGCAGATTGTATATTAATTGTATATGCTTTGGCAATGCTGATTTACTCATTGGTCATGCCAATAGAGCGTCTTGAGTTGAATGGAGGGAAAGTGGGAGAGGGAGCCTGGTGGTTCCTGGCTGGACCCCACAGCCGGACACGTCGGAGCTCGGGCTCCGTGCTCCAGAGAACACGCCCTGCAGATAGCGACTTCACAGCCACGAGGGGCCCTGTAGGACCTCACTGTGGAAAGTGCAGTGAAGCCCAGTGAGATCAGGATAAAAGCACAGTCCAGTGCAGTACAGCCCAGTGAGATCAGGGTAAAAGCACAGTACAGTGCAGTAAAGCCCAGTGACATCAGGGTAAAAGCACAGTACAGTGCAGTACAGCCCAGTGGGATCAGGGTAAAAGCACAGTGCAGTGCAGTACAGCCCAGCAGATCAGGGTAAAAGCACAGTACAGTGCAGTAATGCCCAGTGAGATCAGGGTAAAAGCACAGTACAGACCAGTACAGCCATGTAAGATCACTGTGATTATGGTAAGAAAATACTGTAGGTGTCGTACTGACCAGCTCTGTCCAGCTCTGTCTGCCCAGGCAGGTGACTGAGTTACTGAATTGCTGACAGCAGACAGCACTGCACTGCTGGGGTTTCTGAAGCAGCTGGGATACGAACTGCAGGCCCAAGCACACACTTTACTGCCTCTGCTGGAGTGTTTTTCAACATTTCTTAAATTAAACCAGTAAAGATGGCAGTTAGAACAAGAGAGAGGGGGGGCGGAGGGAGGATGGAACTAATAAACCCGGAGTTAATTGTTCCCCAGGGGGAAATCAAAGCATGTCGGACAGGATTCAGGTTCTCAGAATGTGATGAAGGTGCAAGATTTCCTGTAACGATTTCCCCTCGTTTCATTTCCTTATTTTCGTTTTTTACAGGCGTCAGGCGTTCCTGCTCTCCCTCGACACGATCAGTAAAATCAGTATAGGAAACGACAAGCCAGGCGCTGAAATCTCTTATTTATCTCTTGTGATTTTGTGGGGTCCTTGAATTATTAATTGCTCCCAAATTAAAGTGACAACACTGGAGCTCTGCTGTCCGTCAGTGTTTCAATCAGTTCCGGGACAAGTACGCCAGGTAGTATGGATTTTGAGTTTTTCAGGGTAGGACAGAGAGGAACAGTGGGGTGGAATGAGCTCAGACACACAGCTTTGTCTCTCAGTGTGTGTATCAGTGTCTCTGTGTCTCAGTGTGTGAGTCTCTGTGTCCAGGTGTGTGTGTGCCTGTGTCTCTGTGAGTCTCTGTGTCCAGGTGTGTGTGTGCCTGTGTCTCTGTGAGTCTCTGTGTCAGAGTGTGTGTGCCTGTGTCAGAGTGTGTGTGCCTGTGTCTCTGTGAGTCTCTGTGTCCAGGTGTGTGTGTGCCTGTGTCTCTGTGAGTCTCTGTGTCAGAGTGTGTGTGCCTGTGTCTCTGTGAGTCTCTGTGTCCAGGTGTGTGTGTGCCTGTGTCTCTGTGTGTGCCTGTGTCAGAGTGTGTGTGCCTGTGTCTCTGTGAGTCTCTGTGTCAGAGTGTGTGTGCCTGTGTCAGAGTGTGTGTGCCTGTGTCTCTGTGAGTCTCTGTGTCCAGGTGTGTGTGTGCCTGTGTCTCTGTGTGTGCCTGTGTCTCTGTGTGTGCCTGTGTCAGAGTGTGTGTGCCTGTGTCAGAGTGTGTGTGCCTGTGTCTCTGTGAGTCTCTGTGTCCAGGTGTGTGTGTGCCTGTGTCTCTGTGAGTCTCTGTGTCAGAGTGTGTGTGCCTGTGTCTCTGTGAGTCTCTGTGTCAGAGTGTGTGTGCCTGTGTCAGAGTGTGTGTGCCTGTGTCTCTGTGAATCTCTGTGTCCAGGTGTGTGTGTGCCTGTGTCTCTGTGAGTCTCTGTGTCAGAGTGTGTATCTGGGTCTCGGTGTCTGTCACTCTCTGTCAGACAGTGCTGTCCAGTGCAGGAACACATTAAATCCTGGACAACTCCATTTTCGGCACCGCAGACGGCTATGACACTGACAGCGGAGATAACCTCTCTCCCCTCTCCACACACACACCCTCATCCCTATCTCTCACTCACACTCCCAGACAGCAATATCCTGTCAGCAGGCTCCGTGGGAGAGAGTGATCTGGAGAGGAAGAGAGGGAGGGAGATAGGCAGAGACTCGGAGAAACGGAGAGATAGACAGAGACTCGGAGACTTGGAGACGGAGTCAGGGCGGCTGAGTTTTGTCGACTTCATCTTTTCTTTTCTGTTTTATCAGAAATGCTATTGCACTCTGCCCGGGCGGTCGGGCGATATCATTCCGCAGGCAGGGAAGCCTCTCGCTGCAGGTGGAGACTGTGCAGAACCATCCCAGAGGAGGAGACTCCACTGTCAGGCACTGCAATTAGCCAATCTGTCAGTTAGCCCCTGATTCCTATTCATACAGTCAGATTAAGACCTGAGAGATGGACAGACAGCGATCGAGAGAGGGAGACCAGGAGGGCACATGAGGGGTAAAAACAAGGTGAGAGAGCAGAGCGGGGCCCTTGCCTGTCCCCTTGTTAACACTGACACACGTGAGATAGAGAATGTAATGCCAGCAGTCTCCCCACCCTGTAGCTCCTTCCCTGCTCATCTTGAGAGACTCAGCCAGGGCGGGCTAGGAAGGGGACAGGGTGGACAGAAGCATGGAGAAAGAACACACAGATCACTAGCAAGAGGAGCCATTCGGCCCGTCGTTGTTGATTGGTCCCGGGATCTCATCCAGCTGTTCCCAGCTCCAACACCACGGCTGTGTAACTGGTACCACACCCCCACCACCCTTTGTGTAAAGACGTGCCTCCTGTTCTTGGTTTTATATGCACTTCTGTGTAGGTGTCGCTCTTCTGGACCTGTGGTTGCAATTCAGTGCACCAGAAGGGTGAAGTTTATATCCAGTATAATTTAAATGCTGCAGTTCCTCTCTCCTGCCCCTGATCAGTGTGCAGTGGGGCTGCTGTGTGTCCCCCAGTGGGGCTGTGCTTCAGTGGGGCTGCTGTGTGTCCCCCAGTGGGGCTGCTGTGGGTCCCCCAGTGGGGCTGTGCTTCAGTGGGGCTGCTGTGTGTCCCCCAGTGGGGCTGCTGTGTCCCCCCCAGTGGGGCTGTGCTTCAGTGGGGCTGCTGTGTGTCCCCCAGTGGGGCTGTGCTTCAGTGGGGCTGCTGTGGGTCCCCCAGTGGGGCTGTGCTTCAGTGGGGCTGCTGTGGGCCCCCAGTGGGGCTGTGCTTCAGTGGGGCTGCTGTGGGTCCCCCAGTGGGGCTGTGCTTCAGTGGGGCTGCTGTGTGTCCCCCAGTGGGGCTGCTGTGTCCCCCCCAGTGGGGCTGTGCTTCAGTGGGGCTGCTGTGTGTCCCCCAGTGGGGCTGTGCTTCAGTGGGGCTGCTGTGGGTCCCCCAGTGGGGCTGTGCTTCAGTGGGGGTGATGTGGGTCCCCCAGTGGGGCTGTGCTTCAGTGGGGGTGATGTGGGTCTCCTCCTATATGTAAAGCATTCTCTGATGTTTTAAGATGACTGGCACTATATCAATTAAAATAATTATTATTATTAATGAGACTGCACCAATTTAGGAAATATAACTCACAGAAAAGCACACTTTTTATACTGTTAATGTAAAACATGAACACGTATAAAAAAACAAGTGACAAGCGAGGAATCGGTGTGTCAGTGAGGAGCCACACAGGACAGTTAAATACTGTTACTCCTCTGCCCTGCTGCTGTGTCACAGGACCAGACCTTTCATTCCTTACTAATCATTAAAAGCCTAATTAAAGACAACATTACAGAACGTCATGCTGTTCCCAAAACACAAAGCACACGGACTGATCTCACAGTAGCACACAGAACACAGTGCAGTATGTGTTTGAGAGAGACGGGTAATCCCAGAATTCCCACACCTGCCGGAATCACAGCAACTCCCGATCCTACTGGGAGAGGGAGGAGGGAACTCGGCTGAACAGGCAGCCCAGTGTGTGATCTCCTGTCCCAGCCTGAGGAACAGACAGTGAGCCTGTCTCTCAATAATAATAATAATACAGTGTGTGATCTCCTGTCCCAGCCTGAGGAACAGACAGTGAGCCTGTCTCTCAATAATAATAATACAGTGTGTGATCTCCTGTCCCAGCCTGAGGAACAGTGAGTCTGTCTCTCAATAATAATAATACAGTGTGTGATCTCCTGTCCCAGCCTGAGGAACAGACAGTGAGCCTGTCTCTCAATAATAATAATACAGTGTGTGATTTCCCGTCCCAGCCTGAGGAACAGACAGTGAGCCTGTCTCTCAATAATAATAATACAGTGTGTGATCTCCTGTCCCAGCCTGAGGAACAGTGAGCCTGTCTCTCAATAATAATAATACAGTGTGTGATCTCCTGTCCCAGCCTGAGGAACAGACAGTGAGCCTGTCTCTCAATAATAATAATACAGTGTGTGATCTCCTGTCCCAGCCTGAGGAACAGTGAGCCTGTCTCTCAATAATAATAATAATAATACAGTGTGTGATCTCCTGTCCCAGCCTGAGGAACAGACAGTGAGCCTGTCTCTCAATAATAATAATACAGTGTGTGATCTCCTGTCCCAGCCTGAGGAACAGTGAGCCTGTCTCTCAATAATAATAATACAGTATGTGATCTCCTGTCCCAGCCTGAGGAACAGTGAGCCTGTCTCTCAATAATAATAATACAGTGTGTGATCTCCTGTCCCAGCCTGAGGAACAGTGACCCTGTCTCTCAATAATAATAATACAGTGTGTGATCTCCTGGCCCAGCCTGAGGAACAGACAGTGAGCCTGTCTCTCAATAATAATAATACAGTGTGTGATCTCCTGTCCCAGCCTGAGGAACAGACAGTGAGCCTGTCTCCCAATAATAATAATACAGTGTGTGATCTCCTGGCCCAACCTGAGGAACAGTGAGCCTGTCTCCAAATAATGCTCCAAATGTCTTGTGATGTGTCTATATTCTAAATGTCTGCAGATATTATGTTAATTGTATTTGTACTGCTTTAGCAACACTGATTTATTCATTGGTCATGCCAATAAAGCACCTTGCATTGACAGGGATTGAGAGAGAGGGACTGAGAGAGGGATCAAGAGACCGAGGGAGAGAGGGATGGAGAGACAGGGAGAGGGAGGGAAGGAAAGGGGAGAGAGGAGAGGCAAGAGAGAAATGAGGGGACAGGCAGACAGAGGAGAGGAGGAGAAAAGGAGGGGGAATAGCGAGGGAGAGAAGGGGGGAGACAAGGAGAGAGGGACGGAGAAAGAGGGAGAGGGCTGGCGTCTTCCCAGTAAATTGATTGGAAATGTTCTGCTAATTGGTATTGCTTGAGCAACACTGTAATTCATCAGTCATGCCGATAGCAGTGTTTGGATGTGGATTTGGAGAGGCAGAGAGAGGGGTGTGCCTGTGTGAAAGCAGGTCAGAGCAGTTTGCTGAGCCCTGTGTTCAGGGGCAGGGGGACTGAACGCATCATCTATCTCCGCTCACACCTGGGCTGCGACAGACCTGGAGGAGGAACAGACACGCCTTCCCCTGCGCTTGGACCAGCGTGCGGCTGGCAGCGCTCTCTCTGTGAGCACACCCGCAGACGCAGCGGGACACAGCTGTCTCAGGGCCATTCATGGTTTAACTCTTCTCACTGCTGCCCTGTGGGAGGCCAGTGCAGTAACATCCAGCACAGGGAAGCACTTTGAGAGAGGTCAGGGTAAAAGCACAGTACAGTGCAGTACAGCCCAGGGAGATCAGGGTAAAAGCACAGTACAGTGCAGTACAGCCCAGTGAGATCAGGGCAAAAGCACAGTACAGTGCAGTACAGCCCAGGGAGATCAGGGTAAAAGCACAGTACAGTGCAGTACAGCCCAGTGAGATCAGGGCAAAAGCACAGTCCAGTGCAGTACAACCCAGGGAGATCAGGGTAAAAGCACAGTCCAGCGCAGTAAAGCCCAGGGAGATCAGGGTAAAAGCACAGTCCAGTGCAGTAAAGCCCAGTGCAGTAAAGCCCAGGGAGATCAGGGTAAAAGCACAGTACAGTGCAGTACAGCCCAGTGAGATCAGGGTAAAAGCACAGTCCAGTGCAGTAAAGCCCAGGGAGATCAGGGTAAAAGCACAGTCCAGTGCAGTAAAGCCCAGAGTGATCAGGGTAAAAGCATAGTCCAGTGCAGTAAAGCCCAGGGAGATCAGGGTAAAAGCACAGTACAGTGCAGTACAGCCCAGGGAGATCAGGGTAAAAGCACAGTCCAGTGCAGTAAAGCCCAGTGAGATCAGGGTAAAAGCACAGTCCAGTGCAGTAAAGCCCAGGGAGATCAGGGTAAAAGCACAGTCCAGTGCAGTAAAGCCCAGAGTGATCAGGGTAAAAGCATAGTCCAGTGCAGTAAAGCCCAGGGAGATCAGGGTAAAAGCACAGTCCAGTGCAGTAAAGCCCAGGGAGATCAGGGTAAAAGCACAGTCCAGTGCAGTAAAGCCCAGGGAGATCAGGGTAAAAGCACAGTACAGTGCAGTAAAGCCCAGGGAGATCAGGGTAAAAGCACAGTACAGACCAGTACAGCCATATAAGATCAGGTAAAAGCACAGTACAGTGCAGTACAGCCCAGTGAGATCAGGGTAAATGTACAGTGCAGTGAAGCCCAGTGAGATCAGGGTAACAGAGATACAGTACAGTAAAGCCCAGGGAGATCAGGGTAAAAGCACAGTACAGACCAGTACAGCCATGTAAGATCAGGTAAAAGCTGGACAGCTTGCTCCAGACACCCACCACCCTTGGTGTAAAAGCAGCACCTCCTGTTCTCGCTGTCCTGGCCCTGTTGCCGGGCTCGACAGGGTGCCCACTGCGCTGGGGTTCGATCGGCAGCGCCCCCGTCGCCCCCCTCCGCTTGAGACCGATGAGCCCTGCTCACCTGCACACGGCCGCTGGCCCTCGTTAGGGGACGGAGTTCGTTACGAGCGGGAAGGGCTGGAAATAGCCGCGGGTCGATGTGCGGGTCTCCTGGGCCCGGCGTGAGCGATGGCCGTGCGCGGTGTAATTATCCAGAATTGACTCCTTCGGCAATTATGGGAAGGGCCTGTCAGCGCGGCCCAGCAGACGGTAATCATTAGAAAGAGATCGTCTTCCCTCTGTCCTGGCGAGGAGGGCGAGGGAGAGAGCCATCTGCCAGCCCCGGGACCCGCCTCCGGTGGCGCAGGTTGGAGTGGGGAGGGCAGGGGGCAGGTGATCTGTTCAGCTGGCGGGGGCCTTTTCACAAAGTCTGGGGAAAAGCTAGAAATCTGGTCGTCTCACTCTCTCTCCCCTTGTCTCTCTTTCACTCTCTGTCTCACTCTGTTTTCCTCTCTCTCCCCTTGTCTCACTCTGTCTCACTCTCTCTCCCCTTGTCTCAATCTTTCACTCTCTGTCTCACTCTTTCCCTCTCTCTCCCCTTGTCTCACTCTTTCACTCTCCCCTTGTCTCACTCTGTTTTCCTCTCTCTCCCCTTGTCTCACTCTTTCACTCTCTCTCTGTCTCACTCTCTCTCCCCTTGTCTCACTCTTTCACTCTCCCCTTGTCTCACTTTGTTTTCCTCTCTCTCCCCTTGTCTCACTCTTTCACTCTCTCTCTCACTCTTTCCCTCTCTCTCCCCTTGTCTCACTCTTTCCCTCTCTCTGTCTCACTCTGTTTTACTCACTCTTTCCCTCTCTCTCCCCATGTCTCACTCTGTCTCACTCTCTCTGCTCCTGCTCTCTCTGTCTTCCAGCACTCTGATCCTTTCTCCTCCTCTCCTGTCTTTCTCTCCTCTCTCCTCTCTGTCTCTCTAGCAAACTTTCAGCTTCACAGAGGTGCTGTATTGGCATAACATCCTCTCTCCTCTACCCCTCCCTTTCCCTCCTAACTCTCTCCTTCCTCCCTCCAGCTCTGTGCCTCCCGTCTCCCTCTCTCCTCTCTTCTATCCATCCTGCCTCTCCCTCCTTTCCACTCTGTGCCTCCTGTCTCCCTCTCTCTCCTCTACCCCTTCCTCTCCCTCTTATCTCTGTCCTTCTTCCTTTCCACTCTGTGCCTCCTGTCTCCCTCTCTCCTCTACCCCTTCCTCTCTCTCTTCTCTGTCCTTCTTCCTTTCCACTCTGTGCCTCCTGTCTCCCTCTCTCCTCTACCCCTTCCTCTCCCCCTTCTCTCTGTCCTTCCTCCTTCCCACTCTGTGCCTCCTGTCTCTCTCTCCTCTCCTCTCGGGGGGGCTCAGGTTAAGCGGCTGAGCGGAGGCTAAGCGCTCCCGCTGTAATGGATCTGCTCCAGAAGCCGCCGGCCCCTCCCCCTCCTGCCGCGCTCTGCCATTAGTCTTGAGGTGCCGAGCCGCGCGGAGAGAGACATCCATCACGCGCGCCGAGCAGGAGCGGTCAGGGGCCGCGGTACACCGCTGATGGCCCGCTAGCCAGCGCGACCTCCTGCTTCCTGCTCCTCTTCCTCTCCCCCTCCTCCTTCTCCTCTCTCCACCACCTTCTCCTTTTCCTGCTCCTCTTCCTCTCTCCCTCCTCCTTCTCCTCTCTCCACCACCTCCTCCTTCTCCTGCTCCTCTTCCTCTCCCCCTTCCTCCTTCTCCTCTCTCCACCACCCCCTCCTTCTCCTGCTCCTGCTACTCTCCCCCTCCTCCTTCTCCTGCTTCTCTTCCTCTCCTCCTGCTCCTCTTCCTCTCTCCACCACCTCCTCCTTCTCCTGCTCCTGCTCTTCTCCCCCTCCTCCTTCTCCTGCTCCTCTTCCTCTCCTCCTGCTCCTCTTCCTCTCTCCACCACCTCCTCCTTCTCCTGCTCCTGCTCTTCTCCCCCTCCTCCTTCTCCTGCTCCTCTTCCTCTCCTCCTGCTCCTCTTCCTCTCTCCACCACCTCCTCCTTCTCCTGCTCCTCTTCCTCTCCTCCTGCTCCTCTTCCTCTCTCCACCACCTCCTCCTTCTCCTGCTCCTCTTCCTCTCCCCCTCCTCCTTCTCCTCTCTCCACCACCTCCTCCTTCTCCTGCTCCTCTTCCTCTCCTCCTGCTCCTCTTCCTCTCTCCACCACCTCCTCCTTCTCCTGCTCCTCTTCCTCTCCCCCTTCTCCTTCTCCTGCTCCTCTTCCTCTCTTCCTTCTCTCTTTCCTCCTCTCCCCCTCCACCTTCTCCTTCTCCCCTCCCTCATCTTCTCCTTGTTTTCCTCCAATCTCACCACCTTCTCCTTCCTCCTCTTCCCCTCCTTCTTTTTCCTTCACCTTCCTCATTTCCTCCTCCGGCTTCTCCATCATCATCATCATGCGGTGAGGAAGAGGAACTCTAGCTGTGTCTGACAGGCAGGTTCATCAGCCCGACGGCTCCCCCTGCCTGTGGGCTCTGAGAGGGTATCCCACTGTGTCCCTGTGCAGAAACCATTCACTAAGAACAGTGTGTCTGGACACTCCACTCAAAGAGCTTTCCAGGTCATGGGGATCCCCTCCACCACCAGTGTGATGCACCAGTCCTCTCCCCACACACCAGCTCTCAGTGGGGAGGAGAGCAGAGTGATGGAGCCAGTTAGAGAGGGGGGTTATTAGGAGACCATGACTGGTAAAGGCCAGGGGGAAATCTGGCCAGGACACCAGGGTGACACCCCTACTCTTTTTGGGAAACACCCTGGGATTTTTAATGACCACAGAGAGTCAGGACCTCGGTTTCACATCCCATTCAAAGGACATCACCTTTTTCAGTATAGTCTCTCCGTCACTGTACTGGGGCATTAGGACCCACACAGACCGCAGGGTGAGCGCCCCCTACTGGTCCCACTAACACCTCTTCCTGAAGCAGCCTCAGCTTTCCCAGGAGTCTCCCCTCCAGGTACGGGCCAGGCTCACACTGCTGGGCTGCAGTTTCTGCCAGCTGGGAGCTGCAGGCAAAGGAATGAAGTGGAGGCAGAAGGGAGACAGAGACAGGGGGGTGGCAGAGGGGGCGTGTTTGTGTGTCTGTGTGTGTTTTGTGTGTCTGTGTCTGTGAGAGTGTCAGATTGTGTATGAGGGTCACGTTTCTCTCCAGCTCTGCTCTGGAAGATGATTGTAGCTCTGGACCCTGTAGATAACATGTCCTTATCTCCTTTCACACTGGGGCTCTGCACACTGACAGGCTGTCTGTCTCTCCAGCACCCAGTACAGCCCAGAGTCATCACTGCACACTGACAGTCTGTCTCTCTCTCCAACATCCAGTACAGCCCAGAGTCATCACTGCACACCGAGAGCCTGTCTGTCTCTCCAACACCCAGTACAGCCCAGAGTCATCACTGCACACTGACAGTCTGTCTCTTTCTCCAACATCCAGTACAGCCCAGAGTCATCACTGCACACCGAGAGCCTGTCTGTCTCTCTCTCCAACACCCAGTACAGCCCAGAGTCATCACTGCACACTGAGAGCCTGTCTGTCTCTCCAGCACCCAGTAAAGCCCAGAGTCATCACTGCACACCGAGAGCCTGTCTGTCTCTCTCCAACACCCAGTACAGCCCAGAGTCATCACTGCACACCGAGACCCTGTCTGTCTCTCCAACACCCAGTACAGCCCAGAGTCATCACAGCACACCGAGAGCCTGTCTGTCTCTCCAACACCCAGTACAGCCCAGAGTCATCACTGCACACCGAGAGCCTGTCTGTCTCTCCAACACCCAGTACAGCCCAGAGTCATCACTGCACACCGAGAGCCTGTCTGTCTCTCCAACACCCAGTACAGCCCAGAGTCATCACTGCACACCGAGAGCCTGTCTGTCTCTCCAACACCCAGTACAGCCCAGAGTCATCACTGCACACCGAGAGCCTGTCTGTCTCTCCAACACCCAGTACAGCCCAGAGTCATCACTGCACACCGAGAGCCTGTCTGTCTCTCCAACACCCAGTACAGCCCAGAGCCTCTCAGTGTGTTTGTATTTCTGTCAGTATCATTAATGAGGTCATGTGTGTTTCAGCATGTATAACTGTTGTGTCTCTATAAATCAATGTGTTTGTACATCGGTGTGTGGCAGTGTCTCATTATATCAGTGTGTTAGTGCATCTATAAATCGGCGTGTGTGTCAGTGTGTCTGTACATCGGCATGTGTCTCTGTGAGAAAGTACGTGTTAGTGTGAGTGTGTGTCTTTACATCAGCATGTGTCAGTGTGTGTGTGTGTGTGATAGCATGTGTTTTAAAATCCGTATCTGTCGGCTGTTGTCATAACAACGCCATTACCTATGCAGTTTGATGTGTGTTAACAAACATTGTGCTCTCTGAGCAGACAGGGAGCCGGAGGGACTGGATCCGCAGTCTGGGCCTGTTCTGTGCTCTGGTTCTGGTCCTCCTGACACCAGTCTCAGTCTGGGCCTGCTGCTCTGTGCTGTGGTTCTGGTCCTCCTGACACCGGTCTCAGTCTGGGCCTGCTGCTCTGTGCTGTGGTTCTGGTCCTCCCGGTCTCAGTCTGGGCCTGCTGCTCTGTGCTGTGGTTCTGGTTCTCCTGATACCGGTCCCACTCTGGGTCTGCTGCTCTGTGCTGTGGTTCTGGTTCTCCTGATACCGGTCCCACTATGGGCCTGCTGCTCTGTGCTGTAGTTCTGGTTCTGGTTCTCCTGACACCTGTCTTAGCCCTGCTCTCCTTCTGTCAGTGTCCTTTTCTCTCCCCTTCCTCCCTCCCTCTCTGTCTGAGTTCATTACTCAGCAAGACCCTAACGAGGTCCTTGGAGAAGCCTTAATGAGGTACTGTGTGTGACGAGGTCCCCGTCGTTAGTCAAAGTTCGTTACTGTGTGTCACAAAAGTAGAACACCCCCCTCCACCCCCGGGTCCCAGCACTGTCAGAAACCAGAGCGCGTTGTGAAGCAGGGAGGTGCGCCCCACTTTCCGCCACCAACCTCAATGATCCCCCAACTGCTGCGCATCTGGGCCTGTGACCCCACGTGACCTGAGAGACGCAGAGAGAGAGACGCAAAGGGACACACAGAGACACAGAGAGACACAGACGGAGAAACTGAGAGATAGAGATGGGGACGGAGATAGAGAGAGATGGAGAGAGAGAGAGAGAGAGATGGAGAAAGAGAGATAGAGCGAGATGGAGACAGGGATAATGGCAGGGACAGAGAGATTGTGAAACAGACAGAGAGACGGAGAGACACACAAAGAGATGCAGAGAGACGCAGACAGAGAAACTGAGAGATAGAGATGGGGACAGAGATAGAGAGATGGAGACAGAGAGATAGAGAGAGAGATGGAGATAGAGAGAGATGGAGAGAGAGAGATAGAGCGAGATGGAGACAGAGAGATAGAGAGAGAGATGGAGATAGAGAGAGATGGAGAGAGAGAGATAGAGGGAGATGGAGACAGAGAGATAGAGAGAGAGATGGAGATAGAGAGAGATGGAGAGAGATAGAGCGAGATGGAGACAGAGAGATAGAGAGAGAGATGGAGATAGAGAGAGATGGAGAGAGAGAGATAGAGCGAGATGGAGACAGAGAGATAGAGAGAGAGATGGAGATAGAGAGAGATGGAGAGAGAGAGAGAGCGAGATGGAGACAGGGATAGTGGCAGGGACAGAGAGATTGTGAAACAGACAGAGAGACGGAGAGCGCTGCTCTGAGATGAAGAGACAGACAGATAAGTGCCGTGAGAGGTGACAGATTACAGCACAATTACAGTCGCGTCTTTGTGATCGGCCGCGGTGTCGTGGCCGCTGTTAATTACACGCTGCAGTAACCGCGCTCGCGACTGCAAGAGCTACCAGCGGCCCGCCACACGTGTCTAATAGCACGCAACATGCTTCAAACACGCCTCGCTGCCGGTTCCGAACAATTACCCTGCTGAAGCCTCGCTTTCCCGTAATTACAGGCAGCCAGATGGAGAGACAGAATGGGGGAGCACTGATACTGCAGCCCCCAGACAAGAGACGACAGAGAGAGAGGGATGAGGCCAGGAATATAGACAGCCTTGACCCTCCAGTCTGGGCCGGGTCACACTGTAACCCTACAGTCCAGAGATCACCGGTCCAGTCTGGGTCACACTGTAGCCCTACAGCCCAGAGATCACTGGTCCAGTCTGGGTCACACTGTAGCCCTACAGTCCAGAGATCACTGGTCCAGTCTGGGTCACACTGTAACCCTACAGTCCAGAGATCGCTGGTCCAGTCTGGGCCAGGTCACACTGTAACCCTACAGCCCAGAGATCGCTGGTCCAGTCTGGGTCACACTGTAACCCTACAGTCCAGAGATCACTGGTCCAGTCTGGGCCAGGTCACACTGTAACCCTACAGCCCAGAGATCGCTGGTCCAGTCTGGGTCACACTGTAACCCTACAGTCCAGAGATCGCTGGTCCAGTCTGGGTCACACTGTAACCCTACAGTCCAGAGATCACTGGTCCAGTCTGGGTCACACTGTAGCCCTACAGTCCAGAGATCACTGGTCCAGTCTGGGCCGGGTCACAGAGGAAGAGGAGCTGTTGGCCTGACAGTGCGGGTGTCAGGGGAGGAGAACAGCGCCCCCTGTGTCTGTCCAGGGCTCCTGCAGCGTGTGTGTGCTGTCAGTGAGAGCTGCGCCAGTCCTCCCTCCGGTGCCTCAGCTCTGCTGTGGAAGAAATCCAGCCGCGATGTGTTTTAAAATTACTCAGCTCTCATGTCAGCGCTCAGCCTGTGCACCTTGGGGTTGTATGGTGTCAGCCGGCGAATTAATTGGCAATCTGGAAGAGAGAAGAGCTGACTCTGGATCTTCGGCCACGAGATCTCGCCGGAGTGTCAACAGCCACGCTCCATCGGCAGCAGGGAGAGACAGCCGCTCGTTATGAAGAAGAAGGATTAACACAGCGCTGCGATAGTGACAGAACAGGATCAGCTGCAGAGGTGGTGAGGGTTGGTGGAGGGGATGGATGGTGAATGAACACACACAGGCCCCTCTACATCTACCTCTACCCTAGCCCTCTCCTTCCATCTCCCTCTCCCCCTCCTTCTCTTTCTCCCCTTTCCTCTCTCCCTCTGTCTCTTCCTCTCCCTCTCCTTCTGTCTCCCATTCCCTCTCTCTCCCTCCCTCTCGTGGAGTTAGGACAAAGAGCTGATTCTCAGTCTGTGAGAGCTTCTGCAGTATGGTCAGTTCCTGCACTCTCACAAGGTCACTTTAAGAGGGGAGACAGGTGCTGTGGTGGGGGGACGGTTGTAGAGGGGGGATTGCTGGAATGGGTGCTGATTAACTCACGTATTTCTCTCTCTCTCTTAGTTGTTCTCGTTAGCTGTGACACTCCCTCTCGTTTGCGACTCTCTCTCTGGGGAAAGTCAAGGAATCTGGGTCATGCCAAGAACATTCATCACTGGGGCCTGACGGGAGTGACTGCGTGTGCCTGACATGTGGAACTGCACACGGATCAACAACGGGGCTACGTGTCTCTGACGTGGAACTGCACATGGATCAACAACAGGGCTGTGTGTCTCTGACATGTGGAACTGCACACGGATCAACAGCAGGGCTACGTGTCTCTGACATGTGGAACTGCACACGGATCAACAGCAGGGCTACGTGTCTCTGACATGTGGAACTGCACACGGATCAACAGCAGGGCTACGTGTCTCTGACATGTGGAACTGCACACGGATCAACAGCAGGGCTGTGTGTCTCTGACGTGGAACTGCACACGGATCAACAGCAGGGCTGTGTGTCTCTGACATGTGGAACTGCACACGGATCAACAGCAGGGCTGTGTGTCTCTGACATGTGGAACTGCACACGGATCAACAGCAGGGCTGTGTGTCTCTGACATGTGAAACTGCACACGGATCAACAGCAGGGCTACGTGTCTCTGACATGTGAAACTGCACATGGATCAACAACGGGGCTGTGTGTCTCTGACATGTGGAACTGCACACGGATCAACAGCAGGGCTACGTGTCTCTGACATGTTGAACTGCACACGGATCAACAGCAGGGCTACGTGTCTCTGACATGTGAAACTGCACATGGATCAACAGCAGGGCTGCGTGTCTCTGACGTGGAACTGCACACGGATCGACCTGGGGCTGCGTGTTTCTGACATGTGGAACCGCACACGGAACTATACTGCTGAGGTATTGCTCCCACTATGACTGAAACACGTCTGACTGACATCTCGATTTCCAAACAGACCTTCCCCATACAGGGAGGCTCTGACAGGTGAGTACGATCTCCAGGATGTCAGATTCCAGATGAGAGGAAATTCCTCCCTTCGGCCTGTAACTCAGTGACCCACTAATCCCAGAAACTCATCCGGTCGTTGCCTGCAGAATCCCAGAGTGCTAGAGATTCTGTGCAGACAACCCAGAATACCCCCCCCCCTGAGCTGGATGTGTGGCTCTGGGTCAGCAGGGGAGGAGACACGGCCCCTGTGTCGGGAAGGGGGGAGATCGCCGGAGTGAATTCTGTGTCTACAGAAGAGGAGGAAATAGAAATACTGGAAGCCTATTGACTAGAAGCCTACCCAGCCTTCACAAGTAAAGAGCATTCCTCCGACGGCACCAGCACAACTCCTGGCTGGGGGTGAATAACCTGTTTTCAACTGTATTGAATAACAACAACACAACACCTGCAACAACACAACACCCGGCAACAACACAGCTCAAAGCCTGCAACAACATGACACAACACCAACAACACAACACCCAGAAACAACACCTGGCAACAACACAACACCCGGCAACAACACAGCTCAAAGCCTGCAACAACATGACACAACACATAGCTACAACAGAAAACGCAACAACACAACACCCAGAAACAACACAACACCTGGCAACAACACAGCTCAAAGCCTGCAACAACATGACACAACACATAGCTGCAACAGAACACATGGCTACAACAGAATACCTGGCAACAACACAACACCCAGAAACCACACAACACCCAGCAACGACAGAATACTTGTCCAACACTGACCCATGGGGATGAATATCGTGTTTTGAATTGAATAATAGAACATGTGCCAACAACACAACACAAAAACATAAGGCACCAGCACAACACGTGACAACATCACAACACATGGAAACAAGACCACAACCGGCAACACCATAATTAATGGCATAAATGCAGCACGTGGCAACACCAAAACACAAGATCTTTGCACCAACAGAATACCTGGTAACAACACAACACAAGTCATGGCGACAACAGAACACCTGGCAACAACACAACTCAAGACTGGGCAACAGCATAACACAAATGGACAGTGGACTTGTTACCTGTGTGAGGTGTCCTGTGATTCCAGATGGAACATACTCCAACCACATCAGTGTACATCTCAATCACAGCTACGGTCCAAACATGTCTGAGCTCCACAGTACCAGAATTTATTACAGAAGAGCTGCTGTGATCGTACTGCCGCTCTGTCTCAGCTGCTGTTACCCCTGGTGCTCTCTGTACCTGTCATTCTCTCCCCGTCTGATCTGAGCCTTCTGACAGTCGTCTGAAATATTCATCTCTCTCTTAAATATTTATACAATCACTCACACACTTCTCGGCATTAATGTGCAGAGAGAGAACTGGGCTGAGACCTGCTTGCTGGTGAATTCAGGGGCAGTGTGAGAGGAGAGGGACAGCAGTGTCTCTAGCAGTGTCTCCAGTCCAGC
This sequence comes from Atractosteus spatula, assembly GCF_055471065.1. Classification (NCBI taxonomy): domain Eukaryota; kingdom Metazoa; phylum Chordata; class Actinopteri; order Semionotiformes; family Lepisosteidae; genus Atractosteus; species Atractosteus spatula. The sequence goes on along the minus strand of NC_142730.1, from coordinate 5,562,932 downwards.
CAGGTGTGTGTCAGTGTGTGAATTCAGGGGGAGTGGGAGAGGAGAGGGACAGCAGTGTCTCTAGCAGTGTCTCCAGTCCAGTCAGGGGGGTGTCAGTGTGTGAATTCAGGGGGAGTGTGAGAGGAGAGGGACAGCAGTGTCTCCAGTCCAGTCAGGGGTGTGTCAGTGTGTGAATTCAGGGGCAGTGTGAGAGGAGAGGGACAGCAGTGTCTCCAGTCCAGTCAGGGGTGTGTCAGTGTGTGAATTCAGGGGCAGTGTGAGAGGAGAGGGACAGCGGTGTCTCCAGTCCAGTCAGGGGTGTGTCAGTGTGAGAGGAGAGGGACAGCAGTGTCTCCAGTCCAGTCAGGGGGGTGTCAGTGTGTGAATTCAAGGGGAGTGTGAGAGGAGAGGGACAGCAGTGTCTCCAGTCCAGTCAGGGGTGTGTCAGTGTGTGAATTCAGGGGCAGTGTGAGAGGAGAGGGACAGCAGTGTCTCTAGCAATGTCTCCAGTCTAGTCAGGGGTGTGTGAGAGGAGAGGGACAGCAGTGTCTCTAGCAGTGTCTCCAGTCCAGCCAGGTGTGTGCCAGTGTGTGAATTCAGGGGGAGTGTGAGAGGAGAGGGACAGCAGTGTCTCTAGCAGTGTCTCCAGTCCAGTCAGGTGTGTGTCAGTGTGACAGAAGATGGACGAGTCATGTTCAGTGTCTGTAGCTCTTCTAGGAAGAATGTGTGCAGTACTCTCTTTTAGTGGTATCTTTGCCCTGTGGGGGCTGGGCGGACAGGCGGTGTGCTGAGAGAGTAGGAACCTGACACTGGAAGCAGATGGGCAAGAGCTACACTTAACACTGATATCAATTAGCTGATTGATGATTGAGGGAGAGAAAGGAGGAGAGAGAGGGAAATACAGGGTGATGGGAGGAAAGAGGGAGACAGGAGGAGAGGGGAAGAGAGGAAGACTGCAGGAGAAGGATGGAGGGTGAAACAGGAGGAGTGAGATGGAGATAGGAGGAGGGAGGGGGAAGATAGAGGATGAGACAGGAGGAGTAAGAGGTAGATGGAAGGAGAGAGGGGGGAAAGAGAGGGATACCTGTGAAGAGAGAGGGAGACAGGAGGAAAGGGGGAAGAGAGAGAGGAAGACAGGAGGAGAGAGGGAAGAGAGGGAGACAAGATGAGAGAGAGGAGAGAGGAAGACATGAGAGAGGGAGACAGGAGGAAAGGGGGAAGAGAGGAAGACAGGAGGAGAGAGAAGAGAGAAAAACATGAGGAGAGAGGAGACAGGAGGAGAGAGAGGAGAGAGGAAGACAGGAGGAGAGAGGGAGACAGGAGGAGAGGGGAAGAGAGGAAGACAGGAGGAGAGAGAAGAGAGAAAAACATGAGGAGAGAGGGAAACAGGAGGAGAGGGGAAGAGAGGAAGACAGGAGGAGAGAGAAGAGAGAAAAACATGAGGAGAGAGGAGACAGGAGGAGAGAGAGGAGAGAGGAAGACAGGAGGAGAGAGGGAGACAGGAGGAGAGGGGAAGAGAGGAAGACAGGAGGAGAGAGGGAGACAGGAGGAGAGGGGAAGAGAGGACGATAGGAGGAGAGAGGGAGACAGGAGGAGAGGGGGAAGAGAGGAAGACAGGAGAGAGAGAGAGGAGAGAGGAGACAGGAGGAGAGAGAGGAGAGAGAGGAGAGAGGTGTGTGGGCTCTGGGACTGGGACACAGCAGTGAGAAAAGTTTGCTGGCAGAGATGGAGGTCATGAGCAGAGCAGCGCGGAGCGAGGGAGAGGCGATGGATGTGGCGTGTGCCATCGCTCTGCCCTAACGAAGGAACTAATTAGTTTGACTCTAATTCACAGCGCAGCCCCAGCCTGTAGCTGCCGCCCGATCATGCAAATTAGTGCTATTCATCTTTCCTCTGTCACACTCCCTCTTTCCCTCTCTCCCTCATCCCTCTCTCCCTCTCACTGCCTCTCCGAAAATAACTCGCTGCCTCCCAGCCACAGCAAACCTGCTTTCTGTCTCTCTCTCTCTCTCATTCTCTCCATCTTCCAGACCTGTCTGTCTCTCTCTCTCATTCTCTCCATCTTCCAGACCTCTGTCAGTCTCTCTCATTCTCTCCATCTTCCAGACCTGTCTGTCTCTCTCTCTCATTCTCTCCATCTTCCAGACCTCTGTCAGTCTCTCTCATTCTCTCCATCTTCCAGACCTCTGTCAGTCTCTCTCTTATTCTCTCCATCTTCCAGACCTCTGTCAGTCTCTCTCATTCTCTCCATCTTCCAGACCTCTGTCAGTCTCTCTCATTCTCTCCATCTTCCAGACCTCTGTCAGTCTCTCTCTCTCATTCTCTCCATCTTCCAGACCTCTGTCAGTCTCTCTCATTCTCTCCATCTTCCAGACCTCTGTCAGTCTCTCTCTCTCACTCTCCATCTTCCAGACCTCTGTCAGTCTCTCTCTCATTCTCTCCATCTTCCAGACCTCTGTCAGTCTCTCTCATTCTCTCCATGTTCCAGACCTCTGTCAGTCTCTCTCATTCTCTCCATCTTCCAGACCTCTGTCAGTCTCTCTCTCTCTGATGACTGATGAATTGCCAGTGTTGCTAAAGCAGACACAATTAACACAACAATCCACAGACACGTCTCTCTCTTCTCCCCCTCTCCCCTCTCTCTCTCAACTCTCTTTTTTCTCAAAGTGAGCAAACAAATGAATTAAATAAATGTGTTTTCCAGCAGCCTGTCCAGATGTGTTTTCCTTCTCGGCTCAGTGTGATGAGGCTGAGGCTGTGGTTCGAGTCCTGAGTGAAGCACTTACAGCGTCTGGACTTTCCTGTATTGGATTGCTATTGATTTTCCTGCGGGCCTGCGTCTGGTTATAACCCAGCAGAGCACCCAAACACCAGGACCTGTGCACCTCTCCCTCTCCTCCTTTCCCTCTCCCGGCTCCTCTCTCTGCCCTGTACTCCCATCTCCTCCTCTCCCTCTGCCTTCTCTCCTCCTCTCCCTCTCCTCTCTCTGCCCTGTATGCCCATCTCTCCCTCTCCTGTCTCCTCTCTCTGCCCTGTACTCCCATCTCCTCCTCTCCCTTTGCCTTCTCTCCTCCTCTCCCTCTCCTCTCTCTGCCCTGTATCCCCATCTCCTCCTCTCCCTCTGCCTTCTCTCCTCCTCTCTCTGCCCTGTATGCCCATCTCCCCCTCTCCCGTCTCCTCTCTCTGCCTTTATCCCCATCTCCTCCTCTCCCTCTGCCTTCCCTCCCCCTCTCCTGTCTCCTCTCTCTGCCCTGTGTGCCCAACGTATGCCCATCTCCTCCTCTCCCCCCCTCAGCGTCTCTGTGTCACTCTATCTGTCGTTTGAACAATCGCAGGTGTCACTCTCCGCTATCGCGCTGCCATTAAAACCCTCTTTATTAAGCATGTTCATTATCGCGGCAAGAGAAACTGCCTGGCTCCCTGACACGGCTCTCTAACGAAGAAAAGGTGCATTATTAAGCAATTAGGTTTAAACGAGGGCTTTGCTACAGGGCCCTGGGGATTAGTCACTGCGAGCTGGCTCGGGAGAGTGGGAGGCAGCGAGGAGGAGAGGAGCGGATTGTGTCGGAGGAGGGAGACAGGCGGAACGTGAAGTCCTGCTCTCGGGAATTTTCTCCCGGCTGCACGTGCTCAGTGCTTGACCCTCCTCTTCCCTCTTTCTTCTCCACAGGAAATGGGGCCGCTCGTCTGGCCTGTCAGTCCCGGCCCTCACCCTCACCCTCAGGGCAGCCCCTGCTCTGCCTCGGACCCAGACGTGCCCCTGCCTCCGGCTGCATCTCCATCTACAGGACAGTATTTCATACCCTCAGTTATTACACTGTGCCTGGTGAGCATGTGTTACTGTCACACTGTACTGGACTGCACTTTACTGAACTGAAACACACTGCACTGTACTGTACTACACTATACTGCACTGTACTGAACTGAAACACACTGTACTGTACTGTTCAACACTGTATTACACTGTACTACACTGTACTGCACTGTTCAACACTGTATTACACTGTACTGGACTGTTCAACACTGTACTGGACTGAAACTGTTCTTTACAGTACTATAATATACTGCACTGTACTGAACTGTTCTACACTGTACTGCAATGTACCTCACTGGAATGAACTGTACTTTACACTACTACACTGTACTGTACTGCACTGGGATGACCTGTACTGTACTACACGGCATTGCATGGTACCAGACTGAACCGTATTACACTGCACTGGAATGAACTGTACTACACTGGGTACTTGTCTACATTGAGCTGTGCTGCACTGCGCTATACTTCACCGGGTAAGTGCAACTGTACTGCACTGTACTGAAATGAAGTGCACTACACTGTATTGGCAGGAACTGTACTGCAATCAGGCGTATTACACTGGGCTGATCTATACTGTACTGCACTGTACTACACTGGATTAAACTGAACTGAAATCCACCGTATTGCACAGTACTGTCATGGAGTGCACCAGAATGAACTGTACTCCACAAGACTGAACTGCATTGCACTATACTCTGCACTCCAGTTTTATAACATACCAGCATGCACTGCAGCTGCAGTTCAGTTGGCAGTGGAGCTCAGAGTTCAGAATTCAAGACTTGTGTAGCTGGGAGTCCTGCCTCTCTCACGCTCTCGCTGGTGCTCAGTACTATGGCAGTAATGTGTGTAATCCCCCCCCCCCCCATGTCTATCTGGCCTTGTGACAGCCCCCCCCATCTCGCCCCAATACAGGACATGACTTTCCCATCCCACTGTTTACCTTCAACTGTGCGTCTTCAAACAGCACTGAGAGAGACAACTTGACAGAGGGAGAGAGGGGGAACTCTCCTATCTCTCCCACTCTCTCCTCAAATTCAAATTCAGATTCAAACAGCTTTATTCATGACTGATGAATTGCAGTGTTGCCAAAGAGGTAACAATTATCACAACATCTACAGACATTCAGTACAAACATATTAATGTACATTTACATTCAACATATAACACGTAGAACATTATTGAGAGAGTGGCTAGGCTCACTGTTCCTCAGGCTGGGACAGGAGATCACACACTGTATTATTATTATTGAGAGACAGGCTCACTGTTCCTCAGGCTGGGACAGGAGATCACACACTGTATTATTATTATTGAGAGACAGGCTCACTGTTCCTCAGGCTGGGACAGGAGATCACACACTGTATTATTATTATTGAGAGACAGGCTCACTGTCTGTTCCTCAGGCTGGGTCAGGAGATCACACACTGTATTATTATTATTGAGAGACAGGCTCACTGTCTGTTCCTCAGGCTGGGACAGGAGATCACACACTGTATTATTATTATTATTGAGAGAAAGGCTCACTGTCTGTTCCTCAGGCTGGGACAGGAGATCACACACTGTATTATTATTATTGAGAGACAGGCTCACTGTTCCTATGGCTGGGACAGGAGATCACACACTGTATTATTATTATTGAGAGACAGGCTCACTGTTCCTCAGGCTGGGACAGGAGATCACACACTGTATTATTATTATTGAGAGACAGGCTCACTGTTCCTCAGGCTGGGACAGGAGATCACACACTGTATTATTATTATTGAGAGACAGGCTCACTGTCTGTTCCTCAGGCTGGGTCAGGAGATCACACACTGTATTATTATTATTGAGAGACAGGCTCACTGTTCCTATGGCTGGGACAGGAGATCACACACTGTATTATTATTATTATTGAGAGAAAGGCTCACTGTCTGTTCCTCAGGCTGGGACAGGAGATCACACACTGTATTATTATTATTGAGAGACAGGCTCACTGTTCCTATGGCTGGGACAGGAGATCACACACTGTATTATTATTATTGAGAGAAAGGCTCACTGTCTGTTCCTCAGGCTGGGACAGGAGATCACACACTGTATTATTATTATTGAGAGACAGGCTCACTGTCTGTTCCTCAGGCTGCGACAGGAGATTTGTGTGTCAGACCATACTCGACTCAGTGTGATTCCAGTCAGTCTGTGTGTCAGTCCATACTCGACTCAGTGTGATTCCAGTCAGTCTGTGTGTCAGTCCATACTCGACTCAGTGTGATTCCAGTCAGTCTGTGTGTCAGTCCATACTTGACTCAGTGTGATTCCAGTCAGTCTGTGTGTCAGTCCATACTCGACTCAGTGTGATTCCAGTCAGTCTGCGTGTCAGTCCATACTCCACTCAGTGTGATTCCAGTCAGTCTGTGTGTCAGTCCATACTCGACTCAGTGTGATTCCAGTCAGTCTGCGTGTCAGTCCATACTCCACTCAGTGTGATTCCAGTCAGTCTGTGTGTCAGTCCATACTCGACTCAGTGTGATTCCAGTCAGTCTGCGTGTCAGTCCATACTTGACTCAGTGTGATTCCAGTCAGTCTGCGTGTCAGTCCATACTCGACTCAGTGTGATTCCAGTCAGTCTGTGTGTCAGTCCATACTCGACTCAGTGTGATTACAGTCTGTGTGTCAGTCCATACTCGACTCGGTGTGATTCCAGTCAGTCTGCGTGTCAGTCCATACTCCACTCAGTGTGATTCCAGTCAGTCTGTGTGTCAGTCCATACTCCACTCAGTGTGATTCCAGTCAGTCTGTGTGTCAGTCCATACTCGACTCAGTGTGATTCCAGTCAGTCTGTGTGTCAGTCCATACTATGACAGACAGTGTGTCAGTCTGTGTGTTAGTTAATATGACAGTCAGTGTGTCAGTGTGACAGTCAGTGTGTTAGTTAATATAACAGTGTGACAGTCAGTGTGTTAATCTGACAGTCAATGTCTTACTGTTAATCTGACAGTCAATTAGTTTGTCAGTCATTACATCATCAGGCAGTGTGTCACACTCACATGGTTTCTTGTGAATGCCATCATCATCCTCACCATCATCTTCATCATCACAAAGCAATGGAGGACTGTTGAGGGGCTCACCCTATACTGGCAGCACAATTAAAACCCAGCAAACACCATCGCAGCTGACGAATGTGACTCATTGTCATTTCGTAATTAGTGTAATTAAGGTCTGGGGTTTAATTCTGTTTTTGTTGTTTTGTTTATGTTTCCCTCCAGGCCAAATAATTAACACTTTCACTCCTGCCAGTCGCTGTATCAGGATTGAGGGTGTCAGTCAGTGTGTTAGGGTGCCAGTCAGGATGTCAGTCAGTCAGTGTGCTGGTGTGTCAATCAGTGTGTTATGGTGCCAGTCAGGGAGTCAGTGTATAAGCCAGCAGCCCTATCACTCTGCAACTCACAACTGGCAGCCCACTGGAGCTCAGCAGTGTGAGCCTGGCCAGTACCTGGATGGGAGACCACCTGGGAAAAACTAAGGCTGCTGCTGGAAGAGGTGTTAGGGGGCAATCACCCTGAGGTCCGTGTGGGTCCTAATGTCCCAGTATAGTGACGGGGACAGGCGCCGTTCTTTGGATGAGATGTAAAACCAAGGTCCTGACTCTGTGGTCATTAAAAATCCCAGGGTGTTTCTCAAAAAGAGTAGGAGTGTTACCCCGGTGTCCTGGCCAAATTTCCCATTGGCCCTTACCAGTCCTCCTAATAATCCCCATCTCTGAACTGGCTTCATCACTCTGCTCTCCTCCCCACTGAGAGCTGGTGTGCGGGGAGAGTACTGGAGCACTATGGCTGCCATTACATCATCCAGGTGGGGCTGCACACTGGTGGTGGTGGAGGGGATTCCCATTACCTGTAAAGCGCTTTGAGTGGAGTGTCCAGAAAAGCCCTATATAAGTGTAAGCAATTATTATTATTATTATTATTATTATTATTATTATTATGTAAGGGTGTCAGTAAGTGTGTCAGGGTTACAGTGCATAAGTGTGTCAGTTTGTCAGGATGTCACTCAGAGTGTCAGTGTGTCAGTGCATAAGGGTTCAGTAAGTGTGTCAGTTCGTCAGGGTGTCACTCAGAGTGTCAGTAAGTGTGTCAGTTCGTCAGGGTGTCATTCAGTGTCAGGCAGGGTGTAAGGGTGTCACGCAGTCTGTCAGGGTGCCAGGGTGACAGAACTGGACCAGTGCAGATGTTCACAGCTGTGCACCCAGGTCCACACCCACCCACAGGGCACCCCTGTGCCACCCTGAGCCCCAGGCCTCAGACACAGCCTCATTAATCGGCCGGTCGTTCAGCCCTGCGGGCTGGGAGCGAGTGTGGAGAGGGATGGAAATCATTGATTTGTCTGGCTAAGCACACTCTACAGATACTGCTGTCTTACTGATCCAGGGGCCGCGCTGCTCACCCAGGCTCAGCTCAGACGGGCTCGCACAGGGCAGCTACACAACACCCAGCAGCAACGCACACTGCCTCACACACCCAGCAGCAGATAGATACACAACACCCAGCAGCAACGCACACAGCCTCACACACCCAGCAGCAACGCACACAGCCTCACACACCCAGCAGCAACGCACACTGCCTAACACATCCAGCTGCAGATAGATACACAACACCCAGCAGCAACGCACACAGCCTCACACACCCAGCAGCAACGCACACAGCCTCACACACCCAGCTGCAGATAGATACACAACACCCAGCAGCAACGCACACAGCCTCACACACCCAGCAGCAACGCACACAGCCTCACACACCCAGCAGCAACGCACACAGCCTCACACACCCAGCTGCAGCTACACAACACCCACCAACAGCAGATACACACTGCTGTTACTGCTGCTACAGTTACAAAAACTGGTTCTAACGCTACTCCTGCTGTTTCAAATACTATTACTGCTGTTACAGCTGCTATTAATAACACTACCGCTGTTCCTTCTGTTACTGTTACTAATACTACTTATGTGTTACTAATACTGCTGCCGCTGTTCCTTCTGTTACTGTTACTAATACTACTTATGTGTTACTAATACTGCTGCCGCTGTTCCTTCTGTTACTGTTACTAATCCTAGTTCTGCTGTTACCGTTATAATTCTGCTGCAGCTGCAGCTCCGTGTACAGCCCCTGCTCCTGTTGGTACTCACACCAGCTGCCGGTGCACTGAGCACCGTTCTGGTGCTCAGGTGGTCGTGCTGGTCGGGGTGGTCGTGCTTCTGTAACAGGTGCGCTCCAGTGAAGGGTTAACGGAGCAGCGGGTCTGGGGGGCGCGCTTCCGAGAGCGCCGGGGGCGCGCCGCGCTCGGGAGGCCGCGGGCCGGCGGCGCGCTCCGGGGGCGGGGCCTGGCGCCGCGCGGCGAGGAGAGAGAGAGAGAGGGAAAGGAGGAGGAGAGAGGAGCGGGGAGGGAGAGATAGAGCGCGATAAAGAGAGAGAGCGGGCGAGGATGCGAGGGATGCCGGAGCAGCCCTCCGGAGCCGTGAGAGAGAACGCAGGGACAACTCGCTCTCGCCGCGCGGCGCGCACGGACCCCGGGAGACGGACCCGAGCGCGGAGGAATTCGCGCCGCGGCCCCGAAAGTGGATTTAAAGACCAGCCGAGAGATTTCCACATTTTTGCATTACGTGCGGTCTTCTCTTCTTAAGAAACTACGCTCCTGCTTGGGGATATATTGCCAACAAACCGTCTTAAAGCGGAATATTTTTTTGACTTCGCCGCCTCCTCCTCCTCCTCCTCCCCTCAAACTGGAAAGCGACAACTAGGACAGGCGGGGTACCTGGGGGGTTTCTGGGGTGTGTGTGCGCGCAGTTGTGCTCTGGGGGGGGTGGGGGGGGAATGGGAGACGGGGATCCTGTCCTGGGTGCGGGAGTGCATTAGCGGCAGAACCTGAGTCCCCGGAGGGACCTCTCCGTCTCGTGCGCCCGTCCCGCCGGCACGCGCCCGTGTGTGGGAGAGCGAGACCCGGCGGAGGGCGCGAGCGATGGCTCGCTGTGCGGCGGCGGTGTGCTTCCTCGTGCTCACCTGGGCGGAATCCCACCTGGCGCTCGCGAACAGGCACGCCGTGCACTGGAACAGCTCCAACGCGCAGTGAGTACCGGGGGGGCGGGTCGTCCCCCCCCCCCTCCTATCTCAACCGAACACCGAATGTACCCCCCGAACCCCAACTCCCAGACCCCCCCCTGCTCCTTTCCCGGCAGGTAATGTGGACGTTTCTCCTCTTAGCGCGGCGTGTGCCACCTGTCTGCGATCCGCGGAGGGGGTCTGTGCGCGCAGGCTGTCCGGCCGGGCCGGGCAGGGAGCTGCCCGTGTGTCTGTATGCCCCTGTGTGTTGTCATCTCCCGGCTGTATCTCGGCCGATCTGTGTGTGTGTGTGTGCGCGCATCTCCCGCGCTCGCTATCTGTCTGCATCTCTCGCTATCGCCGCGCGGATCTGCGCCCCGAGCCGTCTCCGCGTCTGCGGCTCTCGCTCGGTGTCCGGAGCGCCGTCTGGCCACGATCGGGCACCGAGCCGGGCTCGGTGCACCTGCGGGACCGCCGGCGAGTGAAGCCGGGTGTCCCCTCGGCTCAGCGACGCCACGACCCCGCGGTGCCCTGGTGAAAGGAGAAGCGCCTGCCTGCGGAACAAACTTTCTCCCAGACTGCTGTTCTCTAACCTGCAGACAGGACACGAGCAGGGCGCTCGCACTGAAACACCCCATACCAAACTATGGAAACTGGGTAGTGGTGATTGGTTCTGCAGTATATCTTATATTCTCATAGTAACACTGTTCCTGTGATCTCTGGGTGCTGAGCCAGTTTACTGGAGTAACACTGTTCCTGTGATCTCTGGGTGCTGAGCCAGTTTACTGTAGTAACACTGTTCCTGTGATCTCTGGGTGCTGAGCCAGTTTACTGGAGTAACACTGTTCCTGTGATCTCTGGGTGCTGAGCTCAGCCAGTTTACTGGAGTAACACTGTTCCTGTGATCTCTGGGTGCTGAGCTCAGCCAGTTTACTGTAGTAACACTGTTCCTGTGATCTCTGGGTGCTGTGCTCAGCCAGTTTACTGTAGTAACACTGTTCCTGTGATCTCTGGGTGCTGAGCTCAGCCAGTTTACTGTAGTAACACTGTTCCTGTGATCTCTGGGTGCTGAGCTCAGCCAGTTTACTGGAGTAACACTGTTCCTGTGATCTCTGGGTGCTGTACTCAGCCAGTTTACTGGAGTAACACTGTTCCTGTGATCTCTGGGTGCTGAGCCAGTTTACTGTAGTAACACTGTTCCTGTGATCTCTGGGTGCTGAGCCAGTTTACTGGAGTAACACTGTTCCTGTGATCTCTGGGTGCTGAGCCAGTTTACTGTAGTAACACTGTTCCTGTGATCTCTGGTGCTGAGCTCAGCCAGTTTACTGTAGTAACACTGTTCCTGTGATCTCTGGGTGCTGAGCTCAGCCAGTTTACCATAGTAACACTGTTCCTGTGATCTCTGGGTGCTGAGCTCAGCCAGTTTACTGGAGTAACACTGTTCCTGTGATCTCTGGGTGCTGTACTCAGCCAGTTTACTGGAGTAACACTGTTCCTGTGATCTCTGGGTGCTGAGCTCAGCCAGTTTACTGTAGTAACACAGTTCCTGCGATCTCTGGGTGCTGAGCCAGTTTACTGTAGTAACACTGTTCCTGTGATCTCTGGGTGCTGAGCTCAGCCAGTTTACTGGAGTAACACTGTTCCTGCGATCTCTGGGTGCTGAGCTCAGCCAGTTTACTGGAGTAACACTGTTCCTGTGATCTCTGGTTGCTGTGCTCAGCCGGTTTACTGTAGAAACACTGTTCCTGTGATCTCTGGGTGCTGTGCTCAGCCGGTTTACTGGAGTAACACTGTTCCTGTGATCTCTGGTTGCTGTGCTCAGCCAGTTTACTGTAGAAACACTGTTCCTGTGATCTCTGGGTGCTGTGCTCAGCCAGTTTACTGGAGTAACACTGTTCCTGTGATCTCTGGGTGCTGAGCTCAGCCAGTTTACTGTAGTAACACTGTTCCTGTGATCTCTGGGTGCTGAGACAGTTTACTGTAGTAACACTGTTCCTGTGATCTCTGGGTGCTGAGCTCAGCCAGTTTACTGGAGTAACACTGTTCCTGTGATCTCTGGGTGCTGTGCTCAGCCAGTTTACTGGAGTAACACTGTTCCTGTGATCTCTGGGTGCTGTGCTCAGCCAGTTTACTGGAGTAACACTGTTCCTGTGATCTCTGGGTGCTGAGCTCAGCCAGTTTACTGTAGTAACACTGTTCCTGTGATCTCTGGGTGCTGAGCCAGTTTACTGGAGTAACACTGTTCCTGTGATCTCTGGGTGCTGAGCTCAGCCAGTTTAATGGAGTAACACTGTTCCTGTGATCTCTGGGTGCTGAGCTCAGCCAGTTTACCGTAGTAACACAGTTCCTGTGATCTCTGGGTGCTGAGCCAGTTTACTGTAGTAACACTGTTCCTGTGATCTCTGGGTGCTGAGCCAGTTTACTGTAGTAACACTGTTCCTGTGATCTCTGGGTGCTGAGCTCAGCCAGTTTACTGTAGTAACACTGTTCCTGTGATCTCTGGGTGCTGAGCTCAGCCAGTTTACCATAGTAACACTGTTCCTGTGATCTCTGGGTGCTGAGCTCAGCCAGTTTACCGTAGTAACACTGTTCCTGTGATCTCTGGGTGCTGAGCTCAGCCAGTTTACTGTAGTAACACTGTTCCTGTGATCTCTGGGTGCTGAGCTCAGCCAGTTTACCATAGTAACACTGTTCCTGTGATCTCTGGGTGCTGAGCTCAGCCAGTTTACCGTAGTAACACTGTTCCTGTGATCTCTGGGTGCTGAGCTCAGCCAGTTTACTGTAGTAACACTGTTCCTGTGATCTCTGGGTGCTGAGCTCAGCCAGTTTACTGTAGTAACACTGTTCCTGTGATCTCTGGGTGTGTGTCAGTATTACTCTAATTAAGCAATCCCAATCTCCATGCAGGAGCTGGGTTGTGTGTGAGTATTACTCTAAGCAGTCTCAAGTTCATTTGTGGAGCTGTGTTGTGTGTGTCAGCATTACTCTAATTAAGTACTGTAGTCTCAAACTCAGTGCTGGTGCTGTGTTGTGTGGATCAGTGTGTGTGAGTATTACTCTAATCAAGCAGTCTCAATCTCAGTGCTGGTGCTGTGTTGTGTGAGTATTACTCTAATTAAGCAGCCTTAATCTCAGTGCTGGGGTTGTGTGTGTGAGTATTGCTGTAATTAAGCAGTTTCAATCTCAGTGCTGGAGCTGTGTTGTGTGTGTGTTGTGTGAGTATTGCTGTAATTAAGCAGTCTCAATCTCAGTGCTGGAGTTGCGTGTGTGAGTATTGCTGTAATTAAGCAGTTTCAATCTCAGTGCTGGAGCTGTGTTGTGTGTGTGTTGTGTGAGTATTGCTGTAATTAAGCAGTCTCAATCTCAGTGCTGGAGTTGCGTGTGTGAGTATTGCTGTAATTAAGCAGTCTCAATCGCAGTGCTGGAGCTCTGTTGTGTGTGTGTTGTGTGAGTATTGCTGTAATTAAGCAGTCTCAATCTCAGTGCTGGAGCTCTGTTGTGTGGTTCTGTGTGTGTGTGAGTATTGCTGTAATTAAGCAGTCTCAATCTCAGTGCTGGAGCTGTGTTGTGTGGTTCTGTGTGTGTGTGAGTATTGCTGTAATTAAGCAGTCTCAATCTCAGTGCTGGAGCTGTGTTGTGTGGATCAGTGTGTGTGTGAGTATTGCTGTAATTAAGCAGTCTCAATCTCAGTGCTGGAGCTGTGTTGTGTGGATCAGTGTGTGTGAGTATTGCTGTAATTAAGCAGTCTCAATCTCAGTGCTGGAGCTGTGTTGTGTGGATCAGTGTGTGTGAGAGTATTGCTGTAATTAAGCAGTCTCAATCTCAGTGCTGGAGCTCTGTTGTGTGGTTCTGTGTGTGTGTGAGTATTGCTGTAATTAAGCAGTCTCAATCTCAGTGCTGGAGCTCTGTTGTGTGGTTCTGTGTGTGTGTGAGTATTGCTGTAATTAAGCAGTCTCAATCTCAGTGCTGGAGCTGTGTTGTGTGGATCAGTGTGTGTGTGAGTATTGCTGTAATTAAGCAGTCTCAATCTCAGTGCTGGAGCTGTGTTGTGTGGATCAGTGTGTGTGAGTATTGCTGTAATTAAGCAGTCTCAATCTCAGTGCTGGAGCTGTGTTGTGTGGATCAGTGTGTGTGTGAGTATTGCTGTAATTAAGCAGTCTCAATCTCAGTGCTGGAGCTGTGTTGTGTGGATCAGTGTGTGTGAGTATTGCTGTAATTAAGCAGTCTCAATCTCAGTGCTGGAGCTCTGTTGTGTGGTTCTGTGTGTGTGTGAGTATTGCTGTAATTAAGCAGTCTCAATCTCAGTGCTGGAGCTGTGTTGTGTGTGTGTTGTGTGAGTATTGCTGTAATTAAGCAGTCTCAATCTCAGTGCTGGAGTTGCGTGTGTGAGTATTGCTGTAATTAAGCAGTCTCAATCTCAGTGCTGGAGCTGTGTTGTGTGTGTTGTGTGAGTATTGCTGTAATTAAGCAGTCTCAATCTCAGTGCTGGAGCTGTGTGTGTGAGTGAGAGTATTGCTGTAATTAAGCAGTCTCAATCTCAGTGCTGGAGCTGTGTTGTGTGGATCAGTGTGTGTGAGAGTATTGCTGTAATTAAGCAGTCTCAATCTCAGTGCTGGAGCTCTGTTGTGTGGTTCTGTGTGTGTGTGAGTATTGCTGTAATTAAGCAGTCTCAATCTCAGTGCTGGAGCTGTGTTGTGTGGATCAGTGTGTGTGAGTATTGCTGTAATTAAGCAGTCTCAATCTCAGTGCTGGAGCTCTGTTGTGTGGTTCTGTGTGTGTGTGAGTATTGCTGTAATTAAGCAGTCTCAATCTCGGTGCTGGAGCTGTGTTGTGTGGATCAGTGTGTGTGAGTATTGCTGTAATTAAGCAGTCTCAATCTCAGTGCTGGAGCTCTGTTGTGTGGTTCTGTGTGTGTGTGAGTATTGCTGTAATTAAGCAGTCTCAATCTCAGTGCTGGTGGCGCGTTAAGGACTCAGTGCTGTCGCTGCAGGAGGAACAGATTGGGGTCAGTGTGAGAAACTGACTCTGCTCGGAAACAGCAGGACAGGCAGTCTGCCCCCCCTGAGAGCGATGGGGGAGGACAGAAGGAGCGAAGGACACAGGTGATGGAGAGCAGGAGAGCAGCAGTCTGCTATCCTTGCCTTACCTTCGCTAGGAAGGGCCTGACGTAGGTGCTCAGGGGGCTGGCGGATGTGCTCCCGGGAGTGTGGCTGTTGTTTTTCCCAGCTCGTGCCGTGCTGGCTGCCTGCCCCGAGGGGGGGACGGTCCGTACTGCTGAAACACCCTTTTTCTCAGCGCAGGCACAGAGGTGCTGTGTAGGGACTGAATCGGCCACGAGCACTGTGCTGTCCCAACCTCCCTGGCATTCAGCAGGAAATGTGCGCGTGACGGCTTCTGCTGTGGACTGTGTCATTGAGTTTGCCGTGATCGCTGGGAATGGGATTCTCCCAAGGGACAATGGAGTGCATGGGATTGCATCAAGCCATGTGGGGCTTGCTGCAGCAACAGCACCCCCTGGTGGCTGCCAAAGGTACCATTGAAGCCAAGAAGTGGATTAATTTAGCTGTCTCATTAAGTCTGTGTGAGCAAATGAAATCTTAAAACGGCAAGTTGAACTTGAAGTCTCCAGCCTATGATGTTGCCCCAGCACTGCGATTAGTGGTAAAACCTGGAGTGGATCAGACTGCTGTGCACTGGGAGTCGGACTGAGACCACTGTCAGACCTGCACTGGATTGGACTCCCTCTCTTACATTCTGATTCAGAGAGCTTTATTGGCTCTTTGAGAGATCTCAGTCTTTCTCGCTGGGTCACTGTTTGTCTAACTGGGGACACCCTCTCTCTCTCTCTCCTGTGGTCACTGTCTGGAGACACTGTCTCCCTTCCTCAGTCTCTCTGGGGTCACTGTCTCTCTCTCTCTCTCTCCCCTGTGGTCACTGTCTGGAGACACTGTCTCCCTTCCTCAGTCTCTCTGGGGTCACTGTCTCTCTCTCTCTCTCCCCTGGGGTCACTGTCTGGAGACACTGTCTCCCTTCCTCAGTCTCTCTGGGGTCACTGTCTCTCTCTCTCTCTCTCTCTCTCCCCTGTGGTCACTGTCTGGAGACACTGTCTCCCTTCCTCAGTCTCTCTGGGGTCACTGTCTCTCTCTCTCTCTCTCTCCCCTGTGGTCACTGTCTGGAGACACTGTCTCCCTTCCTCAGTCTCTCTGGGGTCACTGTCTCTCTCTCTCTCTCCCCTGGGGTCACTGTCTGGAGACACTGTCTCTCTCTCTCTTTTGCTGGCTTTAGGTGTTGATGCAGCAGGAAGTGTAACCCTAGTTTGTTGACTCTCTGGAAATGGCATTTTCTGTTTATCTTATTACATTTGTTTAATGCAAGGTAATTTTGTGAGGGTGTGGGAGTTGATGCATTATCTCAGCCCGACCTTAAAACCTGCAAATGACTCATATTCATTTTCAAATACCACATGTGTCTGGACTAATAAAACTACAAGATTTTTTGTGATATTTTACCAGCTTTGCAACTTCAGGTTCTTCTCGGTTAATTCTCTATATTAATCTATTAATCTCCCCGCCACTCTCTGATGATGATGAAGGAGTGTTCATGTGAAGATACAGACAAGCTGGACTGAGTGTCTCTACAGTTCCTCTCCAGCTCTGATGATGATGAAGGAGTGTTAGTGTGAAGATACAGAGGAGCTGGACTGAGTGTCTGTACAGTGACTCTCCAGCTCTGATGATGATGAAGGAGTGTTAGTGTGAAGATACAGAGGAGCTGGACTGAGTGTCTGTACAGTTACTCTACAGCTCTGATGATGATGAAGGAGTGTTAGTGTGAAGATACAGAGGAGCTGGACTGAGTGTCTGTACAGTGACTCTACAGCTCTGATGATGATGAAGGAGTGTTAGTGTGAAGATACAGAGGAGCTGGACTGAGTGTCTGTACAGTGACTCTACAGCTCTGATGATGATGAAGGAGTGTTCATGTGAAGATACAGAGGAGCTGGACTGGGTGTCTGTACAGTGACTCTACAGCTCTGATGATGATGAAGGAGTGTTCATGTGAAGATACAGAGGAGCTGGACTGAGTGTCTGTACAGTGACTCTACAGCTCTGATGATGATGAAGGAGTGTTAGTGTGAAGATACAGAGGAGCTGGACTGAGTGTCTGTACAGTGACTCTACAGCTCTGATGATGATGAAGGAGTGTTAGTGTGAAGATACAGAGGAGCTGGACTGAGTGTCTGTACAGTGACTCTACAGCTCTGATGATGATGAAGGAGTGTTCATGTGAAGATACAGAGGAGCTGGACTGGGTGTCTGTACAGTCACTCTACAGCTCTGATGATGATGAAGGAGTGTTCATGTGAAGATACAGAGGAGCTGGACTGAGTGTCTGTACAGTGACTCTACAGCTCTGATGATGATGAAGGAGTGTTCATGTGAAGATACAGAGTGTTCTGTACAGTTATGCCACAGATTTCCAGTGTCCTTTCTCATTCTCAGTCTCATTCTGCATTCCAGCCTATTGTCTGAGAGGCCCCCGATCCCTCTGTCTTTGTGTTCCAGACAGAGAGAGGAGGGAGAGGAAGATAAAGACCGGGGGGGGGGGTGCTGAGATCTGAAGTCGACGCTGGTCTTTATCTCAGAGTAATAGATCGCCCTCCCTGGGCGTGTTGCCCTCTAACCTGATGCTAATGGCTCACAGCCACCAGCTCCTGTGCGGTGGTGCACTGAAACTCACACGAGATTTCAAAGGAGAAATTAAATATTGACATTAATGTCTGCATGAAGTATTAAAATACTTAAAGGTCCTTACCCTCCTCTGCAGTGGAGAGCACTCAGTGTCCAGGACCTGCCCTGTGGACACCGGTCTCAGTCTGGACCTGTTGTTCTGTACACTGGTTCTGGTTCTGCTGACAGCGCTCTCAGTCTGGGCCTGTTGTTCTAATTCACCTGACAGTGGCCTTAGTCTGGGCCATCTGTTCTGTGCTGTGGTTCTGGTTCTGCTGACACCAGTGTCGGGCTGGGCCTGCGGCTCTGTGGTATGGTTCTGGTTGTGCTGACACTTGACACTAGTCTCAGTCCGGGCTCTGTGCTGTGGTTCTGGTGGTTCTGACTCTGCTGACAGTGGCCTGTGCTGTCTGTGCTCTAACAGGTGGAGTGAGACTGTCAGTTCCCTGTCACGTCTCTGCACAGATAAGAGCAGGATCTGAGAGACCTCTTTGACAAACATCACAGCCTCCCTCTCCTCTCCTGCGTCTGTCGCGCCTCCTGATGATCCACTCTTGACTCGGGTTCTGTGTGTGTTTGTGTGAAGTTGTGGCCCTGTGTATGAGTGTGACTGTGTGTGTTACAGTACGTTACATGTTTACAGTACTGGTGTGTTCATGTTCCAGTATGTGAGTGTATAACTCATCCAGTAGGTCTGTTACAGTATCTGTTATGTATGTATTAGTCTTACAGTATGCGTCTATGACATTGACATTGTTACGGTGCATGTGAGTTACAGTAGGTGTGTTACAGTATGTCTGTACCATTGTTACAGTATGTTGCAGTATTACAGTGCGTGAGTTACAGTAGGTGTTACAGTATGTCTGTGATGTTGTTACAGTATGTTGCAGTATTACAGTGCGTGTGAGTTACAGTAGGTGTTACAGTATGTCTGACATTGTTACAGTATGTTGTAGTATTACAGTGCATGTGAGTTACAGTATCTGTTACAGTAGGTGTGTTACAGTATGTCTGTGACATTGTTACAGTGTTTGTTGCAGTATTATAGTGCGTGTATCTGTTACAGTAGGTGTTACTGTAACAATGTCACAGACATACAGTAACACCTACATGCACTATAATACTGCAACAAACACTGTAATAATGTCACACAAACATACTATATGTTTGTTGTAGTATTACAGTGCACGTGAGTTAACAGTGTTACAGTATCTGTTATGTGTATTAGTCTTACAGTATGTCTGTGACATTGTTACATGTTACAGTATCAATTCCAGTATGTTAAATATACTGTATGTTATCTGTGTGTTTTATGACTTGTATGTTACAATGTTATAGTAAGTTGCTATACTACGTTTGTGTTATAGTAGAAATGTGTTACAGTTTTATAGTACGTGTGTGTGTTACAGTAGCTGTGTGTTATAGTACGTGTGTGTGTTCCAGTGGGGCATCGCTCTGTGTCTGGCAGTGGGAGTGCTGGTAGCTTGCTACATGGGGATCACTGTCTGAATACTAATCTACTAAGCTGCATGGTTCTGTTTTATGAACAACTGGAAGCTTACAATGATGATGAGGGTGATGATTATGTCATATTGACTTCTGGTGATGTAGTTAATTGCATTCATATTTTTGTCATTATTTATATTAATAAACTATTGTGTTTAATAAATGTAGATTACCACTTGTTTTCACATTTACAGAGCAGTCTGAGCCACTCTAGACTTTAGTGGACTGGACTGACATTACTGTGAGCTGGATTAGTTATTAATTGAAATTATAATCAGACTCCCACTGACAGAGCACTCTGAGACTCTCCAGGATGGACTGGACTGTCTTTACTGTGAGCTGGATTAGTTATGATCTGGGATTATAATCAGACTCATACTGACAGAGCAGTCTGAGACTCTCCAGGCTGGATTCGACTGACTTTACTGTGAGCTGGATTAGTTATGGACTGGGATTATAATCAGACGCACACTGACCGAGCAGTCTGAGACTCTCCAGGCTGGACTGGACTGACTTTACTGTGAGCTGGATTAGTTATGAACTGGGATTATAATCAGACGCACACTGACCGAGCAGTCTGAGACTCTCCAGGCTGGACTGGACTGACTTTACTTTGAGCTGGATTAGTTATGAACTGGGGTTATAATCAGACTCACACTGACCGAGCAGTCTGAGACTCTCCAGGCTGGACTGGACTGACTTTACTGTGAGCTGGATTAGTTATGAACTGGGGTTATAATCAGACTCACACTGACCGAGCAGTCTGAGACTCTCCAGGCTGGACTGGACTGACTGGACTGTGAGCTGGATTAGTTATGAACTGGGATTATAATAAGACTCCCACTGACCGAGCAGTCTGAGACTCTCCAGGCTGGACTGGACTGACTTTACTGTGAGCATAATTATTTTGCTCTCCGCTCTCTCTCTCTTCCTCTGTCTCTTTCCTGGGGTGTCTGTCACTCTCTCTCTCTGACATACGGTGCAGAGTCAGTGATTTGGAAAGACAGGTCTGTCCAGGGGAACAGCGGTCTACACACACTGAGTCTGTCTCTCTCTCTCTCTCTCCCTCCGTCACAATGTTAGTGTGAGTCTCTAGCTATGTGTTCTGCAGCACAAGTGGAATTTGGTGTTGCCCAGTGCCTGGGCCAGGTGTGAGGTGATGAAGGAAGAGGGATCTAGAGTGTGTTGTGGTGTCTGCCTCTGCCCCTCTCCCTCTCTTCCTCTCTCTCATTCTCTCTATCCCTACTCTCTCTCTCTCTCTCTCTGTCTCTCTCTCTCTGTGTGTGTGTGTGTGTGTGTATGTGATGAAGTGGAATGAATGCAGTGATGTCTGAGTACAGGGCCTCCTGCTGTGCTGGAAAGGGGGGGTTAATGTGTCTCGACCTGGGGGGGTCTGAGCAGACGGGGTAGACAGAGCGTGAGAGGAGCAGGGCAGGGAGAGGAGAGAGCAAGGAGGAAGAGGGAGCGCGGGACAGGAGAGCTGGGGGGGGGTGGATGCTGTTGTTTTTTTAAGGATCAGTACGAGTGACTGCACCTGCCCTCCCCTGAGACAGCCTGATGGGTTTATCTCTCTGTCAGCCCCGGTTCTCCTTACTCGTTTACGCGCTGCTCCCCGGAGACAGCGGGCAGGGCGCTCGTGTGTGTGTCTGCCGAGGGGGGTACGTGTGTACACTGGAGGGGGGGGGGGTTAATGCATTTTTCTCACTGGCTGCTTCTTTCTCCCTCGTCCTGTGAGAGCATTTACTGACAGGCGCATGCCTTCAACGCAGGGTCCAGTCACTGCATCGGAGGGCTCCGGCGACACAATGCCAGGCACAATGCGGAGCAGGCCCCAACACCACAGTGCAGCCCGCCTGCCTGCCTGCGTCCCAGTGTGCAAGTGTTTGGGGAGTGTGGGCCAGGCCAGGAAATGGGAAAAGAGTGTACGAGAGGTTCAAAATTGGATGGGGATATTCAATCTGTTTGGTTGCCAGTTGAGAAATGAACGGCCGAGCTCATCCAGACGTTTCTCTGAAAAAAAAGTCCAGATGTCAAGAACGAGGATGTGCAGCTTGTTCCACGCTCCCGCAACCCTTAGCGTACAGAAGCACTTCCTGTTTGAGATCTTTAATGCACTTCCACCTGTGTCTTCTGGTTCGTGTTTCACTATTGATCCACTGTTTGTGTTTGTAGTAGAAAGAACGAGGGAGTTCATACAGGGCACCGATTATAGCTGCCTGGGGTATTCAGACAGCTGTGTGGTGAAAACTGAGCACTGTGGAGCAATGCTCTTTGATCTCCACAATTGATTACTTCCTAGCAGTTATATAGTGCCTAGTGTGAAGTGGGAGAGAGGGAAGGAGAAAGAGGGATGGAATGAGAGAGCGCTACAAGGTGGAAAAGCAGAGAGATCCAGGCGCAGTGTGTCATTAACATTCAGGGTCGGCGCCTGGTTACCCCAGCAATACCCTAGGAATGAGAGAGGAGAGCAGGAGTTAGAATGGGGAGCAGGGAGAGAGGAGAGGGGGGAGCGGGGAGAGACTGTGTGTGTGGGAGGGAGGGAGGGTATTAGACGGGACTGCATTAGACGGGACTACTGCAGATGGGACTGCATTAGACTGGACTATTGCAGAATGGACTGTATTAGACTGGACTGCATTTGACTGGACTGCATTTGACTGGACTACTGTAGACTGGACTACTGTAGAATGGACTACTGCAGAATGGACTGTATTAGACTGGACTACTGCAGATGGGACTACTGCAGAATGGAGTGTATTAGACTGGACTACTGAAGACTGGACTACTGCAGACTGTATTGGACTAGACTGGACTGTATTAAACTGGACTGTATTAGACAGGACTACTGCAGACAGGACTACTGCAGACTGGACTGCATTAGACTGGACTACTGCAGACTGGACTGTATTAGACTGGACTGTATTAGACTGGACTACTGCAGACAGGACTACTGCAGACTGGACTGCATTAGACTGGACTACTACAGAATGGACTGTATTAGACTGGACTACTGCAGAATGGACTACTGCAGACTGTATTGGACTAGACTGGACTGTATTAAACTGGACTGTATTAGACTGGACTACTGCAGACAGGACTACTGCAGACTGGACTGCATTAGACTGGACTACTACAGAATGGACTGTATTAGACTGGACTACTGCAGAATGGACTACTGTAGACTGTATTGGACTAGACGGGACTACTGCAGACTGGACTGTATTAGAGAAAGAGAGAGTGTGTGTGTGTGTGTGTGTGTGTATACATCTGTACCTGGCAGTACTTGTTCAGCTTGTCAGGGCAATGAAGGATTTCAGCTGAAGAGGGAGGGACACAGAGTAAGAGAGGCATGAGGAAGGAGGATTGGAGAGAAAGGGAGAGAGTGATAATCAGAGGGATAATAGTTGGGAAGAGACCAAAAGAGAGGAGGAGAGAGAGTGATGTGCACAGAGCACGAGTGGTGATGAGTGAGTCAGAGGGCAGGGGGGTATTCTGGCAGGTGGGGTAGCATTGTTATACACTGGGGGGGCCTTGATCCCAAGCAGGGGGCTTTCCTACCAAATGCCCGCTGCTGCTGCTGCTGCTGCTGCCATTGAGACTGGCAGAGTTAACGAACCAGAACCCACCAGGCCTGGCAGGCACTCTATAGACGCCTCTGCCAAACTGCAAGGACCCCGGGTCCAGGCAGGCAGCCAGCTACAAGACAGGGGGCCGTTTCACTGCCTGAGCAAAAACAACAACAATACAGAAAGCATTGGACAATGCTCAGCCACCCAAAGACAGACCACTGCTGTCGAGTTTCACTTCACAGACGCTCTGCCATTCCTTCTACACACAAGACATAAGGAGATGCCCCCTGGTGCTGTACCACAGTGACAGACGGGAGTCTTCTGGTCACTTGCCAAAGATGAACTGAGTTTCAGTAGGAGTACAGAGGACTCTGGAGTTCTGCCTTTGTGCTGTTCATTATAGATTGGATTATAACAAACTGGACAGGAACAGACTAGAGTATAAATGTCTGGACTGAATTTTAATAGACTGGACTGTAATCGACTGCACTGGAGACATTAACCAACTGGACTCTGACTGGACTGGACTACAGCAGGCTGGGCTGCACTGGACTGTGACAGACTGGACTGAACTCCGACAGCAGACTGGACTGGATTCTGACATGGAATTCTGACAGAGCGGAACGGATTTAATCAGATTCTGAGTGTGGCCTGGTCTACAGCAGACTGGACTGGAATCTGACGGTGGAATGGATTACATCAGATTGGACTGGACTGGATTCTGGCAGACTGGAATGAACTGTCACAGTAACACACTGTAAGTGTGATGCGTGTGTGTTGGCGTGTTGCTGTCTCGCAGTAATCTGTGTCCTGTGTGCTCTTGGCATGTATCACGTTTCTGCACCACACACCGAGAGAGAGGGGGAAGTTGTTAATATTTTATTTTGCGGTTGAGTTTTCAGACAACAAACATCATCTGGCTTTGTTAGTACAGACACTTCAGTATAAAAAGCTTTGTACCTCTCTGTACCTCTCTCTTTTCACCACTCTCTCAGATTCAGATTCAAAGAGCTTTATTGGCATGACCAATGAACTGCAGAGTTGCCAAAGCAGATACAATTAACACAACATTTACAGTCCAAACATTATTATGTGAGAGGCTCACTGTCTGTTCCTCAGGCTGGGACAGGAGATCACACACTGTATTATTATTATTGAGAGACAGGCTCACTGTTCCTCAGGCTGGGACAGGAGATCACACACTGTATTATTATTATTGAGAGACAGGCTCACTGTTCCTCAGGCTGGGACAGGAGATCACACACTGTATTATTATTATTGAGAGACAGGCTCACTGTCTGTTCCTCAGGCTGGGACAGGAGATCACACACTGTATTATTATTATTAAGAGACAGGCTCACTGTCTGTTCCTCAGGCTGGGACAGGAGATCACACACTGTATTATTATTATTGAGAGACAGGCTCACTGTCTGTTCCTCAGGCTGGGACAGGAGATCACACACTGTATTATTATTATTGAGAGACAGACTCACTGTTCCTCAGGCTGGGACAGGAGATCACACACTGTATTATTATTATTGAGAGACAGGCTCACTGTCTGTTCCTCAGGCTGGGACAGGAGATCACACACTGTATTATTATTATTGAGAGACAGGCTCACTGTTCCTCAGGCTGGGACAGGAGATCACACACTGTATTATTATTATTGAGAGACGGGCTCACTGTCTGTTCCTCAGGCTGCGACAGGAGATCACACACTGTATTATTATTATTATTGAGAGACAGGCTCTCTGTCTGTTCCTCAGGCTGGGACAGGAGATCACACACTGTATTATTATTATTGAGAGACAGGCTCACTGTTCCTCAGGCTAGGACAGGAGATCACACACTGTATTATTATTATTGAGAGACAGGCTCACTGTCTGTTCCTCAGGCTGGGACAGGAGATCACACACTGTATTATTATTACTGGGAGACAGGCTCACTGTCTGTTCCTCAGGCTGGGACAGGAGATCACACACTGTATTATTATTATTGAGAGACAGGCTCACTGTTCCTCAGGATGGGACAGGAGATCACACACTGTATTATTATTATTGAGGCTGGGACAGGAGATCACACACTGGGCTGCAGTTCTATTGAATTTCCTCTCTCAGCAGGATTGGAATCTGTTCAGATTCTAGCAGGTGTGGGAATTCCGGGATTAGGTTTGTTATTTTAGGGAAGAATATTTGTCATATCTCAAAGTATTCCTCCCAGTGCAGCAGGAATCTGTCTGTGTTTCTCCCTGCTGGCAGTGGGAGCACAGCCTGTCCTCTCTGGACAGCCAGGTCTGTCTGTGTTCAGTGTCTGTGGACAGCCTGTGGTCGGTGATTATATCCTCTCTGGCAGCCAGGTCTGCCTGTGTCCAGTATCTACATTCAGGCTGTGGTCACTGAGCCTGTCCTCTCTGGACAGCCAGGTCTGTCTGTGTCCAGTTTCTCTGTCCAGGCTGTGGTCAGTGAGTCTGTACTTGGTCAGGGTCTGTTTCTCTTTGCTGTTTCTTACCCTGGTCAGATACTCAGCTTGTGTGTACTGTCTGTTTAGGGTCCTTTAGCATTCCAGTTTGCAGTTTGTGTTGTGTGTGTGTGTCCCAGGCTTGTGTTGTGATTGCTTGACTGTGACTGGTGTTGCTGAGGCTGGCTGGTGTCAGTGAGCTTCAGGACCAGCTGGCTGAGGGGCTCTTCTCTGGGCTCAGCAGGGCCTTGTGGTGGAAGGAGCTCTGGTCGCTGTTTCTCAGGAGTGCCCACTGCTTGATTGCTCTCTTCTGTATATTGATTAGTAATGGGTATTGGCCTAATTCAGCCCTGCACACAGAGTTAGGAGTTTGTCTCTGCACATCAGTGTAATCCTGGTCTGAGAGTACAGGGCACTGGGCTGGGTTACACTTTTTCACCAGCCCTTTGGATCTCTTCCTCTTCCCATTCCTTCCGTCGTCTTTTTGCTCACTCCCTGTCTTCCGCAGTCCCCCCTTGCGCCTCCTGCGCCTTAAGAACTCCCCTTATCTCCGTGTCCCTCTGTGCCTCTCTCTTTCACTCCCCGTTTCTCTTTCTGTCTCTCCTTCCTTCCCTCCCTCCTTATCTTTCTCCCCCAGTCTCTGGCCTCGTCTCCCTGCGCGGCCCGTTGCTGTGCCAACGTGGCACACCGTGCTGAGCGTGCCCAGACGGGCAGCAACAGCTGTCACTCAGGGGCTGGGACGGGCATCTGCTCGCTCGGAGAGCACCAGAGGTAATCAGTCTTGACAGAACAGAGCAATTAAAATTGTCATATTTAGCTCGTGAGCTTAGGCTGACCTCCTAAAGGGCACTCATTCACCATGCCACGCGGTGTCTGCGCAGTGCTGTGCCATGCCGAGACATACTGAACTGTACTGTACTGACTCAAACTGCACTGCACTGTACTATACTATACTGCACTGTGCTGTACTGACTCAAACTGCACTGTACTATACTATACTGAACTGTACTGTACTGACTCAAACTGCACTGCACTGTACTATACTATACTGCACTGTGCTGTACTGACTCAAACTGCACTGCACTGTACTATACTATACTGCACTGTGCTGTACTGACTCAAACTGCACTGCACTGTACTATACTATACTGCACTGTGCTGTACTGACTCAAACTGCACTGTACTATACTATACTGCACTGTGCTGTACTGACTCAAACTGCACTGCACTGTACTATACTATACTGCACTGTGCTGTACTGACTCAGACTGCACTGTACTATACTATACTGCACTGTGCTGTACTCACTCAAACTGCACTGTACTATACTATACTGCACTGTGCTGTACTGACTCAAACTGCACTGCACTGTACTATACTATACTGCACTGTGCTGTACTGACTCAGACTGCACTGTACTATACTATACTGCACTGTGCTGTACTCACTCAAACTGCACTGTACTATACTGTACTGCACTGTGCTGTACTGACTCAAACTGCACTGTACTATACTGTACTGTACCGCACTGTGCTGTACTGACTCAAACTGCACTGTATTATACTGTACATTTCTATACTGATTCATACCGCACTGTACTATACAGTACTGCACTGTCCTGGACTATATTACTGTAACACTGAGGCAGTGCGGTGATTTCTAGTGTGATACTGTGCACTACACTGTACTGTAACAATACTGGACTGCAGTACTGTAACACTGAGGCAGTGCGGTGATTTCTAGTGTGATACTGTGCACTACACTGTACTGTAACAATACTGGACTGCAGTACTGTAACACTGAGGCAGTGTGGTGATTTCTAGTGTGCTACTGTGCACTGCACTGTACTGTAACAATACTGGACTGCAGTACTGTAACACTGAGGCAGTGTGGTGATTTCTAGTGTGATACTGTGCACTACACTGTACTGTAACAATACTGGACTGCAGTACTGTAACACTGAGGCAGTGCGGTGATTTCTAGTGTGATACTGTGCACTACACTGTACTGTAACAATACTGGACTGCAGTACTGTAACACTAAGGCAGTGCGGTGATTTCTAGTGTACTACTGTGCACTACACTGTACTGTAACAATACTGTACTACAGTACTGTAACACTGAGGCAGTGCGGTGATTTCTAGTGTGATACTGTGCACTACACTGTACTGTAACAATACTGGACTGCAGTACTGTAACACTGAGGCAGTGCGGTGATTTATAGTGTGCTACTGTGCACTACACTGTACTGTAACAATACTGGACTGCAGTACTGTAACACTGAGGCAGTGCGGTGATTTCTAGTGTGATACTGTTCACTACACTGTACTGTAACAATACTGTACTACAGTACTGTAACACTGAGGCAGTGCGGTGATTTCTAGTGTGATACTGTGCACTACACTGTACTGTAACAATACTGGACTGCAGTACTGTAACACTGAGGCAGTGTGGTGAATTCTAATGTGTGTTGAGGCTTAACTGTCTGTTCCTATTGTGCTGCCCATGCATTGTGCACTATGCTGACAGCAGATTTTCCATTCAGTGAATTCTCAACAGAAGTAGTGAATGACGGAAAGAATAAATAAAGGGGTGAGAGAGTGTCCACACTGCTGTGGTGTGTACAGCTCAAACAGCAGCCAGTGTTTTAGACAGGAGGGGCAGGGCTAGATCTGAGATAATAATACAATGATGATGGAGTGTTAATGTGAAGATACAGAGGAGCTGGACTGAGTGTCTGTACGGTTACTCTACAGCTCTGATGATGATGAAGGAGTGTTCATGTGAAGATACAGAGGAGCTGGACTGAGTGTCTGTACAGTGACTCTACAGCTCTGATGATGATGAAGGAGTGTTCATGTGAAGATACAGAGGAGCTGGACTGAGTGTCTGTACAGTTACTCTACAGCTCTGATGATGATGAAGGAGTGTTCATGTGAAGATACAGAGGAGCTGGACTGAGTGTCTGTACAGTGACTCTACAGCTCTGATGATGATGAAGGAGTGTTCATGTGAAGATACAGAGGAGCTGGACTGAGTGTCTGTACAATGACTCTACAGCTCTGATGATGATGAAGGAGTGTTCATGTGAAGATACAGAGGAGCTGGACTGAGTGTCTGTACAGTGACTCTACAGCTCTGATGATGATGAAGGAGTGTTCGTGTGAAGATACAGAGGAGCTGGACTGAGTGTCTGTACAGTGACTCTACAGCTCTGATGATGATGAAGGAGTGTTCATGTGAAGATACAGAGGAGCTGGACTGAGTGTCTGTACAGTGACTCTACAGCTCTGATGATGATGAAGGAGTGTTCATGTGAAGATACAGAGGAGCTGGACTGAGTGTCTGTACAGTGACTCTACAGCTCTGATGATGATGAAGGAGTGTTCGTGTGAAGATACAGAGGAGCTGGACTGAGTGTCTGTACAGTGACTCTACAGCTCTGATGATGATGAAGGAGTGTTAGTGTGAAGATACAGAGGAGCTGGACTGAGTGTCTGTACAGTGACTCTACAGCTCTGATGATGATGAAGGAGTGTTAGTGTGAAGATACAGAGGAGCTGGACTGAGTGTCTGTACAGTGACTCTACAGCTCTGATGATGATGAAGGAGTGTTAGTGTGAAGATACAGAGGAGCTGGACTGAGTGTCTGTACAGTTACTCTACAGCTCTGATGATGATGAAGGAGTGTTCATGTGAAGATACAGAGGAGCTGGACTGAGTGTCTGTACAGTGACTCCAGCTCTGATGATGATGAAGGAGTGTTAATGTGTGTCCTCCATTGTGTGTGTGTGTGAGAGAGTGAGAGTGTTCAGGTCCTCCTGTGTCAGCGTGTGTTTGTCAGTGAGGGTCTGATTCAGACAGTGTTGCCCCAGGGCTCTGTGATGTAGCCGAGTTTAATAATCTATCAATTATTCATCAGCTGTCTCTCTCTTAAGAGCGCGGAGGGGGAGAGGTGGGAGAGCAAGCGAGGAGGAGGACAGAGGGAGAAAGAGGCAGGAGGGGAGGAAGAGTGCGAGAGATGGGAAATCCACGTCAAGGAGCAATGCAGATCCTCCTCCTTTCCTTCCTGCTTCAGGGAACCCCAATTTCACGGGGTCCCTGGGCGTGGAAGGATCGGACACTCGCACCACCTGCTCGCATGCTCAGGGGCTTTTCCCAGCAAAACGCCAAGCACAAAGCGGATGAGGCCAAAGCACACTGGTGCAGCGCCACGTCCCAGAAGAGAGGGGTCTTTTCCTCGGTGTGCAGGGCCTGATGCAGACGCTCGCTGTGTGCAGCTGTGGACGGGTGTCGGAGATGCGGGGGAGGTGGGACTGTCTCTCTCTTGGGTGCTGCAGAGACATGTGCGCCACTAAAGTCCTTTCCCGGTGCAACACTTGCAGGTCCAGCTCCTGGTTGCTCTGTTACTGTAATACCGCTGAGAGCAGTTCCGCGGAAATGACAAAATACTTCTGGACCAGTGCTGGCCGTCGGCACACAGAGCACTGGAGCCACTCCAGCACGACAGTATTTAATTCCACCCGGAGAAGCTGCTCAGTGGGGTAGAATTTAGCAGTCGCTTTCCAAGGAGAACGTTGCGATTTCCAAGAAGAGCGTGTTAAACTGTGCTGCTCCACATGGGAACGAGGTGTTCTGCAAGAGCTCGCTGCAGGAATCCGGTCTGTGAAGCTCGCTGCGGTGTGTGTGTGGGGCGCCGCCTGGTGGCCATTGTTGGTACTGCGCCCGCCTCGCACATTCACACTCACCCCCCCCCAGTGCCTGCTGGCCTCACTAACTAGCTCAGCTCCATCACTTAAAGGGAACTGGTGATGAGACAAAAAGGAAGAGAGAGAGGGAGGGAGGGAGAGAGCAGCCCATCTCTTCATTTGTTTTCTACTTCTGTTCATCCCTGGAGACACACGGCAAACGCGATCTCTCTCTCTCTCTCTCTCTCTCCTTTCCTCTTTCTGTGCTCCCCTCTCTCTCTCTCTCTTTCTCTCTCTCTCTCACTCCCTTGACTGGGTTTAAAAATAGAGCCGCTCTCTCTCTCTCCTCCTCTCTTTCGCTCCCTATACATTAACCACTCCGTCTCTTCTCCTTCCTCCCTCCTCATCCCTCTCTCTGCTTTAAAACCTATCTCGGCCCGTCCCCCCCTCTCTCCCGGCTTCTCCCTTTGACTTCCTGTCTCCCGCTCCCCCTTCCTGCTCTCCTCCGGTTCTCTCCCCCTCTTCCCCCTCTCCATTTAAAAATAGGCCTGCCCCGCTGGCTGCCGCGCGCGCGCGCTCCCACGTCGCTCCGGGATCCTTTCATCTGCGCTCCGAGCAGGAGAAGAGAGGGATTGCGGAGGGGAGAGAGGGAGAGAGGACTGGGGAGGAATCCAGCAGTCGAGATGACAAGCTTGTTATTCGACTCGGCGCTTGTTAACACATCGATTCTGCATCTACTCCTCTCCCAGCTCTGAATTCACACACTGACACCCCCCTGACTGGACTGGAGACACTGCTGTCCCTCTCCTCTCACACTCCCCCTGAATTCACACACTGACACCCTCCTGACTGGACTGGAGACACTGCTGTCCCTCTCCTCTCACACTGCCCCTGAATTCACACATTGACACACCCCTGACTGGACTGGAGACACTGCTGTCCCTCTCCTCTCACACTGCCCCTGAATTCACACACTGACACCCCCCTGACTGGACTGGAGACACTGCTGTCCCTCTCCTCTCACACTCGCCCTGATTTCACACACTGACACCCTCCTGACTGGACTGGAGACACTGCTGTCCCTCTCCTCTCACACTGCCCCTGAATTCACACATTGACACACCCCTGACTGGACTGGAGACACTGCTGTCCCTCTCCTCACACTGACACACCCCTGACTGGACTGGAGACACTGCTGTCCCTCTCCTCTCACACTGCCCCTGAATTCACACACTGACACCCCCCTGACTGGACTGGAGACACTGCTGTCCCTCTCCTCTCACACTGCCCCTGAATTCTCACACTGACACACCCCTGACTGGACTGGAGACACTGCTGTCCCTCTCCTCTCACACTGCCCCTGAATTCACACACTGACACCCCCCTGACTGGACTGGAGACACTGCTGTCCCTCTCCTCTCACACTGCCCCTGAATTCACACACTGACACCCCCCTGACTGGACTGGAGACACTGCTGTCCCTCTCCTCTCACACTGCCCCTGAATTCACACACTGACACACCCCTGACTGGACTGGAGACACTGCTGTCCCTCTCCTCTCACACTGCCCCTGAATTCACACACTGACACCCCCCTGACTGGACTGGAGACACTGCTGTCCCTCTCCTCTCACACTGCCCCTGAATTCACACACTGACACACCCCTGACTGGACTGGAGACACTGCTGTCCCTCTCCTCTCACACTGCCCCTGAATTCACACACTGACACCCCCCTGACTGGACTGGAGACACTGCTGTCCCTCTCCTCTCACACTGCCCCTGAATTCACACACTGACACACCCCTGACTGGACTGGAGACACTGCTGTCCCTCTCCTCTCACACTCCCCCTGAATTCACACACTGACACACCCCTGACTGGACTGGAGACACTGCTGTCCCTCTCCTCTCACACTGCCCCTGAATTCACACACTGACACCCCCCTGACTGGACTGGAGACACTGCTGTCCCTCTCCTCTCACACTGCCCCTGAATTCACACACTGACACCCCCCTGACTGGACTGGAGACACTGCTGTCCCTCTCCTCTCACACTGCCCCTGAATTCACACACTGACACACCCCTGACTGGACTGGAGACACTGCCGTCCCTCTCCTCTCACACTCCCCCTGAATTCACACACTGACACACCCCTGACTGGACTGGAGACACTGCCGTCCCTCTCCTCTCACACTGCTCCTGAATTCACACACTGACACACCCCTGACTGGACTGGAGACACTGCTGTCCCTCTCTTCTCACACTCCCCCTGAATTCACACACTGACACACCCCTGACTGGACTGGAGACACTGCTGTCCCTCTCCTCTCACACTGCCCCTGAATTCACACACTGACATACCCCTGACTGGACTGGAGACACTGCTGTCCCTCTCCTCTCACACTGCCCCTGAATTCACACACTGACACACCCCTGACTGGACTGGAGACACTGCTGTCCCTCTCCTCTCACACTGCCCCTGAATTCACACACTGACACACCCCTGACTGGACTGGAGACACTGCCGTCCCTCTCCTCTCACACTGCCCCTGAAGTCACACACTGACACCCCCCTGACTGGACTGGAGACACTGCCGTCCCTCTCCTCTCACACTCCCCCTGAATTCACACACTGACACACCCCTGACTGGACTGGAGACACTGCCGTCCCTCTCCTCTCACACTGCTCCTGAATTCACACACTGACACACCCCTGACTGGACTGGAGACACTGCCGTCCCTCTCCTCTCACACTGCCCCTGAATTCACACACTGACACACCCCTGACTGGACTGGAGACACTGCCGTCCCTCTCCTCTCACACTGCCCCTGAATTCACACACTGACACACCCCTGACTGGACTGGAGACACTGCCGTCCCTCTCCTCTCACACTGCCCCTGAATTCACACACTGACACACCCCTGACTGGACTGGAGACACTGCTGTCCCTCTCCTCTCACACTCCCCCTGAATTCACACACTGACACCCCCCTGACTGGACTGGAGACACTTCTGTCCCTCTCCTCTCACACTGCCCCCGAATTCACACACTGACACACCCCTGACTGGACTGGAGACACTGCTGTCCCTCTCTTCTCACACTCCCCCTGAATTCACACACTGACACACCCCTGACTGGACTGGAGACACTGCTGTCCCTCTCCTCTCACACTGCCCCTGAATTCACACACTGACACACCCCTGACTGGACTGGAGACACTGCCGTCCCTCTCCTCTCACACTGCTCCTGAATTCACACACTGACACACCCCTGACTGGACTGGAGACACTGCCGTCCCTCTCCTCTCACACTGCCCCTGAATTCACACACTGACACACCCCTGACTGGACTGGAGACACTGCCGTCCCTCTCCTCTCACACTGCCCCTGAATTCACACACTGACACACCCCTGACTGGACTGGAGACACTGCCGTCCCTCTCCTCTCACACTGCCCCTGAATTCACACACTGACACACCCCTGACTGGACTGGAGACACTGCTGTCCCTCTCCTCTCACACTCCCCCTGAATTCACACACTGACACCCCCCTGACTGGACTGGAGACACTTCTGTCCCTCTCCTCTCACACTGCCCCCGAATTCACACACTGACACACCCCTGACTGGACTGGAGACACTGCTGTCCCTCTCTTCTCACACTCCCCCTGAATTCACACACTGACACACCCCTGACTGGACTGGAGACACTGCTGTCCCTCTCCTCTCACACTGCCCCTGAATTCACACACTGACATACCCCTGACTGGACTGGAGACACTGCTGTCCCTCTCCTCTCACACTGCCCCTGAATTCACACACTGACACACCCCTGACTGGACTGGAGACACTGCTGTCCCTCTCCTCTCACACTGCCCCTGAATTCTCACACTGACACACCCCTGACTGGACTGGAGACACTGCTGTCCCTCTCCTCTCACACTGCCCCTGAATTCACACACTGACACACCCCTGACTGGACTGGAGACACTGCTGTCCCTCTCCTCTCACACTCCCCCTGAATTCACACACTGACACACCCCTGACTGGACTGGAGACACTGCTGTCCCTCTCCTCTCACACTCCCCTGAATTCACACACTGACACACCCCTGACTGGACTGGAGACACTGCTGTCCCTCTCCTCTCACACTGCCCCTGAATTCACACACTGACACACCCCTGACTGGACTGGAGACACTGCTGTCCCTCTCCTCTCACACTGCCCCTGAATTCACACACTGACACACCCCTGACTGGACTGGAGACACTGCTGTCCCTCTCCTCTCACACTGCCCCTGAATTCACACACTGACACACCCCTGACTGGACTGGAGACACTGCTGTCCCTCTCCTCTCACACTCCCCCTGAATTCACACACTGACACACCCCTGACTGGACTGGAGACACTGCCGTCCCTCTCCTCTCACACTGCCCCTGAATTCACACACTGACACACCCCTGACTGGACTGGAGACACTGCCGTCCCTCTCCTCTCACACTGCCCCTGAATTCACACACTGACACACCCCTGACTGGACTGGAGACACTGCTGTCCCTCTCCTCTCACACTCCCCCTGAATTCACACACTGACACACCCCTGACTGGACTGGAGACACTGCTGTCCCTCTCCTCTCACACTGCCCCTGAATTCACACACTGACATACCCCTGACTGGACTGGAGACACTGCTGTCCCCCTCCTCTCACACTGCCCCTGAATTCACACACTGACACCCCCCTGACTGGACTGGAGACACTGCTGTCCCTCTCCTCTCACACTCCCCCTGAATTCACACACTGACACACCCCTGACTGGACTGGAGACACTGCTGTCCCTCTCCTCTCACACTGCCCCTGAATTCACACACTGACACCCCCCTGACTGGACTGGAGACACTGCCGTCCCTCTCCTCTCACACTGCCCCTGAATTCACACACTGACACACCCCTGACTGGACTGGAGACACTGCCGTCCCTCTCCTCTCACACTGCCCCTGAATTCACACACTGACACACCCCTGACTGGACTGGAGACACTGCTGTCCCTCTCCTCTCACACTCCCCCTGAATTCACACACTGACACCCCCCTGACTGGACTGGAGACACTGCTGTCCCTCTCCTCTCACACTCCCCCTGAATTCACACACTGACACACCCCTGACTGGACTGGAGACACTGCCGTCCCTCTCCTCTCACACTGCCCCTGAATTCTCACACTGACACACCCCTGACTGGACTGGAGACACTGCTGTCCCTCTCCTCTCACACTGCCCCTGAATTCACACACTGACACCCCCCTGACTGGACTGGAGACACTGCTGTCCCTCTCCTCTCACACTGCCCCTGAATTCACACACTGACACACCCCTGACTGGACTGGAGACACTGCTGTCCCTCTCCTCTCACACTGCCCCTGAATTCACACACTGACACACCCCTGACTGGACTGGAGACACTGCTGTCCCTCTCCTCTCACAAGTAGAGCTATTTTGATCTGCTCAGTCAGAAAGTATATGCTAATACCAGTTTAAACACAGCTCGAACATCAGTCAGTCCCACAGATGTGACTTTTAAAATAAGTGAGTTTTAAATGAACAGAACTCATCTTCGCAGGGAAGTGGCTGTGTAATTTCGTGGTATGAAAGCTCTTGTCAGCACCTCTGATGTTTGTGAATTACTCTTGCTAGCTCTTGTGTAACACGGATCTTCTCTGGTTTTAAATGGCGCTGTGTGGCACTCGAGTTTCTGTGCTTATTTGAATACGCCTGCAAATGCACGGAGATGAGTCCTGGGAATCGTGCTAATCCGATTCCGTCTGACCTTGATCCCTGATTACAAGCGAGTGCCGTGTAAAATCCGATTCCTTCCCGCCTGGATGAATAAGAGGCAGCAGCTGCACTGGCCCGAATACCTGCCTGGAATGTGCTCCCTACTGGAAGAGTCCCGAACCCCAGTATCCGAGCCTGAACCCAAGTATCCGAGCCTCCTGCTGGAAGAGCCCCGAACCCCAGTATCTGAGCATCCCGTTGGGAGAGCCCCAAACCCCAATAACTGAGCCTCCTGCTGGTAGAGACCTGAATCCCAGTATCTGAGCCTGAACCCCAGTATCTGAGCCTCCTGCAGGGAGTCTGCGCCGGGTCACACTGTTACCCTACAGCCCAGAGATCACTGGTCCAGTCTGGGTCACACTGTAACCCTACAGTCCAGAGATCGCTGGTCCAGTCTGGGTCACACTGTAACCCTACAGTCCAGAGATCACTGGTCCAGTCTGGGTCACACTGTAACCCTACAGTCCAGAGGCCACTGGTCCAGTCTGGGTCACACTGTAACCCTACAGCCCAGAGATCACCGGTCCAGTCTGGGTCACACTGTAACCCTACAGTCCAGAGATCACCGGTCCAGTCTGGGTCACACTGTAACCCTACAGTCCAGAGATCGCCGGTCCAGTCTGGGTCACACTGTAACCCTACAGTCCAGAGATCGCCGGTCCAGTCTGGGTCACACTGTAACCCTACAGTCCAGAGATCGCCGGTCCAGTCTGGGTCACACTGTAACCCTACAGCCCAGAGATCGCCGGTCCAGTCTGGGTCACACTGTTACCCTACAGCCCAGAGATCGCCGGTCCAGTCTGGGTCACACTGTAACCCTACAGCCCAGAGATCGCCGGTCCAGTCTGGGTCACACTGTAACCCTACAGCCCAGAGATCGCCGGTCCAGTCTGGGTCACACTGTTACCCTACAGTCCAGAGATCGCCGGTCCAGTCTGGGTCACACTGTAACCCTACAGCCCAGAGATCGCCGGTCCAGTCTGGGTCACACTGTAACCCTACAGCCCAGAGATCGCCGGTCCAGTCTGGGTCACACTGTAACCCTACAGTCCAGAGATCACCGGTCCAGTCTGGGTCACACTGTTACCCTACAGCCCAGAGATCACCGGTCCAGTCTGGGTCACACTGTAACCCTACAGTCCAGAGATCACTGGTCCAGTCTGGGTCACACTGTAACCCTACAGCCCAGAGATCACTGGTCCAGTCTGGGTCACACTGTTACCCTACAGTCCAGAGATCACTGGTCCAGTCTGGGTCACACTGTAACCCTACAGTCCAG
This sequence comes from Atractosteus spatula, assembly GCF_055471065.1. Classification (NCBI taxonomy): domain Eukaryota; kingdom Metazoa; phylum Chordata; class Actinopteri; order Semionotiformes; family Lepisosteidae; genus Atractosteus; species Atractosteus spatula. The sequence continues at coordinate 5,526,009 of NC_142730.1, read as the reverse complement.
AGATCACTGGTCCAGTCTGGGTCACACTGTAACCCTACAGCCCAGAGATCACTGGTCCAGTCTGGGTCACACTGTAACCCTACAGTCCAGAGATCACTGGTCCAGTCTGGGTCACACTGTAACCCTACAGCCCAGAGATCACTGGTCCAGTCTGGGTCACACTGTTACCCTACAGTCCAGAGATCACTGGTCCAGTCTGGGTCACACTGTAACCCTACAGTCCAGAGATCACTGGTCCAGTCTGGGTCACACTGTAACCCTACAGCCCAGAGATCACTGGTCCAGTCTGGGTCACACTGTTACCCTACAGCCCAGAGATCGTTGGTGCAGTCTGGTTCACACTGTAACCCTACAGTCCAGAGATCGTTGGTGCAGTCTGGTTCACACTGTAACCCTACAGTCCAGAGATTGCTGGTCCAGTCTGGGTCACACTGTAACCCTACAGTCCAGAGATTGCTGGTCCAGTCTGGGTCACACTGTAACCCTACAGTCCAGAGATCACTGGTCCAGTCTGGGTCACACTGTAACCCTACAGTCCAAGGATCACTGGTCCAGTCTGGGCTGGGTCACACTGTAACCCTACAGCCCAGAGATCACTGGTCCAGTCTGGGTCACACTGTAACCCTACAATCCAGAGATCACTGGTCCAGTCTGGGCCGGGTCACAGAGGAAGAGGAGCTGTTATCCTGACAGTGTGGGTGTCAGAGGAGGAGAACAGCGCCCCCTGTGTCTGTCCAGGGCTCCTGCAGTGTGTGTGTGCAGTCAGTGAGAGCTGCACCAGTCCTCCCTTTGGTGCTTAATCTCTGAAGTGGATCAGACTGCTGTGCACTGGGGTCTGACTGACAGCACTGTAAGACCTGGAGTGGATCAGACTGCTGTGCACTGGGAGTCTGACTGACAGCACTGTAAGACCTGGAGTGGATCAGACTGCTGTGCACTGGGAGTATGACTGACAGCACTGTAAGACCTGGAGTGGATCAGACTGCTGTGCACTGGGGTCTGACTGACAGCACTGTCACACCTGGGGCGGATCAGAGGGCTGAGCCTGTTTCCTGGTTGGAGGTGTACATTTTAACAAAAGGGATTCTCAGCAGGAAGAAGAGTGAGGGAGTTAACGAGAGAGAGAGCAGTGCTGTAGCTGCAGCCTCTGTGTTCATTTAATAATTGAATAAATACAGTCTCCAGAGACATGGCCTAGAATTGAGAGACTGCCAGAGAGAGAGAGAGATGAAGTGAGAGAGGAGGGAGAGAAGTGAAGAGCGCGTCAGAGAAAGAAAGAGCAGTAGAGAGGGGGGGAGGAATAAAGAACGAGGGGGGGGTCGGGGAAATGAGACGGAGAGGGGGATGGGGAGAGACGGGGAATGAAGGAGAGAAGGACAAGGAGAGAGGATGAAAAGACTGTAGCTGTGCAGAGGCAGAGCGAGGCGAGAGGCAGGAGAGAAGCGATGGGATATGAATAATACAGGAGACGGTGTTGAGCTAAAGAGATGCCAGACACCCATTAGAGATCATTGTACTACACAGACATCACTGAGCTGAACATCTGCTCACACACCTGACTGTGCTGGAGACACTGCTGCCCCTCTCCTCTCACACTCCCCTGAATTCACACACTGACACACCCCTGACTGGACTGGAGACACTGCTGTCCCTCTCTTCACACACTGACACACCCCTGACTGGACTGGAGACACTGCTGTCCCTCTCCTCTCACACTGCCCCTGAATTCACACACTGACACACCCCTGACTGGACTGGAGACACTGCTGTCCCTCTCCTCTCACACTGCCCCTGAATTCACACATTGACACACCCCTGACTGGACTGGAGACACTGCTGTCCCTCTCCTCTCACACTGCCCCTGAATTCACACACTGACACCCCCCTGACTGGACTGGAGACACTGCTGTCCCTCTCCTCTCACACTGCCCCTGAATTCACACACTGACACACCCCTGACTGGACTGGAGACACTGCTGTCCCTCTCCTCTCACACTGCCCCTGAATTCACACACTGACACACCCCTGACTGGACTGGAGACACTGCTGTCCTCTCCTCTCACACTGCCCCTGAGTTCACACACTGACACCCCCCTGAATGGACTGGAGACACTGCTGTCCCTCTCCTCTCACACTGCCCCTGAATTCACACACTGACACACCCCTGACTGGACTGGAGACACTGCTGTCCCTCTCCTCTCACACTGCCCCTGAATTCACACACTGACACACCCCTGACTGGACTGGAGACACTGCTGTCCCTCTCCTCTCACACTGCCCCTGAATTCACACACTGACACACCCCTGACTGGACTGGAGACACTGCTGTCCCTCTCCTCTCACACTGCCCCTGAATTCACACACTGACACACCCCTGACTGGACTGGAGACACTGCTGTCCCTCTCCTCTCACACTGCCCCTGAATTCACACACTGACACACCCCTGACTGGACTGGAGACACTGCTGTCCCTCTCCTCTCACACTGCCCCTGAATTCACACACTGACACACCCCTGACTGGACTGGAGACACTGCTGTCCCTCTCCTCTCACACTGCCCCTGAATTCACACACTGACACACCCCTGACTGGACTGGAGACACTGCTGTCCCTCTCCTCTCACACTGCCCCTGAATTCACACACTGACACACCCCTGACTGGACTGGAGACACTGCTGTCCCTCTCCTCTCACACTGCCCCTGAATTCACACACTGACACACCCCTGACTGGACTGGAGACACTGCTAGAGACACTGCTGTCCCTCTCCTCTCACTCTGCTGTAAACAGACTAATAGAGATCTAGTAAAAGTAAGTGGGACATTTCCCCTCTCACTAAAGCAGATTGCTTTGACAGCACTGCCACCTGCTGGCCATTGTGGGACACTGCGGTTGCCCTGCTGCTGCGCGGCGTGGAGCTCTTCCGCAGCAGGACTAACCGGCACCCCCCCGTCTCTCCCCAGCCTGCGGCGGGAGGGCTACACCGTGCAGGTGAACGTGAACGACTACCTGGACATCTACTGCCCGCACTATAACGGCTCGTCCCCGGAGCGGCACGCCGAGCAGTACGTGCTGTACATGGTGAGCCGGGAGGGCTACCGCACCTGCGACCCTGCGCTGGGCTTCAAGCGCTGGGAGTGCAACCGGCCCCACGCGCCCCACGCGCCCATCAAGTTCTCCGAGAAGTTCCAGCGCTACAGCGCCTTCTCGCTGGGGTACGAGTTCCACGTGGGACACGAGTACTACTACATCTGTGAGTATAGCACTGCTGCACCCCTTTTCCTGTGGGTATAACACACTGCTTCACCCCTACACCTGCGAGTATAACGCACTGATATACTCCTACACCTGTGAGTATAACGCACTGATATACTCCTACACCTGTGAGTATAACACACCGCTACACTCCTACACCTGTGAGTATAACACACTGATATACTCCTACACCTGTGAGTATAACACACCGCTACACTCCTACACCTGTGAGTATAACACACTGATATACTCCTACACCTGTGAGTATAACACACTGCTACACTCCTACACCTGTGAGTATAACACACTGATATACTCCTACACCTGTGAGTATAACACACTGATATACTCCTACACCTGTGAGTATAACACGCTGATATACTCCTACACCTGTGAGTATAACACACCGCTACACTCCTACACCTGTGAGTATAACACGCTGATATACTCCTACACCTGTGAGTATAACACACCGCTACACTCCTACACCTGTGAGTATAACACACTGATATACTCCTACACCTGTGAGTATAACACACCGCTACACTCCTACACCTGTGAGTATAACACGCTGATATACTCCTACACCTGTGAGTATAACACACTGATATACTCCTACACCTGTGAGTATAACACGCTGATATACTCCTACACCTGTGAGTATAACACACCGCTACACTCCTACACCTGTGAGTATAACACACTGATATACTCCTACACCTGTGAGTATAACACACCGCTACACTCCTACACCTGTGAGTGTAACACACTGATATACTCCTACACCTGTGAGTATAACACACCGCTACACTCCTACACTTGTGAGTGTAACACACTGATATACTCCTACACCTGTGAGTATAACACACCGCTACACTCCTACACCTGTGAGTATAACACACTGATACACTCCTACACCTGTGAGTATAACACACCGCTACACTCCTACACTTGTGAGTGTAACACACTGATATACTCCTACACCTGTGAGTATAACACACCGCTACACTCCTACACCTGTGAGTATAACACACTGATACACTCCTACACCTGTAAGTATAACACACTGCTACACTCCTACACCTGTGAGTATAACACACCGCTACACTCCTACACCTGTGAGTATAACACACTGATATACTCCTACACTTGTGAGTATAACACACTGATATACTCCTACACCTGTGAGTATATCACACTGCTACACTCCTACACCTGTGAGTATAACACACTGATATACTCCTACACCTCACCTGCAATTACTCCCCTGAACCCTTAATCAGTTCACCTGAACACTCTCACTGAACACGCTGGAGGTGCCTTAAACCCCAGGTCTCCCACCTTCTGAAAAGGAGAATCGCCTGTATCAGTGCCTGTGAAGCAGCTCGTTAGGTTAATTAAGGGCTCAATTAAGGGAGGAGCTGGGAAGAGAAGCAGCAGGTGTGGGGTTCCCTGGCACCAGCTATTTCTGCAGCACGTGTGTGCGTGTGATGTCAGCAGCACATCTGGCAGTGGAGTTGTCTGGGTGTGGACATGCAGTTGGCGTGTAATTGGCGTGAGCAGTGATGTGTTGTGTGTCGTTCTAGCGACGCCCACGCACCACCATGGCCGCACCTGCCTGAGGATGAAGGTGTACGTCTGCTGCTCCACCAGTGAGTCTGTCTCTGGCCCCTCCTGGCCTCTCCCTCTGTCCCTCTCTCACTCTCCCCTCCTCTCTCTCTCTGTCCCTCTCTCACTCTCCCCTCCTCTCTCACTCTGTCCCTCTCTCTGTCCCTCTCTCACTCTCCCCTCCTCTCTCACTCTGTCCCTCTCTCACTCTCCCCTCTGTCCCTCTCTCACTCTCCCCTTCTGGCCTCTCCCTCTGTCCCTCTCTCACTCCCCTCTGTCCCTCTCTCACTCTCCCCTCCTCTCTCCCTCTGTCCCTCTCTCACTCTCTCCCCTCCTCTCTCACTCTCTCCCTCTGTCACTTGAACACCCTCACCCTCTTGCTCACTCTGTGCACTGTCCCTCTGTCACTGTCCCCTCCTCTCTCACTCTGTGCACTGTCCCTCTGCAGCCTCTCAGCTGGATGAGAAGCCTCCCCCAACGCAGCTGGACTTCACCTTGAGACCCGACCTGGAGATCGAGGACCTCGGTGAGACTGCGCTGGCACTCTCAGCCCCTCTTCCTCTGTGTGCGCTGTCTGTTCTCCGAGAGTGAGAGAGAAGGGTGTTCAGGGGGCAGTGGAGTGTAGGAGAGTGAACAGAGCTGTCTGTGCTCTGAGAGTGAGAGGGAAGGGTGTTCAGGGGGCAGTGGAGTGTAGGAGAGTGAACAGAGCTGTCTGTGCTCTGAGAGTGAGAGGGAAGGGTGTTCAGGGGGCAGTGGAGTGTAGGAGAGTGAACAGAGCTGTCTGTGCTCTGAGAGTGAGAGAGAAGGGTGTTCAGGGGGCAGTGGAGTGTAGGAGAGTGAACAGAGCTGTCTGTGCTCTGAGAGTGAGAGGGAAGGGTGTTCAGGGGGCAGTGGAGTGTAGGAGAGTGAACAGAGCTGTCTGTGCTCTGAGAGTGAGAGAGAAGGGTGTTCAGGGGGCAGTGGAGTGTAGGAGAGTGAACAGAGCTGTCTGTGCTCTGAGAGTGAGAGGGAAGGGTGTTCAGGGGGCAGTGGAGTGTAGGAGAGTGAACAGAGCTGTCTGTGCTCTGAGAGTGAGAGAGAAGGGTGTTCAGGGGGCAGTGGAGTGTAGGAGAGTGAACAGAGCTGTCTGTGCTCTGAGAGTGAGAGGGAAGGGTGTTCAGGGGGCAGTGGAGTGTAGGAGAGTGAACAGAGCTGTCTGTGCTCTGAGAGTGAGAGAGAAGGGTGTTCAGGGGGCAGTGGAGTGTAGGAGAGTGAACAGAGCTGTCTGTGCTCTGAGAGTGAGAGGGAAGGGTGTTCAGGGGGCAGTGGAGTGTAGGAGAGTGAACAGAGCTGTCTGTGCTCTGAGAGTGAGAGAGAAGGGTGTTCAGGGGGCAGTGGAGTGTAGGAGAGTGAACAGAGCTGTCTGTGCTCTGAGAGTGGGTGGGAAGGGTGTTCAGGGGGCAGTGGAGTGTAGGCGAGTGAACAGAGCTGTCTGTGCTCTGAGAGTGAGAGAGAAGGGTGTTCAGGGGGCAGTGGAGTGTAGGAGAGTGAACAGAGCTGTCTGTGCTCTGAGAGTGAGAGGGAAGGGTGTTCAGGGGGCAGTGGAGTGTAGGACAGTGCTCAGGTGCCCGTACAGGAAGTCAGCAGCACTATGTGAAGAATGTTTTCCTGTGAGTCCGGAGGAACTGCTCTGCTGATAAGACAGCAGCATTCCTTCTCCCTGAGGTGTTCCTGTAACATCAGTCACTTCTGGTATTTACCTCCCTGTGCATTCCTGTCATTCTGTGCTCCCATGAGATTGTACTCATGCCACTGGGAGAGAGTGCTGCCTCCCCCTGCAGTTTTCACTGCCTGAGCTACTCCAGTCTGGGCCGGGTCACACTGTAGCCCTACAGTCCAGAGATCACTGGTCCAGTCTGGGTCACACTGTAACCCTACAGTCCAGAGATCACTGGTCCAGTCTGGGTCACACTGTAACCCTACAGTCCAGAGATCGCTGGTCCAGTCTGGGTCACACTGTAACCCTACAGTCCAGAGATCACTGGTTCAGTCTGGGCCGGGTCACACTGTAGCCCTACAGTCCAGAGATCACTGGTCCAGTCTGGGCCGGGTCACACTGTAGCCCTACAGTCCAGAGATCACTGGTCCAGTCTGGGTCACACTGTAACCCTACAGTCCAGAGATCGCTGGTCCAGTCTGGGTCACACTGTAACCCTACAGTCCAGAGATCACTGGTCCAGTCTGGGTCACACTGTAACCCTACAGTCCAGAGATCGCTGGTCCAGTCTGGGTCACACTGTAACCCTACAGTCCAGAGATCACTGGTCCAGTCTGGGTCACACTGTAACCCTACAGTACAGAGATCACTGGTTCAGTCTGGGCCGGGTCACACTGTAGCCCTACAGTCCAGAGATCACTGGTCCAGTCTGGGCCGGGTCACACTGTAGCCCTACAGTCCAGAGATCACTGGTCCAGTCTGGGCCGGGTCACACTGTAGCCCTACAGTCCAGAGATCACTGGTCCAGTCTGGGTCACACTGTAACCCTACAGTCCAGAGATCGCTGGTCCAGTCTGGGTCACACTGTAACCCTACAGTCCAGAGATCCCTGGTCCGGTCTGGACCGGGTCACACTGTAACCCTGAGCCAGGGAACGAGACTTATGTCCATAGGCGATTGGAACCTTCCTAAACTCATAAACTGTACTGCATGGAAATTCCCAGTTATAAATAGGAAACAAAATTAAAATTCCAAGCTCTGCCGATGCATTATACACTGAATTCGCCTTTCCCTCTCTCCCAGACCAGTTTCATCCCGAGATTCCCAAACTGGAGAAGAGCGTCTCTGGGAACAGCCCTACACGGGAGTACCTCTGCATCACCGTGGCAACACTCTTCCTCTTCTCCCTTTCTGTCTCCTAGCAACACAGGGCGAAGGCACGCCCCCCCTCCCATTGCCCCGCCTCCCCCTCTGGCTGTCATGAGCTCGAACCTGCGCTCGCCACGCCCAGGGCAGCCACACAGCGCGGACGTGCAGAGCTGAGCATGGACAGTGGACACACTCGCTTGCACTGATGCACTAACACTTGGACACACTCCAGCACTGACACACGCACACGCGCTTGCACTGATGCACTAACACTCGCACTTACACTCACACACACTCTAGCTCTGACACACGCACACATGCACTGATGCACTAACACTTGCACACACTCTAGCTCTGACGTGCACACACACTCGCTTGCACTGATGCACTAACACTCTCACACACTCTAGCACTGACACGCACACACACGCTCTGATGCACTAATACTCTCACACACTCGAGCACTGACGCACACACATGCTCTGATGCACTAATACTCTCGCACACTCTAGCTCTGACACGCGCGCGCGCACGCACACACTCTGATGCACTAATACTCTCACACTCTAGCACTGACGCGCACACACACGCTCTGATGTGCTAATACTCTCGCACACTCTAGCTCTGACACGTGCGCGCGCACACACACTCTGATGCTCTAATACTCTCACACACTCTGGCACTGACGCACACACACACACGCTCTGATGTGCTAATACTCTCACACACTCTGGCACTGACACACATGCACACGCTCTGGTGCACTGACACTTTCACACACTAGCTCTGACACACTCTCACACACTCACTTGCTCTGCTCTCACGAACAACTAACCAGAAACGAGACTTGTGGCTGCAGAAGGAATTCTGGGAATTTCTGAGACACGGATAAAGAATTCCTTAACTGCGAGGTTTTTCGGAGCGCGGGCAGCACTTCAGAACACTCCTGGAGACGAGCGACGCGGAGAGCCGTGCGTGTCGTCCCTCTCCCTGGCGACACCCTGCAGTACGGACCTGCTCGGGATTCCGACAGACTTCGCATCCGAAGATATTTAAACAAGCGATTATGCCAAACTTGAGTTTCAAACGTGCCAGTGTTGCACGTGTGAGTAAGAATTGGGATGGCACCTGGCAGTCGGCCATCATGCACACTGGTAGGGAGGCCCAAGACCCAGCTGAACTGAGAGACCCAAGGAGTCCAAGAAACTGGCAGTGAGATTAATATCCTGACTCTACAAGGGCTGTGTCTCTATCTGCAACACTGACACAGATCACAGTGAGACTGGGGCTCCTTTACAGCTCTCTGTCTGTCCCAGACTGGCAGTGAGATTAATATCCTGACTCTATAAGGGCTGTGTCTCTACCTGTAACACTGACACAGATCACAGTGAGACTGGGGCTCCTTTACAGCTCTCTGTCTGTCCCAGACTGGCAGTGAGATTAATATCCTGACTCTATAAGGGCTGTGTCTCTACCTGTAACACTGACACAGATCACAGTGAGACTGGGGCTCCTTTACAGCTCTCTGTCTGTCCCAGACTGGCAATGAGATTAATATCCTGACTCTATAAGGGCTGTGTCTCTACCTGCAACAGAGACACAGATGACGGTAAGACTGGTGCTCTTTTAAAGCTCTCTCTGTCTGTCCCAGACTAGCAGTGGGATTCCAGGAGAGGTCAGCTCTGAATGTGATTTCAGGAGGTCAGGTAACAGTGCTGTTGGAGTTGGAGTCACAGACAGTAGTACTGCGGGTGAAATATTAGACTGCCGTGTCAGCTCTGAGTGAGTGGACGTTACTCACCTGGAGTCTGCACAAGGACCTGCAGGGCCAAGCCCATGAGGGGAGACAGTGTGTTCTCTCCTAGACTCAGACTGCTGTTGTGTTGATCATGGCAGTACTTTCACCCGTGACCGCAGGTACATTGAGAAAGCCTTTTCAAGCTGCTGCTCTCAGAAAACTAGGCATCAGACAGCGAGGGAATCTGGGATGGACAGGGTCTGCAGGGGGCACGTTCCCGGTGACAGTTTCATGGAGTCCGTGCAGCGCCCCCTGCTGTCTGCCTCTGTGTGACGGCTGTTTATGCAGACAGTGGACAGCAGGAGGTGCTACACTGCCTCTGTGTGACGGCTGTTTATGCAGACAGTGGACAGCGGGAGGCGCTACGCTGCCTCTCTGTTACTGCAGTTTATGCAGACAGTGGACAGCGGGAGGCGCTACGCTGCCTCTCTGTTACTGCTGTTTATGCAGACAGTGGACAGCGGGAGGCGCTACACTGCCTCTGCGTGACTGCTATTTATGCAGACAGTGGACAGCGGGAGGCGCTACACTGCCTCTGCGTGACTGCTGTTTATGCAGACAGTGGACAGTGGGAGGCGCTACACTGCCTCTCTGTGACTGCTGATTGCACTGTGTGTCCGGGTCGGTGTGGAACTGTGTGTCCACTTGAGGCTGTTGTTCCCAGGAATGTGTCCATGTTACTGGTCAGTGTCCGCCGGTCAGTGTCAGCTCACTGCACAGCCATTTCTGGACATACTCCTGGCGGGAGAGAATCTGTGGGCTGTTTGGGTGTCCGGGATTTTCGTGAGGCAGGAGAGCTGGCCAGTTCCTCATCCCGGGAGGGGAGGGGGGGTAGAGGGAGGGATTTCTTTCCCTAGAAGAGATGATGAGCTCGGAATGACCACCACAGAGCCTGGAAAATCACTCTTCCAAAGGTTGCACTTCCAGAAGACATGAGAGAGGAGACTGTGGAGACTGTAGGTGCGCGCGCGCGTGTGTATGTATGTGTGTGAGTGAGTCTCGGTCTGTGCTCCTCTGTGTCTACGTGTGTGACTGTGTGTGTGTGTGCATGCGCGCGAGTCTCGGTCTGTGCTCCTCCGTGTATCTACGTGTGTGTATGTGTGTGACAGTGTGTGTGTGTGCGCGAGTCTTGGTCTGTGCTCCTCCGTGTGTCTACGTGTGTGTGTGTGCGAGTCTCGGTCTGTGCTGCTCCGTGTGTTTACGTGTGTGTGTGTGTGTGACAGTGTGTGTGAGCGGGGTGTGTCCTACTCCAGACACCTCCTCTTCCTGGGCCTGTCCTGGCTCCAGGCGGGCCGGATCTGTCTGTGTAACATAACTGAGCCAGTAACCCCGGAGAGCAGGCTGGGCTCACCTGAGCCGAGCCCCGGACCGTGTGGCACTACATCTCGTTGGACCCAGATGTACGAAACCACCTCTGAGCCGTGGGATTTCCCAGTGCTGCGTGCGCTGGGGGGGCAGAGGAGCTGACCGCTGCAGTGTCCAGCCTGTCCTGTAGAGCCCAGAGGCAGGGTGACTGCATGGGTTTGTGTGGTGTTTTGGGGGGGGCGGGGGGCATGTGGTGACCCCTCCCCTGGCCTGCAGGAAGTATCCTCCCATCTGCGTTTTTGGCTGCTTCTGTCCCGAAAGGAGTTGGGCTGCAGGCGCTAGCGGGGGCTCGTGGGAGCGCTCGGGTCGCGTCCAGTCTCCCGCTCCGGGGCTCCAAGAGAGAGCTGGGGTCACCCGGAGGCCAGAGCCCCGCAGGGGTGTTGGGCTCTTGCTGCTCCTGGGAAGGCAAGAGTTAACAGGCAGAGGCCCACAGGGCTCCGAGCCGAGCGCAGCCCGGCAGCTCATCCTGCGATTAAGATAATTAGGGGTTCGGTTGTGTAACAGAGCTGGACTGCGGCACCAGCCAGAAGGTAGGTGTGGGTGCGGTGCGTGCGTGTGATGCGTCTGTGTGCGTCGTGTGCATGTGATTGTGCGCGTGTGCATCTGTTTGTGTCTGTGTGTGAGTTTATGTGTGTGCATCGGTTTGTGTCTGTGTGAGTGAGTGTCTGTGTGTCTGTGTGAGTGAGTGTATGTGTGTGCATCGGTTTGTGTGTGTGTGTGTGTGAGAGTGCATCGGTTTGTGTGTGTGTGCATCGGTTTGTGTATGTGTGTGCGTGAGTGCATCGGTTTGTGTCTGTGTGAGTGAGCGTATGTGTGTGCATCGGTTTGTGTGTGTGTGTGTGTGAGAGTGCATCGGTTTGTGTGTGTGTGCATCGGTTTGTGTGTGTGTGCATCGGTTTGTGTGTGTGTGTGCGTGAGTGAGTGTGAGATAGACTTGAAATCAACAAAGCATTTACGAGGGAGCCTGGCGTGCCGGTGGTGTTTACTCTCCAGCGAGAGAGCGCGCTCTGCCCAGTCCTGGCCCAGACTGTGGGGGGTCGGGGGCTGTTTCTTAGCACTGAGAAGAATAAAAACTGACTTTGAAATATTCCTGAATCCGAGTGCTGGTGTTGATTGCCACCGGAGGACTTGGGGGGTGGGCGGGCGAGGGGGATAAATGCAGCCCCAGAACCAGAAGGAAGGGGGTAGCAGCTCTGCACAAGTGCAAGCCTGTGACCTTTGAACTTTCACCCCATCTGCCTTCCTCTCTTGCCCTTAACTGGACCTTTTGTTTCAGCAGGCGGCAACATCTACATTTCTGTTCCAAAGTCCAAATGCATATATGCATATACGGTTAAAAGGAGTGGCTATGAAGCCCATAAGACAAAAATTGAGCACTGCGGATCATTGGATTGATACTGACAGTGGACAGCAGGGGGCGATGAAGCAGCTCCATTTGTGTCAGAACATCTTCCGCATATGGAATGTGTCAGCGGACAGCTGTGAGGAGTTACCCAGGAGCTGTCCGTGTCCGTATGACACTCCCGGTCAGGTTAGTACAGAGAGAGAGACAGGTAAACTGACATGAGCATAGGGAGAGAGAGACAGGTACAGAGACCCGAGCATGGAGCGAGACAGGTAAAGAGACACGAGCACGGAGAGACAGGTACACAGACACGGGGAGAGGGAGACAGGTACAGAGACACGAGCACGGGGAGAGACAGGTAAAGAGACACGAGCACAGAGAGACAGGTACAGAGACACGAGCACGGAGAGACAGGTAGACAGACACGAGCACAGAGAGAGAGACAGGTACAGAGACACGAGCACGGGGAGAGAGAGAGACGGGTACAGAGACACGAGCACAGGGAGAGAGACAGGTAAACAGACAAGGACAAGTACACACACAGAGAGAGAAGGACACGGAGAGAGAGACAGGTATACAGAGAGACAAGGACAGGGAGAGAGATGGGTACACAGGTTGAAAGCCATACAGAGACAGACAGAGACTTCATCATCACTAGAACCAGCAGATATACAGTGAGAAACAGACCCCCTCCCCCTGTCTGTCTCTGAGCTCTGCCTCATTTGTTACAGAACTTCGTTAGTGTGATTAATTGCTTCTCGCAGTCTCCCTGTGGAGAGGAACTGTGAGGCTCTTTTTCCTTCCTCGCACTGCACCTCTCTCTTCCTCCCAGCTCCCGTTTCCTGTCTCTCCATTTACCTGCTCGTCTTAAATCCTGTCTGTGTCTCCTCTTCTCCTCACTGCAGTCTCCTGTCTCTTCTTCCTGCCCACCATCACTCTTCCTCTGAGTCTGTACACTTACTCTGCAGCTCTGATGATGATGAAGGAGTGTTAGTGTGAAGATACAGAGGAGCTGGACTGAGTGTCTGTACAGTGACTCTACAGCTCTGATGATGATGAAGGAGTGTTCATGTGAAGATACAGAGGAGCTGGACTGAGTGTCTGTACAGTTCCTCTCCAGCTCTGATGAGGATGTGAAGACAGTGTCTGTAGTGGTGATTCAGTGTCTGGAAGACTGTGAGCCCAGAAGAGGCCTCAATGTGGGGCAGTTCTCTTGCCCCTGAGCAGCCTGAGTGAGGTCGTGTCTCCTGCTGCTCTGAGAGCCCGTTTGTTGTCTGCGCGAGGAAGCCGTCAGTGCCAAGAGCGCGCCTGCTCTCGCCCTGCCTGACTCAGCACGCTGGCGTGCCGGCGCCACCACTGGCTGGGCAACCACAGTCACCTGGCTGTGTCTCATCAGCCCCACAGAGATAGGAGAGAGAGGGGGAGCAGGAGAGAGAGGAGAATGAGGAGAGAGAGGGGTATGAAGAGAGAGAGAGGAGGAGAGAGAGGGGGAGAGAGGGGTATGAGGGGAGGGAGAGGAGAGAGAGGGGTATGAGGGGAGGGAGAGGAGGAGAGAGAGGGGTATGAGGAGAGGGAGAGGAGGGGAGAGAGGGGTATGAGGAGAGGGAGAGGAGAGAGAGGGGTATGAGGGGAGGGAGAGGAAGAGAGAGGGGTATGAGGGACGGATAGGAGGGGAGAGAGAGAGGGGTATGAGGGGAGGGAGAGGAGTGAAGACAGACGGTTTTTCACCTACCACGTCTGGCTCAGGCCGGTTTCTGCTTGGTTTTTCACCTTGCGTGGCGCGATGACGCGGCAGGTATCCAGAACCAGTCGAGCCTGCGCGGATCTTCGCTGGGCTGACAGCGCGCGCGTGTTGAGCAGGCGCCTGCTGCGGTTATCAGCCGTTTCCCTACTTCCAGACGGATCACAGGTCTACAACACACCGGTCTGCCTCTCCACTCACGCCCACAGCAGCCCAGCAGGGCAGCGTGGTCTCAGGTACGGGCCGGGGTCGGGCTTCAGGGTCATGCCCGGGAGACCAGGAGCCCACTCTGACTCCCAGGGTCTCCCCTCGAACCTGCACTTCGCTAACGAACTCTTCTGTTAATTAAATAAATCAATTTCCTGAACAGTTTGTTCATCTGTGTCTGAGCGCTTGTTGCGCAGGGGAACACGAGCCAGATGGACAGATTGAGAGACATGAAGAGATGAGCAGATAGTGAGGCAGAGAGACGGGCACAGGCACGCCACTGCACAGGTGTCAAGAGAGAGAAACACTGAGTGTGAGAGAGTGTTTGATAGATCAGAGGAAAAGCACAGTCCAGTGCAGTACAGCCCAGTGAGATCAGGGTAAAAGCACAGTACAGTGCAGTAAAGCCCAGTGGGATCAGGGTAAAAGCACAGTACAGTGCAGTAAAGCCAAGTGAGATCAAGGTAAAAGCACAGTACAGTGCAATAAAGCCCAGTGAGATCAGGGTAAAAGCACAGTACAGTGCAGTACAGCCCAGTGATATCAGGGTAAAAGCACGGTACAGTGCAGTACAGCCCAGTGAGATCAGGGTAAAAGCATAGTACAGTGCAGTAAAGCCCAGTGAGATCAGGGTAAAAGCACAGTACAGTGCAGTAAAGCCCAGTGAGATCAGGGTAAAAGCATAATCTCAATGCACAGTGCATTAAAGGTAAGTAAAAATTGTAAAAGTAACAGGAATGGGGTGCATTAATCACACCCAGTACCCTGACCTGGACAGACCTCAGAGGCTCAGAAAGGGGACAGTAACAGGACAGACTGCAGTGTCCACACCCTGTACCCTGATCTGGACAGTACTGGGGTGAAAATGGTCTGAGTGGAGCCGTAGATGACGATCTAGTCCCTCTGAACAGTGTGGGCACGTGGAGTTAAAGGACCAGTAGGTGAGAGTCGCTGGTTTAACCAGTGCTGCTCTGTCACTGGGCTGCTGTCTAAACCTGCACCACCTGCCGCTCCAGCCAGAGGGCGCCAGCGAGTGGGTGTGCCTCTGTTTACTCGCGGACAGGCAGAGTTCACACACTCACACGGGATTACACAATCACTGCACTTTAAGGGTTATCAGAATCACGCAGTACAAACACACACGCAAACAGCAGATACACAAACACACAGACACAGCAGATAAACACACAGAAGATACATACTGCAGACTCATAACAGACAAACACGTACATACAACAGATACACACAGCTGATACACACACATAAACGTTACACATACACACACAGCAGTTACAGAAAACACACTGTACATACACAGAGACGCACACAGCAGATACACACACAGGAGATACATACACACAGCAGGTACACAGTTACACACACAGCAGGTACACAGTTATACACACACAACAGATACACAGTTACACACACAGCAGGTATACAGTTATACAGATACACAGTTACACACACAGCAGGTACACAGTTACACACACAACAGATACACAGTTACACACACAGCAGGTACACAGTTACACACACAGCAGGTACACAGTTATACAGATACACAGTTACACACACAGCAGGTACACAGTTACACACACCACAGATACACAGTTACACACACAGCAGGTATACAGTTATACAGATACACAGTTACACACACAGCAGGTACACAGTTACACACACCACAGATACACAGTTACACACACAGCAGGTATACAGTTACACACACAGCAGGTACACAGCTACACACAGACCCCTGTCCTCTTCCCTGGGGGGTACCCAGATTTCACATTGTGAGGTCTGCTGCTGTCTCTCTATAGTCACTCTCCTTCCCCCTCTCTCATCCTTTCCTGTTACCCGCCCCGCCCCCCTGTTCCTGGGGATGTTAAGAATCGAGTCCTGAGTGTCCCGGAGTGTCCTGGGCCGACAGAACTGGGCTATTTCTGGCCCGGCAGCGGCACGGTGCCCCGGCCCTGTTTTTAGCGGGTTTTAGCACGAGGGTCGAGCTGCGGTTTATTTCGGGTGCAGAATGAGCTCCCCTCCCACTATATTTAGCTCCAAATCCCGACTATCTCCGCCTGTATCCGAGCAGATGGGGTCGGGGCTGTTTTTGCTCTGGGGTGGGGAGGGAGGGGCGCGGCAGAGCAGCTTCGGAAGCCGAGATTGGAAGTCAGTGGGCCGCCGGCAGGCAGTAATCTGCGCACATCTGGACACAGCTGGCCCGGGCTGTTACACAACTTCCCGGGGATTATAGCGCTCTCGCAGAAATAGAAACTCGCTGATCCCGGCAGAGTATTTGGGGAAAATATTCCAATATTAGAAAGAAAAATCCTTTAAAAGGAGATCAGAACATAAGATGGTTACAAACGAGGGGAGGACAAGGGGCTGGTTCTGCTTGTTTAGCTGGAAGTAGCGCTTCTTTACGCAAAGAGTTGTGGGAGTGTGGAACGAGCTGCCCAACCCCCCCCATAGTGGAAGCAGATTCCCAAGATCCGCCAGGAAGAGATGACAGATTCTGGGGTGCAGGTGGGCTAAGGATAAAGGAGGGGGGTCCTCTCGCTCCTGCTGGGGGCTCGCTGCTGAGTCACATGTCCCCCCCTCTGGACCTGGACGCTGTGTCGTCTTCCTCGTGAGAGTGCGTCAACGCACGCTCCCTGCAGACAAACCGGTTCTGTCGCGTGTGGACAGAGCCGCGGAATGTTCTGGCTCACGGTAATGGATGAGCCTGTCAAAGCGTCACTGATAAGACAGACAGAGGGAGAGACGGAGGAGGAGAGAGACAGAGGGAGAGAGAGAGACGGGTTCAGGGAGAGAGAGAGAGACAGAGATGGAGGAGCAGAGGGAGACAGAGGGAGAGAGAGAGAGACAGAGATGGAGGAGGAGAGAGACGGAGACAGAGGGAGCGGGAGAGAGAGACAGAGATGGAGGAGGAGAGGGAGACAGAAGGAGGGAGACAGAAGGAGAGAGAGACAGAGGGAGAGAGAGAGACAGAGGGAGTCTACAGTCTTCAGTCTTCAGGGTGTGATTTTATGATATGTCCTTGTTGTAAATGTCTGTAATATGTCTGTATATTTTATTTTACTTTAATTTTTTCTTTGGTTTCATGTGAATTTCATTATTTTTATTTGCTTTGGCAACACTGATTGTGCCCGTCGGTCATGCTAATAAAGCACCTTGAATTGAATTGACTGACAGAGGGAGAGAGGGAGGAGGAGAGAAACAGAGGGAGAGGGAGAGAGAGACAGAGATGGAGGAGGAGAGAGAGAGGGAGAGAGAGAAAGGGAGAGACAGGTACAGGGAGAAAGAGAGACAGAGGGAGAGAGGGAGACAGAAGGAGAGAGAGAGAGACAGAAGGAGAGAGAGGGAGAGAAAGAGAGACAGAGATGGAGGAGGGGAGAGAGACAGAGTGTGAGGGAGAAAAGGAGAGAGAGACACACAGAGGGAGAGTAAGTTGACAGAGACAAAAGTAGAGCGAGGGAGAGAAGGAGGGAGAGAGACAGAGGGAAAGAGAGACAATCTGGGAAAGAGAGAGAGAGAGAAGACTGACAGAGGGAGAGTCAGAGACACCCTGACACCCCAAAATAAACCTCCTTCCAAAATAAATGTGCTCAGGCACACAGTGTGTGGAGTTAAAATCATAGCAGAAACATTTGCATTTCTGCTTCATCAGTACAATCAGATCAGGAGCCCTGCAGCTGGTGTAAAACCCGGAGTGGAACAGTGGCCGGGACTGGATCAGGCTGCTGTGCACTGGGAGTCTGTCTGGCAACAGTGTAAAACCTGGAGTGGATCAGCCGACAGCGCATCGGGAGCCTGGGCTGTAGCCTCTGGAAATTCTGGCGCACACACACGTGCGCTCACACACTCAAACACCTCCCTCCTCCCCTAGCCGGAGACAGAGAAACCGCAGGGAAATCACACGAAACTTGTTAGCGCAGCGTGCAGCTCCTGCTGTGCTGTCCCGAACCCCAGAGAGCAGAGGGGGTGCGAGTGATTGATGAGCTGGGGCTCCACACATGTGCAGCGGGGGGGCTGTCCCTCAACTGTGCTCCCCGCCTGTGTACCAACATGCACACACACACACACACACACACACACACACACACACACACACACACACACACAGTCACGCGGGTGGGGGGCTGCGGGGACAGTGAGTCCTGGGGGAGTCATGACATCCTCACGTACAGGGTCAGTGTGCAGTGTGTCTGTCAGTGTGTCAGTCAGTGCTTAGTGTGCAGTGTGTAGTGTGTAGTGTGTCAGTCAGTGCTCAGTGTGCAGTGCTCAGTGTATAGTGTGTCAGTCAGTGCTCAGTGTGCAGTGTGTCAGTCAGTGCTCAGCATGCAGTGTGTCTGTCGGTGCTCAGTGTGCAGTGTGTAGTGTGTCAGTCAGTGTTCAGTGCTCAGTGTGTAGTGTGTCAGTCAGTGCTCAGTGTGCAGGGCTCAGTGTGTGGCTGCAGGCTGTCAGTGTGCAGTGTGTCAGTCAGTGCTCAGTGTGCAGGGCTCAGTGTGTGGCTGCAGGCTGTCAGTGTGCAGTGTGTCAGTCAGTGCTCAGTGTGCAGGGCTCAGTGTGTGGCTGCAGGCTGTCAGTGTGCAGTGTGTCAGTCAGTGCTCAGTGTGCAGGGCTCAGTGTGTGGCTGCAGGCTGTCAGTGTGCAGTGTGTCAGTCAGTGCTCAGAGTGCAGGGCTCAGTGTGTGGCTGCAGGCTGTCAGTGTGCAGTGTGTCAGTCAGTGCTCAGTGTGCAGGGCTCAGTGTGTGGCTGCAGGCTGTCAGTGTGCAGTGTGTCATTCAGTGCTCAGAGTGCAGGGCTCAGTGTGTGGCTGCAGGCTGTCAGTGTGCAGTGTGTCAGTCAGTGCTCAGTGTGCAGGGCTCAGTGTGTGGCTGCAGGCTGTCAGTGTGCAGTGTGTCAGTCAGTGCTCAGAGTGCAGGGCTCAGTGTGTGGCTGCAGGCTGTCAGTGTGCAGTGTGTCAGTCAGTGCTCAGTGTGCAGGGCTCAGTGTGTGGCTGCAGGCTGTCAGTGTGCAGTGTGTCATTCAGTGCTCAGAGTGCAGGGCTCAGTGTGTGGCTGCAGGCTGTCAGCAGGGGTGACGTCAGGCTCCACTGAGATACTGACTCTTTGTCCTGTGACTCCAGGGTTTGTTGCTGGACTTTGGTCCATCTTGGAGCTGCCTGATAACACCCTGACAGGCCTGTGTGCACGTAAGCACTGCCTGCCCCACACACACACACCTGCACGCCAAAGCACACGGCTCGCAAG
Source organism: Atractosteus spatula (assembly GCF_055471065.1). Lineage (NCBI taxonomy): Eukaryota > Metazoa > Chordata > Actinopteri > Semionotiformes > Lepisosteidae > Atractosteus > Atractosteus spatula. Next base: position 5,506,588 of record NC_142730.1, on the reverse strand, counting down.
CTGACACTCTGACACACAGACACACCCCCGGCCCCTGACCTTGTATCCAGCCAGGCCCCTCCCTGGCGCGCCTTGCCCAGCGCCGCCAGGGGCCCGGTGGCACAGCGCTCTGCCCGGCGCTGCTCTGCCCGGGACCAGGCGGTGGACAGGCTGTCCTCAGTGTCTCAGCGACAGGGTGGGCCAGGCAGAGGGGATTAGGACTAATACAGCCCAGATGTGTCATTTCAGACACACAGGAGCCGGTAACGAGGGGCCCCAATTAACACCCAGCCCTCCAGCTAATTAATCCCAGTCGCCCCGGCCTTGTCCCTCCCTCCCAATTTTCTCTCTCCCTCTTTCTCTCCTTTCCTTCCACATCTGCTGTCTGTTCGACTGCCCGTCTCCTCCTCTCTCTCGCTCAGTCTCCTGTTCCTCCTCTCACCCAGGCTCTCTCCCTCACTCCCTCTCAAGCTCCCTTCCTCCTTTCCATCCCTCTCTCTTCCTCCTTGTCCAACCCTCTCTTCCTCTGTCTCTCCATCCCTCTCTCTTCCTCCCTCTCTCTTCCCTCTTGTCCATCTCTCTCTTCCTCTCTCTCCATCCCTCTCTCTTCGTCCTTGTCCATCCCTCTCTCTTCCTCCCTCTTCCTCCTTGTCCATCCCTCTCTTCCTCTCTCTGTCCATCCCTCTCTCTCCCTCTCTCTATTCCATCCCTCTCTCTTCCTCCTTGTCCATCCCTCTCTCTCCCTCTCTCTCCATCCCTTTCTCTCTCCATCCCTCTCTCTTCCTCCTTGTCCATCCCTCTCTCTCCCTCTCTCTCCATCCCTCTCTCTCCCTCTCTCTCTCCATCCCTCTCTCTCCCTCTCTCTCTTCCATCCCTCTCTCCTCCTCCCTCTCTCTTCCTCCTTGTCCATCCCTCTCTTCCTCTCTCTCTTCCATCCCTCTCTCTTCCTCCTTGTCCATCCCTTTCTCTCCCTCTCTCTCCATCCCTCTCTCTCCCTCTCTCTCTTCCATCCCTCTCTCTTCCTCCTTGTCCATCCCTTTCTCTCCCTCTCTCTCCATCCCTCTCTCTTCCTCCCACTCCCTCCCTCTCTCCAGCCAGCCGCGCGCTGTAATGCGATCCCCATTCCCGGCGGAGAATGCCGTATTCCTGCCTGGAAGCTGGCGGCCCAGAAAAGCGGAGTCTGTGCGGACAGCTGGCTCACAGCAGCGCTTAAATACAGACCAGCCCGCTCCGCTGCAGCCCTGCCACACAGGCAGCTATAATTAGCCTCTCCCAGAATAGCGAAGGGGGAAAGTGACACACACACAGAACCGAGCAACACGCAAAGGACACATCGCAGACCTGCAGCCTGCACCCGCACACGCCAGGACACGCATGTCCTGCACATGCTAGACATACTCAAGACACGCTCCATCTTCATCTTCATCATCGTCAGAGCTGTACAGACCCTCAGTCCAGCTGCTCTGTATCTTCACATGAACACTCCTTCATCATCATCAGAGCTGGAGAGTCACTGTAGAGACACTCAGTCCAGCTCCTCTGTATCTTCACACTAACACTCCTTCATCATCATCAGAGCTGTAGAGTCACTGTACAGACACTCAGTCCAGCTCCTCTGTATCTTCACATGAACACTCCTTCATCATCATCAGAGCTGGAGAGTCACTGTACAGACACTCAGTCCAGCTGCTCTGTATCTTCACATGAACACTCCTTCATCATCATCAGAGCTGGAGAGTCACTGTACAGACACTCAGTCCAGCTCCTCTGTATCTTCACATGAACACTCCTTCATCATCATCAGAGCTGGAGAGTAACTGTACAGACACTCAGTCCAGCTCCTCTGTATCTTCACACTAACACTCCTTCATCATCATCAGAGCTGTAGAGTAACTGTACAGACACTCAGTCCAGCTCCTCTGTATCTTCACATGAACACTCCTTCATCATCATCAGAGCTGTAGAGTCACTGTACAGACACTCAGTCCAGCTCCTCTGTATCTTCACACTAACACTCCTTCATCATCATCAGAGCTGTAGAGTCACTGTACAGACACTCAGTCCAGCTCCTCTGTATCTTCACATGGACACTCCTTCATCATCATCAGAGCTGGAGAGTCACTGTACAGACACTCAGTCCAGCTCCTCTGTATCTTCACATGAACACTCCTTCATCATCATCAGAGCTGGAGAGTAACTGTACAGACACTCAGTCCAGCTCCTCTGTATCTTCACACTAACACTCCTTCATCATCATCAGAGCTGTAGAGTCACTGTACAGACACTCAGTCCAGCTCCTCTGTATCTTCACACTAACACTCCATCATCATCATCAGAGCTGTAGAGTAACTGTACAGACACTCAGTCCAGCTCCTCTGTATCTTCACACTAACACTCCTTCATCATCATCAGAGCTGTAGAGGAACTGTACAGACACTCAGTCCAGCTCCTCTGTATCTTCACATGAACACTCCTTCATCCTCATCAGAGCTGGAGAGTCACTGTAAAGTCTCTGAGAAGTAAGAGACTCAGAAGTGATAGATGGGGACAGTTGTGGTGATGATGCTCAGCACGCAGGCCCTGGTTGACAGAGAGTGAGGGTGAGGCTCCAGGCTCTTACAGCATCTCTGGACTGCAGCCCAGTGACACACCACAGCTCGGACACACTCGCTGCCAAGACATGGAAACTATACATTAAACTCTGTCCCTGCTTGCGTTCTGGAAACACAGGCTGGAGTGAGGGCACTGCTGGCCCTCCCAGCTCTTTCTGCACTGAACTGTGATTCCAGGGCAGACAACAGGACAGAACATCTTCAGAACTACCCTGATCTCACTGGGCTGTACTGCACTGCACTGTGCTTTTACCCTGATCTCACTGGGCTTTACTGCATTGCACTGTGCTTTTACCCTGATCTCACTGGGCTGTACTGCACTGCACTGTGCTTTTACCCTGATCTCACTGGGCTGTACTGCACTGTGCTTTTACCCTGATCTCACTGGGCTGTACTGCACTGCGCTTTTACCCTGATCTCACTGGGCTTTACTGCACTGCACTGTGCTTTTACCTTGATTTCACTGGGCTGTACTGCACTGCACTGTGCTTTTACCCTGATCTCACTGGGCTTTACTGCACTGCACTGTGCTTTTACCTTGATTTCACTGGGCTGTACTGCACTGCACTGTGCTTTTACCCTGATCTCACTGGGCTGTACTGCACTGTGCTTTTACCCTGATCTCACTGGGCTGTACTGCACTGCGCTTTTACCCTGATCTCACTGGGCTGTACTGCACTGCACTGTGCTTTTACCCTGATCTCACTGGGCTGTACTGCACTGCGCTTTTACCCTGATCTCACTGGGCTGTACTGCACTGCGCTTTTACCCTGATCTCACTGGGCCTTACTACACTGTGCTGTGCTTTTACCCTGATCTCACTGGGCTGTACTGCAGTGTACTTTTTTACCACGTTCCTTTCCAAGCCCCTGACTCTCTCAAAGGCGGGGTCTGATCTCCGGGACGTCCCAGCGAGGACTGGCCACTGCGCTGAGTCTCGGCTCCGAGGAGAGCCGGCGGGCTGGGAGATACCGATCACCTGGGACACTTTCTGTGCTTTTCGGGGAGGGGGTGTTGTCTACTGTGACAGCTGGTGAGGAGTGGCGAGGGACGGGGGGTTAGATCCTAATTGCTGAAGTGTGTCTGCTTTGAGTGCTTTTCTGAAAACACACTGACACACACACAGACAGACAGGCAGGCTTCTCCCCCAGCAGAATGGAACGGGACTCCATCTGGGATCATTAAGGAACTGTTAATGAATACAGTCATTGGGGAGGGAGGGGGAGATAAATTATTCTGCCTTTCAGGGTGCGAGCTGGGTGTCTGTCTCCCCAGAGGGAGAGGAGGTGGGAGAGAGAGGGAGGGAGAGGAGGAGAGAGGGGGAAAGAGAGAAGGAGAGAGAGGGAGAGAAGGAGAGAGGGGGAAGGAGAGAAGGAGAGAGAGGGAAGGAGAGGAGGAGAGAGGGGGAAGGAGAGAAGGAGAGAGAGAGGGAGAAGGAGAGAGACAAAGGGAGAGAAGGAGAGAGGGAGGAAGGAGAAGGAGAGACAGAGAGAGAGAAGGAGAGGAGGTGGGAGAGAGAGAGGGAGAGAAGGAGAGAGGGAGGAAGGAGAAGGAGAGAGAGAGGGAGAGAAGGAGAGAGAGGGAGAGGAGGTGGGAGAGAGAGAGGGAGAGAAGGAGAGAGAGAGAAAGAGTGGAAGAGAAAGAGAGGGGGAGAGGAGAGGGAGGGAGAGAGAAAGAGAGGAGGGAGAGTCTCAGTAAAGACACTGTAAAAGCACACGACAGCAGCCTGCTGCACTGGGGCCTGACCTCTGAAAGGTGTTCCAGGGTGACGGAGTGTGTGTGGGGGGTCGTGACCTGTGACCCCTCGCTGTGCTGTCCTCTCACAGACACACATGGGGCCCATTGTGCAGAAGTGTGCCGCTCCGAGGGACGATGGCCACCTGTATGCTAATGACGCAGGGCCACTGTCCAGCCTGTGGAAGCGTGCCGGAACAGCCAGGGGCAGGGCAGGGGCAGGGGGAGGAGGGGACGGGGGCAGATCGGCTCCTCTCCTCTGCCAGGGGGCAGCTGGTGCTGGCAGTGCGATCCGCCTCTAATCGCGCGCCAAGGCGCTCTCCTCCTAGACCACACACACGGGCAGCTGGTATTTGTGCAACAGGTGTTAAGATCTGATCTGTAGTCAGTCAGTTTAATTACACAGTGTGTGCAGTGCAGGAATTAAAGAGCTTAGTTTGAGTTTCTCTGCAGATCTGAGGAAGATGATGATGGAGTGATAATGTGAATTTACAGATGAGCTGTGTTAATGATGGAGTGTTAATGTGAAGATACAGAGGAGCTGAACTGAGTGTCTTTACAGTTACTCTACAGCTCTGATGATGATGAAGGAGTGTTCATGTGAAGATACAGAGGAGCTGGACTGAGTGTCTGTACAGTTCCTCTACAGCTCTGATGATGATGAAGGAGTGTTCATGTGAAGAGAGGAGCTGGACTGAGTGTCTGTACAGTGACTCTCCAGCTCTGATGATGATGAAGGAGTGTTCATGTGAAGATACAGAGGAGCTGGACTGAGTGTCTGTACAGTTACTCTACAGCTCTGATGATGATGAAGGAGTGTTCATGTGAAGATACAGAGGAGCTGGACTGAGTGTCTGTACAGTGACTCTACAGCTCTGATGATGATGAAGGAGTGTTCATGTGAAGATACAGAGGAGCTGGACTGAGTGTCTTTACAGCTGTACTAAGTAGAGAGAGGAAGCGAAAAATTCAGAGGGGAGAGAGAGGTGGAGTTGTGGTGAGAGAGATCAGAAGATGAGCTCTGTGTTTGGATCTCCTTACCCAAAACACCTGGAAGCAAAGATACCCAACCCCTCCCTTCCATCCCCCCACACACAGACAGCCCCTGGATATCCCACACAAGACCCTTACAGACAGAGACAGAGAGAGAGAGGTTCTACTGCTGGAGCTGTGAGAGAACAGAGAGAGACGGATGAAGAGCTAGGAACAGAGACAGAGATGTACTTCCTGATGCAGTGTGAGAAATACTCTGGGATTATACAAACATTCTTCCCCAAAATAACACATCTAATCCCAGAATTCCAACACCTGCCAGGGTCAGAACTGCACCCAATCCTCCTGATGTAGGAAAATGAACAGAGCTGCACCTGCCCCTCCATAATAGTAATAATAATAATAATAATAATAAATTATGAGCCCTGGTCAGGGAGAGGAGAGAGGAGGTGTTCTGATCAGGGAGAGGAGAGAGGAGGTAATATGCTCTGGGAGAGAAGAGGAGAGAGAGGAGATTCTATGCTCTGGGAGAGAAGAGGAGAGAGGAGGTAATATGCTCTGGGAGAGAAGAGGAGAGAGAGGAGATTCTATGCTCTGGGAGAGAAGAGGAGAGAGGAGGTACTATGTTCTGGGAGAGAAGAGGAGAGAGGAGGTACTATGTTCTGGGAGAGAAGAGGAGAGAGGAGGTACTATGTTCTAGGAGAGAAGAGGAGAGAGGAGGTAATATGCTCTGGGAGAGAAGAGGAGAGAGGAGGTACTATGTTCTGGGAGAGAAGAGGAGAGAGGAGGTAATATGCTCTGGGAGAGAAGAGGAGAGAGAGGAGATTCTATGCTCTGGGAGAGAAGAGGAGAGAGGAGGTAATATGCTCTGGGAGAGAAGAGGAGAGAGAGGAGATTCTATGCTCTGGGAGAGAAGAGGAGAGAGGAGGCACTATGCTCTGGGAGAGAAGAGGAGAGAGGAGGTGTTCTGATCAGGGAGAGCAGAGAGGAGGTGTAATGATCAGGGAGAGAGAGGAGGTGCACTGTCTTAGCTGTCTCACACACTCTCACGTGAGACCCAGGTCCTCTCGCTCCTCAGCCCACAGGGTGTGGGGAGAGTGCGGGCGCTGCAGGAATCTGCCTCCGGCCACAGAGACTCCGCTGCCTGTCCGTCCCACCACAGTGTTGATCAATAACAACAGCAGCGCGCTGTAGTTAATGACATGTGACTCGGCAGCGCGTTCAGGTGGAACAGGCCCTGACGACGATGTTAATAAAGGTGCTCGTACTCGTGCAGAAAATGGAGCTAACGAATTAGCTGATAGAAGCATTTCAGCAAGTTGAAAGTCTGCAGTCCATGAGTCTCCCTTCTCCTTAACCCCTGTTCCCTCTCTCCTGTCCCTCTATTCTCTCTCCTGTCTCCTATCGCTCTCTATTCTCTCTCCTGTCTCCTATCCCTCTCTACTCCTTTTCTCCTCTCCCTGTTCTCTCTCTCCTGTCTCTATCCTCTCTCCTGTCTCCTATCCATCTTTACTCCCTCTCTCCTGTCTCCTCTCCCTCTATTCTCTCTCTCCTGTCTCTATTCTCTCTCCTGTCTCCTATCCTCTACTCCTTTTTGTCCTCTCCCTCTATTCTCTCTCTCCTGTCTCTATCCTCTCTCCTATCTCCTATCTATCTTTACTCCCTCTCTTCTGTCTCCTATCCCTCTCTACTCCTTCTCTCCTCTCCCCCTATTCTCTCCCTCCTGTCTTTATTCTCTCTCCTGTCTCCTATGCCTTTCTATTCTCTCTCTCCTGTCTCCTATCCCTCTCTATTCCCTCTCTCCTGTCTCCTATCCCATTCTATTCCCTCTCTCCTGTCTCCTATCCCTCTCTCTCCCAGTCTTATCCGTTCACTTGCACACGCAGACACTGACAATAAATCAATGCTCCACTGTTTGCTCTGAGTCCGGACTTTATTCAAATCTTTGATAAATAATCGCCAGATCTTCAGTTTTTTGCACAGCCACAGATAAAGGGAAGAGTGTATCTGTTGTTTTTAATACGTAACTCATCTGTCTTTACGGGAGATGACTTCACCGATCGATGTTACTCATTATTGTTATTGTGAGTCCGGAGTAGCAGGGAGTGCTTCGGGGGCAGAGCTTCTAGCGGCTAGGGAGGGGTCTTGGGGGCGCAAACACGGCTCTGGATTGGCCAGGGAGGCGTGGATGGGCGGGGCACAAACGGAGGGCTACGTGTGGGAGGGGTTTACTACGCTCCAGACGTGCGATTGGCTGTCGAACAGAGGGGGGCGGGGGACAGGTGGCTGGTGTTTGAACAAAACCAGAGCCGAAGTTTTCTCATCCCTAGTGATCAGCGAAGCGGTTGAGGTGGCTCGTCCGTGGATCGATATTTCTTATCTCTGCAAGCAAACAGCTCCAGCTTAAGGAAGTCCTTTTCTCCCCCCCCCCCCCAAATACTTTCTTCTACTTTCAATCGCCACTACTTCCTAAGGTGCGGCCTCACGACAGGTAGCGGCCGGCGGTCTTTGGTCGTACTCGTTGGCTCCAGGACAGCGAGCGATATGGATGTACTGTGGCTCGCCTGCCTGGCTCTGGGCTCATGGGTGGCATCGGCGGAGAGGCACAGCGTCTACTGGAACAGCAGCAACCCCAGGTGAGCTCCCCTCTCTCGCAGCGCCGTAGTGCGACCGTGCGGCGCTTTGTGTGTGTGTGTGTTTTGTTAAAGGCTGTGATTTTTCGACCGTGCCGTGTGGCAGGCGTGCACAGTTTTTTAAAAAGGCTCGGTGCCTTTTGGACGGGTTCTGTCCGGGAGACGGAACCTCCCGGCGCGGCCCGGGTTGGGCTGAGCGGACCGGGCCGGGGAGTTCTGCGGCGTGCGAAGTTTCAGGGCGTCCAGACTTGTTTGTGCACGTTGTGTGTGTGTGCGTGCGCTCGCTCTGACCGCTCACTGGCCGGGATCGGCAACGCGCTGCTCGGAGGTGTGTGTCTGAGGGGAGACTGCCGACTTTCCTTCGGGAAGCTGCGGAACGACAACTGGTCTCCCCCGACTGCAGCAGTCCGAGTGTGTGTGTGTTGGTCCGCGCAAGTTGTTGTTGTTGTTGTTGTGCGCTGTCCTCCTCTCCTGGTCTGTCGAGAGACAACTCTTTCGTCTCTTTGTTGCGCCGTTCAGCGGAGAGCGTGTTTATTTTTCCCCCCTCGCGAAGGTGTGATTGTGCAAGCTGTGATTTGGTTTGGCAGGGACTGAAAAGCGGTTTCGACACGTACTGACGCGTTCCCGGGAGGCTATCGAGTCTCGATATTTCAGTTCAGGTCGCGATAGTTTATTGACTTTTTGGAGTGACTGAGGCACGGGTGAAAGCAGAAGGAGTTGTGATTTTTTTTTACCAGGTAGTTATTGAAAGATAAGGTAGTTCTTGCATAACCCGGAATCACGTAGACTTGACGCGGAAAACAGCTCCTACTCCTGTACTTCAGAGAGAGCCGCCAGGAGTGTGTGCGCTCCTTTCCTCCTCGGCTGGGATTGAGCAACTAGCCTGACAGGACTGAAGGAGAAATCTCTCTGATCCGCTCCAGATTTTACAGGTCTGTTAGTCAGACTCCCAGTGCACAGCAGTGTAATCCGCTCCAGGTTTTATAATACTATCAGACTCCCAGTGCACAGCAGTCTGATCCACTCCGGGTTTTCCAGAGCTGTGAGTCAGACTCCCAGTGCACAGCAGTCTGATCCAGTCCGGGTTTTCCAGAGCTGTCATTCAGGCTCCCAGACATGCAAGACTCCGGCAGCACTGTAAATCCCGGAGTGGACCACTCTGCTGGGAGTCGGTTCTCCTCCTTCAAACCCAAACAGATCTTCAGGTTTCTCCCTTAGACAACACCGACTTCCCAGGTCAGATGTCAGTGCCTGAAGAGATCAGAGATGGGGAGATAACATTCCACCTCCAAATGGGGGACTGCCCCCCCCAGCTCCCTCCTTGCTCTGTCACTTGGGGATTATCTGAAAGCACTTCAAAAATAGCAGCCCTACGTCTGCTGGAGGATTAGGGTCTGTCGGCAGTTCTGGGTGTTCTTTGTATGAAGGGGCTCTGCGTGTGCTGGGAGTTCTGGGGTCGAGCAGTGCTCTGTGAGTGGATCAGTGATGGGGTCCCTGCTCCCACCTCGCGCCTCTCCCTCATTGATTTAATTATGCTCAGCCTAATTGATTGGATTACAATTAGTGTTTTTTTGACATGCAGACTCCCAGACATGAGATACACATCTGCCTGCTTTCTGTCTCTCGCTGAAAACTGTGGATCTGTGTCATCGGGTCCTGGTTGGTGAGATCGGGGTTAAAACACAGTACAGTGCGGTACAGCCCAGGGAGATCAGGGTAAAAGCACAGTACAGTGCACTAAAGCACAGTGAGATCAGGGTAAAAGCACAGTCCAGTGCAGTAAAGCCCAGTGAGATCAGGGTAAAAGCACAGTGAGATTGGGGTACAAGCGTAGTACAGTGCAGTAGAGCCCGGTGAGATCAGGGTACAAGCACAGTACAGTGTGGTAAAGCCCAGTGAGATCAGGGTAGAAGCACAGTACGGCCCAGTGAGATCAGGGTAAAAGCACAGTGCAGTGAAGTACAGCCCAGGGAGATCAGGGTAAAAGCACAGTACAGCCCAGTGAGATCAGGGTAATAGCATAGTACAGTGAAGTACAGCCCAGGGAGATCAGGGTAAAAGCACAGTACAGTGCGGTACAGCCCGGTGAGATCAGGGTAAAAGCGCAATACAGTGCGGTACAGCCCAGTGAGATTGGGGTACAAGCACAGTACAGTGCGGTACAGCCCGGTGAGATCGGGGTACAAGCGCAGTACAGTGAAGTACAGCCCAGGGAGATCAGGGTAAAAGCACAGTACAGCCCAGTGAGATCAGGGTAATAGCACAGTACAGTGAAGTACAGCCCAGGGAGATCAGGGTACAAGCGCAGTACAGTGCGGTAGAGCCCAGTGGGAGCGTGAGCAGGCGGTGTAGTAGTAATGGCCCCCAGGTGGTGTTTCTGGGAAGGAGACTGAGCTGAGCTGTGCAGGGTGTGGTGTGCCGACGTGCTCTGTGATACAGGTGTGAGTCACGCAGTCTCTCTCTCCCGCTCCCCACGTTTCCTCTGCACTCTGCAACCCCGCGTCCGGGCTGCTCTCCGCCGGCTCTGTCTGGCCTCCCCCTGCCTGCCCCGCTCTGCGCTGCGCGGGGCGAGCAGGCCGAGGGTGCTGGGACGGGCTGTGCTGAGAGCAGCAGTAACAGTAAGAAATCCTCCTCCTCCTGTTCTCTTCAGTGGAATTTCTCCCTGCCTGGTACAGACCGTCATTAATCTGGGCCTGCAGTAGGACAGTACATTAACACTGACTGACTGGACACTCCGCTACCTTAACACTGACTGACTGGACACTCCAGTACATTAACACTGCACTGAGAGAGAGGGGTTAATACAGACACACTGACTGGACACTCCAGTACATTAACACTGCACTGAGAGAGAGGGGTTAATACAGACACACTGACTGACTGGACACTCCAGTACATTAACACTGCACTGAGAGAGAGGGGTTAATACAGACACACTGACTGACTGGACACTCCAGTACATTAACACTGCACTGAGAGAGAGGGGTTAATACAGACACACTGACTGGACACTCCAGTACATTAACACTGCACTGAGAGAGAGGGGTTAACACAGACACACTGACTGGAGCTCCAGCTGGTCTGGAGAAGCAGTGTTTTTCCCAGGCTGTGCAAGCAGGGACAGGGAGCCCCACGCCCTGCCCCGCTCCCTCCCCGCTCTGTCCTCCGCGCGGCGCTGCCAGGAAGTGAGCAGACACTGCTGTGCTCCTCACGGCTCTGCAGGTGCTGGGGTCTTGCTCAGCAGGACAGGAAGTGTTTTTCACTGACGCTCTTCACAGCTGTGTGTGCGGAGTCAGCTGGGACACTCGCGCTCACGCACATGCCCAGAGCATTGACCTCGACTTGATATCTAGTGCCTTTCATCAAAAAGGATCTCCGAGAGCTTCATCTACAGGAGGAACATACTTCACCCCACTGGGGGACCCACAACAGCCCCACTGGGGGACCCACAGCAGCCCCACTGAAGCACAGCCCCACTGGGGGACCCACAACAGCCCCACTGAAGCACAGCCCCACTGGGGGACCCACAGCAGCCCCACTGGGGGACACACAGCAGCCCCACTGAAGCACAGCCCCACTGGGGGACCCACAGCAGCCCCACTGAAGCACAGCCCCACTGGGGGACCCACAGCAGCCCCACTAAAGCACAGCCCCACTGGGGGGGACACAGCAGCCCCACTCGGGGACACACAGCAGCTCCACTGAAGCACAGCCCCACTGGGGGACCCACAGCAGCCCCACTGGGGGACACACAGCAGCCCCACTGAAGCACAGCCCCACTGGGGGACCCACAACAGCCCCACTGGGGGACACACAGCAGCCCCACTGAAGCACAGCCCCACTGGGGGACACACAGCAGCCCCACTGAAGCACAGCCCCACTGGGGGCCCACAGCAGCCCCACTGGGGGCCCACAGCAGCCCCACTGGGGGACACACAGCAGCCCCACTAAAGCACAGCCCCACAGGGGGACACACAGCAGCCCCATTAAAGCACAGCCCCACTGGGGGACACACTGTGCAGGAGACACTCAGACCAGGGGTGGGACGCTGCTGGTCCAGTCAAGGTGAAATGAGCTTCACTGTTGCAGAGGGCAGGGAAGATGAGATCTGGAAGAGTGGAGCGTCTGTCACGATCACGTACTCCTGGGAAAAACAGCTCGTCTTGCCACAGTCTCCACACCTCTCCACGCCCCGAGGGCAGAGAGCAGATTGTTGTGGAATCCCAGCTCCGCGCCTCCCACTCTCTCGCTCCGTGCTGTTCAGACTGCACACTCCCTCCCCCCGGAACACGGAGCCGCGGGTCTGGCCGGAGCAAGCCGGCGGCGTCCCGGCCAGCGTTCGGGTCTAGGGTCCGAGATGGAGTCGGTCAGCGCGACTGTTCATTAGGCTGGAAATCCCGGTCGGAAGTGGGCTGCGGGAGGGTTTTCCCCATTTTCTAACACGGGAGAGAGCACGGTTTTCCAGCCCGCGGCTAACGGCAGTATGTTAGCTGCTGCACCTAGCAGTTGATACGTTCCAGTAATAGAGCAGTAACAGCTCCAGTTGCTCCAGTATTAGAACTGTAAGGGCAGCAGTAAGAGCTTCAGTAATGGCAGTATTAGAGCAGTAAGAGCTGCAGCAGTACAGTATTAGAGCAGTAACAGCAGTACTAATATTGTTAGTAATAGCTCCAGTAGCTCCAGTGCCAGCAGTATTAAGAGCTGCAGCAGTACAGTATTAGAGCAGTAACAGCAGTACTAATATTGTTAGTAATAGCTCCAGTAGCTCCAGTGCCAGCAGTATTAAGAGCTGCAGCAGTACAGTATTAGAGCAGTAACAGCAGTAGCAATATTGTTAGTAGTAGCTCCAGTGACAGCAGTAGTAAGAGCTACAGTAGTACAGTATTAGAGCAGTAACAGCAGTACTAATATTGTTAGTAATAGCTCCAGTAGCTCCAGTGCCAGCAGTATTAAGAGCTGCAGCAGTACAGTATTAGAGCAGTAACAGCAGTAGCAATATTGTTAGTAGTAGCTCCAGTGACAGCAGTAGTAAGAGCTACAGTAGTACAGTATTAGAGCAGTAACAGCAGTACTAATATTGTTAGTAATAGCTCCAGTAGCTCCAGTGCCAGCAGTATTAAGAGCTGCAGCAGTACAGTATTAGAGCAGTAACAGCAGTAGTAATATTGTTAGTAATAGCTCCAGTAGCTCCAGTGCCAGCAGTATTAAGAGCTGCAGCAGTACAGTATTAGAGCAGTAACAGCAGTAGTAATATTGTTAGTAGTAGCTCCAGTGACAGCAGTAGTAAGAGCTACAGTAGTACAGTATTAGAGCAGTAACAGCAGTACTAATATTGTTAGTAGTAGCTCCAGTGACAGCAGTAGTAAGAGCTACAGTAGTACAGTATTAGAGCAGTATATGCAGTATTGGCTACAGGAGCAGTTGTAGCAGCAATAGGAGCTAATAGTTGCTGAACCAGCACTCTGCCGCTGTCCTGAAGAGGTGAAAGGTCACGGCTGTTAGCAGCAGCCACACATGCTGTCCTGTAAGGTCACATCAGGTTCCCCTCTTGTTCCCAGGATGTCCTAAATGGTAATTAGCTCCGAGTTTGGAGTAAATAATCCAGGGAAGAGTGTAACCGAGTGTGTGAGCGTGAGAATGCGAGTGTGTGCTTAGCAGTGCGTGTGAACAGCACTCATTGTGCATTGTCCTCCGCGACACCCTGTTGTTTCCCAGATCAGGATCGGAGGGGGGCGGGGGGTGTTTATCTGGTGTCCGTCTGGGTCAGGCACAAACACTGTGGGAGACGCACGCGCACACACACAGACTGTGCCCTCACGCTGCTCACTGTGGGAGACGCGCGCACACACGCAGACCGTACCCTCACGCCGCCCACTGTGGGAGACGCGCGCACACACGCAGACCGTACCCTCACGCCGCCCACTGTGGGAGACGCACGCGCACACACACGCAGACCGTACCCTCACGCCGCCCACTGTGGGAGACGCGCACACACACGCAGACCGTACCCTCACGCTGCCCACTGTGGGAGACGCGCGCACACACGCAGACCGTACCCTCACGCCGCCCACTGTGGGAGACGCGCGCACACACAGCCTGTACCCTCACGCCGCCCACTGTGGGAGACGCGCACACACACGCAGACCGTACCCTCACGCCGCCCACTGTGGGAGACGCATGCGCACACACACAGACTGTGCCCTCACGCTGCCCACTGTGGGAGACACGCGCACACACGCAGACCGTACCCTCACGCCGCCCACTGTGGGAGACGCGCACACACACGCAGACCGTACCCTCACGCCGCCCACTGTGGGAGACGCGCACACACACGCAGACCGTACCCTCACGCTGCCCACTGTGGGAGACGCGCACACACACGCAGACCGTACCCTCACGCTGCCCACTGTGGGAGACGCGCACACACACGCAGACCGTACCCTCACGCTGCCCACTGTGGGAGACGCGCACACACACGCAGACCTCTGGTACTGGTTCCCTGTGGACTCTGTGCAGGGCCTGATGCAGAAGCTCCCACAGAGGCCTGTGGTGGTGGGAGGTGGGGGAGCGCTTGTTCTAGGAATACACTGGTTTCTTGTGAAAGGGGTCTGATTTTCACACCGTTCGCGCCAGCAGAAATCGGCCTGTCCTGTCTCCCACGCCCCCCTCCCGCGCGCCCCCCTCCTCCCTCTCTTCCTCTGCTCTCTTATCGGCGGCGCAGGCTTCCTCCCTCTTGCCGGGCCTGGCAGCGTGCTTCCTCTCGGGGGGCGCTGCAGAAGATCAGAGAGGTGTGGGTACGATCTGAAGCCACTGTCGCAGGCGAGGAGGGCTGGGGGGTTCTCTTTGTCCCCCCCCCCCCCCAGTGCTTTCTTTCCCAGCCTCGGCCTCTGGTGCTCAGAACGAGCTCAGACTTCCGCTGCTCCCTGCTGCCCCCTGCTGGTCAGCCGTGCCGGTGGTTGCTCTTGTTCACTCGCCCTGTGCTGAGGGTCCAGAATCGGGGTGACGCGGTCCAGCCCTCCCCCACCCTGTGGCTCACTGCCATGCAGGGGGGTTCCGCTCCTCTCGTTAACGCCTGGCTGGCGAGCTAATCCCCCTTTCAGGGCGCGTTAGTGCGGGGCGACCCAGTGGAGCGTGGGGCGCTGCTGTCTGAGCGGTGCCTGCTCCTGTTGGGCGGTGTGCTGGGCACAGGGCGCTGTAGCGGGGTGCTGTGTGGCAGTGTGCTGTGTAGCGGGGTGCTGTGTGGCAGTGTGCTGCGTAGCGGGGCCCAGGGCACTGTGGCAGAGTGCTGTGTAGCGGGGCGCAGTGTGCTGTGTAGCTGGGAACAGGGCTCTGTAGCGGGGCGCAGTGTGCTGTGTAGCTGGGAACAGGGCTCTGTAGCGGGGCGCAGTGTGCCGTGTAGCTGGGAACAGGGCTCTGTAGCGGGGCGCAGGACAGTGTAGCGGGGCGCAGTGTGCCGGGCAGTGTGCTGTTTGCTCACTCTGACCCTGTGTCACATTCCTCCCAGTCAGTGAAGACCGCAGCACCCCTCCCCCTCGCTCTGCTCCTGTCCCGGGACTGATGGATGAGCCCTGCGAGAGCGCAGGAGGGAGACGTCACCCCTGCAGTAAGAGCAGGAGGAGAGATATCCTTGGAGTCAGCAGAGTAGTGTCTTCCGATTGTCCTGTCCCACGTCTGTGTGGCCTCTCTGCTGGTTAAGTGGAGAGTGTGTGTGTGTGCGCTCTTTGACGGAGTGACGTCCTGTTCGGGGCGTGTTCCCAAGTTGCTCTCTGCTTCCAGGATAGACCTGGGCTTTGGGGTTCTGCCTCGTACCCGGACTCATCCTGCCCCTGTCCCCACACAATCCCACACAGGGGTCTGACCCCAGCCTTCACAGCGCTGAAGGGGTCCGAGTGATGGTCGTTAAAGCCCAGACTGGACCGCCGCCGAGCTCTGAAAGGAGCCCCAGAACCAGCCCGGGTCCGAATACCGCCAGAACCCCGCTCCCACGGGGTACCTCCGCTGACCCGGCTCCAGGAGCCCGAGGCTGAGCTGGGGGAGGGACTGGGAAAAGCACAAGGCTCCGGGAGTGTGGAGGTGGTGCTGGCAGTGCTGGGATCGAGAGGGTGTGAGGTTCAGATTGTGGTTTTTGCTGTTGTTGGGCATAATAATAAATCAGCCCAGAACAAGGACACAAATGTGTCTCTCTCTGTCTGCCTGTCTCTCTCTGCTTGCTCCCGTGTCTTTGTCTCTCTCTCTGTCTCTCTGTGTCTCTCTCTCTGCTTGCTCCTGTGTCTCTGTCTCTCTGTGTCTCTCTCTCTGCTTGCTCCTGTGTCTCTGTCTCTCTGTGTCTCTCTCTCTGCTTGCTCTGTGTCTCTGTCTCTCTGTGTATCTCTCTCTGCTTGCTCCTGTGTCTGTGTCTCTCTCTCTGCTTGCTCCGTGTCTCTGTCTCTCTGTGTGTCTCTCTCTGCTTGCTCTGTGTCTCTGTCTCTCTGTGTCTCTCTCTCTGCTTGCTCCTGTGTCTCTGTCTCTCTGTGTCTCTCTCTGCTTGCTCCTGTGTCTCTGTCTCTCTGTGTCTCTCTCTCTGCTTGCTCTGTGTCTCTGTCTCTCTGTGTGTCTCTCTCTGCTTGCTCCTGTGTCTGTGTCTCTCTCTCTGCTTGCTCCGTGTCTCTGTCTCTCTGTGTGTCTCTCTCTGCTTGCTCCTGTGTCTCTGTCTCTCTGTGTCTCTCTCTCTGCTTGCTCTGTGTCTCTGTCTCTCTGTGTGTCTCTCTCTGCTTGCTCCTGTGTCTGTGTCTCTCTCTCTGCTTGCTCCGTGTCTCTGTCTCTCTGTGTGTCTCTCTCTGCTTGCTCCTGTGTCTCTGTCTCTCTGTGTCTCTCTCTCTGCTTGCTCCTGTGTCTTCCTGTCTCTCTCTGCTTGCTCCTCTGTCTTCCTGTCTCTCTCTGCTCACCTCTCTGCTCACCTCTCTGCTCACCTCTCTGCTCACCTCTCTGCTCGCTCCTGTGTCCCTGTGGTGCCTGCAGTGGCAGTGGGGCAGATGGAGTGTCGAATGCTCACGCCAGCACTCCCGACACCAGTCTGAGAGCAAATGGCGTCTGTGAGCTTGTCACAGTGGAGTGTGTGGAGTGGGCGGGAGAGCAGGAGAGCGCTGGGAGTCTCGGAGCAGAGTCCACACTTCGGTAGAGGGCGGCTGCGGTGGCAATGCCGGGATATCGCTGTCGGAATGCAGAATTCCAGCACGGATCCCGGGGGGAGGCACGGCCTCTCTGTGCTGTCTGCGGGTCTGTGTTGAGAAATCCGGGGTTTTGCCGGGAGTCGGGTCCGGGGCAGGTTAGGTGGAAGCCGGCCAGCTGTGGGCTATAATTTTAGGAATTTCAAATTCCCTGCTGCCTTCGGCACCAGCCCACCCCTGCGGGCGCGGAGCCAGAGCCAGGGGGAGGATGTTCAGGCTAATTACCCCCCACCTCAGGGGTCACTCCTCAGATCTCCTGTCTGCTTTCATTACGGCTCATTTAACCCCTCACCTGCCCACTCTGACTGTCGCAGAGCACCCTCTCCATCACCATCAGAGCTGCAGAGTAACTGTACAGACACTCAGTCCAGCTCCTCTGTATCTTCACACTAACACTCCTTCATCATCATCAGAGCTGTAGAGTCACTGTACAGACACTCAGTCCAGCTCCTCTGTATCTTCACATGAACACTCCTTCATCATCATCAGGGCTGGAGAGTAACTGTACAGACACTCAGTCCAGCTCTTCTGTATCTTCACACTAACACTCCTTCATCATCATCAGAGCTGGAGAGTCACTGTACAGACACTCAGTCCAGCTCCTCTGTATCTTCACATGAACACTCCTTCATCATCATCAGAGCTGGAGAGTAACTGTACAGACACTCAGTCCAGCTCCTCTGTATCTTCACATGAACACTCCTTCATCATCATCAGAGCTGTAGAGTCACTGTACAGACACTCAGTCCAGCTCCTCTGTATCTTCACATGAACACTCCTTCATCATCATCATCAGAGCTGGAGAGTCACTGTAAAGACACTCAGTCCAACTCATCAGTAATTTAATTATAGCCCAGTTGCCTCCCTTTGTGTCCTGAGACAATCTGACATTCACATTGAAATGGCAGCCTGTTGGGACAAAAGGAGAGACGGGGGACAGGGAGATAACGGCCCTGCTGCCCTGTGGGGTGGGATGGGGTCTAATTAGCTCTGGGACAAGTGAGAGATTAAAGGCTCATGTGCTGTTTTGTCCACGGCGCTGCGCTCTGGTGGGTGGGGCTCGGCTCTGGCGACCAGTGCTGGGACAGGGGGGTTCCTGCTATTCAGCTGGGGTTCCTTTGGGGGGATGCTCCTGCGCTGCCTGTCTCTCTCGACCAGCTCTGCTGGGGCTCAGACAGGGGGTCAGAGGAGTCTGGTCTGGGTGTCCAGTCTCCGTCTCTGGGACGGGTTGGGGAACATCGGATTGTGTGTTTTAGGTTTTTTTGTCACCAGTAAATGTCCCGTATGGGAATACAAAGTGTGTGTGGGGGGGACAGTTCAGTGGTGCCGGGTTGTCTGCGGTGTCAGATCTTGGCAGGGGTGGGGTTCAAGGGTTCTGACCTGACCCAGACACGGGACCGCACTTAGTGGTGTGGCGGCGGGCCAGGGGCGAGCAGTGCTCCTGGCACAGAAAGGAGCTGGGAGGAATGTTTCGGAGTTTTGACTTGGGTTCAGGGGTCAGAGCAGGGAGCAGTCTGAGAAGTGTCCCGCTCTGCGGAGGAGGGGCTGGGGAGATCGGGTTACCTGTGTCCCCCCCCGAGGGGCTGAGAGGGGGCGCCTGTGGAGCCAGACTGTCTCTGCCCAAAATCAGGGGTCCCGGGACGACAGCTAACGAGAGGGAGAAGGGCAGCACGCTATGAGCTAATGAGGCAGAACTAAAACAGCATCATAAACCGAGAGGGCGGGCGGACAGCCCTGTCTGCTGACCGGGCAGAGCTGAGCGAGGGATTGTGCAGGAGGAGAAGGGATGAGCGAGAGAGACGGGGGGGGGTGGGAACAGAGCACTCGGCACCAGGAAAATTGCTAGGTACCTGAAACCTAACACCTTAAAAACGCACGCGTGCCGCCTAAGAAAACACTCTGGAGACGAGCCGCAGCCGCTGTCTGAGCGAGAGAGCGCAGCGGGGTTCGGGACAGCCTACACAAACACCTCTCTCTCTCTCCCGGCGCACGCAGGCAGGCAGGCAGGCAGGGACCTGCCCCACACAGCTGCCTCTCTCTGCTCTGCTCTGCTCCAGGTTTTGCTGCTAGACAGGGCTGCGGGGCTCCAGGGCAGGCCCTAGCTGAGGCAGAAAAGCAAATATTGTTTTAAGCTCTCTTGTCTGTCAGTTCGCATTGACTGAAGTGGGAGAACCAGAGACCCGTGTCCCCACACACTGGATTACAAGCTCTGCTGCACTGCTGGCAGAGGCTCTGTTTTGTGTTTATTCTAACCCCAACAAAAGTAAACCAGACTCCCAGTGCACAGCAGTCTGATCCACTCCAGGTTTTATAGTGCTGTCAGTCAGACTCCCAGTGTACAGCAGTCTGATCCACTCCAGGTTTTACAGTGCTGTCAGTCAGACTCCCAGTGCACAGCAGTCTGATCCACTCCAGGTTTTACAGTACTGCCAGTCAGACTCCCAGTGTACAGCAGTCTGATCCACTCCAGGTCTTACAGTGCTGTCAGTCAGACTCCCAGTGCACAGCAGTCTGATCCACTCCAGGTTTTACAGTGCTGTCAGTCAGACTCCCAGTGCACAGCAGTCTGATCCACTCCAGGGTTTACAGTGCTGTCTGTCAGACTCCCAGTGCACAGCAGCCTGATCCACTCCAGGTTTTACTGCAGCCGTTTTGCTTCCTTACAAATGAATTGAGGCGTCGCGGCACACCTCTGACACCCTCCCGTCTCTCCCGGCAGGTTCCTGTGGGACGAGTACGCCATCTCTGTCCGACTCAACGACTACCTGGACATCATCTGCCCGCACTACGAGCACGGCGCGGTGCCCTCGCACGAGGCCGAGCGCTACGTGCTGTACATGGTGGAGCGCGAGGACTACGCTGCCTGCGCGCCCGCCTCGCCGGAGCAGCTGCGCTGGGAGTGCACCCGGCCCTTCGCGCCCCACGGCCCGGAGCGCTTCTCCGAGAAGTTCCAGAGGTTCACCCCCTTCACGCTGGGCAAGGAGTTCCGGCAGGGAGAGAGCTACTACTACATCTGTGAGTACAGCCGGGCCGCTGGGTGGGACCGGACCACCGCCCCGTCGGCCCGGGCGACTCACTGACCGTGGCGTCTGTCTCTCTCACCCGCAGCCAAGCCTGTCCACCACCACGGGGAGGCCTGCCTCAAGCTCAGGATCGACGTCACGGGGCCCAACGGTAAGACCCGCCCCCGTTTCTGATCCCGGTCGGAGCGCAGGAGCCCCTGCAGCTGCTGCGGGGCCCGGCTGTGCACAATCGGGTTACTCGGAAAGTGGTGCTGTTAGGTCAGACTCCCAGTGCACAGCAGTCTGATCCACTCCAGGTTTTACAGTGCTGTCAGTCAGACTCCCAGTGCACAGCAGTCTGATCCGCTCCAGGTCTTACAGTGCTGTCAGTCAGACTCCCAGTGCACAGCAGTCTGATCCACTCCAGGTCTTACAGTGCTGTCAGTCAGACTCCCAGTGCACAGCAGTCTGATCCGCTCCAGGTTTTACAGTGCTGTCAGTCAGACTCCCAGTGCACAGCAGTCTGATCCACTCCAGGTTTTACAGTGCTGTCAGTCAGACTCCCAGTGCACAGCAGTCTGATCCACTCCAGGTTTTACAGTGCTGTCAGTCAGACTCCCAGTGCACAGCAGTCTGATCCACTCCAGGTTTTACAGTGCTGTCAGTCAGACTTCAGACTCCTAACAGCAGTCTAATCTCTGCTCCTCTTTCTCCAGGTTCCCAGCAGCCCCGCGTGGTGGAAGGGGGTGCCCACAACCCTGTATCCCGGCTCCCCGCAGGTACGGCCCTGTCCTTACCGAGCCCCTCTCCTTTTCCATCTTTTCCAAGGGGGTGGGGGGGGGGTTGCTGACCCAGGCAGACCTGAGCCTGCTTGAGAAAGGCAGCACCTGACCTAATCCATAAAGCCTGCTCCCTTCCCGTGTTCTGGAGATCCGAGGGGGGCGTGCATGTTGGTCACCTCTCTCTCTGTCCTCCTCTCCCTGCAGATGACCCAGTGGTCCGCATGCCGGACGTTCAGAGGAGCGTGGGCAACACGGCAATGAAGATGGCCTCCCTCTCGATCCTCCTCACCCTGCTTCCCGGGCTCTGCCTGTTCCTGCTGTGAGGACTACAAGTCCCAGAGACACTGAAGTGGACTACAAATATGGTGGCCCGGGTAGGCCTGTAGCTGGCTGCCCCCCCACTTTTTGCCTGACCGGTGCTGGACACCGGGGAGAGATCGCTCTCAATGGGGAGAGTGCAAGAGCCATTTTTTAAAAAAAAAAACTTTATATATAAAACAAATTTACTGAAGAACTGAGACCTGTGACGCTTCTTAGTGAATGCCTGGAGCATAGGAAGTGTACAGCGCACAGACGTGGGACTGGCGGAGACCCCTAATTCTAACTCCGAGGTGTCTTGCAGCTGACACTTGACAACCTGCCTGCAAGCTGCACCCCAAAACTACAGGACACTAAAGAGACAACTGTGGCTCCATGTCTGTGGGTCTGAACTGCATATGTCTGTGGCGCCCGTAGAGACGTGGGGTTGACGTTGCTGCTGTTGTTCACTGAGGGGGAGGGGGGGTTAGTCTCGATCCTGACGGGGAGCTGGTCTCCCCACTGTAGCACCTTCCACCACCCACCCCCTTCCCCCAGATACAGAAAGACAGTGTGCTCAGCGCTGCCCCCTGCTGCTCCGGCGCTGACATGACGCACGACTCGTCTGACTGCGTGGTGGGGGGGCGGGGTCAGGAGGAGGCTCTGGCCAATCCGCTGCAGAGCTCTGACATGACCTCGCTCCTCGGTCGTCCCGTCGATCAGTGAAGTGACTGACGAGCGGGCAGGCGCTGGGGACGGAGAGTCGTTAACGAGCCAATTAAGTGCTGGAATGGGTTTGGCTGGTTGCCGTACACAGAGCAGTGGATCGGGGGGGTGTTCCGCGCATTGTGCCGTTTTTCCCATTTTCAAGTTGATCATCTCCCAGTTGGCGGTACTGGCATCCTGGCAGGACCCGGCCCGTTCTCTCGCACCCGGACCCAGTCTGGCGGTCTCGCTGCTTTGTTCTCAAGATTTTTCTCCTTTTTTTTTGTTTCCGTTTCTGTACAGGTGTATGTAAGACTGTAAAGTAAAAACTGAATTGTACATAGGAGTATATAAAAGCCAATGTCTGATCATTGAAACCTTGCTTCCGAAAGTGAATAAAATGTTTCTATCAATGGGACCTGTGCGGGTGTTTTGCCACAGTCTGACGGTCTGCCTCCTCCCTCTCTCAAATTCAATTCAAAGAGCTTTATTGGGCCTGGCCATCTCTGAACTGGCTTCATCACTCTGCTCTCCTCCCCTCTGAGAGCTGGTGTGTGGAGAGTACTGGTGCATCATCCAGGTGGGGGTACACACTGGTAGGTGGTGGAGGGGATCCCCATTACCTGTAAAACGCTTTGAGTGGAGTGTCCAGAAAAGCACTATGTAAGTGTAAGCAATTATTATTATTATTATTATTATTATTATTATTTCTGTGTTGCCAATGCAGATACAAGCATCACAACAGTCCATTCACATACAGGAAACAGAACAGTACCGAGAAACAGGCTGGCTGCTCCGCTGGGCTGCAGCTCTGGTGAGTTTCCTCTCCCAGCAGGATTGGAAGCTATTCTAATTCCAGCAGGAGTGGGAATTCCGGGATTAGGCTTGTTATTTTAGGGAAGAATGTTTTTCTGATCGCAGAGTAGGGCTGGGCGATGTGACCTCAAATCGATATCGCGATTATTTCACACACTTACCTCGGTAACGATAAATTAACGACGATTTTTTGGAAACCCTTGAAATTCTAGGATTACATGATATGCTGAAAGATCCGTGTTTTAAACATGCGAAACTATTAAAGCTGCACATACCCTCATCTGATCTCAATCTCTTACAAATAATTTAAGGACATAATTCACGGAAACGCAAACAGAATAACTTTTAATGAGCATTTTAACATCTGGCACTCTTCGTGATCCACGACTCGTGTTTCGTCTGGGCGCAGAAACGGTTTACATCAGACTTCTCTTTGTTCAGATGTTTGCTGAAGACAAAATAAGACCAGACGATCGACGCTGCATCTTCTTGAGATCCCAGCTCGTCTTGATGTGTACTTGAGCCACCCCGGCCCGGCTGGGGTTCGGCAGAAGCGCCCGGCCAGCTGCTTCGTGCGAAGGAAGAAGGAAGGTTGGGCCAGGCGGAAGCACGTGACTGGATTTGGCGACTGGGTGTTGTAGTTTTATCGGGGGGGCCCGCCCATGAAAGCACACTGGGAGTTGTAGTTTTATAAGGGGCCCGCCCATGAAAGCACACAGCGGGGAAAGCTTTTACCGAACATACCGACATGAGCAAAATGAGGTCGGTGAGAGATTCTTAACGTCGGTATCGGTACATTTTCGTTCTATCGCCCAGCCCTATCCCAGAGTGTTTCTCACTGTACAGCAGAAAGTGATTCTCTGTCTCTTCCTGCTGGCAGTGGGAGCACAGCCTGTTCCCTCTGGGCAGCAAGGTCCGCCTGTGTCCAGTTTCTATGGCCAGACTGTGGTAAGTGATTATATCCTCACTGGACAGCCAGGTCTGCCTGTGTCCAGGCTGTGATCACTGAGCCTGTCCTCTCTGGACAGCCGGGTCTGCCTGCGTCCAGTTTCTATGGCCAGACGGTGGTTAGTGATTATATCCTCTCTGGACAGCAAGGTCTGCCTGTGTCCAGTGTCTGTGTCCAGGCTGTGGTCACTGAGCCTGTCCTCTCTGGACAGCCAGGTCTGCCTGTGTCCAGTTTCTCTGTCCAGGCTGTGATCACTGAGCCTGTCCTCTGTGGACAGCTGGGTCTGTCTGTGTCCAGTTTCTGTGTCCAGTGAGCCTGTACTTGGTCAGAGTCAGTTTCTCTCTCCCGTCTCTTACTCTGGTCAGCTCTTTCTGTGCCTCTGTCTCTCCTTCCTGTTTGCCTCTCTGACTTCTGTGCTCCTCTCCTGGTGTCTCCTTCTCTCTTCCTGTGTACAGCGGCTCCTATTGTTTTGCTGTACACAGGAAACAAATGGGGAGGAAGATGGGTTTGTACTCACACATTCTTATTCCTGTCTCTGTCTGGGGACACAGTTTGTATTCCACACATTGTTAGGACACACACAGACACGTGTTTGTGTTTGTGAAGACCTGGGCATAGACACTCAGCACAGATAGACTTGGCTCTGTGAGCATAGCCTGGCCACAGAAACTGGACACAGGCAGACCCGGCTGTCCAGAGAGGATATAATCACTGACCACAGTCTGTCCACAGAAACTTGACACAGGCAGACCTGGCTGTCCAGAGAGGACAGGCTCAGTGACCACAGCCTGGCCACAGACACTGGATACAACTAGTTTCTGAAGATACAGGTCTGTAGCTGTGTCTCTGTGACAACACAGACTTGTGCCTCACTCTGATATGTGCTGTTGTAGCACTGCTGTCCTGAGGCTGGCTGTGTGTTGTGTGTCTGGTGCTGTTGTAGCACTGCTGTCCTGAGGCTGGCTGTGTGTTGTATGTCTGGTGCTGTTGTAGCACTGCTGTCCTGAGGCTGGCTGTGTGTTGTGTGTCTGGTGCTGTTGTAGCACTGCTGTCCTGAGGCTGGCTGTGTGTTGTGTGTCTGGTGCTGTTGTAGCACTGCTGTCCTGAGGCTGGCTGTGTGTTGTGTGTCTGGTGCTGTTGTAGCACTGCTGTCCTGAGGCTGGCTGTGTGTTGTGTGTCTGGTGCTGTTGTAGCACTGCTGTCCTGAGGCTGGCTGTGTGTTGTGTGTCTGGTGCTGTTGTAGCACTGCTGTCCTGATTTTGGCTGCTGTCGGTGTGGCTCAGGGCAGTGAACTTCAGGCCCGGCTGGCTGAGGGGGAGTCAATTCAATTCAAGGTGCTTTATTAGCATGACCGATGGGTACAATCAGTGTTGCCAAAGCAAATGAAAGTAATGATATTTACATTAAACAAAACAAAAAATAAAAGTAAAATAAAATCTACAGATATTTACAACAAAGACATTATAAAATATTGACATATACTGTAGGCGGCTGGAGCATTATTGGGAGACAGACTCACTGTTCCTCAGGCTGGGACAGGAGATCACATACTGGGCTGCCAGTTCAACTGAGTTCCCTCCTCCCTCTCCCAGTAGGATTGGGACCTGTTGTGATTCTGGCAGGTGTGGGAACTCTGGGATTAGATTTCTGAATTTCGGGAAGGATGTTTCTCTAATCCCAGAGTATCTGTCACAGTGCAGTAGGAAGTGCACCTCTGTCTCTGTTTCTCCCCGCTGGCAGTGGGAGCACAGCCTGTCCTCTCTGGGCAGCCAGGTCTGCCTGTGTCGCCCAGTTTCTATGGCCAGGCTGTGGTCACTGAGCCTTTCTCTTTGTTGTTTCTTATCTTGGTCAAATATTCAGCTAGTCTGTATTGTCTGTTTAGGGTTCTGTAGTCACTGTGTCTTAAAAACACCAAGTTTCTCCCTCGGGAGCAGAGGAGTCAATATTTGCCCTGCCTGCTTCCTCCTGTTTGCCGAGCCTGACGTGGAGCAGATCAGGGCGGGAGCGCTGGTCCCAGTGTTGTTTCCTCTGGGGCAGCAGGAGACTCCAAGACTTTGATTTTCTCGGTGGGGGGGGGGTGGGGAGGCGGAGAAGTGGGGGAGGGGCGCGGGACAGAGCCTCTTTGCACCCGGGTGCTAACATGGCCTGTTTCTAGATCTCTCTCCTCCCCTCTCTCTGTCTCTCTCCCTTTCTCCTTCTCCTCCTCTCTCTCGGTCCACACGCTCGGACCACCTGGACCGAACAATCCCACTGAGGGCGTCTGGGGTGTGTGGGGCTGTACTTGGCCAGATACTGGGGCTGGTGCCCTGGCTAACAAGCGCTGTGCTGTGATCACGATCTCAGGAGCTTTGGGTTGTGATCATGTCCTCAGGAGCACTGCACTGTGATCATGGTCTCAGGAGCTCTGGGCTGTGATCATGTCCTCAGGAGCACTGCACTGTGATCACGTCCTCAAGAGCTCTGGGCTGTGATCACATCCTCAGGAGCGCTGCACTGTGATCACGTCCTCAGGAGCTCTGGGCTGTGATCTTGTCCTCAGGAGCTCTGCGCTGTGATCATGTCCTCAGAAGCTCTGGGCTGTGATCTTGTCCTCAGGAGCTCTGCGCTGTGATCACGTCCTCAGGAGCGCTGCGCTGTGATCACGTCCTCAGGAGCTCTGCGCTGTGATCACGTCCTCAGGAGCGCTGCGCTGTGATCACGTCCTCAGGAGCTCTGTGCTGTGATCACGGTCTCAGGAGCGCTGCGCTGTGATCACGTCCTCAGGAGCTCTGTGCTGTGATCACGGTCTCAGGAGCGCTGCGACAGTGTTGTCAAAGGAACAAGAACTGGTGAGACATTCTGCAGACAGTTCCAATATACAAACATTATGATTAGACATCCATCCATCAATTTTCTAACCACTTTATCCAGTACTGGGTCACAGAAGCCAGTCAATCTCACAGTTTGTCTTTGGACTGTAGGAGGAAAACCAAGTGAACATGGGAGAACATGCAAACCTCACACATATAGCACCCCGGGGCTCCAGCTCCGTGAGGCAGCAGCACTAACCATTGTGCCACCGTGTCGCCCAGGGTTAAAGTCAAACAGCTTTATTGATAATTAAGATAAGATAAGATCACTTTATTGGCCCCACTAACACCTCTTCCGGCAGCAGCCTCAGCTTTCCCAGGAGTCTCCCCTCCAGGTACGGGCCAGGCTCACACTGCTGGGCTGCAGTGGGCTGCCAGTTGTGAGTTGCAGGGTGATATGGCTGTTGGCTATGGCTTTTTATACGGTACCCCTGGAGCAGCTGGGGTGAAGGGCCTTGCTCAGGGGCCCAACAAAGTAGGATTCCTCTGCCGGCCGCGGGAGTCGAACCAGCAACCTCCCAGCCACAGGCGCAGATCATTAGCCACAATTGACAGTGATGCCAAAGCAATACCAACTAGCTAAACATTTACAGACAGTCACATGACAGATTGCCAAAGCAATAACAACTAGCCAGACATTTACGACAGATAAACATCATGATCAGACTTTTACATTACAAAACGTTGTTATCTGGAGATCTCACTCTATGTCCCTCACGCCAACAGGAGTCTCAATTACTAGAGTGCATCACAGTCAGTCATGATGAGAATCCATAAGACCTTAATCGATAGCCCATATTGACATCCGTATATTATATTTTCCTAAAAACCTATACAAGTAAGTTGATTTAGAAGCTCCGTACAGATCGGTGGCCTACCCTACAGCGTGCGGTCGCTTTAACAGAAAGAAAACAAGGGGCATTTCCGGACTACAAACGTGACTACGTCACCACTCCTTGTGTTCGATTGGATAAAAGTTGGGGATCACGCCCACCGGGTCTGACCAATGGGCTCTCCGCGTTGGGCCGACTGATTACAAACACGGAAATGGTAGCTGAGGTCTTGTTTACTGAGACACGCAGCCTGTACCTTTGGGCTCCGTGAAAAATATTATCGTTCTTCCTGTATTGTGGTCATTTCGCTATTTATTTTTTCCAAATATATATAGATCCATTTGTTGCGTTCTATGGATTTTCTTCAGCTGCTGTCATGGGCTTGCATCGTGTTTACAATATGCATGTTTTCGACCGGAGTGTGAGTACATTATAATAGACTATATAGAGCCTATAAAGTCGATTCGCAACTAGCATCCAGCTTCGCGTCTCCTGTCCGTGTTATGCGGTGTCCACGTTACGCTTTCTCATTGTTGTGCCCGTTGCAAATGCGAGCCGTGTGCGCGAATAGCGAGAACGACACGGTACTGGAGTGGGTGGGAGCGGTTGGGAGCCCGGGGGCGGATGTTCGCTGTCGATTCCTGTCGGACAGGAGCGCTGACGCCGCCTAGAAACC
Organism: Atractosteus spatula; assembly: GCF_055471065.1. Classification (NCBI taxonomy): domain Eukaryota; kingdom Metazoa; phylum Chordata; class Actinopteri; order Semionotiformes; family Lepisosteidae; genus Atractosteus; species Atractosteus spatula. Next base: position 5,478,522 of record NC_142730.1, on the reverse strand, counting down.
GTCTCTCCGCTCCAGCCCCGCGGGGCGAACAGCACCCGACTGCAGCGGAGCGGGCGAGAGCACGGGTTTCAGTTCAGCTCAGGGCGCTTTATTGGCGTGACCGATGGGTACAATCGGTGTTGCCAACGCAAATGAAATTAACATGAAACAAAACAAAAATCTACAGACATTTACAACAGAGACATATCGTAAAATATTTTCATATACTGTAAACATATGGAGCATTATTGGGAGACAGGGTCACTGTTCCTCAGGCTGGGACAGGAGATCACACACTGTATTATTATTATTGAGAGACAGGGTCACTGTTCCTCAGGCTGGGACAGGAGATCACATACTGGGCTGCCAGTTCAACTGAGTTCCCTCCTCCCTCTCTTTCTTCTTTCCTTTACCTCAATGCACTCTCTCTCTCCATTTCTGTCCCTTATCCTCCTGTCTCCCTCTCTACTCCCCTCTCTCCTTCTCCTCTGCTCCCTTTCTCTCTCCTCTCCCTCTGTGTCCAAGACCAAAGACGTGCTAACTGACTTCAGGGAAGCCCCCCACACTCGCACCCTAACCTACACCGGGGCAGGTTCAGGGGAGCTGGTAGAACAGTACAAGTCCTTGGGGACTGTCCTGGACTCCGAGCTCAACTTCGAAGCCAACGCTGACCTGATCCTCGGAAAAGGCCAACAGCGTCTTTTTTCCTTAAGGAAGCTGAATCGTTTTAAGGTCGATGATTCATTGTTGATTTCGTTCTACCGGTCCGTCCAGGAATCTGTTCTCACTTTCAGCCTGATCTGCTGGTTTGGCCACCTGAATCTGAGAGGCAGGAGCAAACCAGGCAGCCCTGTGTAAACCTGGTGCTGATCTCCCAGCCCTCTCCGCCATCTATCGCCCACGTCTTCTGCGTAGAACAGAACCCATCTGCGATGATCCTTCACGCCCCTGTTTAATAAATGGAGGTTATAACAAAAGTTCGGGAGGGATGACATCAACCAAGCTCAATCCGACTCAGCCTGCAGTAATTAGCGATCGCCCCCGACATCCAGTCCTCTCACAAATGCTAGAAATACCTACGAGATCCCTATCTCTCTCTCTTGCGTGTCTCTTGCATCCCTCCTCCTCTACAGCTGCCCCTCGGTCACCCTGCAGGGGGGTCCTGGTCTCCTTGTCCTCTGGCTGGGAGGCCAGCCCTGAGCCAAGCCGGTTGAGCCACAACTTCGCTCCATGACTCTTTCATCGTGGGTGTGGTCATTCCTCGTGAACTTCCAGCTACTCCCATCAGAACGCAGAAGCTGACTCCCCAACGCCAAAACCGACTGATCCAAGTTCTCATTCATACCTGTTGCCATATCCTTACTTAACACTTGACCTGCTATGTAAGTCTGTGTGTCTACTCTTGTTCCTGGTGTTTTGTTTCTTCTGTCTGTCTGTACAGCTACACTGCTGCTGTAAAGCAACTTTCTCTCTCTCCTTTCTCCCTTCATCAGGACAGACCTGAGGAAGATGGTGTCCTCCCGGAGTGCGGAGAATGTCCAGTTCCTCCCCTTCCTCACTACCTGCCTCAAGTAAGCGCTGTTGCCGGTGCCGCCCGCAGGGCGGTCTGGGAGAGTCTGGGAGCCTGCACACTCAGAGCTGCAGAGGGAGTGAACGCTCTTCTCGGCTCTGACGGGGTGGGGGTGGGGTGGGGGGTGCTGTGCAGGATTTACTTGTCCCGATGCAGGAACAGGGAGGATCGGGAATGACTGATGAGACACAAGGAAGCCGGAAACAGTTGAGGTTTTTCCCACATGTGCTGCTTTGGTTTCCTAGGAGCGATTGTATTGCGTTCACCCCACAGCTCTGCCCTGCTGGTGTTTGCCCTGGCCTGAATGACGTCATCAGCTGAAGGCCATGCTGATCAGTGGTCTCCTGTGGGTTCGGTGGAACTGGAAGTGAGCATGTTGACTGCATTGTGAACAGAAGAGAGAGTCTCTGCAGTCTGACCAGCAGAGTCTCTCTCTGTGTGTGTGTGCAGTCTGACCAGCGGAGTCTCTCTCTCTCTGTGTGTGTGCAGTCTGACCAGCGGAGTCTCTCTCTCTCTGTGTGTGCAGTCTGACCAGCGGAGTCTCTCTCTCTCTGTGTGTCTGCAGTCTGACCAGCGGAGTCTCTCTCTCTCTGTGTGTGTGCAGTCTGACCAGTGGAGTCTCTCTCTCTCTGTGTCTGCAGTCTGACCAGCGGAGTCTCTCTCTCTGTGTCTGCAGTCTGACCAGCGGAGTCTCTCTCTCTGTGTGTGTGCAGTCTGACCAGTGGAGTCTCTCTCTCTGTGTGTCTGCAGTCTGACCAGCGGAGTCTCTCTCTCTGTGTCTGCAGTCTGACCAGCGGAGTCTCTCTCTCTGTGTGTGTGCAGTCTGACCAGTGGAGTCTCTCTCTCTGTGTGTCTGCAGTCTGACCAGCGGAGTCTCTCTCTGTGTGTCTGCAGTCTGACCAGCGGAGTCTCTCTCTCCCTCTGTGTGTGCAGTCTGACCAGCGGAGTCTCTCTCTGTGTGTGTGCAGTCTGACCAGCGGAGTCTCTCTCTGTGTGTGCAGTCTGACCAGCAGAGTCTCTCTCTCCCTCTGTGTGTGCAGTCTGACCAGCGGAGTCTCTCTCTGTGTGTGTGCAGTCTGACCAGCGGAGTCTCTCTCTCTCTGTGTCTGCAGTCTGACCAGTGGAGTCTCTCTCTCTGTGTGTGTGCAGTCTGACCAGCGGAGTCTCTCTCTCTCTGTGTCTGCAGTCTGACCAGCGGAGTCTCTCTCTGTGTGTGTCTGCAGTCTGACCAGTGGAGTCTCTCTCTCTGTGTGTGTGCAGTCTGACCAGTGGAATCTCTCTCTCTCTGTGTCTGCAGTCTGACCAGTGGAGTCTCTCTCTCTCTGTGTGTGTGCAGTCTGACCAGTGCAGTCTCTCTCTCTGTGTGTCTGCAGTCTGACCAGTGCAGTCTCTCTCTCTCTCTGTGTCTGCAGTCTGACCAGCGGAGTCTCTCTCTGTGTGTGTCTGCAGTCTGACCAGTGGAGTCTCTCTCTCTGTGTGTGTGCAGTCTGACCAGCGGAATCTCTCTCTCTCTGTGTCTGCAGTCTGACCAGTGGAGTCTCTCTCTCTCTGTGTGTCTGCAGTCTGACCAGTGCAGTCTCTCTCTCTCTGTGTGTGTGCAGTCTGACCAGCGGAGTCTCTCTGTGTGTGTGTGCAGTCTGACCAGTGCAGTCTCTCTCTCTCTGTGTCTGCAGTCTGACCAGTGGAGTCTCTCTCTCTCTGTGTGTGTGTGCAGTCTGACCAGTGGAGTCTCTCTCTCTGTGTGTGCAGTCTGACCAGTGGAGTCTCTCTCTCTGTGTGTGTGCAGTCTGACCAGTGCAGTCTCTCTCAATTCAATTCAATTCAAGGTGCTTTATTAGCATGACCGATGGGTACAATCAGTGTTGCCAAAGCAAATGAAAGTAATGATATTTACATGAAACAAAACAAAAATAGAGGTAAAATAAAATCTACAGACATATTACAGACATTTACAACAAAGACATATTATAAAATATTGACATATTCTGTAGGCGGCTGGAGTATTATTGGGAGACAGACTCACTGTTCCTCAGGCTGTGACAGGAGATCACATACTGGGCTGCCAGTTCAACTGAGTTTCCTCCTCCCTCTCCCAGTAGGATTGGGACCCGTTGTGATTCTGGCAGGTGTGGGAACTCTGGGATTAGATTTCTGAATTTCGGGAAGAATGTTTCTCTAATCCCAGAGTATCTGTCACAGTGCAGTAGGAAGTGCACCTCTGTCTCTATTTCTCCCCGCTGGCAGTGGGAACACAGCCTGTCCTCTCTGGGCAGCCAGGTCTGCCTGTGTTGCCCAGTTTCTATGGCCAAGTTGTGGTCACTGAGCCTGTACTTCGTCAGGGTCTGTTTCTGTTTGTTATTTTTTATTTTGGTCAAATATTCAGCTAGTGTGTATTGTCTGTTTAAGGTTCTGTAACATTCCAGTTTATGTTGTGTTTGTGTGTGTGTGTCCCAGTGTGTGAGGTATTGCTGTTTGATCTGTGCTGTGGTTGAGTCTGGGTTGTGGTGCTCTAGCAGTGCTGTCCTGAGGCTGGTTAGTGTCGGTGTGGCTCAGGTCGGTGAGCCTCAGGACCAGCTGGCTCAGGGGGCTCTGTTTTGGGCTCAGCTCTTGGCTCAGCAGGGCTTTGTGGTGGTAGGAATTTTGGTCACTGTTTTTTAGGTGTAGCCAATACTTTAATATTCTTTTCTGTATGTTTATCAATAGTGGGTACTGGCCTAATTCGGCCCTGCACCCGTTGTTAGGAGTTCTTCTCTGCACACGGAGGATGTTTCTACAGATCTCCATGTGCAGAGTTTCTGTGGGGTGTTTGTCCCATTGGGTGTAATCCTGGTCTGTGAGGGGACCCCACACTTCACTGCCGTATAGGGCAATGGGTTGGATTACACTTTCAAATATTTGGAGCCAGATTCTTGTTGGTGGGTTGATGTTGAAGAGCCTCCTTCTTATTGCGTAGAAAGCCCTGAGTGCCTTCTCCCTCAGTGCCTTCACTGCCAGGTCTCTCTCTCTGTGTCTGCAGTCTGACCAGTGGAGTCTCTCTCTCTGTGTGTGTGCAGTCTGACCAGTGGAGTCTCTCTCTCTGTGTGTGTGCAGTCTGACCAGTGGAGTCTCTCTCTCTGTGTGTGTGCAGTCTGACCAGTGGAGTCTCTCTCTCTCTGTGTCTGCAGTCTGACCAGCAGAGTCTCTCTCTCTCTGTGTAGTAACCTGGGGTGGCTGTACTACGGGACTCTGAAGAAGGATGGGACGCTGATAGTTGTGAACACCATCGGGGCTGTGCTGCAGACCCTCTACATCCTGTCCTACTGCTACTACACCACCCACAGGGTGAGCAGGGCACCCTTGCTGCTGTAGTGTCACTGCATCTCTGTGTGTGTCAGCGTGCTGCTGTGTATCAGAGGAAGGTGCTGAAGCTGTCTGTTGACTGTGTTTCAGAGGAAGGTACTGAAGCTGTCTGTTGACTGTGTTTCAGAGGAAGGTACTGATGCTCACGCTGTCCGCTGGCGGGGTGCTGTGTGGCGGGTATCTGTACTTCTCTGTGCTGGTCGGGGATGAGCAGAGCAGACTGAACCAGCTGGGACTGACCTGCAGCATGGTCACTGTCAGCATGTACTTGTCCCCTCTGACTGACCTGGTAATAACCCCCCTCTTCCTATCAATTCAATTCAACTCAAGGTGCTTTATTGGCATAGCCAATGAGTAAAATCAGTGTTGCCAAAGGAAAACAAATACGATTAATATAAAACACAAATCTAGAGACATTTACAATACAGACACATCATAGGATATTTACATATAAACATATAGAGCATTATTGAGAGACAGGCTCACTGTCTGTTCCTCAGGCTGTGACAGGAGATCACACACTGTATTATTATTATTGAGAGACAGGCTCACTGTCTGTTCCTCAGGCTGGGACAGGAGATCACACACTGTATTATTATTATCGAGAGACGGGCTCACTGTCTGTTCCTCAGGCTGTGACAGGAGATCACACACTGTATTATTATTATTATTGAGAGACAGGCTCACTGTCTGTTCCTCAGGCTGGGACAGGAGATCACACACTGTATTATTATTATTATTGAGAGACAGGCTCACTGTCTGTTCCTCAGGCTGGGACAGGAGATCACACACTGTATTATTATTATTGAGAGACAGGCTCACTGTCTGTTCCTCAGGCTGGGACAGGAGATCACACACTGGGCTGCAGCTCTATTGAGTTCCTTCCCAGTAGGACTGGGAATTGTTGTGATTCTGGCAACTCTCACCCCCACCCCACCCCCTTCTCTCATCAGGTCAACATTGTCCGCAGCGGCTCTGTCCAGTGCCTGTCCTTCCCTCTGACGGTGGCCACCTTCCTTACGTCCACCTCCTGGACCCTGTACGGCCTGCAGCTCCAGGACCTCTACATCATGGTGAGAGGAGACAGGGAGGAGGAGAGAGGAGAAGGAGGAGGACAGGGAGGGGAGAAAGGAGCACTGGGAGGGTGAAAAGGGAGTCAGTATGGAATGACGCTGCATCAGCACTTGGAGTCTAGAAAAGCTCCCGTAATACTTTTCCCCCTGTCTCTGCCCTGCCAGGTGCCCAACACGCCTGGCATCATCACCAGCCTGGTGCGCTTCTGGCTGTTCTGGAGGTTCCCCATGCCCCAGGAGAAACCGTCCTATAGGCTGCTGCAGATCTGAGAGGGGCGGGGCCCAGCCTCATCATGACACTGTCACCATGGACACGGGCTGACCTGCTGGAACTGCCGAGCTGATTGCCGTGGCGACAAGGTGTTGGGAATGAGAAAGCCCAGAAAGCTACCAAAGAGATTGCATGACTGATCGGGAACACACACGGCCCACCAGAGGGAGGACTGGCGCAGCTCTCACTGACAGCACACACAGACACAGGGGGCGCTGTTCTCCTCCTCTGACACCCGCACTGTCAGGATAACAGCTCCTCTTCCACACTGCAGCCCCACAGCAGAGCTGAGAACTGGCGCAGCTCTCACTGACAGCACACACACAGACTGCAGGAGCCCTGGACAGACACAGGGGGCGCTGTTCTCCTCCTCTGACACCCGCACTGTCAGGATAACAGCTCCTCTTCCACACTGCAGCCCCACAGCAGAGCTGAGAACTGGCGCAGCTCTCACTGACAGCACACACACAGACTGCAGGAGCCCTGGACAGACACAGGGGGCACTGTTCTCCTCCTCTGACACCCACACTGCAGCCCCACAGCAGAGCTGAGGCACCAGAGCTGAGGACTGGTGCAGCTCTCACTGACTGCACACACACAGACTGCAGGAGCCCTGGACAGACACAGGGAGGTGCTCCTCAGACCAAGTTTAAAAACATAGGTTGTCATGTAGTCTGCAAAACTAATTTTTGAAGTGTCTGGAGTGGCGATAAGGGGATACACTCTCTGACACACACCCTTCTGTATCAGAAAAATGCATATTTTTTTACTGTCTGCCTGGGGACTTCCAGTCTGCTGCTCTTGTGCCTGCAAGCCGTCTGGCATCTTTTTAAAAACATGTTTTTAACCCACCATCTGTCTGTGTGTTCCAAAGATTCATTATTCTGAACAGATTAAATTTTTTAATATATTTTTATACTGAAAACAACAGGGCTCAGGTTTGGGGTTTTTCATTCATTTGATATGTATCAACTTTTCAGACTAGTAAATCCTTTTTAGCCTTTGAGAAACTGGTTATTAAATTTCTTTTCTGGCTATAAACCACCTCTATTTTATAGTCTGGGATGTTACTGTGAAAAACCTGTTTTCATCCTCACTGTGCCCTGGATGCCAGGTGTGAAGATACTTGATAAAGGCATTTTGATCCCTGGCAATGCTTTATCACAGAAAACAGCAACTGTAAACATGACACCCCTAGACCTCTATCCAGACTGGACTGGTGATCTCTGGACTGTAGGGTTACAGTGTGACCCAGACTGGACCAGTGATCTCTGGGCTGTAGGGTAACAGTGTGACCCAGACTGGACCAGCGATCTCTGGACTGTAGGGTTACAGTGACCCAGACTGGACCAGTGATCTCTGGACTGTAGGGTTACAGTGTGATCCAGACTGGACTGGCGATCTCTGGACTGTAGGGTTACAGTGTGACCCAGCCCAGAATGGACCAGTGATCTCTGGACTGTAGGGTTACAGTGTGACCTGGCCCAGTGATCTCTGGACTGTAGAGTTACAGTGTGACCCAGACTGGACCAGTGATCTCTGGACTGTAGGGTTACAGTGTGACCCAGCCCAGAATGGACCAGTGATCTCTGGACTGTAGGGTTACAGTGTGACCTGGCCCAGTGATCTCTGGACTGTAGAGTTACAGTGTGACCCAGACTGGACCAGTGATCTCTGGACTGTAGGGTTACAGTGTGACCCAGACTGGACCAGTGATCTCTGGACTGTAGGGTTACAGTGTGACCCAGCCCAGACTGGACCAGTGATCTCTGGACTGTAGGGTTACAGTGTGACCTGGCCCAGACTGGACCAGTGATCTCTGGACTGTAGGGTTACAGTGTGACCCAGACTGGACCAGTGATCTCTGGACTGTAGGGTTACAGTGTGACCTAGACCAGGCTGGACCAGTGATCTCACCACAATAGTTAATGTTGCTGTTTGAGCCCCTTGATAGGCACCCTACATCACAGCTGCCTTTGAATGTTTTGTGTTTGAAATTTGTACCTGGCGACTGGGTCAGAATTATGATAGCTGCAGGAGTGTGAGAGTGATTATTTGGGGGGTGTGGTGGGAGAGAGAGAGAGGATGTTGTTAGAGTGACCCCCCCCAGCAGAGGGGACTGTGTCCTACTCCATGAGAGCTTCACTTGTGGGGAGCGAGTGCGGCGTCTTCACATCGGCCATCGAGCGATCCGAGCTGCGACTCGCATGTGATCGCTGAGCTGGGATATAAACACATAATCCACAACCCAGTGCCCAGACTCGGGGAGAAGAGAAACACAGGGAGCGACAAACAGCTCTCTCAGAAAATGCTGCACAACTAGGAGCTCAATAAAGCACCTTCTGTTCCCCGAGACTGTGTATCAAACTGTGTGTCTGTCGCTCTCCTCTCTCTCTCAATCTGTTGCTCTCTGTCCCATCTCACCCATCTGCTCTGCAAGGCAGTGATCCCTTTCTCTGACACCCCCCAAAAACAAGCCCCACCCCGACACAGTGATCCCCTTTCTCTAACACCCCCACAAACACCCCCCCTCCGCGACACAGCACTGTACGTTCAGTCCCCACTCTCTCTGACATGCACTGGGAGACGCGCAGGGAGGAGGAGAATGGATTTTATTGCAGTCACCGGCGCTGTGGTGCTGTCCAGTGCACCACCAGAGGCTCAGGACTGACAGGAGACACAGCCCCGACCCCCTGCTTCCCAGTGTCAACAGAGCAGCACCGTTCTCTCTCCTCACACAGGGGGACAGGAGTGAAGGAGAGGAGGAAAGAGGAGAGGAGGAGGAGGAGTGAAGGAGAGGAAAGAGAGCAAGAAGAGGAGGAGGACAGGAGAGGAGCAGGGGAGGGACAGGAGTGAAAGAGAGGAGAAAGGAGGAGAACAGAGAAAGAGAAGTGGGAGAGAAGTGAAGGAGAGGAAGAGGAGGAAAAGGACAGGAGTGAAGGAGAGGAGAATAGAGAGGGACAGGAGTGAAGGAGAGGAGAAAGGAGGAGAATAGAGAAAGAGGAGTGGGAGAGGAGAGAGAGGGAGGTGGGAGAGGTAAGAGAGGAGTTAGAGCAGGTGAGAGAAAGAGGAGTCAAGGATAGGAGGCACACTACAGAGGCTGGGGGAAGAGGACAGATGAGAGAGCCACGAGGCGGGTGGGGGTGAGATTGAGCAGCTGACCAAACAAACAGCATGAAGTCTGTAGGGTACAGATCCCGCAGCAGGTTCAGGACTTGAACAAGGACACCGTCAGTCCAGTGGTCCTCCGGCTCCAGCGCTTGGAGCCAAAACAGTGTTTTCGGATCAGAACCTCAGTCCCTTCCTCTGAAGGTCCGCCCTGGCCTCCTGGATCTGCTCCTGCAGCTCGCGGGCAGCCTCCTCGCAGTCATTGAAAGTGGCGACTCGGTAACCGACAGTGGCCAGCGAGTAGCAGCCGAACGCCACCAGCAGGTAAACGGGCATCGGCCAGGCCACCTCCTGCCAGGCTGCCGGCAGCCTCAGGCCCAGCAGGTCAAAGGTCACCACCCCCCACAGGGCCCCGACCACGGAGATACCGAAGAGCCACTCGGCGAGCTTGGTCATGTTGGAATGTGGGATACTGGAGGGGAGTCTCACCAAGCAGGAAGACGAAACCTGGGGATGATGATCATGATTATTATTATTAAAGTACCCCAGCCTCTAATTTCATTTCGTCCAGTCTATAACTGGACTGTTGTACGTCACGTTACTTCTACTTTAATGAATATCAAAATTCATTTTAAGCACAGCAAAAAGAAAAACAGCCGTGGTAAACACTTATAAACTAACGGATACGGGCGGGTAACGAAGTTAAAGACAAATCTGAGATATACTTTTAAGAGTACAGGTAGGTATTATTGAATGAAGACGTCGTTATAATGGCTTTGAAGATTTCACAACACACGTACTGTTATGCACAGCAAACCGAATACATACTGAGTAGTTACTCACCGACAATTGCCACAGTTAAAAAAATAAACGTATAATATTACCTATTATATTAATTTTAATATAAGCAGTAACGCTGTTTACGCCTACCTCGCCAGCGACAACTCACCAGTTTAATACTCAGCGCCGGATCAAACGTCATCGGTGCGCGACAGTTGATGGGACTTGTAGTTTTTTTATGTTCCGAGACGCACACCCTGCCTGCGCCAGATAGCATTACAATCTGACAAAGCACTTCTGCTGGTACTGTGAGTGCCAGTCTGCAGTGTGCCAGCCAGGCCTTTTGTTTTTTTAAGTGATCGATCACTGAGCAGGGCCATCTGGAGTTGTGTGAAGTGTGGTTCTTTCTGTTTTTGGATGATTTTAAAAGGTGATAGGCAAAACAATACTAGGACAGATATACTGTGAGACAGAGAGGAATACAGGTAGATATACAGACTGGCATGTGGGGAGTGACGGTGTGGATCTGTGCCCCTGCAGACTAACAGTCTCTGTGTTTGTGTCTCAACAGCAGTGCCGTCCCCAGACAGGAGGGGAAGCCGGTGTTTACCAGGAAACACGCAGACGCACTGCCTCTTGCTGCTCTGAACAAAAGGAGATGTGATGTCTGTGCAGACTTGTTTGTATCTTTCCCACAGTCAGCACGGGCCCTGTGCTGCGCCAAGGAAAGTTTTCACATCATACTGATGAGGACTGTGCTGCACTTTTCTACACTTCTACCCTGATCTCACTGCACTGTACTGTGCTTTTACCTCGATCTCACTTGGCTTTACTGCACTGTACTGTGCTTTTACCCTCTTCTCACTGGGCTTTACTACACTGTACTGTACTGTGCTTTTGCCCTGATCTCACTGGGCTGTACTGTGCTTTTACCCTGATCTCACTGGGCTTTACTGCACTGTACTATGCTTTTACCCTGATCTCACTGGGCTTTACTGCACTGTACTGTGCTTTTACCCTGATCTCACTGGGCTGTACTGCACTGTACTGCGCTTTTCCACAGAAAGCCTGGGCATGGCTGTATATGGGGTGTGTCAGAGTGCAGGAAGTGCAGTGGGTACCGTTGTGAGTACCAGTCTACCAGCCAGGCCTTCTCTCTCTCTGCCAGTCTGACCCACGAGACACCGACACTGAAACACTTACCACAGTGACAGGCTCTCCATCGCCCCTCTGTGTTGCCCATTTTCCTCACTTCCTCTGCCCCCACCACAATTCCTAAAGTCTCCTTAGGCCCCCCTCTGTCACCGACTCCCACTCCCCCCTTCACCCCCCAACTCTGTTTAATCAGAGGAACAATAGGACTGTGAGTCCAAACAGGATACCTCTGTTTCCTGCACTGTGTCCCTGTCCCTGAGACAGCTTTCTGACACACTGGGCACAACACACACACTCGGTCCGAGACAGCCCTGCCCCTCTGACACGCTGAACACACACACACGCACGCACACACACACACACTGAACACAGCACACATTGGGCACAACACACACATTCAGTCCGAGACAGCCCTGCCCCTCTGACATGCTACACACACACACACTGAGTCTGACACGCTGAACACAACACACACACACACACAGAACACAACACACACTGGGGACAACATACACACTGAGTATGAGACAGCCCTGCCCCTCTGACACACTAAACACACACTGAACACAGCACACACTGGGAACAACACACACACAAAATCTGAAATAGCCCTGCCCCTCTGACACAGTGGGCACAACACACACACTAAGTACGATATACACTAAGCACTAACACAACACACACACTGAGCACAATATACACATATACACTGAGCACGACACAATATACGATGAGCACAACACACACACACACTGAGCACAATATACACTGGGCGGGCACAACGCTCTTGTATGCTTCTGCTGGACACACACCCTTCTGCCCTGTCTGCCAGCTGGCCAGTCACCCCAACACCACCCCCAGCACCCCTGGAGCTGCACAGGGGCTCTGGGAACCTTCTCTCCCCCTGAAAAAGCAAAACAAAAACAGGCTCTTCCGTGCTCTCCTGCTTCTGTTTGTCAACTTCCTGCAAAATATCCCGACTTCCTGAGAGCCAGCGAGCAGCTGTGCACTCGCCACAGGGTCTTTAACCCCCCCTCTGCCCTGGCCCCCCCAGGAGAGAGCTGCCTTCCACCCACCTGTCGCCCTCTCGTCCCCTCGCCCCCTCACTCCCTCCCTCTCTCACCCCCTCACGCCCCCTCACTCACCCCCTCCCTCTCACGCTCCCTCACCCCCTCACTCGTCCAGGTGTCCCGGTGGCCCCCCCCTCCTGTGAGAGCCTGTGTGAAGTCTCTTGGTGTTCAGGGCCCAGAGCGCACCTGCTCCTGGCTTCCACCAGTGACCCTGAGCACCTTGTCAGCTCAGCACATTCCGCAGCCTGCTGCTCGCAGATTAACTGCACAGCCCTGCCAGGCCGACACAGGGGCAGAGAGATGGGGTCGGAGACAGAAGAAAGGCTTTATGGGCACACACACGCTCTGAGGGGCAACACACACACACACATGCTGATGGGAACACACAGACTCACACATAGATATGCACAGACACAATGATGTGCTGTCACACACAGACACACAATGATGTGCTCACACATAGATATGCACAGACACAATGATATGCTGTCACACACAGACACACACAATGATGTGTTCACACACACAGACACACACAATGATGTGCTCACACATAGATATGCACAGACACAATGACGTGCTCTCACACACAATGATGTGCTCTCACACACAGACACACACACTACCAGCGTGTTGGGGAGACATGAGCTCTACAGGGGTTCATGAAGCAGTCCTGGTCCTGCAGGTCCTCAGGCCAGCTGAGCTCATTATCGACTTCATTGGACCAGTTCACCCAGTTCTCCGTAAGTCCTGGAAAACGCAGCTGTCCAGGGGCTCCAGCGGGATTCCCGCGCGCTGTCCGGGCAGGCCCTGCAGGAAGAGAGTCCGCCACCCGAGCCTGGCAGATTCCACAGGGCTGTTTTCACCCCACGCAGATGACAGCTCACACGTCAGCACGCCACCCCTGACCTGCGCTGAGGTCGGGGGGCCAGCAGGTGTCCCGCCAGAGAGAGTTCAGGTCAGGGGGTCAGAGCAGAGGGGTGAGAGTGCTGGACAGCAGGTGCAGGACACTGCAGTCCTGGCAGGTCTAACAAGAGTTCTCCTGTACCACCCACGTCGGCCAGTGCGTGAAGGATTTCCAGTTCTTTTTAACAGTAGTACAACCTGGAGTGGATCAGACTGATGTGCACTATGAGTCTGACTGACAGCACTGTAAAACCTGGAGTGGATCAGACTGCTGTGCACTGGGAGTCTGACTGACAGCACTGTAAAACCTGGAGTGGATCAGACTGCTGTGCACTGGGAGTTAGACTGACAGCACTGTACAACCTGGAGTGGATCAGACTGCTGTACACTGGGAGTCTGACTGGCAGCACTGTAAAACATGGAGTGGATCAGACTGCTGTGCATAGTACAGTAAAACCTAGAGAGGTTCACAGAACCATGAGAAAAGTTACAGGATAGAGGAGCTATTTGGTTTGGTTTGGTTGTGCAGTTGCTGATTGGTCTCAGGATCTCATCCAGATACTATTTTAGAGTATTGTCTCCAACAGCATGTTTGGGCAGCTTGTTCTAGACTCCCACCACTCTTTGTGTAAAGACGTTAAGCCTGCAAGGCAAAAGTATACAATAACGAGAGAAAAAAACGAACTGAAGAAGCAAAGTGCCAAGTACTGTACACAAGCAGCCCCACGGGCTCGACTTCCCCCCCCCCCCTCCCTTGTGTAAAGCAAGGGCGACACCTAGTGGTCAATTCTGAGAACTGCCATCTTTCCCCACAACTCGACTTCAGATGGAGACCTCCTGGGAAAGCTAAGGTTGCTGCTGGAAGAGGTGTTGGTGGGGCCAGTAGGGGGCGCTCACCCTGCGGTCTGTGTGGGTCCTAAAGCACCAGTATAGAGACACTATATTGTAAAAAAGACACCGTCCTCCAGCTGAGCCATAAAACCAAGGTCCTGACTCTCTGTGGTCATTAAAGATCCCAGGGTGTTTCCCAAAAAGAGTAGGGGTGTTACCCTGGTGTCCTGGCCAGATTTCCCCCTGGCCTTTACCAGTCAGGGCCTCCTAATAACCCCCCCCTCTCTGAACTGGCTCCATCACTCTGCTCTCCTCCCCACTGAGAGCTGGTGTGTGGGGAAAGTACTGGTGCATCATCCAGGTGGGGGTACACACTGGAGGTGAGTCCCCGTTACCTGTATTACCATCATTCCGGTTCCTAGACATGTAAATCAGCCCCGCTTCTGATCCAGACCTGTTAGAATGAAGCTGTTCAGAGGGAGGGGCTAGGCTGGGGAGGAGTCGGATTCGAGAAACAGCAAAGGAGGGCTGCTGCAGCAGAGGCCCAATCCGGGCGCGGCCTGCCTGGCCAGGGCAGAGGTCAAGGTCAACCCCCTGACCCCCCACTGCCAGCACCCCACTCGCTCTGCTCCCAGCATCCCAGCCCCCAGCCCTGGTGCTGCTGTGCCACTGGCTCGGGCTGCGGGGGCAGGGGGGGTGCTCAGAGGCACACTCTCAGCCACACCCTGCAGGGGGACAGGAGGAAGACAGGAGGGAGGGGCCTCAAGATGCCACTCTCAGCAAAAACCCTGGGCGCCACCCTTAGAAATTAAACCATGAAGGTTTTAAACTTTTTTTTTATTGGGATTTTTTTGGCTCCGCGTTTTCTTAACAAAAGCTTCCTCTCCCACGTCCAATCGCAGAACAGCAGAGGGGAGGGGCTTGGAATGTGGGCCACAGAGTGGCATCGTACGATTGGTTGGCTGGTCAGCGGCAGCAGGCTCCTCCCCTCTAGGACTGGCCAGTTGCAGAAGGTGGTCTCGGGCTGCCATTGGCCGGCCAGGCGCAGCGGCAGAGTCCGCCCTGCGATTGGCTTTCTGAGGCTGGTGGGTGGGCGGGAGGCGGGACATCCTCAGTTCTTCCTCTTGCCCTTTCCTGTGGGCTTCACCGGCGTCGCCACGGGAACAGAGGCTTGGTACAGGGCTGCCGACACTTTGTTGATGTAGTAGAGGCCAAAGAGGGAGAATATGAGACTGGAGAGAGAGGGGGGGGGAGAGAGAGGGCGTCAGGCACGACGCTGTGACCGAGTGCGACGGTCACACAGCGTTCCTGCAGGACGCCCTCCCTCAGACCGGCCGCCCCACACTCACCAGGTGGTGACGCAGACCCGGTGGACAAGCCCTGAGGCAAACAGGGACAGGCACAGGCACAGCAGGACTGCGGGGAGAGAGAGAGAGAGACAGAGAGACGAGCTGGAGTCAGACCGCTGCCAGGCACAGCTCTGCCCGGACTCGCAGGCCGGAAGAAAATCTACTCACTCTCCGGGAAGATCTTGGCCTGGAACCCCTTCCCGAACACCAGGTTCTCCAGGTTGTTGAAGGCCTGCGAGTGAACGGATCAGGAAAAGCACACCGAGTCTAAGCTGACCAATGGACATGCTGACCACCAGTGCCTCTACTGGTCACTCTCAGGGTCAGAGTATAGCATCACAGGGTAAAAGTGGACATTCAGGGAGTCACAGTGCACAGTCAGTGCGCGGCATCACCATCAGGGGCACAACAGTGCACAGTCAGTGCGCGGCACCACCGTCAGGGGCACAACAGTGCACAGTCAGTGCGCGGCATCACAGGGGCACAACAGTGGACAGTAGGGGGGTGATAACGGACAGCACTACAGCCAGGATACAGTGAGCGAGCAGATGAAGAGGATGGACCCCAGGAAGCCGCCCAGAATGGTCAGCCACTCCGAAGAGCCGAGCTGTCGACTGAACATCTGCATCCCAGCGAAGACCAGCACCGACAGCAGGGAGGACAGGACCAGGGAGGTGCCCGTACTGACCGCTGGGGAGAGAATCATTCATACAGGGACATCAGCACTGACCACAGGGAGGACAGGACCAGGGAGGTGCCCGTACTGACCGCTGGGGAGAGAATCATTCATACAGGGACATCAGCACTGACCACAGGGAGGACAGGACCAGGGAGGTGCCCGTACTGACCGCTGGGGAGAGAATCATTCATACAGGGACATCAGCACTGACCACAGGGAGGACAGGACTGGAGAACTGACTATACTGACCACTACAGGGACAGAGTAACAATAACAACCCGAGAGGTTGTTCGTCAAATCTGAGGTAGCAAATACAGCAGAGAGCGACTCTGAGAAGGAGAGAGAGACTTTATACACGCAAGAGATTTTTTTTCTAATTAATGCCTAATAGAAGCAAATACATTTTCCTGGAGAGGTCACTACAGCCACCTCGCACCCAGAACAGAGGAGTCTCTTCAGCTACTGGTCAGTGCTGCCACGTCAGTCTAGTGACCCCTGGTCTGGGACGTGTCCGTGTATTGTCACCGTCCCGAGTGGGTGCAGAATACAGTTTACAGGCTTCAGAACTTGTTTCTAAATGGCCAGAAACCGCTGAAATCTGGGCTCTGTTAGAGCCACGTCAGTGTGCACTACAAATAGGGTCCGACGGGAAACAGGGAGGCGGAACTCCCAGAACGTCGCTTTTACCACCTTCCCCTGCGCTCTTTGCGTCCGATGTAAAAAAATTACAAAGCCTACAGCCCCCCCCCCCGGCTATCACGAACTGTGTCTCCACCTCGACACTTCAGACAAATTCAGACAGCCCGACGCACCCTGCAGCCTCTCCCCCTAGCACAGTGAATACCAGACGGGTTCTCGCCGCGGGGGAGCCCACGCCGCGACCGTGTCCCCTTCTCGGCGCTCTGCACTCGCTCACCCATTCCGTGAGATTTAAGCGCGTAGAAGTTCTTATTTCCCCGTTGAACTGAGTTTACTCCGCCGACGCCACCACCGCTTTCACTGACGCGCTGCGAGCCTGCCCCAACACTCACCACAGATATCGAGGAGCCTTCCCGCCGGAAGCACCCTCCCCCAAACACAGCCGTTACCGGGGGGCTGGAAGGGCAGCAGCGCCGCCTGCTGGAGACATAGGGCAGAGACCTCCACGGGACGAGTTGCTATAAATCTTGTTTTTATTTTTCCTTCTCCTTCTATTATTAAATCAATATTTTTTGTATACTTTAGTAGGCACAGGTGAACATATCCTAGCAAGTGAAGTCAGGTGTCCTGGGGTCAGCAGTGACCAGTAGTCAGGACACCAGGGTCAACACCCCACTCTTACTGACAGTGTCCTGGGGTCTGTAGTGACCAGCAGTCAGGACACCAGGGTAAACACCCCACTCTTACTGACAGCGTCCTGAGATCTGTAGTGACCAGTAGTCAGGACACCAGGGTCAACACCCCACTCTTACTGACAGCGTCCTGGGATCTGTAGTGACCAGTAGTCAGGACACCAGGGTCAACACCCCACTCTTACTGACAGTGTCCTGGGGTCTGTAGTGACCAGTAGTCAGGACACCAGGGTCAACACCCCACTCTTACTGACAGTGTCCTGGGGTCAGCAGTGACCAGCAGTCAGGACACCAGGGTCAACACCCCACTCTTACTGATAGTGACAGTGGTTTAATGTCTTAGCTGAAGGACACACCCACAGACACAACCACAGATGGAGACAGACTCACAGACACAACCACAGACAGGGACACACACTGATCCATAGACACAGAGAAACAGACACACACAAGCAGAACTAGGCACACATGAGTAGACACAAACACACAGACACACAAATGAATAGACACACACAAGCAGACAGGCACACATGAATAGACACACACACAAGCAGACAGACACACACATGAACAGACACACACAAGAAAACACAACCACACGCACAGTTCAGAGATCGCTGGTCCAGTCTGGACCGGGTCACACAAGCAGACAGACACACAGATACAGACACAAACACACAGTCACACACATGAAAAGACACATAGACACAGACACACACACACATGAATAGACACATAGACACAGACACACACACACACACACACACACACATGAACAGACACATAGACACAGACACACACACATGAATAGACACAGACACACACACTTGAATAGACACACACACACACAGATCCAGACAGGCAGATAAACTCAGAATCAGCAGGGCTGCCAGGTGCGCGTGGCGCTGCTAAGCACGCGGTGCATCAGCCTCCCTGTCTGCAGGGGTCTCTGCGCATGTCCCCCGCCCCCCTCCCTCCTCCTCCCCCGTTACTGAGCTCAGCTCCCCGATCTCGGGCAGCTCGTGCAGAACCCAGCGGAACCCGGACTCGCGCGCCGTGGACATTCGGGTGCAAACGGCACGAGCCGAGCCCAGGCTGCAGCGCGTTCTGAACGCGCGCGCTGGCCCACAGCCGCGCCCGCACCCTGCCGCCTTCTTACAATTAACAGGTCTAATTAATTTCCTTCTCATCCGGGCGCGAGTCGCTGTCTGTGCTGTTCAGGGTGCTGAAGGAAGACTGGTTTGGTTTCTAAGATCGTCGCGGCGTGAAATACGCAGGCGCCACTGGAGGCACAGAAATCCATCTATGCGCGTCTCTCAAGCAGAATAAAATACTGAAATAATATCGCGACACTGTGTGCGGAATGGCAGAAGCAGATTTTCAGACGTTCACCTCAATCATGGACGCCCTGGTTCGGATAAGTGTGAGTATTTCATTCTGAACGTGTCGTGGTGGTGTGCGCTGTCCAGATGTGTTGTTTGTCGAGAAACACAAAGAGGTTCTTGCGTGCGTACAGTGAGGGAGCGCGTTGACATCCTGTGTGTGTCCACGGGTGTCGGCGCACGGCGCGCCGGCTCTTCAGAGCCGCAGCAGAAGGACGGTTCCGGGCCTGCTGAAACCCAGTGTGAGGGTGAGCGCCGGTGTACAGTGTGTCTGTGCTCACCGGCGCCTTGCTCCACTGTAAGCAGGTCAGGGGACAGGTGGAGACAGGCAGAGAGAGAGGAGAGAGAGAAAACTGCACCTCTGTCTGTGTTTGTCTGTGTTTGTCTGTCCTGATACGCTGGTCCAGTCTGGGTCACACTGTAACCCTACAGTCCAGAGATCACTGGTCCAGTCTGGGTCACACTGTAACCCTACAGTCCAGAGATCGCTGGTCCAGTCTGGGTCACACTGTAACCCTACAGTCCAGAGATCGCTGGTCCAGTCTGGGTCACACTGTAACCCTACAGTCCAGAGATCACTGGTCCAGTCTGGGTCACACTGTAACCCTACAGTCCAGAGATCGCCGGTCCAGTTTGGGTCACACTGTAACCCTACAGTCCAGAGATCACCGGTCCAGTCTGGGCCGGGTCACGCTGTAACCCTACAGTCCAGAGATCACCGGTCCAGTCTGGGTCACACTGTAACCCTACAGTCCAGAGATTACTGGTCCAGTCTGGTCCTGACAGTGCAGGTGTCAGAGGAGGAAGAGGAGGGTCTACAGAGCCCTCCTTCCTCGCCCACAGGGGCAGCAGAAGCAGGCGACACAGTGAGCTGGCTGAGTGTAGGGGGTAAAGAATATTTTGGGTAGGGCAATGGCATGGCGATACAGTCGTCTGTCTGTGTGGAGTCTACATGTTCTCCTTCTGTCTAGATGGGTTTTCTCCAGGAGCTCATACTGACCACGATTGATTGGCCATCCTGAACTGTCCAGTATCCCATCCAGGTCCGATTTTCACACTTCAGAACAGTTACAGGAACAATCTAATTAAGCCAATCGTTAGTTTAATTAGGGGTTTGATTATGCAATTAAGACCTTGGTAGACTGGAAAGCAGAAGGTTCCTGGGACAGATTGCCCTACATTTGGCTTTGGGCGAACTGTGAGCAAATTGCCCTTTTGTACTGTGTGCAATTGAGAGTGCAGTCTGCCCACGATGCCAGTCTGCTTCCTCAGACACTGCACTGCTGGTACCACAGAGAGCTCTGACCTCTCCCATCAAGTTAAGACAAAGTGTAAGTGAGGCAGCAGCAGCACCAGGAGTCTGTACTGTGCTGTGATTAATCCGAGGTGATTCTCTGGGTGTCGGTGAATTAGAGCTGAGTGAGTTTAACCCCCTCCCCTCCACAGTCTCATTGTCTCACACTGGCCACAGCACCTCGGGCTGTCTGAGGTAGCAGTCACACCCGGAACACCAGACAGGACACCTGGCAGGGGTTCACTGCTGAGGAGAGAGGAGAGAGAGGAGGGAGAGAGGAGAGGACAGAGGAGAGAGGAGAGAGGAGCTGAGAGAGGAGAGAGGAGAGAGGAGGTGAGAGAGGAGTGAGGAGGTGAGAGAGGAGAGAGAGGGGAGAGCAGAAGAGAGGAGGTAGGAATAGTGAGATGAGCTGAGAGAGGAGAAAGGAGCTGAAAGCAGAGGGAGAGAGGAGGAAGAGTGGAGCGGACAGAGGAGAGAGGGGGTAGAGAGGAGAGAGAAGTGGACAGAGGAGAGAGGAGCTGAGAGAGGAGGGAGAGATGAGAGAGGAGAGAGGAGTGGACAGAGGAGAGAGGAGCTGAGAGAGGAGGGAGAGATGAGAGAGGAGGGAGAGATGAGAGAGGAGAGAGGAGTGGACAGAGGAGAGAGGAGCTGAGAGAGGAGTGAGGGAGAGAATGAGAAGGGAGAGGAGAGAGACAGGAGCAGGCGCGTGAATGAGGAATAACAGGACCAGGCCGCGTTGCGATGCCGGTGCGCAGTGGCAGGTTGCTATGGCAACAGATGCATCCTGCCAGCAGCAGCAGCAGCAGCAGCAGCGCGGGGCTGGGCTCGCGCCGGATTCCTCCGTGTCGCGGCGCTCACCTACATAGAGAGACGGGGGGAGGAGGGGGGGCGAGATTGATGCGCGGAGGACAGGAGCAGCGCCGGGGAGGGGAAGGGCCGGTGCTGGGGTGCTGGGGCAGAGGCAGACAAAGGGGAATGGCTGAGCGGCGCGCCGTCACTGGAGACACACGGGTTAGAGCCGCCCAGACCGCAACTCGACCTTCGTCTTTCTTAATGCCGAGACTTGAAAACGCCCCCTCCCCCACTCCCGCTCCCGCTGCCGTCTCGGGAAGAGCCCTGCGCGCGTCCGCACGCCTGTAGGACCCGCCGTGTGCCGGACCTCAGTAACATGGCGCCCAGGAACCCCGCCAAGGTAAGCCGCTCGCGGCCGACTCGCGAGCCAGCGGTCAGCGCTCAGGGGCGCACACGCGCCACCCCGCGTGCGTTGCGAGGGCCGCCGCGGGTGACATTGGCGAATGACAAGCGGGCCCCGGGGCGGGCGTGCGGGACAGGGAGGTCCGTCCGGAGGGGTGGGGGGGGGGGGGTGAGCGTGTTAGTGCCCGCGGGGCGCCTGGGGAGAGGAGAGAGGGAGGTGGTGAAGGTGGTGACGTCATTGATTTGACTGCAGGTCTGTGGTTGATCTACATAGATACAGATCCGATATCGCATTGCATGTGTGTGTGCAAGTCTTCACATGACCCAAATAAAAGAGGGTAATCATTCTGAACCGTGCGACCTTGGTGTTGCTTCAGTACAGCTGATAGTAAAACCTGGAGTGGATCAGACAGCTGTGCACTGGGAGTCTGAGTGACAGCACTGTAACACCTGGAGTGGATCAGACTGCTGTGCACTGGGAGCCTGACAGCACTGTAAACCCTGGAGTGGATCAGACTGCTGTGCACTGGGAGACTGACACCAGTGTAAAACCTGGAGCGGATCAGACAGCTGTGCACTGGGAGTCTGACAGCACTGTAAACCCTGGAGTGGATCAGACAGCTGTGCACTGGGAGTCTGAGTGACAGCACTGTAACACCTGGAGCGGATCAGACTGCTGTGCACTGGGAGTCTGAGTGACAGCACTGTAACACCTGGAGTGGATCAGACTGCTGTGCACTGGGAGTCTGACAGCAGTGTAAATCCTGCAGTGGTAGAAGTCCTGTCCTCTCGGTAGAAGCGGATCATGAGCAGGTTCAGCAGGATCAACAGTAGAGAAGCTGCCTGCTGTCTGAGCTGGGCTGAGAGTGACAGAGCTGACTGCGTCGCCATGATTTACCCCCTGGCACCCCACAGGGCAGACAGGGCAGCGAAGCTCTCTGTGCACACTCACTCACTCACACTCAATTCAATTCAAGGTGCTTTATTAGCATGACCGATGGGTACAATCAGTGTTGCCAAAGCAAATGAAAGTAATGATATTTACATGAAACAAAACAAAAATAGAAGTAAAATAAAATCTACAGACATATTACAGACATTTCACTCACTCACTCACTCACTCACTCACTCACTCACTCACTCACTCAGTTCAATTCAATTCAAGGTGCTTTATTAGCATGACCGATGGGTACAATCAGTACAATCAATCACTCTCTCCTCTCTCTCCCCCCTCTCTCTCCCCTCTCTCCCCCTCTCTCTCTCTCCCCTCTCTCCCCTCTCTCTCTCTCTCCTCTCTCTCCCCCCTCTCTCTCCCCTCTCTCCCCTCTCTCTCTCTTTCCTCTCTCCCCTCTCGCTCTCCCCTCTCTCTCCTCTCTCTCTCTCCTCTCTCTCCTCTCTCTCCCCCCTCTCTCTCCTCTCTCTCTCTCCTCTCTCTCCTCTCTCTCTCCCTCTCTCTCCTCTCTCCCCCTCTCCCCTCTCTCCCTTCTCTCACTCTCCCCTCTCTCCCTTCTCTCTCTCCCCTCTCCCCTCTCTCCTCTCCCCTCTCTCTCCCCTCTCCCCTCTCTCTCTTGCCTCTCTCTCCCCTCTCTCCCCTCTCCCCTCTCTCTCCCCTCTCCCCTCTCTCTCTCGCCTCTCTCTCTCTCCTCTCTCTCTCCCCTCTCCCCTCTCTCCTCTCCCCTCTCTCTCCCCTCTCCCCTCTCTCTCTCGCCTCTCTCTCTCGCCTCTCTCTCTCCTCTCTCTCCTCTCTCTTCTCTCTCTCTCCCTCCCTCTCCCCTCTCCCCTCTCTCTCGCCTCTCTCTCTCCTCTCTCTCTCCTCCCTCTCCCCTCTCCCCTCTCTCCTCTCCCCTCTCTCCTCTCCCCTCTCTCTCTCGCCTCTCTCTCTCCTCTCTCCCCCCTCTGTCTCCTGTCTCCAGTCCAATATGAAGAGCATGGAGAGGGAGCTGCTGTGTCCAGTCTGCACTGAGATGGTCAAGCAGCCCATCCTCCTGCCCTGCCAGCACAGTGTCTGCCTGCTCTGTGCCACGGAGGTTCTGGTCCAGAACGGGTACCCGGTGCCGGACCCCCCCCCCGAGCCACACTCCCCCGCCTCCACCCCCAACACCCGCAGCCCCCGGCAGGCACGCCGCCCCCCGCCGAAAACTGAGCGGCTGGACAGGGTGGTCCGCTCAGGTCAGGCACTGTCCTGCTGTCTCTGTCCACTCTCACCCTCTCTCACTCTCTCTCAGAGCCCTCTGTCCACTCTCTCACCCTCTCACTCTCTCTCAGAGCTCCCTGTCCTCCGTCTCACTCTCTCTCAGAGCTCTCTGTCTCACTCTCTCTCACTCTCTCTCAGAGCTCCCTGTCCTCTGTCTCTCTCTCTCACTCTCTCTCAGAGCTCCCTGTCCTCTGTCTCTCTCTCTCACTCTCTCTCAGAGCCCTCTGTCTTCTCTCTCACTCCTCACTGCTCTCCTGCGCCCCCTGCAGGTTACGGGACGTACCCCGGGCGCCGGCGGCGTGAGGGCCCGCCCCCGGCCATGCTGTTCCCCTGCCCGTCCTGCCAGCGGGATGTGGAGCTGGGGGAGAGGGGGCTGTCCGACTGCCTGCGCAACCTCACCCTGGAGCGCATCGTGGAGAGGTACGCTGGCATGGTGCGGGCAGTGGGGTCAGCACAGGTCAGCCCAGCCCAGTGACGAACAGCACAGATTAGCCCAGCCCAGTGTCGCACAGTGTAACACAGCACAGAGCAGCACAGTGTAGCACAGCACAGATCTGCACAGCCCAGTGTAGCACAGTGTAGCACAGTGTAACACAGCACAGATCTGCACAGCCCAGTGTAGCACAGTGTAACACAGCACAGAGCAGCACAGTGTAGCACAGCACAGATAAGTACCATGTAGTACAGATCATCCTTGTGTAGTACAGTACAGTTTAACCCAATGTAGTACAGTACTGTGTAGCCCAGTATAGATAAGCGTAGTACAGTACAGTGTAATAAAGCCCACCTGTATGCCTCCCTGTCTCTCAGGTACAGTCCAGTCCAGTACAGTGTAGTATAGTGTAGTACAGTACAGTGCAGTACAGTACAGTGTAATAAAGCCCACCTATATGCCTCCCTGTCTATCTCAGGTACAGTACAGTGCAGTACAACATAGTGTAGTATACTGTAGTGTAGTACAGTGTAGAACAGTGTAGTACAGTACAGTGTAGTATAGTGTAGTACAGTACAGTGTAGTACAGTGTAGAACAGTATAGTGCAGTACAGTACAGATCAGTAGAGTACAGTGTAGTATAGTGTAGTACAGAACAGTGCAGTACAGTGTAGTACAGTGTAGTACAGTGTAGTGCAGTACAGTACAGATCAGTGTAGCACAGTGTAGTATAGTGTAGTACAGAACAGTGCAGTGCAGTACAGTGCAGTACAGTACAGTGTAATAAAGCCCACCTGCACGCCTCCCTGTCTCTCAGGTACAGTACAGTCTAGTACAGTCCAGTACAGTGTAGTATAGTGTAGTGTAGTACAGTACAGATCAGTAGAGTACAGTGTAGTGCAGTACAGTACAGATCAGTAGAGTACAGTGTAGTACAGTGTAGTATAGTGTAGAACAGTGTAGTACAGTGTAGTATAGTATAGTGCAGTAGAGTACAGTGTAGTATAGTGTAGTACAGAACAGTGCAGTGCAGTACAGTGCAGTACAGTACAGTGTAATAAAGCCCGCCTGCACGCCTCCCTGTCTCTCAGGTACCGGCACACGGTCAGTCTGGGCGCGGGGGCGGTCATGTGCCAGTTCTGCAAGCCGCCCGCCCAGCTGGAGGCCACGAAGGGCTGCACGGACTGCCGCGCCAGCTTCTGCAACGAGTGCTTCAAGCTGTACCACCCCTGGGGCACCCCGCGGGCACAGCACGAGCACGTGGCACCCACACTGTCCTTCCGGCCCAAGGTAGGGAGAGGGGTCTGTGCAGGGGCTGCCCTGTGTCCTGTGTGCGGTGTGCGTGTATATATACTTGTCTCTCCCTCTCTCTCCTCTCCTCCCTCACCCCTCTTTTGTCTCCCTCTCTCTGCTCTCTGTCTTTTCTCTCACCCCTCTCTCTTCTCCTCCCTCTTTCCTCTCTCCTCCATCTCTCCTATCTCTCTCTGTCCCTCTCTCCTTTCTCCTCCATCTCTCCTCTCCCCTCTCTCTCTGTCCCTCTCTCCTCTCTCCTCCATCTCTCCTCTCTCTCTCTGTCCCTCTCTCCTCTCTCCCCCATCTCTCCTCTCTCCTCTCTTCCCCCTCTCTCCTCTCTCCTCCATCTCTCCTCTCTCTCTCTGTCCCTCCCAGGTCCTGACGTGTCCAGAACACGACCAGGAGAAGCTGCACTTCTACTGTAAGTCTTGCCAGCGACTGCTCTGTCCTCTCTGCAAGCTGCGCCGGGCCCACGCCGGCCACAAGATCACCCCGGTCGCCAACGCCTACCAGGCTCTGAAGGTGGGTATGACACAGCACTGAGGAATGGGGTGGTAACCCCAGAGATCACTGGTCCAGTCTGGGTCGGGTCACACTGTAACCCTACAGTCCAGAGAGCACCGGTCCAGTCTGGGTCACACTGTAACCCTACAGTCCAGAGATCGCCGGTCCAGTCTGGGTCACACTGTAACCCTACAGTCCAGAGATCACTGGTCCAGTCTGGGTCACACTGTAACCCTACAGCCCAGAGATCACTGGTCCAGTCTGGGTCACACTGTAACCCTACAGTCCAGAGATCGCTGGTCCAGTCTGGGTCACACTGTAGCCCTACAGTCCAGAGATCACTGGTCCAGTCTGGGCCGGGTCACGCTGTAACCCTACAGCCCAGAGATCACTGGTCCTGTCTGGGTCACACTGTAACCCTACAGTCCAGAGATCACTGGTCCAGTCTGGGCTGGGTCACACTGTAACCCTACAGTCCAGAGATCACTGGTCCAGTCTGGGTCACACTTTACCCCTACAGTCCAGAGATCACTGGTCCAGTCTGGGCTGGGTCCCACTGTAGCCCTACAGTCCAGAGATCACTGGTCCTGTCTGGGTCACACTGTAACCCTACAGTCCAGAGATCACTGGTCCTGTCTGGGTCACACTGTAACCCTACAGTCCAGAGATCACTGGTCCAGTCTGGGTCACACTAACCCTACAGTCCAGAGATCACTGGTCCAGTCTGGGTCACACTGTAACCCTACAGTCCAGAGATCGCTGGTCCAGTCTGGGCCGGGTCACACTGTAACCCTACAGTCCAGAGATCACTGGTCCAGTCTGGGTCACACTGTAACCCTGCAGTGTGTTTGTCAGAACGGCAAAATAGAGGTTGACAGAGGGAAAAACAGAAATGAGTAAATTTTAGTTAAAGGACAACAGGGTACATGGAACAGCTATTGAAGAAAATGGGACTAAAGTCTGTCATCAACTTGTTGACCTCTCTGCTCACCTGCAGGACAAGATAACCAAGAGTGTCAGCTACATCCTGTCCAATCAGGAGACAGTGCAGTCCCAGATCACACAGCTAGAGGCCGCTATCACTCAGACTGAGGTTGGGCCCTTCTTTCTCTCCCTCTGCTTCTTGTCTTCCTCTGTGCTTCACCGGCGATGTGAACGAGCCCTCTCTTTCTTCCTGC
The DNA here is from genome assembly GCF_055471065.1 of Atractosteus spatula. Classification (NCBI taxonomy): domain Eukaryota; kingdom Metazoa; phylum Chordata; class Actinopteri; order Semionotiformes; family Lepisosteidae; genus Atractosteus; species Atractosteus spatula. The sequence continues at coordinate 5,451,609 of NC_142730.1, read as the reverse complement.
CTCCCCCTCTCTCACTCCCTCTCCCGGCCAGATGAACAGCGGCTCTGCGCGGGAGCAGCTGTGCCAGTCCGTGCGGGAGCTGTGCGCCGCGCTGACCGACAGGCAGGGGGTGCTCCTACAGGCCCTGGACGGGGCTCGGCTCAGGCGGGTTGAAGCTCTGACGGCCCAGGTCACGGAGAGGCAGTCCCTGCTGGAGCACGCTGGCCTGCTGGCCTTCTCTCAGGAGCTGCTGAAGGAGACTGAGCCTCCCTGCTTCCTACAGGCAGCGCGGCTGACTCACAACAGGTCAGAGAGAGAGAGACTACAGCACTGCAGACTGGTGTCCAGACTGTCACTCTACAGCTCAGAGAGAGAGAGACTACAGCACTGCAGACTGGTGTCCAGACTGTCACTCTACAGCTCAGAGAGAGAGACTGCAGCACTGCAGACTGGTGTCCAGACTGTCACTCTACAGCTCAGAGAGAGAGACTAAAGCACTGCAGACTGGTGTCCAGACTGTCACTCTACAGCTCAGAGAGAGACTACAGCACTGCAGACTGGTGTCCAGACTGTCACTCTACAGCTCAGAGAGAGAGACTAAAGCACTGCAGACTGGTGTCCAGACTGTCACTCTACAGCTCAGAGAGAGAGACTAAAGCACTGCAGACTGGTGTCCAGACTGTCACTCTACAGCTCAGAGAAAGGCTACAGCACTGCAGACTGGTGTCCAGACTGTCACTCTACAGCTCAGAGAGAGACTACAGCACTGCAGACTGGTGTCCAGACTGTCACTCTACAGCTCAGAGAGAGAGACTGTAGCACTGCAGACTGGTGTCCAGACTGTCACTCTACAGCTCAGAGAGAGACTACAGCACTGCAGACTGGTGTCCAGACTGTCACTCTACAGCTCAGAGAGAGAGACTACAGCACTGCAGACTGGTGTCCAGACTGTCACTCTACAGCTCAGAGAGAGAGACTGCAGCACTGCAGACTGGTGTCCAGACTGTCACTCTACAGCTCAGAGAGAGACTACAGCACTGCAGACTGGTGTCCAGACTGTCACTCTACAGCTCAGAGAGAGACTACAGCACTGCAGACTGGTGTCCAGACTGTCACTCTACAGCTCAGAGAGAGAGACTAAAGCACTGCAGACTGGTGTCCAGACTCACACTCTACACTCTGCCTCTCTACTCGTTCTCTCAGGCTGTTGAAAGCGATAGAGTCCCTGCAGTGCTTCTCTCTCTCTGCTGATCCCTCTTTCCGGCACTTCCAACTGGACGTCTCCCGAGAGCTGAAACTGCTGAACACCCTGGAATTCATCCGGGGTAAGAGGGAGGGAGAAAGAGGAGTTGGGGGACAGGAGAGGGAGGGAGAGAAGTTGGGGGGCAGAAGGGAGAGGGGTTGGGGGGCAGGAGGGAGAGGGAGAGAAGTTGGGGGGCAGAAGGGAGAGGGTTGGGGGGCAGGAGGGAGAGGGAGAGGAGTTGGGGGGCAGAAGGGAGAGGGGTTGGGGGGCAGGAGGGAGAGGGAGAGGAGTTGGGGGGCAGAAGGGAGAGGGTTGGGGGGCAGGAGGGAGAGGGAGAGGAGTTGGGGGGCAGAAGGGAGAGGGGTTGGGGGGCAGGAGGGAGAGGGAGAGGAGCTGGGGGGCAGAAGGGAGAGGGGTTGGAGGGCAGGAGGGAGAGGGAGAGGAGTTGGGGGGCAGAAGGGAGAGGGGTTGGGGGGCAGGTGGGAGAGGGAGAGGGGTTGGGGGGCAGAAGGGAGAAGGGTTGGGGTGCAGGAGGGAGAGGGTTGGGGGACCGGACAGGGAGGGAGGGTGAAACTCTTCAACAGGGCTGACTCTCCCTCTCCCATGTGTCTCCTTTCCCTCTGTCTCCCCCACACACTTCACCTCTAATTCTCCTCTCCTCCCTCCTCTGTCTATACACTCCTTTCCCATCCCCATCCCTCTCTTCTCCCTCCTCCTCCCTCTTCTATCTGTTTCTTCCCTCTCTCCTCTCCTCTCTCTCTCCTCTCTCCAGCTCCCCTGGCTCCAGTTATTGACACCCAGCGGACCCTGGCCTACGACCAGCTCTTCCTGTGCTGGCGGCTGCCGCAGGACTCCCCCCCCGCCTGGCACTTCACGGTGGAGTTCCGGCGTCGCGAGGGGCGTGGCGGGGGGGTGCTGCGAGGGGGCGGGGGCGGCGCCCCCCGGGGCTGGCAGCGGCTGGAGGAGGTGGCCGGGACGAGTGCGGTGATCGAGCGACTCGAAATCGATTGCATGTACGTCCTGCGGGTGAAGGGCTGCAACAAGGCGGGGTTCGGAGAGTACAGCGAGGAGATCTACCTGCATACCCCACCTGCACCAGGTAACACTGACGCTCACCTGAGCCAGTTAATACTGATACACACCTGAGCCAGGTAACACTGATACACACCTGAGCCAGGTAACACTGATGCACACCTGAGCCAGTTAATACTGATACACACCTGAGCCAGGTAACACTGATGCACACCTGAGCCAGTTAATACTGATACACACCTGAGCCAGGTAACACTGATGCACACCTGAGCCAGTTAATACTGATACACACCTGAGCCAGGTAACACTGATACACACCTGAGTCAGGTAACACTGATGCACACCTGAGCCAGGTAACACTGATAAACACCTGAGTCAGGTAACACTGATGCACACCTGAGCCAGTCAATACTGATACACACCTGAGCCAGGTAACACTGATGCACACCTGAGCCAATTCCTACTGGTATACAGCTGAGCCAGGTAACACTGATATACACCTGAGCCAGGTAACACTGATGCACACCTGAGCCAGGTAACACTGATACACACCTGAGCCAGTTAATACTGATACACACCTAAGCCAGGTAACACTGATACACACCTGAGCCAGGTAACACTGATGCACACCTGAGCCAGTTAATACTGATACACACCTGAGCCAGGTAACACTGATACACACCTGAGTCAGGTAACACTGATGCACACCTGAGCCAGTTAATACTGATACACACCTGAGCCAGGTAACACTGATACACACCTGATCCAGGTAACTCTGATGCACACCTGAGCCAGGTAACACTAATACACACCTGAGCCAGGTAACACTGATACACACCTGATCCAGTCGAGATTGTCAACACTTGTTGCCAGTTAAACTCTCCAGCACCATCAGCGATCTGAAATGAATAACTCGTCTTTCTCTCTCTCTCTCCTGCTGTCAACCCATCTCGTCTGTCTGCATCCCAGCGCGATCCTCTCATCCCTCTCTCTCTCATCCCCATCTCCACCTGCCGAGATAATCACTCCATGAATATTTCAACAGCGCGGTTCATTCATTAGGACAGGGCCCTAATGAACGCGTGTTAATTATTCAGGAAAAAAAGACAAATTGTTCTCCGCTGCCATCTTCCGAATAATGTCGAGCTCGGAGTGCCCCCCCCCCCCGCTTCCCTTGCTCCCTCTCTCTCCGAAAGGTCTTAGGTGCCTGAAGGCTGCCTGCCACTCTCCCAGATTCCCTGCTTTTTTGTTTTCCTAAATTTACTCTTTCCTGCACTTCTTTCCTCCCTGCCTGTTTTCCTCTCTCCCAAATTCTTCCTTTCCCCCTTTTCTGAACTCTCCCTCTCCCATTCTCTTTTATACCTCCTTCTCCTCTCTCCCTTCTCTCTCTCTCCTCTCTCTACCTCTTCTCTCTTTCTCCTTCTCCTCTTTCCTGCCTCTCTCTCTCCCTCTCCTGTCTTTCCTGCCTCTCTCTCCCTCTCCTGTCTTTCCTGCCTCCTTCCCCTCTTTCTCCCTGTGGGAGTCCCCTTTCCTCCTCTCTCCCTCCTCTGCTTTCTCCTATCTTTACTCTTCTCCCCTCTCCCTCCTCCTGTCTTTCCTCTCCCTCCCTCTCCTCCTGTCTCTCCTCTCTGCCCCCTCTCAGTGCTGAATTTCTTCCTGGACTCGCGCTGGGGTTTCCATGGCGACCGGCTCGTGCTCGGTAAGGAGCAGCGCGGTGCCCGCAGCGTGCCCGGGGTGCCCCTGCTGCAGGCCGCCGACCGCGCCCTCACTTCCTGCCACCTGACCTCTGACCTCCTGATCGGGGACGTGGCCGTCACACAGGGCCGACACTACTGGGCGTGCGCGGTGGACCCTGGGTCCTACGTGGTGAAGGTAAAGGTCATCACAGGGCGCAGCGTTCCCTAACGAGCCCGGTCTCGTTAACATCACGGCTGTCAGGAGCTTAGGAATTCAGTCAGTTCACTGGAAAGTAGAAATAGTCAAGAATGGGATGAACACTGAGGAGTATTAAAGTGCCTGTAAAGATTACACAATGGTTTGTGGGAGTATACCTATAAATAATCCGTCTGTTCCAGGTAGCACTGATACACACCTGAGTCAGGTATCTGAGATCTACATCTGAGTCAGGTAACACTGATACACACCTGGGCCAGGTATCTGAGATCTACATCTGAGTCAGGTAACACTGATACACACCTGGGCCAGGTATCTGAGATCTACACCTGAGTCAGGTAACACTGATACACACCTGGGCCAGGGATCTGTGATCTATACCTGAGCTAGGAAATACTGATACACACCTGAGTCAGATAACACTGATACACACCTGAGTCAGGAAACACTGATACACACCTGGGCCAGGGATCTGTGATCTATACCTGAGCTAGGAAATACTGATACACACCTGAGTCAGATAACACTGATATACACCTGAGTCAGGAAACACTGATACACACCTGGGCCAGGGATCTGTGATCTATACCTGAGCTAGGAAATACTGATACACACCTGAGTCAGGAAACACTTATACACACCTGGGCCAGGGATCTGTGATCTATACCTGAGCTAGGAAATACTGATACACACCTGAGTCAGATAACACTGATACACACCTGAGTCAGGTAACACTGATACACACCTGGGCCAGGGATCTGTGATCTATACCTGAGCTAGGAAATACTGATACATACCTGAGTCAGATAACACTGATACACACCTGAGTCAGGTAACACTGATACACACCTGGGCCAGGGATCTGAGATCTACACCTGCACCAGGACATGCTGATGCACGTTTACTGGGAGTGTCACCGTCCTGCTCTCTCTGTGCCGCAGGTGGGCGTTGGCCTGGAGGCCAGGCTGCAGGAGTGGTTCCATCTGCCCCAGGACATGGCCAGCCCACGGTGAGAGAGAGAGAGAGGGTCGTTCCTCTTCATGCTTCAGTTCCCCACCTGCCCCCCTTCTCCTTCACCCTCTCCCTCTCTCGCCCCCCTGTCTCCAGGTATGATCCGGACAGCGGCCACGACAGCGGGGCCGAAGACGCCACGCTGGACTCCCCACCCCCCTTCTGCTTCCTCACCGTGGGCATGGGCAAAGTGCTGCTGCCCCAGGGGGTAAACAACTGCCCCAGCAACGCCACCAGCCCCCGGGACCCTCCCTCGCAGCCCCCCCCGCCGACTCCCCACAGCCCCCCCGCCATCACGGCTCCCCTCCCTCCCCGCCTGGGGGTGTGCCTGGACTTCGAGAAGGGGCGTGTCTCCTTCTACGACGGGGTCTCGCTCCGCCTCCTGTGGGAGGGGCCGGTGGATTGCTCCGCCCCCGTCTGCCCAGCCTTCTGTTTCATCGGGGGAGGGGCTCTGCAGGTGCAGGAGCTGGTGGCCAATCGGAGCGCGGAACAGCCCCCTCCCAGGAGGGTCACCATCCAAACGCGAGCAGTGACTAACTTGGGCAATTGACCCCCCCCCAGCGGACAGAGAGACTGACCGACACAATGGCCTTGGGATTTTTGGACAGTTCGGTAGAAACAAACAAAACAAAAACGCCTTCAAAACGCCTCGTTGGGAGGAATCTGTACCAAAACTACGGACTGATCCAAATTTCTTTTTCCCGCAGGAGTGTGTAAGGAAGCCTGGCAGTGGTTTTGAGCGTGAGGGAAGGGAGGCAGTGGGTGGGACTGTGCTGTTTTTTTCTAAGTGCTGCCTTTCGTCTGGTCAGGCGGTCTGCCGTGACCTCTGTGACAGGACACTGGGACAGCGGACCTCCCCTCCGTGGCCACAGGAAGTGGAACAGTCCCTGCTTCTTTCTTAATTAGCAAATTCTTAAATTAATGAAGGGACCCCACGGGGGGTCAAAGTAAACCTGGAAGGGGGGGATGCAGGATGATGCTTTCATAGGTACTTTCTTCTTACTGCTATAATTATCATCGTTAAGATCATTACTATTTTATTTAATGTTCCTCTTATAATTCTCACCAATAATGAATTAACTTGCTGATGACCAGTTCCTTATTCTTTAGACAACTGAGAAGCGATACTGCACCTGAATGAACTCTAGACTGTAGCATTTTGGAATCTTATTTTGATGATCATCACAGTGGCAGATATTTTAAGGATAAAATAAAATCGAAAGAGTAATTAGACAACAAAACTGATTGTGTTGTAATTTTTTATGTTATTTTTTTGTTATTATACTATTTTGGAACTGTAACCCTTATGATAAAGGGACTGTTCTACTGGACTGGGACTGTAGCTCCTACTGTAACAGGACTGTTCTACTGGACTGGGACTGTAGCTCCTACTGTAACGGGACTGTTCTACTGCACTGGGACTGTAGCTCCTACTGTAACGGGTCTGTTCTACTGCACTGGGACTGTAGCTCCTATTGTAACAGACTGTTCTACTGGACTGGGACTGTAGCTCCTATTGTAACAGGACTGTTCTACTGGACTGGGACTGTAGCTCCTATTGTAACAGGACTGTTCTACTGCACTGGGACTGCAGTCCACGGTATGTTGTAACAGGACTGTTCTACTGCACTGGGACTGCAGTCCACGGTATGTTGTGTATCACAGGAGGTGCACAGCCAGTTTCAGGAAGTGTTGTACCCTGAACAAGGTAAGAGCTCAGGTGTGTTTGAGCAGGCACTGCCACACCTGCCTGACTTCATAAACATGGCAAAGTCTGTTTAACAATAAACTGCTCTCATGGTACTGCACCCAGGACTGGAAATACGAGCTGCAATTATACAGACAGAGGGACGCACAAACAGGTAGTTAAAGAGACGAAGATTGTATACACAGAAGTCTGTATCACTCTGTTTCTCTGCATGTGGAGACACACAGACCTGTGAGAATCCATGTGGCGTGGGAATTTGTGTTACTGTGACAACTGTACCACAGAGCAACATAGGGTAACACTACTCTAACAAACACAGGACTGTCACACACACTCAGACCTGTGAGAGTGTACCACACTGGCAGCACAGTACCGTGCTGGGTGTGTCCTCTGGAGAGTGTGGGAGGAGAGGAGGAGGAGAGTGGAAGATCTCTATAAAAGACACACAGTCCTCTCTGTCCCTCAGTCTTCACCTTGGCAGAAAACGAGAGTCTCTCCTTCACTACACAGGTAGGATCGCGTGGGGGGGGGTTGGGGAGGGGTGAGGGGGGTCTTCACAGCCCACAGCCACATTCTCAGCAGGAAGGGGGAGTCTGGAACTTGATCCCCTTTATTCCTGAAAGCGGAGTGGGGTAAGAGTAAGAGCTCAGTGAAGATCTGGGGTACAGTGGGAGAGAAGGGGGTGACTCCGTCTCTGTAGCTCAGCAAAGGGAGGAACACAGACTAGTGTCAGGCTGCTCGGGACAAAATGGGTGTCGGTTCTAATAGGGCCCGACTGAAGACTGGACTGATGACTGGACTTGTGCCTGCAAATGTGTTGTCTTGACTCATGAAGGAGAGTGAGTTAGCATAATCTTCTTCATCATCACACCTGTAGAGTAACTGTACAGACACTCAGTCCAGCTCCTCTGTATCTTCACATGAACACTCCTTCATCATCATCAGAGCTGGAGAGTAACTGTACAGACACTCAGTCCAGCTCCTCTGTATCTTCACATGAACACTCCTTCATCATCATCAGAGCTGTAGAGTCACTGTACAGACACAGTCCAGCTCCTCTGTATCTTCACACTAACACTCCTTCATCATCATCAGAGCTGTATAGATCATACAGACTCTGAGGTAGAGAAGAGAGACAGGTATTTAACAGTGGTGTAAATGGCTTCAGTCTCACCATGCCTGTTCCTATGTTATGGTCTCCAGGTGTTATTATCCCAAGCCTGCTGGCTGGGCTCTTTCACTCCGAGGGGGTGCCCTTTGGGCACTGGGAGTAGCCGGAGTGTCACTGTTGTCATTGTCTGTTCTTAATTATCTATTGCTACAGAGATTGTTACTGTTCCTCGGCTGTCACCTGGGATACTGCAGACACAAAACAGACGCACTGACAGACAGGACACACACAGGCTACCTGTCTGTCAGTCTCCCAGATAGACAGGACGTGCCGACTGGACATACAAAGAGTTTACACGGACAGGACACACAGACTGACAGAAAAAGAGGTACAGACAGACTTACATGGATATAGACAGGCAGAAAACAGAGAGACAGACAAATACAGAAATTTGATTATTTAGACATACAGAGACAGTGAAATAAAAGAAAGACAGACAGATTAAAAGAAGAACAGAGGGAGGTGTTGGGTTCAGGGTTTGGTGTATAACACAGGTGGGTGGCTCAACACAAACACTTACCCCAGCAGCCTGTGCACCTCGCGTACACTAACACACGCAGGCTCTCATATACCACTGGCTAGACCTGACACACTGCATTCCTGAGAATGACCGAGCATGCCTAATGAACTCACTTGATTTTACTGCGCTGTGATTTTACACTGCTCCCACTGAACTTTTCTGCAGTGTGTTATGCTTTTACCCCGGCCTGTGAATTCAGGCCCAGGGCAGGACACTGGGATTGCCTGAAACCATCTACTGTAGGTCATCACTGTTAATGAAACTCCTCCTCTGTCTGCAGTCACTTCTCTTGCCCACAATGGCAAAGCTCAGCCTGACGGCATGTCTGCTCTTCATCTGCCTGGCCTGGCCCTCCTCTACCTCAGGTATGTGAGTACGCAGCATGTCCCCAGTCCGACAACATAGTGGTTTTTTTTTTCTTGACGAACCCTGCAACTGCACACAGGAGAGGTGAGGAAGTGCAGGCAGACTCCGCCCACATGCCCACCTTCCAGCCACTTATCTTTAAACATGTCACAGGTAGACCCACCCCCAAAATGCAGCTTTCACACTGATTGGAGGGGAGGCCCATCCCTCACTGGCCACACCACATGCCTGCAGGGAGCCTGCAGGGGGCACTGTGTCATTGAAATCCATGGCCATCTAATCCCACCCTACATGCTTGGGGAATCCCAGTCACAGTGCACTAGTGAGATAACCCAGACTCGAACCCTCAGTCTCGGGTGAGTGCTTTCAGGCCACCTGGGTCTAGTCCTGTTGGTTCTGCTGGTGCTGTCCCTGCTGGTTCTGTCACGTCTGACTGCCTCAGCTGTCCCCTTCGCACCCCTGTCCAGCAGCCCTGTCGCCCCTGGAGCAGGCCATGTCCACTCTGAGGGACGTGTTTGTCCAGTACTCTGACAACCAGAGCAGTCTGACCCGGGAGCAGGTGCGCGCTCTGCTGTCCACCGAGATGAGCAGCAGTGTCAAGGTCAGTGAGTGGAGCACCTCGCTCTTCTGGCTGTCTGATTCCCTCCCTCCCTGCCTCTCTGTTCCTGTCTCTGTCTCTCTGTCCTCTGCCAGCCTTTCTGTCTCCCCCCTTGACTTTCTGTCCTGTGCCTGTCTGACTCTCTCCCTCCCTGTCTGTCTCCCTCCCTCCCTGTCTCTGTGTCCTGTGCCTGTCTGTCTGTCTGTCTCTCTTCCTCCCTGTCTCTCTGTCCTCTGCCTGTCTCACCCTGTGCATGCCTGTCTGTCTGTCTGTCTGTCTGTCTGCCTTTCTCACCCTGTGCCTGTCTGTCTCACTCTATGTCTTTCTGTCCTGTGCCTGTCTGACTCTCTCCCTCCCTGTCTCTCTGTCCTGTGCCCATCTATCTGTCTGTCTGCCTCCCTGTCTCTCTGTCCTCTGCCTGTCTCACCCTGTGCCTGCCTGTCTGTCTCTCTGCCCTCTGCCTGTCTCACCCTCTGCCTGTCTCTCTGTCCTCTGCCTGTCTCACCCTGTGCCGGTCTGTCTGCAGGAGCTGAACCTTCAGCTGCTGGATGAGCTGATGGGCTACGCGGATGTGGACATGAGTGGGTCCCTGGACCGCCAGGAGTACATCCGGCTGGTGACGTACATCAGCATGAAGTGAGAGTGGACCCCGCTGTCCGCGACCCCCCCCAAAACAACGAGTCTATAGCCTGTTTCCCCTGCTACCTGCTCCAGGACTGCTGAGCTTCCTGCAGTAGAATTGGGACACTCCTGGGCTCTCCAGTCCATTCCTAGACCTTCTCATTGTCTCCCTGAAACAAGGAGCGACTACGCCTAAAACCTCTGTAACCTTTACCTGTGTTCTCACACTCCAATAAAAGCGTCCTGTACGCTCTTGTTATTTATTATTAATCTGCTTGTTTTAAAGCCCCTACTGCTTGGCTGACTTGTCAAGATGTGTGCAGAGCTCAGGAACCTCCACTAGAGGGCGCCAGAAACCCGGCCGCAGCACCATCAGGGTGCAGTAAACGCAAATGGCCACAGGGGGGCTTCGAGAGCCGACACGCTGACCAGCAGCAGCCGTTCGCGAAGGAATTCGATTTCCTGACGAGGGTCGCATTTCCGAGGCTGTGCAGCTCAGCGTGTTGTTTTTTTTTTAAGCCCACGCATCTTACAGGTACCGAGGCTTTTCTTGTGTGTGTGTGTGTGCACAATTCAATACCACAATCACACAGCACCACACAGTTTTGAGCCATTGCTCACGAGCAATTCCTGAAAGGCTATCTGCATTTTCAAAACAGCAAATGCAAAAAAGGGGAATGCGTGCCTTCAAAGAAAGGGGACAGGAGGGCAGGAATGCAGATATTCCTGGAGATATTAAACCACCTTTTCTCTCCAGAACAGGGAAAAAAATCTACTGCACATCTGTCCAGGACACCTGGCTGTCTAAACTAGGCTCCCCACACCCGCCTACTCGTCACTACATCCGGAAGAAAATTCTCGTCTCCTCAGAGACCTCCCAGTTAAACTATTAACACCACTAATCTCCCGCTCTGTAGAGACTCCGGAGAATTTAAATGGATCCAGGAATACACCGCAGAGACGAAATGCTAAATTCACTCTTTCTTTTCTGCATCGAAGACGGAACAAATTCCCCGCAAGCCTTCAGTCATTATGTCCTCCTGACCTGTCAGGACTGCTGGCTGGCTGCTCGTGTTAAAGCACAGGAGCTGAATTAACACTCTGTTTAATTGACTTGCTCTGCGGTTCTAATTACTGCTGACTCTCCCTGAACTGCAGGAGCTCACACTCAGCTCTGCTCAGCCAGCAGCTGGGGTGCAGGACTGAGGGCTGGACCCTGCCTCTGTCCCTCGGTGATTCACAGATCACGCCAGGTCCCCCAGTAACCCCCAGTCCTCCTCCTGTACCCCCTGTGACCCCCTGGCCTCAACCTGTACTACCTATGACCAAGCACATGCTGGGTGACTCCAACCTGCCCAAACGTCATCATCATAATGTGTACCCCCATCTGGATGATACTCCAGTCCTCTCACACACATCAGCTCTCAGTGGGGAGGAGAGCAGAGTGATGGAGCCAGTTCAGAGAGGGGGGTTATTAGGAGGCCCTGACTGGTAAAGGCCAGGGGGGAACTTGGCCAGGACACTGGGGTAACACCCCTACTCTTTGCCAGAAATACCCTGGGATTTGTAATGACCACAGAGAGTCAGAACCGAAGGACAGCGTCTTTTAATAATAAAGTGTCCCTGTCACTGTACTGGGGCATTAGGACCCACACAGACTGCAGGGTGAGCACCCCCTACTGGTCCCACTAACACCTCTTCCAGCAACAGCCTTAGCTTTCCCAGGAGGTCTCCCGTCCAGGTACTGGTCAGTCTCACTCCTGCTGAGCTTCAGAGGGGTGCCGGCTAGGAGCTGCAGGGCGATATGGCAAGTGCACCCCAGTGACACCCAGCTGTCGGTGTGAAAATCAGTCACAAGAACAGCAGGCTGTGAAACTGTGCGATAGTAAGGCCTCAGTCTCCAAACTACAAGAAAAGACCCTGGTGCTCTGGAACTGGTACAGCTAGAGCAAGCAGGTTCATTCTGGGGCTGAGCAGCAAGAACTCGCAGGCACAGAATCTCTTCAGTCTTGAACCGAGGAGACTACAAGGGCACGCAATTCCAGCTGTCAGATCTCAAAGGGTCAGTGCCAGGATCAGGAGACATACTAGAACCCGGGGGCACAGGAGCAGACAGGGAGAACGGGAGGCACGTCTTTACACAGAGAGTGGTGGGGGACTGGGACAGGCTCGGAGGCCGTGCCGCTTGCTTGGGGGGGAGACCGCTCTGGTCCCTCGCCTTTCGGCTGTAGCTGAGCTCAGAGCAAACAGGCGGCAGTAAAAATGCTGGGCCTTGCTCTCTCAGCTGCCCGTCAATAACTAATTACTCGAGCCTGTCTCCCGCCGGTGAAGAACTGTGCTGGAAGACTCCGCCAGCTCTGAGGGCGCCAATAAAACATTCCAGTGGCACTGAGGCTGCCCCTCTCTTGCTCGCTCTTCTGTGAAAGAGGAGATTAGCAACAAGACAAATGGGGACTTAAAATAATATTAAAGCCATTTTCTTTTCTGCTTCACCAGCACAATTTGTACAGGAGTCCTGCAGCTGGTAGCAACGGCTGGAGTGGATTAGGCTTCTGTGCACTGGGAGTCTGACTGACAACTGTAAAAACCTGGAGTGGATCAGACTGCTGTGCACTGGGAGTCTGACTGACAACTGTAAAAACCTGGAGTGGATCAGACTGCTGTGCACTGGGAGTCTGACTGACAGCACTGTAAAACCTGGAGTGGATCAGACTGCTGTGCACTGGGAGTCTGACTGACAAGCCTATAAAGCCTGGAATAAGGAATAAGGCTGAAACAGAGTAGAAAAAGAGACGTTTTTATTTTTGGATGCAGGTACAGTAGGAACTGCTGAGGCTGCAGTGACTGATGTGGAGGGCTGGGGCTCAGCGCTGGCGATCTCAGACTGGGTGTGTGCCTGTACAGGGGAAGGGCTGTACAGCGTGAGGGTGGGTCGGAGCCTCACTGAGGAGGCCGAGCAGGTCTGGCACTGCACTGAGGCAGGGGCTCGACTCGGGTGATCTGTCACTGACACTTGATTCCACAGCTCTGTATAGAGCTGCCCCCCGGTGGAACCCGGGTCAGACCACACTCCACTGCAGTTCCCGAACAGAAACAAGAGACAAACCAGCAGGGCGACACCCAGCCCGACAGCCGCGTCAGCGCCATGCCCTTGGAGAGAGAGAGGAAGTGTCTCCCTTCCCCCCTCCTCCTCTCTCTGTGTGTCTCTTGTGTTGCCTCTGAACAGAGCTTTGCAAAGGGTTTTAGGGTCCCATACCCCCGTGCCCCCCCCCCTTCTCCCCCCGTCTCTCTCTTTTCCCCCCGTCTCTCTCTTTCCTCCCTGTCTTTCTCCTCAGTCTGTCTCTCTCCTGTCTCCCCTCTCTCTCCTGTCTTTCTCCTCAATCTGTCTCTCTCCTGTCTCCCCTCTCTCTCCCGTCTCTCACTCTCTCCCGTCTCTCACTCTCTCCTGTCTCTCTCCCGTCTCCTCTCTCTCTCCTGTCTCTCTCCCGTCTCTCTCTCTCTCCTGTCTCCCTCTCTCTCCCGTCTCTCTCTCTCTCCTGTCTCCCCTCTCTCTCCCGTCTCCCCTCTCTCTCCCGTCTCCCCTCTCTCTCCTGTCTCTCTCCCGTCTCTCTCTCTCTCCTGTCTCCCTCTCTCTCCCGTCTCTCTCTCTCCTGTCTTTCTCCTCAGTCTGTCTCTCTCCTGTCTCCCCTCTCTCTCCCGTCTCTCTCCCGTCTCTCTCTCTCTCCCCTCTCCTGTCTCTCTCTCCTGTCTCTCCCGCCTCTCTCTCAGATGAAGTCCTTGGACACAGCCTCCACGAAGTTGGGGGCTGACATGAGGATGGAGATGATGCAGACTGTCTCTCTCCCGTCTCTCTCTCTCTCCCGTCTCTCTCTCTCTCTCAGATGAAGTCCTTGGACACAGCCTCCACGAAGTTGGGGGCTGACATGAGGATGGAGATGGTGCAGACTGTCTCTCTCCCGTCTCTCTCTCTCTCCCCTCTCCTGTCTCTCTCTCAGATGAAGTCCTTGGACACAGCCTCCATGAAGTTGGGGGCTGACATGAGGATGGAGATGGTGCAGACTGTCTCTCTCCCGTCTCTCTCTCTCTCCCCTCTCCTGTCTCTCTCTCAGATGAAGTCCTTGGACACAGCCTCCACGAAGTTGGGGGCTGACATGAGGATGGAGATGGTGCAGACGATGTTGAAGATGCTGAAGGCCACCAGGCAGAGCCGGTCGATGACGGCGGCCGCGAACTTCCACTGCTCGCACTCCGTCTCGCCCTCGTCCTGCTCCCGGAACCGGTCCGCGATGAAGCGCACCTCCTCCAGGATGGCCTGCAGCTGGGGGTCCCCGATCCCGGCCGGGCACACCCCCAGACAGCCCCCGCCGGGCGCCCCCCCGCAGCCGGTGGACAGGGTGCTGCCGCCGCCCATGCTCTCCGCCGGCCCCAGCCCGGGCGCCCCGTTCAGGCTGGGCACCCCCATGGCCTGGAGGTGCGGGAGGGGGCTGCCGAACTGGGGGGGCACGTGGGGCGGCGGGCTCCCGCTGCTCCCGGGCCCGCCCTTCCTGGGGGGCCGCTGGGGGTCCGTGATCACGGGCGGGTCGTCCAGGTTCTGGAAGCCCAGGTACAGCAGGTTCCCGTTATGGGTGCTGCCATGCGTGGGGTGCAGGCCGTGGAGCTGGGCATGGAGCTGGGCGTGGGGGCTGAGCGAGGGCAGGTTTTGGGGGTGCAGAGGGTGCAGGATAGGGTCCGGGTTGGGGGAGCAGTGAAGGCTGCCCGTCCCGGAGCCCGAGGAGCACCGGCGCAGGTTCGGGGTGCAGGGGGGCCTCTCCGGGAGCCCCTCCTCTCCAGGACGCTTCATCCTCAGGAACCAGGCCACCCACTGGAACAGGATGAGCTCCACCTGGAGAGAGGAGAGAGGGAGAGGGGTGAGAGAGAGAGAAGAGCTGACAGTACAGCATGTGATCTCCTGTCCCAGCCTGAGGAACAGACAGTGAGCCTGTCTCTCAATAATAATAATACAGTGTGTGATCTCCTGTCCCAGCCTGAGGAACAGTGAGCCTGTCTCTCAATAATAATAATACAGTGTGTGATCTCCTGTCCCAGCCTGAGGAACAGTGAGCCTGTCTCTCAATAATAATAATACAGTGTGTGATCTCCCGTCCCAGCCTGAGGAACAGACAGTGAGCCTGTCTCTCAATAATAATAATACAGTGTGTGATCTCCTGTCCCAGCCTGAGGAACAGTGAGCCTGTCTCTCAATAATAATAATACAGTGTGTGATCTCCTGTCCCAGCCTGAGGAACAGACAGTGAGCCTGTCTCTCAATAATAATAATACAGTGTGTGATCTCCTGTCCCAGCCTGAGGAACAGTGAACCTGTCTCTCAATAATAATAATAATAATACAGTGTGTGATCTCCTGTCCCAGCCTGAGGAACAGACAGTGAGCCTGTCTCTCAACAATAATAATAATACAGTGTGTGATCTCCTGTCCCAGCCTGAGGAACAGTGAACCTGTCTCTCAATAATGTTCTACGTGTTGTATGTTGTATTTAAATGTCGGATGATGTGACTGTACTGTAAAACGTCTGTAGATGTTGTGCTGATGGTATCTGCCTTGGCAACAACGTTCCCCCCTCCGTCACACCCCTGACGCTCCGGGCTCTGGCCTGGACTGTGGATTGGAGATGGAGGCCGAGGAACTCTCACCCATTTTGGCATCCTTCCCCCAGACGGGTCGTGGTGATGGTACTGCAGAACCACCACTGTAGCCACAACGGACATGCCCACGATGATCATGGTACTGGCGAAGTACTGGCCTGAGAGAGGGGCGCAGGGAGACAGTAGCGTCTGAGCGACAGTGCGATCTCCTATCAGAGCCTGTTGAGCAGACTGTGCTGCTTCACTGTAAGCGATGGGCTGAATGCAAATGTACAACAAGATGATTTTATTGCAAGTTGATGTGTTAATTGCTATATTCCTGTGGTTTTTGGCACCGCAGTAACTCATTGATCGAGCGAATAAAGCTCTTTTAAACTTGAATCTGACTATTTGAAAGAGCAGGGGGACAGAGGGAGGGGGGAGTCAGAGTGATACAGAGGCACCAGACTCACCGATGAGAGGAATGGAGTCAGACGTCGCCGGCATTATCTCCGCAACCAGCAGCATGAAGACGGTGAGAGACAGCAGGACTGTGATCCCTGCAGAGACAGAGAGACAGAGAGACAGAGAGAGGGGAGGGGTGGAGAATCACAGTGAAGGATTACTCACACTCTCACACACACACACACACACTCCCAGCGAAGCACAGCAGGGTGCTGAGGCCAGCAGAGCTGTCAGAGGGGGGTAGTATATAGACTGCAGAGAGAGCAGAGGGAGGGAGAGGGTGAGGACTGTAAGAGTCTGGAGAAGGAGAGGAGAGAGAGAGGGAGAGAGGGAGGAGAGGGTGAGGACTGTAAGAGTCTGGAGAAGGAGAGAGAGAGGGAGAGGGACAGAGTGAGGAGAGAATGTTAAAGGACCCTAAACAGACAATACACACAAGCAGAATATCTGAACAGCGAGGATAAACAGATCCTGATGAAGTACAGTGACCACAGCCTGGCCATAGACCCTGGACACTGACAGACCTGTCTGTCCAGAGGGGTCAGGCTAAAAGACCACAGCATGGCCATAGACCCTGGACACAGACAGACCTGGCTGCCCAGAGAGGACAGGCTCAGTGACCACAGCCTGGATATAGACACTGGACCCAGATGGACCAGGCTGTCCAGAGAGGACAGGCTCACTGGACGCTGTCAGACCTGTCTGTCCAGAGAGGACAGGATCAGTGACCACAGCCTGGTCATAGACCCCGGACACTGACAGACCTGGCTGTCCAGAGAGGACAGCCTGTGCTCCAGGACTTGACCATGAGTGGACACTGCGCACCCACAGACTCACCCAGCGAGATCTTCTCCCCCGAGTCCGCGGGCAGCACGAAGACCAGCAGCGTCATGGAGGACAGCAGCACGCAGGGGATGAGCAGGTTCAGGGCGTAGTACAGCGTCCGGCGCCGGATGGTCACCACGAAGGTGACATCGGGGTACGGCTCCTTGCAGCAGTCGTAGAAAATCTCGTTGCGATTGCCTGGCACCCCTACACAGACAACACAGGCCGTGGGGTCTCCTCCGAAAAAGGGGGGTACTCTCAGTAAAAGCAGGGACTAGCTTAAGATGGGGAGTCTCAGCTAAAGTGGGGACTCTTAATAAAGAGGGGTGTCTCCCAGCAAAAGGGAGGGACAAGCTGTGTAAAGGGGTGTCTATCAGCAAAAGTAGGGACTAGCGTTATAAGGAGTGTCTAAACAGAAATGGGGTGTCGTTGTAAAAGGGGTGTCTCAGCAAATTTGGGCTCTCTTTATTTAAAGGGTTGTCTCAGCCAAAGTGGGGTCTCTTTGTAAAAAGGGGTGTCTTGCAAAAAGGTGGGTCTCTTAATAAAAGAAGGAACTGGCTGTATGAGGAAAAGTGGTGCCTCTTTGTAAAAAGGGGGTTCAGGGGTGCCTCAGCAAACGTAGGGTCAGTATGCATGAGGGGCGTCCCGGCCAAAACAAGGCCTCTGTAAAAAGGGGTGTTTCTTAATAAAAACAAGGAGCAGCTGGGTAAGAGGTGGGGTCTGGCAGAAGACGCAGGGTCACTCACCCACCAGGTCCCACTCCCCGTTGGGCATGTACCCCGAGACGTCGGCGTCCATCATCTGCAGGTCCAGCAGCCAGCCGTCGTAGGTCCAGGAGCCGAACTTGAGCTCGCACTTCTGGATGTCGAAGGGGAACCAGCGCACGTCCACGTTGCAGGTGCTGGTGAAGATTCCTGCGCACAGCAGCACACGCAGCGCGCGGCGGTCAGCGGTCAGCGGCCGGGGAGCCCTCGGCGCGGGGCTGGCCGGGCGGGGGGCACACGTACCTGGGGGCAGGTACTGGCAGTACCCGCTGGAGTTCACCAGGACGTTGGTCTTGAAGGTGGAGTCGAAGTGGTCGTCTGCGCTGCGGGGATGGGGGAGACAGAGGAGTTACCTGTGTTCAGGTGAGAGCTGCAGAGACCCAGATCCGGTGGGAGGTATCTGTGCTCATGCCCAGGTGTGCTCTACCTGTGCTCAGGTGACAGCTGGATGTCAGAGGACTCTATCTCGTGTGCTATACCTGTGCTCCAGTGTGTTACCTGTTGTACAGGTGAGTGTTACCTGTTGTACAGCAGGATGTCAGAGGACTCTATCTCGTGTGCTATACCTGTGCTCCAGTGTGTCACCTGTTGTACAGGTGAGCGTTACCTGTTGTACAGCAGGATGTCAGAGGACTCTATCTCGTTTGCTATACCTGTGCTCCAATGTGTTACCTGTTGTACAGCAGGATGTCAGAGGACTCTTTCTTGTGTGCTATACCTGTGCTCCAGTGTGTTACCTGTTGTACAGGTGAGCGTTACCTGTTGTACAGCAGGATGTCAGAGGACTCTTTCTTGTGTGCTATACCTGTGCTCCAGTGTGTTACCTGTTGTACAGGTGAGCGTTACCTGTTGTACAGCAGGATGTCAGAGGACTCTATCTCGTGTGCTATACCTGTGCTCCAATGTGTTACCTGTTGTACAGCAGGATGTCAGAGGACTCTATCTCGTGTGCTATACCTGTGCTCCAATGTGTTACCTGTTGTACAGCAGGATGTCAGAGGACTCTATCTCGTGTGCTATACCTGTGCTCCAGTGTGTTACCTGTTGTACAGGTGAGCGTTACCTGTTGTACAGCAGGATGTCAGAGGACTCTATCTCGTGTGCTATACCTGTGCTCCAGTGTGTCACCTGTTGTACAGGTGAGTGTTACCTGTTGTACAGCTGGATGTCAGAGGACTCTTTCTTGTGTGCTATACCTGTGCTCCAGTGTGTTACCTGTTGTACAGGTGAGCGTTACCTGTTGTACAGCAGGACGTCAGGTGTCCAGACCTGGTCGGTGGTGAATCGCAGGTTTTTCACTCCTGGGTATTTGGACTGGTTCCAGGAGAGGTAGTGATCATACCAGTACTGCTCAGAGATGGGAGAGGGTGAAAGAGGGAGAGAGCCTGTGACTTGAACTCACACACACTGACACACAGTCACTCACACTTTCTGACATACAGATACATTGGCATCACACCACACACTGACACACACACGTGTGTCTTTACCATCTGAAGCCAGATGTTGGTTGTGAGGATCTGGTTCTTCTCATCCTGAAAGTACAATAGAAACTTATTTTAGTTCTCTAACGCAGAGAATCGCAGAGACAGACAGACACAACTACAGACAGGCAGACACAACTACAGACAGGTAGACACAACTACAGACAGGCAGACAAACGGGGAGACACAACTACAGACAGGCAGACACAACTATAGACAGGCAGACAAACGGGGAGACACAACTACAGACAGGCAGACACAACTATAGACAGGCAGACAAACGGGGAGACACAACTACAGACAGGCAGACACAACTACAGACAGGGAGACAAACGGGGAGACACAACTACAGACAGGCAGACACAACTGCAGACAGGCAGACAAACGGGGAGACACAACTACAGACAGGCAGACACAACTACAGACAGGCAGACAAACGGGGAGACACAACTACAGACAGGCAGACACAACTGCAGACAGACAGGCAGAACTACAGAGAGGCTGATGGACATGCAGACAGGTAGTCAGGTACAGCTACAGTCAGGCAGACAGGCAGGTACAGCTACAGTCAGGCAGACAGACCACGTCCATGATCTGCATGAGGCTGAGGGTGAAGTGGACAGTCAGGGGCAGAGAGTCGTTGCCCACTGGACGCTCCATCCTGTTATAGTCTTTCAGCAGCTCCTTCAGCAGAGTGCGCTGGTGAGGACCCTGCTCTGACACTGAGAGACAGAGAGACAGGGGCGGACACAGGAGAGAGAGACAGACAGGGAGAGACAGGAGAGAGAGGGGGAGAGACAGACAGGGAGAGACAGGAGAGAGAGGGAGACACAGGAGAGAGAAGGGGAGAGACAGGGAGAGAGACAGAGGGGGAGAGACAGGGGAGAGAGACAGACAGGGACAGAGGGGGAGAGACAGGGGAGAGAGACAGCCTGGCATCAGAAACAGGGCTGTGCTACACAGAATATACTGCATCTATTTTCTTACACTAAATATTCTCTGCAGAGCACTGTCAGATTCAGATTTACAGCTTCAGTTTGAAATCCAGTACAGAATTTGCGATTTACAAGAAGCTGAATCCAGCAGAATTATTATCTGCAGAGTCAAGTGCTTAGAAGTAGATAAATATCAGTCACATTTCCCCCTGTTACCTCTTTTCTCTCTTTTTTAATGGCTTCAGGCCTGTAATAACAGGACTGTTCTACTGGACTGGGACTGTAGCTCCTATTGTAACAGGACTGTTCTACTGGACTGGGACTGTAGCTCCTACTGTAACAGGACTGTTCTACTGGACTGGGACTGTAGCTCCTATTGTAACAGGACTGTTCTACTGCACTGGGACTGTAGCTCCTACTGTAACAGGACTGTTCTACTGCACTGGGACTGTAGCTCCTATTGTAACAGGACTGTTCTACTGGACTGGGACTGTAGCTCCTATTGTAACAGGACTGTTCTACTGCACTGGAACTGTAGCTCAAATTTTACTGGGACTGTTCTATGTGGTTTTCTCCAGCCCTGTGTTGTACATGCAGCCGTCTTTATTGAACAATAGAGCCCTGCTTGGCTGTGACTGGATCCCGACAGCTTCAGTATCGGAATTCCCCCGGCCAGGTCGTTACCGGTCTCCAGACAGGCCGTGTGTGTGAGTGTGAGCGTGCCGTTAGCCTCTGCGTTCACTGCACTCGCTCAGGCTGCGCTGCCGAAACCCCCCGGCCCCTCTCCACACCGCCGTGCGCCCACTCTCCCTCCACACCCCCCCAGAGCCAGCCCCCTCGAGAGGCTTACCTCGGATCAGGGCTGCCGCGCTAGCCAGGTGGAGAAGCAGAGACGTCAACATGATCCGTCCGCGGCGAGGAGGAGGAGGAGGAGAGAGAGAGAGAGAGAGGGTAGGGAGAGCCGGGGATGCAGGCTGCCTGGGGTCCGGAGTCCGGGATCCTGGCACGGATTGGGAGAGAGAGGGGGAGGGAACAGGCTTCCAGAGCGCACTGACAGCGAGCCCGCGGCTGGCGGTCTGACTGGGAGACGCACGAGCCAGCTCCCCCTCCTCCCTCCTCCCTCTCGCTCGCTGGTCCTTTCTGCGCAGGAGGGAGAGAGAGAGAAAAGGAGCTCCCAGACACGGAGAGAGAGAGAGAGAGAGGAGAGAGAGGCAGAGAGGAGAAAGAGGAAAGAGAGGAGAGAGAGGAGGAGCTCCCAGACACAGGGAGAGAGAGGAGAGAGAGGCAGAGAGGAGAAAGAGGAAAGAGGAGAGAGAGGAGGAGCTCCCAGGCACAGGGAGAGAGAGAGAGGAGAGGAGAAGCAGCAAGACACAGAGAAAGGAGAGGGGAAAGGCAGAGAGAGGAGAGAGGAGCAAAGGAGGAGAGAAAAGCAGCCATAACACCCTGCAGCTCCCAGCTGACAGCCCACTGGTGCTCAGCAGTGTGAGCCTGGCCAGTACCTGGACGGGAGACCTCCTGGGAAAAACTAAGGCTGCTGCTGGAAGAGGTGTTAGTGAGGAAGCATCCTATAGGTCATTACTCTTAATTTTTTCTTTGCTTTTCCTTCAGCACCTGTATTTTATTTCACTGGTGCAGCACTGTTTTTAATGTAATAGTTAACAGTTCTAGTAAGTAGCTCTCGAGTGGGAGTGTGGGGGCACATCTGGATACAAGTAGCCAGGCCTACACCCTGCACATCTGGATATCCACGCACCTATTTACCACCGAGAGCCTCTTGCTCAAGCTGCACTTTAACACGCCTGCAGCAGTGTTCAGTAAATCAGTAAAAGGAAGAGCTGACAATATTCCACACCCCCACCCAGACACTAACAAGGACTACCGGAGACTGGCACGCCGCGATCAATGGGCTTTAATTACTGAAGAGAGCTCAGCAGACATCAATACTGTTTACTCAGAACTGCTGAAGAGAGATTTATGATCCTGCACATCCATGAGGCTGCTCGTTAGCTTAATTAGGTTAACGACGAGGTTCACCTGACTTCAGGCATGCTGCTCCAAGAAAACGCAATAAACCCTTACTTGCAGTCTAATGATTAGTGATGATCTTGTATATACAGAGTGGAGGGTACAGATCCAGTGGTCCAGTCCGGGCCGGGTCACATAGTAACCCTACACCCAGAGATCACTGGTCCACTCTGGGTCACACTGTAACCCTACAGTCCAGAGATCACTGGTCCAGTCCGGGCCGGGTCACATTGTAACCCTACACCCTACACCAAGAGATCACTGGTCCACTCTGGGTCACACTGTAACCCTACACCCAGAGATCACTGGTCCACTCTGGGTCACACTGTAACCCTACAGTCCAGAGATCACTGGTCCAGTCTGGGCCGGGTCACACTGTAACCCTACAGTCCAGAGATCACTGGTCCAGTCTGGGCCGGGTCACACTGTAACCCTACAGTCCAGAGATCGCTGGTCCAGTCTGGGTCACACTGTAACCCTACACCCAGAGATCGCTGGTCCACTCTGGGTCACACTGTAACCCTACAGTCCAGAGATCACTGGTCCAGTCTGGGCCGGGTCACACTGTAACCCTACAGTCCAGAGATCACTGGTCCAGTCTGGGTCACACTGTAACCCTACAGTCCAGAGATCGCTGGTCCAGTCTGGGTCACACTGTAACCCTACAGTCCAGAGATCACTGGTCCAGTCTGGGCCGGGTCACACTGTAACCCTACAGTCCAGAGATCACTGGTCCAGTCTGGGTCACACTGTAACCCTACAGCCCAGAGATCACTGGTCTGGTCTGGTCTGGCCAGGCCAAAGAGAAGAACACTCAGCCAATGCAAAAATCCAAAAATGAAAGCAATGCCAGACATTCATCAATATATCAATTTATTTAAAAGAATATGTTACAATTTATTACACTAAGGAACTTTACCAAACATTTAAATTTTTACATTTTTTAAAGTGGTTAGCTAGAGCTTGCTCAAATTTTCTTCTTCAATTTGTTTCTTTGAATATCTTATTTCTCAGTGTTAAGAGGATGAGGTGCTGTTAGCATTTTAAACTCTAACATCAGCTGGTCTCACCACACATTCGGTCTCCGTGGAAAATCACACAAATCGCAGTGGAAAAACAACTACAATTAAAAGAGCTTCTGATTTTAGAAATAAATTACAGCTGTGCAAGAGGGAGAGGCTGGGCACAGGTCTGGGAGAATCAGGAACAAGAGGCCCAGATCAGCAACAGGAATCCATTTTGTGTTGCACAGCAGTCTGATCCACTCCAGGTGTTACAGTGCTGTCAGTCAGACTCCCAGTGCACAGCAGTCTGATCCACTCCAGGTCTTACAGTGCTGTCAGACTCCCAGTGCACAGCAGCCTGATCCACTCCAGGTCTTACAGTGCTGTCAAACTCCCAGTGCACAGCAGTCTGATCCACTCCAGGTCTTACAGTGCTGTCAAACTCCCAGTGCCCAGCAGTCTGATCCACTCCAGGTGTTACAGTGCTGTCAGACTCCCAGTGCACAGCAGTCTGATCCACTCCAGGTTTTACACTGGTGTCAGTCTCCCAGTGCACAGCAGTCTGATCCACTCCAGGGTTTACAGTGCTGTCAGACTCCCAGTGCACAGCAGTCTGATCCACTCCAGGGTTTACAGTGCTGTCAGTCAGACTCCCAGTGCACAGCAGTCTGATCCACTCCAGGGTTTACAGTGCTGTCAGTCAGACTCCCAGTGCACAGCAGTCTGATCCACTCCAGGGTTTACAGTGCTGTCAGTCAGACTCCCAGTGCACAGCAGTCCAGATGGTCAGGGAGTCTGACAGCAGCAGCACAGAGCAAAGACACTGGGACTGGGGCACGAGCAAGAGACTGCCACAAGGGGGCAGTACCAAAGAAGACATGTCTGGGCCTGGGACCGTACTGGGACAGGAAGCAAGGGTGGAGGCACTGGCAGCAGGACGCTTTTAAACTCACCTGCTGGTTCTCCCCTCACCCAAGCCCCTCCGTTCATTGAGCCCTTAATTAACCTAACGAGCTGCCTGACTGGCACCCTTACAAGTGCTTTTCCTCTTCAGAGAGCGGGAGAGCTGGGGTCACTCGTGGAGTTCAGCAGACGAAAGGCACCTCCAGCGTGCTGAAGACCTGAACACAGCGAGAGAGTTCAGGTGCATCAGGGTTGGGAACCGGGAGCTCAGGGGATGGAGGACCAGTAGGTGGGGGGGTGGGGAACCCAGTATGGGGCAGGGGTCCACTGAACCGGACCACAGCCTCAGTGTCTGGCCCTCATGCGAGTGGACAGGGATGGCCAACGCCAGCCCGTCCGGAGCCACCAGAACCGGCACCCAACTGTCTGCACTGGCCTGTCCCGCCAGGTCACCTTGAAAAAGAGCTGGGGGCCCACGAGGGCAGCGGGTGCGAAACTTTAATCATCTCATAGCGCAGGTGCTAATGACCTGGCCGAGAGATCTGATCTTAACACTCTCCTCCTGGCCCAGAGCTCCAGGGACACACAGCTCTGGGAGAAGAGTGCCATCTGCTGGCTGGCTGTGGTACTGCAGTCCAACAGAAAACACCAGTCAGTCTGCCTGTAGGGCTGGGGGTACTGACAGCTCAGCCCAATGTCCTGAAAGTGGACGATTCCTTGACTTAACACTCTAAGGAGCTACACTATCTGCTTTCACCATCACCACCAGCTTTCGTCTTTCGGGAAATGCGGTTGTCTGCGGGGACTGTGTGCCAGCGTCTGGCTCCCTGTGAAGCGAGGAGGGAGGGGGACGGGTTTGAGGGACGGCCCCGGGTCCGTCAGTGAAATACTTCCCCTGCTCACTTCCTCTCGCTTTAGTTTACAGCATGGCTCTGAGAGAATAAACAGCATGTATGAAAATGGCTGCACGCATAATGCTTAGCTCCCTTGAGGCAATAAATTTAACAAATCCAAAAAACAAGCAATTCTTTAAACGGATCACAAACGGAATAATTATATATATAAATGGAAATGATGTAAACCAACTGGAACAAGAGAGACAGGGTGTTAAGAGTGACAGACGCCCCCTTCCCTCCCCTGCTGTTCTGGATATCCTCCGGGATTCCACTCGCACCCCAGGGACTGGGAAAACGGGCATAGGTGGAATCCTGTGTGATCCCGGCTCTTGGTGTTCCTAAAGGAGGAAGGAAAGTGACGGGAGTGCTTCAGACTCCTGGGAATGTGTCTTTTCTATTCCCAGAGAGTAGGCCATTCCGAATGCTTGTGACCCGATTCCCAGAGACCAGGCACTTCCGAATGGATTCCTGGAGATCAGTGGCGTCCGAATGCCCGTGGCCAATTCCCAGAGAGCAGGCATTTCTGAATGGATTCCCGGAGAGCAGGAATTTCTGAATGGATTCTTGGAGAGCAGGTGCGTCCAATTCCCGGAGAGCAGGAATTTCTGAATGGATTCCCGGAGAGCAGGTGCGTCCGATTCCCGGAGAGCAGGCATTTCTGAATGGATTCTTGGAGAGCAGGTGCGTCCAATTCCCGGAGAGCAGGAATTTCTGAATGGATTCCCAGAGAGCAGGCATTTCTGAATGGATTCCCGGAGAGCAGGTGCGTCCAATTCCCGGAGAGCAGGCATTTCTGAATGGATTCTTGGAGAGCAGGAATTTCTGAATGGATTCCCAGAGAGCAGGAGATTCCGAGTGGCTTCCCGGAGAGCCGACTACAAGACTTCACCGCCGCCCCCCTTCCTCCTCTTCCCTAAAAGCCCTCTGGAGCAGGAGGCCGGAGGAAAGACTCGGCAGCAGGAACCAGACCGGGAACGCGCTGCTCCGCCTGGGAGTGGGAATCCTCAGCCCTCACCTCAGCATCCATCCGAATCCGGAGTCGGAACCCGAAACCGCTGCCTGGGAAGCCGAACGGCACAGCCGCTGCCAGGTTCCGACCGGTCAGCCGCTGCCCCAGTCCGAACGCATGACGGACTTATGGGCGCTCCGTGCTCTCCCTCTGCCATCCCAGAACTGGACCGGACCGTGCCCCTCGCTCCAGGGATAGCCCCCCCCCTCCCTCGTCCTGTATTTTCAGTCCCTTTCTTTTCCGCCAGAACTGGAGAAGGCGCTCCGGGTCCCTGCTCTCTCGGGTCGGGTCGGGTCGCGTGCTCTCCAGCCGGTCTCTCTTCCCTCGGGGCGCTCCGCTCTGAAATGTGGTTCTGGTTCTGCTCGTGTGGGGTCTGGGCTCGGCCCTGCTCAGGACGTGACGATCTCGCCCCCTAGGTGGCGCCATCCCTTCTGTGTGACCTCAACAGCTGGAAGATATTCTGAAAGGGAGAGACACTTGAGACCACACACTCGCACCCCATCTCACCCCAGAACAACTCACCCCGCCTCACGGCAGTACGACTCGCACCCCGCCTCACCCCAGTATGACTCACACACTCGCACCCCGCCTCACCCCAGTACAACTCACACACTCGCACCCCGCCTCACCCCAGTACAACTCGCACACTCACACCCCGCCTCACCCCAGTACAACTCGCACCCCGCCTCACCCCAGTACAACTAGCACACTCGCACCCCGCCTCACGCCAGTACGACTCGCACCCCACCTCACCCCAGTACAACTCACACACTCGCACCCCGCCTCACGCCAGTACAACTCGCACCCCACCTCACCCCAGTACAACTCACACACTCGCACCCCGCCTCACGCCAGTACGACTCGCACCCCACCTCACCCCAGTACAACTCGCACACTCGCACCCCGCCTCACGCCAGTACGACTCGCACCCCACCTCACCCCAGTACAACTCACACACTCGCACCCCGCCTCACGCCAGTACGACTCGCACCCCACCTCAACCCAGTACAACTCACACACTCGCACCCCACCTCACCGCAGTACGACTCGCACACTCACACCCCGCCTCACCCCAGTACAACTCACACACTCGCACCCCGCCTCACCCCAGTACAACTCACACACTCGCACCCCGCCTCACCCCAGTACAACTCACACACTCGCACCCCGCCTCACGCCAGTACAACTCACACACTCGCACCCCGCCTCACCCCAGTACAACTCACACACTCGCAAACCACCTCACCCCAGTACAACTCGCACACTCGCACCCCAGTACAACTCATCCCACCTCACCCCAGTGCAACTCGCACACTCGCACCCCGTCTCACCCACTCACACATACCCCACCACGACTCACTCCCGCACACACTCACCCCCTCACCTCGGCACACACTCACCCCCTCACCTCGGCACACACCTGCCCCTCACACTTTACTCACCCCAGCACGACTCACTCACCCCAACTCACACCGTCTCACTCCTTTACTGTACCCGCCTCACTGACTCACTCCTCGCCTGACTTCACTTGGCCCTCTCACTCCTCGCCTCACTCTCCCCCCCGCCCGCCACCGTCTCTCACCCTGGACCGCACACTCCCGTCAGTCCAGCAGCCTCAGAGAGGGCACCTGTCCGCCCTCCCAGAGTCGGTCACTCCAGCAGGAGAGCTGCTCACTCCCAGAAACATCCCTCTCTCCCGTGCTTCACTGAGCCCGGAACCGGAACCGGAACCGCACCGGTAATTCAGTTCTACCCTTCGGCCCTGAAGCTCTCGGAGAACCGAGGCGACTGCACCTCTTGCAGGAGAAACTGTGTCAAGGCTGCACGAGAGGCCGAGCAGCGCAGCTGACAGCGAACGGTGGCTGCAGCCCCTGCAGTGGTAGTGACAGACTCTGGCCAGCAGAGGGCGACAGTGCTGCGCCGTGCTGCAGGAGAGCCTGGCAGGGCCCGGCCTTACCTTACTACACATACCGTCTCTACTGCAGTTCTTATTGTCCTTGTCCGTGGCCTCCTCTTCCACCTGGGAGAGAGGAGAGAGGAGAGAGTTACAGGAGAGGAGAGAGGAGAGGGGAGAGGAGCTCAGTGCTGCTCCTCTCTGACCCGGGCTGTCGGATTTGGACGGGACGAGACGCCGGCCTGACTCACCTCCTTCCTCCACCGGAGCTCACAGAAGACCCTCTCGAAGCACTCGTGCATGTAGTTAAACTGCAGCGAGACAGAGAGCAGAGTCTCACACACAGCCGACACCCTGCCGGGGTCCCCCCTCCCCCCAGACACCCCGCCCACACCGCTGGGGTCCCCCCCACACTGCAGACACCCCGCCCACACTGCCCTCCCCCCCTCCCCGCAGACACCCCGCCCACACTGCCAGGGTCCCCCCCCCCCACACTAAGGACACCCCGCCCACACTGCCAGGGTCCCCCCTCCCCCCAGACACCCCCCCCACACTGCCAGGGTCCCCCCCCCACACTAAGGACACCCCGCCCACACTGCCAGGGTCCCCCCCCCCCCCACACTAAGGACACCCCGCCCACACTGCCAGGGTCCCCCCTCCCCCAAGACACCCCGCCCACACCGCCGGGGTCCCCCGGGAGGCCCCCACCACTCACGTATGGGGTGAAGATCTTGACCCAGCGCGGCTTCTTCTCGGCGCGGGCGTACTCGAAGCAGAACGCAGTGCCCTCCTCGTCCGTGTCCCAGCGCTGCATCTCGGCCCAGTCGAACGCGATCACCTGGTTCTGTAGGGACAGGACCCCCCAGTGAGCCTGCGCCCCGCCGCCCCTGCGTCCTGTACCCCCCAGTCCCCCCCCCAGCGCCCTGTACCTCCAGGGTGCCGTCCTCAGTGCAGGCGTGCAGCTTGAAGTGCTGTATGCTGATGGCCGTGATCACGTGACCCTTGCGGCGGGAGTCGCAGGCGCAGTGAGGGAAGATGATCTCGTTGTAGCCCTCGCAGGACTGCAGGACACTGAGGTACTGCAGAGAGAGAGGGGAGCGGGGCCAGCAGAGAGCAGAGGGGCGGGGCCGAGGAGAGGGCAGGGGCGGGGCAAGTGGAGGGGGCGGGGCCGGGGCCAAGGCCGAGGAGAGAAGAGAGAGTGGTGGGGAGAGGGGAGAGGTGGGGCAAACAGAGGGGGTGGGGCATGTGGAGAGCAGAGGGGGCAGGGCCGAGGAGAGAAGAGAGAGTGGTGGGGAGAGGGGAGAGGTGGGGCAAACAGAGGGGCGGGGCCGGGGCCAAGGCCGAGGAGAGAAGAGAGAGTGGTGGGGAGAGGGGAGAGGTGGGGCAAACAGAGGGGGTGGAGCATGTGGAGAGCAGAGGGGGCGGGGCCGAGGAGAGAAGAGGGAGTGGTGGGGAGAGGTGGGGCAAACAGAGGGGGCGGGGCCGAGGAGAGCGGAGAGAAGGGGCGGAAGAGAGGATGGAGGGGCAGGGCAGGAGAGAGAAAAGGGGTGGGGTATTCAGTTACGCAGGCACTTCCTGAGACACGCAGAAACAAAATCCTGAGAACGCAGAGATCAAGAGTCACCATTGTCATCTTGCGCTGCTCAGCGAGTTTCTGCAGCTGATAGGCTTTCTCTTCGGCCTTGATAAAGCCCTTCTTCACATCGTCCACCGCCTGCAGCGAGAGAGGGACAGCTTGGGTCACGGAGCGGGCAGGTAGGGGCAGGGAGACGCAGACCGGCAGCAGGGCCAGGGGCAGGGAGACGCAGACCGGCAGCAGGGCCAGGGGCAGGGAGACGCAGACCGGCGGGGCCAGGGGCAGGGAGACGCAGACCGGCAGCAGGGCCAGGGGCAGGGAGACGCAGACCGGCAGCAGAGCCAGGAGCAGGGAGACGCAGACCGCCAGCAGGGCCAGGGGCAGGGAGACGCAGACCGCCA
Organism: Atractosteus spatula; assembly: GCF_055471065.1. NCBI lineage: Eukaryota > Metazoa > Chordata > Actinopteri > Semionotiformes > Lepisosteidae > Atractosteus > Atractosteus spatula. Next base: position 5,421,668 of record NC_142730.1, on the reverse strand, counting down.
GCAGGGCCAGGGGCAGGGAGACGCAGACCGGCGGGGCCAGGGGCAGGGAGACGCAGACCGGCGGGGCCAGGGGCAGGGAGACGCAGACCGGCAGCAGGGCCAGGGGCAGGGAGACGCAGACCGGCAGCAGGGCCAGGGGCAGGGAGACGCAGACCGGCAGCAGGGCCAGGGGCAGGGAGACGCAGTCCGGCGGGGCCAGGGGCAGGGAGACGCAGTCCGGCAGCAGGGGCAGAGGCAGGGAGACGCAGACCGGCAGCAGGGCCAGGGGCAGGGAGACGCAGACCGGCAGCAGGGCCAGGGGCAGGGAGACGCAGACCGGCAGCAGGGCCAGGGGCAGGGGCAGGGAGACGCAGACCGCCAGCAGGGGCAGGAAGACGCAGACCGGCGGGGCCAGGGGCAGGGGCAGGGAGACGCAGACTGGCGGGGCCAGGGGCAGGGGCAGGGGCAGGGAGACGCAGACCGGCGGGGCCAGGGGCAGGAAGACGCAGACCGGCAGCAGGGGCAGAGGCAGGGAGACGCAGTCCGGCGGGGCCAGGGGCAGGGAGACGCAGACCGGCGGGGCCAGGGGCAGGGGCAGGGAGACGCAGACTGGCGGGGCCAGGGCCAGGGGCAGGGAGACGCAGTCCGGCAGCAGGGGCAGAGGCAGGGAGACGCAGACCGGCAGCAGGGCCAGGGGCAGGGAGACGCAGACCGCCAGCAGGGCCAGGGGCAGGGAGACGCAGACCGGCGGGGCCAGGGGCAGGGAGACGCAGACTGGCGGGGCCAGGGGCAGGGGCAGGGAGACGCAGACTGGCAGCAGGGGCAGGGAGACGCAGACCGGCAGCAGGGGCAGGAAGACGCAGACCGGCGGGGCCAGGGGCAGGGGCAGGGAGACGCAGACCGGCGGCAGGGGCAGGGGCAGGGAGACGCAGACCGCCAGCAGGGCCAGGGGCAGGAAGACGCAGACCGGCGGGGCCAGGGGCAGGGGCAGGGAGACGCAGACCGCCAGCAGGGCCAGGGGCAGGAAGACGCAGACTGGCGGGGCCAGGGGCAGGGGCAGGGAGACGCAGACTGGCAGCAGGGGCAGGGAGACGCAGACCGGCAGCAGGGGCAGGAAGACGCAGACCGGCGGGGCCAGGGGCAGGGGCAGGGAGACGCAGACTGGCGGGGCCAGGGGCAGGGGCAGGAAGACGCAGACCGGCAGCAGGGGCAGGGAGACGCAGACCGGCAGCAGGGGCAGGAAGACGCAGACCGGCGGGGCCAGGGGCAGGGGCAGGGAGACGCAGACCGGCGGCAGGGGCAGGGGCAGGGAGACGCAGACCGCCAGCAGGGCCAGGGGCAGGGAGACGCAGACCGGCGGGGCCAGGGCCAGGGGCAGGGAGACGCAGACCGGCGGGGCCAGGGCCAGGGGCAGGGAGACGCAGACCGGCAGCAGGGGCAGGGAGACGCAGACCGGCAGCAGGGGCAGGAAGACGCAGACCGGCGGGGCCAGGGGCAGGGGCAGGGAGACGCAGACTGGCGGGGCCAGGGGCAGGGCCAGGGGCAGGGAGACGCAGACCGGCGGGGCCAGGGGCAGGGAGACGCAGACCGGCAGCAGGGCCAGGGGCAGGGAGACGCAGACCGGCAGCAGAGCCAGGAGCAGGGAGACGCAGACCGCCAGCAGGGCCAGGGGCAGGGAGACGCAGACCGCCAGCAGGGCCAGGGGCAGGGAGACGCAGACCGCCAGCAGGGCCAGGGGCAGGGAGACGCAGACCGGCGGGGCCAGGGGCAGGGAGACGCAGACTGGCGGGGCCAGGGGCAGGGAGACGCAGACCGGCAGCAGGGCCAGGGGCAGGGAGACGCAGACCGCCAGCAGGGCCAGGGGCAGGGAGACGCAGACCGGCAGCAGGGCCAGGGGCAGGGAGACGCAGTCCGGCGGGGCCAGGGGCAGGGAGACGCAGTCCGGCAGCAGGGGCAGAGGCAGGGAGACGCAGACCGGCAGCAGGGCCAGGGGCAGGGAGACGCAGACCGGCAGCAGGGCCAGGGGCAGGGAGACGCAGTCCGGCAGCAGGGCCAGGGGCAGGGGCAGGGAGACGCATTCCGGCAGCAGAGCCAGGGGCAGGGGCAGGGAGACGCAGACCGGCAGCAGGGGCAGGAAGACGCAGACCGGCGGGGCCAGGGGCAGGGGCAGGGAGACGCAGTCCGGCGGGGCCAGGGGCAGGGGCAGGGAGACGCAGACTGGCAGCAGGGGCAGGGAGACGCAGACCGGCAGCAGGGGCAGAGGCAGGGAGACGCAGTCCGGCGGGGCCAGGGGCAGGGAGACGCAGTCCGGCGGGGCCAGGGGCAGGGGCAGGGAGACGCAGACCGGCAGCAGAGCCAGGGGCAGGGGCAGGGAGACGCAGACCGGCAGCAGGGGCAGGAAGACGCAGACCGGCGGGGCCAGGGGCAGGGGCAGGGAGACGCAGACTGGCGGGGCCAGGGGCAGGGGCAGGGGCAGGGAGACGCAGACTGGCGGGGCCAGGGGCAGGGGCAGGGGCAGGGAGACGCAGACTGGCGGGGCCAGGGGCAGGGGCAGGGAGACGCAGACTGGCAGCAGGGGCAGGGAGACGCAGACCGGCAGCAGGGGCAGGGAGACGCAGACCGGCAGCAGGGGCAGGGAGACGCAGACCGGCGGGGCCAGGGGCAGGGGCAGGGAGACGCAGACCGGCAGCAGAGCCAGGGGCAGGGGCAGGGAGACGCAGACCGGCAGCAGGGGCAGGAAGACGCAGACCGGCGGGGCCAGGGGCAGGGGCAGGGAGACGCAGACTGGCGGGGCCAGGGGCAGGGGCAGGGGCAGGGAGACGCAGACTGGCGGGGCCAGGGGCAGGGGCAGGGGCAGGGAGACGCAGACCGGCGGGGCCAGGGGCAGGGGCAGGGAGACGCAGACTGGCGGGGCCAGGGGCAGGGGCAGGGGCAGGGAGACGCAGACTGGCGGGGCCAGGGGCAGGGGCAGGGAGACGCAGACTGGCGGGGCCAGGGGCAGGGGCAGGGGCAGGGGCAGGGAGACGCAGACTGGCGGGGCCAGGGCCAGGGGCAGGGGCAGGGAGACGCAGACTGGCGGGGCCAGGGGCAGGGGCAGGGGCAGGGAGACGCAGACCGGCGGGGCCAGGGCCAGGGGCAGGGAGACGCAGACCGGCGGCAGGGGCAGGGAGACAGACCTGGTAGAAGCAGTAGCTGATGGCCAGCTCGTTGTTGTTCAGCAGCAGCACCTCCTGCTCCGTGGTGAACAGCCACTTGCGGACGGTCAGGCAGGTGCCCGGCACGGCGGAGGTGTAGTTCTGGACATACAGCTTGTGGGGGAACTCGTTCGGGGCAAGCTTTCTCACTGCCACAGAGAGACACAGGGGGGTTCAGAGCCCCCTCACTGCCACAGAGAGACACAGGGGGGTTCAGAGCCCCCTCACTGCCACAGAGAGACACAGGGGGGTTCAGAGCCCCCTCACTGCCACAGAGAGACACAGGGGGGTTCAGAGCCCCCTCACTGCCACAGAGAGACACAGGGGGGTTCAGAGCCCCCTCACTGCCACAGAGAGACACAGGGGGGTTCAGAGCCCCCTCACTGCCACAGAGAGACACAGGGGGGTTCAGAGCCCCCTCACTGCCACAGAGAGACACAGGGGGGTTCAGAGCCCCCTCACTGCCACAGAGAGACACAGGGGGGTTCAGAGCCCCCTCACTGCCACAGAGAGACACAGGGCTCAGAGTGGAACAACTTGTTGCGCCTGTGTCTGCGGTGTTGAGACTCACCGAAGGAGTGGTTGATGACCTCAAACAGGGCGAAGTAACTGGCTGTGATACTGTCCATCCCCACCTTCGATACCACAGCCTGACAGGAGAGGAAGAGAGAGGGGCGATCAGGAAACGGAGTTTATTTTCAACAAGGCCTTTTTTTACAGCACAACAAACAGACACATAGCTGGAGAGATCAAAACAGAATCATCGACAACAGCAACAACAACACCCACAGCACAGAGCACCACCAGGCCCAGCAGAGTCCTTAACAACCACCGCACAGAGCACCACCAGGCCCAGCAGAGTCTGACAACAGCAACACCCACCGCACAGAGCACCACCAGGCCCAGCAGAGTCCTCTACAACCACAGCACAGAGCACCACCAGAGTCCTTGCCAACCACAGCACAGAGCACCACCAGGCCCAGCAGAGTCCTTGCCAACCACAGCACAGAGCACCACCAGGCCCAGCAGAGTCTGACAACAACCACCACAGCACAGAGCACCACCAGCTCCAGCAGAGTCCTCAACCACCACAGCACAGAGCACCACCAGGCCCAGCAGAGTCTGACAACGGCAACAACCACAGCACAGAGCACCACCAGGCCCAGCAGAGTCTGACAACGGCAACAACCACAGCACAGAGCACCACCAGGCCCAGCAGAGTCCTCGACAACCACAGCACAGAGCACCACCAGGCCCAGCAGAGTCCTTGACAACCACAGCACAGAGCACCACCAGGCCCAGCAGAGTATGACAACCACCACCACAGCACAGAGCACCACCAGCCCCAGCAGGGTCCTCAACCACCACAGCACAGAGCACCACCAGGCCCAGCAGAGTCCTCGACCACCACAGCACAGAGCACACCAGGCCCAGCAGCAGTGGACGACGCAGAGAGCAGGGGTACCTGGTAGACGTGGTCAGTGGTGCTGTTCTTCCTCACACGCACGGTCACTGTACTTCTGTCTGGCAGTGCCACTCGCAGCTCGACATCTGACACTCCGTTATAGTTCTGAAACACAGAGCTGTCACTGAGACAGGCAGGCGGGAGAGAGGAGAGACAGGCAGGCAGGCAGGTAAGAGAGAGGAGAGACAGGCAGGCGGGAGAGAGGAGAGACAGGCAGGCAGGCAGGTAAGAGAGAGGAGAGACAGGCAGGCGGGAGAGAGGAGAGACAGGCAGGCAGGCAGGTAAGAGAGAGGAGAGACAGGCGGGCGGGAGAGAGGAGAGACAGGCAGGCGGGCAGGTAAGAGAGAGGAGAGACAGGCAGGCGGGAGAGAGGAGAGACAGGCAGGCAGGCAGGTAAGAGAGAGGAGAGACAGGCAGGCGGGAGAGAGGAGAGACAGACAGGCAGGTAAGAGAGAGGAGAGACAGGCAGGCGGGAGAGAGAGAGGAGAGACAGGCAGGCGGGAGAGAGAGAGGAGAGACAGGCAGGCGGGAGAGAGGAGAGACAGACAGGCAGGTAAGAGAGAGGAGAGACAGGCAGGCGGGAGAGAGAGAGGAGAGACAGGCAGGCAGGGGAGAGAGAGGAGAGACAGGCAGGCAGGGGAGAGACAGACAGGCAGGGGAGAGACAGAAAAACCCACTGACCTCGTCGGACTCTGACAGGAACTCCTGCATGATGTCGCTCTCCCCGATGACCCTCACGGAGCAGACTGCAGAGAGAGCTGGGTGTGAGAATACAGTCCTCCTGCCCCAGGGTCACCCCTCAACTCCCCCGTCACACCTGCCACCTCCACATCCCACCTCCTCTCCCCCCACCTCCTCTCCCCCTGCCCCACCCCTCCTCCCTCCTCTCCCCCTGCCCCCTGCCTCACCCCCCCCCCCCCCCTCTAAGAAAGCACCCACCCTTCTCCAGGTACTCCTCCAGCCCGCGGCGCCGGGCGTCCAGCTGCTGCTCGGACAGGGAGAAGGGCCACTTGCCCGGCAGCTTGGGGAAGGTGAAGCTGGCGAACTCCCTCTTCAGGTTCTGGTGCAGGATGGCGAACTCGCGGTACCGCTTGGAGCACAGCTGCCGGCCCGCCATGTACACGTGGTACACCTGCACACAGGGGAGAGCGTCAGCGGCGTGGGCCGGGCCGGGCCGGGCCGCGTGCCCCCGGCGCCCCCGGACCGCCCGCGCTCACCACGAACTTCTCGCTGCCCTGCTCCACGTGCTTGTAGGTGGGCACGGAGATGGGCACGGCCTGCTTCTCGGTGTAGTCGTAGAAGGACTGGCCCGAGGAGTCGTCCCCAGGGTCCAGGCTGTCGGCCTCGGGCTGCGGCACCGACAGCACCGTCAGCACCAGCTCCCGCTCGCCCGCCCGGATCAGGTCCACCACCTGCTTGTGCGTGGCCCCTTCCACACTCACGCCATTCCTGCCAGGAGAGAGGGGCATCAGAGAGAGGGAGAGACAGGCAGAACAGAGAGAGAGGCAGAACAGAGAGAGAGGCAGAACAGAGAGAGAGAAAGAGAGAGAGACAGGCAGAACAGAGAGAGAGAGAAACAGAGAGAGAGGCAGAACAGAGAGAGAGAAAGAGAGGCAGAACAGAGAGAGAGAGAGAGAGAGAGGCAGAACAGAGAGAGGCAGAACAGAGAAACAGAGAGAGAGGCAGAACAGAGAGAGAGAAAGAGAGAGAGACAGGCAGAACAGAGAGAGAGAGAAACAGAGAGAGAGGCAGAACAGAGAGAGAGAAAGAGAGGCAGAACAGAGAGAGAGAGAGAGAGAGAGAGGCAGAACACAGAGAGGCAGAACAGAGAGAGAAACAGAGAGAGAGGCAGAACAGAGAAACAGAGAGAGAGGCAGAACAGAGAGAGAGAGACAGGCAGAAAGAGAAAAAGAGAAGCAGTACAGAGAGAGAGGCAGTACAGAGAGAGAGGAAGCTCAGACTGAGGCCAGTGGCTGGGGGGGGGGGGGTGGTGTCTCGGATTGGCACAGAGTTGGTTTCCTGGCTTAAGGGGCTCAAGCAGTTCGGAAAACAATCCCGAGACGTCCACACGCGCGGGATGTCAACACCGCAGGCAATTCCTCCATTCTGCAGAAATCAGTGTGAGGCTGAGCCTCCCCGCTCCACACCCCCGCCACTCTGAGCGTGAAGCTGAGCCACACCTGCAGGGCCGGGTCAAGGAGACCGGCTGGCTCCAGTGGTCCTCCTCGACACGACAGACCCCGCCACCCCCCGACCCTCACAGCCGCTCGGGGCGGTTTCACATCGCCGAGCGAGACTGACCCCCCCCACCCCCCCCGGAGTGCACGTGCGCAGGTCCGGCTCCTCCCCCGCCTCCTGAGCTCTTTACCGCGCCAGATCTCTGTAATTACAGGCCTGATGGGTCTCGCCACAGCCCAGACACCGCCCGTCTCCACGCCAACCACCGCCATGCCGTCCCCCCTCCCCCCTCCCACTCCCACACACAGGACAGCCACAGCCGAGCGTCGGATCACCAGGGCTGAGGCTGAAGCAGAGACTGACAGTCCAGAGATCACCGGTCCAGTCTGGGCCGGGTCACACTGTAACCCTACAGTCCAGAGATCACTGGTCCAGTCTGGGCCGGGTCACACTGTAACCCTACAGTCCAGAGATCACCGGTCCAGTCTGGGCCGGGTCACACTGTAACCCTACAGTCCAGAGATCGCTGGTCCAGTCTGGGTCACACTGTAACCCTATAGTCCAGAGATCGCTGGTCCAGTCTGGGTCACACTGTAACCCTACAGTCCAGAGAACACTGGTCCAGTCTGGGTCACACTGTAACCCTACAGTCCAGAGATCGCCGGTCCAGTCTGGGTCACACTGTAACCCTACAGTCCAGAGATCACTGGTCCAGTCTGGGTCACACTGTAACCCTACAGTCCAGAGATCGCTGGTCCAGTCTGGGTCACACTGTAACCCTACAGTCCAGAGATCGCCGGTCCAGTCTGGGCCGGGTCACAGTGTAACCCTACAGTCCAGAGATCGCTGGTCCAGTCTGGGTCACACTGTAACCCTACAGTCCAGAGATCACTGGTCCAGTCTGGGTCACACTGTAACCCTACAGTCCAGAGATCGCTGGTCCAGTCTGGGTCACACTGTAACCCTACAGTCCAGAGATCGCTGGTCCAGTCTGGGTCACACTGTAACCCTACAGTCCAGAGATCACTGGTCCAGTCTGGGTCACACTGTAACCCTACAGTCCAGAGATCGCTGGTCCAGTCTGGGTCACACTGTAACCCTACAGTCCAGAGATCGCCGGTCCAGTCTGGGCCGGGTCACAGTGTAACCCTACAGTCCAGAGATCGCTGGTCCAGTCTGGGTCACACTGTAACCCTACAGTCCAGAGATCACTGGTCCAGTCTGGGTCACACTGTAACCCTACAGTATCCAACTGGAGTGGATCAGATGGCTGGACCGGCTGTCCTCCTGGTGTAACAGCCCTGTGTCTTAACCACTGGACCAGCTGTCCCCCCGGTGTAACAGCCCTGTGTCTTAACCGCTGGCCCAGCTGTCCTCCTGGTGTAACAGCCCTGTGTCTTCACCACTGGACCGGCTGTCCTCCCGGTGTAACAGCCCTGTGTCTTAACCACTAGCCCAGCTGTCCTCCCGGTGTAACAGCCCTGTGTCTTAACCGCTGGCCCAGCTGTCCTCCTGGTGTAACAGCCCTGTGTCTTAACCACTAGCCCAGCTGTCCTCCCGGTGTAACAGCCCTGTGTCTTAACCGCTGGCCCAGCTGTCCTCCTGGTGTAACAGCCCTGTGTCTTAACCACTAGCCCAGCTGTCCTCCCGGTGTAACAGCCCTGTGTCTTAACCGCTGGCCCAGCTGTCCTCCCGGTGTAACAGCCCTGTGTCTTCACCGCTGGCCCAGCTGTCCTCCGGTACAGAGTGCGCTGGGAGACGGGGGTGAGAGAGTGCTAGTTGAGTATCGGGCTGTATGTGCTGTGAATTCTTAATGAGCCCGAGTTGTCGCCACAGGTCCAGCCCGACATTTTCCATCCCTTTCAAACGCACCGCCAGCCCTCGCCGAGACACGCGTGACCGATCCCCGCGGGTCCCCCCCCTCCACACCACCCCACGCGTCGCTCGGCCGGGACGGGGAGCTCGCGCTGGAGGGGCCCGTGCACTCCGAGCCGGGGCGGCGCGCGCGCGCGCGAGGGCGTCTGTGTGTGTGTGCGGAATGTCTAATGAACCGGAACCAGACCGGCGGCGGTTCGGAGGCTCGGACGGGCGTCGCGCAGGACTCAGCCAAGACTGAAGCACCGCGGCCGGTTTCGACATTCAGCCCCCGTCAGCTCATCAGGAGCTCGGGCAGCGTCCACCCCGCGGAGCGGACACACAAAACAACAACCGTGTTCCTGCGACACGCCGCGGGGACAGCGGGCGAGCCAAGCCCACCCTCCGTGTCCCCCCTCCCCACGCCGGCTGCACTGACGACACTGCTGCACGGTCTCCCGGTACCGCCGCGGCGCCGGACTGCGGGGCCCCGGGTCGGGTCCACTCACACTTCCAGGATCCGGTCGCCCTTGGAGATGCCGGCTCGGTCCGCCGCCCCCCCCGGCAGCACGGCGCTGACGTGCTGGAGGGGCGCGTACAGCTCCCCGTTAATGCTGCGGAGCTGTCCGCCTTCGCTGACCTGCCCCCGCACGTTAAACCCGTATCCCGAGTCCGACTTGACGATCCGGACCAGCCGCGGGCCCGACGCGACCGTGGTGGCGGTGCCGCAGGGCCCGGAGCCGCTCTTGGGCGGCGGATGCAGAAGCGAGGGCGGCCCCGACCGAGTCCCGTCTCCCTCTTCGTCCGCCATCTTTTCACAACAACATATGCAGGTTTTACAGCGGAGCCCGGCAGCAATTACACCCGAGCTGCCTTTTCGCTCAGACAGCTCTACAGACCGCTGCCGTCAGCATCACAAGACCCGTCCCCCCCCCCTCCTCTTCCCCTCCGCCTGGCCAGGCTCGCCAAGCATTGTGGGACGTGTAGTTTAAATCACCCCTCACAAACTGGAGGGTCCGTCAGTGTGGCCCGCTTTGAAAACTACATTTCCCACAAAGCCACAGAGACAAACACTATAATCTGGTGTGCGTGATGGCAGGAATTCTGGGAAGCAGAGTTTGTTTTGAGCGAGAATCTCCTTGCTGAGCTGAGGTTTTAAACCAGAACTTTTTTTTTTATGAATCTTGCAGTGGTACAGTTTAGAATATTTCCCAATAAGTCATAAAAAAACGCTAAATATTTCGCTCATATTTCATGCATAGTTTCCTTACACACAAACTCAAATCAGAACAGATGAATTTTATTTAGTGATATTATTGTACTTTTGATGTACAGTGTAGGCTCAGCAGTTTTTTTTTAATATAATTAAAATAAATGTAATAACGCTACAAAAATTTACAACTTGATCAGATGAGCCATTTACTGAAACAATCAATCAGAATGGCTGAACAGTTTCCTACTTGAGAAATATGAGTATTTCCTTGTTTTAAAGCACGGCTACAGTATTTAAAGAACTGAGGTGTCCATTTCAATGAGGTCATTTCTCACCCAGAGCAAGGCTGGAAGTGTTCCTGGGTCTTTCCTCAAAAGCACTAAGCAGTGGAATGTATTTTACAAGTTTTAAATAAGAAACCACACTTCTTAGTTAACCATGTCCAAAAGTGTGTCAAAACTCTGCAGTCTCTCCCAGTGTCTGGGGGTTTATACTGTGTCTCCCGGTGTCTGGGGGTTTATACTGTGTCTCCCAGTGTCTGGGGGGTTTATACTGTGTCTCCCGGTGTCTGGGGGGTTTATACTGTGTCTCCCGGTGTCTGGGGGGTTTATACTGTGTCTCCCGGTGTCTGGGGGTTTATACTGTGTCTCCCGGTGTCTGGGGGTTTATACTGTGTCTCCCGGTGTCTGGGGGGTTTATACTGTGTCTCCCGGTGTCTGGGGGGTTTATACTGTGTCTCCCGGTGTCTGGGGGTTTATATTGTGTCCTGGCGGCTGCTGTTCTGAGATGCTGATTACTCGTTAAGAGGAGCAGGTTAAGAAATACACAGTAGAAGGAAATGTATCTCAAAGACTTTATTAGTGTGTCCCTTTCGTGTCCTACACTAGAACTGAACCTTTGCTCTCGCCAGGAAGCAGACAGCGCACACGTACTCTCTAACACAGACAAAGCTACAGCGCGAGTGAAAACACTGCTGACTACGTCGTGGCTTAATACCGATTTCAACGTATTGAGGCTTTGGTGAGACTACATATTTTGGCAAAGTGGTAAACGATTTTTGGTTAATAAAAGTTTTGGTCCCCAGACTGATTGCGATCAGGGAGGTCTCGTCCCTGCTCTCCGTTTCTTTTGGTTACAATGTACCCATGAAGCCCAGCGGCCCTGGGACGGGGCCCTGGACATCCTGGGCAGAGCTCGCCCAGGTCGAGCCCCAGCCAGTCGCTCGGTCTGGTTCTGTGGGAGCAAAGGGGAGGGAGGGAGGGGGTGCTGTGTTCCAAGTCTTGTGGTCGGCCCAAGGGTCAGTGCTTCCTACTGGGTGCCCAGCCAGGTCAGTTTGGAGGCAGGTTTCTGTTCTTTTCTTTCGGACCAGAACCGGCCAGACCCAGTGCACGGTGTCTGGGTTTGTTTCCCGACCAGTGGTTGTGCGGTACTGACCCAGTAGCCTGCCTTTAGAGGATCTGGACCCAGGTCTGTTGGTGCTGGGGGGGGTCAGCTGTGGGCGAGAGGTTCTGGACCGGGGTCTCAGGTCAGGGCGGCTCGGGTCGGTCACCTGTGTCCGCAGCTCTGACCCAGGTCCCCCTTGGGCGGGAGTTCGCTCCCTGCAGGTCAGTGGGCCGGGCCCGGGTCGGACAGGGGCATGGTGTGCAGGACCTCGTCCAGCAGCTGCAGGGCGCGGTGCAGGTGCACCTCCACCCAGCAGGGGGTGTGCTTGATGCTCTGGCGCGGGTAGTCCGGGCCCCAGCCCTTCACGAAGCTCAGCCTCACGATGCACAGCCTGCGCAGGTCGTCCACTCCGATACCTGCAGCTGCGGACAGGCCTGAGAGACAGACAGGGGAGAGTGAGGGAGAGAGAGACAGGGGGGGAGTGAGAGAGAGAGACAGGGGGGGAGTGAGAGAGAGAGAGAGACACAGGGGGAGAGAGAGAAAGAGAGAGAGAGAGACAGGAGGAGAGAGAGAGAGAGAGAGAGACAGGGGGAGAGTGAGAGAGAGAGAGAGAGAGAGAGAGAGAGAGACAGGGGGAGAGAGAGAGAGAGAGACACACAGGGGGAGAGATGGGGAGAGTGAGGGAGAGACACAGGGAGAAAGCGAGAGACAGAGACAGAATGAGAGAGAGACAGACAGGGGGGAGAGAGAGAGAGAGACAGGGGAAGAGTGAGGGAGAGACAGGGGAAGAGTGAGGGAGAGACAGACAGGTGAAAGAGAGAGAGAGACAGGGGAGAGAGGCAGTGGCAGGCAGTACTCACTGATAGCGGGCGCAATGCCCCCCACACTGCCCGGCCCAGGGATGTTCCCAGCCACCGCTGCTGCCTGGGCCGCCGCTGCTGCCTGCGCTGTGGCAGCCTGCTGCTGCATCTGTCTGTGGCACTGCCTGAGGTCAAACACCTGCAGAGAGAGAGAGGGGTCAATCCTGCACACACTGCCTGAGGTCAAACACCTGCAGAGAGAGAGAGGGGTCAATCCTGCACACACTGCCTGAGGTCAAACACCTGCAGAGAGAGAGAGGGGTCAATCCTGCACACACTGCCTGAGGTCAAACACCTGCAGAGAGAGAGAGGGGTCAATCCTGCACACACTGCCTGAGGTCAAACACCTGCAGAGAGAGAGGGGGGTCAATCCTGCACACACTGCCTGAGGTCAAACACCTGCAGAGAGACAGAGGGGTCAATCCTGCACACACTGCCTGAGGTCAAACACCTGCAGAGAGAGAGAGGGGTCAATCCTGCACACACTGCCTGAGGTCAAACACCTGCAGAGAGAGAGGGGTCAATCCTGCACACACTGCCTGAGGTCAAACACCTGCAGAGAGAGAGAGGGGTCAATCCTGCACACACTGCCTGAGGTCAAACACCTGCAGAGAGAGAGAGGGGTCAATCCTGCACACACTGCCTGAGGTCAAACACCTGCAGAGAGAGAGAGGGGTCAATCCTGCACACACTGCCTGAGGTCAAACACCTGCAGAGAGAGAGGGGTCAATCCTGCACACACTGCCTGAGGTCAAACACCTGCAGAGAGAGAGAGGGGTCAATCCTGCACACACTGCCTGAGGTCAAACACCTGCAGATATAGAGAGGGGTCAATCCTGCACACACTGCCTGAGGTCAAACACCTGCAGAGAGAGAGAGGGGTCAATCCTGCACACACTGCCTGAGGTCAAACACCTGCAGAGAGAGAGAGGGGTCAATCCTGCACACACTGCCTGAGGTCAAACACCTGCAGAGAGAGAGAGGGGTCAATCCTGCACACACTGCCTGAGGTCAAACACCTGCAGAGAGAGAGAGGGGTCAATCCTGCACACACTGCCTGAGGTCAAACACCTGCAGAGAGACAGAGGGGTCAATCCTGCACACACTGCCTGAGGTCAAACACCTGCAGAGAGAGAGAGGGGTCAATCCTGCACACACTGCCTGAGGTCAAACACCTGCAGAGAGAGAGAGGGGTCAATCCTGCACACACTGCCTGAGGTCAAACACCTGCAGAGAGACAGAGGGGTCAATCCTGCACACACTGCCTGAGGTCAAACACCTGCAGAGAGAGAGAGGGGTCAATCCTGCACACACTGCCTGAGGTCAAACACCTGCAGAGAGAGAGGGGTCAATCCTGCACACACTGCCTGAGGTCAAACACCTGCAGAGAGAGAGAGGGGTCAATCCTGCACACACTGCCTGAGGTCAAACACCTGCAGAGAGAGAGAGAGGTCAATCCTGCACACACTGCCTGAGGTCAAACACCTGCAGAGAGAGAGAGGGGTCAATCCTGCACACACTGCCTGAGGTCAAACACCTGCAGAGAGAGAGGGGTCAATCCTGCACACACTGCCTGAGGTCAAACACCTGCAGAGAGAGAGAGGGGTCAATCCTGCACACACTGCCTGAGGTCAAACACCTGCAGAGAGAGAGAGGAGTCAATCCTGCACACACTGCCTGAGGTCAAACACCTGCAGAGAGAGAGAGGGGTCAATCCTGCACACACTGCCTGAGGTCAAACACCTGCAGAGAGAGAGGGGGGTCAATCCTGCACACACTGCCTGAGGTCAAACACCTGCAGAGAGAGAGAGGGGTTAATCCTGCACATCCCTTCCCGCTACATCCCCTGTCTCTACCACCAGAGGGCGCCCAAATAACACAACACAGACACTAATGAGAAGAAGGCACAGCCGCCGACAGACACTGCAACATGACCTATGACCGTCTTTAAGTAATGCTGAGAGCCACAGGGGGAGCCCCAGAATCTCCCGCAGAAGGGGTCCTCACCTTGATGTAGGCTCCTGGGTAGATCTTGTGCACGGCGTCGCCTGGCGCCCTGCCGGCCTCGCGGTCCAGGTAGTAGCTCTGCACGAAGACGGCGTGATCGCTGAGGCAGCGCATCCAGACATCTCCCTCCCCACGGCACTCCAGCTGCACGCCCTTCCCGATGTGCAGCCTGGGAGACAGGAGGCACGGAGAGATGAGAGCAGTCAGGGAGAGAGGAGAGAGGAGAGAGGAGACTCTGACCCCTGACTCTTTCACTGGCCTTAGACTGCAGACACACACACACACACCTGGCTCTCTCACTGGCCTCAGACTGCAGACACACACACACACCCGACTCTTTCACTGGCCTTAGACTGCAGACACACACAAACACACACACCTGGCTCTCTCACTGGCCTCAGACTGCAGACACACACACACACCCGACTCTTTCACTGGCCTTAGACTGCAGACACAAACAGCAGACACACACACACACACACACCTACCTGGCTCTCTCGCTGGCCTCAGTCCGGTGCACGTTGCTCAGCTGGCCCAGACAGAAGCGGTCTCCGCCAGACGGGTCCACGTAGCCGTCCACAGTGACCACCGGACAGCTGGCCGGCACCTTGAACTGCTCCCCAACCTGCACGTCCATCTCGAAGTAGGAGATGGAGCACCAGAACTCTGGGCCTGGAGAGAGACACACAGGAGACTGAGCACCGGCAGGGCTGTCTGAACACAGTCTGTCTGCCTGAACCAGAACTCTGGGCCTGGAGAGAGGCAGACAGGAGACTGAGCACAGGCAGGGCTGTCTGAACACAGTCTGTCTGCCTGAACCAGAACTCTGGGCCTGGAGAGAGGCAGACAGGAGACTGAGCACAGGCAGGGCTGTCTGAACACAGTCTGTCTGTCTGAACCAGAACTCTGGGCCTGGAGAGAGGCAGACAGGAGACTGAGCACCGGCAGGGCTGTCTGAACACAGTCTGTCTGTCTGAACCAGAACTCTGGGCCTGGAGAGAGGCAGACAGGAGACTGAGCACCGGCAGGGCTGTCTGAACACAGTCTGTCTGTCTGAACCAGAACTCTGGGCCTGGAGAGAGGCAGACAGGAGACTGAGCACAGGCAGGGCTGTCTGAACACAGTCTGTCTGCCTGAACCAGAACTCTGGGCCTGGAGAGAGGCAGACAGGAGACTGAGCACAGGCAGGGCTGTCTGAACACAGTCTGTCTGTCTGAACCAGAACTCTGAGCCTGGAGAGAGGCAGACACGGAGCTTTGCTTATCTGTTTGCATATCTTAGTCAGAGTCTTAGATCTTATCTTAGAGTTTGCTTATCTCAGCTTGTCTCCAGGGGAGATGAGAGAGAGGGAGACCAAGACAGTGAGACAGGGAGACGGAGGCAGACTGAGACAGGGAGACAGGGAGACAGGGAGACAGGGAGACAGGGAGACAGGGAGACAGGGAGACAGGGAGACAGAGGCAGACCAAGACAGGGAGACAGGGAGAGCAGCAGTACTCGTCAGTACCTGGATGGCTGGAGACAGGAGGAGGGAAGGCTGCGGAGTTCTGATGCTGAGACCCTGTAGACCGGAATGAAGTGACATCAGATTAGTGCTGCAGGGGTGCGGGACAGGCTGGAGGTGCAATGGAGGACTGGAGACTTACAGAAGTGGGCGGGGTGATGAAGGGGGGGCTGGGCGTGGCTCCTCCCATTTTGCTGGGGTCCTACAGGAGTATAGGCGGCTGTGCTACTGCCTGTCCAGGTCGCTGCCATGGATAGGAGAGGGAGACAGGGAGAGAGGGCACGATTGTGAGCTCACTCTCTCACACTGGGACACACTGACACGTGAGCACACCGAGACAGCGTCTCCACGACAGCACAGCCTGGAACCCGGGACTCACTGTGGAAGCTGCTCTGGGCCTGGCTGTGCGTGGGGGTGCTGTAGCCGTTCTGGGAGGGCGCGGAGGGAGGCGGTGTGGGCGCCATCGTCTGGGGCGGAGCGGGCGGTGCGATCTGCAGGAGTCCCTCGCTGTGAGCAGGCAAGGGCAGCATGGAGCTGGAGGCTGAGAGAGACAGAGGGACAGGAGGAGAGAGAGGAGCGAGAGAGGGACAGGAGGAGAGAGAGGGACAGGAAGAGAGAGAGGAGCGAGAGAGAGGGACAGGAAGAGAGAGAGGAGCGAGAGAGAGGGACAGGAGGGGGAGAGGGACAGGAGGAGAGAGAGGAGCGAGAGAGAGGGACAGGAGGAGAGAGAGGGACAGGAGGAGAGAGAGGAGCGAGAGAGAGGGACAGGAGGAGAGAGAGGAGCGAGAGAGAGGAGGAGAGAGGGAGAGGGACAGGAGGACAGAGACGAGCGAGAGAGAGGAGGAGAGAGGGAAAGGGACAGGAGGACAGAGAGGAGCGAGAGAGAGGAGGAGAGAGGGAGAGGGACAGGAGGACAGAGAGGAGCGAAAGAGAGGGACAGGAGGAGAGAGAGGGACAGGAGGACAGAGAGGAGCGAGAGAGAGGAGGAGAGAGGGAGAGGGACAGGAGGACAGAGAGGAGCGAGAGAGAGGAGGAGAGAGGGAGAGGGACAGGAGGACAGAGAGGAGTGAGAGAGAGGGACAGGAGGAGAGAGAGGGAGAGGGACAGGAGGAGAGAGAGGAGCGAGAGAGAGGGACAGGAGGAGAGAGAGGGACAGGAGGAGAGAGAGGAGCGAGAGAGAGGGACAGGAGGAGAGAGAGGAGAGAGGGACAGGAGGAGAGAGGGGGGGAGAGAGGGAGAGGGACAGGAGGACAGAGAGGAGCAAGAGAGAGGAGGAGAGAGAGGGGTGAGAGAGAGAGAGGAGGACAGAGAGAAGAAGACAGAGACAGAGGGAGAGACAGAAGGACAGAGAGGAGAGTAGAGAGGGGTGAGAGAGACAGGAGGAGACACAAGCAGAGGGAGAGACAGGAGGAGAGGGAAGGAAACACAGGAGGAGAGCCAGGGAGGAGAGAGATAGGAGTAAAGAGAGAGGAGGAGAGAGACAGGGAGACAGAGAAGGAGAAAACACTGTGATTCACTGATCATCATAGAACTGTAAATCTGAGTGAAAGGAGAAGAGAGGAGAGAGATACATTCGGTGTCTACACGCTGCCTGCTCACCTGGGGGCGACAGGGGGAGGCTGGGGTACAGGCCTCCGGGCGGGGGGGCGCGGGGCGGCTCGGGGGACAGCTGCAGGGGGGGCAGGGGCTGTCCATAGTGCTCCGGGGGGGGCAGCTTCAGCCCCACGTGCTCGGGCTGGGGGGGCAGGCCTGGGGGGGCGCTGTCCATCTGGATGCAGTCGTGGATAAACTCCTCCTTAATCAGGCGGCCGGGGGGCGCTGGGGAGACAGCGGACGTGGGGTCAAAGGTTAAACTCAACATCATTACATCCGCTGTGCTTAGGCCGAGCTGGACCGAGCTGGACTAAGGTGTTCACGCTGAGCTAGAAGGCAAACAACACGCCAGTACAGACCTATCTGACTCAGGGGAGGCTGTGCTCAAGCTGTATAACACACTCATGCATTTAGCACAATTCCAGCAGCTGCCGGAGCCGGAGTCTATCCCAGCAAGCAACAGGTGCAAGGCAGGGTACACCCTGGGCAGGACGCCAGTCCATCACACACACTCACTCCAGGGCCAGTTTTCCCAGAAGCCAATCAACCCACCAGCAAGTCTGTGGGCCACAGAAAGAAGCCAGAGCACCTGGAGGAAACCCACAGGAACACGGGGAGAACATGCAAACTCCACACAGACAGCAGCCCAGGTTTCTGGAATTGAACCCAGAGCCCCAGCGCTTGCCAGGGAAGAGCAGCCGGATACATTCTGGAGCTGAAGGGGAATGAACATCGCTGACAGGCTGGAGGAACTGAGTCTCTTCAGCCCTGCAGAGAGAGGACTAAGAGGAGACCTGCGATCCTCACAGACGCTGAGACAGCGAGCAGGCTTCTTCAGAATCAGCAGTGAAACACCAACCAGGGGACACGAGAAGCCAATTCTTTACACAGAGGGCGGCAGGGGCGTGGAACAGGCTGCCCAGCCACGTTGCTGAAGCCGATACCCCGGGTTCTTTGCAGAAGCAGCTGGCCAAGACGCTGGATCAACGTGCTTCTAGCTACCCAACGCGCTGGAGGGGCCGGAGGGCTCCCGTCCTGTGTAACCGCTCCGGCCATCGTGAGATTCACTCGCTCTTTTAGGGATCCGGACACTTCGGAGTTTGGGGCGTCCACGGGGCATGTGGGGGCAGGGGAAGTCAGGGCTCCCACCGCGACTATCGGAGCTGAGAATTTCAGTTTCTGCCACACTCACCTGTGTTCTGCAGGCTGAGACCTGCTTCAGAGAAAAAGGAGAGAGAGGGACAGAGAGGGAGGCTGGGTTACTCACAGCAGCGCACAACGGCATCCTCAGGTCTGAGAGGGGGACAGAACACAGCAGGTGAGCTGACCGCTGACCGCTGACCGCTGACCGCTGTCACACCCCCTGCTTGTTACCCCATCTCCACCCTCCTCTGACACCTGCACTGTCAGGACCAGACTGGACCAGTGATCTCTGGACTGTAGGGTTACAGTGTGACCCAGACTGGACCAGTGATCTCTGGACTGTAGGGTTACAGTGTGACCCAGACTGGACCAGTGATCTCTGGACTGTAGGGTTACAGTGTGACCCAGACTGGACCAGTGATCTCTGGACTGTAGGGTAACAGTGTGACCCAGACTGGACCAGTGATCTCTGGACTGTAGGGTTACAGTGTGACCTGGCCCAGACTGGACCGGCGATCTCTGGACTGTAGGGTTACAGTGTGACCCAGACTGGACCAGTGATCTCTGGACTGTAGGGTTACAGTGTGACCTGGCCCAGACTGGACCGGCGATCTCTGGACTGTAGGGTTACAGTGTGACCCAGACTGGACCAGTGATCTCTGGACTGTAGGGTTACAGTGTGACCCAGACAGGACCAGCGATCTCTGGACTTGGCCCTGTGTCTCTGCCTGTGTGCGTCCACTGGGGAACTGGGGTGCCCCACACCAATGTTTGTGTCTGTGTGTGTGTGTCCACTGGGGATTTGGGGCGCACCATACCGATGCCAGGTGACACCACTCTCTCGTAGTGGTAGGGGTTGACGCAGACGTTGTCGTATTTGAGGTCGAAGGCGAACTGGCAGAACTTGACATGTTTCAGTTCGTTCTTGTGCAGGTCGGGCCAGCGCCACAGCCGAGCGTAGATCACATGGGGAAACCCCTTCCGCCCCGCCACCTTGAGAGAGAGAGAGAGAGAGAGAGAGAGGTTTTACTGCACCCAGCAGACAGCACTACACACAGTCTGGGCCGGGTCACTGTCACCCTACAGTCCAGAGAGCGCCGGTCCAGTCTGGGTCACACTGTAACCCTACAGTCCAGAGATCACTGGTCCAGTCTGGGCTGGGTCACACTGTAGCCCTACAGTCCAGAGATCACTGGTCCAGTCTGGGTCACACTGTAACCCTACAGTCCAGAGATCGCTGGTCCAGTCTGGGCCGGGTCACTGTCACCCTACAGTCCAGAGAGCGCCGGTCCAGTCTGGGTCACACTGTAACCCTACAGTCCAGAGATCACTGGTCCAGTCTGGGCTGGGTCACACTGTAGCCCTACAGTCCAGAGATCACTGGTCCAGTCTGGGTCACACTGTAACCCTACAGTCCAGAGATCACTGGTCCAGTCTGGGCCGGGTCACAGAGGAAGAGGAGCTGTTGTCCTGACAGTGCAGGTGTCAGAGGAGGAGAACAGCGCCCCCTGTGTCTGTCCAGGGCTCCTGCAGCGTGTGTGTGCTGTCAGTGAGAGCTGCGCCAGTCCTCCCTCCGGTGCCTCAGCTCTGCTGTGGGGCTGCAGTGTGGAAGAGGAGCTGTTATCTCGACAGTGCGGGTGTCAGAGGAGGAGAACAGCGCCCCCTGTGTCTGTCCAGGGCTCCTGCAGTCTGTATGTGTGCTGTCAGTGAGAGCTGTGCCAGTTCTCAGCTCTGCTGTGGGGCTGCAGTGTGGAAGAGGAGCTGTTATCCTGACAGTGCGGGTGTCAGAGGAGGAGAACAGCGCCCCCTGTGTCTGTCCAGGGCTCCTGCAGTCTGTGTGTGTGCAGTCAGTGAGAGCTGCACCAGTCCTCAGCTCTGCTGTGGGGCTGCAGTGTGGAAGAGGAGCTGTTATCCTGACAGTGCGGGTGTCAGAGGAGGAGAACAGCGCCCCCTGTGTCTGTCCAGGGCTCCTGCAGTCTGTGTGTGTGCAGTCAGTGAGAGCTGCACCAGTCCTCAGCTCTGCTGTGGGGCTGCAGTGTGGAAGAGGAGCTGTTATCCTGACAGTGCAGGTGTCACAGGACGAAGAGGAGGGTGTTATCTTCATCTCTCCAGTGCTGGAGCGGTGTGAGGGGGCGCAGCAGGGGGCTGTCCCAGTTTGTTTGTTGGGAGAATGTGCTGTGGGCGTGTATTGACTGGGAAAATGTTGGTTCACTCCTCTGGAAGCCCTACAGTGATCCAGCAGGATGCTACAGAGATCACTAATCTTTGAAAACACTTCACAGATCAATAAACACTTCATAGAACAAGTGGGGATTTTAAACTAAATGAGAGATAGAGAGGACTGAGGGCAAGAGAAAGGAAAGATCCAAAAGAGAAACGAGAGAGAGAGGAGAGAGGGGCAGAGATGGGGGAGTTAATTCAATCCACCAGGGCTGACTGGAGCCAGGCTGCTGAGTAACTACAGCAGAGATGTCACCCACCCTGACACTGGAGAGAGAGGGGAGGAGAAAGAGGGGAGAGAGGAGGAGAAAGAGGAGGAGAGAGCCTAACAGCCCACTATGTGCCTCCCGTCACAGTCTGAGAAACAGAGTGACAGCATGCGATAGTAATGTCATACTCTTGTCCGGAACGCTTGCAAATGCTAACTCTGATTGATTTCTGATCATAACAGAATAATAAAACTGTTCATAAGATGATGATAACAGAACAGAGAGAGGAAGAAGAGAGGGAAAAAAGGAGGAGATGGAGAAAGAGACACACACACACACGCCCACGCGCACACACACACAGAGACAGACGGGCTTAACTTAAACCTGCCCCCTTCCTGTGTCTCAGACAAAACAACCCCGGCTCGTGCCCCTCCCTCCTGCCCCGGCGGGGGAGGGGCAGGCAGGCGGGAGCCATGCTCTCAGTCCGAACCAGCTGCACGCAGAGCACAGCAGCACAGACACCTCGACACACACTGACACAGCAGCACAGAGCCCCCGACACACACTGACACAGCAGCACAGACCCCCCGACACACACTGACACATACTGACACAGCAGCACAAACACTGACACAGCAGCACAGACCCCCCGACACATACTGACACACACTGACACAGCAGCACAGAGCCCCCGACACACACTGACACACACTGACACAGCAGCACAGAGCCCCCGACACACACTGACACACACTGACGCACACTGACGCACACTGACACAGCAGCACAGACCCCCGACACACACTGACACACACTGACACAGCAGCACAGAGCCCCCGAAACACACTGACACAGCAGCACAGAGCCCCCGACACACACTGACACACACTGACGCACACTGACACAGCAGCACAGACGCCCCGACACACACTGACACACACTGACACAGCAGCACAGACGGCGCGACACACACTGACACAGCAGCACAGACGCCCCGACACACACTGACACAGCAGCACAGAGCCCGCGACACACACTGACACACACTGACACAGCAGCACAGACACACACTGACACAGCAGCACAGAGCCCCCGACACACACTGACACAGCAGCACAGACACCCCCACACACACTGACACACACTGACACAGCAGCACAGACACCCCCACACACACTGACACATACTGACACACCCCGACACACACTGACACAGCAGCACAGACACACACTGACACAGCAGCACAGACGCCCCGACACACACTGACACACACTGACACAGCAGCACAGACCCCCCGACACACACTGACACAGCAGCACAGACAGACACTGACAGAGCAGCACAGACGGCCCGACACACACTGACACAGCAGCACAGACCCCCTGACACACACTGACACAGCAGCACAGACCCCCCGACACACACTGACACACACTGACACAGCAGCACAGACGCCCCGACACACACTGACACACACTGACACAGCAGCACAGAGCCCCCGACATACACTGACACACACTGACACAGCAGCACAGACCCCCCGACACACACTGACACACACTGATACAGCAGCACAGAGCCCCCGACACACACTGACACACACTGACACAGCAGCACAGAGCCCCCGACACACACTGACACACACTGACGCACACTGACACAGCAGCACAGACCCCCGACACACACTGACACACACTGACACAGCAGCACAGACGCCCCCGAAACACACTGACACAGCAGCACAGACGCCCCCGAAACACACTGACACAGCAGCACAGACGCCCCGACACACACTGACACAGCAGCACAGAGCCCCCGACACACACTGACACACACTGACACAGCAGCACAGAGCCCCCGACACACACTGACACACACTGACACACACTGACACAGCAGCACAGACGCCCCGACACAACCCCTCTGTCTCTCTCAGTGTGTGGGGGTGTGTGTGTGAACCTCTCTGTCTCTCTCAGTGTGTGGAGGTGTGTGTGTGACCCCCTCTGTCTCTCTCAGTGTGTGGGGGTGTGTGTGTGAACCCCTCTGTCTCTCAGTGTGTGGGGGTGTGTGTATGAACCCCTCTGTCTCTCTCAGTGTGTGGGGGTGTGTGTATGAACCCCTCTGTCTCTCTCAGTGTGTGGGGGTGTGTGTGTGAACCCCTCTGTCTCTCTCAGTGTGTGGGGGTGTGTGTGTGAACCCCCCTGTCTCTCTCAGTGTGTGAGGGGTGTGTGTATGAACCCCTCTGTCTCTCTCAGTGTGTGGGGGTGTGTGTGTGAACCCCTCTGTCTCTCTCAGTGTGTGGGGGTGTGTGTGTGAACCCCTCTGTCTCTCTCAGTGTGTGGGGGTGTGTGTGTGAACCCCCCTGTCTCTCTCAGTGTGTGAGGGGTGTGTGTATGAACCCCTCTGTCTCTCTCAGTGTGTGGGGGTGTGTGTGTGAACCTCTCTGTCTCTCTCAGTGTGTGGAGGTGTGTGTGTGACCCCCTCTGTCTCTCTCAGTGTGTGGGGGTGTGTGTGTGAACCCCTCTGTCTCTCAGTGTGTGGGGGTGTGTGTATGAACCCCTCTGTCTCTCTCAGTGTGTGGGGGTGTGTGTGTGAACCCCTCTGTCTCTCTCAGTGTGTGGGGGTGTGTGTGTGAACCCCTCTGTCTCTCTCAGTGTGTGGGGGTGTGTGTGTGAACCCCCCTGTCTCTCTCAGTGTGTGGGGGTGTGTGTATGAACCCCTCTGTCTCTCTCAGTGTGTGGGGGTGTGTGTATGAACCCCTCTGTCTCTCTCAGTGTGTGGGGGTGTGTGTGTGAACCCCTCTGTCTCTCTCAGTGTGTGGGGGTGTGTGTGTGAACCCCCCTGTCTCTCTCAGTGTGTGAGGGGTGTGTGTATGAACCCCTCTGTCTCTCTCAGTGTGTGGGGGTGTGTGTGTGAACCCCTCTGTCTCTCTCAGTTGCTCTAGGTTACTCGCACCCTGAGCACAGAGGGGTGGAGGTGAAGGAGACCTGGTCGATAGAAGATATCACCGCTCCCTCCTGGCTGGGCCAGCCCCAGGCCCGTGTCTCGTACCTGCAGCCGGCCATCCAGCGTCCTCTGGATGGTCACGCACTTGCTGGGGTGCACCCCGTTGGTGGTGATGGCGGTGATGAGCGAGTCCAGCTCGTCCTTCTTCTCCTTCAGCTTCTTGACCAGGCTCTCGATGGCGCGCTTGGCGAAGCCCTCGTTCTCGCCGCCCTGCCGGTGGCACATGAGGCTGTGCACGATGCTGAGGCAGGCGTCGCTGCTGCTGGGGGCGCTCACCGACATCCTGCTGCAGAGAGAGAGGGGTGCATACAGACACGCGCTGCGCACATCCACAGCACTAGGGCAGCTCTAGAGCCGCAGGACCCCACAGGGCCGCTCTAGAGCCGCAGGACCCCACAGCGCAGCTCTATAGTTACAGTACAGTAAGGCTCTAGAGCTACCGGACAACATGGTATAACTCTACAGCTCCAGTAAAGCAATAGAGCTACAGGACAGCACAGTACAGCTCTAGAGCTACAGGACAGCTCTAGAGGTACAGGACAGCACAGTACAGCTCTACAGCTCCAGGACAGCACAGTACAGCTCTACAGCTCCAGGACAGCTCTACAGCTCCAGGACAGCTCTACAGCTCCAGTACAGCAATAGAGCTACAGGACAGCACAGTACAGCTCTAGAGCTACAGGACAGCTCTAGAGGTACAGGACAGCTCCAGTACAGCTCTACAGCTCCAGGACAACTCCAGTACAGCTCTACAGCTCCAGTACAGAAATAGAGCTACAGGACAGCACAGTACAGATCTACAGCTCCAGGACAGCTCTAGAGCTACAGGACAGCACAGTACAGCTCTACAGCTCCAGGACAGCTCTAGAGCTACAGGACAGCTCTAGAGCTCCAGGACAGCACAGTACAGCTCTAGAGCTCCAGGACAGCTCTAGAGCTCCAGGACAGCACAGTACAGCTCTAGAGCTCCAGGACAGCACGGTACAGCTCTACAGCTCCAGGACAGCTCTAGAGCTCCAGGACAGCACAGTACAGCTCTAGAGCTCCAGGACAGCACGGTACAGCTCTACAGCTCCAGGACAGCTCTAGAGCTCCAGGACAGCACAGTACAGCTCTAGAGCTCCAGGACAGCTCTAGAGCTCCAGGACAGCACAGTACAGCTCTACAGCTCCAGGACAGCTCTAGAGCTCCAGGACAGCACAGTACAGCTCTAGAGCTCCAGGACAGCTCTAGAGCTCCAGGACAGCACAGTACAGCTCTAGAGCTCCAGGACAGCACGGTACAGCTCTACAGCTCCAGGACAGCTCTAGAGCTCCAGGACAGCTCTAGAGCTCCAGGACAGCACAGTACAGCTCTAGAGCTCCAGGACAGCACGGTACAGCTCTACAGCTCCAGGACAGCTCTAGAGCTCCAGGACAGCACAGTACAGCTCTAGAGCTCCAGGACAGCACGGTACAGCTCTACAGCTCCAGGACAGCTCTAGAGCTCCAGGACAGCACGGTACAGCTCTACAGCACAGTACAGCTCTACAGCTACAGTACAGCTCTTGACTGTTTGACAGTTCTCAAGCTACTGTACAGGACTGCACAGTTGATCTGCACCACATTTCTGAAGCTACAGTTCAGTGTGGTTCAATTCCAGAACAGAACTACATCATATCATGTTAAAGTCTTGTTTTACAGTAGAGTTCTAGAGCTAGTGTAGATTTCTACAACTACTGTACAGGTCCAGAGTTACAGTGCACATGTCTGCACTGCAAATGTGTCCAGAGGCAGAGGTGTCAAAGCAATTAGTGTGTTCTGAACAGAACCCAGGACTGAAGGTATGTCAGGAGCACCGTACAGGGCAGTACGGCCCAGTGAGATCAGGGTAAAAGCACAGTACAGTGCAGCCCAGTGAGATCAGGGTAAAAGCACAGTACAGTGCAGTACAGCCCAGTGAGATCAGGGTAAAAGCACAGTACAGTGCAGCCCAGCGAGATCAGGGTAAAAGCACAGTACAGTGCAGTACAGCCCAGTGAGATCAGGGTAAAAGCACAGTACAGTGCAGCCCAGCGAGATCAGGGTAAAAGCACAGTACAGTGCAGTACAGCCCAGTGAGATCAGGGTAAAAGCACAGTACAGTGCAGTACAGCCCAGTGAGATCAGGGTAAAAGCACAGTACAGTGCAGCCCAGCGAGATCAGGGTAAAAGCACAGTACAGTGCAGTACAGCCCAGTGAGATCAGGGTAAAAGCACAGTACAGTGCAGTAAAGCCCAGTGAGAACAGGGTAAAAGCACAGTACAGTGCAGTACAGCCCAGTGAGATCAGGGTAAAAGCACAGTACAGTACAGCCCAGTGAGATCAGGGTAAAAGCACCGTACAGGGCAGTAAGGCCCAGTGAGATCAGGGTAAAAGCACAGTACAGTGCAGCCCAGTGAGATCAGGGTAAAAGCACAGCACAGTGCAGTAAAGCCCAGTGAGAACAGGGTAAAAGCACAGTGCAGTGCAGTACAGCCCAGTGAGATCAGGGTAAAAGCACAGTACAGTACAGCCCAGTGAGATCAGGGTAAAAGCACAGTACAGTGCAGTACAGCCCAGTGAGATCAGGGTAAAAGCACAGTACAGTGCAGCCCAGCGAGATCAGGGTAAAAGCACAGTACAGTGCAGTACAGCCCAGTGAGATCAGGGTAAAAGCACAGTACAGTGCAGCCCAGCGAGATCAGGGTAAAAGCACAGTACAGTGCAGTACAGCCCAGTGAGATCAGGGTAAAAGCACAGTACAGTGCAGTACAGCCCAGTGAGATCAGGGTAAAAGCACAGTACAGTGCAGCCCAGCGAGATCAGGGTAAAAGCACAGTACAGTGCAGTACAGCCCAGTGAGATCAGGGTAAAAGCACAGTACAGTGCAGTAAAGCCCAGTGAGAACAGGGTAAAAGCACAGTACAGTGCAGTACAGCCCAGTGAGATCAGGGTAAAAGCACAGTACAGTACAGCCCAGTGAGATCAGGGTAAAAGCACAGTACAGTGCAGTAAGGCCCAGTGAGATCAGGGTAAAAGCACAGTACAGTGCAGTAAGGCCCAGTGAGATCAGGGTAAAAGCACAGTACAGTGCAGTAAGGCCCAGTGAGATCAAGCTAAAAGCACAGTACAGCGCAGTAAAGCCCAGTGAGATCAGGGTAAAAGCACAGTACAGCGCAGTACAGCGCAGTACAGCCCAGTAAGAACAGGGTAAAAGCACAGTACAATGCAGTACATCCCAGTGAGATCAGGGTTAAAGCACAGTACAGTGCAGTACAGCCCAGTGAGATCAGGGTAAAAGCACAGTATAGCGCAGTACAGCCCAGTGAGAACAGGGTAAAAGCACAGTACAATGCAGTACAGCCCAGTGAGATCAGGGTAAAAGCACAGTACAGTGCAGTAAAGCCCAGTGAGATCAGGGTAAAAGCACAGTACAGTGCAGTACAGCCCAGTGAGATCAGGGTAAAAGCACAGTGCAGTAGAGCCCAGTGGGATCAGGGTAAAAGCACAGTGCAGCCCAGTGAGATCAGGGTAAAAGCACAGTGCTGTGCAGTACAGCCCAGTGAGATCAGGGTAAAAGCACAGTACAATGCAGTACAGCCCAGTGAGATCAGGGTAAAAGCACAGTGCAGTGCAGTACAGCCCGGTGAGATCAGGGTAAAAGCACAGTACAGTGCAGTACAGTACAGCCCAGTGGGATCAGGGTAAAAGCGCAGTACAGTGCAGTAAAGCCCAGTGAGATCAGGGTAAAAGCACAGTACAGCGCAGTACAGCCCAGTGAGATCAGGGTAAAAGCATAGTGCAGCGCAGTGAGATCAGGGTAAAAGCACAGTGCAGCCCAGTGAGATCAGGGTAAAAGCACAGTACAGTAGAGGCAGATACGGTTAGCACGACAGGGACAGACAGGCAGAGAGAGGTTTAGACTGAGACGGAGAGATACAGTGTCTTAACTTCGCCTGGCTCGGGCCCTCTGCCGACTGAAAACCCTCCAACTGTTCTGAACTTCACTTCAGCGACCGGAGGGCTGGATTTAGATTTTTCAGCCCAAAACCCGGACATCTGACGAGCGCGGAGGAGCGGGATCGCAGTCGGTACCGGTACCGCGGCACCGCTCTTCTGACGACAAACTCCGGTCCAGGCCGGGGGCGGACTGTTTCTGAACGTCTCGGACTGAATCTTACACCTCGGGGCCAGCGACTGGAGGCAGGAGCGCGACGCGGGCGGGAGAACGGTTAATGACGGGAATATCGATCACTGCAAGAGAAGTCAATCAATCGATCGATTTTAAAAGGCATTACTTTCACATCGGTGTGGCACAGCAGCGCGACAGCAGAAAGTGGCGCAGGGAACCCCGATCGGTCTTCTTCCCCCCCTCTCTGCTGTGCCCGATCCCAGTCCTCCGTGTCTCAGTCTCTCCGACTCCAGCCGGGCATCCTGCAGCTCCTCGCGCTCGCTACAAAAACAAAGGGAGAGACGCCGTGCGCGTGAGTGTCTCGGCGGCCGCCAGCCAATGGCAGCGCGGCTCTGAGGCCGGGCCGCCCACGCCCGGGCCAATGGCGAGGCGCCTCTCAGCCGCTCGAGCCCCGGGGTCTGTCTGGGTCGCGGCGTGACTGACAGGTCGGGCGGCGGAGTCCCGGCTGTTTTTTTAAGGTGGCGCCGTGGAGATTACCACGCCCGGCCCCTCCGCCCTCCCCGTCTCCTCTCTTCTTCCCCATCCTCTCCCCCCGTCCTCCTGTCCCCATCGTCAGCTGTTCTGCCTGTCCTCTCCTGCCCCCCTCCTCTCCTTTCCTTCTGCTCCCCTCTACTCTCCTGCCTCCTCCTCTCTCCTCTCCCTCTGCTCCCCTCTCCTCTCCTGCCCCCCTCCTCTCTCCTCTCCCTCTCCTCCCCTCTCCTCTCCTGCCCCCCTCCTCTCCCTCTGCTCCCCTCTCCTCTCATGCCCCCCTCCTCTCCCTCTGCTCCCCTCTACTCTCCTGCCTCCTCCTCTCTCCCCTCACTCTGCTCCACTCTCCTCTCCTGCCCCCCTCCTCTCACTCCTCTCTCCTCTCCCTCTGCTCCCCTCTCCTCTTCTATCCCCTTCTCTCCTGCCCCCCTCCTCTCACTCCGCTCCATGTCTCTCCTATCCCTCTCTCCTCTCACTCCGCTCCATGTCTCTCCTATCCCTCTCTCCTCCCACTCCTCCCCATGTCTCTCCTATCCCTCTCTCCTCCCACTCCTCCCCATGTCTCTCCTATCCCCCTCTCCTCTCACTCCTCTCCATGTCTCTCCTATCTCTCAGGGAGGGGTCAAAGGTCAGGGAGCGACTCCCAGAAGCCCAAGCAGCACAGATCCGACGTCACACGAGTTCTTGAAAATAAAACACAGCTGCTCGGACCCGTGTCGACTCAAACAGGAACAGGTTTATTCACAAGACATCGCCATACATCCTGCACGCGCCCCGACAAACGAACAGACGATCAGTCCCATCTCCAGCGCCCGGAGCCTCATCCGGACCCAATCCCGCCCGGAGCGCAGCACGAGTTCCTCCCACAGTGCACCAGAGGGCGGAGACGTCCTCTTCCTTCTTCCTGTCCCGCCCGAGTCGTCCTCGCACCCGGGGCTCCGGCGCTGCTCCTATGGGCCCGCACGCCCCGGCGCTTCTGAACCCGGGTTCGACACCATGGCGGAGGCGAACTCGACGGCAGCTGACCTCTACGCTACAGCCGCACAGCAGGGCCAGCCGGACCGAAACAAAGCTCAATTCATCTCGTGTCTGGATCGCACAGGCTCTGCATCCCATTTGCAAAACTGCATAGTGCAAAATATATATTTTATTTTAATAAATGCAAATTAAACTGCTAATAGTAAACAGCAGGACAGCCATACTGCATCCTTCCCAGCAGCCCGTCTGTGTGGGGCCCTTCACTGAAGAGCAACACTGCCACCCGGTGGTGAGCATCAGTAACTACAGCCCGGACACAGCAGCTTGTTGTCAGTGTTGTGTGTGTGTGCGAGTCCTGCTGTCGATGTGGGGATACCGTGAGCGAGGAGCAGGGCCCCCCGGCCCCCCGGCCCCCTGGCGGAAGTCAGCCCCGGGTCTATAGATCTATAAATCTCTGGGAGTGTGCGTGTCCTCACACAGACACGCAAACGGACGTCCAGTTGCGCGTGTGTCAGTGTGAGCAAGTCTCAGTGCGTCACGGTGCACAAGTGTGTGCGCCTGGGAGAGTGGCAGTGTGTGAGTATGTGTTGATGCATATGTGTCTGTCTCAGTGTGTGATGTTGTATCTCAGTGTGTGTGCGTGTGTCTCGGTGTGTGATGTTGTGTGTTGGTGTGAGTTTGTGTATCTCAGTGTGTGTGTGTGTCTGTGCACTGCTATGGCTTGCTGGGAGAGCGTGGCACGAATGCTCCAGTTGTTTCCAGCATGGTCTTCCTGCGCGCCGTCTCCTTGGCAACGCTGTGATTGAGTCGCCGCAGTCGCTCCTAGGAAAGAGAGAGGAACCGAGTCAGACAGAATCGGACCGCATGCAGAACCGACACCAACCCAACACAGACAGCTGTGAATGTAAGAGTGTCAGGACTCCAGGGTCAACACCCCACTCTTACTGACAGTGTCCTGGGGTCTGTCGTGACCAGCAGTCAGGACACCAGGGTCAACACCCCACTCTTACTGACAGTGTCCTGGGGTCTGTCGTGACCAGCAGTCAGGACACCAGGGTCAACACCCCACTCTTACTGACAGTGTCCTGGGGTCTGTAGTGACCAGCAGTCAGGACACCAGGGTCAACACCCCACTCTTACTGACAGTGTCCTGGGGTCTGTGGTGACCAGTGGTCAGGACTCCAGTGTTATCTGACCTGTGCGTTCTGCAGGATGTTGTTGACAAGCACAACCCGGCGCCGAGCATTCAACAACTTCTTCACATAAGGATCCAGGTCTAGCGCCACCTTCTGGTGATCGTTGATCCTGCACAGCTCTGAGAGAGAAAAAGATTTCAGAGCTTACCTCCAACCTCATACATCAACACTCTATCATCATCATCATCATCAGAGCTGTAGAGTCACTGTACAGACACTCAGTCCAGCTCCTCTGTATCTTCACATGAACACTCCTTCATCATCATCAGAGCTGTAGAGTAACTGTACAGACACTCAGTCCAGCTCCTCTGTATCTTCACATGGACACTCCTTCATCATCATCAGAGCTGTAGAGTCACTGTACAGACACTCAGTCCAGCTCCTCTGTATCTTCACACTAACACTCCTTCATCATCATCAGAGCTGGAGAGTCACTGTACAGACACTCAGTCCAGCTCCTCTGTATCTTCACATGAACACTCCTTCATCATCATCAGAGCTGTAGAGTAACTGTATAGACACTCAGTCCAGCTCCTCTGTATCTTCACATGAACACTCCTTCATCATCATCAGAGCTGTAGAGTCACTGTACAGACACTCAGTCCAGCTCCTCTGTATCTTCACATGAACACTCCTTCATCATCATCAGAGCTGTAGAGTCACTGTACAGACACTCAGTCCAGCTCCTCTGTATCTTCACATGAACACTACGAAGCCGGTCTTCTCTTACCTGTGGCCAGATTATCAATGTGTTCGCGAAGCTCCACCTGGCTCTCCCTGAAATCACAACAGCAGGAATATTCATTACAGCTGCGCAGGACTTCGCTCATCAACACACCTTGCCTGAGACGAGCGAGAGTTCAGTCCACTTCACTACAAACGAAATGACTTCGCTCGCTAACCCCCCTGTCATCTGCCCTTCGCCGCTGTGGAATGCAAATTAATCGCGCCAGCGGTTCACTATCATATTTACTGTTATTTCCGGGCTGTCGGGGGAGGCTACATCACGGGGCGATCGGCCCGCCAGCCACAAAAGCCGATGTCACCGGCGGTGACAGCCCCCCCATCCGCCGCCGACAGAAGACGTGCCGGCTGATTTGCTCCCTTACCTCACCGAGTGCACGTGCATGTCGAGCTGCTGCACGGCGGGTTTGAGCAAATCCAGCAGCCCCTCGGCGATGGCATCCTTTCCTGACGGAGTCTCTATCACTGCGACTGCGGCCATTCCGGCAGAGCCTTCAACTGAGCCGACTGGGAAATGTAGTCCTGAGCGGCAATGTTTGTAGGCACGACATAAGGAGTGCGCCGCGATGACCCCTGGGAAGTGGAGTCTTCGCGTTTTCTGACAACGGTGGAATGAATGGCGAGGCGGCGGAAGTGGTGGATAGGAAATACAGAGAATCCTGTCAGGGTGACGTAATAACACGAGATGCATGGTGGGATGCGGAGTTCAATTTATTCCTAACCAAGTATCTAGAAACCCCTTTTTTCAGAACTAAGGAGTCAAAAAGAGACTGTATTGTTTGATTTATACTATTCAATTTTCTTTCTGTTTTTAAATAGCGTTTGTTTTGTTACCAGAAAAGATTCAACTTGATTTTAAACACTGTTCGCACTTTCGAGAGGCTAGATTTACTTAAGACCGGAAATGGACGGAGTCTCCATCTTGGCCCGTCTGAAGTCGGTCGCCATTTTCTCGGAGGAGGCGAGGCGAGGCGAGGCGAGGAGAGGGCAGTGTGTACGTGCGACAGAAAAAGAAAAAAAAACAAATATAAGAGTTGGGGGGCGTGCGTGTAGAGACAAGTAATTCAGACAAAACAAAAAAGTATTTTATTTTCGAAAAAAGACGCCGTATCTTACGAAAGAGAGAAAATACCCCACAGTCAGACGTCCGGCCGATACAAGAGAGTAAGTTAACAGTGTTGAGTCGTTTATTGGTGTAATAGTGTAGAATTAACACTTACAGCAGCTCTGTGTGTAGTTCACGTTTTCTGCGTAATACAGAGACTAAACTATACTGATAGAGTCGACGTCTTAATTAAAATTCGTGTTTTTTTTGGTGTAACTTCAGAACGGTCATTTGTTGCTCGTATAAAAGACCGCAAGTCTCTGGTCCCGAGAGCTGTTTAATGTCCCCAGGGACGGATCATCTCGCTGCTTCTAACACGAGCAGAACGCCTTGTGGGTGCTGTGTTGGATCTTTTAATAATACATTAAGTTTATGTAGCGCCTTACACTCGCTCATATGTCATGGAGCGTGGAAATGTTTTGAGGGATTGGGATGTTGACGTTGTAAACGTTTTTAGAGATGGCAGGCTGCCTGACTGGACCTGTTACCTGCGAGTTTGTGTTTGAAAGTTAGATTATAATCCGAGTTGTGGCCTGTCGGTACCCTCGCTGTAGTGGGGCGTGACGATGCTGTGTGTATGGTTCTTGCTGGGCAGGGTGACTGCGGAGTGATGTGTGCGCTTCTGTTTTCCCAGTCTGGGGTGTTGCAGGCAGACTGACCCAGCTCCCATTGTACAGCAGTTTCACCCATCCTGGGTTTCTGTCTCATTGACAGCACTGTAAGACCTGGAGTGGATCAGACTGCTGTGCACTGGGAGTCTGACTGACAGCACTGTAAGACCTGGAGTGGATCAGACTGCTGTGCGCTGGGAGTCTGACTGACAGCACTGTAAGACCTGGAGTGGATCAGACTGCTGTGCGCTGGGAGTCTGACTGACAGCACTGTAAGACCTGGAGTGGATCAGACTGCTGTGTACTGGGAGTCTGACTGACAGCACTGCAAGACCTGGAGTGGATCAGACTGCTGTGCACTGGGAGTCTGACTGGCAGCACTGTAAGACCTGGGGTGGATCAGACTGGCAGCACTGCAAGACCTGGAGTGGATCAGACTGCTCGTTGCCGGGGCTCAGGCTGGGGCTGTGCCCAGGGCAGCGGCGATGACAGGAGTGTAACTGTTCTTCTGCCAGGTGTTAACCTCTCCCCCCCCCTCCTGTCTCTGCAGGCCTCAGTCCGTGAAGAGAAATGAGCGCGCCCTCCTCTCAGAAGGTCGTGCTGAAAAGCACCACCAAGATGTCCCTGAACGAGCGGTGAGACTCGACCCCCCCCTCTCCCCCATACAGGCAGAGTAACTGCGGGGGGGGGACAGCAGGCAGTGTGACCCCAGCACTGTACTCTACACCTCGTCCTGCGTCATACTGCTCTCAGAGACACCAGAGCAGACTTGCTTGTTACCCACACTCTTACAGAGAGCGGAGGCTGTCTGAACCCCTTCAGGTTCCACTATCAGAGGAAGAGCTTGACCTTCTTCATGGGACAGTAGCTGGAGGAGAGGAGTGTGGGCTTTTGCATGCTTGCTGATTCTGATTCGGATGAAGGGAATGGGAGTGTCCCGGTTCGGAATGGGGTCCATCCAGGTTGGAGGTCACAGCTGGGGTACCAGTCGAGAACTATCCCCTACACCCCAGAGTTCACAGCTAGGATCCCAGTCCCATACCAGCCCCTATACCCCAGAGATCACAGTTGGGGGGTACAGTCCAGGATGAGCCCCAAGACCCCAGAGATCACAGCTGGGATCCAGGATGAGCCCCTGTAATACGAGAGACCGTCCTCTTTAGAAACGGGGCGCCCCTGCCCTGGCAGTTTAACCAGCGGTCACCAAGCGTAGCCCCCTGCCGAGCTGTTTTTGGGAGCAGTATGGCTGCTGTTTGGACAGAGGTGTAGCAGGAGGGGCGGAGGGGAGCCCCTGGCCTGGCTGAGAGAGATGAACCCCCCCCGCCGCCCCCGGCCAGCAGCGCGATGGCGGGGTGCGAGAGTCGGTACCGGCGGGAGAGTGCGACGACGGCAGATCGGCGTGGTGCATGCCTGTCCACGCCCTGCTGAGCACGACCTGCCCACAGCTGCCCCAGCCTCCTCCCCAGTCTTGCTCTCTGCCCTGCTGTCCTGCTCTCCTCTTCCTCCTCCTCCTCTCTCTCTCGCTTCGCTGCCTGCGTCCAGTTCGAACCCGGGCGCCCAGTCCGAGTCCAGACGTGGCCACCCCCACCCCCCACCCTCCCCTGCCTCGGACGCTCAGGGTGGCGCGGTCTGGGCTGTAAGAGGCGGGGTGCCCGGATGGCCGCCACAGCCCAGGGCCCCCCCCTTCCCTCGCTGTCGCCCCCTGCTGTGGGGGCGGAGTGGGGGGCCTGTAAGAGGCGCTGGTCTTGGCTCGCTGCGCTGTCTGCGTCTCTCTGTCTCTCTGTCTCTCTGTCTCTCTGTCTCTCTGTCTCTCTGTCTCTCTGTGCGATGGTGTCTGTGTCGCGAGTCAGGAGTGGACGCCCCCTCCTCCCACTCTGTATACACGCTCAGCCGGTGCCAGGGTGCGTGATGGGAAGGCCAGCGAGGCGGTGACTCTCCGCGCTCGTCCCAGGCGTGACGCCCCCCCCTCACGGGGCCGAGGGGGGTGGGCTGGCAGTTCGGTATCCCAGGAGTGCCAGGACCTTACCGCTGGGGAAAGGCCACCGCGGGTCAGAGGAAGAGCACCCATCCCGCCCAGCAGCCCGGCGAACCGCGCCGTCGGCGGAGGTCGGAGTCGGGGATGAGCCGGCCTGCTGTTGCGTGAGCCCCCGGATCTTCAAACAGGCTGTGGCATCACGGCACCCCCTCTCCCGCTAGCTGGGGCGAGCAAGCTCCTGGCGCGCTCTGGAGATGTGTCCCCAACACCATTGCAGGGGAAGACGTGGGGTTCACGGATGAGGGGGTGTCTTGGTGTGTGTGTGTGTGTGTGAGAGGTATTCTGCACAACTGTATTCTGTTGCTTTCGGATTCCACTTTCTCCCTCATGGCTCTCCCTGTGTCCCTGCAGTGTCTCTGTCTCGCTGTGTCCCTGTGTCTTGTGTCTCTGTCTCACTGTGTCC
Source organism: Atractosteus spatula (assembly GCF_055471065.1). Lineage (NCBI taxonomy): Eukaryota > Metazoa > Chordata > Actinopteri > Semionotiformes > Lepisosteidae > Atractosteus > Atractosteus spatula. The sequence continues at coordinate 5,386,128 of NC_142730.1, read as the reverse complement.
CTGTGTCTCTGCTGCTCATGCCTGTGCTCTTTCGGAGAGCTCTCACGCCGGAGGGGCAGGAGGCTGTGCACCGCTTGGCGCGCGGAAGGTGTTTTGGGGAGACACCGGGGGCTTCAGTCTCGGAGGGGAGCCCCCTGGCAGTGTCGGCGCCAGCAGAGCCTGACGTGCAGCTGGTCTGGGTGCGTGACGTGTTAAAAGATGTGCTTTGAAACTCCCCCATCCTCCCACCCCCTCCTCCCTCCTTCCCCCCGTCTCTCTTCCTCCTCTCCAAGCTTCACTAACATGCTGAAGAACAAGCCGCCGTCGCCGGTGAGTGTCCGCGCCACCCTGCAGCAGCAGCACACTGCCAGCGCCCGCAACCGCCGCCTGGCGCAGCAGATGGAGCACCGCCCCTCGGTGCAGGCCGCGCTGCAGCTCAAGCAGGTGAGCCCCGCCCGCCGCGGCCCTCCGGGGTCAGGGGGCCGTGACCGAGTCACCCTCAGTACCACTGGCCCAGCTGTCCCCCTGGGGTAACAGCCCTGTGTCTTCACCGCTGGCCCGGCTGTCCTCCTGGTGTAACAGGCCTGTGTCTTCACCGCTGGACCAGCTGTCCCCCCCTGGGGTAACAGGCCTGTGTCTTCACCGCTGGACCAGCTGTCCCCCCCTGGGGTAACAGGCCTGTGTCTTCACCACTGGCCCGGCTGTCCCCCTGGGGTAACAGCCCTGTGTCTTCACCGCTGGACCAGCTGTCCCCCCCTGGGGTAACAGCCCTGTGTCTTCACCGCTGGACCAGCTGTCCCCCCCTGGGGTAACAGCCCTGTGTCTTCACCGCTGGACCAGCTGTCCCCCCCTGGGGTAACAGCCCTGTGTCTTCACCACTGGACCGGCTGTCCCCCTGGTGTAACAGCCCTGTGTCTTCACCACTGGACCGGCTGTCCCCCTGGTGTAACAGCCCTGTGTCTTCACCACTGGACCCTGCAGCTCACAGCTGTCAGCCCACTGAAGCTCAGCAGTGTGAGCCTGGCCAGTGTACCTGGATAGGAGACTCCTGGGAAAGCCAAGGCTGCTGCTGGAAGAGGTATCAAGGAGACCTTGGGGTCTCTCTGTGTGGGTCCTAATGCCCCAGGATAGAGACAGGGACACTATACTGTAGTAAAGACACTGTCCTTTGAGTGAGACTGAGATCCTGACTCATTAAAAATCCCAGGGCGTCTCTCGAGAAGAGTAAGGGTGTTACCCCGGTGTCCTGGCCAGTTCCCCCCTGGCCTGTACCAGTCATGGCCTCCTGATGGTCCCTGTCTCCGAACTGGCTCCATGGCTCTGCTCTCCTGCCCCCTGGGCGCTGGATTAACCCCCCGTGTTCCTGCGTGTCCCCGCAGAGCCTGAAGCAGAGGCTGGGCAAGAGCAACATCCAGGCCCGCCTGGGCCGCCCGCTGGGCTCCCTGATGCGTGGGGGGCCGGGGGGCCGGGGCTTTCCCATGGGGGGGCTGCGCGGATCCCCGCGGGGCGTCATGCGGGGCCGGGGGGGGCGCGGAGGCCTCATGCGGGGAGCCATGTCTCTCAGAGGTGAGTGGGGCGCCTCGGTTGGGGGGGGGGGGTAAGTAGCGCCACCTGCCCAGCGCGGCTCTGACCCCGTTCTCTCTGCAGGCCTGGGGCAGATGAGGGGGAGAGGGGGTCCCCCTCGGCTGGGGCTGAAGAGAGGCCTGAGGCAGCGGGGCGCCATGCTGGGCCGCGGAGCCGGGCCAGGCCGAGCCCCCATGAGCGGCAGAGGTGAGAGTGGGGGTGCAGTGACAATGAGGGTGCAGTGGTGGGGGGGGGGGGGGGGTTGCGGTGAGAGTGGGGCTCTGAATGGAATTGGGGTGCAGTGACAGTGGGGCTCTGGGAGAGTGGGGGTGCAGTGACTGGGGCTCTGGGAGAGTGGGGGTGCGGTGACAGTGGGGCTCTGGGAGAGTGGGGGTGCGGTGACAGTGGGGCTCTGAATGGGATTGGGGTGCAGTGAAAGTGGGGACACGGGGAGGCTCTGAGGGGTGGGATGTGGGGTTCTGAGAATCTGTGGGGTGGCCCCTGTGCGCTTCGTGCACGTCTGGCGGCTGGGAGTCCGCCTGCCTGACGACCCCTCTCTCTCCAGGCCGCGGCGGTGTGGCTCTGCGCGGGAGGGGCGGATTCGGGGGCCGAGGGCGTGGCCGGGGCAGAGGCCGGGGCCGAGGGGTCAGCCGGCCAGCTGTGACCCGGGAGCAGCTGGACAATCAGCTGGACGCCTACATGTCCAAGACCAAGGGCCACCTGGATGCAGAACTGGACGCGTACATGGCCCAGGCTGACCCCGATGGCGCTGAGTGACCACGAGTGCCCCGCTGGGACAGACCCACGCTGACACTGACTGACTGCTGACTCGGATGACCACTGTACAGACTGACTGCTGGATAGGCTGACTGACGGGCACGGACAGATGCATATGGGCTGACTCTCTGACACGCTGACTGAGGGCACTGGCACAGACAGACAGACAGATGGACAGACATGCTGACTGAGGGCACTGGCACAGACGGAAAGACAGACGCTGACTGAGGGCACTGGCACAGACAGACAGATGGACAGACACGCTGACTGAGAGCACTGGCACAGACGGACAGATGGACAGACACGCTGACTGAGGGCACTGGCACAGACAGACAGATGGACATGCTGACTGAGGGCACTGGCACAGACGGACAGATGGACAGACACGCTGACTGAGGGCACTGGCACAGACGGATAGACAGGTAGACAGACAGACATGTTGACTGAGGGCACTGGCACAGACAGACAGACAGAGACAGATGGACAGACATGCTGACTGAGGGCACTGGCACAGACAGGCGGACAGACGGACATGCTGACTGAGGGCACTAGCACAGACGGACGGACGGACAGATGGACATGCTGACTGAGGGCACTGGCACAGACGGACAGACACGTTGACTGAGGGCACTGGCACACAGAGGCAGTCCAGAACTGAAAATTCTGCCAAATGTAGAGGACAACTGGGCACCGTGACCACAGAGCCCAGGGGAGCCAGGCGGATTGGACAGACTGGGGGCGCTGGAGTTCTGTGGGTCAAGCGAGAGAGAGACTGGGACAAAGACTCTGCTGATATCGTGCTCCAGTTTTGGGCAGAGGAACCTCTGGCCGGAGGACGTCCATTTATCTGCAAAAAGGCTGTTTTAGATTTCTTTGTGTTTTTATTTTCCCTCCAGTATTTGTTGTTCTGATTATTATTAAAAGTCTTAGATTGCTTGGTGTTGTTTGTAGGCGACTCGTTCTGTGATCAGTGGCTGTAGATTCAGGTCCTCTGGCCAGCACTGTCCTGACCTTGCAGGTGCTGGGCTGAAATCTTCCCTGGGGCATCCAGTCTGTTCTGGGTCACACTGTAGCCCTACAGCCCAGAGATCGCTGGTCCAGTCTGGGTCACACTGTAACCCTACAGTCCAGAGATCACTGGTCCAGTCTGGTCCGGGTCACACTGTAACCCTACAGTCCAGAGATCACCGGTCCAGTCTGGGTCACACTGTAACCCTACAGCCCAGAGATCACTGGTCCAGTCTGGGTCACACTGTAACCCTACAGTCCAGAGATCACTGGTCCAGTCTGGTCCGGGTCACACTGTAACCCTAAAGTCCAGAGATCACTGGTCCAGTCTGGTCCGGGTCACACTGTAACCCTACAGTCCAGAGATCACTGGTCCAGTCTGGGTCACACTGTAACCCTACAGTCCAGAGATCACTGGTCCAGTCTGGGTCAGGTCACAGAGGAAGAGGAGCTGTTGTCCTGACAGTGCAGGTGTCAGAGGAGGAGAACAGCGCCCCCTGTGTCTGTCCAGGGCTCCTGCAGTCTGTGTGCATGTTGCAGGGGATGGGGGTCTCTCCTGCGCTGGTGCAGTGGTGGGGTGTAGCGCAGAATGTAATAATTTTACAATGAGTGCCTTCCCTTTAAGTGAGCAGTGAACCCACCAATTGTGTGTTGAGTGTCTGAGGAAGATGCCTGGACCTCCCCCCCACCTCAGCTCCGCGATTCACACCCCGCTGCTACCCAGGGTCTGCCCCAGGGGTAACTGAAGGTTTCCTTTACTGCAGGCTGAGCTGTTCGGACACGTAACCTTAACACAGCGGGTTGTGCAGAGTGGCTGTGGACTTATTAACAATAATTAATATAAGTAAAAGTTTGCCATTATCCATGACCATACAACATTGTTTAATAGAAAATGAAGTCCTGGAATGTAGATAATGCGCTGCCTTGCCTTCTGTCTGGGAAGTGAGTGTTTTTGAACGATGAAACTGATGCCTAGCAAAAAAAAATGGAGCAGTTGCGCCCTCTGGTGGTGCAGGCGCGCTCCTGCGCCTGATACTACGGCACCCAGCGCCTAATCCAGCCTGTAATTAACTTTTTTGGCCATAATGTGCCTCTGGAGTCCATTTGAGCTGCAGCGTTTTAATCTTTTTTTTTCCCCAAAATGACGGTACTTTTGCTTTAAAGGCGGAGCTGTTGGAATTTGAATGGATTAATGGATAAAATGCTGGTGTTGCTGTCCAGATGGGTGATAATTGTTCCAAGGGTCTCAGAGGGCACAGGTAATTGCCAGCAGCCCTATCACTCTGCAACTCACAACTGGCAGCCCACTGGAGCTCAGCAGTGTGAGCCTGACCTCCTGGGAAAAACTAAGGTTGCTGCTGGAAGATGTGTTAGTGGGGCCAGCAGGGGGCACTCTCCCTGCGGTCCGTGTGGGTCCTAATGCCTCAGTATAGTGATGGGGACAGGCGCCGTTCTTCAGATGAGACGTAAAACCGAGGTCCTGACTCTCTGTGGTCATTAAAAATCCCAGGGCATTTCTTGAAAAGAGTAGGGGTGTAACCCCAGAGTCCTGGCCAAATTTCCCATTGGCTCTTACCAATCATGGCCTCCTAATAACCCCCCTCTCTGATCTGGCGTCATTACTCTGCTCTCCTCCCCACTGAGAGCTGGTGTGTGGGGAGAGTACTGGTGCACTATGGCTGCCGTCGCATCATCCAGGTGGGTGGTGGAGGGGATCCCCTATATAAGTGTAAGCAATTAGTAGTATTAATTATTATTTGTGTGGGCTCAGCTGTTTCCTACCTGTATGGGTGAGTCTGCCCACCGCAATGATCCCAACCCATCTCCCGCATGCAAGTACCTGCTGGTGTCGCCGGGAGCACGGTGGCTGCAGAGGAGCGCTAGAGGGCGCTGTAGGGACACATGAGTCAGGGTCTTGTCACTGAAACCTGTCTGCTGAGACCAGAGGGAGAGAGACAGGCAGTCACAGCACAGTGGAGAGAGAGGGAGACAGGCAGTCACAGTGCAGTGGGGAGAGAGGGAGACAGTCACAGCACAGTGAAGAGAGAGGGAGACAGGCAGTCACAGTGCAGTGGGGAGAGAGGGAGACAGTCACAGCACAGTGGAGAGAGAGGGAGACAGGCAGTCACAGTGCAGTGGAGAGTGAGAGACAGGCAGTCACAGTGCAGTGGAGAGAGGGAGACAGGCAGTCACAGTGCAGTGGGGAGAGAGAGACAGGCAGTCACAGCACAGTGGAGAGAGAGGGAGACAGGCAGTCACAGTGCAGTGGGGAGAGAGGGAGACAGTCGCAGCACAGTGGAGAGAGAGGGAGACAGGCAGTCACAGTGCAGTGGAGAGAGAGGGAGACAGGCAGTTAGTGCAGTGGAGAGTGAGAGACAGGCAGTCACAGTGCAGTGGGGAGTGAGAGACAGGCAGTCACAGTGCAGTGGAGAGAGAGGGAGACAGGCAGTCACAGTGCAGTGGGGAGAGAGGGAGACAGGCAGTCACAGTGCAGTGGAGAGTGAGAGACAGGCAGTCACAGTGCAGTGGGGAGAGAGGGAGACAGGCAGTCACAGTGCAGTGGAGAGAGAGGGAGACAGGCAGTCACAGTGCAGTAGAGAGTGAGAGACAGGCAGTCACAGTGCAGTGGGGAGAGAGAGACAGGCAGTCACAGTGCAGTAGAGAGTGAGAGACAGGCAGTCACAGTGCAGTGGGGAGAGAGGGAGACAGGCAGTCACAGTGCAGTGGAGAGAGAGGGAGACAGGCAGTCACAGTGCAGTGGGGAGAGAGAGACAGGCAGTCACAGTGCAGTGGGGAGAGAGAGACAGGCAGTCACAGTGCAGTAGTTAACATGTTGGAGATGTTAGTGTGGTTCCCAGGACACTGGAGACCCCAGAGGAGAGGCTGGTGTGTCTGCAGGCTCTCCATGTCTCTTAAAAGCCTGCTTCCTCGCTGTGGAGGTGAATTGCAAGTGGCTCTTCATTGCTCTTGCTCTGGCAACACTGACAGTCATGCCAATAAAACGCTGTGATTTGTCTTGCAGAGGGAGGGACTGTGCTATGTTCTGTTTAGCCAGTAGGTGGCAGTTCCTCACAGCGTTCCTCTCATCACAGTGGTTCACTTTGTGACTAAACCTGTGAAGATCATGACAGAATTCCACCAGATTTTAACTCCATGCTCTCCCTTTGCTCCCTTTGTACATAGTATTTCACATTTACATTCTTAATATAAAACATTGTTGAGAAACAGGCTCACTGTTCCTCAGGCTGGGACAGGAGATCACACACTGTATTATTATTATTGAGAGACAGGCTCACTGTCTGTTCCTCAGGCTGGGACAGGAGATCACACACTGTATTATTATTATTGAGAGACAGGCTCACTGTCTGTTCCTCAGGCTGGGACAGGAGATCACACACTGTATTATTATTATTGAGAGACAGGCTCACTGTCTGTTCCTCAGGCTGGGACAGGAGATCACACACTGTATTATTATTATTGAGAGACAGGCTCACTGTTCCTCAGGCTGGGACAGGAGATCACACACTGTATTATTATTATTGAGAGACAGGCTCACTGTCTGTTCCTCAGGCTGGGACAGGAGATCACACACTGTATTATTATTATTGAGAGACAAGCTCACTGTTCCTCAGGCTGGGATAGGAGATTATTATTAATAATAATATGAAGTAATACATGATAATATATTATTATGATTATTATTATTATTTTCAGTTTCTATGTCCAGGCTGTGGTCACTGAGTCTACTTTGTCAGGGCCAGGCCTGTCTCCCATCCCCTCTGCTCTCCCCTCTCTCCCGTCTCTGCTCCTGTCTCTCTGTCGCTCCCTGTCTCTCTCTCACCAGACTCTCCCCCTACCTCACCTGCCCTGTCTAATCCCCGTGTCTGGCTGTGGATGGATCTCTGGGCTGTGCGCTGAGCCGAGGGGATTAGTGCAGGGGCAGACGTCACTCCCCCACCCCTCCGTGCAGGACAGCCGAACAGGCCAGTTTTGATGGGAGTCTTCCTCACTGCGCGAGGAAGAGCTCCGGGGAAGGCATCTGCCCACCTGATTCACCACTTGCATAACTACCTAATTAACTGCGCTGGACTGCTTGTCGATTTAACACGAGAGATTGTACAAGCAGGTGTGTAACTCACCCACTGTGTATCAGCTAGTGTGAGTACCTGCTTAACTAGCTACCGGGCTGTGTACCTAGCTCTCCAGCCTAGTGACTGCCTAGATAACTGTCGGCCTTTTTTCCTTTACAGCAGTTTAATTGATTATCAAGGTGGGTAGATAACACTTTAATTCACACTTTGAACATAATCATTTTCTCTGCCGGTCTCTGCCTCTCTCTCCCCTTGTCCCCATCTCGCTCTCTCTGTGTCCCTCTCCCTCTGTCTGTCTCGCCCTGTATCTCTCTCCCTGTGTCCCTCTCCCTCTGTCTGTCTCACCCTGTCTCCCTTTCCCACTGTCTCCCTCTCCCTCTCTCTCTCTCTCTCTGTCCCTCTCCCTCTGTCTCTCGCCCTGTATCTCTCTGTGTCCCTCTCCCTCTGTCTGTCTCTCTCTCTCTCTGTGTCCCTCTCCCTCTGTCTGTCTCGCCCTGTATCTCTCTCCCTGTGTCCCTCTCCCTCTGTCTGTCTCTCTCTCTCTGTGTCTCTCTCCCTCTGTCTGTCTCTCTCTCTCCCTGTGTCCCTCTCCCTCTGTCTGTCTCTCTCTCTCTGTGTCCCTCTCCCTCTGTCTGTCTCTCTCTCTCCCTGTGTCCCTCTCCCTCTGTCTGTCTCTCTCTCTCTGTGTCCCTCTCCCTCTGTCTGTCTCTCTCTCTCCCTGTGTCCCTCTCCCTCTGTCTGTCTCGCCCTGTATCCCTCTCTCTCTCCCCCTCTCTCCCTCTGTCTGTCTCGCCCTGTCTCCCTCTCTCCCTCCCCGTCTCAGACAGCTGTTCACGGTGATGTAACTCTGCACTGTTGCCAGCTGGTGACCTTCAACCTTTCACTGCGGTTATTTCAGTCACGCTGTGTGCCCCCTCCCTCTCGGATCACGTCCACAGCACGTTCCGGGTGGAATCAGGGAATTACTGCATGAGCATCAGGAAGGAGTGTAGCAACCGTGACGAGTAATCACCAACTACAGCTCAAACACAGAAAATCACATTACAGCCTTCTTCCTCATTGTCACTCACTGTCTCAGTGCAGCTCATAATGTAAAAATAACTCCATCATCCTCTTCATCATCAGAGCTGTAGAGTCACTGTACAGACACTCAGTCCAGCTCCTCTGTATCTTCACACTAACACTCCTTCATCATCATCAGAGCTGTAGAGTCACTGTACAGACACTCAGTCCAGCTCCTCTGTATCTTCACACTAACACTCCTTCATCATCATCAGAGCTGTAGAGTCACTGTACAGACACTCAGTCCAGCTCCTCTGTATCTTCACATGAACACTCCTTCATCATCATCAGAGCTGGAGAGTCACTGTACAGACACTCAGTCCAGCTCCTCTGTATCTTCACATGAACACTCCTTCATCATCATCAGAGCTGTAGAGTCACTGTACAGACACTCAGTCCAGCTCCTCTGTATCTTCACACTAACACTCCTTCATCATCATCAGAGCTGTAGAGTCACTGTACAGACACTCAGTCCAGCTCCTCTGTATCTTCACACTAACACTCCTTCATCATCATCAGAGCTGTAGAGTCACTGTACAGACACTCAGTCCAGCTCCTCTGTATCTTCACATGAACACTCCTTCATCATCATCAGAGCTGGAGAGTCACTGTACAGACACTCAGTCCAGCTCCTCTGTATCTTCACATGAACACTCCTTCATCATCATCAGAGCTGTAGAGTCACTGTACAGACACTCAGTCCAGCTCCTCTGTATCTTCACACTAACACTCCTTCATCATCATCAGAGCTGGAGAGTCACTGTACAGACACTCAGTCCAGCTCCTCTGTATCTTCACACTAACACTCCTTCATCATCATCAGAGCTGTAGAGTCACTGTACAGACACTCAGTCCAGCTCCTCTGTATCTTCACATTCACACTCCTTCATCATCATCAGAGCTGTAGAGTCACTGTACAGACACTCAGTCCAGCTCCTCTGTATCTTCACATGAACACTCCTTCATCATCATCAGAGCTGGAGAGTCACTGTACAGACACTCAGTTCACTCTATGTATGTTATAAAAACACAATTCTGAGTGGAAATTGTAGGCATTTGGTATCTATAGTCATAATGCTCTCAGATCTTCTTAGGATCAAAGCTGGATGACTGATGAGGTTTTCTAATTCCTGGCCGGGGCAGAGATGTCCAGCACCACCAGCAGATCCGCAAGTCCCCTGAGCGAGGAGATGGACCGCCCTCCTCCCAGCCTGCAGGACAGGAGTGTGACAGCAGGGGTCTCTGTGGCTTCACAGCATCACAGCCGTCCACAACCAGTCCATCCAGAACCAGGCCTTTCAGACCCAATCCATCCAGAACCAGGCTGTCCAGAACCAGTCTGTCCAGAGCCAGGCCTTACAGACCCAATCCATCCAGAACCAGGCCCAGGCTGTCCACACCAGGGCTGTCCAGAGCCAGGCCTTTCAGAACCAGTCTGTCCAGAGCCAGGCCTTACAGACCCAATCCGTCCAGACCCAGTCTGTCCAGAACCAGGCCTTACAGACCCAATCCATCCAGACCCAGTCTGTCCAGAGCCAGACCTTTCAGAACCAGCCTGTCCAGACCCAATCCATCCAGACGCAGTCCGTCCAGAGCCAGACCTTTCAGAACCAGCCTGTCCAGACCCAGTCCGTCCAGAACCAGCCCCAGTCTGTGCAGAATCAGGCCTTACAGACCCAATCCATCCAGACCCAGTCTGTCCAGAGCCAGACCTTTCAGAACCAGCCTGTCCAGACCCAATCCATCCAGACGCAGTCCGTCCAGAGCCAGACCTTTCAGAACCAGCCTGTCCAGACCCAGTCCGTCCAGAACCAGCCCCAGTCTGTGCAGAATCAGGCCTTACAGACCCAATCCATCCAGACCCAGTCTGTCCAGAGCCAGACCTTTCAGAACCAGCCTGTCCAGACCCAATCCATCCAGACGCGGTCCGTCCAGAGCCAGACCTTTCAGAACCAGCCTGTCCAGACCCAGTCCGTCCAGACGCAGTCCGTCCAGAGCCAGACCTTTCAGAACCAGCCTGTCCAGACCCAGTCCGTCCAGAACCAGACCCAGTCTGTGCAGAATCAGGCCGATAGGCTTGTTTAAAGGCGCGTGTGATTTGCAGTTGTCAGGGTCCGTGAACCCGGGCGAGAGACCCGCACCCTCCCTCCCTGTGTCTCAGAGCCCAGGCCCCCGCCTGCAGCCTCGCTCCTGTTCTCCTGCGTGGCCAGCCCACTTCCAATTCAGTCCCTATTTAAAAAACAAACCCTAATTCTCCCTCATCCTCTGCTCAAACCGGCTCTCGCAATCCGCTGGCGCTCAAGGTGTTTCCGCGTGCCGGATTGTGTAACGGGTGATGTAATGGGCTTCGCTCGCGACCGGCGCTCCCGTGAAGCGCTCACGAGAACCCCTCGCGCTCCGTGCACATCCCAACATCTGTGCACGGGGACACAGCAGCTCCGGCTGCCTGCGGATCAGCTCGGCGGCTCGGACAGTGAACTCTCAGGGCCTGCCGGTGGCTCCTTTACTTCTCCTCCTGTTGCTTGATTTGTTCACCTTTTGTTTATAACTACTAACGATAATCGCCCTTCCTATTTTAAAACATCTGTAAGAGCTTTTGCATAACAGGTGCCTAAGGAAGGTCTCTGTGCCGACGGAGCGCACTCGGATTGAATGGAGAGCGACTACTGGTTAGGGGGCGGGGTTATGCAAATCGCACAGGCTGCGGGGGGCGGGGCTGGTGCCCAGACAATAGCTAGTCGGCGACTGGCCCAGCCCGCCCGCGGGCCAATGGCAGGGGGCGGGGGGCGGGGCCGAGCGCGAGGGAGACAGGAGGGCAGAGACGGAGACGGGAGACAGAGGCGGAGAGGAGCGCGAGCCCGGGCAGGCGGACCGAACGGGCTTCAGCTGGGCTTGCTCTCGCTCGCGCGCTCTAGCCGTTGGTCCCCACAGCGTCGCCGCCCGTGAGGCGCCGAGTCTCGGCAGCGGCGTCGGCCGGAGGCAGGGAAGCGGGCTCGCCGCAGCGGCAGCCGCCACCGCCTCGGATACAGCCATCCGCCCGGCGCGGCGAGGTGAAGGCGGACACACCGGCGCAGGTTTCGGTCCCACAAGCACCGAGCCGGGGCGGCGGAGGAGACGGAGGGATGCTGAGGACGACCCCCTGAGGAGCAGGAGCGGGGGAAGTGTGGATTCATCTTTTTTGGGGGGGAGGTCTTGATTCACAAGTGCGGCGGGAGAGACGGGGGGGGGGCGAGACCGGGGGATACCGGCCGGGTCCGAGCTGTGTGTGTGGAAGGTCGGGGGGCTCGGTCCGGTTCGGCCCTGGCGTGGCCTGTTGGACTGGGATCTGCGTTTCGGGATTGCTGAGGGTCTCACAGCATTAACACCCAGTCCACCGGGAGAGGAGTGGACAGAGGATAGGGAGTCAGAGAAAAGAGGAGTGGACAGAGCGAGGGAGGAGTGGACAGGGGACAAGGGGCCAGGGAGGAGTGGCAGTGGACAGAGGACAAGGGGCCAGAGAGAGGAGTGGACAGAGTCAGGGAGCAGTGGACGGGGGACGAGGGGCCAGAGAGAGGAGTGGACAGAGTCAGGGAGCAGGGGACAGGGGACGAGGGGCCAGAGAGAGGACAGAGGCTGGCAGAGGAAGGTGGCGGAGGAGGCGCGAGGCCGAGAGGGAGGCAGGAGGCAGGTGGGGGTCTGGCCCTAGCAGGCCGGGGGGGGTTAGGCCGTGACAGTATGAACCCTGACCTCTCCTCTTCAGTCGGGCCCCCCCCACACCCCCAGTCAGCGAGAGACTGAGTCCTCCCTGGCCCCCCCCCCCCCGTGTGCGATGGAGAGCCCCCCCTCGCTGGGGCCCAGCCTGCTGCGCGACTCGCTGTCCGTGGAGGAAGGGGGCGAGGAGGGCCCCCCCGCCTCCAGCCTGCTGGGCTGTTCCATGTTCTCCGGGCCGAACCACGCCAACCACGCGGGGGGAGCCCTGCTCATGGAGCGGCTGAACGGCACGCCCTCCCCCTCCCCCCCGGCGCTGCCGCCCTTCTCCGGCTCCGGCCGGCTCTCCGCCCAGCTGCCCCTCAGCCCCCAGCCGGCCGGCAACGCCCTGCGCCCCGGCGGCGCCTCGCGGCTGGGCAGCCAGCACAGCCTGAGCGAGCACTTCTGCCCCGCGCACTCCCCGTCCTTGGACCGGGACCGGGGGGGCTGCAAGCACCGGCAGGCCAGCCCGCTGGTGCACCGCCGGGACAGCAACCCCTTCACCGAGATCGCCATGAGCTCCTGCAAGTACGCCGGCGGCGTGATGAAGCCGCTGAGCCGGCTGAGCGCCTCGCGCCGGAACCTCATCGACTCCGACTCCGAGGCGCCGCCGCTCCAGGTTCCCCACGCGGCCGGGGGCGGGGGCGGGGGCGGGGCGGCGCAGTCCCTGGCCCCGCCCCCGGAGATCATCATCTCGTCCAAGGAGGAGCTGCGGCTGGGGCCCGGGGAGGGACCCCCGGCGTCCCCCTACCACCAGAACCACCAGGGCCCCCCGGCCGGCACCGGCACCTCGCGCCCCAAGGCCAGCAAGCGCAAGAACCAGAACATCGGCTACCGGCTCGGCCACCGGAGGGCGCTCTTCGAGAAGAGGAAGAGGCTCAGCGACTACGCGCTCATCTTCGGCATGTTCGGCATCGTCATCATGGTGATCGAGACCGAGCTGTCCTGGGGCGTCTACAGCAAGGTGAGCCGGGCGCCTGGCGCCGAGACAAAACCGAGACAGGGCTGGAGCTCTCGGTTTCTCTCGCTGTGTTTATCTCACCGCTCGTCTCTGCCTCCCTCCCTCCCAGGGCTCTTGGGAGTAATCAGAAGCAATTACCGCAGAGCACTGTACTTGTATGGCAAGAGGGGAGACGCATAATCACAACCGTGGTGCCGAGACGGAGGCAGGGGTCTATCGTCAGGCTGTTTCCTAGGCTGGCTGTGAATGTGAGCTTGTGTCAGCGTGTATCTGTGCTATCTGTGAGTGTGTGTTGGTGTATATCTGTGAGTGTGAGCTTGTGTCATTGTGTATCTGTGATTGTGAGCTTGTGTCATTGTGTATCTGTGAGTGTGAGCTTGTGTTACTGTGCATCTGTGAGTGTGAGCTTATGAATATCTGTACAGTTGTTATATGACTGTTGTTACTGTAGTTATAACACTGTTATTACTGTACTACTGTACTGTATTACTGTATACTGCATCAGTGTTACTGTTGTTACTGGATACTGCATACCAACCGTGATATAACGTGAATAACAACATGACCATATACAGTAAGCACATTAATAGTAATAAAATAACTAAAGTAACAACACTGTAATATACCCACAGGAACAACACAGCCATATAACCGCAATTACAGTGATATAATTACAGTAAAACATATGGTAACAAACTGCGAAATAGCTATAGTAGCAACAGTGATATATCTATAGTACTAATATTGTCATATAGCCACAGTAATAGCAATGATATAACCATAGTAATAACATTGTCATATAGCTAAAGTAACAACAGTGATATATCTTTAGTAATAACATTGTCACATAACCCCAGTAATAGCAATGATATAACCATAGAAATAACATTGTCATATAGCCGCAGTAATTGCAATGATATAACCATAGTAATAACATTGTCATATAGCCACATTAACAACCATATAGCCATATACAACACTGTGAAATAACTACAGCTACTACACTGTGATATAACTCTGAGGAGCCAGATCTGTCTTTGTCCAATTACTATATCCAGGTTGTGGTTACAAAGCCTGTTCTTTCTGTATCAGCTAGGTCTCTCTGTGTCCAGTTTCTGTATGCAGGCTGTAGACACTGAGCCTGTCCTCTCAGGATCAGCCAGGTCTCTCTGTGTCCAGTTTCTGTATGCAGGCTGTGGACACTGAGCCTGTACTTCGTCAAGTTTCTCTTTGCTGTCTCCTATTCTGGTCAGATGTTCCACTAGCGTGTGTTGTCTGTGTAGGGTCCTGTATCATTCCAGTTTGTGTTGTGTGTGTGTGTCCCAGTGGGTACGTTAGAGTGGTTGGGCTTGTGTTGTGACTTGTTTGATGTGTGACGTTTTATCAGTGCTGAGCTTTGTGTGGGTCTCTCTCTGTTCCCTCTCCCCCTGTCTCTCAGTTTCTCTCTCTCTGTTCGTCTCCTTCTCTCTCCCTCTCTCAGTTCGATTCAGTGAGCTTTACTGGCCTGACTGATTAATTTCAGTGTTGCCAAAGCAGTTGCAATTAACACAACATGTACAGATGTTTATAGTACAAACACATCGTAGGGCATTTACATACAACATACTGTACAATACAGAAAACTTTGTCTGTCTCTCTCTCTCCCTGCCTGTCCATCTCTGTCTCCCTGTCTGTCTATCTTTCCCTGCCTGTTTGTCTCTCTCTTCCTGTCCATCTCTCCCTCTCTCCCTGTCCGTCTCTCTCTTGTCCATCTCTCTCTCTCTCCCTGCCTGTCTCTCTCTTCCTCTCTTCTCTGCACTCCAGGCAGAGCTGTGCCTGCTGTTGTGGGTGGAGGGCCGGGGGTGGTGTATTAGAGGGAAAGGAAGCGAGGGAAAAACAAAGAGAGAGAAAGAAAGGGAATGGAAAGAGACAGAGGGACAGAAAAGAAACTCTGTTAAAAGAAAGTGATAAAAATAGATGGAAGGCAAACAGCCGAGGGCAGTCTGTCACCAGCTCGTCAGCCCAGCACAATGGCTGAGACAGAGCAGCGCCGTGATCGGAAAGACGTCCTGTCTGGACGAGAGGTTTCCCCAGCATCTCCCCTGCAGTGCTCCGGGAATCCTGAAAGAGGAATCCGGCTGGATCCTCCCTGTGGAGTAGTCCTGTAGCTGGGTGTTTGCAGGAGCCTGCATGGAAATTGTCTTTCTGCTCCACCAGTACTGTTTCCACAAGAGCTCTGTAGCCCAGTAACTGCTAGTAAAACTTGCCTAGCCTGCTGTGCACTGGGAGTCTGAGTGACAGCACAGTAAAACCTGGAGTGGATCAGACTGAGGTGTACTGGGAGTCTGAGTGACAGCACAGTAAAACCTGGAGTGGATCAGACTGCTGTGTACTGGGAGTCTGCCCATTAACAAAGTGCCTTAGCAGCTTACCACAACAGTTCTGCATAAAGTAAAATTTTACCTATAAGGTATTTACTAGAAGCTGTGTTGTTTATAGGAATCAAAGACAGTATGTCCTGCTTTGAAACCTCCTGGTCAAGATAGGCTTAGTGCATTGCTGCCTTTTTTTCACAGTAACGGTGGTGTTACTGTGGTGCTCTGGCACAGAGTGGGCCTCCTGGGTGGTGTAGTGGCATGTCATCCTGTTGAGAGCTTGGTGACAACGGGACTGCTGTCTCTCCCCGCCCCCTCGTCAGGGCGTGCAGACGTGTCTCCCTGCCCCGTGGAGCAGGTGCACGCACACGGGAGGGGGTTATATAGTCCTGGATCGCCTCTGGAAGTGGACAGCTGTAAAGAATTGGCTGGTGGTCACAGGAATTCCACGGATGTTCATGGGCAATAGAGTTACAGAGCTGTCTCGGGCAGTGGGAGCTCTGCAGGGAGTAGTGCTGGGGCGCACGGGGACAGCTGGGTTTCTGTTTCTGTGCACAAGGCCTCTCTGGGCCTGTCTAGTTTCCTTCCTCAGGCACACAGGTCCCCAGTCTGCCCTCCCAGAGCTGAGGTTCACCTGCATATAACATAATGATAAAATAATTCACTCTTCACCTCCCTCCTGCTGCTGTTACTACTGCCATTACTGTTACTGCTGCTGATACTACTGCCATTACTGTTACTGCTGCTGATACTACTGCCATCACTCTTACTGCAGCTGTTACTACTACTTTTACTGTTACTACTGCCATTACTGTTATTGCTGCTGTCACTACTGCCATTACTGTTACTGCTGTTGTTACTATTGCCAAACGCTTGCTGCTATATCTACTGCCATTACTATTACTGCTGCTGTTACTACTGCCGTTACTCTTGCTGCAGCTGTTACTACTGCCATTACTCTTCCTGCTGCTGTTACTGTTACTGCTGCTGTTACTACTGCCATTACTCTTACTGCTGCTGTTACTACTGCCATAACTGTTACTGCTGTTGTTACTACTGCCATTACTCTTAGTGCAGCTGTTACTACTGCCATCACTCTTACTGCTGCTGTTACTACTGCCATAACTGTTACTGTGGCTGTTACTACTGCCATTACTGTTACTACTGCCATTACTCTTAGTGCAGCTGTTACTACTGCCATCACTCTTACTGCTGCTGTTTTTACTGCCTTAACTGTTACTGCAGCTGTTACTACTGCCATTACTGTTACTGCAGCTGTTACTACAGGTATTACTCTTACTACTGCTGTCACTACTGCCATTACTGTTACTGCTGTTGTTACTATTGCCAAACGCTTGCTGCTATATCTACTGCCATTACTATTACTGCTGCTGTTACTACTGCCGTTACTCTTGCTGCAGCTGTTACTACTGCCATTACTGTTACTGCTGCTGATACTACTGCCATTACTGTTACTGCTGCTGTTACTACTGCCATAACTGTTACTGCTGTTGTTACTACTGCCATTACTGTTACTGCTGCTGTTTCTACTGCCTTAACTGTTACTGCAGCTGTTACTACTGCCATTACTGTTACTGTAGCTTTTACTACTGCTGTTACTACTGCCATTATTCTTAGTGCTGCTGTTACTACTGCTGTTGCTGTTACTATTGCCATTAATATTACTGATGCTGCTGTTACTACTGCCATTACTCTTACTTCTGCAGTTACTACTGGTATTATTTTTACTGCAGCTGTTACTACTGCCATTAAGCTTACTGCAACTGTTACTGTTGCCATTACTGTTACTGTTGCTGTTACTACTACTATTGCTGTTACTGCTGCTGTTACTATTGCTATTACTGTTACTGCTGCTGTTACTACTACCATTACTGTTACTGCTGCTGTTACTACTGCCATTACTGTTACTACAGGTGTTAAAATTGCTATTACTCTTGCTGCAGCTGTTACTACTGCCATTACTCTTCCTGCTGCTGTTACTGTTACTGCTGCTGTTACTACTGCCATTACTCTTACTGCAGCTGTTACTACTGCCGTTACTCTTCCTGCTGCTGTTACTGCTGCCATTACTGTTACTGCTGCTCTCACTACTGCCATAACTGTAGCTGTTACTATTGCTATTACTCTTACTGTTGCTGTTACTACTGGTATTATTCTTACTGCTATTACTCTTAGTAATGCCACAAATGTCTGTTTCCATGTACTTCTCTCCTCTCCTATCTGTCTATCTGTGTGTCCCTGGTCCTGACTGACTCCTCTTCTGTCTGTCACTCTTTGTGTCCTCCTCTTCTTTTCGTTTCTGTCCCTGTACCCTCCCCTCCTGTCTGTCTCTGTCCCTGTGTCCTGTCTGTGTCTCTGTCCCTGTACCCTCCTCCTCTGTCCGTGTCTCTGTCCCTGTACCCTCCCCTCCTGTCTGTCTCTGTCCCTCTGTAGCCGTCCCGTCTGCCCCTGGTCTATATTAAAACCTCTCAGCTGCTGGTCCTCAGAAATGTCAGGTTCATTCACAACTGTGCGCCCCTCCCCAGTTCTGGGGAGACCTTTCCTGAAATAAGAAGCCGGAAAGCACCACATGTAGAGGAATGAGATCGGAGTGGGTGCGTGCATCTCAAAATAACACCGCGGAGTCCCAGACACGCCTAAGGGCTGTGTCCCCTTCTGCCCCCTGAATTTCCTGCAGGGAATAAACTGCCCCACTGCCCTGTGGGAAATGCCACACTGATGATTTTCTTTAAATCCCAGCTGGCACTTCGACAGTCCCACAGCGTGCGTTTTGTTCTGATGTCCGCACATACCTCAGAGGCCACAGTGTGAAAGGCCAAAGTCAAGCTGCTGCAGAGTTTCCACACCCTCTCTCAGCAGCCAGGCCCCGCAGGGCTCAGCCAACTTGGAGGGCTGGGACTCAGCGGGACCAGTGTGACAGAAATGCCCAGCTGTCTTCCTTCCATCTGACTGCTGCTTTGCTCTCATCGCCCTCTGGCATTTAGTGTGGGAACCGTAATCTGGAGACACATGTGAACTGGACTGTGTCTTTACAGTGACTCTACAGCTCTGATGATGATGAAGGAGTGTGAATGTGAAGATACAGAGGAGCTGGACTAAGTGTCTTTACAGTGACTCTACAGCTCTGATGATGATGAAGGAGTGTTCATGTGAAGATACAGAGGAGCTGGACTGAGTGTCTGTACAGTGACTCTCCAGCTCTGATGATGATGAAGGAGTGTTCATGTGAAGATACAGAGGAGCTGGACTGAGTGTCTGTACAGTGACTCTACAGCTCTGATGATGATGAAGGAGTGTTCATGTGAAGATACAGAGGAGCTGGACTGAGTGTCTGTACAGTGACTCTACAGCTCTGATGATGATGAAGGAGTGTTCATGTGAAGATACAGAGGAGCTGGACTGAGTGTCTTTACAGTGACTCTACAGCTCTGATGATGATGAAGGAGTGTTCATGTGAAGATGCAGAGGAGCTGGACTGAGTGTCTGTACAGTGACTCTACAGCTCTGATGATGATGAAGGAGTGTTCATGTGAAGATGCAGAGGAGCTGGACTGAGTGTCTGTACAGTTACTCTACAGCTCTGATGATGATGGAGTGTTGATCTAGTGGTTTTTCACAGTGGCTTCTATGAAGATGCTGTAAAGGTCACCTCACCAGGTCAGACAGACAGCTGCCTTGTATGACCTTGGTGCTAATGGCTCCCCAGTCTCCAATCTCCCCTCACCGTTTATGAGTGCAGTTAATAATTCAGACTGTGCGCTGATAGAGCCATTAACTATCACTCCTCTCTCTCTGCCCTGTTTCTTCATGTGTTTCCAGCTCTTGTCCAGTCTCCTTTTCTCCTGTCCCAGTCTCTCTCTCCCATCTGCCTGTCTCTCCCCTGTCAGGAGTGCTGTGACTGTGCAGGGTGTGTGTGATGTTTGTGTGCAGTTCAATTCCTGTTGCTGCTTGAGTACATCCTTAGAAACAGGAAGTATCCATGCTGTGCCCCCTCCCAACCGGACAGCCTGGTGGGATCTGACCTCTGCGAGCCCCCCCCCCCCGCCCCCATCAGGAATCCTGGAGGATAATCTTGGTCAGAGGCATTCCCATTGGAAACCTTGGCAACCACCATGTTTACAAATTGCCCTGACAACTGTTGTCATGCAAACACACTGACCCTCTGGCCTCTATACCTCCCCACCTTCTCCCAGCTGCCCACTGCCCCACCCAGGCTGTGGCGTTAAGAGACTGCTGGGTCCTGTAGGTGTGACAAGGGGTTGCGGGTTCAAGTCCCACTACTGACTCTGTGGGTCCTGTAGGTGTGACAGTGGGTCGTGGGTTCGAGTCCCAGTACTGACTCTGTGGGTCCTGTAGGTGTGACAGCGGGTTGCGGGTTCGAGTCCCAGTACTGACTCTGTGGGTCCTGTAGGTATGAGAATGGGTCGTGGGTTCGAATCTCCAGCCAGCCCTGTTATACCAGATGTCCACTGGAGGGCTAATCAGTGATGGGCTATAGGTCAGTGTCCCACCCAGGGGGCGCTGTGCTCTTGGTGTGTTTAAGAGCTCCACACTCAGGACAGGACTGGAGGCTGGGCAGAGGCGTGACGCTGACTGTGTGCCTGTGTGTCTCCTCAGAGCTCCATGTATTCCCTGGCACTGAAGTGTCTCATCAGCCTTTCCACTGTAATTCTGCTGGGGCTCATCATTGCCTACCACGCCCGGGAAGTGCAGGTGAGAGACCGCGGCAGCACAGACACGGACACACTGACACACTGACAGGTACCAGCACCTCATGGGAGACTTGCAGTGCGCAGCTGTCTGTTCCACTCCAGCTTTTAGAGTGCTGTCAGACTCCCAGTGCACAGCTGTCTGATCCACTCCAGCTTTTACAGTGCTGTCAGTCAGACTCCCAGTGCACAGCAGTCTGATCCACTCCAGCTTTTACAGTGCTGTCAGTCAGACTCCCAGTGCACAGCAGTCTGATCCACTCCAGCTTTTACAATGATGTTAAACAGACTCACAATGCACAGCATTCTGATCCTCCACAGCTCTTACAGCAGAAGTGCAGCACTGGGTTTGCTTTGTGCTGGCTGACTGTCACACTGTGATGCAATTAGGGGATTTTCCCCACTCCGCTAGTTCTGGCAGTAATACCCTCTCTCCTCCTGAGTTTATCTCCCTGCTTTAATTCTCTGTGATTAAATTAGCATCGGGGATCGCATGCTGTCAGTTCAATAAACCATCAGCCTTCTTCCCACCATTTCTTTTATTCCTGTACACACTTTTCTGATATTTAATTCGGGAGAGGAATTAATTTCTCAGCCTGGCTGAGAGATGAAGATTAAAATATTAGGAACAGCAACATCTCATTACCAACATCAGCCAGCTAGAAACTAGACTATATCTGTATCTTCCATTCTCTTCTTGCATCTGTCCATTTCTCTTCTGTCTCTTCTCTTTCCACTCTCTCTTCTCTCCTCTCTTCATCTTCTCTTCCCTCTCTCTCTATATCTTCTCTCGTCCTCAGGTGAACTGCAATAGGAGTGTGCCAGCCTATGTACCCTTTCCAGCCTGCAACACTTTGCCAGTGTTTGTGGTTGTGTGCTCATGTGTGTTGGGCTGTCTGTGTCTGTGTATTCCAGTGTTTGCCAGGCTGTGCCAGTGTTGCAGTCTTTGTGTCAGTTTGTACCATTGCGTATGCTGGACTGTGCTGATGCCAAGCTTTGACATTATGTGTCAGTGTCTGTGCCAGCCTGAGCCAGTGGGTGGTCCAGTATGCCAGTATGTGTCCCACTGTTAGTCAGTGTCTGTGCCAGGCTGTGCCAGTGTCGTCCTAGCATTTGTCAGTGTGTGTGCCAGTCTTTCAGTGTCTGTGCCAGTCTGTATCAATGTGTATTCCAGTCTGCAGTGTCTGTACCAGGCTGTACCAGTGTGTGCTCCAGTCTGTGTCAGTGTGTGCTCCTCTCTGTGTCAGTGTGTGCTCCTGTCTGTGTCAGTGTGTGCTCCAGTCTTTGTCTGTGTCAGTGTGTCCTCTAGTCTGTGTCAGTGTGTGCTCCAGTCTGTGTCAGTTGTTCCAGGCTGTGCCAGGGCTTTGTGGCCAGCCCAGTGCAGCTCTATTAATGATTCACTCTGGGTTATGGATGGGAAGTCATTGCTGGCAGCTGGGCGCGATCAGACTAACGACCTTTCCTAATGGAATTTAATAATTGATCAGGGAATGGGTGGAGGAGGGGGCCTCACATCACAGAGCCATCTCCGGGCCCCGCAGAGACCCCTGAAGAGCAGATTAACACTCCTCTCAGGCAGGCTTGTCAACCTCATTACTGTCATCAATCGTCTTAAATAATTCACTTCCTCAACAATCTTTAAAATACCACACCTGTCTGCCAGCGCCCATAGCCCTGACAGTGTGCTGTGCTGAAACTATGGTAAAAGTGCAGAAAGCAAGGTAAAAGTAGACAGTAATGAGCAAGAAGTAGCAAATTAACATTCCATCATCAATAACTATAAAGGCTCTCAGTCCAGCTCATCTGTATCTTCACACTAACACTCCTTCATCATCATCAGAGCTGTAGAGTCACTGTAAAGACACTCAGTCCAGCTCCTCTGTATCTTCACATGAACACTCCATCATCATCAGAGCTGTAGAGTAACTGTACAGACACTCAGTCCAGCTCCTCTGTATCTTCACACTAACACTCCTTCATCATCATCAGAGCTGGAGAGGAACTGTACAGACACTCAGTCCAGCTTGTCTGTAGCAGTCATATTTGTAGATTAATTGAAGTTGTTCAGCTGTAGAGTCAGTGAGAGGGGAATCAGGGGGAGACAGTTTCTCTGCTTCTGCTCTTTCTCATCTATCACTCTTTCTTCCTCTTTCATTGCCTCCTCTCTCTCCCTCACCCTGTTTCCTCTGTTTTACAGCCAGACGAACCCAGTGGGCCCAGTGGCCTCCTCTTGTGTGTAAGCTGTCTGGTGTTGTCACTTTCTCCCCTCTCTCCGGCTCTCCCTGCCTCCCTCTCCCTGGCTCTCACTGGGGACACTAATTAGGCTTGGACCCTCTTTGATGTTGTCGCCTAGGCAACAGTCACAGTGACGATGCTGGGTCAGGAAACAGTTTTAGGAAATGAGGGATTTGTATACTCTAACACACACACTGACACACAGTGGCACACACACTGACACTGGCACAGCTTTTACTGACGTACAGTGGCACACACACTGACACTGGCACACACTGACACACAGTGGCACACACACTGACACTGGCACACACTGACACACAGTGGCACACACACACTGACACTGATACTGATACTGACACACAGTGGCACACACACACTGACACTGATACTGACACACAGTGGCACACACACACTGACAGTGGCACAGACTGATACTGACACACACTGGCACACACTCACTGACATGCACACTCTGACACGCAGATACACACACGGTGGTAAACATGCTCAGTGGCACTCACTAATGGCGATAAACATAGCCTGGCACTCACTGACACTGGCACACACTCACTCACTGACCACACAGACGCACACAGTGACTCGCACTCACTGGCGCACACACTCCCTCTTCCTTTCTCAGCCCATGTCCGATGTCTGTTAAAAGGCTGTGTCGTGTAGCTGCCAGTGTGGTTTCCTCAGGGCCAGTAACAGAAGTAAGACTGTAGTTTGTCTACAGCTTCCTGCTCCACTCACCTGAAGAGGAGTTTCCCTGCCAAAGTGATGTCATCTTTCCCTCTGTCTCACTGCCCCGCCCCATCAGCTGTTCGTCATTGACAACGGCGCGGACGACTGGCGCATCGCCATGACAACGGAGCGCATCCTCAGCATCGCGCTGGAGCTGCTGGTGTCAGCTATCCACCCAGTGCCGGGCGAGTACAAGTTCCACTGGCGCGCCCGCCTGGCCTTCTCCTACACGCCCTCGGTGGCGGAGGCAGACGTGGACATCGTGCTGTCCATCCCCATGTTCCTGCGACTGTACCTCATCGCCCGCGTCATGCTGCTGCACAGCAAGCTGTTCACCGACGCCTCCTCCCGCAGCATCGGCGCCCTCAACAAGATCAACTTCAACACCCGCTTCGTCATGAAGACCCTCATGACCATCTGCCCCGGGACCGTGCTGCTGGTCTTCAGCATCTCCCTGTGGATCATCGCCGCCTGGACGGTCCGCGTGTGTGAGAGGTGGGAGGGGAGAGAGGGGTGAGGGAGGGGGGAGAGAGAGGGGGTGAGGAATGAGGGAGGGGGGAGAGAGGGGTGAGGAATGAGGGAGGGGGAAGAGAGGGGGTGAGGAGGGAAAGGGGAGAGGGGATGGGGGAGATAGGGAGTAGAGGAGTGAAGAGAGAGAGGAAGAGAAGAAGGAGAGAGGGAAGAAGAGGGAGAAAGAGAGAGGGAAAGAGAAAGTGGAGACAGCAGGAGGAAGAGAAGAAGAAAGTAATGAAGTAATAGCACACTCCCTCTCTCTCTCAGGTACCACGATGCCCAGGACGTCACCAGCAACTTCCTGGGTGCCATGTGGCTGATCTCCATCACCTTTCTGTCCATCGGCTATGGAGACATGGTCCCCCACACCTACTGTGGCAAAGGGGTCTGTCTGCTGACCGGCATCATGGTGAGAGAGAGTGAGCACTGCCTGCCATCTCTCTTTCTGCCCCCCCCCACCTCTCACTGCTGTCTCTGACATCATGGCATGCTGTGAACCCCTAACCTCTCACCTCTCACCCTTCACCTCCCACCCCTCACCTGTCAACGTTCAGCTCCCATCCCCCTCCTTCCAGCCTTAACCCCTCACCCTTCTCCTCAAACCTTATCCCTCACCTCCCACCGCCCACTCCTCACCCTTCACCCCTGACCTCTCATTTCTTACCCTTCACCTCCCACCCCTCACCTGTCACCCTTCACCTTTCAACTCTCACTCTTCACTCCTCACCATTCACCTGCCACCCCTCACCTGTCACCCTTCACCTCTCTACTCTCACTCTTCACTCCTCACCCTTCACCTCCCACCCCTCACCTGTCAACCTTCACCTCCCACCCCCCACTCCTCACCCTTCACCCCTGACCTCTCACTTCTCACCCTTCACCTCCCACCCCTCACCTGTCACCGTTCAGCTCCCATCCCTCTCCTTCCAGCCCTAACCCCTCACCCTTCTCCTCAAACCTCTTATCCCTCACCTCCTACCTCCCACCCCTCACCTGTCACCTTTCACCTCCCACCCCTCACCTGTCACCCTTCACCTTTCAACTCTCACTCTTCACTCCTCACCATTCACCTGCCACCCTACAGCTACCATCCCTCTCCTTCCAGCCCTAACCCCTCACCCTTCTCCTCAAACCTCTTATCCCTCAACTCCCACCCCCCACTCCTCACCCTTCACCCCTGACCTCTCACTTCTCACCCTTCACCTCCCACCCCTCACCTGTCACCCTTCACCTCCCACCCCTCACCTGCCACCGTTCAGCTCCCATCCCTCACTTGTCACCCTTCACCCCTCACCTGCCACCGTTCAGCTCCCATCCCTCTCCTTCCAGCCCTAACCCCTCACCCTTCTCCTCAAACCTCTTATCCCTCACCTCCCACCCCTCACCTGTCACCCTTCACCTCTCTACTCTCACTCTTCACTCCTCACCCTTCACCTCCCACCCCTCACCTGCAACCGTTTAGCTCCCATCCCTCTCCTTCCAGCCCTAACCCCTCACCCTTCTCCTCAAACCTCTTATCCCTCAACTCCCACCCCTCACCTCCTTTCATTGTGTGGGAATGTGTGTGCCAGTAATTTCAGTGCATTGAACACTTTCTGTTAAGAGCCTCTCATCAGCCCCATCTGACTCACGTCCTCTCAAGGATGGAGAGGGAGGGAGGGAGGGTGATGGAGCTGTGACGAAAGCTCGCATTTCTTTGGAAACTCCATCGCAAACACCTTCTATAGGTGCCATTCTTGACTTTGTTGCCCTGGCAACGGCGCAGGCTGGAGCACTCTGCTGGAATGTGCTATTGTGCTGGCGGCGGGAGGGAGGGGGCCGGAGACAGAGAGGGAATAATATTTTACTTTTATCTATCTGCATATTTATTCGGATCTGAAATAACCAGAACGGATGGTGAGCACTGGCTGCTGTTTGAGCAGTATTTCCAGACAGAACCAGCCATCATAATTACTCCTATTATCACTGTTCCTGAAACTGCTGTCTCTCCTACTCCGTCTGTCTCTGTCTGGGCTGTATTTATCTGTTATTACCATCCTAAAAATTAACATCACGCACTCTAAACGAGCTAGCGCGTTAATTACAGTACCCCCCACACAAATTCACAGTGAGGCTGACTGAGGTCTCCTCGTTAGCACAGACACTGATTACTGTAATGGAGGCAGCTGTTAATTGTCTAATGACTGTTGAGTGTCATGTCTACGAGAGCACCTGTCCTACACAGGCAGGCACAGACAGACAAAAAATAGACAGATAGGCAGATAAAGAGGTGGACAGACAGGTGTGAGGGGTTTGCAGTAGTGTACAGACAGTAGTGTACAGATGGACACAGACAGGTGTGAGGAGTTTGCAGTAGTGTACAGACAGTAGTGTACAGATGGACACAGACAGGTGTGAGTGGTTTACAGTAGTGTACAGATGGACACAGACAGATGTGAGTGGTTTACAGTAGTGTTCAGATGGACACAGACAGGTGTGAGGAGTTTGCAGTAGTGTACAGACAGTAGTGTACAGATGGACACAGACAGATGTGAGTGGTTTACAGTAGTGTTCAGATGGACACAGACAGGTGTGAGGAGTTTGCAGTAGTGTACAGACAGTAGTGTACAGATGGACACATACAGGTATGAGTGATTTGCAGTAGTGTACAGACAGTAGTGTACAGATGGACACAAACAGACAGGTGTGAGTGGTTTACAGTAGTGTTCAGATGGACACTGACAGGTGTGAGGGATTTGCAGTAGTGTTCAGACAGTAGTGTACAGATGGACACATACAGGTATGAGTGATTTGCAGTAGTGTACAGACAGTAGTGTACAGATGGACACAGACAGGTGTGAGTGGTTTACAGTAGTGTTCAGATGGACACAGACAGGTGTGAGGAGTTTGCAGTAGTGTACAGACAATAGTGTACAGATGGACACAGACAGATGTGAGTGGTTTACAGTAGTGTTCAGATGGACACAGACAGGTGTGAGGAGTTTGCAGTAGTGTACAGACAGTAGTGTACAGATGGACACATACAGGTATGAGTGATTTGCAGTAGTGTACAGACAGTAGTGTACAGATGGACACAGACAGGTGTGAGGGATTTGCAGTAGTGTTCAGATGGACACAGACAGATGTAAGGGGTTTGCAGTAGTGTACAGATGGACACAGACAGGTGTGAGGGGTTTGCAGTAGTGTTCAGATGGACACAGACAGACAGGTGTCAGACAGACAGACAGGTTTAGCAGGGTGGGCTTGAAATGGTATTTCAAGCCCACCCTTGAAATACAACCAGACATAGACAGCAGTTTCAATAACAGCAACACTTTGACATTGTGCTGATCTCCAACTGCCAGCATTCTCTATCATCTGTTTCACAATTACATTTGATTTTTAAGCCTCAGTCACATGACTGTTGCTAATGAGCTTTCTGTCTGTTTCAGTTTAATTACTGACAGAATCTCTCTCTCTTCCTCTCTCTCTCTGTTATAGGGGTATTTTCTGGGTACTGACCTCCTCTCTCTCTGTGTGTTAGGAGTGTTTTCTGGGTACTGACCTCCTCTCTCTGTGTGTTAGGAGTGTTTTCTGGGTACTGACCTCCTCTCTGTTTCTGGCTCTCAGGGTGCAGGCTGCACAGCTCTGGTAGTAGCAGTGGTGGCCCGGAAACTGGAACTGACCAAGGCAGAGAAGCATGTCCACAATTTCATGATGGACACACAGCTTACCAAGAGGGTGAGGAAAGTAGGCCTAAAAATTAAGTAGGATCAGTAGGGGCTGTGTTGGGTTAGAACGGGCCGTGTAGGTTCAGTAGTGACTGTGTAGCCTCAGCAGTGTGCGAGTAGGATCAGCAGTGTGTGTGTAAGACCAGCAGTGTGTGTGTGAGGCAGTGTGTGTGTAGGACCAGAAGTGTGTGTGTGAGGCAGTGTGTGTGTAGGACCAGCAGTGTGTGTGTGTGAGGCAGTGTGTGTGTGTAGGACCGGCAGTGTGTGTGTAGGACCGGCAGTGTGTGTGTGAAGCAGTGTGTGTGTAGGACCAGCAGTGTGTGTGTGTGAGGCAGTGTGTGTGTAGGACCGGCAGTGTGTGTGTAGGACCGGCAGTGTGTGTGTGAAGCAGTGTGTGTGTAGGACCAGCAGTGTGTGTGAGGCAGTGTGTGTGTAGGACCAGCAGTGTGTGTGTGAGGCAGTGTGTGTGTAGGACCGGCAGTGTGTGTGTGAGGCAGTGTGTGTATAGGACCGGCAGTGTGTGTGTGTGAGGCAGTGTGTGTGTGTAGGACCGGCAGTGTGTGTGTGAAGCAGTGTGTGTGTAGGACCAGCAGTGTGTGTGTGAGGCAGTGTGTGTGTGAGGCAGTGTGTGTGTAGGACCGGCAGTGTGTGTGAGGCAGTGTGTTTGAAGCAGTGTGTGTGTAGGACCGGCAGTGTGTGTGTGTGAGGCAGTGTGTGTGCAGGACTGGCAGTGTGTGTGTGTGAGGCAGTGTGTGTGTGAGGCAGTGTGTGTCTGACTGTTGCTGTGTTTGGCCCAGATCAAGAACGCAGCTGCCAACGTGCTCCGGGAGACCTGGCTCATCTACAGACACACCCGGCTGGCCAAGAGGATCGACCATGCCCGCGTGCGCAAGCACCAGCGCAAGTTCCTGCAGGCCATCCACCAGTGAGTCACTCGCACCCGACACTGGAGCCCCGAAACTGGGCTCGATTACAGGAGTCCCCCAAACCAGGACAAGTGAGTGCGGCTCTGGATGGTTTCTTAAGGATGTCTCTCTTCCTCCTCCAGGCTGCGCAGCGTGAAGATGGAGCAGAGAAAGCTCAGCGATCAGGCCAACACCCTTGTGGATCTGTCCAAGGTAACCCCCCCGGGCCAGAGCTCCCCCTGCTGGCTCCTGCTGCACAGCGCGCCGGAGCTCCACCATTCCTTCTCTCTCTGGACGCCCCCTCCCCTCTCTCCGTGTTTCCCAGAGAGACGGAATCCCTCTCTCGCTGGCTCACGCTGTGGGAATGAGTCTGTTTCTCTCCGCAGCCCAGAGACGGAGGGAGGGAGGGAGACTTCATCGGCTCCCCCCCATTCCCCTCCTCCCCCTCTCCCCCTTCTCCTCGTCAGTCACACTGTGCTGCCTGTCTCCCTCTCCTGGGTCTGGCAGGGATGAGCCCCTCTCCTTGTGTACTCGGGGCGCTTTGGTTCTGTAATTACCCCCCTGCCCCCCTCCCTCACATGATTCCGCTGTTTCTAGGGTGGCCTGCCAGTTTCCCTGGCTTCAGGTCGCCTAGCAACCAGAACAAGTGTTAGAGCTGGCACTTGTGTTAGAGTGAGAGAGAGGGAGGAGAGTGTGTGACAGTCTTGCATTGTTAATAGTGCGTCAGGGTGTGTGTCTGTATATCTGTATACAATGTGTGTCTGCAGTAGGAGCCTGTGTCCAGTGTGTGTGTGTCTGCAGTAGGAGCCTGTGTCCAGTGTGTGTGTGTCTGCAGTAGGAGCCTGTGTCCAGTGTGTGTGTCTGCAGTAGGAGCCTGTGTCCAGTGTGTGTGTGTCTGCAGTAGGAGCCTGTGTCCAGTGTGTGTGTGTCTGCAGTAGGAGCCTGTGTCCAGTGTGTGTGTGTCTGCAGTAGGAGCCTGTGTCCAGTGTGTGTGTGTCTGCAGTAGGAGCCTGTGTCCAGTGTGTGTGTCTGCAGTCTTCTCTCCTGACCTCCTGACCTCCTCCCCTCCTCTCGCGCCTCGTCCCAGATGCAGAGCGTGATGTATGACCTCATCACGGAGCTGAATGACCGCAGCGAGGACCTGGAGAAGCAGATCGTCAGCCTGGAGAGCAAGCTGGAGCAGCTGACCGCTGGCTTCTCTGCCCTGCCAGCCCAGATCGGCGACACACTGACTGCCCAGCACGCTCTGCTGCTCCGCGTGCTGTCCGAGAGACACCCCCGCGCCCCTGCGCCGGGACCCCTGCCACGACCCCCCTCCTCCGACAGCCCCCTGGACTCTGCCTCCCTGCCCAGCCCGTATACCAGCTCTTCCAGCTGCTGAGAGGAGGGGCGAGAGGGGGAAAGGCTATAGCAGTCTGCATCCTGATCACTAGTTATTAATAATCATTAATATAAAAAATTCATACTTTTTATTAATAATTCTTAATAACTAAAGCAGCAAAGGTAAGGATGATGATAAAGGTGCTGGAAGCAGTCTCTCCCTTTGTCAGACATGTGCACAGCACATTTCCCTTTAAGAGCTGTGACCAATATGAACTAGTGCCATACTCTACAGTCCTTTACACTCTAGAGACACTACATTCTGTACTCTCTGGACACAATCTCAACACTCTGTACACTCTAGACACAATCTAGACACACTACAGTCTACACTCTAGACACAATGAAGACGCACTACAGTTTGTACACTCTAGACAGTCTAGACACACTACAGTCTGTACACTGTAGACGACGCACTACAGTTTACACTCTAGACACAATGAAGACGCACTACAGTCTGTACACTAGACACAATCTAGACACTCTATAGTCTAGACACTAGTCTGTACACTCTAGACACAATCTAGAAACTACAGTGTACACTCTAGACACTACAGTCTGTACACTGCAGACACAATCTAGACACTCGAGACGCAGTCTAGGCACACTACACTTACAGACACTCTCAACACTCTAGCTCTATAGACATTCTAAACTATAGTCTATCCTCAGTCTAAATACTCTATACACTCTCTGTACACCCTTTGCACTATAGAGAATTTATTCTTTATACACATGCAACAATCTGCACAGTACATATCCTGATCAGTCTACACAGTTTGGACATTGAAGTCTATTTAGTCTCTACGCACCCTAGACATGCTCTATACACCTTTCTCTAGACACACTACACACTGTGGTACTGTACACAGGGTAAACGCACAGTACAGTGCAGTAACGTCCTGTGAGATGGTGGTAAAAGTGCAATGCAATGCAGTAAAAGTGCAGGGGCTGTGGTGCAGTAAACCCTGATACGCACTGTCAGGCCAGAAAACAATGGAATCTGCGCAGCTCTCGTAATCAGTTGTCACAGAGCCACTGCCTCCCTGCAGCCTGTCTCTAGTGCCCTAGAGCAGACGAGCACCGACTCAGGGGGGAGAGGGGAGGCCTCTGAGGTGCTCTGCAGCATCACGATGTCCTGGGAAACATTACAGCTGCTGTTTGCAAGGAAGAGGGAAAAAGTACTGGAAAATAACCAACTTCTAACGGGACGAACTCGGCTCATTTTAATCATTTTAAGGCGAGTCAGCGAGGAGCTACAGGGACAGACTGTGAAACAGCGCCCTCTGGTGTGCGAATATCTAACTCCTGCCTGGAACTGGCCAATAGCTTTGTAATGATCTTTTTTACTCAATATTATTACGATTGTAGGTAATATTACTATTCTTCTTATTATTAATAATAATAGTAATAATGATGATAATGACAAATAACTAAATGAGAAAATATCAAGTTTTAAGTTTTACATTATTTTCTAATCTGTTCTAATTTTTATTTTAACAGAGAAAAATAAAGTATATATCTATATATTATATGTCTGTGTTCTGGAGAGTGGTCATTGCTTATTTTGCGGGTGTAATAGAAGGGGTCTTGGCTCGAACCCTGTGCCTTGCTGGGTCTCACAGTACTGACATACTATTTCCCTCCTTTAATCACACTCTCTCTCACCTCAAAGAGGAACTTTATACTGATGTTGCCAGAGTTTCTCTGTTGAGGTGCAACTTTATACTGATGTTGCCACAGAGTTCCTCTACTGAGAAGCAACTTTGTATTGATGTTGCTAGAGTATTCCTCTACTGAGAAGCAATGTATTATACTGAAGCTGCCAGTGTTTTTGTACTAAAGACCAACTTTATACTGATGTTGCCACAGAGGTCCTCTACCGAGGAGCAACTTTGTATTGATATCGAAAGCGAGTTTCTCTACTGAAGAGCAACTGTGTACTGATGTTGCCACAGAATTCCTCTACCAAGGAGCAACTTTATACTGATGTTGCCACAGAATTCCTCTACCAAGGAGCAACTTTATACTGATGTTGCCACAGAATTCCTCTACCAAGGAGCAACTGTGTACTGATGTTGCCACAGAATTCCTCTACCAAGGAGCAACTTTATACTGATGTTGCCACAGAATTCCTCTACCAAGGAGCAACATTATACTGATGTTGCCACAGAATTCCTCTACCAAGGAGCAACTTTATACTGATGTTGCCACAGAATTCCTCTACCAAGGAGCAACATTATACTGATGTTGCCACAGAATTCCTCTACCAAGGAGCAACTTTATACTGATGTTGCCACAGAATTCCTCTACCAAGGAGCAACTTTATACTGATGTTGCCACTATGTAATCTGAGCTACTTACTTTGCATTTCAATTACGTTTTTTAATAAGAATAATAAACAGAACATGCACAACACGGCACTATGCTTGGCTGGGATGTACCCCATACTTTCAAGAAACACTTAAATACGGAAGTCACTGAAAGCCCTTCTGTCCAGATCACCGCGAAACAAGAACGAAAACCGTCACGCGAAGGCCCGTTCGGCGCGTGCACGGCAACCGCCATACCCGTTTTTGTGGAAACCACCAAGTTCGGAAAGAGAGGGGCGTGCCTGTTGAAATGTGTTTATTTTTAATTAAATGTCTTTTCCGTTTTAAAGGCACAATGTATTGTATGAGATAGTAATAAACTCAGGGGTGCGGTTTTATAATACATTGAGTCGTCGCCCCCTTTACGGGCTTTGGGACTACCCTCTCCCCCCGACGCCTTGGTCTCTCCCAGCACCGGAAGCGGCCTTTCGTAAAGTCCGTTATTTCAACAACTTAATTTGAATTAATTTAAATCCGCTCGTTTCCGGTTAATTGTTCAGCATAGTGGGTTGAGGTGTAAATTTTAAAACCCATTCAAACCGCTAGACTTATTCGACCAATCTGAAGTCGTAAATATTTACTGTCCTTAACGTTTCTTTTCTAAATAGGTTGTCCAACGTTGGAGTTAAATGCCAATATTTTAAATATTTGACCGGCGGTGTGCACTTTTCTTGGCTTTATAGCGTTAAATATTCACGATTCAACGATCTTGAATTAGCAGATCAATGCGTTTAATTTTTCGTTCGCGTTTGACGCGGAGTTCGGAGGAAAATGGCGGGTTTTGATTTTCTCCCGGCGGAGCAGTAGCTTGTATCTAAAGAGCGATGTTCTCGCCGTGCCTGTGGGCAGTGTTACTGTTGCCGCTTCTCTCCCTGAACTTGATCTGCCCGGCGGGGGCGGCGAGGCTGAGCGCCCCCAAACTTCTGCTGCCCTGTTCGGGGTCGGCCAGGGTCAGCCTCACCCTGCAGGCGGAGGAGGGCTGCTACACATGGTAAGACAACCGGAAAATCGTCCCATCGGTGTCAACCTGTCATCCCAGTAGCGGCTCCTTGAATCTCAAGGGTGACATTGGAGGTGTGGTGAACTGTCAGCCGCCTGGGGGCGCACTGTTAGGTGACATAATAAGAATATAGCACTTTTCGTGACACTCCACTCAAAGCGCTTTAATGGGGATCCCCTGCACCACCAATGTGCAGCCCCACCTGGATGATGTGACAGCAGCCATAGTGCACCAGTCCTCTCCCCACACACCAGCTCTCAGTGGGGAGGAGAGCAGAGTGATTGAGCCAGTTCAGAGACGGGTGTTATTAGGAGGCCATGATTAGTAAGGGTCAATGGGAAATCTGGCCAGGACACCAGGGTAACACCCCTACTCTTTTCGGGAAACACCCTGGGATTTTTAATGACCACAGAGAGTCAGGACCTCAGTTTTACATCTCATCTGAAGGACGGCACCTTTTTTACAGTATAGTCTCTCCATCACTGTACTGGGGCATTAGGACCCACACAGACCGCAGGGTGAGCGCCCCCTACTGGTCCCACTAACACCTCTTTCTGCAGCAGCCTCAGCTTTCCCAGGAGTCTCCCCTCCAGGTACTGGCCAGGCTCACACTGCTGAGCTTCAGTGGGGCTGCCAGCTGGGAGCTGCAGGGTGATATAGCTGCTGGTTAATCAGAGTAGCTAATACCTCTTAGACCACCCTTAAATGCCCCCAGTTCATCCTTATACACTCCGTTACAGGCCCAGTCAAACCCTGGCCCTTCCCGGGCTGTGTCGGACAGTCGTGTGCTGTGTACGTCACGGGGACGGA
Source organism: Atractosteus spatula (assembly GCF_055471065.1). NCBI lineage: Eukaryota > Metazoa > Chordata > Actinopteri > Semionotiformes > Lepisosteidae > Atractosteus > Atractosteus spatula. Next base: position 5,352,205 of record NC_142730.1, on the reverse strand, counting down.
GGGAGCCCCCTTCAGTATGAGGTGTGTCAGTGCAGGGGGATGCAGGCCTGGTCTGTGAGCTGCAGGGTGATATAGCTGCTGCCTGTAGCAGTAGTATATCTGCAGTAGCACTGTTGAGGAGAACAGAGACAGGGCAGCAGTGTGGAGGAGTGTCCAGGCTCTCTGGGGCTCTTCTGCCATATTCCTCAGCAGGGCTAAGTGAACTACGTGATGGTGCTGTTCCCTGCCAGGGTCACTTCAAGGCCAGAGGTAGTGGGTGTGCAGCCCCTCCATCAGCCCTCTCTCGCTGGCGCGGATTGCTCCCAGAGTGCTTTGGTGTCCGCTCTGTCTGCCCAGCCGCTCCGTCAGGCCAGCGTGGTGGAGGCCCGGGAGTCCGGTAACACTGCTCTTGCTTCAGAGTGTCGCTCCAGCATCGTGAAACAAACAGAGACACAAAGACAACCTTCATCTGTATCTTCACATGAACACTCCTTCATCATCATCAGAGCTGGAGAGTCACTGTACAGACACTCAGTCCAGCTCCTCTGTATCTTCACACTAACACTCCTTCATCATCATCAGAGCTGTAGAGTAACTGTACAGACACCCAGTCCAGCTCCTCTGTATCTTCACATGAACACTCCTTCATCATCATCAGAGCTGTAGAGTCACTGTACAGACACCCAGTCCAGCTCCTCTGTATCTTCACATGAACACTCCTTCATCATCATCAGAGCTGTAGAGTCACTGTAGAGACACTCAGTCCAGCTCCTCTGTATCTTCACATGAACACTCCTTCATCATCATCAGAGCTGTAGAGTCACTGTACAGACTCTCAGTCTTGCTGTGTTTGTGTCGGGCAGTGACAGGCCGTGTGCTGCGCTGTGATGTCACTGTGGACAGTATCACCCGGATCAGGATCGTCACGACAACACGGCAGCTGTACACGGAGGATCCGCCCGTCCAGCTGTCTGTCACGGCAGAGGACTGTGAAGGTGCTCCGGCGCACAGTCTGCCTGCAGTCACAGCCCAGTCCGGTCACAGACACCCTTTAACCCCTCTCCCACCCCTGCTGCCCCTCTCTCAGGGAACACGTTCAGCACCCTGGCCGGCCTGCGTTTCCACTGGTCTGTGCTGGCGGACTCGGACACACAGGGGCCGAGCACAGCAGAGAGAGTCCGGTGAGGAAGAACACCGCTGACCCACTGGCCACTGACTGACCAACAGCGGGCTGGGAGGCTGACTCACAGTGTTGTCTCTGTGCTGTTGTACAGTGGTGTCTCTGTGTGTCTCTCTGTGACAGTGGAGTCTCTGTGGGTCTCTCTGTGACAGTGTTGTCTCTGTGCTGTTGTACAGTGGTGTCTCTGTGTGTCTCTCTGTGACAGTGGAGTCTCTGTGTGTCTCTCTGTGACAGTGGAGTCTCTGTGGGTCTCTCTGTGACAGTGTTGTCTCTGTGCTGTTGTACAGTGGTGTCTCTGTGTGTCTCTCTGTGACAGTGGAGTCTCTGTGTGTCTCTCTGTGACAGTGGAGTCTCTGTGGGTCTCTCTGTGACAGTGTTGTCTCTGTGCTGTTGTACAGTGGTGTCTCTGTGTGTCTCTCTGTGACAGTGGAGTCTCTGTGTGTCTCTCTGTGACAGTGGAGTCTCTGTGGGTCTCTCTGTGACAGTGTTGTCTCTGTGCTGTTGTACAGTGGTGTCTCTGTGTGTCTCTCTGTGACAGTGGAGTCTCTGTGTGTCTCTCTGTGACAGTGGAGTCTCTGTGGGTCTCTCTGTGACAGTGTTGTCTCTGTGCTGTTGTACAGTGGTGTCTCTGTGTGTCTCTCTGTGACAGTGGAGTCTCTGTGTGTCTCTCTGTGACAGTGGAGTCTCTGTGGGTCTCTCTGTGACAGTGTTGTCTCTGTGCTGTTGTACAGTGGAGTCTCTGTGTGTCTCTCTGTGACAGTGTTGTCTCTCTGCTGTTGTGAGCAGGTTGGTGCGCTTCACAGAGGCAGGGTATTCCGCCCCAGAGCACATCTCTGCCCTGGAGAGGGAGGGGCTGTGGGGAGAGCATGTTCTCGTGGCAGGAGTCCGTAGTGGAGCAGCGTGGGTTCGAGTTTCTCTGAGCCATCCTGAGTACAAGGTCATTCCTGCATTGCTTATGTCATACCACATAATATACTACATTACACCCCAGTAGAACACAGTACAGTACAGTACAGAACAGTACAGGACTACAGAGTCACCCCAGTAGAACACAGAACAGAATAGGACTACAGAGTTACCCCAGTAGAACACAGAACAGTACAGTACAGAAACAGAACAGTACAGAACTACAGAGTCACCCCAGAAGAACACAGTACAGTACAGAACAGTACAGGACTACAGAGTCACCCCAGTAGAACACAGTACAGTACAGTACAGGACTACAGAGTCACCCCAGTAGAACACAGAACAGAATAGGACTACAGAGTTACCCCAGTAGAACACAGAACAGTACAGTACAGAAACAGAACAGTACAGAACTACAGAGTCACCCCAGAAGAACACAGTACAGTACAGAACAGTACAGGACTACAGAGTCACCCCAGTAGAACACAGTACAGTACAGTACAGTACAGGACTACAGAGTCACCCCAGTAGAACACAGAACAGTACAGGACTACAGAGTTACCCCAGTAGAACACAGAACAGTACAGTACAGAAACAGAACAGTACAGGACTACAGAGTCACCCCAGAAGAACACAGTACAGTACAGTACAGTACAGGACTACAGAGTCACCTCAGTAGAACACAGTACAGTACAGTACAGGACTACAGAGTCACCCCAGTAGAACACAGTACAGAAACAGAACAGTACAGGACTACAGAGTCACCTCAGTAGAACACAGTACAGTACAGAACAGTACAGGACTACAGAGTACACAATATAGTGCAATACAATTGAGTCTTAGACAGAAGCAGAGTGGAGTGAAGTAAAGCATAGTGAAAGCATACTGAAATCGTGGTGACTGTGTGTGCAGGAGGTGCCCGCGGACAGCGTGGGGCTGCTGGTCCTGGACAGAGTGTTCCTCAGCCCCGGCCAGGACGTCTACCTGCTGCTGGGCTCTGTGCTGAGGTTCTGGGTCTGGAGGCGCCTGCAGGGCAGGGACCAGGGTACGAGAAAGACACAGCCAGTGGAGAGAGGACATGACCTTTAATTGTTCATGCGTTTCCTTTTTATCCTTCCTGGCGTTACTGTGACGTCCCTGTAAAAGTGCTCATTTTACTTTGCGATGCCTGTCAGGCATGGCGTGTGGTAGGTAAGGCAGGTGTTCAGGTGTGACAGTGATAGTTTTCACAATGATGTAGACCATTCTGACTGTGCTTCTTGTGCTGTGGAGCTCTGATACCCCTCTCTCTCTCGTGTCCTAGAAGTGCCCCTGTCCTCAGAGGGGTACGAGCTGGTCCTGCAGGCCCAGGAGGGGGTGGTGAGGCTGGATCAGGAGACTGCAACAGTGACCGCACTGCAGCTGGGCCACACAGCCCTCTCTCTGACACACTCCAGTATCCTTCACTCAACTGCTGTACCTGTACCAGTACCCCACCTGTACTTACCTGTACCCCTCCTGTACTTATTTCTACCCCTCCTGTACCAGGACCCCTCCTGTACTTACCTGTACCCCTCCTGTACTTATTTCTACCCCTCCTGTACCAGGACCCCTCCTGTACTTACCTGTACCCCACCTGTACTTACCTGTACTCCTCCTGTACTTACCTGTACCCCTCCTGTACTTATCTCTACCCCTCCTGTACCAGGACCCCTCCTGTACTTACCTGTACCCCACCTGTACTTACCTGTACTCCTCCTGTACTTACCTGTACCTCACCTGTACTTACCTGTACCTGTACCCCTCCTGTACCTGTATCTCTCCTGTATTTGTATCCTAGATCTGCCTGTGTCCTACCTGTACCTGTACCTCTCCTGTGTAGTTTATATAGGCAGTAAGACATGTTAGTGTGTGAACGGAGGTTTGCCTTGTTGTGTGTGTGGTGATTTTCCTCAGTGCTCTGTGGCCAGACATCCAGATGCAGGCTGCCTCTCAGCTCCCAAGCTGCGGTATCTCTGTGGTGGAGCCGCACTATCTGAGTGAGTGCTAAGGTTTCTAGCGCCCCGCGAGTCAGCCAGTGTCCCGTGTGTGCCAATCGCCACCTGTCTGTGTCTGACTGTCCTTGTGTCCCCAGCCCTGAGCGTGGAGCCCGAGGCAAGGTGGGCTCTGCAGACTGGCCGAGTCTATCAGATCACCGTGGGCGTCCACGACCGCGCCTCCCACGCTGCTCAGCTGTCTGAGGTACACCTGTCTCCTGACCTCCTGTCCCCTGGTGCTCCCGCTGGCCTGACGCCCCCCGGGCCCGCCTGTGTGTGTTCCAGAACGCGAGGATCGCAGTGGAGCTGTCAGAGCTGCACTTCGAGACGCTGCTGTCCTCCCCCAACGGCTCCTACCACGTGGTGCAGACGCTGCGCCCGGGACGAGCCCTCATCAGAGCCGCGCTGGGATCCATAACGACTGAGGTACAGTGCTAGAGGGCGACCCGTGAGGAGTCGCAAGGTGATTGATGTGCAACCCCTGAAGAGAGCTTTTTCCAGCCCTAACCATGCCTTACCCTCACCCCCCCATCTCCTGAACTCTAGAATGGTACAGTCCTGCCTCTGAGTCCTCCAATCAACCACCAGCAGGAAGTGGAGATCTATAGCCCCATTGTCCTCATGCCCAGCGTCGTCGCGTTGCCCTGGCACCCGGGAGACGGGCTGTACCACTACGAGATGCAGGTGACAACCGGACAGTGCAGCTCCCTCTCGTAACCATGTTGTGTAGAGGCGCTCATCTTTCACAGCCATCCCACTGATACGGACCCTTGAGTCTGCTCTGTGGTGCTGTGTCGCTGTTACCCTGCTGTTGTTGTGCTCCCTGGCTGTGCAGTGTTGTCTTGCGTTGTTGCTGCAGGTTGAAGGGGGCAGTGGGAACTTCAGCTGGGCGTCCTCTAATCAAAGCGTCGCCATGGTGACGGTGAACGGGAGCGTGGTGGCCGGTTCAGTTCTGGGCGTCAGCATCGTTGAGGCTAGAGACCAACAGAACCCCTCCCACTGCGGGCTAGCCAGGGTGAGACACCGCTGCACACTGAGACAGACAGGTCTGTGCCTGACAACTTACAGGTCAGCTTCATGTGTTAAAGTACAGTCTGTTACACCAGGAGATGTACTGGATGTACTGCTGGATGATCTGGAAGGGCAGCTGGTCCAGTGGTGAAGGTCCAGTCTGTTACACCAGGGGGACAGCTGGTCCAGTGGTTAAGACACAGGGCTGTTACACCAGGAGGACAGCCGGTCAGCCAGTCCAGTGATTAAGACACAGTGCTGTTACACTGGGAGGACAGCTGGTCCAGTGGTGAAGGCACAGGGCAGTTACACCAGGAGGACAGCTGGTCCAGTGGTGAAGACACAGGGCTGTTACCCCAGGAGGACAGCTGGTCCAGTGGTGAAGGCTCAGGCCTGTTACACCAGGAGGACAGCTGGTCCAGTGGTGAAGGCTCAGGCCTGTTACACCAGGAGGACAGCTGGTCCAGTGTTGTTATACCCGTTCTCAGGCGCCTGTGCCAGTACCCTGCAGGCTCAGACAAGGTTTCCCCTTGTCTGCGCCCGATAGCCAGAGTTGTCTCCTTCCCACAATGTGTCTGCAGGTGTTGGTGCTGAGGCCTGTGAAGATGCAGCTGTTGCCCCAGCAGGGAGACTGTGAAGTGGGGGGGTCAGTGAACCTGCCTCTGGCTGTGTGGGGGCTCCCTGACCTCCCTGAGGCCCCACATCTGCAGACACCCCCTCAGCTGCCTCGGGACTCCCTCAGCATCAAGCCCTCGCCCCAAGATCCCCTGAACGCACAGATGCCCCAGCTGCTGACGGATTGCTCCCTGCTGCCCCTGGACACCCACCCCGACCGCCTGGGGGTCTTTGAGGCTGTGCCAGGTAACCCCAAGGGGGGGCGGGCTGTGCTCCGTGCGTGAGGGGCCCCCGGCTCACGGGCGATGTGAGACCAGGGCGTCTCCTCTTGCTAGGTGCCCAGACTGAGCGCGCCCGGCGTGTTCTCCACCGTGTCTGTGCCATCTTGTATCCCGGCAGGCCAGCTCGGCCCCGGACCGGGATCCTGCAGCGGAGTCCGGCTGGAGGCGGTCGGACCGGGTCACACACAGCTGACCATCGGGATGGCGACAGACCAGCATTACATCACTGCCACGGCGACTCTCGCCTCCTACAGGCCCCTGCGGGTATCACAGCAGGCTCTTCTCTTTATGGGCCAAGGGGAAACATGACAGTTGTGTGCTCGATGCTGTAACGCTTTCAGGGTTGAAAAGGTGTTCAGGCTCTTGCTGTACAGCTGGCAGAACCCAGCTTGCATTTCTGCGTCCCAGGCGCTGCTGTCGGACGTCCTACTGGCGAACGGAGCGGCCCGAGACCTGCTGTTCGACGGCGGGCCGCAGCCCTGGGTCCTGGACCCCGACCGCTTCTTCAGTGACCTGCTGGCTGAGCCCGGCGGGGGGGTGCAGATCGCCGCGCTGCGCCCGCCCCAGCTGCACCGGAACCAGCACGCCTACCGGGTCACCTGCACTGCGCTGGGGGAGCAGGTAGCCCGGCCGGCACCACTGACCCAGACCACGCGTCGGTGTGATCCGCAGTTAACGGTGCCGCGCCGTGACCCTGCTGCTCTGCTCTGGCTCTGTCCCCAGCGGCTGGTGTTCCGGAGCGGGAACGTCCCCGGGCCTCTGAACCCCCGGCCCAGCGCAGAGGAAGTGCGGGTCAGGGTGGGGTGCGCCTTGCCGGCCAGGCTGTCCCTGACTCCCGTCTCCACCCTCTCCGCCGCCCCCCCCCTCACCCCCGTCTCTCCGCCGCCGCCCCCCCCCTCTGCTCCATCCCCGCTGGCCCCCTCGCCCTGCCCCCAGCCCCTCTACCACGGCAGCACGGTGAGTAGCGCCTCCTCCCGCCGCGCCCCTCCGCTCTTGCGGAGGGAGCGGCCCTGCCCGCTGTCCGTCTTGCCCACGGGCGATCTTGTGTTGGCGGACGGCTCAGAGCCTTCCTCCGGCCCAGTTCGAGACCCAGGAGCCCTGCGCGCCACGCCGGCCCTGAGCGGTCCCTGCTGCGAGGACGCGGGCTATCCCACGTGCCTCCGATCCTCTGTGCGCGACTGACCCCTGCCCTCTGTGTGCCAGGCGGCCGTGCCCAGCTCCAGAGACACCGTGCTGGAACTGGCAGCCTTCGACCAGCAGGGGGCCCAGTTCGACAACTTCACTGCGGAGGCGGTGCGCTGGCACTCCTCCAACCCCTCCCTGCTGTCCGTCGCCCAGGACACGCCCATGAGCCTGCAGGACAGACAGACGGGCTCTGGGCACGCCAAGCTGCACGGTCAGTCCTCCGCAGACTTAGCTGTGACTGTGGTGATGATGGCAGGAGGGAGAGGAACAGTAATCAACATGACAGTATCACTGGATCGTAGCTCGATCAGATACTACCTCTAAGAATAATTCCGATAGTGTGCATCTACATCTCTTCTCTCAGAGATCCCCAAAGACCAGGTACTGTAATGTTCAGTGTGAGTGGGAGTCTGATCCTCCTGTTGGTGGTGTTGACCTCAGGGCGTCAGATCCTGCATGCCCACGGTCAGACTGGCACAGTCACCATCACCGCCAGCCTTGCCGAGCACCACGATTCTGCCAACCCGGTCAGCATACAGGTCAGGACCTCTCCATTCCCTTCCTTCCCTTATAGTAATAACCATAACCACTACAATAATAATTATCAGCTTTATTTTATACAGTACGTTTAAAACCGTCTATTTCATACAGCTTCTCAAAGCGCTTTACCGAGAGAGAGAAAGAATAAATACACAGTGAGAGGAGATAGCAGAATGAAGCCGTTAATGTGAGGGTTTGGAATACAGCAGGAAAGCAAAGGGAAAGACACAGAAACCAGCTAAACTCAAGCCCTTCTAAAGAAGGAGGTTTTCAGTCCAGACTTGAAACAACTCAGGGAAAGTGACTCTCTGATAGCCGTAAGGATAGAATAGATGGGCTTGGTGGAGAAGCAGGAGAACAGAATTAGACGAACCAGTGGGCGAGCATGAAGATTTAGAAGACAACAAGAAACGTGATAGGAAGTCAGTGCAGGGACTCCAGGACAGGGGTAATGTGATCGCTAGGCCTGGTCAGGATTCTGGGTGCCGAATTCTGCACATACTGTGGTTTGTTCAGTGTGGATTTAGATATCCAAGTGAGTAGGGCATTACAGTTTTTACACTGTTCTTAGTTTTCTGTTTTATGAATCAGCTTTAAAGGAGCCCCAGTCTCACTGTGATCTGTGTCAATGTTACAGGTAGAGACACAGCCCTTATAGAGTCAGGATATTAATCTCACTGCCAGTCTGGGACAGACAGAGAGCTGTAAAGGAGCCCCAGTCTCACTGTGATCTGTGTCAGTGTTACAGGTAGAGACACAGCCCTTATAGAGTCAGGACATTAATCTCACTGCCAGTCTGGGACAGACAGAGAGCTCTAAAGGAGCCCCAGTCTCACTGTGATCTGTGTCAGTGTTACAGGTAGAGACACAGCCCTTATAGAGTCAGGATATTAATCTCACTGCCAGTCTGGGACAGACAGAGAGCTGTAAAGGAGCCCCAGTCTCACTGTGATCTGTGTCAGTGTTACAGGTAGAGACACAGCCCTTATAGAGTCAGGATATTAATCTCACTGCCAGTCTGGGACAGACAGAGAGCTGTAAAGGAGCCCCAGTCTCACTGTGATCTGTGTCAGTGTTACAGGTAGAGACACAGCCCTTATAGAGTCAGGATATTAATCTCACTGCCAGTCTGGGACAGACAGAGAGCTGTAAAGGAGCCCCAGTCTCACTGTGATCTGTGTCAGTGTTACAGGTAGAGACACAGCCCTTATAGAGTCAGGATATTAATCTCACTGCCAGTCTGGGACAGACAGAGAGCTGTAAAGGAGCCCCAGTCTCACTGTGATCTGTGTCAGTGTTGCAGGTAGAGACACAGCCCTTATAGAGTCAGGATATTAATCTCACTGCCAGTCTGGGACAGACAGAGAGCTGTAAAGGAGCCATAGCGAACAGGTGTTTGTGTTGCAGTAGACACTGATGGGACAGTGCGTTTGTGTCACTGAAGATGTGACAGTATGGCGTGCTCCTCTTCTGCAGGGTGTCTCTCTGCCTACACTCTCCGTGTCTGTGGACCTGCGCTTGGTGGACGATTTTCGCTGGGAGCCAGAGCGCATCACACTATTCAACCACCCTGCAGTGACGGTAGCACACCATATCTACTGTTCGTGACATGGACACCCTCTGACTGGCCCAGGGCAGCGTGAGCGTCTCCGTCTGTCTCTGCAGGAGACCCTGTCTCTGGTCAAGGGCTCTGGACACTTCCTGTTCAGGCTGCAGGACAGTGACCTGGCTGACATCGCCTTCCTGGAGCAGCACAGCGCAGTGCAGGTGAGCGTACTTGCAGTACATACAGGGGTACAGTTTTCCATGTTACAGTGTAATATAATAACAGTGGTGGTGGTGTTCACCCCAGGTGTCCCCCCTGCGGCCTGGTTCCTCTGCACTGCTGGGCTACGACCTCTGTGTGACCTCTGCTGACCCGGCTGCAGCCTTGCTGACCGTCTCCGACATCTGGGATTTCGAGATGGACTTCATAGACAAAGTCCGACCATCCCAGTGTCTCTCCCTCACTCATCTCCTTCCTTAACTCTCCTCTTTGTTTGAAAGAGGTCTTGAGCTCTTTGGCCCTTTGGTCTCTCTGCTTCACTCTCTCCTCTTCTTTACTCTGTTCTTCACTCTCTCCTCTCTCCTATACTGTCTCCTCCCTTCCTCTCCTCTCTCCCTCTCTTTTTCAGTCTCTCTGTTTATTTGCTTTCTCCTCCCTCCCTCTCTCCCTCTCTCATCATGTATGTGTCCTGCAGGTGGAGCTTGGGAACAGCGCCCCCCTCAGGGTGCGAGTGCTGGACGCTCTCGGACAGCCTTTCTCCTCCCGGTACCACCTGCTCATGGACCTCCGGGTGCAGATGACCTCTGCCATCGTCTCTGTGCAGTGAGGACACAGCGTTTGTCTGTCTCTGTCTCTCACTGTCTCCCTGTCTCTCTCTCTCTGTGTGCCTTTCTCTTGTCTCTAAATTGCCTCTGTATCTCTGCTGGTCTCTCTCTCTCTCTCTCTGTGTCGGTTGTTCTGTTCATGTACTCAGTGAAGAACGCTCAGGCTTTCCTCCTGTCCAACTCCAGACCCCCGCCACATTAGAATGGCACCTGCTCCTCAGCCTGCCTAGATGGTGACCATAGCTGTACTGCTGTGCTTGTGCCTGCTCTGTTATGTGTGTGGTGCTTGTTAGACGTCTGTCAAATCAGTTTGTGCATGTGTTCAGGCAGATAGGCCCGATGGATGGCGTGACGACAGGGTTCCGGGTACGAGGGGACTCTGTAGGGGAGACCAACCTGCTGCTGACAGCCAGGGACCGGAGTGGAGCAATACTGACCTCCACTCACAGACCAATAGAGGTGAGAGAGACTCCTGGCCTCCACTCCCAGACCTATAGAGGTGAGAGAGACTCCTGACCTCCACTCACAGACCTATAGAGGTGAGAGAGACTCCTGACCTCCACTCACAGACCTATAGAGGCAAGAGAGACTCCTGACCTCCACTCACAGACCTATAGAGGCAAGAGAGACTCCTGACCTCCACTCACAGACCTATAGAGGCGAGAGAGACTCCTGACTTCCACTCACAGACCTATAGAGGCGAGAGAGACTCCTGACCTCCTTTCACAGACCTATAGAGGTGAGAGAGACTCCTGACCTCCACTCACAGACCTATAGAGGTGAGAGAGACTCCTGACCTCCACTCACAGACCTATAGAGGCGAGAGAGACTCCTGACCTCCTTTCACAGACCTATAGAGGTGAGAGAGACTCCTGACCTCCACATTTAGCTGAGTGCAGACTTCTCCATCTCTCCTCTCTTCTTTCTCCTCTGTCTGTGCAGGTTTTCCATCCCTTCAGGCTGCAGCCCAGAAGGATGGCTCTGGCATTTGGCAGTGAGAGACAGGTGTGGTACTGTCCAGTGTCCTCTTCACTGATATTGCTGGTGAAAATCTTGTTCCAGTTGCTATGTTGCCTGTTATTATTCTTAGGTGGTGGCAGAGGGGGGGCCTCACCCCCGGTCCAGTGTCACTTTCACTGTGAGTGACAGCCATGTTGCTGTGGTGACGGAGGCGGGTCTTGTGCGTGGTGTTGCCGTGGGGACGGTACATGTGCGTGGCGTGCTTCAGACTGTGCAGCAGGACACTGGAGTTGTAACCATCTTCTCAGAGGTCACTCTCTACTACTGTCTCTGTCATTTCACTGTTTTACTCTTTCTCTCTGTCCATCTCTGTCTGTCTGTAAGACAATCTCTCTGTCCTCCAGGATGAGGTGGAGGTGGAGGTGTTCAACCTGACATCAGTGAGGGTCCAGGCTCCCCTTGACCGTCTTCCTGTAGGTGCAGAGGTGAGATCCTGTCGCTCTCCTCTCCCGAGCAGGCGTCCTGTCGCTCTCCTCTCCTGAACAGGCGTCCTGTCTCTCTCCTCTCCCGAGCAGGTGTCCTGTCGCTCTCCTCACCCGAACAGGCGTCCTGTCTCTCTCCTCTCCCGAGCAGGCGTCCTGTCGCTCTCCTCACCCGAGCGGGCGTCCTGTCTCTCTCCTCTCCCGAGCGGGCGTCCTGTCGCTCTCCTCACCCGAGCAGGCGTCCTGTCCCTCTCCTCACCCGAGCGGGCGTCCTGTCTCTCTCCTCTCCCGAGCGGGCGTCCTGTCTCTCTCCTCTCCCGAGCGGGCGTCCTGTCGCTCTCCTCTCCCGAGCAGGCGCGCAGGCTTCCTGTCGCTCTCCTCACCCGAGCAGGCGTCCTGTCGCTCTCCCCCCCAGAACAGGCGTCCTGTCGCTCTCCTCTCCCGAGCAGGCATCCTGTCGCTCTCCCCTGCCTGTTTCCTGACGTGTCTGTCTTATAGATGCCTGTGTATGTGATGGGCGGTAGTAGCTCTCAGACTCCCCTGTCATTTGCGGGAACGGAGGGCAGATGGAGTTTCCGGTGGGTGCTGGACAAGCCGGGGGTGCTGGAGGTGGAGCCCCGCCATGCACAGGTCACTGCGCCTCTCTGAGCGGTTCAGTCAAACCTCGTTCTGGCGCCCTGCCTCTGCGTGACTCTGTGTGCTGCTCTCTCAGACAGCGGTTCGAGTCTCACCGAGCCAGTGCTTCTCTGTGCTGGTGAGAGCCGTGTCGGCCGGCTGGGCCAGCCTCAGGGTCACTGCTGTCCTGGTCAGCGCAGCCGGAGAGGAGGCAGAGCTCAGTGATGAGATACGGATAACGGTAGGTGTGTGTTTAACACCGGGCTGGTTTCACCCTCACTCGGTTCTGAATCTTGACGATTGGTTCTGTGTGTGCGCGCGCAGGTGTTTGATGAAGCCCAGCCTGTCGCCGGACCCTCCCGAGTCATTCTTATGTCACCCTACTCCCAGCACAGGCTGCAGACTACACGGTGAGCACCCCAAAGCTGACTAATTCTAATGATAATTATTCCTTACGCTTATATAGCGCTTTTCTGGACACTCCACTCAGAGCACTTTACAGGTCATGGGGATCCCCTCCACCAGCTCACTCCACCGGTGTGCGGCCCCACCTGGATGATGCAATGGCAGTCTGCTCTCCACCCACCAGGTCTCAGAGGGCAGGAGAACAGAGTGATGGAGCCAGTTCAGAGATAGGGATTATTAGGAGGCCATGATGGGTAAAGGCCAGGACACCGGGGTAACACCCCAACTCTTTTCAAGAAACACCCTGGGATTTTTAATGAGAGTCTGGATCTCGGTTTTATGTCTCATCCGAAGGACGGCGCCTTTTTTACAGCATGGTATCCCCATCACTGTACTGGAGCATTATTGTACTGAGCTCGAGGTGGGCTGATATAGCTGCTGGTTATATAGCTCCAGGGTGATATAGCTGCTGGTTATATACTAGCTAATACCTCTTAGACCACCCTTAAATGCCCCCAATTCATCCTTATACACTCCATTACAGGACTAATGGACAGTCGTGTGCTGTATACGTCACAGGGACGGAGTGAGCCCCCTTCAGTATGAGGTGTGTCAGTGCAGGGGGGACGCAGGCCTGGTCAGTGTGGACCGCCAGGGCCTCGTGCGGTCAGGCTCAGCCACGGGGTCGGCTGTCCTGGAGATCGTCATCATGGAGCCCTGCGGGGTCAATCAGACCATCCTGCTCATCGTCAAGGTACAGCCCCTACGAGCCGGACCAGACCGGACGGATCCTGGCACAGAGCTGAGCTTCGTTCCGGATGAATCCCTGTTATCTGTGTTCCAGGTGTCTCCAGTGTGCTTTGTACGGTTGACTGTGGATTTGGGGGTTCGCAGTTCAGGGGAGGAGGGGCTCCCAGCGTTCCCCCTGGGCGCACGCCTCTCTTTCCGGGTGCTGCTGTACGACAGCATGGGGCAGCACTTCAACGCCCACGATGCTCAGCTGCGGTTCATGCCCAGCAGGTACCCCCTCGGTCTGCCTCATTGCCTCTTCCCTCTCTGCCGTCCTGTCTGCTCTCTCTCCATTGTCCTCTTGTCTCCGCCCGCTCCCTTCCTGGATCCACAGTGCTTCTTTACACCGAGGCTGGCGGGTGTGTGGAACAAGCTGCTCTCGCTCCCCCTGTCTGTCCTGCAGAGACGACCTGATCCAGATCAGTGCGGGCCCGCAGAGCCAGCTGTTCTGGGCGCAGCCGGTGTCCCCCGGACTGACCGTGCTGGGGGTGTGTGACCCCCGCAGCCCCGCCCTGTGTGACTACACCCCACTCCTGGTCCTGCACGCCCTGTCGCCCCCTCCGCACTCGCCTCTGCGCCCCGGACACCTCGTCTGCTTCTCCACCCCGCTGAGAGACAGCCAGGGTACCCCCTCCCCTCTCGACTTCTCTGTCCTTACTTTCGCTCGTCGTCGTGACTCTGCAGGGCCTGTCCTGTCGTGGGCTGAGCGGCTAATGCAGACCCGTGTGGATCTGGACACCTGCTGAGGAAGCTGCAGGCCCTCCTGAGGGGTGATGGACTTCTGTGGTATTACTGGGCTGTTCGTCAGCAGGATACTGTCCACCCACCTGTCTCTGCCGTGCTCAGCGTTACCCCGCGCTGAGCCAGCTGTGATCGCCCCCTTGTTCTCTTGGTGTACCTCGCTCGTCTCACCCTCGCCCCAACTCTTTCTTTTTCACCTCCCTGCTCTCTCGCAGGGCGCCCAGGCTGGTGGGAGGTGTCATCCAATCAGACGCTGCACATCGACCCTGCTACGGGGGCGGCCCTCGCTAAGCATGCTGGGACAGTGGTGGTGTACTACAGACTGGAGGGTGAGCAACAGGCACTGAGAGAGGTGAGAAAGAGAGGGTGGAATAAAAGTCCTGAGTTGTGTATATACAGTCTAGTGATGAGTTGTGTATGTGGTGTTCTGTACAGTATATAGAGTGGGGAGTTGTGTATGTGGTGTTCTGTACAGTATATAGAGTGGGGAGTTGTGTATGTGGTGTTCTGTATATAGAGTGGGGAGTTGTGTATGTGCTGTTCTGTATATAGAGTGGTGAGTTGTGTATGTGGTGTTCTGTACAGTATATAGAGTGGTGAGTTGTGTATGTGCTGTTCTGTATATAGAGTGGTGAGTTGTGTATGTGGTGTTCTGTACAGTATATAGAGTGGGGAGTTGTGTATGTGCTGTTCTGTATATAGAGTGGGGAGTTGTGTATGTGGTGTTCTGTACAGTATATAGAGTGGGGAGTTGTGTATGTGCTGTTCTGTATATAGAGTGGGGAGTTGTGTATGTGGTGTTCTGTACAGTATATAGAGTGGGGAGTTGTGTATGTGCTGTTCTGTATATAGAGTGGTGTACAGCTGTGTGCTCTGTGACAGGTGACAGTGGTCCCGGCAGCAGTGCCTGTTCTCTCCCTGCCAAAGGACAGATTCCTCACTAACTGGCTCGGAGCCAAGGACTACACTGTCTCTGTCCACCTCACTGGGGCTTCACATACTGACACAGGTCAGACCCTCAGGACCGCACCGTCTCTGTCCCCCTCACTGACACAGGTCAGACCCTCAGGACTGCACTCTCTGTCCACCTCTCCGACACAGGCCAGACCCTCAGGACTGCACTGTCTCTGTCCACCTCACCGACACAGGCCAGACCCTCAGGACTGCACTGTCTCTGTCCACCTCACCGACACAGGCCAGACCCTTAGGACTGTACTGTCTCTGTCCACCTCACCGACACAGGCCAGACCCTCAGGACTGTACTGTCTCTGTCCACCTCACTGACACAGGCCAGACCCTCAGGACTGCACTCTCTGTCCACCTCACTGACACAGGCCAGACCCTCAGGACTGCACTGTCTCTGTCCACCTCACTGACACAGGCCAGAAGGCCAGACCCTCAGGACTGCACTGTCTCTGTCCACCTCACTGACACAGGCCAGACCCTCAGGACTGCACTGTCTCTGTCCACCTCACTGACACAGGCCAGAAGGCCAGACCCTCAGGACTGTACTGTCTCTGTCCACCTCACCGACACAGGCCAGACCCTCAGGACTGCACTGTCTCTGTCCACCTCACCGACACAGGCCAGACCCTCAGGACTGCACTGTCTCTGTCCACCTCACCGACACAGGCCAGACCCTCAGGACTGTACTGTCTCTGTCCACCTCACCGACACAGGCCAGACCCTCAGGACTGTACTGTCTCTGTCCACCTCACCGACACAGGCCAGACCCTCAGGACTGCACTGTCTCTGTCCACCTCACCGACACAGGCCAGACCCTCAGGACTGCACTGTCTCTGTCCACCTCACCGACACAGGCCAGACCCTCAGGACTGCACTGTCTCTGTCCACCTCACTGACACAGGCCAGACCCTCAGGACTGTACTGTCTCTGTCCACCTCACTGACACAGGCCAGAAGGCCAGACCCTCAGGACTGCACTGTCTCTGTCCACCTCACTGACACAGGCCAGAAGGCCAGACCCTCAGGACCAGTAGCCAGTAGGTGAGCCAGCTGGTCAGTGTGTGACAGCGTCCCCGCCTGTTGCCCACAGCGCAGTGCAGTGAGCCCCAGAGGGAGGCGATAGAGAACGTGCTGCAGCCACAGACAGAGCTGGTGTGCTCTCTCCACTACAGCTCCACCTGTCTGCAGAGCACGCTGCAGTCCGTCTTCACCGCCACCTCCCACTACAGTGCCGACTCCGGTGAGGGCTCTGGCGGGTGTGCTAGGGTGCTATGGGCCTTCTCAAGACAGTGCTGTTTGCATTCAGGCTGAATGTCTCTTTAAAACTTTAAAAGCAAAGTGATTCTGCTTGGTTGCCCAAAATGTGTTCTTGTAGTTGTTGCAGGTAAAGTGACGGTGAAGCAATTCAAGGCTAGATTAGAGGAATAATGACCCCCTCCACAGGGAGAAGGGCTGCTGCTGTCCAGGGTCAGACTGGGGCACTGCAGGGGCCCACACGTCCTGTGCCCCTCTCTCCTGCAGGGCAGTACAGCTGCATGGTGGCGGTGCATCCGCACTCGCAGGCCGCGAGGCGAGCCCTGGCCTCGGCCCTGCTCTCCGTCTCCCTCTCCGCTGCCCTGCGGGGGGCCGCTCCCGAGCAGGGGCGAGAGAGAGGGGGGCACGGTGTGTTGCCCTTCCTGCCCGCATTCTACTGCAACCAGAGCCGCCTGAGCCTGAGCCCCAGCCGGCCGGTCACAGAGCTCCGCGTGCTGGGCACCGACGCAGCGCTGGACTCGCTGAGGGTGAGGCGGCGCTGAGGCCGGGGGGGGGGGGGAGCAGGGGGGCAGGAGAAGGGGTGGCACCGCCCACTTGCTTTGCTCTCCTGTCTTTACTGCGTGTCCAGATCCAGTCGGACCACCCGGAGGTGCTGCTGTCTGATCCGGTCCGCTCCGCAGAAGAACCGGCGCTGCTCGT
The DNA here is from genome assembly GCF_055471065.1 of Atractosteus spatula. Lineage (NCBI taxonomy): Eukaryota > Metazoa > Chordata > Actinopteri > Semionotiformes > Lepisosteidae > Atractosteus > Atractosteus spatula. Next base: position 5,335,213 of record NC_142730.1, on the reverse strand, counting down.
CGTGTCTGTGTACCCTGCGACCCTGGGGCTGCTCCAGCAGGAGGCCACACACAAGCTGACGCTGAGCAGCGCCATGACGGAGCAGACGCAGTCAGTCGTCATCGCGGTCGAGCCCGAAGCAGGTCAGCGTACGCCCGGCTCTGGGGTTGTGGGCACGGAGTTGATCCAAAGGTCACACAGCCGTTCCCGGAAAGAAGGTACAGGCTCCCACCCCATGGTTGGAACTGTTCCAGACTCCCACCACTCTTTGTGTAAAGGAAATCACCTTTTTGTTCTCAATTTGACACGCACGGTTGTGTAGTTTCTGCTTGTGTCGTCTGGTTCCTGTGTCAGTGTGAGCAGTGTCGCCCGAGCCGGGGGCAGCTCTCCTGCCCGTACCAGCGCTGACGCCCTGTGCTGTTGCAGGCAGCCAGCCGCCCCCCTGTGAGGAGAGCAGGCCTGCCCCGACGCTGCTGGGCTCCCAGTACCTGCTGCTCTTCAGCGTGTTCGCCGTGCTGGCCCTCACCGCCGGGCTCTACCTAGGTAAGAGCGCCTGGGCCACTGCCGGACCGCGCCTGGGCCACCGCTCCGCCATCCTGCTGACCGCGTGTCTCTGTCTGCGCAGTGTACAGCCTCATGCTGGCTCGAACCCAGACGGTGCCCGTGGTATACGTGCCTACCTCCGCCCACACTTACTCAGGTCAGTCCTTTAAAACTCCTCTCTCAGTTGGTCGGTCCGAGCGGACAGGAAGCTCTCTCGGTCAGTCAGTCAGTCCGAGCGGACAGGAAGCTCTCTCGGTCGGTCAGTCAGTCCGAGCGGACAGGAAGCTCTCTCGGTCGGTCAGTCAGTCCGAGCAGACAGGCAGGTCTCTCGGTCAGTCAGTCAGTCCGAGCGGACAGGCAGGTCTCTCGGTCAGTCAGTCAGTCCGAGCGGACAGGCAGGTCTCTCGGTCAGTCAGTCAGTCCGAGCGGACAGGAAGCTCTCTCGGTCAGTCAGTCAGTCCGAGCGGACAGGAAGCTCTCTCGGTCAGTCAGTCAGTCCGAGCGGACAGGCAGGTCTCTCGGTCAGTCAGTCAGTCCGAGTGGACAGGAAGCTCTCTCGGTCAGTCAGTCAGTCCGAGCGGACAGGCAGGTCTCTCGGTCAGTCGGTCCGAGCGGACAGGAAGCTCTCTCGGTCAGTCAGTCAGTCCGAGCGGACAGGAAGCTCTCTCAGTCAGTCAGTCAGTCCGAGCAGACAGGAAGCTCTCTCGGTTGGGGCTTGGCCTGTCGATCAGTCAGCCTGAGCGGATAGAAATGTCTCAGTCAGGGGTCTCTGTACTGCAGGGGACGCTGTCCTGACCAGGAACCCTTACTGGGACAGATGGACACAGCTGACAGACAGGACGCCCCGCCGACGAAACTGGCTGTGGAGCACACGGTGACCCCAGTTACGCCCCTCACCCCTAGTGCAGCACACAGGTCACTACAGTTCAATAAAGGCTCGAGCAAGTCCGCTGCAGATGTGGTTCATTTTAACCTGCACACTGACCCCAGCCGCCCTGCGCCACGAGCACCCAGAGCTCCCCACTGAACACGCGCGCAGCAGCCACTAACAACACGGGCGCCAGCTCTTCCGGAATGAAAAACCTTTATTGTAGCGGGGTGGGTTGGGGTTACAGATACAGTGACCGTCCTGAGAGGTGCTCCTTCTCCTGGCCTGTCCGTCGTGTCGCCATGGGGACGGCAGCACGAGGCCTCGCGGCGAGGAGCGCGCACTGTGCCAGCGGCCCAGCCCTCCCCGCGCCGGACTGCCGCACAGCACCGCCTAGTGCTGCTTCCTCCGGAACGAACAGCCTGGAGAGAGAGACAGGGCATTCCCACAATGCTTCACATCTATAACCCCCAGGCCCCACCCCCGCTGGCCACACTGCCCCAGCGCAGGAGAAATAAAGGTAACATCCTTTTTCTCCTCGTAACAGCTCTTCCTCCACACCGCAGCCCCACAGCAGAGCTGAGGACTGACACAGCTCTCACTGACAGCACACACAGACACAGGGGGCGCTGTTCTCCTCTGATCCACACTGCAGCCCCACAACAGACCTGAGGCACCAGAGGGAGCACTGGCACAGCTCTCACTGACTGCACACACACACTGCAGGAGCCCTGGACAGACACACCAAGGGAACTTTCTCAAACAGTCAGTTGTGTGTTACCCCTTGAGGAACTCTAGACAGCAGTCTGAGACAATCCACAGAACTAGGCTTTAAACAGGTACTGAACCCGGAACACACACCGCTCAACACTGACCTTCTGTCAGCCGGGCCTTCCCTCCAGTGGGCTGGCACAGCACTGTGGAGCAGCCCACACACAGCACCACTGTCTGCGCGTGGCTGAACACCGTGGTGATCTTGTAGCATCCTGTAGACAGCAGAGAGCACATCAGCACACTGAACACAGCCCTGCACACAGTCACACACTCCACAGAGCCAGCAGAGAACACATCAGCACCCTGGACACAGTCACACACTCCACAGAGCCAGCAGAGAACACATCAGCACCCTGCACACAGTCACACATTCCACTGAGCAAGGCCACAGAGCCCATGTGACACCAACAGCCCATATACTGCAGCCCCTGCTCAGACAGAAACCAATAGACTCCCCTTACAAATTCCACTCTGGGCAGTCAGAGAGGCCGGGCCCAGTCCTGCCCAGTCCGGGAGGTGGACACACTGACCTGGACACTTGACATCCATGAAGTAGGAGTTGGGGCTCTGGACCAGCCTCTTCTTCTTGTGCTTCCTCTTCTCCTCCTCGGGGGACGGGTGCAACAAGTCTTTCGCGAGCTGCGTGGGCAAGCAGAGAGGGATTAACACCGTGGCCCGGACATCCACGCGTGTAGACAGATCCGTGGAGCCCCCGCTCAGACTGATCCCGAGCCATCGATCCCACAAGCGAGCCCAGAGGCCAGAGCACACTGCTGCTGCCCCGCCATCTACACAGACATAAGTGTACCTGCCCTTAACTCCGTGCTAGTTCGATCGTGTCTTTAAAAATACCATGCTGCGTCAAAGCGTCTCTCCCCGACGCCAGCCCCTCCGACAACCCCCAGCCCTGCCCGACTATTCAGCCACACAGTCCTACCCATTAATATGTGCGTTATATCACACGTAGAACACTCATATTATACCAAATCTCTGTTTATTCGCTCCCCTTCACCCCCCTCCTCACGCATCGCCGTCCCCCATGTGCGCCGCCATCTTGTCCCCATCTCGATTCCGTAACGCATCTCCCTCACCCGATTTTAGGCTCTAATTTACTTCACTTAAGCGCCCCGAGTTCTAGTCCACCTCTACACAGAACCGCGAAGCTACCCTCGCCTAATCCGGTGCAATTCAACCCAGCTCGTCTCGGTTAGGAAGGGATAAACGCCGTTTTTGAAACGGCACAGACACTCACTGGCATGTTGGCGAGTATGCAGCCTCTGCCGAAAAGAAGGAAGAACCGGAAACACGGGGTTAATATAAACGGGGTGATCGAGCAGGGGCCGGAAGTGTGGTGTGCAGTGTCACACGGTGTCAGCCATGACAGTAAGGTCACAGTGTGTTAATTGTGGAGTAGCTGCACGTATCTTAATACACATCAGTTATTTTTAAACATTTATTATCACTATCATTCATCCAGTATATAAAAGGGCTCATTTTATACTGATTTAATATAATATATATTGTGAAGTTCTTTAGTGTTTTTATACTTGTATTTTACAGCCATTCTCATTTCCTTAGTCAAAAGTCACCAGGTTGAATATTTCTGCATTTTCTGACAAAAACTTTAGTAAAATAGATATGAAGGTCAGTGTTCTGGGGGCAGCATGGTGACGCAGTGGTCACTGGGTTTAATTCCTGACCTGGAGTGTTATCTGCGTGGAGTTTGTGCGTTTTCCCAGTGTTTGTGTGGGTTTCTTCCCACAATCCAAAGACATGCTGGTGGGTTAATTGGTTTCCGGGGAAACTGGCCCTGGTGAGTGTGTGTGTCCTGAGTTGGACTGGTGTCCTGTCCAGGGTGTGTCCTGCCCTGAGTCTGTTGCTTGCTGGGATAGACTCCAGCGCTCCTGAAACCCTGTACTGGAAAAAGTGGTGGATTGAAAGATGTAATAAGAATAAATGTCAACTGAAGGATCACAAATGAGACATATCTAGCCCATCAGCACTTAGTTATAGGAAGTTCTTTGTTCCCTGTGTTAACAATACTTTTTATGACTTTATGTTCCTGTATGCGATTTCCCGAGACGATATGTGACATTCATGTTTCACTTTGTGTGTCTCTGATGCCCTTTTGTACACGACAAGCCCCGGACACTTTCCCTCAGGCCTGTTATAGCCTGTCCCGCCCGCAGTTAGTCTAGCGCCCCCGAAAACCCCTACATCCTTTTCAACAACCCCCGGTCCTGGGGTCCAGCCGGCGCTCATCCTCCCCGGAGCCCTGCTGGGCCGAGCCGGATAGATGTACTATACAGCACTGCGGCGAACTAGGCGCGCCGCTACCTTCCGGCACCGCTCCTGCTGCGGCCCGGCTGGGACAGAGCCGGAGCGGAGTCACCCGAAGCGCCCTCTGGCGGCCGCGCTGCTCCTGTGCGCCTCCCGCTCTGCCCTGCTCGCTCCTTCTCTCTCTCCTACGTAACTTCGGGAACTTGGGGAGGAAAAGGAAAGTTTGGGACGAGCAGGGCTTGCGGATCCGGGCCGCCTCCGTGTTGTGGTTGTCGTCGTCGTCGGGACAGTGCGGCTGGGAGCGCTCACCTGCCGAGCGTGTGCGGCCCCTTTTTCTCACAAGCGAAACAACAAAAGGGAAGGAATTTTTGGGGGGTCATTTGAATCGTTTTGTTGTTTTTTTGTTGTTTCTCCCCAAACCCCGGCGGAGGGGAGGCTGAGAGAGTCGGGGCAGCGGCGAAGCGGAGCGAGTCCGAGTCCACGACCCGGGACGGGCAGATGGCTAAGAAGTACGACTTTCTGTTCAAGCTGCTGCTGATCGGCGACAGCGGGGTGGGCAAGACGTGCCTCATCATCCGGTTCGCGGAGGACAACTTCAACTCCACCTACATCTCCACCATCGGTGAGTGGCCTCGGCTGGGCCTTCGCCTGGACCCGGGCTGGACCCGGGCGGAGCGCGGCAGGGAGAACCGTTCGCAGTCCGGCTCGGTGCTTTGGGGTTTTTTTTCCAGTTAAAAAGTTTTTGAGGTCTAACCCGTGTCTAAGGAAGAGAGCGAGATTGAGAGAGAGGGAGGGAGTCGACCCGGGTCAAACCCGTGTCAAAGGAAGAGAGAGAGGGAGGGAGTTGACCCGGGTCTAACCCGTGTCAAAGGAAGAGAGAGAGAGAGAGGGAGGGAGCTGACCCGGGTCTAACCCGTGTTAAAGGAAGAGAGAGAGAGGGAGTCGACCCGGGTCTAACCCGTGTCAAAGGAAGAGAGAGAGAGGGAGGGAGCTGACCCGGGTCTAACCCGTGTCAAAGGAAGAGAGAGAGAGGGAGCTGACCCGGGTCTAACCCGTGTCAAAGGAAGAGAGAGAGAGGGCGTCTGAGAGCACCTGTCCCCTAACAGACCCGGTCAGTGCGCACACTGACAGACCACACTCGCTAACTCACTGTGGTAAACTGTGTATGCACTGTAGTACACTATAACTCACTGTGGTAAACTGTATGTACTGTACTACACTGTAACTCACTGCAGTGCACTGTATGTACTGTAGTACACTGTAACACACTGTGGTATACTGGTATACTGCTTACTGTAGTATAGTATAACAGTGTGGTAAACTGGTACTGTAGTACACTATAACAGTGTGGTAAACTGGTACTCTAGAACACTGGAAAACACTGTGGTAAACTGCGATATATTAGTACACTATAACTCACTGTGGTAAACTGTGTATATACTATAGTACACTATAACACACTGGTAAACTGATATATACTGTAGTACACTGGAAAACACTGTGGTAAACTGTGGTATATACTGTAGTACACTATAATACACTTGTAATCTGGTATATATTGTAGTATACTATAGCACACTGTGGTAAACTGTGGTATTATACTATAGTACACTGTAACTCACTGTGGTAAATTATGGTATATAGTGAATTACACTATAGCACACTGTGGTATATACTGTAGTACACTATAACACTGTGATAAACTGTGGTATATACTGTAGTACGCTATAACACTGTGGTAAACTGTGTGATATATACTGTAATCCACTATGATTCACTGTGGTATGTACTTTAATCCACTATAATTCACTGAGGTAAACTGTGTGGTACAGTATATACTTTAATACTATAACACTGTTAAATGGTATTTACTGAAATACTGTACTATAATTCTCTGTGGTAAACTGTGGTGTAGTGTGGTAAACTGTGGTATAGTGCTGACTGTGGTATAGTGCTGACTGTGGTGCAGTGTGGTGAACTGTGGTATAGTGCTGACTGTGGTGCAGTGTGGTGAACTGTGGTGCAGTGTGGTGAACTGTGGTATAGTGCTGACTGTGGTGCAGTGTGGTGAACTGTGGTGCAGTGTGGTGAACTGTGGTATAGTGCTGACTGTGGTGCAGTGTGGTGAACTGTGGTATAGTGCTGACTGTGGTGCAGTGTGGTGAACTGTGGTGCAGTGTAGTGCTTACTGTGGTGCAGTGTGGTGAACTGTCACCACAGCTCTTGGTGTTGATACTGCAGCTGGTGATCCAGCCACACTCCCCCCAGGCTGAACAGCAACAGGTCCCGTCAGTTTGCGGCTCTCCGCTGTTGCAGTAATAACACACAGTGTGATAATTACCGCACACGCCTGGTGACTGTCACTGCCTGTCCCTCCCTCTAACTCTCTCTGACTCCCAACATTCACACTCAAAGAGCTTTATTGGCATGGACAGTGAATTATATTGTTGACAAAGCATATACAATTAACACAATTTAGAGACATTTACAGTACTAACATGTTATTGGACATTTATATACAACACATAACCATTATTGAGAGACAGGCTCACCGTTCCTCAGGCTGGGACAGGAGATCACACACTGGGCTGCAGCTCTATTGAGTTTCCTCTCCCAGTAGGACTGGAAATCGTTCTGATTCTGGCAGGAGTGGGAATTCTGGGATTAGGTTGGTTATTTTGGGGAAGACTGTTTGTCTAATCCCAGAGTATTTCTCCCAGTGCAGTAGAAAGTGCACCTCTGTCTCTGTTTCTCCCTGCTGGCAGTGGGAGCACAGCCTGTCCTCTCTGGACAGCCAGGTCTGCCTGTGTCCAGTATCTATATTCAGGCTGTGGTCAGTGAGCCTGTCCTCTCTGGCTCTCAGAATGTCCAATATCTATGTCCAGGCTGTGGTCATCAGGGTCTGTTTCTCTTTGCTGTCTCTTGCCCTGGTCAGATACTCAGCTTGTGTGTACTGTCTGTTTAGGGTCCTGTAGCATTCCAGTTTGTGTGTGTGTGTGTGTGTGTGTGTGTGTGTGTGTGTGTGTGTGTGTGTGTGTCCCAGGCTTGTGCTGTGATTGCTTGACCAGGACTGGTGTTGCTGAGGCTGGCTGGTGTCAGTGAGCTTCAGGACCAGCTGGCTGAGGGGCTCTTCTCTGGGCTCAGCAGGGCCTTGTGGTGGAAGGAGCTCTGGTCGCTGTTTCTCAGGAGTGCCCACTGCTTGATTGCTCTCTGCTGTATATTGATTAGTAATGGGTATTGGCCTATTCGGCCCTGCACAGTGTTAGGAGTTTGTCTCTGCACATGGGGGGTATTTGTTACAGGGCTGTGTGTGCAGAGTTTCTATGGGTGTCTGCAATCCTGGCCTGTGACTGGACCCCACACTTCACCAGTGGCTTGGAGTACACTGTGAAATATCTGCAGCCAGATCTTTCATGTAGGTGTGATGTTGTAGAGACTCCTCCTAGCAGTGTGGAAAGCCCTGTGTACCTTCTTCAGTGCCTTCACTGCCAGGCCGAAACTCGCAGACGAGCTGACTGTCAGTGTGAGGCTCGTGTGGCTGGTTGTGTAGCTCTCTCTCCCTCCCTCTGCCAGTCTCTCCTGTGTGTGTGTGTATATAAAGCTGGCATGTCAGTACTTGTTGCTGCCTTTAGGGAGTCAGAGAGAATGTGTGTGTGTGTCAGGACAGCGTGTGTGTGTGTCAGGAGAACTACTTCCCTGTGCTCAGCCCCTCTCTCTGTACATCGGGGTGCCCTCTGTTCATCAGGACTGCGCCCCAGATTCTCAGCCCCTCTCTCTGTACATCGGGGTCCCCTCTGTTCGTCAGGACTGCGCCCCATATTCTCAGCCCCTCTCTCTGTACATCGGGGTGCCCTCTGTTCGTCAGGACTGCGCTCCAGATTCTCAGCCCCCCTCTCTCTGCAGGGATCGACTTCAAGGTGAAGACAGTGGAGGTCCAGGGGAAGAAGGTGAAGCTGCAAGTCTGGTGAGGCGCCGCCGGCCCACAGTCCAGATGAGGCCCGGTTCTCCTGGCACAGCTGCTAACTGTGTCCCTGTGTGTCTCTCTCTCTGTGTTTGTGTCTGTGTGCAGGGACACTGCCGGACAGGAGAGATTCAAAACCATCACTACAGCCTACTACAGAGGAGCCATGGTGAGTCACACACACATGACACCCTGACACACACACACACACACACCCACACACCCCCACACACACGGCCCCTCGGACAGGGAAGACGAGCTGTGTGACTTGCTGTTGCAGGGGATTATCCTGGTGTACGACATCACGGATGAGAAGTCCTTCGAGAACATTCAGAACTGGATGAAGAGCATCAAGGAGGTGAGAGAGAGTGAGACAGGAGGAGAGAGTGAGACAGGAGGAGAGAGGAGGGAGTGAGAGGAGGAGAGAGTGAGACAGGAGGAGAGAGGAGAGAGTGAGAGGAGGAGACAGTGAGACAGGAGGAGAGAGGAAGGAGTGAGACAGGAGGAGAGAGGAGGGAGCGAGACAGGAGGAAAGAGGAGGGAGTGAGAGAGGAGGAGAGGGTGAGGAGAGAGAGGGATAGGATGAGAGAGGGGAGAGAGAGGGACAGGGGGAGAGAGGGACAGGAGGAGAGAGAGGGGAGAGAGTGGGACAGGAGGAGAGAGTGAGAGAGGACGGCGAGGCAGAGAGAGATGGGAGGAGAGACAGAGGGATACAAGGGTAGAGGAGAGGGTGAGCCAACAAGCTGCAAGCTTTGACTCTCGTCTTTTATTCCCAGAATGCCTCAGCAGGGGTCAGCAGGATGTTGCTTGGCAACAAGTGTGACATTGAGGCCAAGAGGAAGGTCTCCAAGGAAACGGGGGAAAAGGTGGGACTTATCAGACCATGTCCAGTCGCAGCTCAGCATGTCAGCGGTGGCTTTGCTCTGTGTGTCTGTCTGACTGTGTGGCAGTACAGTAACAACACTGCTGTGTCTGTCTGACTGTGCGGCAGTACAGTAACAGCACTGCTGTGTCTGTCTGACTGTGCGGCAGTACAGTAACAACACTGCTGTGTCTGTCTGACTGTGCGGCAGTACAGTAACAACACTGCTGTGTCTGTCTGACTGTGCGGCAGTACAGTAACAACACTGCTGTGTCTGTCTGACTGTGCGGCAGTACAGTAACAACACTGCTGTGTCTGCAGCTGGCCAAGGATCACGGAATCCGATTCTTCGAGACGAGCGCCAAGTCCAGCATCAATGTGGAGGAGGTGAGTGTCCAGCTGGCAGCCGTCTGTCTGTCCGCCTGTCCAGATGTGACCTTTGCCCCTCACACTATCCCTGCTCTCTCCAGGCGTTCATCGCTCTGGCTGGGGATATCCTGCTGAAGACCGGGAAGAGACCAGTGAGTACCGGGAGCAACACTGCCTGAGTACTGACCGTGCTGCAGTACTGATACTGATTGATACTGTACTGTACTGTAGTCACTGATACTGACTGATACAGATTGATACTGCCTGTACTGTAGACTGATACTGACTGATACAGATTGATACTGATACTGACTGATACAGATTGATACTGCCTGTATTGTACACTGATACTGACTGATACAGTTTGATACTGATACTGCCTGTACTGTAGACTGATACTGACTGATACAGATTGATACTGATACTGCCTGTACTGTAGACTGATACTGATACTGATACTGCCTGTACTGTACACTGATACTGACTGATACTGATACTGCCTGTACTGTACACTGATACTTCCTGTACTGTAGACTGATACTGACTGATACTGATACTGCCTGTACTGTACACTGATACTGACTGATACTGATACTGCCTGTACTATACACTGATACTTCCTGTACTGTACACTGATACTGACTGTGCTGTAGACTGATACTGTCTGTACTGTACACAGATACTGCCTGCACTGATAGTGATTGATACTGACTGTACTGTAGACTGATACAGATTGATACTGATACTGACTGTACTGTACACTGATACTGACTGTGGTACAGTACAATATAATCCTGTCTAATATAGAATTGTCTCTGTGTTTCCAGGGCGCAGGAGGTCGGGAGGTGCATCTGAACACCACAGAGAAAAAGGCGTCCAAATGCTCGTTGCTCTAATGAGGAAATTCTGGAGGGGAATGGGGTTAACAGGGTCACTGCTGGACGGACAGACAGAAAGACTGAGTGACTGGGATACCAACCTAGGACTGCTCCTTTATACATACCCTCTATTGAAGAGCCACCTACACACTATAAATACCCTATAGAGAAGAGCTTCCTCAACACACTATAAATACCCTATAGAGAAGAGTCTCCGACACACTATAAATACCCTATAGAGAAGAGCTTCCTCAACACACTATGAATACCCTATAGAGAAGAGTCTCCAACACACTATAAATACCCTATAGAGAAGAGCTTCCTCAACACACTATAAATACCCTATAGGGAAGAGCTTCCTCAACACACTATAAATACCCTATAGGGAACAGCTTCCTCAACACACTATAAATACCCTATAGAGAAGAGCTTCATAAACACACTTTAAATACCCTATAGAGAAGAGCTTCCTCAACACACTATAAATACCCTATAGAGAAGAGCTTCATAAACACACTATAAATACCCTATAGAGAAGAGAAAAGTCTCATACACACACTATAAATACCCTGTAGAGAAGAGTTTCCTAAACACTATAAATACCCTGTAGAGAAGAGTGCTGTAAACACACTTTAAATACCCTACAGAGATAAGTATCCTATACACACTACAAATACCCTGTAGAGAAGAGTCTCCGACACACTATAAATACCCTATAGAGAAGAGCTTCCTCAACATACTATAAATACCCTATAGAGAAGAGTCTCCGACACACTATAAAAATCCTATAGAGAAGAGCTTCCTCAACACACTATAAATACCCTATAGAGAAGAGTCTCCGACACACTATAAATACCCTATAGGGAAGAGCTTCCTCAACACACTATGAATACCCTATAGAGAAGAGTCTCCTACACACTATAAATACCCTATTGGGAAGAGCTTCCTCAACACACTATAAATACCCTATAGGGAAGAGCTTCCTCAACACTCTATAAATTCCCTATAGGGAACAGCTTCCTCAACACACTATAAATACCCTATAGAGAAGAGCTTCATAAACACACTATAAATACCCTATAGAGAAGAGCTTCCTCAACACACTATAAATACCCTATAGAGAAGAGCTTCCTCAACATACTATAAATACCCTATAGAGAAGAGTCTCCGACACACTATAAATACCCTATAGGGAAGAGCTTCCTCAACACACTATGAATACCCTATAGAGAAGAGTCTCCTACACACTATAAATACCCTATTGGGAAGAGCTTCCTCAACACACTATAAATACCCTATAGGGAAGAGCTTCCTCAACACTCTATAAATTCCCTATAGGGAACAGCTTCCTCAACACACTATAAATACCCTATAGAGAAGAGCTTCATAAACACACTATAAATACCCTATAGAGAAGAGCTTCCTCAACACACTATAAATACCCTATAGAGAAGAGAAAAGTCTCGTACACACACTATAAATACCCTGTAGAGAAGAGTTTCCTAAACATTATAAATACCCTGTAGAGAAGAGTGCTGTAAACACACTATAAATACCCTACAGCGATAAGTATCCTATACACACTACAAATACCCTATAGAGAAGAGCCTCCTAAACGCAGTATGGAGAGCCTGTTTTACACACACTAGAGAAGAGCCTAAACACAGTATACACTCTATACTAAACAGTATAGAGAGCCTGTTACACTCACACTCTAAATACCCTACAGAGATAAGTATCCTATACACACTACAAATACCCTATAGAGAAGAGCCTCCTAAACACAGTATGGAGAGCCTGTTACACACACACACACTATAAATACCCTACAGAGAGGAGTATCCTACACACGCTATAAATACCCTATAAAGAAGTCTCCTGCTCACATTATAAATATCCTATAGAGAAGAGTTTCCTAAACACTATATTTATCCTATAGGGAAGAGTCTCCTGCACACTATAAATACCCTATAGAGAAGAGCTTCATAAACACTATATTTATCCTATAGAGTGGAGTCTCCTACACACACTACCTTTTAGAGAAGAGTCTTTCATACACACGTCAGGTATCAATCTCGGCTTTAAGGTTCAGAATTTCTTCATTTGCTCGAATTAGTGGCTCTGCTGCATGTCTGTAATGGTTTTTCCGGGCTTTCTAAGGTGTCAGATATATCAGAAGCCCAGAGATGCGGTGCGTGGGAGACTGTAGACCGTGTTCTGTTCGTGGGGGTTGGTTTCGTGAAAGAGCAGTGCGGTGAAGTGCGAGAGGCACCCTGATCCGATCACTGTGAGACTCGAGCGAAGAGGGAAGGAGGAGTTTGTACGCGGCAGTCCCCAGGACCAAGACAGCATTCCCGACGGCGCGCTGGGGAATGGTGACAGGATATCCTCAGGGATGCTGGCCTGGACATCCTGACGGACTTTTCTGCGGGAATTCTGTAGGATGGTGTTTTCTGTTGGACTGTGTTTGTGTTTGCTTGGACGTACTGCCCGGCAGCTCTGTGTACTTACGGGCTGCCGGGTTCATGTTGTTCACTGTTTCCCAGTGAGGCTGAGAGTGAGCGGGTTTATCCTGTAAGTGACTCTGGAGGTGAGAGGCTGGAGCTGCGTGGTTTGGTATGTTAGAGACTGTGTCGGTGAACACTGATGGATATGCTGAGACTGAGGGACACACTGTCTAATAGTGATTAGCTGGCTGTGAGTGATGACATTAAGTGATTGACAAGCTGAATGACGGTTTGAAACACCGATTGGCTGACACTGAGTGATGGAGAGTCTGGGTGACGCACTGATTGGCTGACACTAAGTGATTGACAGTCTGGATGACGCACTGATTGGCCGACACTAAGTGATTGACGGTCTGAAACACCAATTGGCTAACACTGAGTGGCTGAGGGTCTGACTGACACACTGATTGGCTGACACTGAGTGATTGACAGTGGTGCAGACTGGCAGACAGTGGCGCTCAGACTGACCAGCACTGACCCTGACAGATGAACTGTGCATTGTACATGCAACTACACAACACTTCTAGCTTCACACTCATTAAGAGACCACATTTTTGGCACTTTCTTTGCACTGTCTAGTATTAGGGAACACTTACCATCGTCTGTCTCTGTATTTAATCTGTATTTTTCATGTGGAAACTGCTGTCTTTTTCCAAGGGGAGTGGCTAGACATCCCATTCCATTTAAACCTACACATGAAAATAAATAAACCAGTTGGGTAGCAGTTTCAGTGTAGCTGTTTTATTGCACAGAGTCAGTATTGAGAACTGAATGCACCTTTTCTGAAGCTCTACAAATTCTACCGAGTTGCACTGACGGGTAACCTAAATTAACTTGAAAAACTACAGCTCCCATGAGGACCTTGGATGACACCAGGAAGCGGATGCTAGGGTTCTATATCCCGCCTCCTCTCGTCTTTCTACTGGGCCATGAATACCCAGCACTCACGCCGGATGGAGCAGCGCGATTGGCCGGGATCGCCCAAGGGGCGTGGCCCTGGCTCTTCCGGATACAAGGGCTGGACGAGCGAAGTCATGTGGTTTTCTGGAGGGTTATTTAAAATGGCTGAGAAAGTGTCTGGGGGAAAAAAACTCCATTTAAAAAAAATAAAACCGTAACGCTACAGGAAGCCGTTTTGTCCTGAGGAAGACGCTCGGAGGGATGGGGGCTGCCGTGTTTCTCGGCTGCGTCTTCACCGCCTTCGGGCCGAGTTTCGCCCTGTTCGTGTTCACGGTGGGCGCCGATCCGCTGCGGGTCATCGCGCTGGTCGCGGGGTGAGTCGGCTGGCGAGTCCTGCCGTTTCATTCGCGACATTTCTGATCTGCTGATCCCTATTTCTCCTCTCTCTCTCTCCTGTCTGTCTGTGTGTCTCCAATCTCTCCTCTCCCTCCTGTCTGTCTCTTTCTCCTCTCTCTCCTTCCTGTCTGTCTGTGTGTGTATCTCCTCTCTCTCCTCTCTCTGCTTGCTCCCGTCTCTCTTCCCCCCCCAGTATGTTTTTTTGGCTCCTCTCTGTGCTCCTGTCCGCGGCGCTGTGGTTCACCGCAGTGCAGCTGACTGACCAGGACGACCCCAAGCTGCAGTACCTCCTCCTGGCCACAGGGGCGGCGCTGTCCGTGCTGCTGCAGGAGCTCTCCCGCCTGACCTGCTACGTGCTGCTCAAGTGAGTGGGAAGGCTGGCTGTCTGTCCGTCTGTCTGTCTGTCTGTCAGGCTGGGAGTCCCTCTCTCTCACTCCGGCTTGTCTCCCTCAGGAAGGCGGGGGAGGGCCTGGCTGCCTCCCGACAGGGGGACCAGCGCCCCCTCTCTCTGCAGCAGACGGCGTACGGTAGGGGTGCCTCCCTGCGTCTCCCCGGGGCTCTCTGGGGGGCTGGGGGAGGGAGTGGCCTCACCTGTCCCTCTCCCTGCCCCCCGCAGTGTGCGGCCTGTCCTTCGGGATGGCCAGCGGCGCCTTCTCCCTGGCCGGCGTGCTGGCGGTGAGCCTGGGGCCGGGCGTGCCGGGAATCCATGGAGACTCGGCACACTTCTTCATGGTGTCGGGTACGAGTGGGCTGGGCGGGACCTGGTGGGCGGGGGCAGAGCCAGGTGGGGTGGGCAGGGTAAGTGGGGCCTGGTGGGCCCGGACAGGGTGGGCGGGGTCTGGTGGAGCTGGGCAGGGTGGGCGGGGTCTAGCTCGAGCGAGGGTGGAGCTGGGTGGGGTGGGCGGGGTCTGGTGGAGTGGGGGGCGGGGCCGGTGGGCGTGGTCCGGTGAACCGGGCAGGGCGGGGCCTGACTGCCTTGTCTCCCCAGCGCTGCAGGCCCTGTGCGCGCCCCTCTTGCACGCCTGCTGGGCCGTGGTGCTGGCCGAGGCCTGGGAGCGGCGCCGGCGCGGGGCGGGGCTGGGCGTGGTCGCCGCGCACCTGCTGGCCAGCGGGCTGGTGAGAGCTGCCGGGTCCGGCCGCCGACTCGCCGGCACAGCTGGCTGAACGCACCCGCGAGACTCTCTCTCCCCCCCCCCCCCCAGAGCTTCCTGAACCCGCGGTACGAGTACAGCCTCCCTCTGCTGTCCGTCCTGACGGTGGCCATGGCGACGTGGGTGTGGCTGACAGTGGGCGGGGCCTGGCGCCACCGAGGTCTTTTCCTTTCTTTTTCCAGACCCCAGCAGAGCACTAACTGCAGTTAAATCATGAATTAATTAAATCATTCTCTCTTTTCTTCCCTCCCCTCTTAGGTGAGCGCTCAGTGAGGGACCAAGCGGTTCTGTACTCTGCCATCCTGAATCCTGTGGACCACTGATGCAATACCAACAGCAGCCTGGAAGGGGGTGCCACTGAGACACGTCCAACTGTGTGTGTGTGAGGGATACTAGCTTGTGTGGTAGAGAACTGGAGAACAGATGGGTTTGTTCAGGAAAAATGCTCTTCCCTTCCTCTCTCTTGTCGTGTCTGGTTGCCTCTGTATATATGTTTGAACCCTGGGGTGTGCTGACCTCAGTGGGAGGGGGGGGGTTGGGCAAGGACTGACTTGTTTCCATGGAAACTGCAGGCTGTGTCCTGGATCCCTGAACCTGTGTGTGACGTGGGATAATTCTGTGAAATGCCACCTAATATATACGTGAATAAAAATGGAATATAAGAAGAGTTCCTGCTGATTAATCCACCTGTGAATTACTATAACAATCAGTTGAATCTGAGTATTAAAATAATTTGTAGGGGTTGCAGTAGTGGGCATGTGAACTTCAGGAGGAGGTTGATGCAGTCATCCAGTTCCTAATCCCCTCCTCCCACTGAGGTGTCGCAGGGGAGACAAAGTCTGTCCTGAACACACGCTGGACAGGATCCCAGTCCACAGCAGGTCAGACACACGCGCGCACACACACCTAGTTTCAAAACAATTCACCTGCCCATATGTCGTCAGACTTCCACAGGACACCTGAGCAGCTGGAGGAAATCCATGCAAACACAGGGAGACCATACAGACTCCACCCAGACAGCACCCCCAGGACAGGAATCGAACCCCGGGCCCCAGCAATGCTGACCCCACGATCACTAGACCTGTTGGCATTCCCTCACCATGCTGCTGCAATTCAAGCCAACCTGCTTTTTTTTTTAAAATAGACATTTTATATTGTAGAAAAACAATACCCCATCGTAACAAACACACAAGACAAATGGGCGAGCGGCCGTACTGCCCCGCTTGTCTGACACCGAGCCTCAGGGGACAGTCCTGCTCCCGTCCAGCTGCCCGCCTGCCGGAGGGGGATCGACAGCGCGGGGGGGCTCCCTGGGGCGTCCGGCTCAGAGCCATCATCGCAGCGTCCGCAGAGCGCTTAGCTCGCGCCCAGGGCCTTGTGACTGGAGGGCAGGTAGTTCAGCTCGGCGGCACCCCCTTGTGACCGGGGGGAGGGAGGGAGGGAGGGGTGACCGCAGGGCCGGGCCGAGGCGCTCACTCTCACTCTCTCTCGCTGAGCCCTTTCCCAGGCAGGAGTTCGGGCTGCTCATTCACGTGATTTAACAACAGTTAACGGTTACTTCGAAATCGATCTCGGATCATTTCTTTACAGGATTTCAGCGCGTTCGGTGCCAGTTTCATTAGAGTAAGGCACAGGAACAAACCAGAGGCTTTGCTGGAAGGCCCCCCCCGTCTCCGGGTGGGAATTCTGTCCCGGATCGGAAGCAGCAGACAGCGGCATGTGCGTGGAGACGGGCGGTGCGTCCGGCTCCTCTGCGGTTCTCCCTTTGTGTTCTTTCTTGTGCCAGTGATTTGAAATTTTAATATCGAAGACAAAAAAAAGTCTTTCACCCATCTTCATCTCTCTCTCCCCCTACATCCAACTGTCTCCCTCTCTCCCTCCACCTCCCACTCCCTCTCTATCCCCGGCTCTTCCTCAGTTTCCCACTTCCACTCTCGGCATCCCGCTGTCTCCCTCGGTATCCTGCTCTATCCCTCTGTCTCGCTAACGCTCTCCCTCAGATCCTTCCTGAGGCTCAGTCTCTTCAGGGTCTCGTACCCCAGCACCACGGCCAGTGAAGAGGGGGCGACAGAGAGCAGGCGGGCAGACAGCCCCTTGACAAGCCCCCTCGGTCCCTCCTCTCGCAGCAGCTGTCCCAGAGTCCGCAGCACAGAGCGTCCACCCTCCACCTGAGAGAGAGGGGTCAATACAGACACACTGACTGGACACTTCAGTACATTAACACTGCACTGAGAGAGAGAGGGGTTAATACAGACACACTGACTGGACACTCCAGTACATTAACACTGCACTGAGAGAGAGGGGTTAATACAGACACACTGACTGGACACTCCAGTACATTAACACTGCACTGAGAGAGAGAGGGGTTAATACAGACACACTGACTGGACACTCCAGTACATGAACACTGCACTGAGAGAGAGGGGTTAATACAGACACACTGACTGGACACTCCAGTACATTAACACTGCACTGAGAGAGAGGGGTTAATACAGACACACTGACTGGACACTCCAGTACATGAACACTGCACTGAGAGAGAGAGGGGTTCATACAGACACACTGACTGGACACTCCAGTACATTAACACTGCACTGAGAGAGAGGGGTTCATACAGACACACTGACTGACTGGACACTCCAGTACATTAACACTGCACTGAGAGAGAGGGGTTAATACAGACACACTGACTGGACACTCCAGTACATTAACACTGCACTGAGAGAGAGGGGTTAATACAGACACACTGACTGGACACTCCAGTACATTAACACTGCACTGAGAGAGAGGGGTTAATACAGACACACTGACTGGACACTCCAGTACATTAACACTGCACTGAGAGAGAGGGGTTAATACAGACACACTGACTGGACACTCCAGTACATTAACACTGCACTGAGAGAGAGGGGTTAATACAGACACACTGACTGGACACTCCAGTACATTAACACTGCACTGAGAGAGAGGGGTTCATACAGACACACTGACTGGACACTCCAGTACATTAACACTGCACTGAGAGAGAGGGGTTCATACAGACACACTGACTGGACACTCCAGTACATTAACACTGCACTGAGAGAGAGGGGTTCATACAGACACACTGACTGACTGGACACTCCAGTACATTAACACTGCACTGAGAGAGAGAGGGGTTAATACAGACACACTGACTGGACACTCCAGTACATTAACACTGCACTGAGAGAGAGGGGTTCATACAGACACACTGACTGGACACTCCAGTACATTAACACTGCACTGAGAGAGAGGGGTTAATACAGACACACTGACTGACTGGACACTCCAGTACATTAACACTGCACTGAGAGAGAGGGGTTAATACAGACACACTGACTGACTGGACACTCCAGTACATTAACACTGCACTGAGAGAGAGAGGGGTTAATACAGACACACTGACTGACTGGACACTCCAGTACATTAACACTGCACTGAGAGAGAGGGGTTCATACAGACACACTGACTGACTGGACACTCCAGTACATTAACACTGCACTGAGAGAGAGAGGGGTTCATACAGACACACTGACTGACTGGACACTCCAGTACATTAACACTGCACTGAGAGAGAGGGGTTCATACAGACACACTGACTGGACACTCCAGTACATTAACACTGCACTGAGAGAGAGAGGGGTTAATACAGACACACTGACTGGACACTCCAGTACATTAACACTGCACTGAGAGAGAGAGGGGTTCATACAGACACACTGACTGGACACTCCAGTACATTAACACTGCACTGAGAGAGAGAGGGGTTCATACAGACACACTGACTGGACACAGAGGTGGTCGTGCGCTCTCGTACCTGCAGCCGGGCCCGCACCACGTCCATGGGGTTGGTGAGCGTGGCGGCGGTGATGGCGGCCAGGGGGCCAGACACAGCCTGCAGCGCCAGGAGGGGCACCTGGGAGGGGGCCAGCCTGGACAGGCGCTCTGAGAGGCAAGAGGTCGGAGTGAGCCCCCCCGCAGGATATAGCGCCCCACCCACCCCCCCGGGCGCCCTCACTCACCAGTGTAGAAGTGATAGAAGGGCCACCAGATGGCGCTGTTGGGGATGTAGGTGAGCAGAGAGGCCAGGTACCCGCGGTAGAAGCCGCGCACCCCGTCGGCGCGCAGGACCTGCCCCACGATGTCCCGCGTCTGCCCCAGCCCGAAGCGGGACACCCCAGAGCCGGCCGGCGCCCGCACGGTGAAGCGCCCGCCGGCGCCCCCTGCTGCCGGCCCCTGGCCCTGCATCATCAGGTGCTGGGAGACGACGTCGATGGGCACGGTCAGCGTCTGCGAGACCAGCGAGGCGGCCGCGCCCGCCAGCAGCGACTTGAGCGTGTTGCTGCCCGTGTGGTGGCCCGCCAGCTGGCGCGTCAGCTCGTAGGCCGTGACGTAGCCCTGCCCCGCCAGCAGCGTCAGCGAGTTGGGCAGGAAGCCGCGGTACAGGCCGCCGGGGCCCTCCCGCCGCACGATCTTCACGAAGGCGTCCGCCGTGCCCGCGTACAGGGCGGAGCCGCGCTGCACCTGCAGCCGCGTGCGGATCAGCGCCAGCGGGTACACCGCCGCCCGCACCAGCAGCGCCATGGCCACGCCCAGCGCGTAGAAGCGGCGCTTGTCCAGGTGCTGCCACTCGATGATGGGCACGCCGCCCTCCGAGGAGAGGGAGGGGGGCACAGAAAGGGCAAAGGAGGAGGGGAGACGGGGGGGAGAGGAGACGGGAGGAGAGACGGAGGGGGGGGCGAGAGGAGGAGGGACAGAGGGAGAGGAGAGAGGAGAAACAAAGGGAGAGAAGAGAGGAGGAGAGACAGAGGGAGAGGAGAGAGGAGAAACAAAGGGAGAGGAGAGAGGAGGAGGGACAGAGGGAGAAGAGAGAGGAGGAGGGACAGAGGGAGAGGAGAGAGGAGAGACAGAGGGAGAGGAGAGAGGAGGAGGGACAGAGGGAGAGGAGAGAGGAGAAACAAAGGGAGAGGAGAGAGGAGGAGAGACAGAGGGAGAGGAGAGAGGAGGAGGGACAGAGGGAGAGGAGAGAGGAGGAGAAGAAACAGAGGGAGAGGAGAGAGGAGGAGGAGAGGCAGAGGGAAGGGAGAGAGGAGGAGGAGAGGCAGAGGGAAGGGAGAGAGGAGGAGGAGAGACAGAGGGAGAGGAGAGAGGAGGAGAGACAGAGGGAGAGGAGACAGGAGGAGGGACAGAGGGAGAGGAGACAGGAGGAGGAGAAACAGAAGGAGGGGAGGACAGAAAGGCAGGGAGAGTGGAGGAGGACACAGAGAGGCTGGAGACTGCATCAGAGGAGGGGAGCCTGTTTCCAAACAGGGCCTGGCAGGAGAAGGCGGTGCTGGGGATGGGAGAGCGAGACAGAGGCTCCTTGGCCACCGGCTGGCAGGAGGCGCCGGTCATGACGGACTGGCAGGGCCCAGAGCGTGCCGGAGTGGGCGGGTCTAAGGAGGCACGGCCCGAGTTCATTGGTCCTCCAGAGAACACGTGGCCCCTGATTGGCGGAGCAGAGGAAGGCGGAGGCCGGGTGGGGATTGGTGGAAATGCTGGGACCAGCTGTAAGGCGATTGGCCGGGAGGGTCAGTCTTCCATTGCAGCCTACAAACTGGACCAACACGAACAAACACGAACCGATTAATCACAGCTCGGGGGCAGGCAGCGCCGACACGTGTTGCAGTCTCACAAGCTGCTTGTTGCGCGTAATACGAAGCAGTGCAAAAACGTGCACGAAACCGAGCCTGCGCGCCGCCGCGACCAGCCCAAGCGGCGCCGTTCACGCGTGGGCTGCCGCTGTGGGCAGAAAGGAGAGACGCGCCACACGCGTGGAAGTGGCTCAACAGCCGAGGAGGCGGATCTCTCCCCTCTGCTCTACAGCGTGTCCCCAGCCCGTCCGTGTGCACACAGCTAGCGGCTGGCCGCGCAGTAATGACAACAGTAATAATAATATAAGGACAGCGGTCTGCAGGGCAGGGCTGTGGGCTCACCCGCGCTCTCTGTGGCCGCTCCGGGACCCGCGCCGCCGAGCGGGGGCACAGGCCATGCTCCGGGCTGCAGCCAGGACACCCCCGCGCCAGCGCCGCTGGGGGGGCGTGGTGGGCACGGCGCGGCGAGCCTGCAGGAGTCCGGACAGGGGCCGCGGAGCGCCAGCGACCCGCACGGCTGCGCTTTGCAGGCCCGGGCCAGGCGCAGGCATTAAAACACCCCGTTATTCTCCCCGACTTCTGGTTGTGGTTGTTGTTGTTGTTGTTGTTGTTCAGGGGCTTTGTTATCTCGTACCGTCCCCGCCGTCCTTCCTGCTCCAGTCACTTCCCTATGCCCGTGCCCTCGCTCTCTCTCGCAATCAACAAACACGCGACGCCCCGCCCACCCCCTCCCTCGGCCAATCGCCATCCGAGACGAGCCGACCATGCGGCTTGACTGACGGGCGCTCTGGCCAACGGAAACGCAGAGGAAATACCCCCCGCCCCCTAACAAGCGAGCTTGCGCCGAGCCGTTTGTTTTTCCGAGCTCGAGGTTCGGGCCGGGAGGGGAGGAGGGCGGCCGGCCTGGTCTTATACAGCGCTCTCGGAACCCGTCATCTCCCATCTGTAAAACCACAATGCACTAGAAAACGGCGAAACAAGAAGCCCGATCCGGAAGATAAGCCCCGAACCGGATTTCCGGAAAGCACGTTTCCAGGCCGGATCCCTGATTGCATGTGAAGAGGTGTAACAGAACCGCGGGGTCCCCTAAATGGAAGGTGACCCCGCGGAGACACAGGACACCCCCAGTCAGCACAGTCAGGCCTGGGGAGGGAGGGGGGGGGGTTGAGAGAGAGATACTGCGGTGCCGTTCTGCGCATGGCCATGAACCCGAAAAGATTTAAAACCAACTGGAAGCCTGTGCAGGACCCCCAGGACAGGGGTGATGTGAACAGTTGCGTGTGACTGCCCTGAGTAGTGAGCCAGTTGTATACTTCTTTCTTAGAAGGGCTTTTATTTCAGTGGTTTTGTATCTGTGTCCAAATCTGCTTTCCTGCTGTATACTTTGTTGTGACTGTGTAATTCTGCTGTTTTTATTATTATTATTATGATTTACAGACTGCAGGCCCAACACACCATACTGTCTTCAATCGTATTGTTTAATTACAATGATTCCTGTTGGGCAGCAACTTTTAAACCTTCTATTCCTGCAGCTTCTAACATCACATTTCACAGCGCAAAATATCACAAAGTGTAAACCTGTATCTGAGTTTACCAAGTAAAGAGTAAATAAAACAGTTTTTATTGTGAAAACAGCTTATTCTAAATAGCTTCTCTGTAGAAGTAAAAAGTAGTACTACTTCTCACAAGCTGAGAAGTTATTACACTTATTATTGGAACACAGTGACTTTGTGAAGTTAGAGGAGGCAGGGCTGCACACCCTGTAAATGTGTCCCTCCGGAAACGCTACACTGGCTGGGCTTGCTCTTCCTCTGGCAGCCGGGGGACGCTCTTGTTGAGCGGATCTCTGATCGACATCACTTCCTGTATCTTCAGGAAGGGCTCGCAGTCTGGGGAGAAGTGGTTTCTCTGTAAAATGAAGAAAAACAGTTCATAGACAGGGAGATAGATATTTTTCTGAGACATTGAAGTCAAAGTGTTCAGCTTTTGCTCTGGTTTTGTGAACAGACAGATGGCAGGTCAGATCCGCACGCAGACACAGACGAGACACATGCGGACAATCCACAGGGAGAAGAGGCCAGCAAGCAGACAGACAGACACAGAGACCTGGGACTGCGGGCTCAGGGCACAGATGAACACGCAGACACAGAGACAGACAGACTGCCACAGACTGTGTCTCACATCAGATGAACACGCAGACACGGAGACAGACAGACTGCCACAGACTGTGTCTCACATCAGATGAACACGCAGACACGGAGACAGACAGACTGCCACAGACCGTGTCTCACATCAGATGAACACGCAGACACGGAGACAGACAGACTGCCACAGACCGTGTCTCACATCAGATGAACACGCAGACACGGAGACAGACAGACTGCCACAGACCGTGTCTCACATCAGATGAACACGCAGACACGGAGACAGACAGACTGCCACAGACCGTGTCTCACATCAGATGAACACGCAGACACGGAGACAGACAGACTGCCACAGACAGTGTCTCACATCAGATGAACACGCAGACACGGAGACAGACAGACTGCCACAGACCGTGTCTCACATCAGATGAACACGCAGACACGGAGACAGACAGACTGCCACAGACCGTGTCTCACATCAGATGAACACGCAGACACGGAGACAGACAGACTGCCACAGACCGTGTCTCACATCAGATGAACACGCAGACACGGAGACTGACCGTGAGAGACAGTCGGAGCAGACCAGTTCCACCTGTGCTCCCTGGTTCTCCCTGACTGGCCAGAGCAGAGAGGAACGCCGGCAGACACGACTCCGTCAGCCGATTCCCTGGGGAGAAGGAGGACAGGGAATGAGGGGTCCAGGGAGAAATGGACAGAAAGAATCAGGAGAAGAGGTAGTTAGTGTACACTGCGGTGCGCTGCTGCTTGAAAATAGTAATGAGCGAATGTTGGATTGCAGCACCGCTCCCTTAGATCCATTTCTCCTCCCATACTGACATACTGCCTTCAACCACATCTCTCACCTGACAGGGTGAGGGAGGTTAGGCTGTGGTTTCCAGGGATGAAGACACAGCCCTCGCGATGCTCCACTGTGTCCAGCAGGGGGCAGACCGCCTCCTGAGTCTCCACCACCTGAGAGACAGAGGGGGGTGGTAAGACAGAGGGAGAAGGGTTAAAAACGAGGATGAATGGAGAGTATTTGGAATATTTGGAAGAGCGCTATTCAAATTTAGGTCAGGACCATTCCACTGTCTCCCTATCTTTCAATACGAGCCTGAACTCACAAGAGCTTCCTCTGAAAAACCATGCACCAAGCATCAGAAAGACAGAATAATGTCCTCTACCTTGTTCTGCGCAGAGCCGGACTTGTCCTACAGGGGATACAGGAAGAGTGTATGTCAGTCTGGCAAGTACTTAGTAGCCGGTGCCAGGTATTTAGTGTGGATACATTCACTGATCTGTAAACTGACACAGTGAGAAGAGACCCTACATATCAGTGCAGACCTACAGTCCAGAGATCACCGGTCCAGTCTGGGTCGGGTCACACTGTGACCCTACAGTCCAGAGATCGCTGGTCCAGTCTGGGTCACACTGTAACCCTACAGTCCAGAGATCACTGGTCCAGTCTGGGTCACACTGTGACCCTACAGTCCAGAGATCGCTGGTCCAGTCTGGGTCACACTGTAACCCTACAGTCCAGAGATCACTGGTCCAGTCTGGGTCACACTGTAACCCTACAGCCCAGAGATCACTGGTCCAGTCTGGGCCGGGTCACACTGTAACCCTACAATCCAGAGATCACTGGTCCAGTCTGGGTCACACTGTAACCCTACAGTCCAGAGATCACTGGTCCAGTCTGGGTCACACTGTAACCCTACAGTCCAGAGATCGCTGGTCCAGTCTGGGTCACACTGTAACCCTACAGCCCAGAGATCGCTGGTCCAGTCTGGGTCACACTGTAACCCTACAGCCCAGAGATCACTGGTCCAGTCTGGGTCACACTGTAACCCTACAGCCCAGAGATCACTGGTCCAGTCTGGGTCACACTGTAACCCTACAGTCCAGAGATCACTGGTCCAGTCTGGGTCACACTGTAACCCTACAGCCCAGAGATCACTGGTCCAGTCTGGGTCACACTGTAACCCTACAGTTCTTACCTCTTGCTCCGGCACTGGGGGGCGCTTCTCCTTGCCCCCTGACTTTGCCCCTCGGCCCCGAGGCACCTTGGTGTCAGATCCTGGAGGACAGAGAGACAGAGAGGGAGAAAGGGGGGAAGAGAGGCAGAGGAAGGGATAAGATAAGATAACATTTTTTAATGAAAACACAGCGCTGCTGTACATTCAAATAGAATGCAAACAAGAAAAGAAAAACATTGCACATTATTCTATTACAAAAAAGGAGAAAAACACCGCACATCACTCTATTGCACATGTACAGTATAACACAGAACAACATGTCACGTTTATAACACATCACAAGACATCTCGCACTCGAGGGGGTTGTAAGAGTCCAAACTGTGTTCATCCTTGACATTTGCACTGACAGCTCTAATGGACAGTGGAGCACAGGGCTGTTTGTATCTGTTTGACTTACATCTGGGAGCCCTAAAGCGTTTGCCAGAAGGAAGAAGCTGATATTCAGAGTTGAGGATGTGGGAAGGATCTGATATGATTTTTCCTGCCTGTTTGATTGGGGATTTTTCAAAGGTTGTCTGCAGGGAGGGTGCTGTTTCACTCCCATGATCTTCAAAGCTGTCTGGATGAGGCGGGTAATTTGAGATTTTAAATAAACTGATAGATGACCAAACCACACTGTAATACCATATCTGATAATGCTCTCGATTACAGCATGGTAAAAGAGTAGCATTACTTCCTGTTGAAGCCCAAACACTCTTAGTCTTCGCAGGAAATATAAGCGCTGCTGAACTCAGGAGCAAACACTCTCAACAGGAGTAGTCCAGCACAGGCTGTATGGGTAGAGCCAGTCGGAGACACAGCTTTCTGATTATCACTTGGGTACTGGGATGACTAATTTGACTTACATTGGGTTTGTGGAAATTACCTTTTTTGGCAACTTTAGTGTCCTCCTTCTTCCCGGTAGCCCCGCCCTGCCCCCCAGTGGCCACGCCCCCAGCGGTCTGATTGGCCAGGACGCTGGGTTTGTCCTCCTTTTTGGGAGGGTCCTGAAGGAAGGAACGTTGGTGCGTGTTATTGTGTGTTAGTCTGAGTTGGCGCAGGAGTGCGTGCGTGCTTGCGAGTCCACTGCAGTACCTTATCTTTCCTCTTGGAGGCGCTCTTGCTGGTCTTGACGCTGCGCTCCAGCGAGGTGCTGCTGGGATAGCTGAGTGGGCGGTCTGCCATGGAGTCTGCACGGCGGGGCTGAGGGGGTTGGGACAGAGAGTAGAGAGAGAGAGAGAATACAGAGGAGGTGAAGAGAGACTGAGAGAGAGGCCTTGGGAGGAGAGAGGGTCATAGGTCATAGGTCATAGATCACAGGTCATGACCTCCCCTCCAAGCTACGCGAATCCCCCCCTGACGCCTCCCCTCCCAGCTACGTGAATCCCCCCTGACGCCTCCCCTCCCTGCTACGCGAATCCCCCCTGACGCCTCCCCTCCCTGCTACGTGAATCCCCACTGGCCTCCCCTCCCTGCTACACGAATCCCCCCTGGCCCTGCCCGGTCACGCCACCCCTCTCCCTCACCGACTGGTTGGCCTCCTGGGCAGACATCAGCCGGCGCCGCTCCACCGTCTCCTCGTGGGTCAGGGCGAACGGGCCCAGCACCTGGAGGGAGGGAGGAGAGTGAAAGCGCGAAGCCACGCAGGCGGGAGGCGAGCGTGGAGCGGCGGAGGGAAGGGGAGGCTCACCTGCGCCAGGCTGGAGGCTCCCGGGTCCCCAATGTGGTTGTGAGCCAGAGAGAGGCACAGCAGCGTGCGGTTCAGACGCAGGCCCTGAGAGAGGCAGAGAAAATCAGAACAAACCTTTCCCAGAAGCACAGCGAGTGCAGGTAAGTCAACCACGTATGGGTCTGCCATTACTATTGTACAGGTGTGCCATTACCTGTGTACAGATGAGCTGTTACCTGTGTATAATATCATGCGTAAGGGTGTGCTGTTATTCTTCTACAGGTGAGCTGTCACCTGTGTAAGATACCTGTGTAAGAGCGTGCTGTTATTCTTGTACAGGTGAGCTGTTACCTATGTAAAATATCATATGTAAGGGTGTGCTGTTATTCTTGTACAGGTGAGCTGTTACCTGTGCAAGATACCTGTGTAAGGGTTGCTGTTATTCTTGTACAGGTGTGCTGTTACCTGTATATGGGCTTGCCCTTACTGATACAGTATTTAGGTAAGTTATTTGTGCAGGTGTGCACTAGACAGTTGTGCCACCTGGGCGATGTGCTGTGCTCCAGTGTCTCCAATGCGGTTGAAAGCCAGGTTGAGGGACAGCAGGCTCTTATTGGCTGAGCGGGGTGTGGACAGGGCTTGGCCAATCAGACGAGCCCCTTCTTCGTCTATCTGATTATTGCGCAGAGACAGGTGAGCCAGCCTGGGGAGGAGACAGAGGACATGATCTGCTGAGGAGGGCTGCAGGGGCCTGTAGCTGTTTGGAGGAGGATATGGGACTCTGTTTGACTGCGGAGGGACACTGGACACTGTGATTGACTGAGGAAGGATGCGGGGTGCAGGAGATAGCTGCTGGCAGGGGAATAGGGTGGGAATGAGGTGACAATGGTGGGTGAGGGAGGGACTTGTGGAGGCAGGGGGCTGTGATAGGCTGGGGAGGGAAGAAGAAGGCTGGGATTGGCTTAGGAATAAGGTGGAGGATTTGATTGGCTGGGAAATGAGGCAGGAGAAGGTGAAAGGTCAGAGATGATACCCACATGCTGTCCTCTGAAATCAGGATGTGGTAGCACTGCTCAGGAATGGGAGTCCCCTCTAACAGCACTGTCCTGAGAGAGACATATAGAGACAGGCAAGCTTGAGAATTAAGTTTAATTTGAGTCTAGTCTGAGTGTTTGGCTTGACTGTAATTTGAGACTCACCGAAGGCTGAGGCAGAGAGACAGCGTGTTGCGCAGGGAGGTCAAAGTTCGCTGGGTGAGCCCCACCCTCCACAGACTGTAACACAGAATCCCGACAGCACAGTCACATTCTCTCTCCCCTCCTGTCTTCTCCCTGCCTCTTCCTCACACCTGCCCTCTCGCCAGCTCCCCTCATCCTCATTTCTGCAGCTCTCCCATCTCTCCCCGTCTCCCTCTCCCTCTCCTCCATCATCTCTCTCTCCCCCTCTCCCTGTCTCTCTCTCTTAGCTCCCCCTACCCTGTCTCTCTCTATCTCCTCCTCTCCCCCCGTCTCTCTCCCCCTCTCCCTCCCCCGTCTCTCTCTCTTAGCTCCCCCTACCCTGTCTCTCTCTCTCCTCCCCCTCTCCCTCCCCCTGTCTCTCTCTCTTAGCTCCCCCTACCCTGTCTCTCTCTCTCCTCCCCCTCTCCCTCCCCCTGTCTCTCTGTCTCCTCCTCTCCCCCCGTCTCTCTCTCTCTCTTGACACTCACTGTAAGCTCTGCAGGTTGCTCAGGCTGGGGAGACTCCTGCTGAAGACTCTGGCCATCTGCTCGCCCACCTTCCACCCTGAGCAGCAGCGAGAAGAGGGAGAGCTTACAGAGTGCGGCAGCGAGCGAGCGTGAGCACACACGCATCACCAGCCACGCAGCAGGGCCAACTCACCCCTGACCCTGACCTCTCGGACACTCCGGGGGTCATCGCCCTCCAGCTCCACCTGCAGGCGGGGCTTCAAGCAGGAAAAGCGGTCGGCTGGAGGCGGGCCTCCTCCATCCAGCTGTGATTGGCTGTTATCTACAACACAGGGCAACATGAGGGCAGGACAGAACAGACAGCAAAAACCATCTTCCTCTATCTACACAGTTACTCTATAGCTCTAAAGATGATGAAAGAATGTTAGTGTGAAGATACAGAGGAGCTGGACTGAGTGTCTCTACAGTGACTCTCCAGCTCTGATGATGATGAAGGAGTGTTCATGTGAAGATACAGAGGAGCTGGACTGAGTGTCTGTACAGTGACTCTACAGCTCTGATGATGATGAAGGAGTGTTCATGTGAAGATACAGAGGAGCTGGACTGAGTGTCTCTACAGTGACTCTACAATCATGATGATGTTGGGAGTGCTCATTTTAAATGATCCTGTCCTTACCCAGAATACTTCTGTCTGTGGTTGGCGTGACCCCTGTCCTAGGTCTCAGGGTTACAGGGGGGATCTCCCTCATGCCCACAAGAGCACAGAGCTCTGGGAAATCGGCTTCAAGATTGCCAGTGCACTGGTAGTCCTCTGGGGGTGTGAGACAGAGACACACAGAGTATCGTACAGGAACACGAGAGTACAGGAGCCCCGTTATAACAGGAAGATGTAATAGATGTAGTAAAAGACTCTTACCTATACTTTGAACTGCAGATTTATCCAGAATATTAAGTCCTTAGTGCAGTGCAGCAAGAAAAAGAGAAAAATAAAGAGACAGAGATAAAGCAACCACAGATGAGACCCTTAACCTCACACCAGAGACACCTCTGAGCCCAGATTCAGAGAGGTAGGAGGACAGGGACTCAACAAAGACTAGAGATCTAGAAGTCTTGTTTTAGAATTGTCTTAGCCTGGAAGATTTGCTCAGATTAAGGGAACAAACTTGAAATCTCCATTCCCTGATGAGCCATGCAGCTGGTAGTACAACTGTTTAATAATTTAAACATTGTGCACAAAACAAAAATGTCACTTATTTCACCAAGTCCTTTATTGTTTATGTCATCGAACTAATATCTTACCAGTACTCTTGGAGGAATCTTCCTCTGTTCCAGAATGCCCTCTGTCTATCTTCTCTTTTGGAGCCTTCTCTAACTTCTTTCCCATCCTTATTGTAGCCCTACGTGAAATCACATGGTCATATGTCTGTACGTTAGCAAGGGGGGCAGTAGCAAAATAAATATTAGCTCCATACAATATGTTCTGTTACAGTAGGAGCTACAGTCCCAGTCCAGTAGAACAGTCCTGTTACAATAGGAGTTACAGTCCCAGTATAGTAGAACAGTCCTGTTACAATAGGGACTTTTAATAATCACGTATCAAGGGTGGAAATACAATGAAATCGTCACTTTCGTGAATAATAGATATTTAGTGATTTTTGGTCGTTTATATATAATTTAAACTTACCTCAAAATGCCTTGAAGATTCAGCGTTGCACCGTTACCATGCCAACCATCCACTTCCGGGCCAGAAGCAGGTTTCAGCCCGCCTCCCTCCCCGCTGCCAGCCAATCAGCAGCGGGAGGAAGACACGTGACGCTCACTCGGACCGGAAGTTTCAGAGGCCGGACGTGTCTGTAAATTTGAAATCATGCAAAAGTACTCTTGTGTTATGGTTGATTTGGACAGATAAGAGGTTTGGGCTTAAGTGCTCTTTATTATGCGGGAGCTGTCAGACAGTACAGCTCATGTCAAGCTCCTCACTTTCCGATTGCTGCACAGTACGATTCTTCCAGGACCGACCGCTAGTGGCAAAGTATTAATACTAATACAATTAGTATTAATTTTAAAATATTCAAATTAGTATTAAAACTACCTAAAAGAGCGTAGCACGACTGAGGAAACACCGAACTGGAAAGTTATATGTTTTTAGACTTTCGAGTACAGCTCCCTACCCTGCCTCTGTCTGCTTCACTATATTGTAATTCAAAGGATCACGTTAAGGTTTATTCTGTGCAGAAAGGACAAGAAAAGAGAGAACGTTTCGGCTGTGGATCCTTCTTCAGGTGTATATGTTGTAATTTGTCGTGCTGTCGGCGATGTTTGGAAAAGCAGTGCAGTTGCATTGTCACACAAACACTTCTCAGTCATTACGTTCCGGCGAAGAAGAACACGAGTCCGACACACGTCACAATTTTGTCGTGAACACAAATGATGCAGTCGCAAATTTATTTACAGACGAGTAACAACGAGCAGGGCGGACCTAGAACTGCGGGGAGCGCCGCACTCTGTACTGTACAGCGGGGATCAGACGGGGAAGCGGCGGGAGGGAGGGCTGTGCCCCCTGCTGGTGGGAAGCTCAAGGTACAGGCTGTGGGTGCGACTGGCGGCGGTGTTTTGACAGCTCCTCAATGTTCCACAGCCAGGCGTTCTGCAACACCAGAACACAGTCACGTTAATGCAGTACACAATAAAACACTGATAGCAACACACAACTCAGACTGCTCTGCACTGGGAGTCTGACTGACAGCACAGTAAAACCTGGAGTGGATCAGACTGCTGTGCACTGGGAGTCTGACTGACAGCACAGTAAAACCTGGAGTGGATCAGACTGCTGTGCACTGGGAGTCTGACTGACAGCACAGTAAAACCTGGAGTGGATCAGACTGCTGTGCACTGGGATTCTGACACCAGTGTAAAACCTGGAGTGGATCAGACTGCTGTGCACTGGGAGTCTGACTGACAGCACTGTAAAACCTGGAGTGGATCAGACTGCTGTGCACTGGGAGTCTGACACCAGTGTAAAACCTGGAGTGGATCAGACTGCTGTGCACTGGGAGTCTGACACCAGTGTAAAACCTGGAGTGGATCAGACCACTGTGCACTGGGAGTCTGACACCAGTGTAAAACCTGGAGTGGATCAGACCGTTGTGCACTGGGAGTCTGACTGACAGCACTGTAAAACCTGGAGTGGATCAGACAGCTGTGCACTGGGAGTCTGACTGACAGCACTGTAAAACCTGGAGTGGATCAGACAGCTGTGCACTGGGAGTCTGACTGGCAGTACTGTAAAACCTGGAGTGGATCAGACTGCTGTGCACTGGGAGTTGGACTGGAGCCCAGAGTGAACACTCACCAGTTGTGTGTTGACTCGGAGCAGAGTGCTCTGGTACTCCGACACCTTCTTCAGCCTCTCGGCCAGGCCCTGCACCTCCTCAGCCAGGCCCTGCGTCGCCTCCTCGTACTCTGCAGACGAGGGGGAGGGGAGAGGGGTGAGGCCAGAGGCCGGGAGCAGGAGAGGAAGGGCAGGGCTCCCCCAGAGACGCACAACGGCAATCCAGAGTGAGAGGAGAATGGCTCTTCCCGGCCTGTGACACTCCCCCACAGACAGCAGAGCGCAAGATCATCCTGACCTGCTTGCGGGCCGTCGAGTTGATTATTCCATATCGAGTCACGAGCAGGTCATCAGAAGCCCTTAACACGCCCCTCACACTCCTGGGGCAGACAGTTCATCAGGTCCACACGGACTTCCAGCACCTCCTACTGCTTCCAACTGCTCTGTTTTTAATTGTGCTAACAGTCTCGCCTCTGTGGCCAGCAGCTATATCACCCTGCAGCTCCCAGCTGGTGTGAGCCTGGCCAGTACCTGGAGGGGAGACTCCTGGGAAAGCTGAGGCTGCTCCTGGAAGAAGTGGTAGAGGGACCAGTAGGGGGCGCTCACCCTGTGTGGGTCCTAATGCCCCAGTATAGCGACGGGGAGACTATACTGTAAAAAGGCTCAGTTTTTCAGATGAGACGTAAAACCGAGGTCCTGACTCTCTGTGGTCATTACAAATCCCAGGGCGTTTCTCGAAGAGTAGGGGTGTTACCCCGGTGTCCTGGCCAGATTTCCCCCCTGGCCTTTACCAGTCACGGCCTCCTAATACCCCCCTCTCTGAACTGGCTCCATCACTCTGACAGCTGATGTGTGGGATCCCCATTACCTGTAAAGCGCTTTGAATAGAGTTTCCAGGAAAGCACTTTAAAGTGTTAGCATTTCTTCTTCTTATTATTATTATTATAGGAGGTGGGAGAGACAAGAAGGAAAAAATGCTCAAGCGCCTCTCTGTAGCAGGAACTGACAGCCAGGGGGCGCCAGGACACCCTTCCCCCTTCAGCCCAGGTCAGTCCAGCACCACAACAAGGAAACCACAGCAATAATAACACCATACCTGTGTGTGCCCTCTAATCCCCTGATCCTATTAGAGATAAATTTATCCAGAAATCAGATTACCGGGTGACACCTGGAGGCCCAGACGTGCCTGCAGACCACAGTCCTGTCCCTCGGATTTCAGAAATCTTTCCACACCCCATCGCGCCCTGTCTAACCCCGGAGCCCCTGCGCAGGGCCGTGCGCAAATCGCACATGAACACACACCAACAGCTGCCTCCATCTCCAGAGAATTTAGCTCGGGCATCTCCTGTAAAGGGGAGCAGCACAAAATCCGATTCCGATACGACTCCCAGGCCTGGTAACCACTGGACAGGGTGGGTCGCCGACCGAGACTTTTGTGGCTCCTCTTTACGCAAAGGGTGGCGGGCGTCTGGAGCAGGACTTTCCTGCACCTGGGCAATCTGGAGTAGATTAGCTGGGATCCATCCCGAATGAGATCCTGGGAACAACACTGGGCCAAATCTAGAGATCTATTCACACTGTGATGTGATGCTTCCCTCAGCTTTATCAACAGGGGGCAGGAGAGGGAATGAGGGGTCAGGGTTGGACCTGACAGGGGGTCATGGGTTCATGTCTCCTCTGCAGATGATCAAGAATAAAAAGCAATGTCATACACTCTCAGGCTGACCTGATACAAGACCTCAAAATCCTCAAGGACACTGACCAAGTCGACCCAACAGACATCTTCAGAATGAGCCAGAATGTAAGTTTTAAACAATCTGCCCTGTAGCTGAGAGGGGGGAGGGGGCACTACTTTACACAAAGGGTGGCGGGAGCATGGAACAAGCTGCCCAGCCATGTTGCAGAAGACGATACCCTGGTTTCTTTCAAGAAACGGCTGGATGAGATCTAGAGCTCAAATAGCCAGCTCACAACCAGACGGACTGCACGAGTCGAAGGGCCCGGCTTGAGCGATCCACCGAGATCAGCGGTAGCACGGCTGTCGCTCCTGGGAAACTGTTTCATCTGTGTCTCATCGCTCAAGGATTCAACACTGACCCACTTGTCCGAGATTAAAAAATGAGCTGAACTCTCCACTTTACATATAAGCTTACGTACACGAAATTAATTTGTATTGAGATTATTACAATGCCTATGATATAACATATGCAACCACTTTAGAGACGTGCAGACAAGAAATGTGCGTGTTGCTGTCTTTATCGATTACTGAACCGCCGATATACAAAACAAAACAATTACCGAAAGCCCAAGAGCTCTTACAAATAAAACCTATGCCCATTACCCAGCCCCGACTGGCTGACCTTGCATTGCTTTCTCCAGATCAGAAGACATTGCGTTGTGAAAACACTTTTCCTCAATCGCTGCTTGTTCCCTCACCCTGCCCAACACTCTCCCAGCTGGCCGCCTGGTCTCCGCGCTGTTGCTTTCTTATCTCGCGCCACACGTGTAGCGTCACATCCGCCCTGCGCCCTGAGGGTGGAACGGTACCGTAAAATCTAGAGTAGTCGACGTTTTGGGGGTACGTACCGTAAGTTAAGGAAAAGACGAGCACCTCCTAATTGGAAAATTTCAAACAATTGGTTTGCATTCGTGTAGGAAGGGACCCATTTCACCCTTCCCTGAAGTGCAGCTCCACTGCACACAGGTCAGCAGAGGAGAGAGACACAGCAGCACCGACTGAATTAAAGGGAAACTATACCGCCCAGAGTTGGATTCAGCCAGGACACTTCCACTCTTACTGACAGTGTCCTGGGATCTGTAGAGGCAGGAAGAGACAGGCACTATGCTCCGGAGAACCCTTCACCTCCAAGCTCATGAGCAGAACACTGACTGCCCACTGTAGAGCTGTCCTGGGACCGGACAGAGACACAGAGGCCAGGCCTAGAGCTGTCCCTGGACAGGGCAGAGACAGAGACACAGAGGCCAGGCCCAGAGCTGTCCCTGGACAGTGCAGAGACAGAGACAGAGGCCAGGCCTAGAGCTGTCCCGGGACAGGGCAGAGACAGAGACAGAGGCCAGGCCTAGAGCTGTCCCGGGACGGGACAGGACAGAGACACAGAGGCCAGGCCTAGAGCTGTCCCGGGACAGGACAGAGACAGAGACACAGAGGCCAGGCCTAGAGCTGTCCCGGGACAGGACAGAGACAGAGACACAGAGGCCAGGCCTAGAGCTGTCCTGGAGTTGCAAGCGAAAGCAACAGTTTTCATCACATGCTCCCACAGGACGAGACAGAGCGCAGTTATGTCTCCGCACAGATTCTACAGACACCGCTGTGCGATGGCGGGAGACCGCGTGTCGTCAGATCGGCCTCTTGTGCCTCCTGTGAGGAGGGCAGGGAGGGAAATTACCCAGTGGCTCCTCCAGGGGGGCGTGGCTTGTCTCTCTGACCTCATGGAAGGCCTCAGCCATGTCTGCCCCACCTCTGGAATGAGTCTCCACGGTAACCAGGGATGTCTGTTTCCTCAGAGACTTAGACAGGTGAGCAGCTGGGAGATGGTGAGGACAGTGATGTGAACAATTACAA
This sequence comes from Atractosteus spatula, assembly GCF_055471065.1. Lineage (NCBI taxonomy): Eukaryota > Metazoa > Chordata > Actinopteri > Semionotiformes > Lepisosteidae > Atractosteus > Atractosteus spatula. The sequence continues at coordinate 5,299,662 of NC_142730.1, read as the reverse complement.
CAGGAAGGATCAGAGGGAGAAAGAGGAACAAGACAGGGACTGTTCTACTGCACTGGGACTGTAGCTCCTATTGTAACAGGACTGTTCTACTGCACTGGGACTGTAGCTCCTACTGTAACAGGACTGTTCTACTGCACTGGGACTGTTCTACTGGACTGGGACTGTAGCTCCTATTGTAACGGGACTGTTCTACTGCACTGGGACTGTAGCTCCTATTGTAACAGGACTGTTCTACTGGACTGGGACTGCAGCTCCTACTGTAACAGGACTGTTCTACTGGACTGGGACTGTTCTACTGGACTGGGACTGTAGCTCCTACTGTAACAGGACTGTTCTACTGGACTGGGACTGTTCTACTGGACTGGGACTGTAGCTCCTATTGTAACAGGACTGTTCTACTGGACTGGGACTGTAGCTCCTACTGTAACAGGACTGTTCTACTGGACTGGAACTGTTCTACTGGACTGGGACTGTAGCTCCTATTGTAACAGGACTGTTCTACTGGACTGGGACTGTAGCTCCTACTGTAACAGGACTGTTCTACTGGACTGGGACTGTAGCTCCTATTGTAACAGGACTGTTCTACTGCACTGGGACTGTAGCTCCTATTGTAACAGGTCTGTTCTACTGGACTGGGACTGTAGCTCCTATTGTAACAGGACTGTTCTACTGGACTGGGACTGCAGCTCCTACTGTAACAGGACTGTTCTACTGGACTGGGACTGTAGCTTCTACTGTAACAGGACTGTTCTACTGGACTGGGACTGTTCTACTGGACTGGGACTGTAGCTCCTACTGTAACAGGACTGTTCTACTGGACTGGGACTGTAGCTCCTACTGTAACAGGACTGTTCTACTGGACTGGGACTGTAGCTCCTATTGTAACGGGACTGTTCTACTGCACTAGAACTGTAGCTCCTATTGTAACGGGACTGTTCTACTGGACTGGGACTGTAGCTCCTATTGTAAGGGGACTGTTCTACTGGACTGGGGCCGTAATGTACTGTACTGTCAGTATGAACTGGAATTGTGTCCTCTAACTAGGGGGGTCAAGAAAGCAATACACCTATTGAGAGAGTCTGAGCTGTGTGGATTACGTGCTGTGATGTTCTCTAAATTCTCCTGAATGTCATGCAGGTTGTCCAGAAGCATAATACCTGTGCTCTCTCTCTCTCGGACTCAGGCCAATCGGATTAGAAAAGGGAAATTAAAGGCTGACACACCTTGTCCAGCACCAGCTGGACAGCTGCTGCCCCGACCTCCTGCGCCCCCATTCCAGGAAAGGGATTAGGGATTTCAGGCTCCGAGTCCAGCTGACAGGTCAGGAAATGAGATCCATACCCTTTCAATCAGGCCCCATCTGGCCACTGCGGTCACACTGATCCAGCGGGGGCTGGAGAGGGAGAGGGCGGCGGGGGGCAGAGTCTGGCCAGAGGCCAGCCAGGTCACTGGGCTGCTCCGCCTCCGCAGCCCCTCCCTCCCAGCGCCTCCCTGCACCTCCCTGCACCTCAGCTCCAGCACAAGCCAGCAGCAGTCAGCCACATGGGCTCCTCTCGAGTGTGACCTGTGTCACCTTCTCAGGTCCTGAGCCCTCACTCACCTCTCTGTTCTACCTCTTCCTCTCCTTCATCTTCCTCTCATTTCACCTCTGCCTCACTCCTCCTCATCCTTTCTCTCCATCTGCCTCACACTCCTCTCTCCTCTGCATTACCTCACTCTCCCATGCTTTCTCTCCTCTCTCTGCCTCACTCTCTCTCCTTTTCCTCACTCTGTCCGTTCTCCGCAGCTCAACAGTAACTCACGCTGTAACAGTCCTTCCTCCTGATCATCTTTATTTACATCTTCCGCCTTTACAAATGTCCTTTTGTGTTTCCCATCGTCACATTTTATCAATAAATTCTCTATTTACAACAACAAAAAATATACAATACGAAAGAGAGAGAGAGGGATCTGTAAATGACTTTTTCCTTCCCGTCACTGCTATTGGAATCGCCGCTCGCTGGATGAAGAAGACGCTGCCCTCCACAGGTGTGGACCCAGGCAGGTGAGTGGGTCTACAGGGCGACCCGGGCGAGCAGAGGGCTCCCGGACCGGTGAGCCCGCGGGGATGACGCGTGTCCCAGGTGAGGCGGGGGCGGGAACGCTGGAGAACGGACAGCACAGGTGGCACAACACCGACAGAGGGGTGACTGGAGAGCTGGGAGGAGGGAGGGAGGGAGTCAGTCCTGGGACAGACACAGGCACAGGGACAGTCATCCCCAGAAAATCCTTGGATCACGGCACATCCTGATGAAGATGCATGGAATGTTCAAGTCTTCCCATTCCCATTTAACCAGTTTCCCTTATTCCTGGAATCATTCCGGGGGGGGGGGGGGGGATCCTAATCCCTTAATCTAGGCGTGCGAGTTAAACCGGATGGCTCCTCCGTGAAACTGGCCAGAGCTGGAGTCTTCGCCTGTGCCGGCGTTCCTCCGGATTGCATGGAGAACTCCGTGTGGGAAGCACTTCTTGTGCTTTTTTCGCCAGCCTGGTGTCCAATCCGGCAGCACGGAGGTCCCAGTTCCTTCCACACCGGACAGCACACTGCCGGAAGTCCACACTGCTGCCGGTATTCCCGACACAATTCCCAATCCAGCTGGCACGGGAGACGAAGCTGCTACAGTGACGTCATGAGAATCTGCAGTGTGGGCTGTACTGAGCTCTACACATCTAGAAGCTGCGCCCTGTCTTTTTGTTCACAAAGAGTATGCCTGCCTCTAGGTAGAAAATCGTTAAAAATGCTCTGCTAGAAAGCTAAAGCTGTGATATGGAGAAGCGTTTTGGTCCGATCAGAACCTGCAGCGTGCGCGAGCTCAGTGCCCTGGGGGCTTGGAGGGGGGCGGGGCCCCGTGACGCAGCACAGCTCGACACGCGGAGGACAGAGCGGCGCTCAAGGCGTGCTGGCGCAGACATGGCCCTGCCCGCCGCTGACCGAGGGGCTGCAGGCACATGGCCCACACCTCACCCCTGACGTCATCGCCACCATGTTGACATTCCAGCTCCCTGAACAGAATCCGGTTATCACTGCACACTCGTGCACAGAATCCAATTATCACTGCACACTCGTGCACAGAATACAATTATCACTACACTTGTGTATAGAATCCAATTATCATGAGCACTTGTGCACAGAATCCAATTATCACAGCACACTCGTGCACAGAATCCAAATATCACTGCACACTCATGCACAGAATCCAATTATCACTGCACTTGTGTATAGAATCCAATTATCACGAGCACTTGTGCACAGAATCCAATTATCACTGCACACTCGTGCACATAATTCGGTTATCACTGCACACTCGTGCACAGAATCCAAATATCACTGCACACTCATGCACAGAATCCAATTATCACTGCACTTGTGTATAGAATCCAATTATCACTGTGCACTTGTGCACAGAATCCAATTATCACTGCACACTCGTGCACAGAATCCGGTTATCACTGCACACTCGTGCACAGAATCCAAATATCACTGCACACTCATGCACAGAATACAATTATCACTGCACTTGTGTACAGAATACAATTATCACTGTGCACTCATGTACAAAATCCAATTATCACTGCACTTGTGTACAGAATCCAATTAAAACTGCACTCGTGTACAGAATCCAGTTATCACTGCACTCGTGCACAGAATCCAAATATCACTGCACTTGTGTACAGAATCCATTTATCACTGCAGTCTTACACGGAATCCAATTATCACTATATTTGTGCACAGAATCCAATTATCACTATATTTGTGTACAGAATCCAATTATCACTGCACTCGTTTACAGAATCCAATTATCACTATATTTGTGCACAGAATCCAATTATCACTGCCCACTCGTGTACACAATTCAGTGAACACTGTGCCCTGTGGTAAAAGGCGCATTATAACAGTAAAAAGCCCACAGTGGAAACCAGCTCTGCTGTCTCGAACAGGTCCAGACTGTACTGGAGCCCTGGCAGGGACGTCAGCACGATGGCGATGGCTCTGTTACGAAATACCTGCAGCCCAGCAGACATTGGCGCAGGACATAAAAACCCCCCAGTCCCTGGCTGACCCGACCCGCGACCTCGGAGGGCACGTCCTCGGCCGGACTGGGACCAGAGTCAGGTAGCACAGAGGAGTGGGGCCTAAAGGGAGCCCCCTGGTGGCAGTGGCAGGTAGAACAGATGTATGTTCCGCCCGGACACACCCAGGACAGGGGTTGAACTGTGCACAAACGCTGCTGCTTTTCCAAAACTAAACACGCACCTGGACGATGGACACTTATAAATTGCTTATAAATCTTATTACTGTTGTTATTATTATTATTAATGTGATTGTTCATCTTTTACACTTTGGTGATAAGGAAGGAGGGCAGTGAGGTTGAGGGGGGGCGGGGTTTTGGGGTGATTTTCGGGCAGAGGCTCCGGAGACTGGAGACCGGAGTCTGTCTGTGGTCCCCCAAGGCTGGACGCTGAAGGACGTTGCCGGTAGCACCCCAATTCCCGGAGAAGACCAGGAGACGAGGAACAAGTCCCAGATCCTGGAGAAGACTCGACTCCCGGATTCCCAGCAGGGAATTCGACTTCCTAAGGAGATCCGGGTGCACAGCAGCCTCCTGGGAGCGTGGGGCCAAGCCTGGGAATGTCGCCACAGCCGGGATGTTTTTAGGGAAGCTCCCAGCTGTGAGTCCTGGGAGCTCTGGGCCAATGGGGTGCAGGTCAAGCACCCCCTGGTGTCAACACAGCTCCTGTGCAGGTGCTGAGGGGTCGACAGGGAGACTCCAGCTGTGCCCTGTGCCAACCGAGGGGGTGACTGGACTCCAGCTGTGCCCTGTGCCCCCGGAGGGTGACTGGACTCCAGCTGTGCACTGTGCCAACCGAGGGGGGTGAGACTGGACTCCAGCTGTGCCCTGTGCCCCCGAGGGGGGGGAGACTGGACTCCAGCTGTGCCCTGTGCCCCCGAGGGGGGTGAGACTGGACTTCAGCTGTGCCCTGTTCCCCCGGGGGGTGAGACTGGACTCCAGCTGTGCCCTGTGCCCCCGGAGGGTGACTGGACTCCAGCTGTGCCCTGTGCCCCCGGAGGGTGACTGGACTTCAGCTGTGCCCTGTGCCAACCGAGGGGGTGACTGGACTCCAGCTGGGCCCTGTGCCCCTGAGGGGGGTGAGACTGGACTTCAGCTGTGCCCTGTGCCCCCGAGGGGGGTGAGACTGGACTTCAGCTGTGCCCTGTGCCCACGGGGAGAGGGGTGACTGGACTCCAGCTGTGCCCTGTGCCCACGGGGAGAGGGGTGACTGGACTCCAGCTGTGCCCTGTGCCAACCGAGGGGGTGACTGGACTCCAGCTGTGCCCTGTGCCAACCGAGGGGGTGACTGGACTCCAGCTGTGCCCTGTGCCCCTGAGGGGGGTGAGACTGGACTTCAGCTGTGCCCTGTGCCCCTGAGGGGGGTGAGACTGGACTCCAGCTGTGCCCTGTGCCCCCGGAGGGGTGACTGGACTCCAGCTGTGCCCTGTGCCCCCGGAGGGGTGACTGGACTCCAGCTGTGCCCTGTGCCCCTGAGGGGGGTGAGACTGGACTCCAGCTGTGCCCTGTGCCCATGGGGAGAGGGGTGACTGGACTCCAGCTGTGCCCTGTGCCCCCGGAGGGGTGACTGGACTCCAGCTGTGCCCTGTGCCCACAGGGTGGGGGGGTGAGACTGCTCTTCACATGTTAGATGGCAGCTTGTGTCTCAGGGCCGACTCCCCTGGCACCTCCCCCACCCTGGAGCCCCTCCTGGGGGGGGTGGAGGGGTCTCTACCCTCCTTGGAGGAGGAGGCAGAGGCAGAGGCAGAGGAGGGGAGGGGCGCTCCAGGAGGGGAGGGGGCCCCCGGCGTCTGCGAGGAGGGGGGGCTGGGGGGGGCCAGCTGCGTGGCCTTGGGGCGCGGGGCGAGGGGGCCGGAGGGGACTGGGGTGAGTGGGGCAGGAGCAGGGGCTGGGGCTTGGGAGAGGGGAGCTGTCTGGGACGGGACAGAAGATTGGGGTGCTGGCTGCGACACAGGCTGAGGCTGGGGAGCCGGCTGGGATCTGGGGACAGGATGGGGCGCCGGTTGGGATTTGGGGAGAGGCTGGGGCGCCGGCTGGGATTTGGGGACAGGCTGGGGCGCTGTTTGGGATTTGGGGACAGGCTGGGGCACTGGCAGGGATTTAGGGAGAGGCTGGGGCGCTGGTTGGGATTTGGGGACAGGCTGGGGCACTGGCAGGGATTTAGGGAGAGGCTGGGGCGCTGGTTGGGATTTGGGGACAGGCTGGGGCACTGGCAGGGATTTAGGGAGAGGCTGGGGCGCTGGTTGGGATTTGGGGACAGGCTGGGGCACTGGCAGGGATTTAGGGAGAGGCTGGGGCGCTGGTTGGGATTTGGGGTGAGGCTGGGGCGGCGGCTGAGACTGGGGCGCAGCCTGGGAGGGGGCCGTGCTCGTCAGCACCCCGGCGCTGCCCCCCACCGCGCACTGCCTGGCCAGCTGCCCCGGCGACGAGAGGAAGGGGGCGAGCAGACTGCCCCCAGAGGCCTTGCGGTGGTACTGCGAGTGGCTGCGGTCCAGGACGCACTGCAGGGGCTCTTGGGACCCGCGCAGCTGCAGGGAGCCCCCCCAGCCTCTGTGGGGCAGCGTGGGCTGGGAGGCCGAGAGCAGCCGGGCCTCCTGCGTGAGCCGGCCGATGGCGGGGAGCCCCTGGGTGCTGCCCCCGTACCTCACCAGCGCCACCTGCTGCCTGGGGGCGGAAGTGCCGTCGCCGCCGGGGGGCTGTCGCAGGGCCGCCCCTCCTGCCCCCGGCTGGACCCGCAGGCTGTAGTGCAGCGTCCTGCCCAGGTTGGGGGGCTGCGGGGCCGGAGCGGAGGAAGGAGGGGGCGCATGTGGGGGCGAGGAGGAGGAGGAGGAGGAGGAGGGGGGGGGGGCAGAAACGGGGAGCCCCGGGGGCGCGGCTGTCCTGGGAGACACCCCACCCCCTCCGAGGGAGCTGACGGAGCCCGGGCGGGCCGGGCCGCGGGGGGGCAGCGGGGGCCGGGGCGGGTCGGGGGCGGGGGCGGGGGCGTGCTGCAGAGGGGGGGGCAGGAAGATGGCGGCCGCCAGCGCCTGGGTGGCCTGCTGCTGCAGCTGCTGGTGCTGCTGGGGGGTCAGCGTGATGGCCACGTTGGTGGTGGCCGCGGCCGTCTGCAGCGGGGCGTGCACCAGGGGTGCCCAGATCAGGGGGCGCGGCCGGGGGGACAGCGCCCCGCCCGCCGCCCCCGGCTCCTGCGCCGCCGCCATGTTGTCGTGCCTGACGATCTGCTGCACGATGACGCTGTCGCACGAGCCGTACGTGCCCCCGCCGCCGCCGCCGCGCGGCCCCCCCGCCCCGCCCCGCCCGCCGCTGCCCCCCCCGACGGAGCCCCCGCCGCTGTGGGGGTCCTGCGAGGCCTTGCGCAGCAGGATGGAGTTCTTCTTCCCTGGGGGGGGAGACAGAGAGAGAGAGGGGGGGGGTCACGCTGCCGCTGCCCTCACCCGTGCCCCGAGCGGCCGCCGGCCCGCGCCTCACCGATGCGGTCCAGCCGGTCCATGGCCACGGTCTCGAAGGCCCGGCGCATCATGGGGTGCTCCTCCAGCACCTCGTTGAAGTTGTCCACGGACAGCGAGTACAGCCGGCAGTAGGTGTCGGCCCTCACGCTGGCCGTGCGGCGCCCCCGCGTCAGCAGGCAGATCTCTGGGGGGGGGGAGACGGGTCACGACGATCGACTCCCGCTCGAGCCCCTCTGTACCTCGTCTGCACCCCCTCTCTCCTCTCTCTCCACTCTGTACCCCCCTGCACCCCCCTCTCTCCACTCTGTACCACACTCTGTACCCTCTCTCTCCTCCCTGTCTCTCCACTCTGTACCCCCTCTCTCCTCCCTGTCTCCCCACTCTGTACCCCTCTCTCCTCCCCGTCTCCCCACTCTGTACCCCCTCTCTCCTCCCCGTCTCCCCACTCTGTACCCCCTCTCTCCTCCCTGTCTCCCCACTCTGCACCCCTCTCTCCTCCCTGTCTCCCACTCTGTACCCCCTCTCTCCTCCCTGTCTCCCTACTCTGTACCCCCTCTCTCCTCCCTGTCTCCCTACTCTGTACCCCCTCTCTCCTTCTCTCTCCTCCCTGTCTCCCCACTCTGCACCCCTCTCTCCTCCCTGTCTCCCCACTCTGTACCCCCTCTCTCCTCCCCGTCTCCCCACTCTGCACCCCTCTCTCCTGCCTGTCTCCCCACTCTGCACCCCTCTCTCACCCCCGAAGTAGGAGCCGTCGCTCAGCTTGGTCTCCTTGTTGCCGCGGGTGAGGATGCTGACCACACCGTGCTGGATGAAGTACATCTTCTTGCCCACCGTGCCCTCGCGGATGATGAAGTCGCCCGGCTGGAAGACCTCGAAGCGCAGCTTGGTCAGCATGGCCGTGACGAAGTTGGGGTCGGCGTTGGCGAACAGGGGCATGTTGGCCACCAGGCTGCGGCAGTTGAAATTCACAATCTCCTGTGAGCCAGGACAACAGAGAGAGGGGTTGGAGAGGGAGAGGGGTTAGAGAGAGTGTGGGGTTAGAGAGAGAGGGGTTAGAGAGGGAGGGGTTAGAGAGAGAGGGGTTAGAGAGGGAGGGGTTGGAGAGAGAGAGCGGTTAGAGAGAGATGGGTTTGGAGAATGAGAGGGGTTAGAGAGTGTGGGGTTAGAGAGAGAGAGAGAGAGAGGGGGGTTAGAGAGGGAGGGGTTGGAGAGAGAGAGCGGTTAGAGAGAGATGGGTTTGGAGAATGAGAGGGGTTAGAGAGTGTGGGGTTAGAGAGAGAGAGAGAGAGAGGGGTTAGAGAGAGAGGGGTTAGAGAGGGAGGGGTTGGAGAGAGAGAGGGGTTAGAGAGAGAGGGGTTAGAGAGGTTGAGAGGGGTTAGAGAGAGATGGGTTCGGAGAATGAGAGGGGTAAGAGAGTGTGGGGTTAGAGAGTGTGGGGTTAGAGAGAGAGAGAGGGGTTAGAGAGAGTACGAAGGGAGAGTGAGAGGGGTGGGGGTGGCAGAGAGTGAGACAGACAGACAGACCTCCTTCAGCGGCTCGCTCAGCTCTCCCAGGATGTTCTCCTCATCAAACATCTTGCCCTGGTAGCGATGCTCATAGTACTCATGGATCCGCTGACGCACATCGGCCGGGAGCTTGTGGAACGACATGTACTGCTCCACCTGCTTGTACTGAGAGACAGACAGGTCACTGCTCCACCTGCTCTTACTGAGAGACAGACAGGTCACTGCTCCACCTGCTCTTACTGAGAGACAGACGGCTCACTGCTCCACCTGATTGTACTGAGAGACAGACAGACAGCTCACTGCTCCACTGTCTGTAGTGAGAGACAGACAGGTCACAGACAGGGGGCAGGTATTGATCGCTGATTGGCGATGGCTTACCTTCTCCTGGTACTGGCGCCGGGAGGAGTCGAGCGACTGGATGAGCGCGGTGGCGTGGCCGATGAACATGGCGTAGCAGGTGGCGCCCACGATCATGCTCAGCATGGTCAGCCACACGTCGGTCATGCCCACCGGGGCCTGGGCACCATACCCAATACAGAGCATGTGGCTCATGGCCTTGAAGAGGGCGTAGGAGTACTGCACACCCCAGGTGACATTCTGGGGAGGGGGAAGGGCGAGAGGAGGTGGACAGGAGACAGGGGAGAGAGGAGAGAGCAGGAGAGACGAGGAGAGAGAGGACAAAGGAGGAAGTAGAGAAGAGAGGAGAGAGGGTCAGAGGAGGGGTACAGGGGAGAGAGAGAGGAGAGTGGAGAGAAAGGAGAGGGGAGAGGGGAGAGAGGGAGAGAGAAGAAAGAGGGAGAGAGAGGAGAGAGGACAGGTACAGGGGAGAGAGAGAGGAGAGGGGAGAAAGGGAGGAGAGAAGAGGGGAGAGAGGGAAAGAGGACAGGTACACGGGAGAGAGAGGGGGGAGAGGGGAGAAAGGGAGGAGAGAAGAGAGAGGAGAGAGGAGGAGAATGGGAGAGAGGAGGAACAGGGAAATGAAAGGGACAGAGAAGTGGGAGGGAGAGAAGGGAAAGAGAAGGAGATTTATTAGTAATAAAGTTCACATTCTGACCAACCTCGGTTCCCCCCTTTCTCCCTCCCTCCCTCTCTCGGTTCACAACAGTGGGGACTCCCAGACCTCACAGCATCACTGACAGGCTCCTTAGCAACCATCTCCCTGGCAACAGGAGAGGAAACCCTCCGCTGCAGTGAGTCAGCATTTTAGGAAGATGGATACTGAGGGAGAGAGACAGGGGGAGAGGGGGAGTGAGACAGAGAGAGGTATAGAGAAGGAGAGACGGAGGCAGTGTTGAGGAAAGACAGAGAGAGCATGGAAAAAGCACAGAAAATGTCAGACATGGGCACTGACGGTCAATCTGGACCATGCCAGCCAGAACACCACTTCACACTCAACAACGACACATTGGAGCTACACAACCAGCCACACGAGCCTCACACTGACAGTCAGCTCGTCTGCGAGTTTCGTAACTGACCACAGCCTGGACAGAGAAACTGGACGCAGACAGTGGGGTGAAACAGAGACAGAGATGCATACACACACACACACAAACACACACACACGGAGACAGGCACACACAAATTCAGGTATACAGAAGGACAGGCACACACACAGACACACACAGAGACAGGCATACACAGACACAGAGACAGAGGCAGGCGTGCACACACAGAGTCAGGTACACACACACAGAGACAGGCACACACAGACAGACAGACACACACACACTGAGACAGGCGCACACAGAGCTCCTCCTCACCACCATGTCGTTGATGGCCACCCAGCAGTCGCTGGGGAAGTCCTGCAGCATGGGCACCAGGAACTGCAGGCAGCCGTCCCAGTGGCACAGCAGCAGCATCATGCCGATCAGGTTGACGATGCGCACCACCGCGCTGGCCAGGTCGTAGGTCATGTGGAAGATCTGCAGGGCCGGAGGGTCAGGAGAAAGGGTATCAGAGAGGGGCGCCTACATCAGCTGAGATCATGACAGGCTTGCAAGACCCTGAGAGATTACTGACGCGTACCATCCAACACCTGACCCAGAGCATTCACCACCTTCCTCATTAACATCGTCATCATCATCACTGTCATCACCCTGATTATCATCATCGTCTCTCTATTGGAGTGTCCAGTCAGTGTGTCTGTATTAACCCCTCTCTCTCTCAGTGCAGTGTTAATGTACTGGAGTGTCCAGTCAGTGTGTCTGTATTAACCCCTCTCTCTCATTGCAGTGTTAATGTACTGGAGTGTCCAGTCAGTGTGTCTGTATGAACCCCTCTCTCTCAGTGCAGTGTTAATGTACTGGAGTGTCCAGTCAGTCAGTGTGTCTGTATGAACCCCTCTCTCTCAGTGCAGTGTTAATGTACTGGAGTGTCCAGTCAGTGTGTCTGTATTAACCCCTCTCTCTCTCAGTGCAGTGTTAATGTACTGGAGTGTCCAGTCAGTGTGTCTGTATTAACCCCTCTCTCTCAGTGGAGTGTTCATGTACTGGAGTGTCCAGTCAGTCAGTGTGTCTGTATGAACCCCTCTCTCTCAGTGCAGTGTTAATGTACTGGAGTGTCCAGTCAGTCAGTGTGTCTGTATTAACCCCTCTCTCTCAGTGCAGTGTTAATGTACTGGAGTGTCCAGTCAGTGTGTCTGTGTGAACCCCTCTCTCTCAGTGCAGTGTTAATGTACTGGAGTGTCCAGTCAGTGTGTCTGTATGAACCCCTCTCTCTCAGTGCAGTGTTAATGTACTGGAGTGTCCAGTCAGTGTGTCTGTATTAACCCCTCTCTCTCAGTGCAGTGTTCATGTACTGGAGTGTCCAGTCAGTCAGTGTGTCTGTATTAACCCCTCTCTCTCAGTGCAGTGTTAATGTACTGGAGTGTCCAGTCAGTGTGTCTGTATGAACCCCTCTCTTTCAGTGCAGTGTTAATGTACTGGAGTGTCCAGTCAGTGTGTCTGTATTAACCCCTCTCTCTCAGTGCAGTGTTAATGTACTGGAGTGTCCAGTCAGTCAGTGTGTCTGTATGAACCCCTCTCTCTCAGTGCAGTGTTAATGTACTGGAGTGTCCAGTCAGTCAGTGTGTCTGTATGAACCCCTCTCTTTCAGTGCAGTGTTAATGTACTGGAGTGTCCAGTCAGTCAGTGTGTCTGTATGAACCCCTCTCTCTCAGTGCAGTGTTAATGTACTGGAGTGTCCAGTCAGTCAGTGTGTCTGTATGAACCCCTCTCTCTCAGTGCAGTGTTAATGTACTGGAGTGTCCAGTCAGTCAGTGTGTCTGTATGAACCCCTCTCTCTCAGTGCAGTGTTAATGTACTGGAGTGTCCAGTCAGTCAGTGTGTCTGTATGAACCCCTCTCTCTCAGTGCAGTGTTAATGTACTGGAGTGTCCAGTCAGTGTGTCTGTATTAACCCCTCTCTCTCAGTGCAGTGTTAATGTACTGGAGTGTCCAGTCAGTCAGTGTGTCTGTATGAACCCCTCTCTCTCAGTGCAGTGTTCATGTACTGGAGTGTCCAGTCAGTGTGTCTGTATTAACCCCTCTCTCTCTCAGTGCAGTGTTAATGTACTGGAGTGTCCAGTCAGTGTGTCTGTATTAACCCCTCTCTCTCAGTGGAGTGTTCATGTACTGGAGTGTCCAGTCAGTCAGTGTGTCTGTATGAACCCCTCTCTCTCAGTGCAGTGTTAATGTACTGGAGTGTCCAGTCAGTGTGTCTGTATTAACCCCTCTCTCTCAGTGCAGTGTTAATGTACTGGAGTGTCCAGTCAGTGTGTCTGTATGAACCCCTCTCTCTCAGTGCAGTGTTAATGTACTGGAGTGTCCAGTCAGTGTGTCTGTATTAACCCCTCTCTCTCAGTGCAGTGTTAATGTACTGGAGTGTCCAGTCAGTGTGTCTGTATGAACCCCTCTCTCTCAGTGCAGTGTTAATGTACTGGAGTGTCCAGTCAGTCAGTGTGTCTGTATGAACCCCTCTCTCTCAGTGCAGTGTTAATGTACTGGAGTGTCCAGTCAGTGTGTCTGTATTAACCCCTCTCTCTCAGTGCAGTGTTAATGTACTGGAGTGTCCAGTCAGTCAGTGTGTCTGTATTAACCCCTCTCTCTCAGTGCAGTGTTAATGTACTGGAGTGTCCAGTCAGTCAGTGTGTCTGTATTAACCCCTCTCTCTCAGTGCAGTGTTAATGTACTGGAGTGTCCAGTCAGTGTGTCTGTATGAACCCCTCTCTCTCAGTGCAGTGTTAATGTACTGGAGTGTCCAGTCAGTGTGTCTGTATTAACCCCTCTCTCTCTCAGTGCAGTGTTAACGTACCTCTTCCCACTGGTGGATGTACCGGATGAGCCTGGACAGCCGGAGCAGGCGCAGCAGGCTGAGGATCTTGGTGAAGCGGACGATCCTGAGGGCCCTGGCGGTGCGGTACACCTCCGAGTCCACGTGGGTCTCCAGGTCCACCATCAGGAAGATGTAGTCGACAGGAATGGACGAGATGAAGTCCACCAGGAACCAGCTCTTCAGGTAGCGCAGCTTGATGGCCCGCGGGTCCAGGATGATCTCTGTGTTGTCCTCCTTGACGATGCCCGTGCGGAAGTTGAGCACCAGGTCGACCAGGAACAAGGTGTCGGAGACGACGTTGAAGACGATCCAGGGCGGCGTGTTCTCGTCCTTGAAGAAGGTGATGCCCACCGGCAGGATGATGAGGTTCCCAACCATGAGCAGCAACATGATCAAGTCCCAGTAAAACCTGCAAGAGACAGGGGTTAATACACACAGCACTGAGAGAGGGGTTAATACACACAGCACTGAGAGAGGGGTCAATACACACAGCACTGAGAGAGAGGGGTTAATACACACAGTACTGAGAGAGGGGTTAAAACACAGCACTGAGAGAGAGGGGTTAATACACACAGTACTGAGAGAGGGGTTAATACACACAGCACTGAGAGAGGGGTTAATACACACAGCACTGAGAGAGAGGGGTTAATACACACAGTACTGAGAGAGGGGTTAATACACACAGCACTGAGAGAGAGGGGTTAATACACACAGTATTGAGAGAGGGGGGTTAATACACACAGTACTGAGAGAGGGGTTAATACACATAGCACTGAGAGAGGGGTTAATACACACAGCACTGTGAGAGGGGTTAATACAAACACTGCACTGAGAGAAAGGGGTTAATACACACAGCACTGAGAGAGGGGTTAATACACATAGTACTGAGAGAGGGGTTAATTCACACAGCACTGAGAGAGGGGGGTTAATACACACAGTACTGAGAGAGGGGGGTTAATACACACAGCACTGAGAGAGGGGTTAATACATACAGCACTGATAGAGGGGTTAATACACACAGTACTGAGAGAGGGGTTAATACACACAGCACTGTGAGAGGGGTTAATACACACACTGCACTGAGAGAAAGGGGTTAATACACACAGCACTGAGAGAGGGGTTAATACACACAGTACTGAGAGAGGGGGGTTAATACACACAGTACTGAGAGAGGGGTTAATACACACAGCACTGAGAGAGGGGTTAATACACACAGTACTGAGAGAGAGGGGTTAATACACACAGTACTGAGAGAGGGGTTAATACACACAGCACTGAGAGAGAGGGGTTAATACACACAGTATTGAGAGAGGGGGGTTAATACACACAGTACTGAGAGAGGGGTTAATACACATAGCACTGAGAGAGGGGTTAATACACACAGCACTGTGAGAGGGGTTAATACAAACACTGCACTGAGAGAAAGGGGTTAATACACACAGCACTGAGAGAGGGGTTAATACACATAGTACTGAGAGAGGGGTTAATTCACACAGCACTGAGAGAGGGGGGTTAATACACACAGTACTGAGAGAGGGGGGTTAATACACACAGCACTGAGAGAGGGGTTAATACATACAGCACTGACAGAGGGGTTAATACACACAGTACTGAGAGAGGGGTTAATACACACAGCACTGTGAGAGGGGTTAATACACACACTGCACTGAGAGAAAGGGGTTAATACACACACTGCACTGAGAGAGGGGTTAATACACACAGTACTGAGAGAGGGGGGTTAATACACACAGTACTGAGAGAGGTGTTAATACACACAGTAGTGAGAGAGAGGGGTTAATACACACAGTACTGAGAGAGGGGTTAATACACACAGTAGTGAGAGAGGGGGGTTAATACACACAGTACTGAGAGAGGGGTTAATACACACAGTAGTGAGAGAGGGGGGTTAATACACACAGTACTGAGAGAGGGGTTAATACACACAGCACTGAGAGAGGGGTTAATACACACAGTACTGAGAGAGGGGTTAATACACACAGTAGTGAGAGAGGGGGGTTAATACACACAGTACTGAGAGAGAGGGGTTAATACACACAGCACTGAGAGAGGGGTTAATACACACAGCACTGAGAGAGAGGGGTTAATACACACGGTACTGAGAGAGGGGTTAATACACACAGTAGTGAGAGAGAGGGGTTAATACACACGGTACTGAGAGAGAGGGGTTAATACACACAGTACTAAGAGAGGGGTTAATACACACAGTAGTGAGAGAGAGGGGTTAATACACACGGTACTGAGAGAGAGGGGTTAATACACACAGTACTGAGAGAGGGGGGTTAATACACACAGTACTGAGAGAGGGGTTAATACACACAGCACTGAGAGAGGGGTTAATCCAACCATCCGTCATTCCTCCATCATCCTTCCATCTGTCCCTCCCTCAATCATCCCTCCATCATCCTTCTATCTGCCCCTCCCTCCATCATCCCTCTATCTGTCTGTCACCCATTCATCATCTGTGAATCTATCCATCATCCATTCATCTGGTTGTCCATCCCTCTATCATCCATCCATTTGCACATTCCTCATCTATTATCCCTCCATCGTCCCTCCACCCATGGTCTGTCCACCCAGCTCTGTCCAATGTCCATCTATCACTCGTCCCTCTGCATCTTCAGACATCAGTAGCTAAGCTGTCCCCCTCCAGGACCGCTCCTTACTGACCAGTTTACTGCGATCTGCACAGCGCGCTCGTTTGCTCGGGTCTGGCAGTGCTGGCCGTGGTGCTGAACTCTACACAGTGAGGACAGACCGGCAGGGCAAGCAGACCGACGGACAGATGGACAGACAGAGCGACGAGGCAGATGGACCAATGACAGACAGATGGACAGACAGTCAGACGGACACACAGACAGATGGAGACACAGACGGACAGAGAGATGGACAGACAGATGGACAGACAAAGGGACAGGCATGCAGAAAGACAAGACAGATGGACAGGTAGACAACAGATGGACAGACAGACAGATGGAGACACAGACGGACAGAGAGATGGACAGACAAAAGAGACAAGACAGACGGACATGTGGACAGACAGACACACAGATGGACAGACGGGCAGGCAGACGGACAGACAGACACACAGATGGACAGACAGACAGGCAGATGGACAGGCTCTGCTCCCTCTCTGCCCAGTTACCTGAAGTCGCTGTAGGGGTGGATGATCCAGAAGCCGGCGGACTTGACGCGCTCCTGCTCGATCTCCACGGCCTTGTGGCTGCCGAACATGCGCAGCGAGAACTTGTTGACGCCGGGCTGCAGCATGGCGCCGAACTGCCGCTGCATGAAGGTGGACTGGTTGGAGTAGCTGTAGTCCTCGCCCTCCGAGCCCGGGCCCGGGCCTGGGCCCGCCAGCGCCGGCTCAGGCGTCCCGGCAGCGCCCGCCGCGCCCCCGCCGCTGGACGAGCTGGAGGCCAGGGCGCCCCTGGACGCGGCGAAGCCCACGGACCTCTGGGAGGGCGGGGCCGCGGCGGGGCCCGAGGCCGGCGAGGAGGCGGAGCCCACGCCCGACGGCCGCCTGCCGGCCCCGCCCCCGCCCTCCCGGTCCGCCCCCGGGGAGTCCCAGTCCGCGGGACTGCCCTTGCTGCGGCGCTTGGGGGCGGCGGCCGGCCGGCGCTCGGGCCCGGGCCCGGGCCCCCCCCCGGGGCCCCCTCCATCCATCGCGGGGGCTGGGGAGCTCGGTCGAGTCCCCCCCCTGCGCCCCTCACACAAAGTCCCCCCCGCCGCCGCTCTTGTCCTTAACAGTCAGCGAGGGTGGCCGCGAGCGCACCCGGAACGACTGTCGCGAGCGGGTGTCGCACGAGCCGGCGAAGCCAAGGGTAAGGCTCGTGGAGGACGGCTCTACAGGCTCGCGCGAGTCTCGCGCCCTTCCATCGCGGCGCTGCTTGTGCGGCTCCGAAACACCACCGTCCGGGGGCAGATCCTCCTCCGGTCTGTCTCTCCTCACCTCGCCTGGACCCCCGGCCCGGACACGCCGCCGCCTGTCCTTGCGCCGCCCCGCTCCTCTCTCCTCGCTGTCGCCGCCGGCCCCCTGGCTCCCACGGGCATCGTCCCTCCCGGGGGCCGACGTGCCGGTCCGAGCCCCTGGTCCGAGCCCCGCCGCGTCTCTCCTCGTGAGCGGCGGGTCGCTCCAAGGACGCCCGTAATGTCGTCAGAGCCTCAGCGCCTCGGCATCAAAGGCGACAGCGCCTGTCACCGCGCGCGCGGAGCTGTCCGGGGAGAAAGAGCCTCCGCAGGCGCGAGCTCAGCGCGCAGGAAGGGCAGGAAAGCCGAAGGAGGGCGGGGGTCTCGCGCGGCTCGAGCCGCTTCCAGGCAGCCGGAGGCCCGAGCCGCTCCGCTCGCCGCTCCCGCTTCTGCTCAGGCGAGGGGCCGCTCCTGCACCCCTGACGATGCTCCCGCTCCGCCCGCCCGTCTGTCTTCAGGGAAACGCGCTCCGCGCGGTCGGAGAGCCCGTGTGCGTTTCCGCGGTCTGCATGCTCCCGTGCTGGTGTGTCTGCATGCACCGCCGTGCGGACTGCGCGTGTCTCTGGGCTTCACTGGCGGCTCCGCCAGCCCGGCGCGCGCACGCCCCGCTGAGGTGTGCAGGAATATTCCGATCTCCTTGTTGCCATGGCAGCCGCATCTCTATCCTGGGCCTCGTGCCAGGCGGCGGGGCTCGAGGCGACTGGAGGGTGGCAACACGGCGGAGGCCGAGCGCGAGACCCACAGGTATTGACAGACGTCATCGTCATCATCACTCTCATCCAGCGCCACCCGCCCGCGAGAGAGACGAGCGCGCTGACACAGAGATGTGCTAATCCGTCAACGAGACGCCAGCGTCTCCTGTCTGGGCTCCTATATTATCGTGGTTTCCTGACACTCTCTCTGCTGTTTAAATGTCCGTTTACAAAACATGAGACAGGATAAAATAAGGAACATGTAGTGCACAAGTTTGAAATTCTAAAAACGAAATGCTATGTGACGTTCATGTCAAAAAGTCTTTCTACAGATGTTCAGCAGAAATGAAGTCACAGTGCAGTACACCTGTTGTTGCAAATAGGTCTGTGCAGGGTGTCATGATGACATCACCGCAGGATGTGCTAGGAGCCATGATGACATCACCGCAGGATGTGCTTGTCGTCGTGATGACATCACCCCAGGATGTGCTTGCTGTTATGATGACGTCGCTGTAGGAGGCTCATTCAGAGAGGCTCCGGAGCCCCCAGGGTGAAGTCCACAGGGTCACAGGCGTGATGTCTTGCGCGGTGTGAGTATTGATGCCAACGCGCGAGGCAGCAGACACTGCTGTCCTGTTAATCGATCTGTCTGTTTGCCTGTCCCTATGTCCATCTGTCTTGTCTCTGTCCAGCCGTCTGTCCCTCTACGCTGATGTGGTCATCTCCATGGTCAGGCTGGCTTCAGCGAGAGGCACACACACACACCACACACCCAGGACAGGAGAGGCTTGACTGATTTATTGTTGCGTTCTGACAAGAGCAGGCGTGGCCTGTAGGGTTACATCTCCCAGCGCTGCTTGTATACACTGTAATAGTGTGTGCTTGTGTCAGTCGGTGTGTCAGTGTGCATGCTGGTCAGTTAGTCAATCAGAGTCATTTATTCAGCTGTTGCTGTATGAAGGTCGTCACCATGTTGCTGTGTCAGTGTGTTGCTTTGTCAGAGAGTTGCTGTGCTGCTGTGTCAGAGAGTTGCTGTGCCATAGTGTTGCTGTGCCAGTGTGTCGCAGGGTCAGAGTGTTACTGTGTCAGAGTGTTGTGGTGTCAGAGAGTTTCTGTGTCGCTGTGTCAGTGTGTTGCTGTGTAAGAGAGTTGCTGTGTTGCTGTGTCATTGTGTTACTGTGTCAGAGAGTTGCTGTGTTAGAGAGTTGCTGTGTCAGTGTGTCGCAGGGTCAGAGTGTTGCCGTGTTGTGGTGTCAGAGAGTTGCTGTGGCAATGTTGTTGTGTTGCGGTGTCAGAGAGTTGCTGTGGCAATGTTGTTGTGTTGCGGTGTCAGAGAGTTGCTGTGCTAGAGAGTTGCTGTGTCAGTGTGTCGCAGGGTCAGAGTGTTGCTGTGTTGCGGTGTCAGAGAGTTGCTGTGGCAATGTTGTTGTGTTGCTGTGTCAGAGAGTTGCTGTGTCAGTGTGTCGCAGGGTCAGAGTGTTGTTGTGTTGCTGTGTCAGAGAGTTGCTGTGTCAGTGTGTCGCAGGGTCAGAGTGTTGCTGTGTTGCTGTGTCAGAGAGTTGCTGTGTCAGTGTGTCGCAGGGTCAGAGTGTTGCTGTGTTGCTGTCAGAGAGTTGCTGTGTCAGTGTGTCGCAGGGTCAGAGTGTTGCTGTGTTGCGGTGTCAGAGAGTTGCTGTGGCAATGTTGTTGTGTTGCTGTGTCAGAGAGTTGCTGTGTCAGTGTGTCGCAGGGTCAGAGTGTTGCTGTGTTGCGGTGTCAGAGAGTTGCTGTGTCAGTGTGTCGCAGGGTCAGAGTGTTGTTGTGTTGCGGTGTCAGAGAGTTGCTGTGTCAGTGTGTCGCAGGGTCAGAGTGTTGCTGTGTTGCGGTGTCAGAGAGTTGCTGTGGCAATGTTGTTGTGTTGCGGTGTCAGAGAGTTGCTGTGTCAGTGTGTCGCAGGGTCAGAGTGTTGCTGTGTTGCGGTGTCAGAGAGTTGCTGTGTCAGTGTGTCGCAGGGTCAGAGTGTTGTTGTGTTGCGGTGTCAGAGAGTTGCTGTGTCAGTGTGTCGCAGGGTCAGAGTGTTGCTGTGTTGCTGTGTCAGAGAGTTGCTGTGTCAGTGTGTCGCAGGGTCAGAGTGTTGCTGTGTCAGTGTGTCGCGGTGTCAGAGAGTTGCTGTGTCAGTGTGTCGCGGTGTCAGAGAGTTGCTGTGTCAGTGTGTCGCAGGGTCAGAGTGTTGCTGTGTTGCGGTGTCAGAGAGTTGCTGTGTCAGTGTGTCGCAGGGTCAGAGTGTTGCTGTGTTGCGGTGTCAGAGAGTTGCTGTGTCAGTGTGTCGCAGGGTCAGAGTGTTGCTGTGTCAGTGTGTCGCGGTGTCAGAGAGTTGCTGTGTCAGTGTGTCGCGGTGTCAGAGAGTTGCTGTGTCAGTGTGTCGCAGGGTCAGAGTGTTGCTGTGTTGCTGTGTCAGAGAGTTGCTGTGTCAGTGTGTCGCAGGGTCAGAGTGTTGCTGTGTTGCTGTGTCAGTGTGTCGCAGGGTCAGAGTGTTGCTGTGTTGCTGTGTCAGAGAGTTGCTGTGTCAGTGTGTCGCGGTGTCAGAGAGTTGCTGTGTCAGTGTGTCGCAGGGTCAGAGTGTTGCTGTGTTGCGGTGTCAGTGTCGCTGCGTCAGGCCGTGCTCACGGCACGCTGACGGCCCTCATGATGTTGGTGAACCCGGAGCCCGGCCTCCAGCCTGTCACCACGATCACCATGTCCCCCGTCCCGAAGAAGCCACGCGCCCGGCCTGCAGAGAGAGGGGCTGGTCAGGGGGGCGGGGCGGAGGGGGCAGAGACAGGATCCCGGGGCGCCGCCCCCCCCCACCTTACCGATGTCCATGGCGAAGGTGACCCTGTGGTCCAGGTCGTCGGCCCAGACCGCGGCCGGCGGCTGGAGGAACAGCGCTGGGAAGACGCCGCGGAGCAGCTGGGCCTGCCGGGCCACCTGGGCGCTGCGGGTCACCGCCAGGATAGGGGCCCGCGGCCGGTACCGAGACAGCAGCTGGGCCGACCTGAGACAGACGGGGCGATGAAGGAGTGACAGCGACAGGACCTGCCGGAGCTGGTGAGGGTGATGATGATGAGGAGGACAGTGATGAAGGAGTGACAGCGACAGGACCTGCCGGAGCTGGTGAGGGCGATGATGAGGAGGAGGACAGTGATGAAGGAGTGACAGCGACAGGACCTGCCGGAGCTGGTGAGGGTGATGATGATGAGGAGGACAGTGATGAAGGAGTGACAGCGACAGGACCTGCCGGAGCTGGTGAGGGCGATGATGAGGAGGACAGTGATGAAGGAGTGACAGCGACAGGACCTGCCGGAGCTGGTGAGGGTGATGATGATGAGGAGGACAGTGATGAAGGAGTGACAGCGACAGGACCTGCCGGAGCTGGTGAGGGTGATGATGATGAGGAGGACAGTGATGAAGGAGTGACAGCGACAGGACCTGCCGGAGCTGGTGAGGGCGATGATGAGGAGGACAGTGATGAAGGAGTGACAGCGACAGGACCTGCCGGAGCTGGTGAGGGTGATGATGATGAGGAGGACAGTGATGAAGGAGTGAGTACCTGCTGGAGGTGGTGAGGACGATGATGAGGAGGACAGTGATGAAGGAGTGACAGCGACAGGACCTGCCGGAGCTGGTGAGGGTGATGATGATGAGGAGGACAGTGATGAAGGAGTGACAGCGACAGGACCTGCCGGAGCTGGTGAGGGTGATGATGATGAGGAGGACAGTGATGAAGGAGTGACTACCTGCCGGAGCTGGTGAGGGTGATGATGAGGAGGACAGTGATGAAGGAGTGACAGCGACAGGACCTGCCGGAGCTGGTGAGGGCGATGATGATGAGGAGGACAGTGATGAAGGAGTGACAGCGACAGGACCTGCCGGAGCTGGTGAGGGCGATGATGATGAGGAGGACAGTGATGAAGGAGTGACAGCGACAGGACCTGCCGGAGCTGGTGAGGGCGATGATGAGGAGGACAGTGATGAAGGAGTGACAGCGACAGGACCTGCCGGAGCTGGTGAGGGTGATGATGATGAGGAGGACAGTGATGAAGGAGTGACAGCGACAGGACCTGCCGGAGCTGGTGAGGGTGATGATGATGAGGAGGACAGTGATGAAGGAGTGACAGCGACAGGACCTGCCGGAGCTGGTGAGGGCGATGATGAGGAGGACAGTGATGAAGGAGTGACAGCGACAGGACCTGCCGGAGCTGGTGAGGGTGATGATGATGAGGAGGACAGTGATGAAGGAGTGACAGCGACAGGACCTGCCGGAGCTGGTGAGGGCGATGATGAGGAGGACAGTGATGAAGGAGTGACAGCGACAGGACCTGCCGGAGCTGGTGAGGGCGATGATGAGGAGGACAGTGATGAAGGAGTGACAGCGACAGGACCTGCCGGAGCTGGTGAGGGTGATGATGATGAGGAGGACAGTGATGAAGGAGTGAGTACCTGCTGGAGGTGGTGAGGACGATGATGAGGAGGACAGTGATGAAGGAGTGACAGCGACAGGACCTGCCGGAGCTGGTGAGGGTGATGATGATGAGGAGGACAGTGATGAAGGAGTGACAGCGACAGGACCTGCCGGAGCTGGTGAGGGTGATGATGATGAGGAGGACAGTGATGAAGGAGTGACTACCTGCCGGAGCTGGTGAGGGTGATGATGAGGAGGACAGTGATGAAGGAGTGACAGCGACAGGACCTGCCGGAGCTGGTGAGGGCGATGATGATGAGGAGGACAGTGATGAAGGAGTGACAGCGACAGGACCTGCCGGAGCTGGTGAGGGTGATGATGATGAGGAGGACAGTGATGAAGGAGTGACAGCGACAGGACCTGCCGGAGCTGGTGAGGGTGATGATGATGAGGAGGACAGTGATGAAGGAGTGACTACCTGCCGGAGCTGGTGAGGGTGATGATGAGGAGGACAGTGATGAAGGAGTGACAGCGACAGGACCTGCCGGAGCTGGTGAGGGCGATGATGATGAGGAGGACAGTGATGAAGGAGTGACAGCGACAGGACCTGCCGGAGCTGGTGAGGGTGATGATGATGAGGAGGACAGTGATGAAGGAGTGACAGCGACAGGACCTGCCGGAGCTGGTGAGGGTGATGATGATGAGGAGGACAGTGATGAAGGAGTGACTACCTGCCGGAGCTGGTGAGGGTGATGATGAGGAGGACAGTGATGAAGGAGTGACAGCGACAGGACCTGCCGGAGCTGGTGAGGGCGATGATGATGAGGAGGACAGTGATGAAGGAGTGACAGCGACAGGACCTGCGGGAGCTGGTGAGGGCGATGATGATGAGGAGGACAGTGATGAAGGAGTGACAGCGACAGGACCTGCCGGAGCTGGTGAGGGTGATGATGATGAGGAGGACAGTGATGAAGGAGTGACAGCGACAGGACCTGCCGGAGCTGGTGAGGGTGATGATGATGAGGAGGACAGTGATGAAGGAGTGACTACCTGCCGGAGCTGGTGAGGGTGATGATGAGGAGGACAGTGATGAAGGAGTGACAGCGACAGGACCTGCCGGAGCTGGTGAGGGCGATGATGATGAGGAGGACAGTGATGAAGGAGTGACAGCGACAGGACCTGCCGGAGCTGGTGAGGGTGATGATGATGAGGAGGACAGTGATGAAGGAGTGACAGCGACAGGACCTGCCGGAGCTGGTGAGGGTGATGATGATGAGGAGGACAGTGATGAAGGAGTGACTACCTGCCGGAGCTGGTGAGGGTGATGATGAGGAGGACAGTGATGAAGGAGTGACAGCGACAGGACCTGCCGGAGCTGGTGAGGGCGATGATGATGAGGAGGACAGTGATGAAGGAGTGACAGCGACAGGACCTGCCGGAGCTGGTGAGGGTGATGATGATGAGGAGGACAGTGATGAAGGAGTGACTACCTGCCGGAGGTGGTGAGGACAGTGATGATGAGGAGGACAGTGATGAAGGAGTGAGTACCTGCCGGAGGTGGTGAGGACAGTGATGATGAGGAGGACAGTGATGAAGGAGTGAGTACCTGCTGGAGGTGGTGAGGACGATGATGATGAGGAGGACAGTGATGAAGGAGTGAGTACCTGCCGGAGGTGGTGAGGACGATGATGAGGAGGACAGTGATGAAGGAGTGAGTACCTGCCGGAGGTGGTGAGGACGATGATGATGAGGAGGACAGTGATGAAGGAGTGAGTACCTGCCGGAGGTGGTGAGGACGATGATGAGGAGGACAGTGATGAAGGAGTGAGTACCTGCCGGAGGTGGTGAGGACGATGATGAGGAGGACAGTGATGAAGGAGTGAGTACCTGCCGGAGGTGGTGAGGACGATGATGATGAGGAGGACAGTGATGAAGGAGTGAGTACCTGCCGGAGGTGGTGAGGACGATGATGAGGAGGACAGTGATGAAGGAGTGAGTACCTGCCGGAGGTGGTGAGGACGATGATGAGGAGGACAGTGATGAAGGAGTGAGTACCTGCCGGAGGTGGTGAGGACGATGATGATGAGGAGGACAGTGATGAAGGAGTGAGTACCTGCCGGAGGTGGTGAGGACGATGATGAGGAGGACAGTGATGAAGGAGTGAGTACCTGCCGGAGGTGGTGAGGACGATGATGAGGAGGACAGTGATGAAGGAGTGAGTACCTGCCGGAGGTGGTGAGGACGATGATGGCTCCTGCGCAGCACTTGAAGGACGCCTCCACTGCGCCGATGGCCGTGACCTCTGTGGGGTCAGAGGTCAGCGGGGTCAGCCGCCGCAGCTCCTCAAACAGCTGCTGGTGGAAAATTGCCGCCTCGGCCTCCCGGCACACCTGACGTGTGGACAGACAGGTGGACACATGGACACGGTCAGCGTCAGGGACAGACAGGTGGACACATGGACACGGTCAGTGTCAGGGACAGACGTGGACATTTGGAGACGGTCAGTGTCAGGGACAGACAGGTGGACACATGGACACGGTCAGCATCATGCACAGACAGCTGAACACACAGAGATGGCTGGTGTCATGCACAAACAGGTGGACACGTGGGGATGGTCAGCGCTGCACACATACAGGTGGACATGAGGACACGGCCAGCGTCGCGCACAGGCAGGCAGGGACACAGAGGCTGAGAGGTGGACAGGTGGAAAAGACTCACGGAGTGCATCATTCGCACGGCCTCAATGGGGTACTGGCCCTTGGCCGTCTCGGCGGACAGCATCACACAGTCCGCGCCGTCCAGCACCGCGTTCGCCACGTCGCTGCCCTCTGCCCGCGTCGGCCTCGGCTTCCCCACCATGCTCTCCAGCATCTGCCACGTCCACACGGAGACAGAGAGACAGGTGGACACAGTGACACAGAGAGAGAGACGGAGAGACAGGTGGACACGGTCAGAGACACAGAGACAGACCTGTGGACACGGGCTGTGACACAGAGACAGACCAGTGGACATGGGCAGTGACACACGGAGACACAGAGCCAGGTGGACATGGTCAGAGACACACAGAGACACAGAGCCAGGTGGACACAGTCAGTGACACAGAGAGAGAGACAGGTGGACACGGTCAGTGACACAGAGAGAGAGCCAGGTGGACACAGTCGGTGACACAGAGAGAGAGCCAGGTGGACACAGTCAGTGACACAGCGAGAGAGACAGGTGGACACGGTCAGTGACAGACTGACAGTTACAATGTGACACAGCCCAGACCAGAATCTCTGGACTCCGGTCCTGTTCCTTGTGGGCGAGAGGTCAGAGGTGGCCAGTCGCACCTGTGTGGCGCAGATGACCGGTTTGCCAGCTCTGTTGCAGTGTCCGATCATCATCTTCTGAGCGATGAAGACCTTCTCCGCCGGGATCTCGATGCCCAGGTCCCCACGAGCTACCATGATGCCATCACTCTCTGCCAAAATCTCATCGAACCTGAGAGAGACAGGGACCGCGAGGGGCTGAGCACACACTGAACACTGCTGAACACCAGCACACAGCACTGAGACAGAGGGGCTGACACACTAATCACTACTGAACACCAGCACACAGCACTGAGACAGAGGGGCTGACACACGGAACACTGCTGAACACCAGCACACAGCACGGAGACAGAGGGGCTGACACACGGAACACTGCTGAACACTAGCACACAGCACTGAGACAGAGGGGCTGACACACTAATCACTGCTGAACACCAGCACACAGCACGGAGACAGAGGGGCTGACACACGGAACACTGCTGAACACCAGCACACAGCACGGAGACAGAGGGGCTGACACACTAATCACTGCTGAACACCAGCACACAGCACGGAGACAGAGGGGCTGACACACTAATCACTACTGAACACCAGCACACAGCACTGAGACAGAGGGGCTGACACACGGAACACTGCTGAACACCAGCACACAGCACGGAGACAGAGGGGCTGACACACGGAACACTGCTGAACACTAGCACACAGCACTGAGACAGAGGGGCTGACACACTAATCACTGCTGAACACCAGCACACAGCACGGAGACAGAGGGGCTGACACACGGAACACTGCTGAACACCAGCACACAGCACGGAGACAGAGGGGCTGACACACTAATCACTGCTGAACACCAGCACACAGCACGGAGACAGAGGGGCTGACACACGGAACACTGCTGAACACCAGCACACAGCACGGAGACAGAGGGGCTGACACACTAATCACTGCTGAACACCAGCACACAGCACTGAGACAGAGGGGCTGACACACTAATCACTGCTGAACACCAGCACCCTGCAGCAGCATGATGAGAGGGACACATGTCAAAGTGCGAGAGAGAGACGGACAGTGAGACGTCCACTTTGTCTGACCTCTTGACCCCCTCGTGGTTCTCGACCTTGCTGATGACCTTGATGTGGCGTCCGGCCTCGCCCAGTGCCTCCCGTACCGCGCGCACGTCCGCCGCCTTGCGGATAAAGGAGGCGAAGACGATGTCGACGCCCTGCTGCACCCCGAAGGCCAGGTCCGCCCGGTCTCGCTCTGACACCGCGGGCAGGTCGACCTTCGCCCCTGGCAGGTTCACCCCCTTCCTGCTGCACAGGACGCCCCCGTTCTCCACCTCCGCCTGCACCCAGTCTGGGCCTGACGGGGGCAGCGAGGTGAGTGTGAGTGAGAGTGTGTGAGCAAACTGCAGTGTGAGTGTGAGCACACTACAGTGTTAATGTCTGTGAGTGTGTGAGCACACTGCAGTGTGAGTGTGAGTGAGAGTGTGAGTGTGTGAGCACACAGGAGTGTGAATGAGTGTGTGAGCACACAGGAGTGTGAGAGTGTGAGCTCACTGCAGTGTGAGTGTGAGTGAGAGTGTGTGAGCAAACTGCAGTGTGAGTGTGAGCACACTACAGTGTGAAAGTCTGTGAGTTTGTGAGCACACTGCAGCATGAGTGTGAGTGAGAGTGTGAGTGTGTGAGCACACAGGAGTGTGAGAGTGTGTGTTCACACTACAGTGTGAATGAGAGTGAGTGAGAGTGTGAGCACACTGCAGCATGAGTGTGAGTGAGAGTGTGAGTGTGAGTGTGTGAGCACACTGCAGTGTGAGTGTCTGTGAGACTGTGAATGTGTGCACACTGCAGTGTGAATGAGAGTGAGAGCTCACTGCAGTGTGAATGAGAGTGAGAATGTGAGTGTGTGATCACACTGCAGTGTGAATGAGAGTGAGTGAGAGTGTGAGCTCACTGCAGTGTGAGTGAGAGTGAGAGCTCACTGCAGTGTGAATGAGAGTGAGAATGTGAGTGTGTGATCACACTGCAGTGTGAATGAGAGTGAGAGCTCACTGCAGTGTGAATGAGAGTGAGAATGTGAGTGTGTGATCACACTGCAGTGTGAATGAGAGTGAGTGAGAGTGTGAGCTCACTGCAGTGTGAGTGAGAGTGAGAGCTCACTGCAGTGTGAATGAGTGAGTGAGAGTGTGTGAGCACACAGGAGTGTGAGAGTGTGTGATCACACTGCAGTGTGAATGAGAGTGAGTGAGAGTGAGAGCTCACTGCAGTGTGAGTGAGAGCGAGTGTGAGGGTCATACCTATCTCCAGCACCCTGAGTGAGATCAGTCCGTCGTCGATGTAGATGCGTCTCCCAGGCTGGACCACGCGAGGCAGGCTCTCATAGTCGACCCAGATCAGCTGGCCGTCCGTGCTGTCCCGCAGAGAGGCAGCCGTGACCACTCGAACCCGGGACCCTCGCTCCAGCTCCACCTCCCCGTTCACCTCCTGGACGCAGACACGAGGACATTATAGACCACTGCCTCTGTCCAGTCAGTCCAGTCCAGGGCAGTTTCTGCACTCACCCCTCTGACCAGTCCTGTCCTGATCTCTGGCCCCTTGGTGTCCAGAGCGATGGCCACAGGCCGGTAGTACAGAGGGTCAGAGGTCAGGGTCTCCGTCGCCTCCCGGATATTCCGAATGGACTCTGCGTGGTACTGTGGACAGATGGTCAGACGGACAGGTCAGCAGACTGGCAGGAAAACACAGAGAGCTAGAACCGTGGGGACAGGACACTGACCTCATGTGACCCATGAGAGAAGTTGAGGCGGGCGATGTCCATCCCAGCCTTAATCATCTCCTGCAGTCTGGGCACCGAGCGAGAGGCAGGGCCTGGACACAGGGACAGAGACAGTCAGGGAGCCAGTTGTCAGTGAGTGGTCAGTCAGGGTGTCAATGGGCACCGAGCGAGAGGCAGGGCCTGGACACAGGGACAGAGACAGTCAGGGAGCCAGTGGTCAGTGAGTGGTCAGTCAGGGTGTCAATGGGCACCGAGCGAGAGGCAGGGCCTGGACACAGGGACAGAGACAGTCAGGGTGGTCAGTCAGAGAGTCAGTGTGTGTGTCAGTGGTCAGTCAGAGAGTCAGTGTGTGTGTCAGGGTGGTCAGTGGTCAGTCAGGGTGGTCAGTCAGAGAGTCAGTGTGTGTGTCAGTGGTCAGTCAGAGAGTCAGTGTGTGTGTCAGGGTGTCAGTGGTCAGTCAGGGTGGTCAGTCAGAGAGTCAGTGTGTGTGTCAGGGTGTCAGTGGTCAGTCAGGGTGGTCAGTCAGAGAGTCAGTGTGTGTGTCAGGGTGTCAGTGGTCAGTCAGGGTGGTCAGTCAGAGAGTCAGTGTGTGTGTCAGGGTGGTCAGTGGTCAGTCAGGGTGGTCAGTCAGAGTACCGATGGTACAGATGATGCTGGTGTTGCGCGCTGTGATGGGCTCCTGGTCGATGTCCAGCAGACACAGGTGCTCCAGGAAGGTGTCAGCCATGGCGGCGTCCAGCTGCTGCCGCTGGATGAAGGAGTCTGGGAGCTGAGCCATGGCGCCGGAATAACGTCGGATTGCTGGGAGAGAGGGAGGGGGGGTGAGCAGCCAGCACACACTGCAGTGGGGGGAGGGGAGGGACTGGCACAGTAAACGCAGGGTGAGCATGGCGGCCCAGCAAACACACAGTGTAAATACGGCACAGTAACTGTATGGAGCACAGAGAGTGAGACAGGTCCCTGTTCAACAGCTCCAGTACCAGAGAGTGAGACAGGTCCCTGTTCAACAGCTCCAGTGCCAGAGAGTGAGACAGGTCCCTGTTCAACAGCTCCAGTGCCAGAGAGTGAGACAGGTCCCTGTTCAACAGCTCTAGTACCAGAGAGTGAGACAGGTCCCTGTTCAACAGCTCCAGTGCCAGAGAGTGAGACAGGTCCCTGTTCAACAGCTCCAGTGCCAGAGAGTGAGACAGGTCCCTGTTCAACAGCTCTAGTACCAGAGAGTGAGACAGGTCCCTGTTCAACAGCTCCAGTGCCAGAGAGTGAGACAGGTCCCTGTTCAACAGCTCCAGTGCCAGAGAGTGAGACAGGTCCCTGTTCAACAGCTCTAGTACCAGAGAGTGAGACAGGTCCCTGTTCAACAGCTCCAGTGCCAGAGAGTGAGACAGGTCCCTGTTCAACAGCTCTAGTACCAGAGAGTGAGACAGGTCCCTGTTCAACAGCTCTAGTACCAGAGAGTGAGACAGGACTTTATTCGACAGCTCCAGTGCCAGAGAGTGAGACAGGTCCCTGTTCAACAGCTCCAGTGCCAGAGAGTGAGACAGGCCTCTATTCGACAGCTCCAGTGCCAGAGTGTGAGACAGGTCTCTATTCAACAGCTCTAGTGCCAGAGAGTGAGACAGGCCTCTATTCGACAGCTCCAGTGCCAGAGTGTGAGACAGGTACCTGTTCGACAGCTCTAGTGCCAGATAGTGAGACAGGTACCTGTTCGACAGCTCCAGTGCCAGAGTGTGAGACAGGCCTTTATTCGACAGCTCCAGTGTCAGAGAGTGAGACAGGCCTCTATTCAACAGCTGCAGTGCCTGAGAGTGAGACAGGTTCCAGGTGATCAGGTCTACACTTTCATTAATAACATAGTGTGACATATGTCTCCATTCTCGTTGTCAACACTGGCTGCTCATGAATTAATGATGTGCTCAGTCTCCCACTGTCCGCTGGGAGTTAACTGCTGTTTGTTTAGTGCAGGAGGTGTCAAGAAGAGGCCTGATAATAACACAAACCCTGACTGATACTCTGACATGCTGGCACACTGACTCGGACTCTCTGTGAGACTCTCCGACTGACTCACTCTGTCCACCAGTCTGTTTACCAGTGCGTCCATCAGGATGTCCACCACTCAGTTCCTCAGCCAGCCCATCAATATGTCCACCGGTCAGTTTCTCAGTCTGTCCACTGGTCTCTCAGTCTGTCCACTTGTCTACCGACCATTCATTTTATCTGTCACTCTGTCCACCAGTCAGTCCCTCGGTCAGTCTGTCCATCAGACGGTCCACTGGTCAGTCTCTCAGTCAGTCCATCTGTCCCTCGGTCAGTCCCCTGGTCGGACTCCATGCTCTGAGCTCCCGGAGCCTGGGCTCCTCAGGTCACTCATTAACTGTGTCTGTTATCTCCAGTGTTAATAAGTAACTGGGCCCAGGCTGACGGCCCAGAACTTTGCTTCTCTAAATAAAAGCTGATGCCTGTTGGTGGATTTATACCAGTAACTCCATCAAAACACCTGAACCAGCTTAACAGTCGACCCAGTCCAGCAGACTCCACAACAGCCCAGTCGTGCCCAGTATATCCCAGGACACTCCGGTCCAGTCCAGCTAAGCCCAGTATATCCCAGTACACTCCGGTCCAGCCCTGATAAACCCAGTATATCCCAGTACACTCCAGTCCAGTCCTGAAAAGCCCAGAATATCCCAGTACACTTCGTTGCAGTCCTGAAAAGGCCAAACCAGTTGTTTCCAGTCCTGCTGCTGCTCAGTCCACCTTAAATTTAAAGTATTCAATCCCAGTCCAGTCCATAGCAGTTCGGTCTTTTCAGAGGAGAGACGTGAGCAGGGAGGAGTGAGAGGGAGTGAGAGGGAGAGTGAGAGAGAAGGGAGCAGGGAGGAGTGAGAGGGAGTGAGAGGGAGAGTGAGAGAGAAGGGAGAGGGGAGGAGTGAGAGGGAGATGACTGTCTCTGTCTCTTTTACCCTGAAAGTTTCACTCTCCAGAGCTGCAACGAAGCAGCCAGCCCACCAGGAGCCCCAGACACACGCCCGAAACAGCCCGACACCAACCTGCTGGCGAAGCGAAGTCTCTGAAGACGGACTTTATGAGCAGGAAGCGTTTCAGAGGAAGAGCGAGAGGAGGGAGGTGGGGGCGGAGAGAGGAAGGTGGAGGCTGTTGTGATCGTTGTGCTGATCTGTGCTGCCACCCTGAGGTGGACAAGCGGAACTGCGGTAGGATATCTGGACGCCCCTGCTGTCGCATTGCTTTGTCGTTTTCAGAAGCCCCAGAGCAAATCGAATGAAGACGAACACAGCAGAAAGAGCCTGATCGCAGGGTCGGGGACAGAGGGCATGCAGCCAGCAGAAAAAACACAGGCCACTCCCACACATCTGCCGATCAGCGTTTATTATACTGGACCAGTCTGGACAGAGCACATCGCCAGCACCCCCAAACACAGCCTCTGCGCTGACGTCACAGCAGGGTGATTTCAGGGTTCGGTGGGAGGTCAAGGCTGGGTGAAGGCGATTTGGGGGTTCAGTGTGGGGGGTCACAGTAGGGTGAAGGTGATTTGGAGGTTTAGTGTGAGCTCAAGGTTGGGTGAAGGTGCTTTGGGGGTTCGGTGTGAGGTCATGGCAGGGGGATGGTGATTTGGGGGTTCAGTGTGAGGTCAAGGCTGGGTGAATGGAATTTTGAGGTTTGGTGTGAGGTCACAGCTGGGTGATGGTGATTTGGAGGTTCAATGTGAGGTCACGGCTGGGTGATGGTGATTTGGGGGTTCAGTGTGAGGTCACAGCTGGGTGAATGGTATTTGGGGGTTCAGTGTGAGGTCATGGCTGGGTGAAGGTGATTTGGGGGTTCAGTGTGGGGTTACAGTAGGGTGAAGGTGATTTGGGGGGGTCTCTCTGGCTGCAGGATCAGGGTGTACTTGGTGTTGATGTCAGCAGTAGACGACACTTCCAGACGGAAATTCCGCAGAATCTGCAGGAGGAGAAAGAAAAACTCTATTTTCCTGGGATGTTGCCTGGATTTGCTCCAGAGCCATGAGATCTTCGCCCCGACCTCCCCTGGCTCTGCACTGAGGCATCCTGGGACTTACGTGTAGCAGGAAGAGCTGCATCTCGTTCTCTGCGATGCGGCGACCCACGCACTGTCGCGACCCGAACCCGAACGCCAGCGAGCGGAACGCGGAGCCGCCCTCCTCCCGGCCAGCCCCCCAGCGGGCCGGGTCAAACCGCCGGGGGTCACTGAACACCCCCTCGCACCGACCCAGGGGGTACAGACACACCTGTACAAGAGTCTGTGAGAGGGAGAGGAGAGAGGGGTTAATACTGTACCCACTGTACTGCACTGCACTGGCAAGCACTGAATTGTGTAGCATTTGTGTATCTGTAGAGGTGCAGTCGTGTTGCACACCTGTGTGACTGTGCAGAGGTGCAGTCGTGCTGCACACCTGTGTGACTGTGCAGTGGTGCAGTCGTGCTGTACAGCTGTGTGATTGTGCAGTGGTGCAGTCGTGCTGCACACCTGTGTGAATTTGCAGTGGTGCAGTCGTGTTGCACACCTGTGTGATTGTGCAGTGGTGCAGTCGTGCTGTACAGCTGTGTGATTGTGCAGTGGTGCAGTCGTGCTGCACACCTGTGTGAATTTGCAGTGGTGCAGTCGTGTTGCACACCTGTGTGATTGTGCAGTGGTGCAGTCGTGCTGTACAGCTGTGTGACTGTGCAGAGGTGCAGTCGTGTTGCACACCTGTGTGATTGTGCAGTGGTGCAGTCGTGCTGCACACCTGTGTGACTGTGCAGTGGTGCAGTTGTGCTGCACACCTGTGTGACTGTGCAGTGGTGCAGTCGTGCTGTACAGCTGTGTGACTGAGCTCCAGTTTAACTGAGCTGTTGTAGCTGCCTGCTCACCCCAGCAGGTATGTGGTAGTTCTGAAGGACGATGTCCTTGACAGGATACCGTTGGACTGTGATGCCCACTGGATACAATCTGAAAGAGAGCAGGTATTAATATGTCTGTTTCATAGCTCTGTAAATAGTCCATTATTTAATTAACCTTCCTCTGTGCACAGAAAAAATAAAAGTTGGAACAGTCTCCTAAGATCAGTGGTGCTACTTAAAATCAGAAATTCGAAGGAGAAAGGAGATAAAGGAGGAGATACAACAGGCACAGTGCAGTGACCTTGCATGCTTAGTGATGGGGTGGGTGTGACCTCTGACCTGAGTGTCTCCTTGACTGTGCCCTTCAGCAGTGGAGCCCCCTGCAAAGCTTGTGCCACATTGCCCCCTGCCTGAGCCCAGGAGAACTGCACTTGTCTCCTCACTGCTTCCTGCACTGAAGGGTTACGGGCCAGCTCAAACAAGGCAAACTGTAGAGGCACTGCAGTCTGGAGAGAGAGGTTAATACAGACACACTGACTGGACACTCCAGTACATTAACACTGCACTGAGAGAGAGGGGTTCATACAGACACACTGACTGGACACTCCAGTACATTAACACTGCACTGAGAGAGAGGGGTTCATACAGACACACTGACTGACTGGACACTCCAGTACATTAACACTGCACTGAGAGAGAGAGGGGTTAATACAGACACACTGACTGGACACTCCAGTACATTAACACTGCACTGAGAGAGAGGGGTTAATACAGACACACTGACTGGACACTCCAGTACATTAACACTGCACTGAGAGAGAGGGGTTAATACAGACACACTGACTGGACACTCCAGTACATGAACACTGCACTGAGAGAGAGGGGTTAATACAGACACACTGACTGGACACTCCAGTACATTAACACTGCACTGAGAGAGAGGGGTTCATACAGACACACTGACTGGACACTCCAGTACATGAACACTGCACTGAGAGAGAGGGGTTCATACAGACACACTGACTGGACACTCCAGTACATTAACACTGCACTGAGAGAGAGAGGGGTTCATACAGACAGACTGACTGGACACTCCAGTACATTAACACTGCACTGAGAGAGAGGGGTTAATACAGACACACTGACTGGACACTCCAGTACATTAACACTGCACTGAGAGAGAGGGGTTAATACAGACACACTGACTGACTGGACACTCCAGTACATTAACACTGCACTGAGAGAGAGAGGGGTTAATACAGACACACTGACTGGACACTCCAGTACATTAACACTGCACTGAGAGAGAGGGGTTAATACAGACACACTGACTGGACACTCCAGTACATTAACACTGCACTGAGAGAGAGGGGTTAATACAGACACACTGACTGGACACTCCAGTACATTAACACTGCACTGAGAGAGAGGGGTTAATACAGACACACTGACTGACTGGACACTCCAGTACATTAACACTGCACTGAGAGAGAGAGGGGTTAATACAGACACACTGACTGGACACTCCAGTACATTAACACTGCACTGAGAGAGAGGGGTTAATACAGACACACTGACTGGACACTCCAGTACATTAACACTGCACTGAGAGAGAGGGGTTCATACAGACAGAATGCATGAGCTGTACCGTGTCGATCCCCCCAACCATCAGTTCAGTGATGTTGGCCTTGACAAGCTCCAGGGACAGCTGTCCTCCCCCCATCAGCGCCCCCAGGACCCCCAGGAACTGTCCCCTGGACACACTGCCCCCCCGCAATCGCTGGTATGCCTGCTGGAT
This sequence comes from Atractosteus spatula, assembly GCF_055471065.1. Lineage (NCBI taxonomy): Eukaryota > Metazoa > Chordata > Actinopteri > Semionotiformes > Lepisosteidae > Atractosteus > Atractosteus spatula. Next base: position 5,264,456 of record NC_142730.1, on the reverse strand, counting down.
ACGGGAGTCCGCTGAAAGACAGAGGGAGAATTTGTCATAGCAGAGTGTTGTGTAGTACAGTACAGTGTAGCACAGCTCAGTAGTACAGTGCAGTGTAGTACAGTACAGTGTAGCACAGCTCAGTAGTACAGTAGTGTAGTACAGTACAATGTAGCACAGCTCAGTAGTACAGTACAGTGTAGTACAGTGTAGCACAGCTCAGTAGTACAGTGCAGTGTAGTACAATGTAGCACAGCTCAGTAGTACAGTAGTGTAGTACAGTGTAGCACAGCTCAGTAGTACAGTGCAGTGTAGTACAGTGTAGCACAGCTCAGTAGTACAGTACAGTGTAGTGTAGTACAGTGTAGCACAGCTCAATAGTACTGTACAGTGTAGCACAGCTCAGTAGTACAGTGCAGCGTAGTACAGTGTAGCACAGCTCAGTAGTACAGTAGTGTAGTACAGTGTAGCACAGCTCAATAGTACTGTACAGTGTAGCACAGCTCTGTAGTACAGTAGTGTAGTACAGTGTAGCACAGCTCAGTAGTACAGTGCAGTGTAGTGTAGTACAGTGTAGCACAGCGAAGTAGTGCAGTGTAGTACAGTAGTACAGTACAGTGGGATCACTAACTCTCAGTGCACACAGCTCCCCACAATGCTGCCTTGCACTGCTCATCTCCCACACTGCATCTCCACAGTAGAGCTGAGTCCCTGTGGGTGAGCTTGGAGATCAGCACCAATTTCTGTCCTCTGCTCTTGCAGACTCACCGTGGCTGAAGATGTGGTCCCAGGCCTCCAGGTGCTTCTTCCACATGGAGGAGCGCAGGAGGGGCAGCAGGCTGGGGGGCAGGTACAGCAGGGGCAATGTGGTCTCCAGCATCTGCTCCACCGCCAAGATGAAGCACTGAGCCTCCGGACTGGGAGGGTCAGACAGCAGCCCTATCCTCTCCCCGTACAGCACATAGCAGATAGCTGAGAGACAGAGAGGTTAATACACACCTACTGACGCTGTGCTGGGAGACAGAGGGGTTAATTCACACATACTGACACTGTGCTGGGAGAGAGAGGGGTTAATACACGCATATTGACACTGCTGAGAGACAGAGGGGTTAATACAGACATACTGACACTGTGCTGGGAGAGAGAGGGGTTGATACACACATACTAACACTGTGCTAGGAGACAGAGTGTTTAATTCACACATACTGGCGCTGTGCTGGGAGACAGAGGGGTTAATTCACACGTACTTGCGCAGTGCTGGGAGACAGTGGGGTTAATACACATGTACTGGTGCTATGTTGGGAGACAGAGGGGTTAATATGCACATACTGGCGCTGTGCTGGGAGACAGTAGGGTTAATACACCCATACTAACACAGTGCTGGGAGACAGTAGGGTTAATACACACATACTGGCGCTGTGCTGGGAGACAGTGGGGTTAATACACACATACTGGCGCTGTGCTGGGAGACAGTGGGGTTAATACACATGAACTGTTGCTGTGCTGGGAGACAGAGTGGTTAATTCATACATAATGGCACTGTGCTGGGAGACAGAGGGGTTAATACACACATACTGTCGCTGTATGGCTGCACAGCCGTAGTTGCGCAGTTGTGTAGCTTGTAGTAGTTGCACGTGAGTATGACAGGGTAGACTTGCATCATTGCATAGTAAGAGACTCACATTCCAGGGTGTATCGGAAGAGGTCAGGGCTTAGGTCAAGGGTCAGCTGCCTTCCGTGGGGTCCCTGCTCCACCTGCCTTTGCAGTCGCACTGCAAAATCACACGCAACTTCATCCAGGTGCGGCAGGAAACGCATCACTGCTGCAGGGTTCATGACCTCGCGGTTCAACAGCAGGCGGTCCTGACGCCACTCTGCCCCGTTTCTGAGAGAGAGGAGAGAGGAGAGGGAGGAGAGGGGTGACACAAAGGAGATAGACAGGGGGTAGAGGAGAGAGGAGAGAGAGGAGAGTGATAGAGGGGGAGACGGACAGGGGGAAGAGGAGAGTGAGAGAGGGGGAGAGGGACAGGGGGAAGAGGAGAGAGGAGAGTGAGAGAGGGGGAGACGGACGGGGGAAGAGGAGAGAGGAGGATGGAGAGAGGAGAGAAAAGGCACTCAGATACACAAGCAGACAGACAGGCAAGGGAGTCACACTCAGACAGGTAGATGGACTGACTTGAGAAAGACGCCTTTGCTGTGGTTCCGTGTCTCTCGGTGGGCGGCCCAAGGTTCGAGCAGCATCCTGCGGGGGTGCAGCCCCTCAGAGCGAAACAGAACCCCAATATCCTCAGGCAGCAAGATGTTCACACTGACCTTTGACCCCAGACGCTCCCTGAGACAAGGGGCAGGAGAGCCCAGAGAGGGGGGTTAGGACACTGACCGCTGTGAGAGAGAGGCAGCAGAAGAGTCAGCAGCAGCAGCAGCAGCAGGAGGAGGAGGAGAGTGAGCAGCAGCAGCAGCAGGAGGAGGAGGAGAGTGAGCAGCAGCAGCAGCAGCAGCAGGAGAGTGAGCAGCAGCAGCAGGAGGAGGAGAGTGAGCAGCAGCAGGAGGAGGAGAGTGAGCTGCAGCAGCAGGAAGAGGAGAGTGAGCAGCAGCAGGAGGAGAGTGAGCAGCAGCAGCAGCAGGAGAGTGAGCAGCAGCAGCTGGAGGAGGAGAGTGAGCAGCAGCAGCAGGAAGAGGAGAGTGAGCAGCAGGAGGAGGAGGAGGAGGAGGAGGAGGAGAGTGAGCAGCAGCAGCAGCAGCAGGAGAGTGAGCTGCAGCAGCAGGAAGAGGAGAGTGAGCAGCAGCAGGAGGAGAGTGAGCAGCAGCAGCAGCAGCAGCAGGAGAGTGAGCTGCAGCAGCTGGAGGAGGAGAGTGAGCAGCAGCAGCTGGAGGAGGAGAGTGAGCAGCAGCAGCAGGAAGAGGAGAGTGAGCTGCAGCAGCAGGAAGAGGAGAGTGAGCAGCAGCAGCAGGAAGAGGAGAGTGAGCAGCAGCAGGAGGAGAGTGAGCAGCAGCAGCAGCAGGAGAGTGAGCTGCAGCAGCTGGAGGATGAGAGTGAGCTGCAGCAGCAGGAAGAGGAGAGTGAGCAGCAGCAGGAGGAGGAGGAGGAGAGTGAGCAGCAGCAGCAGGAAGAGGAGAGTGAGGAGCAGCAGCAGGAGGAGGAGGAGAGTGAGCTGCAGCAGCAGGAAGAGGAGAGTGAGCAGCAGCAGCAGCAGGAGAGTGAGCTGCAGCAGCTGGAGGAGGAGAGTGATATGCAGCAGCAGGAAGAGGAGAGTGAGCTGCAGCAGCAGGAAGAGGAGAGTGAGCAGCAGCAGCAGAGTGAGCCGCAGACACACACACCTGTAGATAGGCCCCAGGGACTGGAAGGTGCTCTCCATGTGCTGGTGCAGGGAGTCGAACCGGTTCTCTCTCCAGTACTTCAGCAGGTTAACCCAGCCACTGGCCCCCGTGCTGGGGATCTCCTCGAACCCGCGCACCACCTGCCCGGCGGCTCCTGCCCCCGAGAGGGCAGCGCGGCACAGTGGTGCAGAGAGGGGCCGGCGAAGGACGGGAGTCAGCATCTCTGCCCACACTCTCACACCGACTCACTCTCTCTCCCCTTCTGATCACTCCTCCCGGCTCGCTGTCACTCCCAGCCTCAGCACCAGAGGAGTCCGGGGTCCGGCAGGCGGTTGTCTCAGCAGTCCTCCTCCTCCTCAGCCTGTCTCGCTCTCTGGGTCCCTTAACTTTTCGCTCTCTTCTCACAATTTATACACCTCCTCCCTCCCTCCTTCCCTCCCCTCTCCCAGCTGTTCCCCAGCTCAGCTGCCAACCCGCACTGCTGGGGTCAGAGGCCAGGGTAAGAACAACACTGCCGCGGAGAGCAGTGACATGGGAAGCACAGACACGCCGTTTCTCATCATCTCCTGAAGATCAGAGATTCCAGGGACACCCTGGACTCTCTCTCCCAAAGAGCCCAGGGACACACTGGACACTCCCGAAGATCCAAGAGCCCAGGGACTGGGACACACCTGACACTGTCTCCCAAAGATCAGAGAGCCCAGGGACACACTAGACTCTCTCTCTCAAAGAGCCCAGGGACACACTGGACACTCCCGAAGATCCAAGAGCCCAGGGACACACTGGACACTCTCTCCTGAAGATCAGAGAGCCCAGGGACACAATGGACACTCTCTCCTGAAGATCAGAGAGCCCAGGGACACACTGGACACTCTCTCCTGAAGATCAGAGAGCCCAGGGACACACTGGACACTCTCTCCCGAAGATCAGAGAGCCCAGGGACACACTGGACACTCTCTCCCAAAGAGCCCAGGGACACACTGGACACTCTCTCCTGAAGATCAGAGAGCCCAGGGACTGGGACAGACTAGTCTGCTGGTCATACTCATCAGGAAACAGGAGGCAACAGACACAGAAACAGTTTGTCCACTCCAAATTGCTTCAGACACCTTGTTTATTGTAATTATTTTTTCCACAGTCTGGACAGCAGCGGGCACAGCGCAGACGGACTCTCACCTCTGTTCTCCCTGTCCAAGGCAGAGCGTGAGGGTCTCGGACCACAGCAGGGGACGGGGGGGGTTAGACCGTCTGTGCTTCAGAGATGAAGACCAGGAGGTGCAACCATGCTGCTCTCATTAAAATACAGTCCTGAGATCAGCCATCAATAATCGACACCCGAATCTCAGCGCTCTCACAGTACAGAGTATCCTTTTAACATTGGCCATTTACAGAGGTACAATAACACAATGCAACTGGCTTTAGTGTACAAGACAAAAACAATACCAAGAACCTAAAAAAAATATTGCACAATGATGTGTCCTAAGAGCTGCACCATGAGCTGAATGATGTCCTACATAGGAGAGAACTTGCTGCCATGGGTGAAGGTGCCCTGTCAGCGATTGGTGATGCCTGTCCTGTGTGAGCTGGGGAGGGGTCAGAGTGTTGATAGAGCACTACTGAAGTACCAGGCTGCCGAGCTGATGACATGAGCTGTACCGGGTGGTAAATACGGTTTTACAGCTGACAATCATGAGTTTGTGCCCCCAGGTTGAAATTCTCAATTCTTAATTCAATCATATTGTACCTGTGCTGCAGAGATGAAGAGAACACCCCCTCTCCCTCCCCCAGAACCCGCACACAGACTGCAGGAGCCCTGGACAGACACAGGGGGCGCTGTTCTCCTCCTCTGACACCTGCACTGTCAGGATAATAATAATAATAATTGCTTACACTTATATAGCGCTTTTCTGGACACTCCACTCAAAGCGCTTTACAGGTAATGGGGATCCCCTCCACCACCCACCAATGTGCAGCATCCACCTAATATAACAGCTATTAGGATAACAGCTCCTCTTTCCCTGTGACCCAGACTGGACCAGCGATCTCTGGACTGTAGGGTTACAGTGTGACCCAGACTGGACCAGTGATCTCTGGACAGTAGGGTTATAGTATGACCCAGACTGGACTAGTGGACTGTGGCTCTTGTGAGACTCAATCTCTCCCTCTGTCTCTCAGGGCTGTGGGAGAGCCTGCAGGGGACACAGGTGGGTACAGAAGTGTTCTACTGTTCTGTGTGCATCACTGATGTACAGGGATCTTCTGAGTTCAACAGCAAGAAATGAAGAAAGAAAGATAAAATGAAGAGAAAGAATAGTGCATCTTTATCTTTGTGTTCAGTGTTTCAGGGTGCTGGCAGTGTGCAGTGTTCAGTGTGATCAGTGTGTACAGACCATGTTAACTTTTTCCCTGTGTGTCAGGGTGTTGTAGTGTTGCGGTGTTCAGTCTGTCAGGGTGCTGGCAGTGTGAAGTGTTCAGTCTGTGAGTGCTTGCAGCGTGCAGTGTTCAGTCTGCCGGAGTGCTCGCAGTGTGCAGTGTTCAGTCTGCCGGAGTGCTCGCAGTGTGCGGTGTTCAGTCTGCCGGAGTGCTCGCAGTGTGCGGTGTTCAGTGGGATCAGTGTGTACAGACCGTGCTGTGTGCTGTTCACATGAGGGTGCACTGCTCTGTGGCTCTCTGCATGCTGCTATGGAAACCACCCAGACTGAGCCCCCGGAAGGTGTCAAGAAGATTAAAGCCCCTGTCCTGAGGGGGGGGCACCTCGGACCGCACCATCGCTGCCAGCTCCCGGGGGAGCACCACCTTCCCCCTCGCCATGTTCAGGTGATTGTCATCCTTTGTGTTCTGGGGGAGAGAGGGAGGGAGAGAGGCTTGTTAGCCATTATCTGGACTCCACTGCAGCCAGGGATACAGACTCAGACACACAGCTGACCTCTGACCTGTGCCAGCTGGTATTTCCTTCGGAAGTGGGATCTCATGGCAGCTCTCTGTGCGTTCTTCTGGGCACTCTGCGCCTCTCTCTTCCTCCTGTGTGAGCACACACACACACCTCAGCTTTACACTGCCTGTGATCTCACTCACACACACACCTCAGCTTTACACTGCCTGTGATCTCACTCACACACACACCTCAGCTTTACACTGCCTGTGATCTCACTCACACACACACACACCTCAGCTTTACTCCGCCTGTGATCTCTCACACACACACACACACACCTCAGCTTTACACCGCCTGTGATCTCTCACACACACACACACACACCTCAGCTTTACACCGCCTGTGATCTCACACACACACACACACACCTCAGCTTTACACCGCCTGTGATCTCACACACACACAACCTCAGCTTTACACCACCTGTGATCTCACACACACACACACACCTCAGCTTTACACCGCCTGTGATCTCACACACACACACACACACACCTCAGCTTTACACCGCCTGTGATCTCACACACACACACCTCAGCTTTACACCACCTGTGATCCCACACACACACACCTCAGCTTTACTCCGCCTGTGATCTCACTCACACACACACACCTCAGCTTTACTCTGCCTGTGATCTCACACACACACACTCAGCTCCAGGGGGCCTGTGATCTCACACACACACACACACACACACACACAAGACAGCTGCACACTGAGACACAGATATTTAACAATACGTTCTGTAAATATTTCTGCAGTAGGCTGAGGAAGTGTTTAAGAAATGATATAGCATTTGGAAAGCAGATCATTTTAAATTTTAATGCTTTATCTTTACAATTACATAATGTACATTTACATAATTTGTACTGAGGTACAGCTGCACACACAGATATACACTGACACAGATACACACTGAGGTACAGCTGCACACACAGATATACACTGACACAGATACACACTGAGGTACAGCTGCACACACAGATACACACTGACACAGATACACACTGAGGTACAGCTGCACACACAGATACACACTGAGACACAGATACACACTGAGGTACAGCTGCACACACAGATATACACTGACACAGATACACACTGAGGTACAGCTGCACACACAGATACACACTGACACAGATACACACTGAGACACAGATACACACTGGAGTACAGCTGCACACACAGATACACACTGAGACACAGAGACACACAGGTACAGCTGCACACACAGATATATACTGACACAGATACACACTGAGACACAGCTGCACACACAGATACACACTGACACAGATACACACTGAGGTACAGCTGCACACACAGATACACACTGACACAGATACACACTGAGGTACAGCTGCACACACAGATGCACACTGAGACACAGATACACACTGAGGTACAGCTGCACACACAGATACACACTGAGACAGATACACACTGAGGTACAGCTGCACACACAGATACACACTGAGACACAGATACACACTGGAGTACAGCTGCACACACAGATATACACTGACACAGATACACACTGAGGTACAGCTGCACACACAGATACACACTGACACAGATACACACTGGGGTACAGCTGCACACACAGATACACACTGAGACACAGATACACACTGGAGTACAGCTGCACACACAGATATACACTGACACAGATACACACTGAGGTACAGCTGCACACACAGATACACACTGAGACACAGATACACACTGAGGTACAGCTGCACACACAGATACACACTGAGACACAGATACACACTGAGACACAGATACACACTGAGGTACAGCTGCACACACAGATACACACTGACACAGATACACACTGAGGTACAGCTGCACACACAGATATACACTGACACAGATACACACTGGGGTACAGCTGCACACACAGATACACACTGAGACACAGATACACACTGGGGTACAGCTGCACACACAGATACACGCTGAGACACAGATACACACTGGGGTACAGCTGCACACAGATACACACTGAGACACAGATACACACTGGGGTACAGTGGGACACAGATATATACTGACACAGATACACACTGAGGTACAGCTGCACACACAGATACACACTGACACAGATACACACTGGGGTACAGCGGCACACAGATATATACTGACACAGATACACACTGAGGTACAGCTGCACACACAGATACACACTGACACAGATACACACTGGAGTACAGCTGCACACACAGATACACACTGAGACACAGAGACACACAGGTACAGCTGCACACACAGATATATACTGACACAGATACACACTGAGACACAGCTGCACACACAGATACACACTGACACAGATACACACTGGGGTACAGCTGCACACACAGATGCACACTGAGACACAGAGACACACAGGTACAGCGTCACACACAGATATATACTGACACAGATACACACTGAGACACAGATACACACTGGAGTACAGCTGCACACACAGATACACACTGAGACACAGAGACACACAGGTACAGCTGCACACACAGATATATACTGACACAGATACACACTGAGACACAGCTGCACACACAGATACACACTGACACAGATACACACTGGGGTACAGCTGCACACACAGATGCACACTGAGACACAGAGACACACAGGTACAGCGTCACACACAGATACACACTGACACCTTGCTATATAACAGTACGACGTCAGGACTGACGCTCCCTGCTCACACAGTCCACAGGCCTCACCTCTCCTGCTCCAGGTCCCTCTGGTACCTCTGCAGCTCCGCGGCAGTCATGCGAGGCCTGTGGGGGGCGCTGTTGCGCCGCGCCTCGACATCCCTCCGCTCCAGTGGCACGCAGCAGATCAGCTGCCTGATGGGGGCGCCCAGGGCGGACTTCACCATGGACCCCATCTGCCTGTCTGTCTGCGGGACAGAGCCGACCCGGTCAGTGCCCACCGCGGTCCGGACCGGGAGAAGCCGGAGGAGGCGAGGAGTTACCTGAGCAGGCGAGAGGGCGGGGGTCTGTGCAGCACTGGATGTGCGACGATGGGGTTACCGCTCCGGATGTTCCTGCTGCTCTCCTCCTGCGAGCACACGAGCCGGCTGTCTCTCTGCGTCTCCGAGCGGATCGCCGGAGGCACAGGACTCCCCCAGAGCCGCCGCCCGCCCACACACACACACACACGGCCAGGGATTAGAGCAGCAAAGACAATCCTGTTAGCTCCCAGCACAGCCGCACGTGCGCACAGCGGGACAGCGGGCAGGGGCAGGGGGAGGGCACAGGGGCCGAGCAGAAGAGGGAGGAGAGAGGGAGACAGGTGAGACAGGCGAGACCGGAAACACAGGAGAGAAAAAGACAGGAGAGAGAGACAGGTGAGAAAGGTGAATGGAGAGAGGGGTACACTACAAGAGGAAAAACAGGAGAGAAAGAGGTGAGACAGGAGAGGAGGATGAAGAGTCCAGCAAACTGTCGATTCACACCAGAAGGTCTGGCTGCAGTGTCCCACGCCCCTGCACGCAGGCCTCAGTGGGTGGAGGGGGGGCCTGGGTCCGAGTGCCAGCTGTCAGGGGGCAGATGGACAGAGGCGGCCAGCAGGATTGAGACAGGAACTGGTCCCTCACCCCCATCCCCCAGCAGTAATCCGGTTACAGACGGTCACTGCCCAGCTGTCTCACATTAGGCTGAAGCAGTGTCCAGTGAGATTACTGCACCCACAGTAAATGGTAATCCCCAATGTAGTCAACATTGTACTACAGTACAGCACCAGTACTGCACTGCGTTCAATGATCTGTCGCAGTAAAGTATAATACCAGTACTGTATTGTATTAAATACTGTACTGTGTTCAATGACGTCCTGTAGTAAGGTAAATCACCTGTGTTGCACTGTATTCAATGATCTGCTAGAGTAAAGCACACTGTACTGCATTGTATTTGATGATGGACTATAGTAAACACTACTACAGAGAAGCAGTCCTGTCTTGGTCCTGGAGTGCCCCTGTCCTGGCTGTTTATTTTAAATTGTAAAGCTCCCCCTCTCCTTGCCGTGCGAGGGCTCGACCCAGACGAGGTCAGCACGCGGGGGGAGGAGGGGGCAGGAACCACTCAAGGCCCCCCAGACGGCGGCTGTGGCCCTGTGGGCTGACAGCAGAGGACACTCGGAAATGAATGGGAACGAGGGGGAGGGGGAGTGGAAGTGGGAGGGACAGGCGCTTGTGCAGACCTGCCGTGTATCAAACTGGGCTGCTGATCGCGGGATGGGGCCACGATGGCACCCCGGTTTGGCCGTAGCAGCCTGAGGCGCAGGGAGATGAGACACAGGCGAGAGAGAGCCCAGACCGTGCTGGGAATTTTCTCCCAAACGTAGGGTGTCTGCCGTTTCTCCTGCGCTCGGCTCTGACTCGCGCTCACCCTGCCCAGGGGGCTGCTGTCGGGCTGTGGGGCCCGCGCCAAGCACCATCAAGACTGAGAACAGTGGCAAAGCAGCCCGATTAAGCTCATTAGTCATTAGGGTTAGAGCACACGTGGACTACAAGCACGCAGTGCCTGCCAGGGGCTCCAGCAGCTCGAGACAGAACCTGACCCCCGACCCGGGCTTCCCGCGCGTGAACGCCCTTCTGTCAGGAGCGCGCCGGGTTCGAGGAGCCGTCTGTGCGTGGTGCTCTCCAGCACAGCGCTCGGGGCGGAGGGGGGCGTCCTGGCTGCGGCAGTCACGACTCCGTAATCAACTGATCTTTTCCCCACAAAGCTCTTGTACCCTCAAACGGCAGGGCTGTCTACAGAACCGCAGCCGGAGAGCTGCTTCTTTTGTCAAATGTGGCCGACGCTCTGGACCAGGGTGGGTGGGTCACGCAGCGTGTGCTCCAACGCCATAATCCGCCTCCGCTCCCCCGGCGCACTGCGCCACGCTCCAGCAGCCGCGCAGCCAGGCGTCCCCTTCGAGACGCAGCCGTGTGACCCTCAGGGGAACTAGCAGGACCGCGGGAGGACTGGGGCCCCCCCCTCCCAGACCCGGACAGGGGAGCGGCGCGCAAGGGCTCACCCCCAGGACAGCGGGCTCTCGGGACGGGGAAAACGCGCTCGGTCTCGCGAAGAAGAGTACACCCCACCAGGCTCTCCCCTCCTGGGGGACTCCGCACGCACGGACGCTGCCAGGGTTCAGTATAAAGATCTTTTTATTATAAAACACTTGACATTTGGAATATTACATATGGCAAAAATACGGAGGGTGATTTTCAACTTGTCCCCACCCCTCTGGCCCCGACACACGCTCTCTTCTCTCCAGCCCACGCCCACCCGCCCCCCCCCCCCCCCCCGGGGGGGGGGGGCAGGAGCGGAGAGGCTCAACGTGGGCGGGGGGAGAGAGCGGGTGAGCAGGGAGTGTTTCACAAGAAAAAACAAAACCCCTGGGTTTCACCCGAGGGGATGAAAACAGAAAACTGAAGCCTGCACGGCCACCTTCCTGTCCAGCGCCTAGAATATACAGCTATGAACACAGGCCCAGCACCGCCACAGGGCCCCTTATGTACACACTAGTTTACAGAAGCACAGCGGTCCGACCCCGGGGGGCTCCAGGCGGACTGGGGGGGGTATGGCAGGGGGAGACAGTAAAGCGACGCTGGCTTCAATACTGTACAAGGAAAAGACGTGTGAGAACACCGAAATCTGTACATGCTACAGCACAACGCGGCCGTCTCCCCTGCTGGACGGGCCCGAGTGAGAGGAACCAAGTCACGCCTACGAGGAACCAGCGGCGAGGAGGAGGAGGAGGAGGGGGGGGAGGAGGCAGAGGAAAGGGGGTCAGTCAGGGGGGCCGGACACCACTGCAAGTCCAGTCCGCCGGCGCTCCTGACGAATGGGGAATCGGGAGCTGGGGGTCCCTCGGCAGTTCGCAGGTCTGTGCGAGACTGTAGGAGGTCCGAGTCGTGGTCAAAAACCGAGCCAGGCCAGTGACTTCACCCCCCCAGGAAACCAGAGAATCCTGTGGCCCCAGATCCAGCTCCTCCAGAACCTACCGCCTCCGGGTTTTCTTTCTCGCCGAGCTCTCAATCGAACCCTGGAGGTGAGCCCCGCGGGGGAACCCCGAGGGGCGACAGAACTCTTCCGCCACCTTCAGACGCTGCCAAAAAAACACTCCGGCAGGGCGCAGAGCTAAAGGGCAGCTCGGGCAGGAGAGGTGTGAGCGGGGTCGGCCCACTGGGTTCCGGTCCGCGCGTCTTGACGGATGAGAACAGCTCCAAAGCTTTAACGACCCCCTCCCCCCTCAGACACCCCAGCCTGGCAGCCGGTGGTCTCTCCTCTGTGAGCCAGGCTCCTCTGGGCCCTCACCGCTAGAGTGTGACGTACAGGATACTACCCCCCTCCTCTCTTGGGGGGGAAAAAAGACAAAAAAAAGCCTCAAGTCTCTCGTCTGCGACTGGAGCAGCCTGGAAGCTGGCGGCTCGTCAGTTTTAAGCACGATCCTGCGGTCAGGAAGACAACCAGGCAGCCTCCCCGCGCCTCATGACCAGCACAGCTCTAAAACACACTCTCCCACCCCTGCCCGCGCCCCAGCACGGGCACGAGCGCACAGAGAGGCGCTACGCTGGCTCTGGTGCCACCCAAGTCAAGTCAAAGCCCCCGTGAAAGTCCAAATACCGCCGTCACCTCGGGAAGCACAGGGCGACACTGAGGAATGAGGGGGTGTGTCCCATGTCCCACGGATCCGGCAGTCTGCACCGGGGTGGTCCGTGAACCGCGAGAACGGGCCTTCGGGGCGAGGGAGACGGGCAGGGATCAGGGCCAGCGTCACCCGCAAGACCCCGGTCAGTTCAAGAGCCCCTCCTCCCCCCACCACGCCAGGATCAGCTGGCTGGCAGGGACTGGCCCCCGCCCGGTCGATCCGGTTTCGAGTCTCTCTGTCCCATCAGGACGCCAGGGGGCTGGCTGTGGTTCTGGCGGGAGCCGCCGGTCTCCTCAGTCCCGGCGGCGTCTCCGCCCCGCCCCGCCCGCGCGCCCGCCCCACACGGGGGCCTGCAGTCACCGGCTGATGTCGCGGTTGCCCTCCCAGGTCTTGCCGGCCGCGCAGTCCCCCGGGGCCTCGCCGGAGCCCCCCCGCAGCGGCGAGAAGAAGGGGTGCCGCAGGGACTCGGCCAGCGTGAGGCGCTTGTTCGGCTCGTACTCCAGCATGCTCTCCACCAGGTCGAACAGCAGGTGGTGCTCTTCCGCCTCGGACAGCATGTACCTCTGCAACAGACAGGAGGAAGGGCAGGGGGGTCAGCGCGGGGGTCAGTAGGCGAGCAGGCGGGGACACGCGGACACGGAGGCGACTCGGGCCCTCACCCTCAGCGGCTTGCAGTTCTCCCGGACGTAGCGCCCGGCGGAGGAGCTGTCGTCCCAGTCCAGCCGGCCGTGATAGAAATACTTCTGCTTCCTGGGGAGAGAAGGCAGCACAGTCAGGCGCCAGGATACGCGGACACAGAAAGCCGCTGGGACCTGGGTAACCCCGCCGCCGTCGAGACGGGGGACCCCTGGTCCTGGGACGGTCGGCGGAGCGGGACTTGCCTGGTTTTGCGGATCATCCTGGAAGGGATTGGTCCCAGTATCCTCTCCATCATGGCCAGGTGCTCCCTGTTGTCGTGCGTCTGTGAGGAGGCAGGAGAAGGGGGTGTCTGTGTGTGTCCTGACCACTCTCGCACAATGACAAAATTAACAGTAAGCACAAAAGCCACATCTCCCTCCCTCCCAGGGGTGAAGAGCAGAAAGGCTCCCCATCTGAGCAGAACACGCACGTTTCCAACAGCCCCAGAATCTCTGCACAGGCCCCTCAAGTCTCCCTTTAACAGAGCAAGTGTGGTCGCGTGTGTCAGTCGCCTGCTTAACCTTCGACCCCTTGCTGACACAAGCACAGGCCATCGCCACAGCACGGCTGACAGCTCCATAAAAAAGTTTTATACAAGAGCAGTCTCTTCCTCAGCCCCCCCTCCTGTCAGACACAAGGTTTCTGTGATCAAGGACTTCAGTGTCAGGGTCCTCGCACACGTGACACAGGCAGGAGCCCCCTCCCGCCCCCGCTGTTGTAATTCCACCACTAAGGTCGCCAGCCATCTAAAAAAACAGCCCTCTCTGCCTGCCCCGGGCCTCTCCCCCCTGTGCCTCTCTGCCTCCAGCTGGCCTCTCTCCCCTGTGCCTCTCTGCCTGCCCCGGGCTTCTGCCCCCTGTGCCTCTCTGCCTCCAGCTGGCCTCTCTCCCCTGTGCCTCTCTGCCTGCCCCGGGCTTCTGCCCCCTGTGCCTCTCTGCCTGCCCCGGGCCTCTGCCCCCTGTGCCTCTCTGCCTCCAGCTGGCCTCTCCCCCCTGTGCCTCTCTGCCTGCCCTGGGCCTCTCCCCCCTGAGCCTCTCTGCCTCCAGCCGGCCTCTCCCCCCTGTGCCTCTCTGCCTCCAGCCGGCCTCTCCCCCCTGTGCCTCTCTGCCTCCAGCCGGCCTCTCCCCCCTGTGCCTCTCTGCCCGCCCCGGGCCTCTCCCCCGTGCCTCTCTGCCTCCAGCTGGCCTCTCCCCCCTGTGCCTCTCTGCCTGCCCTGGGCCTCTCCCCCCTGTGCCTCTCTGCCCGCCCCGGGCCTCTCCCCCGTGCCTCTCTGCCTCCAGCTGGCCTCTCTCCCCTGTGCCTCTCTGCCTGCCCCGGGCCTCTCCCCCCTGTGCCTCTCTGCCTGCCCCGGGCCTCTCCCCCGTGCCTCTCTGCCTCCAGCTGGCCTCTCCCCCCTGTGCCTCTCTGCCTGCCCCGGGCCTCTCCCCCCTGTGCCTCTCTGCCTCCAGCTGGCCTCTCCCCCCTGTGCCTCTCTGCCTGCCCCGGGCCTCTCTCCTGGAAGCCTCTGCCTCCGTCACCTACAGATGTGCACATCGCCGGTATTTTGTGCTGCATGACCTCCCTTCATGCTTGCCTCCCCCTGATCCCACGCCCAGTGGTTGGGGCCCGGCCTACCTGGAACAAGGTGAAGCCCAGGTAGTACTCGAACAGGATGCAGCCGATGCTCCACACGTCGCAGGGTTGGCTCCAGCCCAGCTCTGCTTGACAGACAGACAGATAAGAGTCTAACTCTGGAGAAGAAACCCCTCTCGGGTTTGCTTTACCAGCACGCGCTCTGGGGACAGGGGGCGCCCCACTCACCCAGTATGACCTCGGGGGCGCGGTAGTGCCGCGTGGAGACGATGGTGCTGTGATGCTCGTGGTCGAAGGTGGCACTGCCGAAGTCCACCACGCGCACCGCTGTGCTCTTCACTGTGCGCTCGTCACGCTTCTGCGGGGCACGGAGACAGTGCAGAGTCAGCTGGGAGCCCAGGCCACACGCCCCACTCCCACTCCCCTGGGAGCCCAGGCCACACGCCCCACGCCCCTTGCTCCGGATCTCCTCCGGAGCTAGGCTCAGGACCTCAGGACAGGAAGGACCCTCTCCGAGCCGCTGCCCAGCGCGGGCAGGCTGGAGCCCCGTTTCCCCCCACAGCCGCAGCCGTCACACCCTGCCCCCCCATTCTCGCTGCAGGCGGCCCCCCTCTCACCTTCTCCACGTTGTACGTCATGGTGAAGTCGGAGTTGACAAAGAGGATGTTCTCCGGTTTCAGGTCTGTGTGCGTCAGCTTGTTGTCATGCAGAACTGCAAGACAGACGGACAGCCGATCAGCGCGACAGCCAGACAGGGCGAACCAAACGCGGGGGAAAGGCCCGCTCAGCCCTGCCCGCAGCCCAACACCAACCCACTGCAGCCGGACAGGGACAGCGCAGCGCTGCGCTGCCCCCTAGTGACGACTGACTGGACAGTCCAGTACCAAGAGAACATGTGCAGGCTGGTCTGAGGGCTGCGCGGTACCGAGACACCGCAGGACAGCCGCCAGACCCTCCTGCACTGCACCGTGGGTACGAGAGACATGGAGGGGGGGGGGGGGGGGGACTGTTCTCTCTCCAGCATCACCAGCCCTTCACGTACGAAGCTATGAAGCTGGAACGGCCTCACTGGGAATACAGTCTGCCAGTCTGAAGTCGGGGGAGCCGGCGGGAGTACTCACACTTGACGGCCTGGCAGATCTGGTAGGCCATGTGGCGGACCTGCGTGATGGAGTAGGGCAGGTAGTTGTTCTCCTTCAGGAAGTCGAAGGTGCTGAGCGCCAGCAGCTCGAAGGAGATGCACATGTGCCCGTGGTAGTCGAACCAGTCGTACATCTGGACACACAGGCTTGGGGGAGAGGGGTGCAGGAGTTAGTGTAGCTCTGTGAGCATTTTAACTGCCCTCTCCACCCACCAGCACTCCCTCTGTCACTGCACCCAGCCTCACAACTGCCCCTCCGTCAGTCTAAATGCCCCCTATCCCACCCTGTACTAGGCCTCCCTATCGCTGCACTCCCCCCCTTGAGTAACGACCCCTCTCTTACTGCTTGTTGTCAGGGTCCTTCTCGTTAATCCTCTCCAGCACGTTGATCTCCAGCCTGGCTGCCTCCTTGTACTTCTCCACATTCTTGATGATCTTCAAGGCCACGCGCGCACCGCCCCTGAAGCCCAAACACACACACGTCACACCACACCTCGCGCCTCCTGCTCGTCACACTGAGCCACACTGGTACACGCGAGGCCGGGATAGGTGATCGGACAAAGTGTAAGAGACGCAGGGAAAAGCAGTTGCTTTCCAGTTCCGAGAACAGACTGTCCTATTGTTATGATGCTCTGCAGTTTGAATTAAGCTTCGTCTGCACTGTTTGAGGTGTGCTGCACAGCAGCTTGATCCACTGCAGGTTCTACTTTCAGCTGCAGGGCCCCTGCCTTGCTCCTGCCAACACCAGCTCCCATGTATCTCGGGCTCTCCAACTTAGTCTGACCGGATCTTCACGTACTGAGCAGATCCCACAGACATCGCTACGGAGGGTCGGGACCTCTCTGGTCTTGAATAGAGAAGACGGCGAAGGGAGTAGACACGAGTACTCCAAATGATCAAGGTGAACTGGGAGGGCTTCACCAGAATCAGCCGCAGAACATGAACTAGGCGGCACGGACAAGCGAACACTACGGACAGGTGCATTTAAAACCTGAGCTGGGAGGTAATTCTCTACACAGTGCTGTGGGGGTCAGGAAAGAGCCACAATACCCCGGTTTTATTTCAAGAAACAGCTGGCTGAGATCCTGGATCAAGCAACTACAAGGGGAGGGGGCTGCATAGGGCTGAACGGACAGGACCGATGTCTCCTGTGCAGAAACGCCTCAGCCCGCTGCACCCCCCCCCTCCCCGCGGCCCCCCAGGGCGCTTCTGGTTACCTGCGATGGTCGATGCACTGCACCACCCTGCCGAAGGTGCCCTCTCCGAGCGTGTTCACGATCTCGTCTGTCGGGGAAGAGGAGGGGGGGAGGAGGAAGACAAGGGGGCCGGGCGTTAGAGAAACGAGCGAGGAGCAGGCCAGGCACTCAGACCTACTGACAGAGGAGGAGCAGACCACTGAATTAGCACCTAAAGGACGAAAACGCACAGAAACCGCTCACAGTGACGAGAGAGGGCTGTGCCGGCCGCGGGCAGGGCGTGCCTGTCTGGGGCAGCTACAGCTCGGCGCGGGGTGGAAGTCTAGGAGGCTGGCTCTTCAACCCGTCCCCAGAGGCTAGAGCTTTACTCTTCTCGTGCGGTGGATTTGGGGGAGGGGGGCATACCGCCCCGCCTGCACAGCGGGGGAAGTCGAGAGCTAAGGGCGGAGTGGGGGGGCGGTGGGGGGGGGGGGATTTTGGGAGGGCTCTTCCAATTGCAATTTCCCTTTCCGTTCGAACCCGCAGACCAGGAGAAAGCAAACCGACCTGAGTAAGTCAGCAAGGAAGGAAGGGAGGGAGGGAGGGAGGAAGGGGGGGGAGGAGGGAACACAAAGGGAAGCATCCTTTTTTTTTTCCCCATATGGAAGCTTCCTCCAATTAGATTAATTAACAAAAAAAAAAGACAGTGAACACAGAAACACCATCGACGGAACTCCAGCTTTGGGGGCCCTGGCCTTCGCTAAGAGGTACGAGAATCGAGAAAACTGGGTTCACCGGTTTTAAAAACCCCTCACAGCAACATCCTGGGTCCTTCCAGGACGTAAATACTCTTGTCTCTGGGGGGGGGGGGGGGGCAGGGTATCAGTGGGGGGTCTTACTCCTGCAGTAACATTAATGGCATCTGCGCCTACTTACAGACTTGTAAAATGTAAAAAAAAAAAAATACAACCCAAAGAGACTCATACAACTGCGCATATATAAAAAGCTAAGAGAGGCACTAAATGGATAATGTTACGATATGGCCGTGTACATCGTTCTTGCAGGACGTCGCCGGATCGATACATCAGATGCCCTTCCTCATCGTCTCTGATGCTCTGGGCTCTTGTCCGGCTGTTACTCTGTCCGCTTCTCTGCTCCGCGGGTTCGCCCCAATCGCGGCGCGAAACGGGGGCACCGGCGGATTGTCGAAGGCAGGCGCAGCCGGGCGGCGGAGGTGGGCGGTGGCGGTTGTAGGTGTTGTAGGCAGATTGGGCCAGTCATGATTTCCCCAAGAGCCAATTCATTTGACGGCACATAGGAATATATAACGATAGGGATATTGCAAGGGAACATGTCAAAGATCACATTTCTCTTTCTCATCTCCTCCTGTCCTGCTGTCTCTCTTGTCTAGCGTCCTCTCCCAAAATACAGATACATATCAAAAGACACAGAAAAGGCTACTGAGCTCAATCGTTAGGAGGTCAAAAAAAAAAAAAAAACACAGAGCAAAGAGGATTTCAGAAAACCAAAAAAATCAGGCTTAGGCAAATGAGGACCCAAAGAACCCCAGAGCAACGGAGGAGAAACCGGAGAGCAAGTTTCTCCTGTTGCCAGCGGCCCCCTCCCTCAGCGGGGGGACAGGCCCGGCCCCGGGCCCCGGGCCCCGGAGGGGACAGCGACAGGGTGAGGCCGTGGACGCTGGGTCCTGGCTGGACCAGGCCAGGGGCATGGGGCTTGCATCACGCACACGGCTCCCTCCCTCTTTCACTCGCTCTCTCGCACACACAGCTGGGGACCCCGCACGCCCGTTTGTGGGTGCGTTCGGCCAGGCTTGTGAATGCGGGGGTGTGGTGACCGCCGCGTCTTCACCAGCGGGCCCCTTCTCTAACAGAGGGCCCACAGAGCTGTGGTTTGACACAGACCTTCGCAGGCTGTGCCCGCGGCCCCACACAGGGGACGGGACCCATGACCCCCCAGAGCCAGGGAATGTTTCACGCCCAGACTGAGGGCTGTGAACTCTCACTCACTGCAGCCCCGGCTCACGAACGCACCCACAAACGGGCTTCCTGTGAAAATGAAGACCGTGGTTAATTTATCACAGCAAAACCTCTCTCGCCTTGTTGCTTTCCCACGAACGGGGGTAAATAAAGCTCAGCCCGGAAGTATTGACGACAACCCACTGTTAAAATAGTAACTCGGAGCCTTTGAAAACTGACCGGACCAGATCCAGCTCCTCTCTCTCACACTGGGACAACCCTCTCCAGGTCCCTGTCCCAGCTCCTGTCTCTCTCTCTCACTCTGGGACAACCCTCTCCAGGTCCCTGTCCCAGCTCCTGTCTCTCTCTCTCACTCTGGGACAACCCTCTCCAGGTCCCTGTCCCAGCTCCTGTCTCTCTCTCTCACTCTGGGACAACCCTCTCCAGGTCCCTGTCCCAGCTCCTGTCTCTCTCTCTCACTCTGGGACAACCCTCTCCAGGTCCCTGTCCCAGCTCCTGTCTCTCTCTCTCACTCTGGGACAACCCTCTCCAGGTCCCTGTCCCAGCTCCTGTCTCTCTCTCTCACTCTGGGACAACCCTCTCCAGGTCCCTGTCCCAGCTCCTGTCTCTCTCTCACTCTGGGACAACCCTCTCCAGGTCCCTGTCCCAGCTCCTGTCTCTCTCTCACTCTGGGACAACCCTCTCCAGGTCCCTGTCCCAGCTCCTGTCTCTCTCTCACTCTGGGACAAACCTCTCCAGGTCCCTGTCCCAGCTCCTGTCTCTCTCTCAGTCACTCTGGGACAAACCTCTCAAGGTCCCTGTCCCAGCTCCTGTCTCTCTCTCAGTCACTCTGGGACAAACCTCTCCAGGTCCCTGTCCCAGCTCCTGTCTCTCACTCTGGGACAACCCTCTCCAGGTCCCTGTCCCAGCTCCTGTCTCTCTCTGGGAGAGACCTCTCCAGGTCCCTGTCTCACTCTGGGACAACCCTCTCCAGGTCCCTGTCCCAGCCCCTGTCTCTCTCCAGCTCCTGGAGTGAAGGGGCAGGGAGCCCTGGCTCTGTGACCTGCGAAACCCCCTGGGAAGAAGACACCAGGCAGGAGTATCCCGTTACGTGCAGCCCTGTTTACTCACTCCCTCTCGCGCTCCAAGCGTTCTGCCACCTGGCCTTCCCGCTGCTTTACTCTGTGCTGGCTACGCGTGCGTGCGGCCGGCGGGAGCCGCGCGAGTGGCCAGGCCGACTCCTGCTGATCACCGACCACGCGCCGCACGAGGAGGAGGAGCCCCGGCGGGCAGGACGGCTCCAGGGGAGCCACGCCCAGCCCGTGCATCCGAAGCGGTGAACCGAAGCGCGGTGCACGCCCGGGGAATGCTGGGAAGGAGGCGGACACCCCCCTCCCCAGCCTCCCAGGCAGCTGCCCGGCGACGAGCGACGAGAGCTGCTGCCGGCACGGCGAGCCGACTGCTGACCGCTTGCGATATTTATATCGTCTCCGATTTATAGCTTCACCGGGAGCTCGCGTGCCACCTCACGGTTGAACCTCCGGGCCCCCCCGCCACAATTTAACAATCCGCGTCTGCCTTACGGATCAGCGCCGCCACTCGGGGCGCGGGGCCCGAGAGGGGCACAGTGGAGAAACACCCCTTGGTTCGGACTTCACCGCCAGCCGGGCAACATCGGCGTGCGGTCCCACTCCCGCACTCCCAACGGGCACCGCGGGGAGAGGGCAACTCGCCGCCACGACGAGGACGAGCGCTACAGCTGTACCTGCTTCCCTATAGCCAACGGCAGCGCCACGCGCACGGACCCCCCGGGAGAGGCCACCCCGTGCCCTTTCTGGAACACGGCAGACTCGACCCTGCAGTCGTCGCCTAACAAGCCGGACCAGAACCGGGCTACAGGAGCGGGGAACTAAACGCCCCCCCTGCCCTCCCTGCCACCCGCGGCTGAGACGGGCCAGGTACTCACAGCGACGCACAGGCAGAGGCAGCGGAGGCAGCTCTTGTACAGAGTGTCCTGCTCGGGTTTCCCCATGGCTCCGCGCGGCAGCACCAGAGAGACGGAGAAAGCGAGGCGAGGCGAGACGAGACGAAGGCAGGGGGAGAGGAGGACGCAGGATAGGTAAAGGGGGGGGGGGAGGGTGCCGATTCAATGCACAGCCCTCCGAGAGTGTCCCCAGAGCCGAGAGAGAGCGCGCACACACCGGGGAGGGAGGAGGAGGAGAAGCCGAGACAGACAGGCAGGCACAGCGAGGGGAAGAAGAGAGGAGGCAGCGGGCGCTGGCAGGAGGGGGGGGGGGAAAAACGCTGAGCAGAGCCTAAATCAGGCTCTGCGTCCGCCGGGAAGCACCGCAGGATGACTAGAGACTTGGGAACGCTGGGATGAGGATAGGGTTTCTCCTCCTCCTCCGCCTCCCTCTATTCCTGGCCTCCGAGTTAACGCTTAAAGAGACTCGCCCTCCGCAGGGAGGAACCCGCCCCGCTGCTCTCTGGGACCCCTGTGAGTGAAACCGAACCAGCGGGTTAAACCCGCTGCCCGACCCGTCCTGGCGCCGGAGCGGTCCGGTTCCAGCTCCAGACGCACCCAGAGAGGCCTGATTCCCCAGCACGACTCCAGCACCCCCGGGCACTGGCCTCTACCACAGGACGCTGCGATTCCCTCGCCCCCGAGCAAACGCGGCCCTGGAGGGCACCCTGGGGAGAGCACAGGCCGCGCCGCAGCCAGGCAGCGCAGACAAGGCCACTGGCGTCTCGCCGGGGCAGAGGAACCTGGCGCCAGCCGGCCCGGTCCACTCCGGGTTTTACCTCCTGCCGCTGGGCTGCCTGTGCACAAGCAAGGCCGGAGGCGCTGTCGAGACGGACGTCAAGCCCTCTGGCGACTACATCTGCGCAAGGGGACGGGTGAACCTGTAGGCCAACTGAACGCGGGGGGCCGTGTGCGGGAACGCCGAGCCCGCAGCCGGGAAGATCCGGGGCGGATGCGAAGGCTGCGCTGCCGGGAGTGCGTTCGGGTTTTTCCTACATGGCAAAGTACTGGACTTCCCACCTCACGAGCCTACGTCAACGCAGCGCCCCCCTCTGAGGGAACCCCAGAGCAGCCCCATCAGCCCAGACCGGGCGCCCAACAGGCGGGAGACGCAGCTGACTCTGCGCCTCAACACCGACTGGCCGATCGGACTCCCTGCCGAAACGCGTCTCAACTAGAGGACCAAGCAGAACCGCAGCCCACCGAGCACCCTGAGGAAACTCCACCCGCCTGACGGCAAAAAACCCTGGAGCAGACACAGAAACCCCGGAGGGAGACTGGGAGCACACGGAACAGACTGCTTTTATACACGTGTATTTTATTTTTTTACAGATGCCCAGAGAGCGAAAAAGTCGCGCTGCGAGGAAGGACCTTCGCAAAACCTGCCCTGTCTCGCTACAGTGAGAGAGAGACAACATCCACGTCCCCCCCAAAACACCCACAGCAAAACAAAACAAACAAACAAAAGGTTTGCTACTTACCGAATCCAGGAGCTGCGAAAAGGTGCGTTAGTAGAGAAAGAGGGCAGGAGGCGCGCGAGGGAGGGAGGGAGGGGGCAGGGGGAGGGGGCGGTGGGCACACTCACCGAAGACGACGGGCTAAAGGTTCTGGTTCTACGCCTCCTTCGTTTGTGCTTACGCCTGCTGCTTTTGCGGCTGCGGTAGCTGTCCTCGCGGTCGCGCCGGAACTCGTAGGGGCGCGGGTGCAGGCCGTAGTCGACGTCGTAGTAGCCCTCGGCGCCGCGGTCCCGCTCCCGGCTGAAGTCCAGCCGCCGGTATCCCTCGCAGTACCGCCGCTCGTACGCCCTGCGGTCCGCCGAACGGTTTTCGTAGCTGCCGGAGGGGGGGGCGAGGGGGTGTGAGCGTGAGAGCAGGAAGCGGACTGGGGGGTTATGGGGAGGGGGGGGCGGATGCGGTGTTAGGGGCCGGACTCGGGGAAGGGGGAGGATCCCGGGAGCGAACCGGACCCTCATCGAGCGGAGGCGCCGTTCCCCAGTGCCCCAGAGGGGGACAGTCACAGTGGGCAGGGGGGATAACGGACAACCGCGCGGCACTGGCTCTGGTGCTGGACCCAGCTGAGCGGCGCTGGCCGGGGAGAGGCCAGAGCCCAGACCGGTACCAGCGGTGCCGAGGGACGGGGGCTCGCGTGAGCTCGCGCGGCCGAAGCCCGGCGCCGCCCTGACCTCCTGGAGCGCAGGTGGTAGCTGTCCTCGTGCCGGTGGGCCCGCCGGTCCCTCTCGCTGCTGCTGGACCGCGTGCGGCTGCGCCTGCGCCGGTGCTTGCGGCTCCGGTACCGGTCCTGGTAGCTGCATCGGCTGCCCCGCTCCGAGGAGTGGTACCGTCTCGAATGCGGCATCTGAAACGACAGGACGGGGCGGGGCGGGTGAGCCCGGTGGGCCAGGTGTGTGGTGCTGTGTGCTCGCAGCTCGGCCGCCTGTATTGAAAGGTGAACTGTACGGCTATTTTCACACTTCAGGGTTAGAAAGAACCAGGACTCTCACAACAACATTACTACAGTAAAACGTTCACAGTAACGTGTAAAACCTCCAACTTACATCACAACATAGATTACATTTCCAGGTCCGCACACGTTCTGCGATTCAGAGCGAGGCAACAAAACTTCCGGTGACGTGTCGCGGCGCTCTGACATGGCAAACCAGCAGGCTTGTGAACACACCTCTTTTAATCCAGCAGAAATGCTGCTCTCGACTTCGAGACGGTTTTGCACACATATACTACTCGGCTGTTAACGCAGATCACAATGGAACATATCTGCGGTGGAATATCTGCTGCTCAACCTGTCATTACAGAGGCTAGTGAGGAGAAGTAGCTGTCACACTGCCCCAGGTGGCCCTCACACTTCGGGAAGCCCCCAAAGTAACCCAGGGCAGAAACTGGGGTGCGACTGATCCCAGAGGGGTTGATGGGCAGGGTTATGGGGAGGTGGTGGATTATGGCTGGGGTGGGTACTGGATCTTCCCCCCAGCAGGGCAGGAGCACCCGAAGGGCCTTATCTGTCGCACCCCCGTATGTCTGAGGGGGCCGGTGGACCACACAGGCCTGTTCAAGAGTGCAGAGAGTGACTGTGCGGTCACCTGGGGAGACAGTGTGTGAGGCAGGGGGGAGAAGTCAGATGCCATTCTACAGTACTGCAGCACTGGGCAGTACTGGGTTCATCAGTGTTCAGGGTCAGTGACAGCACTACAGTACTGCAGCAGTGTGGTGTGGGTTCATCAGTGTTCAGGGTCAGTGACAGCACTACAGTACTGCAGCAGTGTGGTGTGGGTTCATCAGTGTTCAGGGTCAGTGACAGCACTACAGTACTGCAGCAGTGTGGTGTGGGTTCATCAGTGTTCAGGGTCAGTGACAGCATTACAGTACTGCAGCAGTGTGGTGTGGGGTCATCAGTGTTCAGGGTCAGTGACAGCACTACAGTACTGCAGCAGTGTGGTGTGGGGTCATCAGTGTTCAGGGTCAGTGACAGCACTACAGTACTGCAGCAGTGTGGTGTGGGGTCATCAGTGTTCAGGGTCAGTGACAGCACTACAGTACTGCAGCAGTGTGGTGTGGGGTCATCAGTGTTCAGGGTCAGTGACAGCACTACAGTACTGCAGCAGTGTGGTGTGGGTTCATCAGTGTTCAGGGTCAGTGACAGCACTACAGTACTGCAGCAGTGTGGTGTGGGTTCATCAGTGTTCAGGGTCAGTGAGAGCACTACAGTACTGCAGCAGTGTGGTGTGGGTTCATCAGTGTTCAGGGTCAGTGACAGCATTACAGTACTGCAGCAGTGTGGTGTGGGGTCATCAGTGTTCAGGGTCAGTGACAGCACTACAGTACTGCAGCAGTGTGGTGTGGGGTCATCAGTGTTCAGGGTCAGTGACAGCACTACAGTACTGCAGCAGTGTGGTGTGGGGTCATCAGTGTTCAGGGTAAGTGACAGCACCACAGTACTGCAGCAGTGTGGTTCATCAGTGTTCAGGGTCAGTGACAGCACTACAGTATTGCAGCCGTGTGGTTCATCAGTGTTCACGAACAGTGAGAGCACTACAGTATTGCAGTGTGGTGTGGGTTCATCAGTGTTCAGGGTCAGTGACAGCACTACAGTATGGTACATTAGCAGTGGGTTCATCAGTGTTCAGGGTCAGTGACAGCGCCACAGTACTGCAGCAGTGTGGTTCATCAGTGCTCAGGAACAGTGAGAGCACTACAGTATTGCAGTGTGGTGTGGGTTCATCAGTGTTCAGGGTCAGTGACAGCACTACAGTATGGTACATTAGCAGTGGGTTCATCAGTGTTCAGGGTCAGTGACAGCGCCACAGTACTGCAGCAGTGTGGTTCATCAGTGCTCAGGAACAGTGAGAGCACTACAGTATTGCAGTGTGGTGTGGGTTCATCAGTGTTCAGGGTCAGCGACAGTATGGTACATTAGCAGTGGAGACCAGTACCCTGCGCAGGGCAGGCTGCACAAGGACAGGAACACGCACACGGCAGCTCTCAAAGGCACACGCAGCGCCTGCCTCCGTGGCGTTTCCAGCAGCGCAGGCGGCGTGTCTTTCACGCCGGAGGCCTAAACCCTCAGACAGCGACACTGTTGTCCTCATGTCAAAACCCCCAGACCCTACAGGAACAGGTGCCGTCAGGCGGCTCCCGGACACGGACACTCGCTACCATCAGGTTTCACAGCCCCGGGGGAGGGTTCTCGGCTGAGGATCAGACAGCAGCTCGTATCATTCACATTTAAAAAGCCAAGAGCTCAGCTCAGCTCAGCACGGCGCCCACCGTCGCCGTGTCCCGCCCCCATCGACGAGCCCCGTCTCTTCGACCCTTTACACCACTGGACGCTTGTCGCCCCACCAGAGCCGCTGTTTCCCCGCACCCACGGCCGAGCGAGCGAGCAGAGGCAACGGGGCCGCAGTAAGAGAGAGGAGGAGAGCGGGCCAGGGGGACCCAGCCGCAGAAACACCGCCCGCCCGGGCCCCGCCAGCCGTTGGGGTGGAGTTTCGAATTGGAATTGCGGGTTTTGAATTGTAACCGAACGCCGGCCCAGCTCGTGGCAGCCGCTCGGCGACGGGGCGCTCTTGTTGTTTTTTTTTTCTCCCCTCGCCCCGAGTCCGCCATTTTACAGCCCGCCGCCGCCGCCGCTGCGCACCCCTGCCTCTCTCTCCCCCCCCTCCCTCCTCCCCCGCCGCCATCTTAGCTCGACACGCTGGCCCGCTCCACGGCCGCTCCGGCTGGGAAACACCCCGGCTTCCCGGGCACCCGGGGGCCGGCCCGGCGCCCCCTTACCGCCCCGAGCCCCGAACACGCAAGAACAGCGATAATTTATTTCATGTTTTACCGTTTTCGCAGCGAGGCCCGTCCGCTTATCCCACAGGAAATCCGTCTTGGCGGCTCGCTCTCTCTCCCTCTCTCGCGCTCTGTGCTAGCAGCTGCAGCTGCCCGCGCGCTCTCGCTTTCCTTACCTGCGCGCTCCCGAGAGGGGGGGGGGGGTAGCCGAGCGACGTCAGTAGCCAAGCGTGCTCGCCCCCGGACGCCTTATTAAAGACCACATTAACGAGAACTGCGAGCTAACTGTCACACCCACAGAGGGCTCAGCGTTGATACATCAAGGCTGTGTCAGTGTTGTCGGTACTGGTAGTAATGGGTGGTTTGTGAGATGGCCCGTGAGCCGCTGGCTGCTTCATGTGTGGCCGGCGAGGAGCACAGAAAGCTGTTGAAAACATCACGCAGGACACAGGCTCACGCATCACGCTGACTTTATTCACACCCGATCCGCAGATCGGCGCCTCCAGGGCGCTGGACAGCACCGGCAGCACGTCAACACAGCAGAAATCGACAATAAAATCTATAAAACTGACGTGTAAAAATCCAAAATGCACGGAAGAGCTCTGGACACAAACTGTAAATAACCACTGAAGATAAAAGACACTGTCGGCGGGTGAGCTGTAGAGGGCGCTGAACACCACAGAACACAGGAGGACTGAACACCACAGCACAGGCTGCACACTACTGAACATCACAGAACAGCACAGCACAGACTGCACACTACTGAACACCACAGCACAGGCTGCACACTACTGAACATCACAGAACAGCACAGCACAGACTGCACACTACTGAACACCACAGAACACAGGAGGACTGCACACTACTGAACACCATAGAACAGCACAGCACAGACTGCACACTACTGAACACCATAGAACAGCACAGCACACAAGAGAACTGCACACTACAGAAGCCCAGAGCAGTCCGGAGAACTGCGCACTGCTGGAGCCCAGCTGTCAGCGGGCTGGGATCTGAGGGCTGGGCAGCAGGGGGCGCTGCGGCGCTGCGTGGCGAGGGCTAGGCGGTCTGGCCGGGCCTGCTGGGCCTGGCGTACCGCACCTCGCTGTAGGTCAGCCTGTCCTCCTGTATGTCCCGGCGCCGCTGGCCCGGCCGGCCCGCGGGCTTCAGGTCCAGGTGTGCGTAGGTGACGCCCCCATAGGTGTCCGTCTGCAACACAGCAGGGTCATGTGTCACACTCCTCGCAGCAACACACAACACCTTGCAGCGCTGCACAACACTCACTACACTGCACAACACTACACAACAACGCACAGCACTGCACAATGCACAGCACTGCACAACACTCACAACACCTCGCAAGAACGCACAGCACTGCACAACAACGCACAACACTGCACAACACCTCGCAACAACGCACAACACTGCACAACACTTCGCAACAATGCACAGCGCTGCACAACACTCACTACACTGCACAACAACACACAGCACTGCACTCTGTACCTTGACCACTCTGTACTTACCCTCCCATGGCCTGAACCACCCTGTACTGTAACCACCCAGATTAAATATAAGTACTTTTGTTAAGGTGTATAAAGTCTACACACACTGGTCACATGACATCACACTCACCTCTAAGCCAGGTACAAGAGCACCCCCATTCGTCTGCCTCGAGTCTGCAACAGAGGAGCACAGGCCAGACAGTGCAGTGATCCATTCTCATGAGCAGTACGCATCAATCCGTCTGTTCTCTATCTGTGTGTGTGTCTGTGTGTGTGTCTGTGTGTCTCATGAGCAATACGCATCAATCCGTCTGTTCTCTGTGTGTGTGTCTGTGTGTCTCATGAGCAATACGAATCAATCCATCTGTTCTCTATCTGTGTGTGTGTCTGTGTGTCTCATGAGCAGTACGCATCAATCCGTCTGTTCTCTATCTGTGTGTGTGTCTGTGTGTCTGTGCTGTTGTGTGTCTCTGTGCTGCTGTGTGTACATGCTGGTGTGTGTCTGTGTGTGTGTCTGGGCTGGTGTGTGTCGGTGTGTTTCTTACCTCTGTCAGAGGATGAGCGATTAATGATCAGGTAGGAGATACTTCCGATCAGAGCCAGCAGACTGAGGGCAGAGAGAGAGGCCAGGACAGCTGGGTACAGAGACCCACTCGGACCCAGGCACCACTGGAGCGCAGTCAGCTGACCTGTTCGAACAGCAGGGGGCGACACCTCACAGCTGTGTGCTCTAATACCTTTATCCTGACACACTGTAGTGTTCTCAATAATAATGGGGTGATGGGTGATGGGGGTAAGGGATAGGTAAGGGTGGGTGATGGTGGCTGTGGGGCTGGAGGTGGGAGTGTGAGAGTAAGAGGTGGTAGGGAGTGGGTAAGAGGTGGCTCATGGGTAAGGGGTGATGGCTGATGGGTGATGGGTGAGGGGTGAGAGGTGGGTGAGGGTTGAGGGGTAAGGGGTGGGTGATGGGTGATGGGTGATGGGTGAGGGGTGAGAGGTGGGTGAGGGTTGAGGGGTAAGGGGTCGGTGACAGGTGATGGGTGATGGGTGAGGGGTGGGTGACGGGTGTGTGGTGGGTAAGGGGTGGGTGATGGGTGATGGGTGAGGGGTGGGTGACGGGTGATGGGTGAGGGGTAAGGGGTCGGTGACAGGTGATGGGTGATGGGTGAGGGGTGGGTGACAGGTGATGGGTGATGGGTGAGGGGTGGGTGAGGGGTGATGGGTGGTGGGTGAGGGGTGATGGGTGAGGGGTGGGTGACGAGTGATGGGTGAGGGGTGATGGGTGATGGGTGAGGGGTGTGTGGTGGGTAAGGGGTGGGTGCTGCATGGGTGTGTCTACCTTTCCCCTCGAAGGTGCGTGACGAGATGTTCAGGCTCTGATGGACGCTACCCCAGCCTGTCCGGGCCTGGCAGGACCACGGCCCCCCCTCGCTCCACTCCTCCTCCGAGACGTTCAGGCGGCTGGTGACGCGGTAGCTGGGCCGTCCCCCCCTGTCTGCCACCCTGGTGGTCTCTCCCAGCGCCGGGCGCTCCCTCTCGGCCTCCAGCCAGCTCAGCCGAGCCCAGGGCAGCGCCAGCCCGCTCACCAGGCACAGCAGGGCCAGGCCCTCCCCGCCCTGGCTGGGCCGCACCAGCACCGAGACGCTGGGGCTGTCCGTGGGGGGGTCTGCAGGGGAGGACAGAGGCAGCTCGTGGCATGTGATGAGCGCAGATTAACGGGGACGCCCCAGAGAGCCAGGCAGCTAACACTGCAGCCTTCATAAGAACTGCGTCAGTACCCTGCCAAGATCTCACGTCATCTTTCAGAGCCGAGCTCATCACCCCAGAGAGGAACCAGAAACCCAGGGCTTGGCTGTGTGCACAGCGGTGCTGCCTCACAGCTCTGGGCTGTGGGGTTCGGTTCTGGCCGGGGGTACATTCTGTGAGGAGTTTGCATGGTCTGTCTGCGTAAGAGTGGGTTTCCCCCGGTGCCCCAGTTTCCTCCCACCTCCCAGGCTCCTGCTGGCTGCGTCACTGTTGTCTCTAAATTCCCCTGGTGTGTGTCTGTGTGTCTCAATGTGTGTGTTTGTGTGTGTGTCTGTATGTGTCCCTGTGTGTGTCTGTGTGTCCCTGTGAGTGTGTCCCTGTGTATCTCTGTGTATATTAATGTGTGTCTGTGTGTCCCTGTGTGTGTCTGTGTGTCCCTGTGAGTGTGTCCCTGTGTATCTCTGTGTATATTAATGTGTGTCTGTGTGTCCCTGTGTGTGTCTGTGTGTCCCTGTGAGTGTGTCCCTGTGTATCTCTGTGTATATCAATGTGTGTCTGTGTGTCCCTGTGTGTGTCTGTGTGTCCCTGTGAGTGTGTCCCTGTGTATCTCTGTGTATATCAATGTGTGTCTGTGTGTCCCTGTGTGTGTCTGTGTGTCCCTGTGAGTTTGTCCCTGTGTATCTCTGTGTATATCAATGTGTGTCTGTGTGTCCCTGTGTGTGTCTGTGTGTCCTTGTGAGTGTGTCCCTGTGTATCTCTGTGTATATCAATGCGTGTCTGTGTGTCCCTGTGTGTCCCCGTGTATCTCTGTGTATATCATTGTGTGTCTGTGTGTCTGTGTGAGGCAGTCAGATATTAATATTATCCCAATAATGCTCCTTGTGTTTATATGTAAATGTCTTATGATTGGGGCTTTATTGTAAACGTCTGTAGGTTGTTGTTTCATGTTAATTGTATTTGTTTTGCTTTGGCAACACCGATTGGACTGCTCGACCATGTCAATAAAGCGCCTTGAGTTCAAGTGAGTTGTCAGTGAAGCGCCGGGCGCTCGCTCGCTGTCTCTCCCTCCTTCAGGCGCTCGGACCCGGGTCCCTCCCTCCAGACCCGCCGGGGCCGACAGAACGCGGCTGCCGACGTCTTGGAGCCTGTCGGTTTTTGCTCTGTGTGGTTTTTTGCCAGCAATCGCGACATTTTAAAACAGGAGGAAAATCCCGTTCCTCTTCTTTGTCGCTGTTTTAACGTCTCATTTTCTAATTTTACGATTTTCCATCCACCCGTGCCCTCCCCGCTTCGCCCGGCACAACGAGCGAGCAGCGCGCACAAGGCGGGAACACACGCTGGTCAGCACGCCAGTCAGTCGCGGGACACTCACAGACACACGCTGGTCAGCACGCCAGTCAGTCGCGGGACACACACAGACACACGCTGGTCAGCACGCCAGTCAGTCACAGGACACTCACAGACACACGCTGGTCAGCACGCCAGTCAGTCGCGGGACACTCACAGACACACGCTGGTCAGCACGCCAGTCAGTCGCGGGACACACACAGACACACGCTGGTCAGCACGCCAGTCAGTCACAGGACACTCACAGACACACGCTGGTCAGCACGCCAGTCAGTCGCGGGACACACACAGACACACGCTGGTCAGCACGCCAGTCAGTCGCGGGACACTCACAGACACACGCTGGTCAGCACGCCAGTCAGTCGCGGGACACTCACAGACACACGCTGGTCAGCACGCCAGTCAGTCGCGGGACACTCACAGACACACGCTGGTCAGCACGCCAGTCAGTCGCGGGACACTCACAGACACACGCTGGTCAGCACGCCAGTCAGTCGCGGGACACACACAGACACACGCTGGTCAGCACGCCAGTCAGTCGCGGGACACACACAGACACACACACTCACACCAGCGCCCGGGTTCCCTGATTTTCCCTTTGTCGCTGAAAAGCCAGCACGTGTCTGGACTGTGGGAAGGAAACTCACATGAACTCGGGGTACGGGGAGAACAGACAGACCACCAGGGCCCCAGTGCTGCAATGCTGTTATTATTATTATTATTATTATTATTATTATTATTATTATTATTATTATTATTATTATTAGGACCGGGTGATATTACGGTACAGCAGATACAGCAAAGCGGTCACAACCCAGAGGAGAATATTCCCTTAGTCTGTCCGGCTGCTCGAAGCCACCCCGCCGTTTCTTGCAGGAAGCCAGAGCGCAGGCAACATCAACATGGCTGGGCCGCCTGTTCCCCACTCCCACCACCCTTTGTGTAAAGAAGCGCCGCCAGTCCTCACTGGAGGATCGCACACGACTGCGTTTCGAATGAAACCAGGATGTCGGCTTCGACAGCTTGGCTGAGCCGCCTGTTCCCCACTCCCACCACCCTTTGTGTAAAGAAGCGTCGCCAGTCCTCACTGGAGGATCGCAAACGGCTGCGTTTTGAAAGAAACCAGGGCGCAGGGCTTCGAAAGCATGCCTGGGCCGCCTGTTGCCCACTCCCACCGCCCTTTGTGTACGGAATGTGTGCGCAGGTGTAATGGCGCGCCTGCTGCTCTCAGTCTCTCCCGCTCTGCCGCGGGGGCTAGCCCGGAGTCCACAGCCTGCGAGACCCGGCTGTCTTCCCGCCCAAGGCGACAGACGCGCGTTTCCCCCCCGGGGAGGGAAGACACGCCGACAAACCGACCCCCCCCCCCCCCACCCGAGCTATAGCGTCCCCGGGACTGCCCGCGGCGGCGGGCCCGCACCCAGCCCCGCCGACCGGGTCGTCTCTGGGCTCCCCGGCCCCGGACAGCCCCGGCACGGCGCGGGGCGGGCGGGTTCTTACCTCCGACGACGAGGACGGTCCCGCGGTCCGTGAAGGCGATGTAGCTGCCGAGGTGCTCCCCGCAGTAAAACACGCCGGAGTCGGCGGGCCGGGCGGCGAGCACCGTCAGCTGGACCCGGTTCGAGTCGATTCTGGTGCTGCTGTATCGGCAGCCGGTGTTCCGGTTCAGTTTGCAGTCCGTGTTGAGGATCTCCAGCTTCCCGTTCGGGTCCATTCGGAACCAGCGGAGGAGCTCATCGTAGCAGCCCCGCTCTTTGCTGCAGGTGCAGGGTACCGTGACGTTCTGGCCCGGCTGGGAAAACACCCAGACCCTGTCCTGGGCCGGAACCGCTGAGGAACAAACAGAGCCCGCCAGGTTCGGCTTGTATAATAATAATAATAATAATAATAATAATAATACAATCGAGAAGATCTAATAGTATTACTGCACGTTAATAATATATGAGCAAAAGCGATTTTAATAATAACAGCAACAAATCAAGGTCTTGTACTATTATTTCACTTTAGCAACGATAATAATACAATTAGATCAATAGTAATTTAACAATTAATTATTATTAAAAGCTATTTGTTTTATTGCGCTTTAACAGACAAAACGACAGCGATGATATTAATTATTACAGTAATAACATATTAATAAAGTCTAACATATATTATTGCACATTAACAACAATAATAACAGTAATTTTAATAATAACAGTACGAATATAGTATCAAGATCTAACAGTATTATTGTTCATTATCAAAGATGATGATAGAAGTGCAACAGTAATTTTAATAACAATGGTAATAATATATCAGTAGGATCTAATCGTATAATTGCACATTAACAACGAAAATAAGAACAGCAGCAATTTAAAAAATAACAGCAGCAAAAATAGACTAATAAGTTTCAATCTAATGTTATTGTGCATGAGTAACGATAATAACATTAGAAAAGTTATAGTCATTTAAATATTAACGAGGAGAAAAATATAAGAAATAAAAAGGATACGAAATAATATTATAGGGCATGAATAATAATACTAATGTAATAATCATAATGTATTATTTTGGTTTAATCGTGCGTGCAAATAAATAAAAACAGGACTAAAGATTATTAACCATAATAGATCTATAAAACATAACAACGTTGTAAATGAACAATAGTACAATAATATCTGTGTACTGTAGTAATTATCAGCAGCACTGTAGTAACTCGATGGTTATTCTATGATGTCGGGGAGGAAGGTGAGTTGTACAGGCGGGTGAGCGGACACGATTCAGAAAAGGTGATCCTGTTTAAAACAGTTTTACTGTTTACTGTCTGAAGAGGTCGAATCGTCGAAGTTCTAACAGGCGGGAAACGACACGCTTGTCTTCAGGGTGGAAAGGAGTTTAAGGACTGTCGCTCCGTTCAATCGCCCGAGCCCTCGCTCCGGTCACAGCGGGCTTCGTGTCCAGTAATTACTGCTCTCCCAGTCGCGACCGGAGCCGACACAACGTACAGTATAGGCTGAATATTCAAATCTCCTCAATTATTATTATTATTTTTTAAATTTACCACACAGTTAAAAACTCTGAAGAGAAAACATGGAACTCACCGTGAACGACAAACTGAAGACCGAGGAGCAGGACAAGGGAGCTCATAGCGGAGCCCAGGCTCATGTGCTCGGGGCTGTGTCGGCGTGTCGGTGTGTCCGGGGCTGTGTCACTGTGTCGGTGTGTCGTTGTGTCCGGGGTTGTGTCACTGTGTCGGTGTGTCCGGGGCTGTGTCACTGTGTCGGTGTGTCGGTGTGTCCGGGGCTGTGTCACCGTGTCAGTGTGTTAGTGTGTTCGGGGCTGTGTCAGACTGACTGAGGCGGTGTGTTCAGCACTGCGTCAGTGTGTTCAGGATCGCGTCAGCGTCTGTGTCAGAGAGCCAGAGACGGTGTGCTCGGGGCTGTGTCGGTGTGTTCCGGACTGTGTCAGTGCGCATTGTGTTCTAGACTGGCAGTGTACAGTGTGTTGAGGACTCGCGATGGAGAGTCCGTGTGAATTGTGCTCAGGGCTCACAGTAATGTATCACTGGGCTGTGTCAGTGTGCAGTGTGTTCAGGATGGTGTGTGCAGTGTGTTCAGGGCTCTGTGTCAGTGTCAGTATGCAGTGTGTTCAGAGCCTGTGTGCTGTGTGCAGTGTGTTCAGGGCTCTGGGTGCTGTGTCAGTGTGCAGTGTGTTCAGGGCTCTGAGTGTTGTGAAGACAGTGCAGTGTGTTCGGGGCTCTGAGTGCTGTGAGGACAGTGCAGTGTGCAATGGTTCAGGGCGCTGTGTGCAGTGTGTTCAGGGCGCTGTGTGTAGCGTGTTCAGGGCTCTGGGCGCTGTGAGGACAGTGCAGTGTGTTCAGGGCGCTGTGTGCAGTGTGTTCAGGGCTCTGGGCGCTGTGTGCAGTGTGCAGTGTGTTCAGGGCTCCGGGCGCTGTGAGGACAGTGCAGTGTGTGGTGTGTTCAGGGCGCTGCGTGCAGTGTGCAGTGTGTTCAGGGCTCCGGGCGCTGTGAGGACAGTGCAGTGTGCAGTGTGTTCAGGGCGCTGTGTGCAGTGTGCAGTGTGTTCAGGGCTCCGGGCGCTGTGAGGACAGTGCAGTGTGTGGTGTGTTCAGGGCGCTGCGTGCAGTGTGCAGTGTGTTCAGGGCTCCGGGCGCTGTGAGGACAGTGCAGTGTGCAGTGTGTTCAGGGCGCTGTGTGCAGTGTGCAGTGTGTTCAGGGCTCCGGGCGCTGTGAGGACAGTGCAGTCGGTGACTCTCCCCCCCTCAGCGGTGCCTGCGGGCTGCACCCCAGCCTCTCAACATCACACGGGTTCGCGTCACACGAGAGTCTGGGGGTCGCGTGCACGGCTGAAAGGGAGAGCGCAGCCCGGCTCGCGTGCCTATGTCGTCACGGGAGCAGCCGGGCCTGCCAGGCTCGTGCCTTTGTTGTGTGCTAACGGCAGACGCCAGACCGCTGTCTCGAGCTGGAGACACTTGCACTTCTAACACTGCTCGAGCCTGAGCGAGATCGGTGCGTAACCCACGCGCACACACCCCAGCAGCGAGGATTAGTATTAAGTGTTACAATCATCACACCCGGATATTTCGTTATTTGTTGTTTAATTTCCGTGTGTCAGTGCACCTGTGTGTTTGTGATGGAATCGACGTTGCATCAATAAGTACCAAACTACTGGTGTGGGGCACGCGGTGTGGAGTCCCCACGAGTGAAGTCTGGTTAGTGACACAGAGACAGGTGCGGTTTCTGTTGCACTGGGAGAAATACTCTAGGATTAGACAAGCATTTATTCCCCAAATCACTCATCTGATCCCAGAACTCCCTCTCCTGCCAGACTCAGAACGTGATTCTTAATCTTCATCCTCCCGTCTTCCGATTCTCTTCCTCCAACTCAGAGTCACAGCGGGCTGGGAGTCTATCCCAGCAAGCAATGGGCTCAAGGCAGGGTCCATCACAGGGCATACACACTCTCACACACTCACACACACACACACACACACACACACACACACACACACACACTCACAGCAGGGCCAGTCCATCACAGGACACACACACACTCACACACACACACACACACACACACACACTCACACACACACTCACACACACTAACACCAGGGCCAGTCCATCACAGGACACACACACTCACACACACACTCACACACACACTCACAGCAGGGCCAGTCCATCACAGGACACACACACTCACACACACTCACAGCAGGGCCAGTCCATCACAGGACACACACACACACACACACACACACACACACACACACACACACACTCACACACACACTCACAGCAGGGCCAGTCCATCACAGGACACACACACTCACACACTCACAGCAGGACCAGTCCATCACAGGACACACACACACACACACACACACACTCACACACACACACACACACTCACAGCAGGGCCAGTCCATCACAGGACACACACACTCACACACACACACTCACACACACACAGTCACAGCAGGGCCAGTCCATCACAGGACACACACACTCACACACACTCACACACACACACTCACAGCAGGGCCAGTCCATCACAGGACACACACACACACACACACACACACACTCACAGCAGGGCCAGTCCATCACAGGACACACACACTCACACACACTCACAGCAGGGCCAGTCCATCACAGGACACACACACACACTCACACTCACACCAGGGCCAATTTCCCAGAAGCCAGTTAACCCACGAAACATGTTTTTGGACTGTGGGAGCAACCCGGAGCACCCAGGAGAACATGCAAACTCCACACAGACAGCGCCCCTGGTCCAGAATTGAACCCCAGCAAAGCATCCCCACTCCAACAGATACTATAATAATAGCAATAATGTGTGTCAGTGTGTGTGTGTTTACTGGTACAGTAAGGTACAGGGGTATGTGTGTTTACTGGTACAGTAGGGTATAGGTGTGTGTGTGTTTACTGGTACAGTAAGGTAGGGGTGTGTGTGTGTGTGTTTACTGGTACAGTAGGGTAGAGGGGTGTGTGTATTTACTGGTACAGTAAGGTAGGGGTGTGTGTGTGTGTGTTTACTGGTACAGTAGGGTAGAGGGGTGTGTGTATGTTTACTGATACAGTAGGGTAGAGGGGTGTGTGTGTGTGTGTTTACTGTTACAGTAGGGTAGAAGGGTGTGTGTGTGTTTACTGGTACAGTAGGGTAGAGGGGTGTGTGTGTGTGTTTACTGGTACAGTAGGGTAAAGGGGTGTGTTTACTGGTACAGTAGGGTAGGGTGTGTGTGTGTTTACTGGTACAGTAGGGTAGAGGGGTGTGTGTGTGTTTACTGGTACAGTAGGGTAAAGGGGTGTGTGTGTGTGTGTGTATTTATTGGTACAGTAGGGTAAAGGGGTGTGTGTGTGTTTACTGGTACAGTAGGGTAGGGTGTGTGTGTGTGTGTTTACTTGTACAGTAGGGTAGAGGGGTGTGTGTGTGTGTGTTTACTGGTACAGTAGGGTAAAGGGGTGTGTGTGTGTTTACTGGTACAGTAGGGTAGGGGGTGTGTGGGCTCAGTGGTCACTCAGTTCCACTGTCATCAGCGCTGACAGAGGTGCAGCAGAGTGGCTGTAAACACACTTCAAAGCCCGAGTGTGTTTCCACTGAGTTCACACCAGCCTCTGCCTGTCTGTCTGATACTCGCTGGCCTCCCTTTACTGGAACTGCTCTCCTGCCAGCAGCTTCTGTGGTGCAGCATGGTAATGACTCAGTACTACCCAGTGAGATCAGGGTAAAAGCACAGTACAGTACAGGGCAGCCCAGTGAGATCAGGGTAAAAGCACAGTGCAGTAAAGCCCAGTGAGATCAGGGTAAAAGCACAGTACAGTAAAGCCCAGTGAGATCAGGGTAAAAGCACAGTACAGTACAGTAAAGCCCAGTGAGATCAGGGTAAAAGCACAGTACAGTAAAGCCCAGTGAGATCAGGGTAAAAGCACAGTACAGTACAGTAAACCCCAGTGAGATCAGGGTAAGAGTACAGTTTCAGTGTAGTAAAGCCCAGTGAGATCAGGGTAAAAGCACAGTACAGTGCGGTAAAGCCCAGTGAGATTGGGGTAAAAATGCAGGATGATTGGTGTGCCTCAGAAAGCTGATGCTGTGACTGACAGGATGTACTTGTACTCTGGACACCTCATTCACGATCATTATAACACCGACTGGGACACTGGTGCGGGGTGTCGTACAACAGGAACTTCGAGATCTGGATCATAAATAAACACACAAAGCAGCCACAAGGTAGAAAGAAAAGTGCTCTTTATTTACAGTATGTAGAAAGTTAACAAAACAAAACACACCAAAACAAAAGTTAAGGTATTTCTGCTGTACAGGGTCTGTGTTACTGCTGTACAGGGTCTGTGTTACTGCTGTCCTGGGCTGTACAGGTCTGTATTACAGCTGTACAGGGTCTGTATTACAGCTGTCCTGGGCTGTACAGTTCTGTATTACAGCTGTCCTGGGCTGAACAGGTCTGTATTACAGCTGTACAGGGTCTGTATTACAGCTGTCCTGGGCTGTACAGTTCTGTATTACAGCTGTCCTGGGCTGTACAGGGTCTGTATTACATCTGTCCTGGGCTGTACAGTTCTGTATTACATCTGTCCTGGGCTGTACAGGGTCTGTATTACAGCTGTCCTGGGCTGTACAGTTCTGTATTACATCTGTCCTGGGCTGTACAGGGTCTGTATTACAGCTGTCCTGGGCTGTACAGTTCTGTATTACATCTGTCCTGGGCTGTACAGGGTCTGTATTACAGCTGTCCTGGGCTGTACAGTTCTGTATTACATCTGTCCTGGGCTGTACAGGTCTGTATTACAGCTGTCCTGGGCTGTACAGTTCTGTATTACATCTGTCCTGGGATGTACAGGGTCTGTATTACATCTGTCCTGGGCTGTACAGGTCTGTATTAGAGCTGTCCTGGGCTGTACAGGTCTGTATTACAGCTGTCCTGGGCTGTACAGTTCTGTATTACATCTGTCCTGGGATGTACAGGTCTGTATTACAGCTGTACAGGGCTGTACAGGTCTGTATTACAGCTGTCCTGGGCTGTACAGGTCTGTATTACAGCTGTACAGGGCTGTACAGGTCTGTATTACAGCTGTCCTGGGCTGTACAGGTCTGTATTACATCTGTCCTGGGCTGTACAGGTCTGTATTACAGCTGTCCTGGGCTGTACAGGTCTGTATTACAGCTGTACAGGGCTGTACAGGTCTGTATTACAGCTGTACAGGGCTGTACAGGGTCTGTCCTGCGATGGGCTCTGGCCTCCTGTCTCTGGATCTCCGCTGAAAGTCCACCTGAATGTAGGTCACCAGCTCGTCCTCACTGCCCCTCCTCTGCGCGGAGCAGAGAAATGTCATTAAGATAACGCACTCATGAGACGAGTAAAAGAGTCCAGAGCCCGTGGCGGCGCCCGTCTCACCTGCTGCGGGACGTCCTGGTGGGTCCGTCTGCGACTCTCCCTGCCAGCTGCCAAGAGAGCAGAGGGGGGTTACTGTGGGCACGGCCCAGGCCCTGGGCTCACAGCTCCGGACGCCAGTGTCCAGCCCTGCGGTGTGGTGACCACACGTGGCACTGACCTGCGCCGGTGTCACAGGTGAGCGGACGGAGGGGTCCGTCCAGGCGTGGAGGGGGGCAGCGTCTGATGGCCGCGGCGCTGGCACACAGGATCGCAGCGAGGAAGA
Source organism: Atractosteus spatula (assembly GCF_055471065.1). Classification (NCBI taxonomy): domain Eukaryota; kingdom Metazoa; phylum Chordata; class Actinopteri; order Semionotiformes; family Lepisosteidae; genus Atractosteus; species Atractosteus spatula. The sequence goes on along the minus strand of NC_142730.1, from coordinate 5,224,422 downwards.
GGAGGCAGGCCGAGGGAGGAAGAGCGGGGAGGAGTGAGCAGGACTCTGGAACGACACAGACAGGGGTCACCGGGACAGACAGACAGGCAGACAGACAAAGAGATAGAGACAGATAAACAGACAGCCAAACAGAGACGGACTGACAGGCCGACAGGCAGAGAGACAGGCAGACCAAGAGACAGACAGGCAGCAGACAGGCAGACCAAGAGACAGACAGGCAGCAGACAGGCAGCCCATGAGACAGACAGGCAGACCAAGAGACAGACAGACAGCAGACAGGTAGACCATGAGACAGACAGGCAGACCAAGAGACAGACAGGCAGCAGACAGGCAGACCAAGAGACAGACAGGCAGCAGACAGGTAGACCATGAGACAGACAGGCAGACCAAGAGACAGACAGGCAGCAGACAGGCAGACCAAGAGACAGACAGGCAGCAGACAGGCAGCCCATGAGACAGACAGGCAGACCAAGAGACAGACAGACAGCAGACAGGTAGACCATGAGACAGACAGGCAGACCAAGAGACAGACAGGCAGCAGACAGGCAGACCAAGAGACAGACAGGCAGCAGACAGGTAGACCATGAGACAGACAGGCAGACCAAGAGACAGACAGGCAGCAGACAGGCAGACCAAGAGACAGACAGGCAGACTCTGTACCCTCCCTCTGCAGGGCCAGTGCTGAGATGTTCTGGCTGTGGTGGACGGTGTCTGGGGTAGTCTGCACCTGGCAGGACCACAGCGCCCCCCGGCTCCACTCCTCCCAGGACAGGTTCAGGGTGCCGATGACCCGATTCCCGGCTGGCCCGCGGCCCGACTCTTCCAGAACCCTGCGCAGGACCGCGGGCTCCCTGGGCAGACCCGACTCCCGCCAGCTCAGCTGGACCCAGGACTGCCGGAGCCCGGCCGCAGCACACCGCAGTGCCATGCCCTGCCCGCGGGCACCGCGCTTCGCCAGCACCGACACCTGGGCGCCCTCTGCTGGCGCACCTGGGAGGGAGGAGATCAGTCTCACGTGCTGGGCTCATTCCCACACTTCTCCAGCCCCCTGCCTTCTCCCGTCCAGCGGGAGAGCAGCCCAGTGGGGCTGCTGCTGGCGGAGCTCTGCCCCCGCGTCCACAGACGCCCCCGAGCAACGCCCCCTGACCGAGAGGCGGGACACGAGCTTGGGGACCGGCTGGTACATCTCGGAAACAAAATGAATTCGTTGATGCAATCGAAAAAAAAAACAAACAAATTTCCAATTAGGCACGAAACCGTGAACTTTGTGAAAGTACTGCAGGTCACCACGTTGTCGCAAACTCACATTCGAGTTCCTGCGAATTGCGACGCGATGCGGCCCTTCCTGCTCACTAGTCTCTGTAATGACTAAGGTACTAGCGAGCAGAAAAAGACAGCAGATGTTTCACCGCACAAATGTTCCTGCCTGATCTGCATCACGAGTTAACAATTTAGTGGTATTCAACGGCAAAACCGTCTCGAAGTCGAGAGCAGCATTTCTGCTGGATTAAAAGAGAGGTGCTCACAAGCCTGCTGGTTTACCGGAAGTTGTGTTGCCTCTGTCTGAAGTGCGCAGCAGAGCGCCGCACATATCTGGACATCTCGCCAGCTTGGTGAGAAACTGGAGGTTTAACAGACCACCGCGTACATGTTCCTGTTATTGTGGTTTGAAACGCGCTCGTCAGCGCTGGTTCTTTCTGACCCTGAACCACGAGAGCAGCGTTGCTGTTGCCCTTCAAAGGGCAAGAAAGAGAAGCCAATCTTGCACTGGCTAAAAAAGAAAACAGAAGGCGCTTCTACTGTTCTTGCGAGAAACGCAGATCGCGCCAGGTTCTGTGTGGAGCAGTGGCGGACGGCGGGCAGCAGGGGGCAGTGTCCCGGCCCCGGACTCACCGGCTGCTGTCACTATCACCGCCGTGGGGCCGGCGAACCGCAGGTAGCTCCCGCTGTACTCGGCGCAGTAATACAGCCCCGCGTCGCTGCTGGCGTTGACGGCGACGCCCAGGGAGAAGAGCCGCCGGCCGGCCGGCCCTCTGTCGCCACCCCCTCCGCGGCCGCCGGGACCTCCCGGCCCGCGGCCCCTGTCCAGCTCCCTCAGCCTGCCGGCGGGCCCCCCGTCTCGAAACCAGCGGACCTGGTCGGCCGGGACGGCGGCAGGCAGCTCGCAGGTCACCTGCACGTGGTCCCCCGGCCGGGCGAGGACCCGAGAGGCACCGCTGGGGCAGACTGGAAACGACACGCGCACACGGGTCAGCGCTGGGCAGGGCTGGAGTCTAGTCTAGTGCAGTGTAGAGTAGTCTAGTCCAGTGCAGTGTAGAGTAGTCTAGTCTGGTGTAATTTAGTCTGGTCTGATCCAGGGCAGTGTAGTCTGGTGTAGTTTGGAGCTGTCTAGTGTAGTTTAGTCTAGTCTAATGTAGAGTAGACTAGTCTAGTGTAGTGTAGTGTAGTGTAGAGTAGACTAGTCTAGTATAATCCAGTGTAGTGTAGTGTAGTGTAGAGTAGACTAGTCTAGTGTAGTGTAGAGTAGTTTAGTCTCGAGTAGTCTACTGTAGTGTAGTCTGGTGTAGTGTACAGTTGTCTACTGTAGTTTAGCCCAGTGTAGTGTAGAGTAGACTAGTCTAGTGTAGTGTAATCCAGTGTAGTGTAGAGTAGACTAGTCTAGTGTAGTCTAGTCTAGTATAGTGTTGAGTAGTTTAGTCTGGAGTAGTCCAGTGTAGTGTACAGTTGTCTACTGTAGTTTAGCCCAGTGTAGTGTAGGGCAGACTAGTCTAGTGTAGTCTAGTCTAGTGTAGTGTTGAGTAGTTTAGTCTGGAGTAGTCCAGTGTAGTGTACAGTTGTCTACTGTAGTTTAGCCCAGTGTAGTGTAGGGCAGACTAGTCTAGTGTAGCTAGGTGTAGTGTAGACTAGACTAGTCTAGTGTACTGTAGTGTATAATTCCAAATGATTCCAAAACAGAATAAATGATTGATTTGCTTTAAGCTACGATGTCCCCCCCTGTATTAAAGTTCAAGTTCACATTTATTTGTCATTCCAGCCACATACAAGCACACAGTGGAACGAAATATCGTTCCTCCTGGTCCACAGTGCAAATACAGGCAGGGCACTGACATTGAGATTGTAGACAGGATACACACAGGGCGAAGTGCAGACAGTGCAAATCACAAGGCAATTCACAATTCAATATCCATGTTATAAAATGAGTGATTGTCTAAGACGGTCATGTATTCCAGAAGTCATTTAGCAGTTGTAGTGCCCCGATACTCCGACTGCTATTCTGCTAATACAATATTAATGCAAAGGAACAAGTAAAGGTTTATTCCCCGCTGAAAAGAGAAGACAGAAAACACAACGTTTTCGGCTGTGAAGCCTCCTTCAGGTGTGAGCTCATTTCTCAGCAGGAATAGACCTGTTACTCGTTCCTTTGCAGAGTACGCATGCTGACGCAGCTGCCCACCTGAACTACTACATTACCGTTTGGCACCGAATTAGAATTTGCCACTTCTGGCAAGTCAGCACTGATCTTACTTCGAAATACAACGTTTCAGAACTGCTCTGCGTCCATGTGCGCGATCACGACAGGAGCGTGGTGAGATTTGCGACTTGTTCCAGGAACGGAGGGGAGGGGTACAGGACTCTGCTCCCCGACTTCACCCCGTGCAGGTGAAGAGTCTGGGCTGTCACAGCTGAGGGGTATCTGCTATTCCCCAAGCCCAGCCAGTGAGACTGCGCTGGGAGGGCTTGTCCCCACACTGGAAGCTGCTATGAAGCTGCTGTTTAAGTAATGGCGGTTGGCATTTTCAATGATGGTGGGCATTTTTAAATTAATTACAGGCATTATTACATTTGTTCCAGTGGGACTTAGCAATCAACCACAGTTGGAATTATTAATTACAGTTGGCATTATTAAATTAATTAATCACAGTTGGAATTATTAATTACAGTTGGCATTGTTAAATTAATTAATCACAGTTGGAATTATCGATTACAGCTGGTATTTTCAATTAATTACAGCTGGAATTATTGATTACAGTTGACATTTTTAAATTAATTACAGTTGGTATTATTCGATTAATTTGAGCAGGTATTTTAAATTAATTATTGTCGGTAATATTCGATGAATTACAGATGGCTTTGTAAATGAATTACAGTTGATATGATTAAATTGATTACAGTTGGTGTTACTTGATGAATTACAGTTGGTGTTTTAAATTAATTTATAAATACATTTACAGTATAAATAAATTAATCTTTAATACATTTTAAATTAATGTTAAATTAACAGTCGGCACTATCAAGGTCACAGATTTACAATGTTAATACGACAGATTCGATGAAAATCCAGCCCGTTTATCGTTTCCTTTTTAATAAATCAGCACAGCGAGGAGAATTCAATAAAGTTAAATACTTTTTTTAAATGCGCTGGTTTGAGGTGTGGGGCTGAAGAGGAGGTATCATTAAAATATTCACGAACAATAAGAAAATAATATCAGTTCTGTTCTCCGTGTACGACACATAGCCGCCTCACTGGATCTGAAACACAAATCGGATAGTCTATAGAAACTCTCCGGATCTGATCCCTTAATCTCCTGATCCATACAGATGATCGAGACAGTCGGTCTATCCCCTGTCTGTCCCGGCCCCGACCCTCGTGTTACTGATGATCGATACAGTCGGTCTGTCCCCTGTCTGTCCCAGCCCCGACCCTCGTGTTACTGATGATCGAGACAGTCGGTCTGTCCTCTGTCTGTCCCAGCCCCAACCCTCGTGTTACAGATGATCGAGACAGTCGGTCTGTCCTCTGTCTGTCCCAGCCTGACCCTCGTGTTACAGATGATCGAGACAGTCGGTCTATCCCCTGTCTGTCCCGGCCCCAACCCTCGTGTTACTGATGATCGATACAGTCGGTCTGTCCCCTGTCTGTCCCGGCCCCAACCCTCGTGTTACTGATGATCGATACAGTCGGTCTGTCCTCTGTCTGTCCCAGCCCCAACCCTCGTGTTACTGATGATCGATACAGTCGGTCTGTCCTCTGTCTGTCCCGGCCCTGACCCTCGTGTTACTGATGATCGATACAGTCGGTCTGTCCTCTGTCTGTCCCGGCCCCAACCCTCGTGTTACAGATGACCGAGACAGTCGGTCTGTCCTCTGTCTGTCCCAGCCCCAACCCTCGTGTTACAGATGACCGAGACAGTCGGTCTGTCCCCTGTCTGTCCCGGCCCTGTGATTGACTTCATAATAAGGAATAAAGGCAGATTTTCGAGACCCACGCGAGACAGCTTACGTCTCAGAGACGGAGCCGGTCGGTCTTACCGGCGCACAGAAGAACCAGCCAGGCCAGGCGGACAGACATCCGTGCCCTCTCTCCCCTCTCCACGGACACGCCGCCCCCACGCCACGGCCACGACCCCCTCACACGGGCCGGAGCAGGCTCGCTCCCTGTCATCCGAGAACCGGGGTATCTCCTGCGTGCGGGCGAGCAGGAGGGCGCAGGCCGGTCTCTGACTCTCACTCGCAGCCGGTCAGGAGTGGCGAGGCCGTGGGCTCTCAGCGAGGCAGACTGGAGACTCCTGCGCGGTCCCACGGGGCGCCCAGGTTCCACGCAGTTTCGCGCCCTCGAGCGATCGCTCCGATTGCGACGGCTTTCACCTGCGGGGCGAGTTTGCCCTCAGAGGCGAGGAGGAGGAGGAGGAGGAGGAGGAGGTGTGTCTGCAGCCTCTGGCGGTTCGGGCTGCGGGACCGGGCGCGCGCTGGTTCGGTTCGGTCCGGTTCGGTTCGGAGGACCCGGGCAGGACAGCCGCGCTCGTGCGCTCCTCGTGAAGACACGAGGGTCCGGCCGCCGGCAGATACAGGCGGGGGGGGTTGATAATCAAGCGTGTGTCTTCGTGGGGGTGGTAGGGAGTCTAGAATGACAATGCTAACGCGGCGCCAGCAAAAAAAGATCCATCCTGTGGGTTTTTTTTCTCTCAAAGGTTTATTGAACGTCAGATTATACAAAGGAGAAAAGAAACGCAAAACAGAGAATAAAACATACAAAACAATTCGCTGTCCGAGGTCATCACAAATCAGAACACAAGTCACAGTTTTTACATGCATCAGTTGTGTCTTGTGCCTTGTTATTGTGTAACTACTCGAGTAATACTGCCTTTCCAGAGGCAGTGACATCCAGACCACCTCGCGTCGTGAATATGATACCGACAGAGTGTTACTAACAGATTAATTATGAATAAATGTTCTTTTTCCATATTACACGTTATAGTCCGCTGTCAGTGTAACAGACGTGTCTGTCCTGCTCTCCGTGCGGGCGGGCGGAGTCGTCTCTGTGGTTAAAGCTCTCGGACACGGGTCCCACGTCCTGGTGCGTCCTCGGCCCGAGCCGTATCAAGCCCGCTTCTCCCCGGACGGCACACGCACACACTCCCGCCAGCAGCCGGCCTCTGGACACGGGGGGAGTCCACGCAGACATCGCCCCAGATCCGCAACCGACAGACCCCGATACTGCTCCGACCCTCGTCAGCGACAAGCCCTGCTGTATATAGCGCCTTTCAAGGGGCGTGAGTGGACAGTGACTGGACGCAGGACAGTGGGGTGTGGGGAGAGACTGTTTTTTGAGGGGACATGTTCATTCCTGCCTCGCGCAGGCATCGCTTTGTGCGTTTCAAACCGGTTGTGTATCGTGGGCGTGGGTGTGTGTAGGTGCCTGAGTGTCCTGCAGCGAGTTCCTGTGTGTGCGTGTGTGGGCGCGGGCCTCAGGTGGGTTTTGGGGTCACCGCGCTGTGTGAGGCGCGCGGCCGACCGCAGGCCGCCCCGCCCGCGACAGTCAGCGCGAGAGCGGATACCCATCCGCCGACCACGCGGCTGCGTGTCCGGCGCGCTGTGTCTCACCTGTTCGCTCCGAGCGCAAAAACTTTCCGTCTGCTGAGACTGCGAGGTGACTCTCGGTCTAAAAATAACCCTCACTGGCCTGAAACACACTCAGGCGGGGAGACTGCGGCTGGAGAGCCGCCGAAAACAGTTTCATGAGTCAGCAGAGCCTATTCGATATTCTCTGATCCTAAAGGGTCAAGCGAGTGATAAAAAATATCCTGACTGTCATACAGAATTTAAAAACTACATGTTACAATAGGAGCTACAGTCCCAGTCCAGTAGAACAGTCTGTTACAATAGGAGCTACAGTCCCAGTCCAGTACAACAGTCTGTTACAATAGGAGCTACAGTCCCAGTCCAGTAGAACAGTCTGTTACAATAGGAGCTACAGTCCCAGTCCAGTACAACAGTCTGTTACAATAGGAGCTACAGTCCCAGTCCAGTAGAACTGTCCTGTTACAATATGAGTTACAGTCCCAGTATAGTAGAACAGTCTGTTACAGTAGGTACTACAGTCCCAGTCCAGTAGAACAGTCTGTTACAGTAGGAGCTACAGTCCCAGTCCAGTAGAACAGTCCTGTTACAATAGGAGCTACAGTCCCAGTGCAGTAGAACAGTCTGTTACAGTAGGTACTACAGTCCCAGTCCAGTAGAACAGTCTGTTACAGTAGGAGCTACAGTCCCAGTCCAGTAGAACAGTCCTGTTACAATAGGAGCTACAGTCCCAGTGCAGTAGAACAGTCTGTTACAGTAGGAGCTACAGTCCCAGTCCGGTAGAACAGTCCTGTTACAGTAGGAGCTACAGTCCCAGTCCAGTAGAACAGTCCTGTTACAGTAGGAGCTACAGTCCCAGTCCAGTAGAACAGTCTGTTACAATAGGAGCTACAGTCCCAGTCCAGTAGAACAGTCCTGTTACAATAGGAGCTACAGTCCCAGTGCAGTAGAACAGTCTTTTACAGTAGGAGCTACAGTCCCAGTACAGTAGAACAGTCTGTTACAATAGGAGCTACAGTCCCAGTGCAGTAGAACAGTCTGTTACAATAGGAGCTACAGTCCCAGTCCAGTAGAACAGTCTTTTACAGTATGAGCTACAGTCCCAGTCCAGTAGAACAGACCTGTTACAATAGGAGCTACAGTCCCAGTCCAGTAGAACAGTCTGTTACAGTAGGAGCTACAGTCCCAGTCCAGTAGAACAGTCTGTTACAGTAGGAGCTACAGTCCCAGTGCAGTAGAACAGTCCTGTTACAATAGGAGCTACAGTCCCAGTACAGTAGAACAGTCTGTTACAATAGGAGCTACAGTCCCAGTACAGTAGAACAGACCTGTTACAGTATGAGCTACAGTCCCAGTCCAGTAGAACAGACCTGTTACAATAGGAGCTACAGTCCCAGTGCAGTAGAACAGTCCTGTTACAGTAGGAGCTACAGTCCCAGTCCAGTAGAACAGTCCTGTTACAATAGGAGCTACAGTCCCAGTCCAGTAGAACAGTCCTGTTACAATAGGAGCTACAGTCCCAGTTCAGTAGAACAGTCTTTTACAGTATGAGCTACAGTCCCAGTCCAGTAGAACAGTCCTGTTACAGTAGGAGCTACAGTCCCAGTCCAGTAGAACAGTCTGTTACAGTAGGAGCTACAGTCCCAGTCCAGTAGAACAGTCTGTTACAGTAGGAGCTACAGTCCCAGTCCAGTAGAACAGTCTGTTACAATAGGAGCTACAGTCCCAGTCCAGTAGAACAGTCCTGTTACAATAGGAGCTACAGTCCCAGTGCAGTAGAACAGTCTGTTACAATAGGAGCTACAGTCCCAGTCCAGTAGAACAGTCCTGTTACAATAGGAGCTACAGTCCCAGTCCAGTAGAACAGTCTGTTACAATAGGAGCTACAGTCCCAGTACAGTAGAACAGTCTGTTACAATAGGAGCTACAGTCCCAGTGCAGTAGAACAGTCTGTTACAGTAGGAGCTACAGTCCCAGTCCAGTAGAACAGTCTGTTACAATAGGAGCTACAGTCCCAGTCCAGTAGAACAGTCTGTTACAGTAGGTACTACAGTCCCAGTCCAGTAGAACAGACCTGTTACAGTAGGAGCTACAGTCCCAGTCCAGTAGAACAGTCTGTTACAGTAGGAGCTACAGTCCCAGTCCAGTAGAACAGTCCTGTTACAATAGGAGCTACAGTCCCAGTGCAGTAGAACAGTCCTGTTACAATAGGAGCTACAGTCCCAGTCCAGTAGAACAGTCTGTTACAGTAGGAGCTACAGTCCCAGTCCAGTAGAACAGTCTGTTACAATAGGAGCTACAGTCCCAGTCCAGTAGAACAGTCCTGTTACAATAGGAGCTACAGTCCCAGTATAGTAGAACAGTCCTGTTACAATAGGAGCTACAGTCCCAGTCCAGTAGAACAGTCCTGTTACAATAGGAGCTACAGTCCCAGTCCAGTAGAACAGTCTGTTACAGTAGGAGCTACAGTCCCAGTCCAGTAGAACAGTCTGTTACAATAGGAGCTACAGTCCCAGTCCAGTAGAACAGTCTGTTACAGTAGGAGCTACAGTCCCAGTCCAGTAGAACAGTCTGTTACAGTAGGAGCTACAGTCCCAGTCCAGTAGAACAGTCCTGTTACAATAGGAGCTACAGTCCCAGTCCAGTAGAACAGTCTGTTACAGTAGGAGCTACAGTCCCAGTCCAGTAGAACAGTCTGTTACAGTAGGAGCTACAGTCCCAGTGCAGTAGAACAGTCTGTTACAGTAAGTACTACAGTCCCAGTCCAGTAGAACAGTCTGTTACAGTAGGAGCTACAGTCCCAGTGCAGTAGAACAGTCCTGTTACAATAGGAGCTACAGTCCCAGTCCAGTAGAACAGTCTGTTACAGTAGGAGCTACAGTCCCAGTCCAGTAGAACAGTCCTGTTACAATAGGAGCTACAGTCCCAGTCCAGTAGAAGTCTGTTACAGTAGGAGCTACAGTCCCAGTCCAGTAGAACAGTCTGTTACAGTAGGAGCTACAGTCCCAGTGCAGTAGAACAGTCTGTTACAGTAGGTACTACAGTCCCAGTACAGTAGAACAGTCTGTTACAGTAGGAGCTACAGTCCCAGTGCAGTAGGAGTAGATCTGTGTAGTAATCTACTGTATGAAGAAGATATTGAGATGTAAATCTATGAAATGCAGCTGTACGTCAGGCTGGACACAGATGCTCCTCCCAGCGCAGGGTGGAGTGGGAGAGGTCACTGCAGTCCCACACGCTGGCTGTGTGGAAGGATCCCCTCCAGGATGGCGTGTCTCGGGCCGGGCCAGGTCTGGTTGGGCCTGGTCTCTGCTGAGGCGGGTCACAGGTTGAGGGAGGAGTATTCCGTCTGGGAGAGGAGAAGGGAGTGGAGTCAGGAGTGTCAATGTGACAGTGTGTCAGTGATCTGTGCTGGCTGGACTGGTGTGGTTCTGATCTGTGCTGGCTGGATCAGTGTGGTCCTGATCTGTAATGGCTGGACCGGGGAGGTTCTGATCTGTGCTGGCTGGACCGGTGTGGTTTTGATCTGTGGTGAGAGGACCGGAGAGGCACTGCAGTGTGTCAGTGTATCAGAGCCTCACCTCGCTATGCTGTATGGACCGGGACGGTGCTGATCTGTGCTGTCTGGACCGGGTCGGCGCTGTGGGTTCTGGTGGTCCTCTGTGCTTCTTGGGAATCAGAGGGGCTGGCGGGGCTGAAACCACAGACACAGGAAACAGCCCCATTACCCACTGCGGAGCCCTGTCAGCCTTCAACTGACTGACAGGCAGGGAGACAGGCAGGCAGGGAGACAGACAGGCAGACAGGGAGACAGGCAGACAGGGAGACAGGCAGGCAGGGAGACAGGGAGACGGACAGGCTGACAGGCAGGGAGACAGACAGACAGACAAGCTGACAGACAGACAGGCAGACAGGGAGACAGGGAGACAGGGAGACAGGGAGACAGGCTGAAGGGCAGACAGACAGACAAGCTGATAGACAGGAAGGCAGTCGGGAAGACAGGCAGACAGACAGACAGGCAGGGAGACAGACAGACAGGCAGACAGGGAGACAGGGAGACGGACAGGCTGACAGGCAGGGAGACAGACAGACAAGCTGATGGGCAGGGAGACAGGGAGACGGGGAGACAGGGAGACAGACAGACACACAAGCTGACAAGCTGACAAGCTGACAAGCTGACAAGCTGACAGACAGACAGGCAGACAGGCAGACAGGCAGACAGGGAGACAGGGAGACAGGCTGAAGGGGGCAGACAGGCAGACAAGCTGATAGACAGGAAGGCGGTCGGGAAGACAGGCAGACAGACAGGCAGGGAGACAGACAGACAGGCAGGGAGACAGACAGGCAGAGCTGCTCACCTCGTCTCTGCCGAGCCCTGCAGGCACACACGACGGCCACCACGGACACCAGCAGCAGGACGGCCGTCAGGGGGATCAGGAACCCCAACAGCGGGCACACCCCTGGAACGACACGCAGAGTCCTGAGCGGGCGGGCGGGCGGGCGGGCGGGACAGGGTGGGGGGGCAGGAAGAGGGGGCGCTCCTCACCCTGCTCGCTGTCCTGCTCTGTGCGCTCGGCCCGGACGGAGGAGTTGTCCCCGTAGCGCAGCTCACAGACCACGCGCTGTCCCTGCAGCCGAGACGAGGGGACGGACAGGAAGGAGGACACGGTGAACACGTCCTCTTCGTCAAACAGCCACCCCACGCTCTCGCTTTCGGGGTCCAGGGGCGTCAGGGGGGTGCCCTCTGCCCCTACTCTCCAGACAGGGGTGCTCAAGTCTGGCCAGGGGGCGCCCCTCAGCTCGCACAGCAGTGCCGTCCGGTCGCCCTCTGGGCTGGAGAAGAGCTGGACCTCGGGCTCGATCTGTGGGTCTGAGCACACAGAGCGTCACTCCGGCCCACTCGCCCTGACCCACTCGCTCCCACCCCACCCTGACCCACTCGCCCTGACCCACTCGCTCCCCACCCTGACCCACTCACCCTGACCCACTCGCTCCCCACACTGACCCACTCGCCCTGACCCACTCGCTCCCCACCCTGACCCACTCCCACCCCACACTGACCCACTCACCCTGACCCACTCGCTCCCCACCCTGACCCACTCGCCCTGACCCACTCGCTCCCACCCCACCCTGACCCACTCACCCTGACCCACTCGCTCCCCACCCTGACCCACTCGCCCTGACCCACTCGCTCCCACCCCACCCTGACCCACTCCCACCCCACACTGACCCACTCGCCCTGACCCACTCGCTCCCCACCCTGACCCACTCACCCTGACCCACTCCCACCCGACACTGACCCACTCACCCTGACCCACTCGCTCCCCACACTGACCCACTCACCCTGACCCACTCGCTCCCCACCCTGACCCACTCGCCCTGACCCACTCGCTCCCCACCCTGACCCACTCCCACCCCACACTGACCCACTCACCCTGACCCACTCGCTCCCCACCCTGACCCACTCCCACCCCACACTGACCCACTCACCCTGACCCACTCGCTCCCCACCCTGACCCACTCACCCTGACCCACTCGCTCCCCACCCTGACCCACCCACCCTGACCCACTCACCCCCACCCCACCCTGACCCACTCACCCTGACCCACTCGCTCCCCACCCTGACCCACTCCCACCCCACACTGACCCACTCACCCTGACCCACTCACTCCCCACCCTGACCCACTCCCACCCCACACTGACCCACTCACCCTGACCCACTCGCTCCCCACCCTGACCCACTCCCACCCCACACTGACCCACTCACCCTGACCCACTCGCTCCCCACCCTGACCCACTCACCCTGACCCACTCGCTCCCCACACTGACCCACTCACCCTGACCCACTCCCACCCCACACTGACCCACTCACCCTGACCCACTCGCTCCCCACCCTGACCCACTCCCACCCCACACTGACCCACTCACCCTGACCCACTCGCTCCCCACCCTGACCCACTCACCCTGACCCACTCACTCCCCACCCTGACCCACTCACCCTGACCCACTCGCTCCCCACCCTGACCCACTCACCCTGACCCACTCGCTCCCCACCCTGACCCACTCACCCTGACCCACTCCCACCCCACACTGACCCACTCACCCTGACCCACTCGCTCCCCACCCTGACCCACTCACCCTGACCCACCCTGACCCACTCGCCCTGACCCACTCGCTCCCACCCCACCCTGACCCACTCACCCTGACCCACTCACTCCCCACCCTGACCCACTCCCACCCCACACTGACCCACTCACCCTGACCCACTCGCTCCCCACCCTGACCCACTCACCCTGACCCACCCTGACCCACTCGCCCTGACCCACTCGCTCCCACCCCACCCTGACCCACTCACCCTGACCCACTCCCACCCCACACTGACCCACTCACCCTGACCCACTCGCTCCCCACCCTGACCCACTCCCACCCCACACTGACCCACTCACCCTGACCCACTCGCTCCCCACACTGACCCACTCACCCTGACCCACTCCCACCCCACACTGACCCACTCACCCTGACCCACTCGCTCCCCACCCTGACCCACTCCCACCCCACACTGACCCACTCACCCTGACCCACTCACTCCCCACCCTGACCCACTCCCACCCCACACTGACCCACTCACCCTGACCCACTCGCTCCCCACCCTGACCCACTCCCACCCCACACTGACCCACTCACCCTGACCCACTCGCTCCCCACCCTGACCCACTCACCCTGACCCACCCTGACCCACTCGCCCTGACCCACTCGCTCCCACCCCACCCTGACCCACTCACCCTGACCCACTCCCACCCCACACTGACCCACTCACCCTGACCCACTCGCTCCCCACCCTGACCCACTCGCCCTGACCCACTCGCTCCCCACCCTGACCCACTCACCCTGACCCACTCACTCCCCACACTGACCCACTCACCCTGACCCACTCGCTCCCCACCCTGACCCACTCCCACCCCACACTGACCCACTAACCCTGACCCACTCCCTCCCCACACTGACCCACTCACCCTGACCCACTCACACCCCACATTGACCCACTCGCACCTCACACTGACTCACCAACACTGACCCACTAATGTCTGTCCACAGCACTGATGTCCAGTCCAGGAGGACCACAGTCAAGGGGCACAGTCAGGGTCAGGGGTCAGGTCAGTGGAGTTGCAGTCAGGGTCAGGGGTCAGGTTAGGGGGGTCACAGTCAGGGTCAGGTCAGTGGAGTTGCAGTCAGGGGTCAGGGGTCAGGTCCCAGGTTCACAGTCAGGGTCAGGGGTCAGGTTAGGAGGGTCACAGTCAGGGTCAGGGGGTCAGGTTAGGAGGGTCACAGTCAGGGTCAGGGGGGTCACAGTAAGGGTCAGGTCAGTGGAGTTGCATTCAGGGGTCAGGGGTCAGGTCCCAGGTTCACAGTCAGGGTCAGGGGTCAGGTTAGGAGGGTCACAGTCAGGGTCAGGGGGTCAGGTTAGGAGGGTCACAGTCAGGGTCAGGGGGGTCACAGTCAGGGGTCAGGTTAGGAGGGTCACAGTCAGTCGTATTACTCGGCACCATGCCTGATTTCAGCGCTGTTTGAACAGACGGGCAGACGCGTCTGCTGACTCAACTACCGGCGACTGAGCCGCAGAGAAAGTGAAAATATCGCCGAACAGAAAGTCCCAGCGGGCCGGCTCCTGATCGGACCGGAATCGCCCCCCCGGCTCACCTGTGACGGCCAGCGCCGAGGCGCTCCCGGGCGTGAACTGGAGAGCAGCACGCATGACGCAGAAATAGAGGCCGGCGTCCGACAGCCGCAGGCCGGTGATGGTCAGACTCGTCCTGCCGCTGTCCCCGGGGAGCTCCCCGAGGTACCGGCCGTACTCCTTGCTATACAAGCTGAAATAGGCCAGGCGCTCCACCGACCCCCGGACGTCCTGCCGGTACCAGCTGATGTGCGAGAAGGACTTGGGAACGCCGTCCAGCTGGCACGTCAGGGTCACATTACCGCCGACCTCCCCGAACACGACCGGCACCGAGCCCGCGGAGCCGCTTCCAGAACCTGCGGCTGAACACACACACACAGCGCACCCATAACTACACGAAATCTGCTCATAAATACAGAAAACCTCTCCATAAATACACTCGCGAACACGTACATTAGTTCAGAAATTCATCCACACACAAGAAATAATCCGCAGACATTTATAAAATAATCCAGAAACACGCAAAATTAATCCATTACACATAGCCCCGAATTCATAATTACACAAACACACAAGTACATTCATCCAAAAACACACAAATTACGTGTAAATTAACGCATAAATGCACACAAGGAAATTAGTCCATAAATACACAAATATCTATAAATACACACGTTCACCAAAATAACCCATAAATGCACAAATAATTAATCTATAAATACACACGTTCACCTAAATTAACCCATAAATACACAAAGAATTAATCTATAAATACACACGTTCACCTAAATTAACCCATAAATACACAAAGAATTAATCTATCAATACACACGTTCACCTAAATTAAACCATAAATGCACAAATAATTAATCTATAAATACACACGTTTACCTAAATTAATCCATAAATACACAAATATTTCATTTATAAATACACACGTTCACCTAGATTAATCCATAAATACACAAATAATTAATCTATAAATACACACGTTCGCCTAAATTAATCCATAAATACACAATTAATCTATAAATACACACGTTCACCTAAATTATTCCATAAATACACAAATAATTAATCTATAAATACACACGTTCGCCTAAATTAGTCCATAAATACACAAATAATTAATCTATAAATACACACGTTAACCTAAATTAATCCATAAATACACAATCTATAAATACACACGTTCGCCTAAATTAATCCATAAATACACAAATAATTAATCCATAAATACACAAAGAATTTATCTATAAATACACACGTTCACCTAAATTAATCCATAAATACACAAATAATTAATCTATAAATACACACAAGTAAATTAGCCCATAAATACGAAACAATTAATCCAGAAACACGAATTAATTTATCCTTTCATTCAAACACACACTCATACACAGACATGCACATACACATGAAAACGCATTTCAACACTAAAATACCCACAGATACAGACACGCGTACCTCGCGTGAAATAATGAATGAAGACAGAAATATGAAAGAAATTAACACGCATCTCGTCAGAGGAAAGGAAATGGAATTAAAAAGGCTGGAGAAACGGATGATTTTTTAATATTCTGGTCTGTGAGAGGAATAATAATTTCTCCCGGCGCCCCCGCAACTAAACAGTAACAGAAATAGTTCAGTGAAAATAAAAAGACAGAAATAGTGAGATATAAATACTGTGAAAATAGCTATCGAAAAGGTTCAGCTACCCAGAAACGGAATAATAATATTAATAATAATTAATTAATAATAATAAATTAAAATAATAATAAAAATTAGTCGAGAGTTGGGTCTCGGTCTGTGGATCACGGGTGGAGTGGAAGAGATAATCGAGTCTCGGTCTGTGGGTCACGGGCAGAGTGGAAGAGACAGCGGGGTCTCGCTCTGTGGGTCACGGGTGGAGTGGACGCGAGAGAAAAATCGGCCCCGTCTGTGCTCAAGCCCCCGAAACAGAACAGAAATAAAAAATAAAGTTCATTAAAACTAAAAAAAAACAGAAATAATGAGACATAAAAACTGAAAACAGGTCCAGTTACCATGAAAATAATAATAATAATAATAATAATAATAATAATACGCGGACTCACCGGCTGTGAAGCGGACCAGGGTCAGCAGGACCAGCGGGAAGAGCGAGACGCCGCACACGGCCCTCGTCCCCATGGCAGCGACTGGCGACGGGCTGAGGGGCTGAGGGGCTCCTGAGCTCCGGCTCTTGAGCGGTGAGCCCAGGCTGACGGGCTGAGGGGCTCCTGAACTCCGGCTCTTGAGCGGCGAGCCCAGGCGACAGGCGACGGGCTGAGGGGCTCCTGAACTCCGGCTCTTGAGCGGCGAGCCCAGGCGACCAGCTGACGGGCTGACGGGCTGAGCCCAGGCGACCAGCTGACGGGCGGATGGGCTACTCCGCTCCGGGTGAGGCAGACAGACTGCGGTCCGGGCAGGACCCGGCGCCGGCGCGCTGCGTGTGTGCGTGTCCCTGCGGGCCGGCGGTGGGTCTCTGGCGTGGGCGGACTGCGGCCGCTCGCCGGCAGCGTGGGCTCGGACACCAGTGGAAAGTTACGCGGTCGCCTGATTCCGGAACCCGCGGCTGCACCGAGCCGTTTCAGCAGAACTGAAACCGCGCCTCTTTCTCGTTCACCAGACAGGACACACACACACATACACACATACACACACAGCACAGGGTGTGCGTCCTGTCCCTCAGAGCCCCGCCACACCGGTCTGGACCCACAGTCCTGCCGTGTTCGAGCCCGTCCGTGCTGTGCTCGGTGGTGTGTCTCGCACACGGTCTCCGTGTAGAGGGCAGAGTGTTACCAGCTTAATAATAATAATGATAATAATAACTTTACAGCCCAGTCTTGATAGAGATAGAGAGATAGATAATACTTTATTAATCCCGTAGGGTAATTGATGTTACATCAATTGATCAATTGATGTGTTGATGATGAAGAGCTCCAGTATACTACACAATACTACACAAGATGGAACCAAGGAGTTTCATTATTTCATTAGTATCTCAAGCTCACGGTCTTTCGCATCATTTTCATGCAGCCTGAGCAGGGCCGGTCCTCAGCACAGACACAGCTCCCAACACAGCCCCGCTGTACTGCTTACAACAATCACATTAACTCGCTAACTAGAAAAGCTTTATTTACCAGCTGTGAAGGACTCGTGAGAAATAACTTACAAACAAGAACACAAGGCACACATTTGACCAAATGGTAAAATAAAACACGTCTTTTAACACTGATAGTAATAAAAAGGAGAATCAATAACAATGGATAGTGATAAACATGCTTCCAAACTGGAGCAAATCAGAGCTGAAGAGCGCTGCGCTGCAGCTGCAGAAATAGCAGAAATAAAATATGAAATCAAGTAAGAAATGAAACAAGTGCTCTCAATGAGACAGGAGATGAGATCAGCCGGGCTGAGCAGATAGGAAAGTTTTATATATATAAAAAAAACTTTCTATCAGTCAATTCGCCTGTGTTTCCGACCTCAGGGGTGTTTTGATGCGCTTGAAGAGCTCTGGCACCGGGAGAGAGACTCAGCCCGAGGCGCTACAGGTGGAGCCGCACACAACCCCCCCCGTTAAGGAAAGACAGGCGAGACCACAACCCCCCCGTTAAGGAAAGACAGGCGAGACCGCACGGTTAGATGTCATCGCCGAACAGCTGGCCTGGGCAGCGCCGGGTTTTAGCGCCTGCCGTGTCCAGCTGGGGGGAAGCGTGAATCTGCGGACTTCGGCACAAACAGCTCCAGTAATCTACGTGTCTAGAGCTTGAAAAAGTGGCACGTCCGCGCTTCGTGGAACCAAGTGAAATACAGATGATTGCACGGCTACGCACGTAGTGCACTATCACAACGACGTGACTCGGCGCCCCTCGGATCCGAGATCGCTTATCCCGCTTACGACACGTTGCTTTCTCGGTCATCACTGGTCAGTTTTTTTGACTGGGCTTCTGTTAGGATGATCCGCAACAGAAGTAGCTTTTTCGCTCACATCTGGACGTGCCGATTAAACGTGTTGCACATGGAGGGGGGCCCCCTGGCGGCCTCTGGGCCCTAGGCAGCCGCCTGGTTGACCTATGCCAGGGGCCGCCCAGAGCCCCGGCCGAGCTCCGCCAGCAGCAGGTACTGAGGGTCAGTGGCGCCACCTGGCGGCGGTAAGTGGAACCGCATAGAGCCCGACTGGCCTTTCTGGAAGAGACCCCGGGATCAGGGGGCTGGCGACCCTCTACAACGGCACCAGTGTGACCCTCATCTGACCCATCTTCGCGGTCCAGGAGGAGGGCCCGGTCCAGCTCATCGGCCTCCCGCAGCCGATGGGCCCCAGGATCTCAGGGGGCCGCCTCCTCTGTCACTCCAGGGCAGATGGCACTTGTGCCAGTCCCCCGCCACTCTTAGCGTAAAGAAGGGCCTCCTGTACCCGGATCTGAACACGCGTGCCTGTAGTCTCTGCTCACACCCTCCTGGGTGCTCCAGTGTTGGATCTGTCTGGGTCCCAGTGGATTTGAACGCTTGAGTTGTTGTGGTCGTTTCCAAGACTCAAGACTAATTTTTTTTTGGTCATCCCTGGCTCCTCTGTCAAGCCCACTGAGAGAACCGCACACCCTGCAGGGCCTGGCAGGGGAGGGAGCGCCCCCCAGTGGTGGAGCTGGTGAGCAGAACACCTCCCGCTGTGAGCTCACACCCCCCACCCAGGCCGCTCTGGGCTGAACTCCAAAACTCTGGCTCCGCTCAGTAAGGGGGTGGCACATGTGCCCTGTGTCAGGTCCAGAGTCCGGAGAAACTGGACACCGTGCTGACCAGGTCCAAGGTCAAACTGGAATGGACAGTGACTTGCTCGTCCCCAATCAACACACGGGATTTTGTAAAAAAGGAGGCCCTTGTGTCCACAGTCTTTTTATTTTAAAAATCCCCACGTCCCCAGCTAGAAAGCTACCACTTCCTTACACTCAGCAGCTGTGCTCTTGACAATACATTTCATAAAAAGAAAATGAAACAATAAGGAGCAGAAAGACAGATACTGTGATCACACCATCGGACCCGGGACTGACAGGACACCAGCTGCCCCGACGCACAATCAGAACGAAACAGGGTCTGTCAGCTCTTCCACTGACAACACCAGAAATACTGGACTGTCACTCTTCATACCGGCTCCTGCCTGGAATCAGACACAGCACGGCGCCACACACAGAGGGCCAGTCTCTCCTCTCTGCTGTCTGACACACACACAGCACAGCGCCACACACAGAGTGCCAGTCTCTCCCCTCTCCTGCCTGACACACACACAGCACAGCGCCACACACAGAGGGCCAGTCTCTCCTCTCTGCTGTCTGACACACACACAGCACAGCGCCACACACAGAGGGCCAGTCTCTCCTCTCTCCTGCCTGACACACACAGCACAGCGCCACACACACAGTGCCAGTCTCTCCCCTCTCCTGCCTGACACACACACACAGAGTGCCAGTCTCTCCTCTCTCCTGCCTGACACACACACAGCACAGCGCCACACACAGAGTGCCAGTCTCTCCTCTCTGCTGTCTGACACACACAAAGCACAGCACCACACAGAGTGCCAGTCTCTCCTCTCTCCTGCCTGACACACACACACAAAGCACAGCACCACACAGAGTGCCAGTCTCTCCTCTCTGCTGCCTGACACACACACACAGCACAGCGCCAAACACAGAGTGCCAGTCTCTCCTCTCTGCTGCCTGACACACACACAGCACAGCGCCACACACAGAGTGCCAGTCTCTCCTCTCTCCTGCCTGACACACACACAGCACAGCGCCACACACAGAGTGCCAGTCTCTCCTCTCTGCTGCCTGACACATACACAGCACAGCGCCACACACAGAGTGCCAGTCTCTCCTCTCTGCTGCCCGACACAGACACAGCGCCACAGAGTGCCAGTCTCTCCTCTCTGCTGCCCGACACAGACACAGCACAGCGCCACACACACAGTGCCAGTCTCTCCTCTCTCCTGCCTGACACACACACAGCACAGCGCCACACACACAGTGCCAGTCTCTCCTCTCTCCTGCCTGACACACACACAGCACAGCGCCACACACACAGTGCCAGTCTCTCCTCTCTGCTGCCTGACACACACCGCACAGCGCCACACACACAGTGCAAGTCTCTCCTCTCTGCTGCCTGACACACACACAGCATGGCGCACTACATGGACTTTCCATCGACGCTGTTCACTGCTGGTGTCCACTGTTACAGCACACAAAAAGTCTGACTGGAAAAAAGTCAGAACAGGACAGCTGACGTTGTTAAAGAACTCTTAATTAAAAATACTTTGTTGTAAAATAGTTTCTGATTACCTTAAAAACACCCTGCGCTCTCCTGGGGCCACAGACACGGACTGGACTCGCACAGACCCAGAAACACTGAGGCCCAACGCCACGAGCGCGCACACACACACGCCTTTATATAAACTCACAACACACACACTCCCGTCGGCACGGTTATAAAAATATCTCTTTGAGAACCGACAAACACTGAAGCCAGATCCCGGCGGACGCTTTCCTCCCTCGGGGGCTGGCGGCGGCGCGTGGCCGGCAGGGAGAGGATCGGACCGGGGGGAGAGCCGCCGCCAGCGGAGAGCGCCCCGATCCGCGCCGCGCCGCGGGCCCCCCCCCCCCCGCGGGAGCTGTGCCGAGGGGCCGTCCCCCGCTCGCTCGCTCACTCGCTGAAGGACGGGAAGATCGGCAGCTCCACAAACTCGTCGCTGCTGAAGGTGGACGTCTGGTCGCCCAGCATGGACAGCATGTCCTGGGAGAGGGAGAGACACACGCTGAGGGAGACGTATAGAGACGCACTGAGGGGCAGAGACGCACAGAGACACAAGAGAAACACACTGACAAGACACATAGCGAGACACACCGAGAGACAAAGACACACAGAGAGGAGACAGTCACTGAGAACAGTGACACACACAATGAGAGACAGCTAGTGAGGGACAGGGACAGAAAACTCTTACCGGTGAGAAGATGTCTGGCTGGCTGTTTTGCGGGAGGGGGTGCGTCTCTGTGGAGGCCTGCGTGTGCGCCTGGCCCTGCCACTGCGGCCACACTGCCACGCCATCTCCTGGTCGGGAGGGGAACTGCGCACTGGGCTGGCCGCTCTCTACTGCACAGAGAGGCAGGAAGAGGCTTGCTGTCAGAGCGATCAAGCGTTCAGGAGAGGGACAGTGAGATACAGCGCTGAGCCACACAAAGTCTGCAGTTCAGAGAGGCACTGACCCTGGACACACAGACTGTACCGCTGAAGAGGCAGACCGGACTGAGGGCACTGACAAGAGGACGACTTTACAGTGGAGTCTGACCACAGCACAGACAGGCGGACAGAGAGGCTGAGATGCAGAGAGGTCGGACTGAAGGCTGAGTGTGTACGACAGAGAGAGAGAGAGACAGACAGGTTGGACTGAACACTGAGAGACTATGACAGACACAGAGGGAGACAGACAGGTTAGACTGAACACTAAGAGTCTATGACAGACACAGAGGGACAGGCAGGTTAGACTGAACACTAAGAGTCTATGACAGACACAGAGGGACAGGCAGGTTAGACTGAACACTGAGAGTCTATGACAGACACAGAGGGACAGGCAGGTTAGACTGAACACTGAGAGTCTATGACAGACACAGAGGGACAGGCAGGCCGGAGTGTCCACAGGGACACAGGGGCAGACAGACAGACATTTGCCGTACCGAAGGTGCCACTGGGGGCGCTGGCGCGCGTGTTGTTGAGAGTGGGGAAATTGCCAGTGCTGGGGGGCGTGGGCGTGGCTGGGCTGGACAGAGCGTTGAAGGAGGGGGGGCCTCCCTGGAACCCCGCCAGCTGAAACTGGGGGGACTGTGTCTTTGCCGCCTGGGGCGCCACCTGCTGGACAGAAAAAACACACCCAGCAGACGTCATCAGAGGAGGCCTGGGCCGGCGAGGGTCTTCAGCGCGATGCGGTCAGCCCGCCCAGGACAGCCCCCCGGTGCTGCTCGGTACTGACCTGCGAGCTGAAGGGGGGCCGGGCGCCGGCCCAGCCCCCCGCGGCCCCCGCTGGCCCGGCCTGCACGGAGGCGGCGCTGGTGCCCCCGCCGCTGGGGTTAGCGGCCTGGCGGGAGATGTGGGCCAGGATCTGTCCGGCCGAGGACGGCTGCTGGGCCAGGCCGACCTGCGGGGGCATCACCACCGACCTGGAACAACACGGCAGCGGCTCAGTGCGGCAGCCCCGCTCCTGTATAGCGCCTTTCGGACCCTGTCAAGTCCCGGTGAGCACCAGTCCGTGCAGCGTGTCCCAGCGCCTGCCGCTGTCCTCCCATGATGTGATTATTCCTAGCGAGACGGAGACGGAGCCTCCTGCTCAAGAGACCTTCTGCGTGGAGTCAGAGTGCTTTCCCAGCATGCACTGGGTTAGCACCCAGTACAACCAGTACAGTCTAGGGGACTAGTGTAAACCTGGAGTGTAAAATCAGACACCCAAAGAAGGCTCCACAGCTGAAACGTTGCGTTTACTTGCTTCTCTTTTCAGCCTGGAATAAACCTTTACTTGTTCCTTTGCACTCTAGGGGACTGTGAGTAAACAGGCCGAACAGGGGCCGAACAGGGGCCGAACAGGGGCCGAACAGGGGCCGAACAGCCTCCTGTCATCTGTGGTCTTTCAGAGGCTCAATCCAGGCCTCACCCTTTCACATGCTTTTTACATACTGGAAAACCTGGAGCGGATCAGACCGCTGTGCGCTGGGAGTCTGACTGAAAAAGATGTAAAACCAGGAGTGGGTCTGGATTGTTTTCATGCTGCAGTACAGCCCGGTGAGGAAGACGAAGGAGGAGGGTTACCTGAATGTGTCGGCAGGCCGCGGGGGAGGGAAGGGGCCCCCCTGGGGGTAAAGCTGCTGGGTGCCCGTGGCAGAAGAGGAGGCCAGGGGCTTGGACTGATCTGAGAGAGAAGAGGTAGAAGCACAGCTTAGTATGGGACGACTCTCCGAGGGGAAGCGGGGCACAATCACTGTACCCCAAGACCCGTCACACCCCGAGCTGGGCAAACTGCTCTTCACCTGCTGGGATCCATTCTTCCCTCCCCACGGGAGCTCGCTGTATCAGTGTCTCAGGGGGTACAGTGTGTGTACAGCTCGCTGTATTAGTCTCAGGGGGTACAGTGTATACATGTCGCTGTAGCGGGGTGTTGAGGGGAAATGGTGTGTGTACAGCTGGCTGTATTCGAGTGTCAGGGGGCTACAGAGCGTGTGTACCTGTGTACAGCTCGCTGTATCGGGGGTCTCTCTCAGGGGGGTACAGCCCCTCAGTCTTGTCCAGGGGTTTGCTGTGTTCTGGTCCTGCAGCTGTTACTGGAGCCTGAGACAGAGAGCATGCTGTCACACACAGCCCTAGTGTCGGTTCTGACCCGACCCAGAGGAGCCTGTCTGAATGACAATGAGCACAAACCGGACACACGGCCCCAGTGTCGGTTCTGACCTGGCCCAGAGGCAGCTGCAGGCTGCTGTGTTGTCCGCCAGCCTCGTATGACCCCAGACCCTCCCGCCCAGACGCCACCTCGAGCTCCGACTGCTGCTGCTGCTGGAGTTGTCTGGACAGAGAGAGGAGAGAGAGAGGGATCAGGGCAGGACAGAGAGAGGAGAGAGAGAGGGATCAGGGATCAGGGCAGGACAGAGAGAGGGAGGGATCAGGGCAGGAAAGAGAGAGTTGAGGGAGAGGGAGGGATCAGGAATCGGGGCAGTAAAGAGAGAGAGAGGGATTTGGGAAGGAGAGAGAGAGAAAGAGAAGGATTGGCAGGAGAGGTGGGATACAGACGGATGAGATGTACAAGGACAGACTAGTTCGAGATGCCCAGCCACCAGAATCACCACAGTGCTCACACACTATCACTAAAACACCACAGTGCACACCCACTATCGCTAAAACACCACAGGGCTCACCCACTATTACTAAAACACCACTGTCCCAACACCGTGAGACTCCAACTGCACCAGTACCTCTCACCCTCCACAACACACCGACACTGGGACAGACAGCTGAGAGAGAAACACGTCCCCATGGCCCACAGCACACAAGTCAACCCACCACCCTATCTGGGCTAAGGCCACCCACTACCCTCGAACCCTGCACAAGGCCGGGAGGCTCTTCGTGGTGGCATGCCAAGAGCACAGCCCCCTGGGATACCGGGACAGGCAGAGAGGGAGGGGGAGGAAGAGAGGAGGGGGGACGCAGAGGGGGTCCAGTGGAGCTGATGCAGGGCGCACAGACCCTCTCACCTTGGAGGGCCCTGCCCTGGACTCAGGTCGTGGGGGCAGTTAGGAGGGTTCTGCCCCAGCATGGGGGACACGGGGATGCCCGGGGAGGGCAGGGAGGGGCAGGAGTCCTGGCTCGGTGCCCTACTGCCACAGAGGAGGGGAGTGAAAAAAGTTTTGGTCAAATCAGGAGGGGATGGGCAGATGGGCACACACGTTGCTATACACGCACGCAGATATACACACGTTGCTATACACGCACGCAGATATACACACGCTCACACACACGCGCGCGCACTCTCACCCACTCGCGCTCGCACGCGCGCGCACTCTCACCCACTCGCGCTCGCACGCGCGCGCACTCTCACCCACTCGCGCTCGCACGCGCGCGCACTCTCACACATCTCCCACATACTGGATTAGCAACCTGTTTAATAAGAATTACTATAACCTTACTACTATATATTACTAAACTTGTATTACTATGTATTTTTTCTCTAAAACCAACACATTTCAAGCACAAAATGATAAAAAAAAACATGTTTTCAGAAACAAAAAAAAAAAGTCTAATTCATTCATCTCTGGTGATCTGTAACTGTGACACAGATCCTCGTATGAACTGCTGAAAACCCCAAGCAAACGGGGTGCTGAATGGCCTTCTCTCGTCTGCAACTGTGTAGCCAGGCCTGGACGATGACCATGAGTGAGATCAGCCATGTTCCTCTACAGGAACAGAGAGCCCTGCTGCTGAAGCCGACAGCCCGGCTCCTTTCGAGAGGACAGGGGGCGCTTCTTTACACAAAGGGTGGGGGGAGTGTGGAACAAGCTGCCCAGTCACGTTACTGAAGCCGGTACCCTTGCCTCTCAAGAAACATGGGGATGAGATCTTCAAATCACTGAGCTAGTTTGCATTGAGGTCTTTTGGTGTTATGGCACCCTGAAATTTTCTAGGGTTCAATACTTCGCAGAGAAGAAGGTGACGGGCTCAGGGCGACTGGCAGGCAGGTCCCAGAGGTGGACCCTCTGTAGGTGGACTCACTTGACGTTGGCGTTGGTGCAGATGATGTACTCGATCTCCTCGGAGAACGGGTTCTGGAAAGTGAAGGAGCTCGTCCGCATCCAGACCCACTCCCGAGATTTGGACCGGAACCGGAACATCACCGATAGAACCTGACCTTTCAGCTTGATGACCTGCAAGAGGGAAGGAGTGTGAGGGAGGGGCTGCCTGTCTGACCTGACTTACAGTGGGCAGCGGGCAGTGGGCAGCAGGCAGCAGGCTGACCTGCTGGAAGCTGTCTCTCAGCAGCCCCTGGTCCTCTGGGTGGGCGAACTCCAGAATTTCCTTCCCCAGCAGCTCCTGGGGGGCAGACAGAAGAAAGAGGAACATATAATGAACTGCAGACCGAACAGGAACAAGACACCTCCCTTCTTCTCCCAATCAATCAATCAATCAATACGGCCTCCCTTCCTCCCTCTCTCAATCAATCAATACCGCCTCCCTTCCTCCCTCTTTCAATCAATCAATGCCACCTCCCTCACTCAATACCACCACACCTTCCCTCAGCCCCCCCTCAATCAATACTGCCTCCCCCTCCCTGCTCCCCTCTCCCACCTGTGGCTGGTAGCCCACTGTGCCCACACAGCGGTGGTCCACGAAGGTGAAGATGCCCTGGGTGTTGTGTCGTGAGATGAACTCGATGGGGATGCTGATGTTGTTCATGTCGGTGTTGCTGGGGCAACTGGTCACCTGCACAGAGTGAGCGACACCAGCAGACTGAGTGTCTGTACAGTTACTCTACAGCTCTGATGATGATGAAGGAGTGTTAGTGTGAAGATACAGAGGAGCTGGACTGAGTGTCTGTACAGTTACTCTACAGCTCTGATGATGATGAAGGAGTGTTCATGTGAAGATACAGAGGAGCTGGACTGAGTGTCTGTACAGTGACTCTACAGCTCTGATGATGATGAAGGAGTGTCCATGTGAAGATACAGAGGAGCTGGACTGAGTGTCTGTACAGTGACTCTACAGCTCTGATGATGATGAAGGAGTGTTAGTGTGAAGATACAGAGGAGCTGGACTGAGTGTCTGTACAGTGACTCTACAGCTCTGATGATGATGGAGTGTTCATGTGAAGATACAGAGGAGCTGGACTGAGTGTCTGTACAGTTACTCTACAGCTCTGATGATGATGAAGGAGTGTTCATGTGAAGATACAGAGGAGCTGGACTGAGTGTCTGTACAGTGACTCTACAGCTCTGATGATGATGAAGGAGTGTTCATGTGAAGATACAGAGGAGCTGGACTGAGTGTCTTTACAGTGACTCTCCAGCTCTGATGATGATGAAGGAGTGTTCATGTGAAGATACAGAGGAGCTGGACTGAGTGTCTGTACAGTTACTCTCCAGCTCTGATGATGATGAAGGAGTGTTCATGTGAAGATACAGAGGAGCTGGACTGAGTGTCTGTACAGTTACTCTATAGCTCTGATGATGATGAAGGAGTGTCCATGTGAAGATACAGAGGAGCTGGACTGAGTGTCTTTGTCTCACTGGCCTGCACACGCAGCACCTTGAACCCACGGTACCTGTAGCCTCCCGATCGCCACCAGACAGAATCGGTTTCCCTGGCTGCTGTCAGACTCCTCCTCCGGCAGGGAGACTCCTGTGGGAAAGACCGCGGAGAGGAGAGAGGGTGAGGAAGAAGACCCGGGCGCGCGGTCCGCGGGGCTGCAGCGAGCTGGGCGGTACCTGCCGGGGGCCAGGACTTGATGTACCCTGTGCAGTGGACGACCACGAACTGGGGCTCCCCGTCCTTCACTGGGCCCAGGCCGTTCCTACAGGGGAAAGGGCAGCGAGGGGGCAGGGGAGTTAATCCGATCCGTCCTGCTCTGTGCTCAAGAGCCCCGATAACACGGACAACGCGGCAACACGCACACAGACCTGTTGCGGCTCCGCAGGTAGCTCAGCCTGTTCATGGACACGGGCTCCACCGGGGCCATCCCACACCTGTAGCACAGGGTGGGGTCAGAGGTCAGAGGTCAGAGGTCAGGGTTCAGGGGGCAGGGCTGCTGTGCAGGAGGAAGTGGGGAGGGCCTACCTCATGCGGCAGATGAAGGACCGGCGGGAGCCCATGCACATCCTGACAGAGGACTGCTGGCCCTCCTTCTTCACTGTGCCAGTCTTCAGGTCCAGGACACGGCCTGGCAGAGAGGGGGCAGCAGTGAGCAGCACAGCACACTCGCAGCACAGGGCAGTGAGTAGTACAGCACGCTCGCAGCACAGGGCAGTGAGTAGTACAGCATGCTCGCAGCACAGGGCAGTGAGTAGTACAGCACACTCGCAGCACAGGGCAGTGAGTAGTACAGCACGCTCGCAGCACAGGGCAGTGAGTAGTACAGCACACTCGCAGCACAGGGCAGTGAGTAGTACAGCACGCTCGCAGCACAGGGCAGTGAGCAGCACAGTACTGAGCAGCACGGAGCAGTGAGTACTACAGCAGTGAGTACAGTACAGCACACTCGTAGCACAGGGCAGTGCGTAGTACAGCATGCTCACAGCACAGGGCAGTGAGCAGCACAGTACTGAGCAGCACGGAGCAGTGAGTACTACAGCAGTGAGTACAGTACAGCACACTCGTAGCACAGGGCAGTGCGTAGTACAGCATGCTCACAGCACAGGGCAGTGAGCAGCACAGTACTGAGCAGCACGGAGCAGTGAGTACTACAGCAGTGTGTACAGCACAGCACACTCACAGCACAGAGAAGTGAGTTCAGCACAGCACGCTCACAGCACAGAGCAGTGAGTACTAGAGCAGTGTGTACAGCACAGCACACTCACAGCACAGAGCAGTGAGTACAGCACAGCACACTCACAGCACAGAGCAGTGAGTACTAGAGCAGTGCGTACAGCACGCTCACAGCACGGAGCAGAGAAAGGGGAGAGGCGCAGGGCCGTACCGCTCATGTTGTTTTCAGTAGTAGACAGCTGCTCTCTCAGCTTGTCCACGTCGTCGGGGTGCACCTGGTCGTACAGCGAGCTGCCCAGCCAGTCGGACTGCGCCTGGTTGAGCACGGGGGTGACCGAGTCCGACACGTACACGACCCGGCCCGACTCGCACGACACCACGAACAGGAACCCGTCCGCAGCCTCCAGGATCAGATGCTTCAGCTCCTGGGGGGGGGGGGAGGGAGAGAGAGTCAGCAAGATGCACCTGACTGCAGCCCTGCCACTGCCCTGCCCCCTCGCACTCGCGCACCTGGTCTGTGAGGAAGGAGGGCTTGTAGGTGCCGTCGGCGGCCGTGTTGCCCGTGCCGCGCAGCGACTTCATGTGCGACACGGCCATGCGCAGGATGGTCAGCTTGTCGGGCTTGCGGGCAAGGGCGCTGCAGGTGGGCACCATGTCGGACAGCTCCGTGATGTACGCCGTCATCTTGTTCCGGCGCCGGCGCTCGATCTCGCTGTGGTTCTCCCTGGGCGGGCGAGAGGGGGCACAGGGGGCGTCAGTCCGCACATAGCAGTCCGATCCACTCCAGGGTTTACAATGACATCAGTCTCCCGGCACACAGCGGTCCGATCCACTCCAGGGTTTACAATGACATCAGACTCCTAGTGTACAGCAGTCAGATTCTGGCAGTAGGACTAAAGCACTGTAAAACCTGAAGTGGATAAGACTTCTGTGCACTGGCAGATTCACCAACAGCCTTGCAGAAGGAGACAAGGCACTTAACCCTCTGCTACACATTCCCAGTACGGGTATGAGATTAAAGCTCCAGCCCTTACAGAGCCAGGATATTAATCTCACTGCCAGTCTGGGACAGACAGAGAGCTGTAAAGGAGCCCCAGTCTCACTGTGATCTGTGTCAGTGTTGCAGGTAGAGACACAGCCCTTATAGAGTCAGGATATTAATCTCCCTGCCAGTCTGGGACAGACAGAGAGCTGTAAAGGAGCCCCAGTCTCACAGACATCTCTGTTAAAAGTACTGATACACATGAGGACTCTGCGCTCTATAAGGACTACAAGAACACACACATGATCTGAGAGCTGAGTCCTGAGAAGCCGAGGCGGCCAACTTTGGGAAGGGAGCCGGAATGGAACCAGAAAATAACTAAACGGCTCCGTGCGCAAGCAGCGGCTGCAGGCATCAACGCTGGCGAGACACAGGTCAAGCCCGCGGCTCGCCCAAGAGCCACACACGCCGTCGCCAGCCCCGGGGGCGCAAGGAGGCTCAGGGCGGGGGCCAGGGGCAGGGGTGGGGGCGTACCTTGCTAGCCTTTCCTTATCAGCGCAATTCTGCTCATCGTCTGACCTGGAAACAAAACCAGCGCACTAAGACCGGACTGAACAGAACCAGAAACGAGGGGGCGAAACTGCGGCGTCACTGGAGTCACAAAGCCCGTTTTGTGCAGTGGAGCTCCATGGAGTTAAAGGCAGGAGGGGAATTCATATCCCTTCTCCCCTTTCGGCAAAGCTTCGGATTGGTGGAGCGATCACACCCATGAAGCAGCTGCAATTTGAACGGGAAGTCGTGAAAATAAAAAAAAAGAGAGAAATTCCTCCGGGAAAGAGAGCGGGGAAGGGCTGCTATCCTCGACGGAGCAAAGCAAAACGGGATTTGCCTGGCAAGTGACGCCACAGTTTCGGGAAAAACAAAAACGCCGAGAGTCGGGCACAAAGTGAAACAGGACGGAGGGATCGCCGGACACGCAGGACAGCAGCAGCCAGGCCGGCCAGCTCTGCAGGCGCATGCACAGAGGAGCACCACGAGGGAGCAGAGGCCGAGAGGGAACAGCGCCCCCTGGCGGTCTGGGAGACCACTACAAGGCAGGATAACAACACTGGCAAGCATGCTGCAGGCAGCAGCTGAGCAGGACTCCAGACACACGCTGCATCGCAGACTGGGCCACCCCAGGGCTCATCTCTTTGCAAACAGTGCGTCAGTCAGTGCTCCAGTCGGTCAGTGTGTCACTCAGTGCTCCAGTCGGTCACTCAGTGCTCCAGTCGGTCAGTGCGTCACTCAGTGCTCCAGTCGGTCAGTGCGTCACTCAGTGCGTCAGTAAACTCTGAAGTGGCTCGGACTGCTCTGTAGCTCTAGGAGTCTGATACCTTTCAATCTTAAGAATACAGAGACGCAGAAAGACAGGGCACTCTGTGACAAACGGAAAACAAAGTCATTCCAGAAAAGGACATTCCAGGAGGGCCTGTTCCTGATCCGAAGAGCAACAGGCTGGCTGACCCAACCCGGTGCCACCAGCAGGGGTGGCGCAGAGAGGGGGAGCCGCCGCCGGCGCCCCCGGCGCCCCGCGCGCTGGGACACGCTCTCGGCTGTCGACCGGCTGCTCTTCGTATCCCGGAGCGGAAAGAAGCGCTCAGGCTGCGGACAGCGTGCATCCCGAGAGAGAGACTCCTCCGGCTTACCTGGCAAAGCGCTCCTTGTCGTTGGAGCCTCCCTGGTCATCATCACACCTGCAGAGAGGGAGAGAGGGAGAAGATGCAGAGAGAGGAGGGGGGAGGGGGGAGGGAGGAGAGAGAGGGACGAGAGATGAGGGAGAGAGAGAGGCAAAAGAGGGGAGAGAGGGAGAGGAGGAAGAAAGAAAGAAAGAGAGAAGAGAAAGGCGAGAGACAAGAGAGGGAGGAGGAGGATGCAAGTGAGACAGAGGGAGAAGAGAGAGGAGTAGCCAGGAGAGGAGAGGAGAAAGGGAGAATGAGCAGGGGAAAGGAGGAGAAAGGAGAGTGCACTGATTACTCCCTCACTAGTCCCCTGGTGTTGCTGCTAACAGGGCACAACCACAGAGACCAGCACAGGCGTCACACATCAGCACCAAACAGAAACGACGACAGCAGCGGACACAAACACAGCTCTTCCAGCACGCTCACACACCGCTCCCAGCAGGCCGAGGAGTGGCACCACAGCCCCAGCGCCGGCGACCTCGCAGCGCGCACAGCCCGAATAGCATCCACCCGCTGCCAGGCGAAGCGCCCACCTGAAGAGCTTGCCGCCGCCGCCGCCGCTGTCGTCGTCCTCATCGAAGTCAGGTCTGTGCGGAGAGACAGCGAGAGTCAGGGCCCGGCTCGCGGGACGGGGGGGGGGGGCGCCAAACCGCAGCCCACCGGACCGCAAAGGGCAAGACCGCGCCGCACTTCAGCGTCAAATGGAAACCAGCCCTGCCCCGAGCAGCGGAAGGCCTGGATCTGAACGGATGAGAACGGCTCTTCCCGGCCTGTGACACTCCCCCACAGACAGCAGAGCGCAAGATCATCCTGACCTGCTTGCGGGCCGTCGAGTTGATTATTCCATATCGAGTCACGAGCAGGTCATCAGAAGCCCTTAACACGCCCCTCACACTCCTGGGGCAGACAGTTCATCAGGTCCACACGGACTTCCAGCACCTCCTACTGCTTCCAACTGCTCTGTTTTTAATTGTGCTAACAGTCTCGCCTCTGTGGCCAGCAGCTATATCACCCTGCAGCTCCCAGCTGGTGTGAGCCTGGCCAGTACCTGGAGGGGAGACTCCTGGGAAAGCTGAGGCTGCTCCTGGAAGAAGTGGTAGAGGGACCAGTAGGGGGCGCTCACCCTGTGTGGGTCCTAATGCCCCAGTCCTGACTCTCTGTGGTCATTAAAAATCCCAGGGTGTTTCTCTAAAAGAGTAGAGGTGTTAATCCTGGTGCCCTGGCCTTTACCAGTCATGGCCTCCTAATAATCCCCCTCTCTGAACTGGCTTCATCACTCTGAGAGCTGGTGTGTGTGGGGAGAGTACTGGTGCATCATCCAGGTGGGGCTGCACACTGGAGCTGGTGGGGGGGATCCCCATTACCTGTAAAGCGCTTTGAGTGGAGTGTCCAGGAAACATAAGTGTAAGGAATTATTATCATCATCTACTTTAAAAATCTTTTGCTTTGTTAGTATAAAGTGCTTTGAGAAGCAGCTTTGAAAGGCACAAAATAAGAGTAGGCACCACGTCGCCCCTGTACTCACACGGCACGTCTCTTGTTGGCCCCCCTCTGCACTATGGCGCCTGCAGCGGCCCCGCCCGCACTCAGCCCGGACACCTCCGACGCCATGTCTGGGAGAGAGGGAGAGAGAAGGAGGGTCACACAGCGTCAGCGTCCGGCCCCAGCGAGACCACAGAGCACCCAGACATCGGCGCCTGAGGAAACGGGCCACGCTCCCAGTGCACAGCAGCCTGGCCCACTCCAGGATTTACAGCGCTGTCAGTCAGACTCCCAGTGCACAGCAGTCTGATCCACTCCAGGATTTACAGTGCTGTCAGTCAGACTCCCAGTGCACAGCAGTCTGATCCACTCCAGGTTTTACAGTGCTGTCAGTCAGACTCCCAGTGTACAGCAGTCTGATCCACTCCAGGATTTACAGTGCTGTCAGTCAGACTCCCAGTGCACAGCAGTCTGATCCACTCCAGGTTTTACAGCACTGTCAGTCAGACTCCCAGTGCACAGCAGTCTGATCCACTCCAGGATTTACAGCACTGTCAGTCAGACTCCCAGTGCACAGCAGTCTGATCCACTCCAGGATTTACAGTGCTGCCAGTCAGACTCCCAGTGCACAGCAGTCTGATCCACTCCAGGATTTACAGTGCTGTCAGTCAGACTCCCAGTGCACAGCAGTCTGATCCACTCCAGGTTTTACAGTGCTCCCAGTCAGACTCCCAGTGCACAGCAGTCTGATCCACTCCAGGTTTTACAGTGCTGTCAGTCAGACTCCCAGCGCACAGCAGTCTGATCCACTCCAGGTTTTACAGTGCTCCCAGTGCACAGCAGTCTGATCTACTCCAGGTTTTACAGTGCTGTCAGTCAGACTCCCAGTGCACAGCAGCCTGATCCATCCCAGGTTTTACAGTGCTGTCAGTCAGGAATCATTCTAAGGCTACTTCTCTGACACTTTAGAGCGCGTTTCCTTTCAGCTTCAGCTGCTGTCCTGGCCAGGGAACGGACCAGCGCGACACGAGTCACAGAGAGCCCCTTCCCCACGCACCCACCCAGTGCCAGCACCCAGCCGGCTTCAGACATCGCCTCGGCGAAACCCTCCTCCGACAGCCAGTCTGAGAGAGAGGTTTTCTCCCTCCTGTTCGCCAGAAGTCCCTGTGGCGGACAGGCTGTGGCGGACAGCCGGGCTCCAGCGGAGAGACCCCCCTCCCCCGCCAAAAAAAAACACCCGCCCAGTGACCCCCGGAGCCCCCGGCTCTGCCCCGTGAGAGCGCAGGGCTGGCAGGCCGGCGGCGAGGGCTGTTATGACAGCCCCGGGACACACACTCGCCCAGGGGCCGGCAGCGCGTCGCACTCGATCGCCGGGCTTCGTACCTGATGCCGACGTTGAGGCCATGAACGTTAGAAAACATCAATCC
The DNA here is from genome assembly GCF_055471065.1 of Atractosteus spatula. Classification (NCBI taxonomy): domain Eukaryota; kingdom Metazoa; phylum Chordata; class Actinopteri; order Semionotiformes; family Lepisosteidae; genus Atractosteus; species Atractosteus spatula. The sequence goes on along the minus strand of NC_142730.1, from coordinate 5,190,258 downwards.
AGCCCTCGGCGCCTCCGCACGGTGTGGGACAGCGTGAGACACGGGTTGTTGTTTTTTTCTTATTTTTTGAAAGATATTTTTTTCCTCTTATGTTTTTGTTTAAAAAAAAAAACACAGCGAAACCCTCCCTTGAAACAAGATGGCAGTCTGGAGCGGAGGCCCGCGCGTCAACCGAACTCTTTGATTACAAAACGGATTAAAAACGTGTTAAAATGATGGGCGGTCCCTCTATCCAATCAGAGATGAAAAAGATTGGACGTACCTTTCTTTTGGCCAATAGAGATTCGAAATCTAGCAAAGGCAAGCGAGAGATCCCGCCTTTCACACCATGCTAGAATGATCTGAGGGGGCGGGCCGAAGTCGGTGACGCCACACAGAATTGTTTAAAGGGACAGTCTGGGGCGGTTTGAGTGTTTTTAATCGAGACCTTTTGTATTTTTCCACAGGAAATGCGCTTGTTGTGAAAGATATTTCGACATCTGGTATTTGTCATCCTCCGCGGTCCCTGCAGGGAGAGAGTGATTTTGTGGAGAGGCGAGTTTCTGATTAATTATGTCGAGTACAGACCTGCAATGTCAGTGTTTAACATAAACACACAAACACGAGAACAGGAAAAAGGTGAAGGAGAGGAGCAATTTGTCCGTCAATTGATCCTAGAAGCTTTAAAGAAAACCCCTCTCACAATAATGTTTTATGTTGTGTATGCAAATATTGTGTTGATTGTATCTGCTTTGGTAACACGTCATTCCTCTCATGCCAATAAAGCTCTTCTGGAAGTTGAATTTGAAACCAGGGTGTCCGCTTCAGCAAACACGGCTCATTAAATCCTGCAGTATTATGAAAACATTTGCTTATCATTCCTGTTCGTTAGGTTTGCAAAGGGGCCGTCAGGCAGTTGCTTGCTGACTCATCCCTGAACTGAAGAGCTGGTCACAGGAATCTTGTCCTTTGTAAAGCCCAGTGAGATTGGGGTAAAAGCACAGTACAGTGCAGTAAGGCCCAGTGAGATCAGGGTAAAAGCGCAGTACAGTGCAGTAAAGCCTAGTGAGATCAGGGTAAAAGCACAGTACAGTGCAGTACAGCCCAGTGAGATCAGGGTAAAAGCGCAGTGCTGTGCAGTGAAGCCCAGTGAGATCAGGGTAAAAGCGCAGTGCTGTGCAGTGAAGCCCAGTGAGATCAGGGTAAAAGCGCAGTCCAGTGCAGTACAGCCCAGTGAGATCAGGGTAAAAGCACAGTACAGTGCAGTACAGCCCAGTGAGATTGGGGTAAAAGCACAGTACAGTGCAGTACAGCCCAGTGAGATCAGGGTAAAAGCGCAGTACAGTGCAGTAAAGTCCAGTGAGATCAGAGTAAAAGTGCAGTGCTGTGCAGTGAAGCCCAGTGAGATCAGGGTAAAAACACAGTACAGTGCAGTACAGCCCAGTGAGATCAGGGTAAAAGCACAGTACAGTGCAGTACAGCCCAGTGAGATCAGGGTAAAACCACAGCACAGTACAGTGCAGTACAGCCCAGTGAGATCAGGGTAAAAGCACAGTACAGTGCAGTGAAGCCCAGTGAGATCAGGGTAAAAGCACAGTGCAGTGCAGTAAAGTCCAGTGAGATCAGGGTAAAAGCGCAGTACAGTGCAGTAAAGCCTAGTGAGATCAGGGTAAAAGCACAGTACAGTGCAGTACAGCCCAGTGAGATCAGGGTAAAAGCGCAGTGCTGTGCAGTGAAGCCCAGTGAGATCAGGGTAAAAGCACAGTACAGTGCAGTACAGCCCAGTGAGATCAGGGTAAAACCACAGCACAGTACAGTGCAGTACAGCCCAGTGAGATCAGGGTAAAAGGACAGTGCAGCCCAGTGAGATCAGGGTAAAAGCACAGTCCAGTGCAGTGAAGCCCAGTGAGATCAGGGTAAAAGCACAGTGCAGTGCAGTAAAGTCCAGTGAGATCAGGGTAAAAGCGCAGTGCTGTGCAGTGAAGCCCAGTGAGATCAGGGTAAAAGCGCAGTGCTGTGCAGTACAGCCCAGTGAGATCAGGGTAAAAGCACAGTACAGTGCAGTACAGCCCAGTGAGATCAGGGTAAAACCACAGCACAGTACAGTACAGTGCAGTACAGCCCAGTGAGATCAGGGTAAAAGCACAGTGCAGCCCAGTGAGATCAGGGTAAAAGCACAGTACAGTGCAGTGAAGCCCAGTGAGATCAGGGTAAAAGCACAGTGCAGTGCAGTAAAGTCCAGTGAGATCAGGGTAAAAGCGCAGTGCTGTGCAGTGAAGCCCAGTGAGATCAGGGTAAAAGCACAGTACAGTGCAGTACAGCCCAGTGAGATCAGGGTAAAACCACAGCACAGTACAGTGCAGTACAGCCCAGTGAGATCAGGGTAAAAGCACAGTGCAGCCCAGTGAGATCAGGGTAAAAGCACAGCACAGTGCAGTGAAGCCCAGTGAGATCAGGGTAAAAGCACAGTCCAGTGCACTAAAGCCCAGTGAGATCAGGGTAAAAGCACAGTGCAGTGCAGTAAAGTCCAGTGAGATCAGGGTAAAAGCGCAGTGCTGTGCAGTGAAGCCCAGTGAGATCAGGGTAAAAGCACAGTCCAGTGCAGTACAGCCCAGTGAGATCAGGGTAAAAGCGCAGTGCTGTGCAGTGAAGCCCAGTGAGATCAGGGTAAAAGCGCAGTCCAGTGCAGTCCAGCCCAGTGAGATCAGGGTAAAAGCACAGTACAGTGCAGTCCAGCCCAGTGAGATGAGGGTAAAAGCACAGTACAGTGCAGTCCAGCCCAGTGAGATGAGGGTAAACCCAGTAAAGAGTACACTAGCCGTGTCCGATGCTGGTCCAGAGTCTGTGAAAGAGGAGCTGGCTGGCTTCACGCTGTCTCCACGGGGATCGCCCTGCCTCCCAGCACTCCCGTGAAGCGTGACGGGTTGCCGTGTGCCGGGTTACACGGCTCGGAGCAGGTGCCCGCTGTGGAGCGGGCCGCGGCGGCACCGCACCGGGATCGGGTTCCCCTCGGCAGCGGGCCGGGCCGAAAGACAACACCAGGAGCGTGCTGAAGTATTCATGAGCCGGGGGGGGGGGGGGGGCAGTGGCACGCACGAGGAAAACTCCCGCAGCCGAGCGCAGAGGTCCAGAACGAGCTGGATCACTCCGGCAGCAGTGCATCCCTGCAGACCGGCCCGGATCCCGAAGGCAGGAGCGAGTGGCGAGGCGATACCGCCGCTGTGTGACCACACGCACTGACCGGGGGCACGGGTAAGTGTGAGGCCGCCTTTTGCCACACACACGGGCTGAACCGCCATGTTCATGGGGCGGAGCGGTAGCTCTGTGGCTCAGGATCTGCGCCCGTGGCTGGAAGGTTGCCGGTTCAAATCCCGCAGCCGGCAGAGGAATCCTACTCCGTTGGGCTCCTGAGCAAGGCCCCTTCACCCCAACTGCTCCAGGGGCGCCGTACAATGGCAGACCCTGCGCTTTGACCCCAGGCTCTCTCCCTGTCTGTGTGTCTCATGGAGAGCGAGCTGGGGTCTGCGAAAAGATAATTCCTAATGCAAGAAATTGTGAAGGGTTAATAAACAAAGTGATCTTATGTTCCCTACTGGAGTTCTGGGATCTGGCCTCAGAGAGGCAAGAAGTCACTGCATCCGCTGTTGCAATTCCTTGAATATCCGATTTAGGATTGTTTTGTTTTCCCCAAGTGTGTGACAGTGTTGGGTTCGGGGCACATTTATGCTCCTTTCACTGGTTAGCTGCCCTGCGCAGGTGTTAGCGCCAGGGGCAGGGGTCGGGGGTCAGGGGTCACCCGTACCTGCGTTCCATAATGAGCCCCCTCCCGTTCCTGCACAATGGGACTCACCCCCCTGCGTCTCTCAGTCTCGACAGGGCTCCGCAGAACCCCAGTCCTGAGCCCGTAGCTGGGACCCGAACCGGACTGGATCCCACTGGGCCACTGCTGGGCCATCACCCCGCTGGAGGACTGGACTGGCGTCAGAGAGCGACCCTCGCACTGCCCGTCACGCGAGAGACGCGCGGGTCACTCCGCTGTTTGATTCCTGGGCTTTTCTGATTGTTTAATATGTTTACAGTAATAACATGGAGTTCATCGAGCTCGACGAGACTTTGCTCAAGTGAGGAGACCTGACAGGTCCAGGTGTTAAGGTCTTGTTACACCGGGAGGACAGCTGGGCCAGTGGTGAAGACACAGGGCTGTTAGACCAGGGGGACAGCCGGTCCAGTGGTGAAGACACAGGGCTGTTAGACCAGGGGGACAGCCGGGCCAGTGGTGAAGACACAGGGCTGTTACACCGGGAGGACAGCCGGTCCAGTGGTGAAGACACAGGGCTGTTACACCAGGGGGACAGCAGGTCCAGTGGTTAAGACACAGGGCTGTTACACCAGGGAGACAGCCGGTCCAGTGGTTAAGACACAGGGCTGTTACACCAGGAGGACAGCCGGTCCAGTGGTTGAGGCACAGGGCTGTTACACCAGGAGGACAGCAGGTCCAGTGGTTAAGACACAGGGCTGTTACACCAGGGAGACAGCCGGTCCAGTGGTTAAGACACAGGGCTGTTACACCAGGAGGACAGCCGGTCCAGTGGTTAAGACACAGGGCTGTTACACCAGGAGGACAGCTGGTCCAGATGGACACGGATGCCCCTCCCCAGCTCCCAGTGGACGTTGACAAAGGCTTCGCTCTGGCCTTCCTCTTCCTGCTGTGCTTCTTCCTGCTGGTGACGGTGGTGCGCTGCGCCCAGATGGTGGTCGACCCCTACAGCGCTATCCCCACCTCCACCTGGCAGGAGGAGCAGATCAGCAACTGAGGCTGAGAGCAGCACCCCCAGCGGCTGGGAGACTGGGAGACTGGGGGTAGACTGGGAGACTGGGGGCACAGTGGGAGACTGGGGGTAGACTGGGAGACTGGGAGACTGGGGGTAGACTGGGAGACTGGGGGCACAGTGGGAGACAGGGGGCAGAGTGGGTGACAGGGGACAGACTGGGTGACAGTGGCAGGGCTGGACCATGGGGAGCAGTGTGCAGTGTTTATTCAGACCAGGAGTTGCTGAAATAAAAGGATCTGGAAGAATGACTGCGTTTTGTGTCCTGTCTCAAAATTCCCAGCTCTGACCAGGAGGAGTGACCCGACCCACTGAGACAGAGGGGATTCTTGTACATTTATAGGTATCTGTGCCACGCATTGACAGCCATGCTGCTTACACATTGCCCTGCTCAAGAATAATTCGTTCAGCAATTACAGGAGAGCTTCGACCACGTGTTGTAAACTCTAGGCATACAAACCCTTGACAGGTCAGCTCCCGCCAGAACCTCTGGCTGCACTGATTGGTTCAAACCAACGTCTATCACGGTTTAGCGCTCTTTATTGGACAAACCTGCCATCGTCGGAGGGGCCTTTCCTCTTACCTCACGCTACTGTGGAGCCTATTGGTTGCCTCCCCTATCACTCACGTCGTTCAGCATTGCTGATTGGCGCTCATTAGGTCTGGGGGCGTGGCGACGACTGCGGTGGGCGTGTTCCCTCATGGACTCTCTCTGGGAAGGGGGAGAAAGGGAGACAAGCTCGGAGACTGGAATCTGGCTCAAAAATTTCTTTATGAAATAGTGAAAGAGTAATATCTACAGTGACCCTTTACCGGCGAACGCCTTGGAAGGAGAGGTAATTCTGGATAACACCGCAGTCGTTTGTCGTTAATTTCTCAGGTGAGCAGACGTCGTTTTGTAGAGAGGGGACATCTGCGATAAAGAGCGAATGCTTACAGCTAAAGTTGTCAAAATTATGGCTTTCGGTAACAACGTTTATTTCGTAAAGATAACCCCCTTACTCTCATATTTACTGCATATAATCACAAATATGTAACTATATAGGTTTTTTTGTGAGAAATTAAAATAACGCGATGAGGTGTTTTAAATTCGCCCTCACCTTACGTCAGACCCGCGCGCCCTGCGAGCGCAGCGCATGGCATGCTGGGAGTTGATGTTTCCTTCGTCGTTCACTCTCCGTCGTATTTAAAGAATTGCGGGAACTAAAAAAACTACATTTCCCATGATGTTCATTTGCCGCAGTTACACCGCCCTCATCGCCTTCAATGGAGGTGCTCAATGCAGATGACGAGATGTTTTTAAAATACAGTTATATTTTGAAGTCTTCCTTCCGGAAAGGTTTTGGATCTAAATTAGTTCCCCTCGTTTCGTCTTGTCTCGCAGCCGAAGCTGCTGCTAATTCTAAAAGTGTGGAAATTTGAAAACTGAAAACGTGCGTGAGGTTAGTAGTGATCTCAACAAACTCCAGCAACCTTTTGTGTAAAATTAGTTCTGCTCTACGCGTAACATCATTGAACACCTGAAAACGTTCGCTGTGTAGGTTTCTGCTATAGTCCGGTGTCCGAAGCCCAAGAACACTGTAGGACCTCTGTCCTGCAGACACAAGGTCGCCACATCACGTAACGTGTACTCATCTCTAGGTTAGACACTCAGCAGTAGGAGGTGTACTCCTTCGGTATTAATGTAAAACAGAAGTCCTACTGGTCACTGCAGATCCCAGGACACTGTCAGTAAGAGTGGGTCCTGACTACTGGTCACTACAGACCCCAGGACACTGTCAGTAAGAGTGGGGTGTTGACACTGGTGTCCTTTGGATTCCTCTGGGGTAAACGCTCTAGGCCTGTAGTATTCTTAATGTACTGGAGTGTCCAGTCAGTGTGTCTGTATGAACCCCTCTCTCTCTCAGTGCAGTGTTAATGTACTGGAGTGTCCAGTCAGTCAGTGTGTCTGTATTAACCTCTCTCTCTCAGTGCAGTGTTAATGTACTGGAGTGTCCAGTCAGTGTGTCTGTATGAACCCCTCTCTCTCAGTGCAGTGTTAATGTACTGGAGTGTCCAGTCAGTCAGTGTGTCTGTGTTAACCCCTCTCTCTCTCAGTGCAGTGTTAATGTACTGGAGTGTTCAGTCAGTGTGTCTGTGTTAACCCCTCTCTCTCTCAGTGCAGTGTTAATGTACTGGAGTGTCCAGTCAGTGTGTCTGTGTGAACCCCTCTCTCTCAGTGCAGTGTTAATGTACTGGAGTGTCCAGTCAGTCAGTGTGTCTGTATTAACCCCTCTCTCTCAGTGCAGTGTTAATGTACTGGAGTGTCCAGTCAGTGTGTCTGTATTAACCCCTCTCTCTCAGTGCAGTGTTAATGTACTGGAGTGTCCAGTCAGTCAGTGTGTCTGTATGAACCCCTCTCTCTCAGTGCAGTGTTAATGTACTGGAGTGTCCAGTCAGTCAGTGTGTCTGTATGAACCCCTCTCTCTCAGTGCAGTGTTAATGTACTGGAGTGTCCAGTCAGTGTGTCTGTGTTAACCCCTCTCTCTCAGTGCAGTGTTAATGTACTGCAGTGTGTCTCAGTGCTGTGTGTCTGCTGCTGCAGATGGACGAGGTGGAGATGGAGCAGGAGCTGCAGGAGGAGCTGGGCGTGTCCCTGGACGAGCTGCGGCAGTGGGTCCGGGAGGAGATCCTCAGGAGCGAGGCTGTGGCCAGGAAGACGGCCGAGCTGGAGGAGCTGGAGCGCCAGGTGCAGCAGAGAGAGGCGGAGGTGTCGCGTGTGGATCGGCTCTTCGACACCGCCTTCCAGTGAGTGACCTGTCCCCAGGGCAGCGTGGTCAGGGGGTGTCGTGTTCTGAGGACAGTGAGTGACTGGTCCCTTGGCTTGTTCTGACAGTGTGGCCAATGAGTGACCGGCCTTGTGGTGTGTCCAGTGGTCAATGTGGTCAGTGAGTGACCAGTCCTGTGGTGTCCCCCCAGGTCGATGCAGGAATGTGAGGGCCTGGTTCGAGACCTCTACTCCAGCATGGGTCTGACGTACCGCGACAGCAGCTCGGACGATGATCAGGGGGATCGTCTGGCCCTCAGGCCCTCTGAGGTCATCGAGATCGACGATGATGATGACGACGACGATGATGTTGTGGCTGTGGGATGCAGTACGTGTTGAATACGAATTCCTTCCCTCTTATATAGCGTCTTTCACACCAGAGGATCCCAGAGCACCGCCTCCCCTGAGCTGAACAATCTGAGTTGCCTGGTCAGGTGCCTGTCCGGTGTCCGGCTGTATTAAACCAGAGTCCCGGTCAGGCGCCTGTCCGGTGTCCGGCTGTATTAAACCAGAGGCCTGGTCAGGTGCCTGTCCGGTGTCCGGCTGTATTAAACCAGAGGCCCGGTCAGGTGCCTGTCCGGTGTCCGGCTGTATTAAAACAGAGGCCCGGTCAGGCGCCTGTCCGGTGTCCGGCTGTATTAAACCAGAGGCCTGGTCAGGCGCCTGTCCAATGTCCGGCTGTATTAAACCAGAGGTCTGTCGCCTGTCCAGTGTCCGGCTGTATTAAACCAGAGGCCCGGTCAGGCGCCTGTCCGGTGTCCGGCTGTATTAAACCAGAGGCCTGGTCAGGTGCCTGTCCGGTGTCCGGCTGTATTAAAACAGAGGCCCGGTCAGGCGCCTGTCCGGTGTCCGGCTGTATTAAACCAGAGTCCCGGTCAGGCGCCTGTCCGGTGTCCGGCTGTATTAAACCAGAGGCCTGGTCAGGCGCCTGTCCGGTGTCCGGCTGTATTAAACCAGAGGCCTGGTCAGGCGCCTGTCCAATGTCCGGCTGTATTAAACCAGAGGTCTGTCGCCTGTCCAGTGTCCGGCTGTATTAAACCAGAGGCCTGGTCAGGTGCCTGTCCAGTGTCCGGCTGTATTAAACCAGAGGCCTGGTCAGGTGCCTGTCCGGTGTCCGGCTGTATTAAACCAGAGGCCCGGTCAGGCGCCTGTCCAATGTCCGGCTGTATTAAACCAGAGGCCCGGTCAGGCGCCTGTCCAGTGTCCGGCTGTATTAAACCAGAGGCCTGGTCAGGTGCCTGTCCGGTGTCCGGCTGTATTAAACCAGAGGCCCGGTCAGGCGCCTGTCCAATGTCCGGCTGTATTAAACCAGAGGCCCGGTCAGGCGCCTGTCCGGTGTCCGGCTGTATTAAACCAGAGGTCTGTCGCCTGTCCAGTGTCTGCCTCTTCAAGGCTCGGGAATATTTAGTGTGAAGACATCTTCCTACGCCTGTTGTGTTTCTGTGCGCAGGGCACTATATAAATTCAAAGGAACAAGTAAAGATTTATTCCATGCTGAAAAGAGAAGAAAAGAAACGAAACGTTTCTGTTGTGGAGCCTTCTTCTTCACACCCGAAGAAGGCTTCAGCGGCCTAAACGTTGTGTTTCTTTTCTTCTCTTTTCAGCAGGGAATAAACCTTTACTTGTTCCTTTACAGCCTACGCATGCTGACTCAGGTACCTACTTGAGCTGTATAAATTCCATATTGATCTCCTTTCCTGTCCCACCATCACAGTCACCCCGGCCCACCCGAATGTCACCTCTCCAGCCAAGAAAGTGACCACCCCGGTCAAGGATTCCACAGTGAGTGTCTGGTCACTCTTTCTCCTCCTGTGTCCATAGTCTCCTGTTCTCTTCTCTGTGGTGTCTAAACAGAGTGAGGCTGTGTGTGTGTGTGCGCTGTACAATATCGGGCTGTGTGTGTGCGCTGTACAGTATCGGGCTGTGTGTGTGTGTGCGCTGTACAATATCGGGCTGTGTGTGTGCGCTGTACGGTATCGGGCTGTGTGTGCGCGCTGTACAGTATCGGGCTGTGTGTGCGCGCTGTACAGTATCGGGCTGTGTGTGCGCGCTGTATGGTATCGGGCTGTGTGCTCTGAGGCTGTGTGCGCGCTGTACGGTATCGGGCTGTGTGTGCGCGCTGTACGGTATCGGGCTGTGTGCGCGCGCTGTACAGTATCGGGCTGTGTGTGCGCGCTGTACAGTATCGGGCTGTGTGTGCGCGCTGTATGGTATCGGGCTGTGTGCTCTGAGGCTGTGTGCGCGCTGTATGGTATCGGGCTGTGTGTATGTGCTGTACAATATCGGGCTGTGTGTGTGCGCTTTATGGTATCGGGCTGTGTGCTCTGAGGCTGTGTGTGCGCTGTACAGTATCGGGCTGTGTGTGTGCGCTGTACGGTATCGGGCTGTGTGTGTGCGCTGTACGGTATCGGGCTGTGTGCTCTGAGGCTGTGTGCGCGCTGTACAGTATCGGGCTGTGTGTGCGCGCTGTACAGTATCGGGCTGTGTGTGCGCGCTGTACGGTATCGGGCTGTGTGTGTGCGCTTTACGGTATCGGGCTGTGTGCTCTGAGGCTGTGTGTGCGCTGTACAGTATTGGGCTGTGTGTGTGCGCTGTACGGTATCGGGCTGTGTGTGCGCGCTGTACGGTATCGGGCTGTGTGTGCGCGCTGTACGGTATCGGGCTGTGTGCGCGCTGTACGGTATCGGGCTGTGTGTATGCGCTGTACAGTATCGGGCTGTGTGGTGTGATTCTGCCCCAGATAAGTCTCTCTCTGTCCGTCTCTCTCTAGTTTGACGACGCAGCGGCAGCCTTGAAGAAATCGTCTCAGGACGTGCAGAAGCTGGCCGAGACCATGTCCAAGAAGACAACGCCTGCGCTGCCCTCGACACTACTGCGTTCCTCCAGCAGGGGTCAGTGTCTGGCCGGCCTCGAGGCGGGGCTGACGGCTGTGAGACTGGAGACAGGTTTGATAGTGTCTGTCAAGCATTGTGAGAGGTGTGGTGATGTCTGTCGGGGCTCCGAGACAGGAGACGGAGACGGGTGTGGTGATGTCTGTCGGGGCTCAGAGACGGGAGACGGAGGCGGGTGTGGTGATGTCTGTCGGGGCTCCGAGACGGGAGACGGAGGCGGGTGCGGTGATGTCTGTCGGGGCTCCGAGACGGGAGACGGAGGCGGGTGCGGTGATGTCTGTCGGGGCTCCGAGACGGGAGACGGAGACGGGTGCGGTGATGTCTGTCGGGGCTCCGAGACGGGAGACGGAGACGGGTGCGGTGATGCCTGTCGGGGCTCCGAGACGGGAGACGGAGACGGGTGCGGTGATGCCTGTCGGGGCTCCGAGACGGGAGACGGAGGAGGGTGCGGTGATGTCTGTCGGGGCTCCGAGACGGGAGACGGAGGCGGGTGCGGTGATGCCTGTCGGGGCTCCGAGACGGGAGACGGAGGAGGGTGTGGTGATGCCTGTCGGGGCTCCGAGACGGGAGACGGAGGCGGGTGTGGTGATGTCTGTCGGGGCTCCGAGACGGGAGACGGAGACGGGTGTGGTGATGTCTGTCGGGGCTCCGAGACGGGAGACGGAGACGGGTGTGGTGATGTCTGTCGGGGCTCCGAGACGGGAGACGGAGGCGGGTGTGGTGATGTCTGTCGGGGCTCCGAGACGGGAGACGGAGACGGGTGTGGTGATGCCTGTCGGGGCTCAGAGACGGGAGACGGAGACGGGTGTGGTGATGCCTGTCGGGGCTCCGAGACGGGAGACGGAGACGGGTGTGGTGATGCCTGTCGGGGCTCCGAGACGGGAGACGGAGGCGGGTGTGGTGATGCCTGTCGGGGCTCCGAGACGGGAGACGGAGGCGGGTGTGGTGATGCCTGTCGGGGCTCCGAGACGGGAGACGGAGACGGGTGTGGTGATGTCTGTCGGGGCTCCGAGACGGGAGACGGAGACGGGTGTGGTGATGTCTGTCGGGGCTCCGAGACGGGAGACGGAGACGGGTGTGGTGATGCCTGTCGGGGCTCCGAGACGGGAGACGGAGACGGGTGTGGTGATGCCTGTCGGGGCTCCGAGACGGGAGACGGAGACGGGTGTGGTGATGTCTGTCGGGGCTCCGAGACGGGAGACGGAGGAGGGTGTGGTGATGCCTGTCGGGGCTCCGAGACGGGAGACGGAGGCGGGTGTGGTGATGCCTGTCGGGGCTCCGAGACGGGAGACGGAGGAGGGTGTGGTGATGCCTGTCGGGGCTCCGAGACGGGAGACGGAGGAGGGTGTGGTGATGCCTGACGGGGTGACAGTGTAGCTCACCTGCGCCCTCTGAAGTCTGACCTCCTGACCCCTCTCCACCCAGACACATCGGCCAATAAGGCGTCGGCCCAGCCGGCCTCAGCCTCCGGCTTGCGCGGCGCGCCGGCGCAGCAGGCAGGGGCAGACAACAGGAGCGGCGAGCTGGTGCTCAACATGAGGATCCTGGGCAAGAAGAGGACCAAGACCTGGCACAGGGGGGTGCTGATCGCCATCAACCCTGTGGGTGAGTCAGGGGCCGGCGCTCGGGCGACTCCGGAGCCGGTGCTCGGATTAATTTGATGTTGGAATAATCCAGGCCTGACGCTCAGCCGAATCCGATGGCGGATGAATTCGGGGCAGGCTCTCGGACGAATCCGATGTCGGGTGAATTTCTGGGGCGGGCTCTTGGATGAATCAGGGATGTGCCATTCGGACGAATCCGGACGAATCTGGGACGGGCTCTCGGACGGATCCGGGGCCGGCGCTCGGATGACTCTGGGACTGACGCTTGGATGAATCCGGGACGGGCTCTCGGATTAATCTGGGGCAGGCTCTCGGAGGAATCCGGGGCGGGAGCTCCGACGAATCCGGTGCCGACACTTGGGGAATCCGGGCCGGGCGCTCGGATGGCTCTGGGACTGACGCTCGGCTGAATCCTGTGTCTGCACTCGGACGAGTCCAGGACCGGTGCTCACCTGGGCACGCCTGTGGTTAGGGTCGGGGTCTGGGGTAAACATGGCCGCCGTCTCCTCGGCCCGCCAACTGACCGACAGCTGCTCTGCTCCCCGTCCCCAGGCGCCAGCTTCAAGTACAAGGTGAAGTTCGACAACAAGGGCAAGAGCCTGCTGTCGGGGAACCACATCGCCTTCGACTACCACCCCACCCTGGACAAGCTGTTTGTGGGCGCCCGCGTCGTCGCCAAGTACAAGGACGGCAACCAGGTGTGGCTGTACGCTGGCATCGTGGCCGAGATGCCCAACAGCAAGAACAGGATGAGGTGAGTGTGGGGAGACGGGAGGCGTCGGCTGGCCTGCGGGGGGCAGTGTGGGGAGACGGGAGGCGTCGGCTGGCCTGCGGGGGGCAGTGTGGGGAGACGGGAGGCGTCGGCTGCCCTGCGAGGGGGCAGTGTGGGGAGACGGGAGGCGTCGGCTGCCCTGCGAGGGGGCAGTGTGGGGAGACGGGAGGCGTCGGCTGGCCTGCGGGGGGCAGTGTGGGGAGACGGGAGGCGTCGGCTGGCCTGCGGGGGGCAGTGTGGGGAGACGGGAGGCGTCGGCTGCCCTGCGAGGGGGCAGTGTGGGGAGACGGGAGGCGTCGGCTGGCCTGCGGGGGGCAGTGTGGGGAGACGGGAGGCGTCGGCTGGCCTGCGGGGGGCAGTGTGGGGAGACGGGAGGCGTCGGCTGGCCTGCGGGGGGCAGTGTGGGGAGACGGGAGGAGTCGGCTGGCCTGCGGGGGGCAGTGTGGGGAGACGGGAGGCGTCGGCTGCCCTGCGAGGGGGCAGTGTGGGGAGACGGGAGGCGTCGGCTGGCCTGCGAGGGGCAGTGTGGGGAGACGGGAGGCGTCGGCTGCCCTGCGGGGGGGCAGTGTGGGGAGACGGGAGGCGTCGGCTGCCCTGCGGGGGGCAGTGTGGGGAGACGGGAGGCGTCGGCTGCCCTGCGGGGGGCAGTGTGGGGAGACGGGAGGCGTCGGCTGGCCTGCGGGGGGCAGTGTGGGGAGACGGGAGGCGTCGGCTGCCCTGCGGGGGGCAGTGTGGGGAGACGGGAGGCGTCGGCTGCCCTGCGGGGGGCAGTGTGGAGAGACGGGAGGCGTCGGCTGCCCTGCGGGGGGCAGTGTCGGGAGGAGTCAGCTGGCCTGCGGGGGGCAGTGTGGAGAGACAGGAGGCGTCGGCTGCCCTGCGGGGGGCAGTGTCACTGATTAGTTGTTTGTGTTTTCCAGGTTTCTCATCTTCTTTGATGATGGATACGCCTCCTACGTCAGCCTCCCTGAGCTCTACCCTGTCTGCAGGCCCTGTAAGATACAGCTGCTTCTCCTTGCCCCTCCCTGTCCTCTCTGTGTCTGTCGCTCCCTGTCCTCTGCCAGTCTGTGTCCTCTCTGTGTCTGTCGCTCCCTGTCCTCTGCCAGTCTGTGTCCTCTCTGTGTCTGTCGCTCCCTGTCCTCTGCCAGTCTGTGTCCTCTCTGTGTCTGTCTCTCCCTGTCCTCTGCCAGTCTGTGTCCTCTCTGTGTCCGTCGCTCCCTGTCCTCTGCCAGTCTGTGTCATCTCTGTGTCTGTCTCTCCCTGTCCTCTGCCAGTCTGTGTCATCTCTGTGTCTGTCTCTCCCTGTCCTCTGCCAGTCTGTGTCCTCTCCCTGTCTGTCTGTCCGTCTGTCTGTGTTTGCCCGCCCGGTCTCTCACCCCCTTCCTGTCCGTCTGCTGTCCCAGTGAAGAAGACGTGGGAGGACATCGAGGACTCCTCCTGCCGCGACTTCATCGAGGAGTACATCACTGCCTACCCCAACCGGCCAATGGTGCTGCTCAAAGCGGGTCAGCTGATCAAGACGGAGTGGGAGGGCACGTGGTGGAAGTCTCGCGTGGAGGAAGTGGACGGCAGCCTGGTCAAGATCCTCTTCCTGGTGAGCGGCAGAGTACCCCTGGGGCAGTGTGGTGGGGCATGTGTCCAGTGCCCTGGGGCAGTCCCCTGGGGCATGTGTCCAGTGCCCTGGGGCAGTGCGGTGGGGCATGTGTCCAGTGCCCTGGGGCATGTGTCCAGTGCCCTGGGGCAGTCCCCTGGGGCATGTGTCCAGTGCCCTGGGGCAGTGCGGTGGGGCATGTGTCCAGTGCCCTGGGGCAGTGCGGTGGGGCAGTGCCCTGGGGCATGTGTCCAGTGCCCCGGGGCAGTGCCCTGGGGCATGTGTCCAGTGCCCCGGGGCAGTGCCCTGGGGCATGTGTCCAGTGCCCAGGAGAGTGACTGTCCCTCTCGCTGTCTTCCAGGACGACAAGCGCAGTGAGTGGATCTACCGCGGCTCCACGCGGCTCGAGCCCATGTTCAACCTCAAGATGAACACCGCCATGTTCCAGGAGAAGAAGCAGGCCGGGGTGCAGAGAACTCGGCCCAACATGGGTAAGTGGGGCGATTGGGGGGGGTGTCAGAGAGGAGAGGAGCTCTTGGTCCCTCTGGGGCGGTCACAGGGTTGTGTGTGGGTGTGGCTGGGCCTCTCAGGACTTTGAGCTGTGCTCTGCTTGCCCTGGCAGGTGCTGTCCGGACCAAGGGCCCTGTGGTTCAGTACACCAAGGAGGCCAGCAGCCCCAAGACCCCGGCTCCGGCCCCGGCTGTGGTCACCCCAGGTGCTCGCCCTCCACCCAAGGTGGACTCTGCTGCTGCCCAGCCTGCCCGGTCCGAGTGAGTACAGCAGTGCGAAGACCTCCTGGCCGGGTCTCTGTCTTCCCTGTGCCCTGCCTGTGTCCCTGGCGCCCTGCCTGTGTGGGGCTCTGTGTGGGGCTCTGTGTGGGGCTCTGTGTGGGGCTCTGTGTCCCTGGCGCCCTGCCTGTGTCGGGCTCTGTAGTGACACTGCCCACCTCTGTGTCCAGGAGTCCGGACAGCCAGCACTCGGGCCAGTCTCAGACCCGCCCGAAGCAGCAGGTGGCCAAGAAGAGCACCTCTCCCTACATCTCGCCCCGGCCCAGCGGCAGCACCCCCGCGCCGAGCGACGCCGGGACCCCCGCCGCCGCGCCCAGCCGGCCCCCCCAGACCATCGCCACCACCCTCATCCAGCCCGGGTGTGACTTCTCTCCGTCTGTCTCCCAGCCCCTGGACAGCAAGGACACTGCACCACTGTCTTCTCTCGCTCTCCCACCCCCTCTGTATCCCTCTCTCCCTTTCTCCTCTCCCTCTGTATCCCTCCCTCCCTACTTCTGTGTATCTCTCCCTCTCCCTCTGTATCCCTCCCTCTCTCCTGTTCCTCTATATCTATATCAGAGTTTGTCTCTGCACATGGGGGGTATTTGTTACAGGGCTATGTGTGCAGAGTTTCTATGGGTGTCTGTAAGCCTGGCCTGTGACTGGACCCCACACTTCACCAGTGGCTTGGAGTACACTGTGAAATATCTGCAGCCAGATCCGTACATGGGGGGCCGATGTTGTAACGGCCTCTGTCTGCGTCTCTCCTCTGCAGGTACTACGTGCTCCACACCAGCGGCCCCCTCACCCAGACCCTCACGGCTCTGCCCCCCGCCCAGACCCTCTCTCACACCCAGACCCTGGTTCCACTCCCTGTCATGGTGCCGGGCCCAGCGCTGACCCCCGCCCCCACCCCTGCCCCTGCCCTGGCCCCGGTCCTCGTTCCTGCCCCTGCCCCTGCCCCCGCCCCCGCCCCCGCCCCCCCCCCCGCCCCCCAGGCCCCTGCGGTGGTCCCGCAGGTCTACCACGCCATGTCGGACCGCGTGCCCCAGGAGCCGTCCTACCAGGCGCCCAGCGAGAAGCTCTTCTACGTGCCGCACGCCTGCTCGCCGGCCTGCCTGGACCGGCTGCGGCCCGACCAGTTCCGGGGCCGCAACCCGCTGCTCATCCCGCTGCTGTACGGCTTCCGCAGGATGACCTGCCGGCGCCGGGTCAACCGGAAGGTAGGGGTTCAGCGCCTGGCCACGGGGCTCGGACAGCCCTGACCGCGCCTGGCCACGGGGCTCGGACAGCCCTGACCGCGCCTGGCCACGGGGGCTCGGGCAGCACTGACCGCGCCTGGCCACGGGGGCTCGGGCAGCACTGACCGCGCCTGGCCACGGGGGCTCGGGCAGCACTGACCGCGCCTGGCCACGGGGGCTCGGACAGCCCTGACCGCGCCTGGCCATGGGACTCGGACAGCTCGGACAGCCCTGACCGTGCCTGGCCACGGAGCTCGGACAGCCCTGACCGCGCCTGGCCACGGGGCTCGGACAGCCCTGACCGCGCCTGGCCACGGGGGCTCGGACAGCCCTGACCGCGCCTGGCCACGGGGGCTCGGGCAGCCCTGACCGCGCCTGGCCACGGGGCTCGGACAGCTCGGACAGCCCTGACCGCGCCTGGCCACGGGGCTCGGACAGCCCTGACCGCGCCTGGCCACGGGGCTCGGACAGCCCTGACCGCGCCTGGCCACGGGGCTCGGACAGCCCTGACCGCGCCTGGCCACGGGGGCTCGGACAGCCCTGACCGCGCCTGGCCACGGGGGCTCGGGCAGCACTGACCGCGCCTGGCCACGGGGCTCGGACAGCTCGGACAGCCCTGACCGCGCCTGGCCACGGGGCTCGGACAGCCCTGACCGCGCCTGGCCACGGGGCTCGGACAGCTCGGACAGCCCTGACCGCGCCTGGCCACGGGGGCTCGGACGGCACTGACCGCGCCTGGCCACGGGGCTCGGACAGCCCTGACCGCGCCTGGCCACGGGGGCTCGGACAGCCCTGACCGCGCCTGGCCACGGGGGCTCGGACAGCCCTGACCGCGCCTGGCCACGGGGCTCGGACAGCTCGGACAGCACTGACCGCGCCCGGCCACGGGGCTCGGACAGCTCGGACAGCACTGACCGCGCCCGGCCACGGGGCTCGGACAGCTCGGACAGCCCCGACCGTGCCTGGCCACGGGGCTCGGACAGCTCGGACAGCCCCGACCGCGCCTGGCCACGGGGCTCGGACAGCCCCGACCGCGCCTGGCCACGGGGCTCGGACAGCCCCGACCGCGCCTGGCCACGGGGCTCGGACAGCCCCGACCGCGCCTGGCCACGGGGCTCGGACAGCCCCGACCGTGCCTGGCCACGGGGCTCGGACAGCTCGGACAGCCCTGACCGCGCCTGGCCACGGGGCTCGGACAGCCCTGACCGCGCCTGGCCATGGGGCTCGGACAGCTCGGACAGCCCTGACCGCGCCTGGCCACGGGGGCTCGGACAGCTCGGACAGCCCTGACCGTGCCTGGCCACGGGGGCTCGGACAGCTCGGACAGCCCTGACCGCGCCTGGCCACGGGGCTCGGACAGCCCTGACCGCGCCTGGCCACGGGGCTCGGACAGCCCTGACCGCGCCTGGCCATGGGGCTCGGACAGCTCGGACAGCCCTGACCGCGCCTGGCCACGGGGGCTCGGACAGCTCGGACAGCCCTGACCGTGCCTGGCCACGGGGGCTCGGACAGCCCTGACTGCGCCTGGCCACGGGGGCTCGGACAGCTCGGACAGCCCTGACCGCGCCTGGCCACGGGGGCTCGGACGGCACTGACCGCGCCTGGCCACGGGGCTCGGACAGCCCTGACCGCGCCTGGCCACGGGGGCTCGGACAGCCCTGACCGCGCCTGGCCACGGGGGCTCGGACAGCCCTGACCGCGCCTGGCCACGGGGCTCGGACAGCTCGGACAGCACTGACCGCGCCCGGCCACGGGGCTCGGACAGCTCGGACAGCCCCGACCGTGCCTGGCCACGGGGCTCGGACAGCTCGGACAGCCCCGACCGTGCCTGGCCACGGGGCTCGGACAGCTCGGACAGCCCCGACCGTGCCTGGCCACGGGGCTCGGACAGCTCGGACAGCCCCGACCGTGCCTGGCCACGGGGCTCGGACAGCTCGGACAGCCCCGACCGCGCCTGGCCACGGGGCTCGGACAGCCCCGACCGCGCCTGGCCACGGGGCTCGGACAGCCCCGACCGCGCCTGGCCACGGGGCTCGGACAGCTCGGACAGCCCTGACCGCGCCTGGCCACGGGGCTCGGACAGCCCTGACCGCGCCTGGCCATGGGGCTCGGACAGCTCGGACAGCCCTGACCGCGCCTGGCCACGGGGGCTCGGACAGCTCGGACAGCCCTGACCGTGCCTGGCCACGGGGGCTCGGACAGCTCGGACAGCCCTGACCGCGCCTGGCCACGGGGCTCGGACAGCCCTGACCGCGCCTGGCCATGGGGCTCGGACAGCTCGGACAGCCCTGACCGCGCCTGGCCACGGGGGCTCGGACAGCTCGGACAGCCCTGACCGTGCCTGGCCACGGGGGCTCGGACAGCCCTGACCGCGCCTGGCCACGGGGGCTCGGACAGCACTGACCACCTGCCAATGGTCCCAGACAGCACTGAGTCTTCTCTCCCTCTCTCCCTCCAGATGTCTTTCCACGTGAACTACAAGTCCCCCTGCGGCCTGACCCTGCGCAGCATGAGCGAGATCGAGCGCTACCTCTTCTCCGTGCACTGCGACTTCATCTTCCTGGAGATGTTCTGCCTGGACCCCTACGTGCTGGTGGACCGCCGCTTCCAGCCCCAGAAGCCCTCCTACTTCATCAGCGACATCACCGAGGGCAAGGAGGACGTGCCGCTGTCCTGCGTTAACGAGATCGACGTGACGCCGCCGCCCAGCGTGGCCTACAGCAAGGAGCGCATCCCGGGCAAGGGCGTCTTCATCAACACCAGCCCCGAATTCCTGGTGGGCTGCGACTGCACCGACGGCTGCCGGGACAAGTGAGCGGGGTACCGGGGTGTCTGCGTGGGGGTACGGGGTGTCTGTATGGGGGTATCGGGGCGTCTGTGGTTTCCCAGTGGGGTGCGACTGCACAGACGGCTACCGGGACAAGTGAATGGGGTACCAGGGGTGTCTGCGTGGGGGTACTAGGGTATTGGGGTGTCTGGATGGGGCTTTTGGGGCTTCTGCATGAAGGCATCTGGGCGTCTGTATGGGGGTTTCAGGGCTTCTGTGTGAAGCGTTATTGGGGTGTCTGAAGTGCTGTCCTCTCTGGTTTCAGATCCAAGTGCTCCTGCCACCAGCTGACTGTACAGGCCACTGCCTGCACCCCG
Organism: Atractosteus spatula; assembly: GCF_055471065.1. NCBI lineage: Eukaryota > Metazoa > Chordata > Actinopteri > Semionotiformes > Lepisosteidae > Atractosteus > Atractosteus spatula. The sequence goes on along the minus strand of NC_142730.1, from coordinate 5,170,637 downwards.
GGTGCACAGGTGAACCCCAACGCTGGATACCAGCACAAGCGGCTGGAGGAGTGTCTGCCTACAGGGTGAGCACTCCCGCTGTCTTGCTCTGCGCCCTGCGTACAGAGGTGTGGCCCGTGTGTCCGGTACTAACCCCTCTCCCTTCCCCCCAGCGTGTACGAGTGCAACAGCCGCTGCCGCTGCAACCCCCAGATGTGCACGAACCGGCTGGTGCAGCACGGGCTGCAGGTTCGACTGCAGCTCTTCAAGACCCAGAACAAGGGCTGGGGTATCCGCTGCCTGGACGATGTGGCCAAGGGCTCCTTCGTCTGCATCTACGCAGGTCAGAGGGAGGGGGCGGGGCATCGGAGAGAGGGGCGGGGCTACTTCCCAGTGTTGATTGATCACCATGGGAGGGGTGGTGGGCGGGGCATTGGAGAGAGGGGCGGGGCTACCTCACTGTGGATGGAGCACCATGGGAGGGCGGTGGGAGGGGCTTTGGAGAGAGGGTCGGGGCTACTTCACTGTTGATGGAGCACCATGGGAGGGAGATGGGCGGGGCATTGGATGGAGGGGAGGGGCTCCCTCACAGTGTTGATCGGGTGTCGGGGGGGGCAGGGTACCAGAAAAGTGGGTGGGGCATCAGAGAGAAGGGGATGGGGTAGCACGGGGAGTGGGTGGGGCATTTGAGAGAGTGGGCAGGAAATCAGGGGAAAGTGGGGTGGGGCAAAATGGGAGTGGGCGTGGCTATTCAGCAGCGTCGACAGAGCTAAATTAACTTTGACAACACGAACATCCTCCTCCTCCTCTGTCTTTAGAGTGAGTGTTTGTGGACCCTTGGGAGTGTTTTTTCTCAGCGCAGCAGAAAGTGCACCTCCGTCTCTCTCCCCGTCTCCAGGAAAGATCCTGACCGACGACTTTGCGGACAAGGAGGGGCTGGAGATGGGCGACGAGTACTTCGCCAACCTGGACCACATCGAGAGCGTGGAGAACTTCAAGGACGGCTACGAGAGCGACGCGCGCTGCTCCTCCGACGGCTCCGGCGTGGACGTGAAGGCCGGGGCGGGCGGGGGCCCCCGGGGCGGGGCGGGGGGCCGCCGGGGAGAGGGGGGGGCCGGCGGGGAGGCGGGCCAGCGGGACGAGGACGGCGCCGGGCACGCCGGCTCCTCGAACGAGGGGGAGGAGGACGAGGACGAGGAGGAGGAGGAGGACGAGGACTCGAACGAGGAGGAGGACGATGACAGCTCGGACGACAACTTCGTGAAGGACGAGTACTTCACCGCCAGCTCCGTGTGGCGCAGCTACGCCACCCGCAGGCAGACGCGGGGCATGAAGGAAGGTGAGGGGAGGAGGAAGAGCGTGGAGGAGGGCGGGACGAAGGCACAGCCCGGCCGTGCGACTCTCCCGTGACCCCCCTCTCCCTCTCGCCCCATGTCCAGGCAGCGTGTCCCAGGACAGCAAGGAGGGCCTGAGCGTGTCCGGGGGGCAGGAGGCCAGCAAGCCGCCCGTCCCTGAGGAGACGGGCAAGAGCAAGGTGGCGTCCTGGCTGAGCTCCACAGGGGGCGGCGGCGGAGACGAGGACTCTCGCGACTCCACCCGCAGCAAGACCGAGGGCTCCGAGGTCAAGAAGGAGCCCAAAGCAGACAAGGTACCTCACCAGGGCAGGACAGGCAGCTGCAGGCATTCACATACTGACCGGCACCAGTGCACAGAGAGATATTCACACACAGTGACCGGCACCAGTGCACAGGGAGAGATTCACACACACACAGAGCAGCACCAGTGCACAGGGAGAGATTCACACACACACAGAGCAGCACCAGTGCACAGAGAGATATTCACACACACACAGAGCAGCACCAGTGCACAGAGAGATATTCACACACACACAGAGCAGCACCAGTGCACAGAGAGATATTCACACACACACAGAGCAGCACCAGTGCACAGGGAGATATTCACACACACAGAGCAGCACCAGTGTGCAGAGAGGTATTCACACACACACAGAGCAGCACCAGTGCACAGAGAGATATTCACACACACACACAGAGCAGCACCAGTGCACAGGGAGATATTCACACACACACAGAGCAGCACCAGTGCACAGAGAGATATTCACACACACACAGAGCAGCACCAGTGCACAGAGAGATATTCACACACACACAGAGCAGCACCAGTGCACAGAGAGATATTCACACACACAGAGCAGCACCAGTGCACAGAGAGATATTTACACACACACAGAGCAGCACCAGTGCGCAGAGAGGTATTTACACACACACAGAGCAGCACCAGTGCACAGAGAGGTATTTACACACACACAGAGCAGCACCAGTGTGCAGAGAGGTATTTACACACACACAGAGCAGCACCAGTGCGCAGGGAGATATTCACACACACACAGAGCAGCACCAGTGCACAGGGAGATATTCACACACACACAGAGCAGCACCAGTGCACAGAGAGATATTCACACACACACAGAGCAGCACCAGTGCACAGAGAGATATTCACACACACACAGAGCAGCACCAGTGCACAGAGAGATATTCACACACACACAGAGCAGCACCAGTGCACAGAGAGATATTCACACACAGTGACCGGCACCAGTGCACAGAGAGATATTCACACACAGTGACCGGCACCAGTGCGCAGAGAGGTATTTACACACACACAGAGCAGCACCAGTGCGCAGAGAGGTATTTACACACACACAGAGCAGCACCAGTGCGCAGAGAGGTATTTATACACACACAGAGCAGCACCAGTGCGCAGGGAGGTATTTACACACACACAGAGCAGCACCAGTGCGCAGGGAGGTATTTACACACACACAGAGCAGCACCAGTGCGCAGGGAGGTATTTACACACACACAGAGCAGCACCAGTGCACAGAGAGGTATTTACACACACACAGAGCAGCACCAGTGCGCAGGGAGGTATTTACACACACACAGAGCAGCACCAGTGCGCAGGGAGGTATTTACACACACACAGAGCAGCACCAGTGCGCAGGGAGGTATTTACACACACACAGCTCGCTGTCTCACTGTCATTGTTTCTCTTGCAGGATGCTGGCGATCAGAAGAGCAGCTTGTGAGTCTCTGCACACGCTAATCAGTTTAATTGATTGTTAGCTGTGGATTGGCAAGTTGCTGGTAAAGCCTAATGGCTTTCCCTACACCTCCTTCCTGACGCTCTCCCACACCCGTCTCTCTCCCTGACTGATGCTCTCCTCACCCGTCTGTCTCTCTCCCTGACTGATGCTCTCCTCACCTGTCTGTCTCTCTCTCCCTGACTGATGCTCTCCTCACCTGTCTGTCTCTCTCTCCCTGACTGATGCTCTCCTCACCCGTCTGTCTCTCTCTCCCTGACTGATGCTCTCCTCACCCGTCTGTCTCTCTCTCCCTGACTGATGCTCTCCTCACCCGTCTGTCTCTCTCTCCCTGACTGATGCTCTCCTCACCCGTCTGTCTCTCTCCCCCTGACTGATGCTCTCCTCACCCGTCTGTCTCTCTCCCTGACTGATGCTCTCCTCACCCGTCTGTCTCTCTCCCTGACTGATTCTCTCTCTGTGCCTGCTCTCCCTCTCCTCTCAGCTTAGTTGACACCTCTCGAGTGTTTGGATATAATCCATGTCCAGTGAAAAATGAGGGTGTGAAACGTCCTGTTACCAAGACGACACTACTTCATAATCGCCAAGGCCCCCAGCCCTCTGATGCCAGCAACACGGTACTGAGCCCAACCCCTTGTTTCTCTCTTCCTCTCTCTCTCAGTGCAGTGTTCATGTACTGGAGTGTCCAGTCAGTCAGTGTGTCTATATTAACCCCTCTCTCTCAGTGCAGTGTTAATGTACTGGAGTGTCCAGTCAGTGTGTCTGTATGAACCCCTCTCTCTCAGTGCAGTGTTAATGTACTGGAGTGTCCAGTCAGTGTGTCTGTATGAACCCCTCTCTCTCAGTGCAGTGTTAATGTACTGGAGTGTCCAGTCAGTCAGTGTGTCTGTATGAACCCCTCTCTCTCAGTGCAGTGTTAATGTACTGGAGTGTCCAGTCAGTGTGTCTGTATGAACCCCTCTCTCTCAGTGCAGTGTTAATGTACTGGAGTGTCCAGTCAGTCAGTGTGTCTGTATTAACCCCTCTCTCTCAGTGCAGTGTTCATGTACTGGAGTGTCCAGTCAGTGTGTCTGTATTAACCCCTCTCTCTCAGTGCAGTGTTAATGTACTGGAGTGTCCAGTCATTGTGTCTGTATTAACCCCTCTCTCTCAGTGCAGTGTTAATGTACTGGAGTGTCCAGTCAGTGTGTCTGTATTAACCCCTCTCTCTCAGTGCAGTGTTAATGTACTGGAGTGTCCAGTCAGTGTGTCTGTATGAACCCCTCTCTCTCAGTGCAGTGTTCATGTACTGGAGCGTCCAGTTAGTGTGTCTGTATTAACCCCTCTCTCTCTCAGTGCAGTGTTAATGTACTGGAGTGTCCAGTCAGTGTGTCTGTATTAACCCCTCTCTCTCAGTGCAGTGTTAATGTACTGGAGTGTCCAGTCAGTCAGTGTGTCTGTATGAACCCCTCTCTCTCAGTGCAGTGTTAATGTACTGGAGTGTCCAGTCAGTCAGTGTGTCTGTATGAACCCCTCTCTCTCAGTGCAGTGTTAATGTACTGGAGTGTCCAGTCAGTCAGTGTGTCTGTATGAACCCCTCTCTCTCAGTGCAGTGTTAATGTACTGGAGTGTCCAGTCAGTCAGTGTGTCTGTATGAACCCCTCTCTCTCAGGACGTGATGACTCTGTCCAGTTCGGACAGCGAGGGTGACAGGAAGCTGAGACGACCGAGTGCTGGAAATGACAGTGATGACATTCAGACCATCTCCTCCGGATCTGAGGAGGAAGACCGGAAAGACAACAGCGCCATCAACAGCACCACAGGTGAGACCCCCCTCTGCGTCTCTGCTCTCTCTAGTTTACTCAGCTCTCCCAGTGTCAGGCTCCCTCACAACAGTGTGGGGGTACAGTGTGTGAATCAGGCTCTCTGCAGTGTGGGGGTACAGTGTGTGGATCAGGCTCTCTGCAGTGTGGGGGTACAGTGTGTGTCAGGCTCTCTGCAGTGTGGGGTTACAGTGTGTGGATCAGGCTCTCTGCAGTGTGGGGGTACAGTGTACGTCAGGCTCTTTGCAGTGTGGGGGTACAGTGTGTGGATCAGGCTCTCTGCAGTGTGGGGGTACAGTGTGTGGATCAGGCTCTCTGCAGTGTGGGGGTACAGTGTGTGTCAGGCTCTCTGCAGAGTGGGGTTACAGTGTGTGGATCAGGCTCTCTGCAGTGTGGGGGTACAGTGTACGTCAGGCTCTTTGCAGTGTGTGGATCAGGCTCTCTGCAGTATGGGGGTACAGTGTGTGGATCAGGCTCTCTGCAGTGTGGGGGTACAGTGTGTGGATCAGGCTCTCTGCAGTGTGGGGGTACAGTGTGTGGATCAGGCTCTCTGCAGTGTGGGGGTACAGTCAGCTCTCCTCTCCCTCTGCAGGGCCTGTGAAGAGGCAGGTGGCAGTGAAGTCCACGCGTGGTTTCGCCCTGAAGTCTACACACGGCCTGGCTATAAAGACGCCCATGACGTCAGCAGGCGGTGGAGGGGATGGCACCCCCTCCTGGAAGAACACGCGCCAGTTCTACGATGGCGAGGAGTCGTGCTACATCATCGACGCCAAGCTGGAGGGCAACCTGGGCCGCTACCTCAACGTACGTGGGGCGCACTACCCTGTTTGTCCCTCCCCCTGTCACCCACCCCTCCTTCTGTCCAAGCCGCCCGAATCCCAGAGTTTCAACACAGGACACCGGATGAAGTGGAGCGCTCCTGTGTTCAAACTCTGGGATTCAGAGTTTTCCAATACACTCTCCTGCGCTCCGGCATTGGAGAGTGTATTGAATGGGTCAGAACATGTATCTTCCTGGGCAGCTGCAGGGATCCAGTGTAATTGAATTTAAGTATTAGATATGTGGCTTAGCAGTGTAATTCACTTAAAATTACTGCTGCGAGCTGAAGACTGAACCTCTTCTTCTCTCCCCTTCCCACTACAGCACAGCTGCAGCCCCAACCTCTTCGTGCAGAACGTGTTTGTGGACACGCATGACCTGCGCTTCCCCTGGGTCGCCTTCTTCGCCAGCAAGTACGACTCCTTTTCTTATACACCGCTCACACTCGCCTGCACACTGCTCACAGTCACCTGCGCACTGCTGTTACACACTGCTTACACTGGCCTGCATACTGCTCTCACACATGGCTTACACTGCTCACAGTCACCTGCGCACTGCTGTCGCACACTGCTCACAATCACCTGCGCAGTGCTCTCGTACACTGCTCACACTTGCCTGCGCACTGCTCTCACACACTGCTCACACTTGCCTGCGCACTGCTCTCGCACACTGCTCACACTTGCCTGCGCACTGCTCACACTTGCCTGCACACTGCTCTCGCACACTGCTCACACTTGCCTGCACACTGCTCTCGCACACTGCTTGCAGTCGCCTGCACACTGATCAAAACTGCCCTGACTCCGACACACTCACTGACGCACTGACAGACTGCTGCATCTCTCGGGGTGATGTCTGAGTGCCGGAATGCCGACAGGAAGTGATTCCCCTGGTCTGTTTCCAGGAGGATACGTGCTGGCACAGAGCTGACCTGGGACTATAACTACGAGGTCGGCAGCGTTGAGGGGAAGGAGCTGCTGTGCTGCTGTGGATCCACAGAGTGCCGAGGACGCTTACTGTGAACTCTGACCCCTGACCTCTGGACCTCTCCCCCTTCACTGTCCAGGCACACGCATCGCGAGTCAGGTCAGGAGTCTGGTCCACTCCAGGTTTTACGGTGTGCTCCATCCCAGTCCAAGACCTCCCTGTGCAGTGCACGGTGTGCTTGACAGCAGTGAAAAACCTGGAGCGGATCAGATCGCTGTGCACTGGGAGCCCGATGGCCTGCCCTAGCCAACAAGCTGGGGAGAACTTTAATCCGGACTGTAAGCTGTTTGCCGACAGACTCTGAGAAACAGACTGCCTGCTTCCCTGGCTGCCGGAAGTCAGGAGGCCAGGATCTGCAGGTCCAGGCGGGTCGCAGTTACAGTACTGACCTGCAGGGGGCGCTGATGTGCTCCGAGGAAGACTAGGACCCGCCAGTAGTGTGGCTTCGTTTCTGGGTGTCCTTCCCCCTCGCACCTGGAGCTCTTGGTGGGACTGAGCTGGGCTCGGCGGGGGGGGGGGGGACCTGGTGGCGTCTGCACGTCCTGCTTATTCTTGTGTGTACCAGTAACGAGTCACAACCGTTATTTTATATTGTCATTAAATTTATTTTCTATTTGCAAGACCGCGCGTGCAGACCTCCTAACTTCCCAGCACCTGACGGGGGCCGTGACGTTATAGAAGTAATCACCTCTCAGCTGCGTGCTCCAGTTTCACAGGGGTCTTGACCGGCCAGGACTGGGGCTGGAAATGGAGTTCAGGGAAGAACTGTCCTTCCTCCATTCTCTACTGGCTTCATTTTGACTATATAAATGAGGAGCGAGTCCCGGGTGTACTGTATGTGCAGTGAACATACTGTAGTGACTGGTTTATTCACTGCTTCCACTCAGAGTACTGTGGGCTGGGTGTGATCTACTCACTGGAGCTAGTGACAGGAACGTTTGGACTACTGGTCTCTGTTCCAGAGAGAGAGACAGCCCTTCTATTAATCAGGATATTAATCTCACTGCTAGTCTGGGACAGACAGAGAGCTGTAAAGGAGCCCCAGTCTCACTGTGATCTGTGTCTCTTACAGCTGGTGATCTTGCCTTTATAAAGTCTAAATATTTGCATTACCAAATCTAGCTGAGTCCATGGCTCTAGAAAGCAGCCAGGAGTCATGTTTCATTATTACAGTGGGAAAGACGATTCCCCCAGGCTCAATTTCCTGAACAGAAACGTGGAAACACACTGAAATAAAGGCACCACACAGCCATGGTCTTCAATCATTATTATTAACATTATTATTGGCATCATCATAAAAGTTACCCCCTCCCCCACAAAAGAACGCTACACAATCAACGTCTGGAGAGGTGCTCCGAGAATCGGAAGAGAAGAAGGAGAGGAGGAAGAGGAGAGCGTGAAGAGACCCACGCCCTGTTGTGGGTTCGAGAGAAGATCGGGTGAGGTGCTAAGAAGTTCAAAATTCCCACCTACCTGGGCAGTTTGCACTACATGCCCTCATTCGTAAATTAGTGTTCTTCAATGCAGCCTAGGCTGATGCTTCCTACTCCGTTTGGAACAGATTGGACGGGTCCCTGTGATCTCTTCTCTACTCAAAATGTACAGTAACTACCAACATTCACCTGGTGTAAAAGCCCTGGGCCTTAACCACTGGACCAGCTGTCCTCCTGGTGTAACAGCCCTGAGCCTTAACCACTGGACCAGCTGTAATAGCTTTGTCTTCACCACTGGACCGGCTGTCCTTCTGGTGTAACAGCCCTGAGCCTTAACCACTGGACCAGCTGTCCTCCTGGTGTAACAGCCCTGTGTCTTCACCACTGGACCAGCTGTCCTCCTGGGGTAACAGCCCTGTGTCTTCACCACTGGACCAGCTGTCCTCCTGGTGTAACAGCCCTGTGTCTTCACCACTGGGCCAGCTGTCCAGGAACATCATGTTTTTAACCTTGAAGACAACTGTAGTGTTACAGACAAGGCTGTTAAAATGTAGCTCCTCCGACCACGCCCTTTAGTACGTCAGTGCCATTAACCTGACCACACACACACAGGTCACAAGGTCTCGGTGTAATTCAGTGCTGACCTGCTCTTTCGTATGCAGTTTCATTGGCAACATCACCCACCTTCATAGGATTTATCCACCAAAAAAATGCCCCTGAACATCTTACAACGAAATATACATTTCTAACTTTTAAAAAATCCTTTGGCAACCGAATGAAAACCTCGCTGTGATCCAGGCGTGTGAGGAGTCACCCAGTCCCACCGAGGAACTGTCTACCTCCATCTCTCTCTCCTCCCTCCCCTCTCCAGTGCCTCATCTCCCTCTCTCTCTCCTCCCTCTCTCCTCTCCAGTGCCTCATCTCCCTCTCTCTCCTCCCTCTCCTCTCCAGTGCCTCATCTCCCTCTCTCTTTCTCCTCCCTCTCTCTCTCCAGTGCCTCATCTCCCTCTCTCTCTCCTCCCTCTCTCCAGTGCCTCATCTCCCTCTCTCTCTCTTCTCTCTCTCTCTATACCCCCCCATCTCTCTCGTGACTCATCTCCCTCACCTCTGCCACAGCCTGCGACGGAGGGGGGGGGGGGTGATGAAGAGGAGCATGCGTGAGGACTGATGGGAGTGAGGAAGAGGGAGGGAGAATGGAGGAGTGGAGCAGATTCGTTAAGGCACTTGATCAAAACCGAATTCAACAGTAACACACAGCTGTATTGCACAGAACAACTTGCACAAGTGACAACACTGATGAGAGAGAAACTCTTCAGAATCATCGGGGGAGCCCAGAGCTGTGGGGGTAATTTATCCTGGAGAGAGGGAGAGAGTCGGCCTGCCAGTCAGACTCCCAGTGCACAGCAGTCTGATCCGCTCCAGGTTTTACAGTGCTGTCAGTCAGACTCCCAGTGCACAGCAGTCTGATCCACTCCAGGTTTTACTACCAGTTGCACAGTTCTGAAATTCTACTGCTGAGAACAGAGAAATGAAGCAGCTACACACACAGTTTTGTAAAACTTTCCTGCCACACAGGAGTCTGAGCCCTGGCCACCGGACACAGATCTTCGGGGCTTTGTACCGCCAGCAGTCTTCCGGGGAGACCAGGCCCTTTCCGACTCATCCCTCCCCCTGCCTGTCTCTCTCCCTCTTTGGATGAAGAAATAGCTCCCAGTTTTTTATTTTCTTGCAGATCACCGTTTTTATAAGGCACACAGGTTTAGCACTAGGCAACGCAGGTAAGTAAAGTGTTAATCAACAGATTGCATTATTTCTGTCCCACCATGAAGAAGAAAAGGGAAAAAAAAAAAGCTCTGGAATTTTCCACCGGAATTTATTTGGAGAGGAATTGTTTATCCACTGGAGGAGAAGGAAAGAATTTTTTCGGGTGGGTGGGGGGCGTGTTTCAGGACAAGAGCAGGCCACGGAGCTCTGGAGCGAGACCGCCCGAGCCGAGCCCAGGGCAGGGCAGGCAGCTCTCCTCGCGCAGCAGAGCTGGGGTTCGCCTCAGCCACGCTCGGCCTGCCCGCCGCCTTACCGATTGATCGGGAGGCTCGGACCTGCTGCGGCCGCGGGAGGAAATCCGTTTAAAACAAAGAGATGCGATAAAAAGGCAGCGCTCCCCTTCAAGTCCAGGGCTGCGCCCCGTTACTACTGACACCCCACCTCCCGCGCTGCCCCCCCGCACGCCCGCCCGCGCTGTGGCGAGGCGCGTCAGGTAGGGGGCGCCGCACTGCGGGGCGGGGGGCAGGAGGGGCGCACACCCGCACTCCTATTCGGTCTTGCGGTGGTTGTTGTTGACGGAGGGATGCCCGTTCCTCACGGGACCGTTTTTGGGGGCCTCCTGTGCACCCCAAACTTTCTCCTTCTCCACCTCCTCCTCCTCCTCTTCCGTGTTATCCGTCTCCTCCCGATCGCTCCTCTCGTCTTCCACACCCTGCCGGAGAACAAATCCCAAAGATTATTTTCTCCCGGGTTAACAATCGGACTGATTGCCGGCCACAGATGAGGGGACCCCATTCAGTACTCAGTAACTAATTAATCCAGGGTTCTCATCCAGCTATTTCCCCAAAAGAAACCAGGGTATCAGCCCTGCTCCACACTCCCACCACCCTTTGTGCAAAGAAGCACTCCCTGTCCTGACTGCACGATCTCACCCTGCTGTTTCTTGAAAGAAACCAGGGTATCAACATCATGACTGGGCAGCCTGTTCCAACCTCCCACCACCCTTTGTGTAAAGAAGCGCCTCCTGTTCTCAGATTTCAACGCACTCCCCTGTGTATCACCGGCCCCTCAGCACTCGTTACTGTCCCCAGTGCTAGAGCCCTGTACACCTGTCACACAGCACCACGCCCCGGTTTCTCTTCTCTCTGTTCCCCACTGTGTCTGGAAGACGGAGCCACACAGAGCCCTCAGTCTCTCTCAGGAGCAGCTGCTTCAGGCTCAGCGGTTCTCTCCTGATGTCTGCGGGCTGCGTCTCCGCTGCCCGGGTGTCACACCCCTGTCCCCAGTGGGTGTCACCGGACAGATGCTGGCCCGGTCTTGGGCTTGGCCTGAATCTGTCCCGAGTTTCTGTCCGTCTTCTACAGTGTTTGCCAACTGTCCTGTGCAGGTAGCGTCTGCGATCTCGTTCACGAACTCTAGCACAGTGCAGCCAGCTGTAAACCCCCCTACAGCGCCCGTTCCACCCTACGCCAGTCCCCGATCCCCTTTCCGGTACCTTTCCGGTCAGGAACTTGGCGGCCATGCGCAGGATGAGAGCAGCCCAGAAGATGTGGAGACACTGCAGGATCAGCAGCAGCCCGTTGAAGAAGTAGTAGCCGAAGAATGGTGGGTAGAGCTGGACAGGGTACACCCAGGTGCAGTGCAGGATCCTGCGCAGAGAAGAGGGGGACATGTCGGTCACTCCCGAGAACCGGGCGCTCCTCACTCGATCCGAGCGTCTCGTGCAGCGGTCTCTGGGCAGGAGCCAGGGTACTGGCTTCAACAACCCAACTGGGGGACCGGGCAGCCTGCTCCAGACTCCCACCACCCTCTGTGTAAAACAACGTGCTGAGCAGCGTCTCAAAAGCGGGTCTCTGCGGCGAATCGGTCCGTCAACGACCCAGCCGCGGGTCTCTGCGGCGAATCGGTCCGTCAACGACTCGTCAAGCACTGCTGTGGTGCGTGGCGAGTGCGCGAGTCCACAGATCAGACTCTCACCAGAAAGGGAAGATGACCAGCCGTGTGATGATGAAGACCACGGCAAAGACGATGAAGATGGCGTTGCAGGTGTTCTTCCAGCCCGCGTAGTTAAACATCTTCGCTGACTGAGAGAGAGAGAGAGAGATTGAGAAACGCGCTGAGGGACGGGTTCGACGGCCACAGCTTCCAGGCTCTGAAAAGGCTCGAAGAGGAAGTGGGAGTTTCAGGAGCTGCTGCCCAGCTGCCCCTCACTCTGGTGAAAGAGCGACTGGACTGAAGCAGAAGGAGGAGCAGTGACTCTCTGTGGGAGAGTCTGATACAGGGTCTCTCCCACCTGTCCGCTCCCCATCACCCCCTCACACCCGGCAGAAGCTGCTCCCTCACAAATACGGGAGCCAACTCTTATCCAGCAGGAGGAGGAGGAGGAGAGCAGAGAGTTCTGAGAAGCAGCTGGGAGTAAAGCACTTAACTAAGTTACTTAAAGTAACCGGGGTGTTTTGGAAACAGAGGTTGTAGTGCAAAGTCTAATCCATTAGCAGATAAGCTACAGCACCAATCAGCTGAGCTTAAGGGATCAGCTAGAGCACAAACCAGCAGAGACAGGAACAATCCAGAACCAGACTGAGAGCTGCTGGTGAACTGCGTTAATCACGACGTCCCTTCACTTGTTCAGTCACAGAATTGCTTTACATTTGAAATTTACTGCTGAAAGGCGCTGCAGTGACACGCCGCCACCACCAGAGGGCAGACCTCAGAAAAGATGACCGTGACTGCAGTGACACATTGCCTCCACCGGGGGGGGGGGTGTGGGCACACTTGAGGCACGACAAGGGTCATCTCAATGAGACAAGGTCCCACAGTCAGCTTGTAAAGCCTGAGATGTTTTTGGGGAAGTTCTTTCTGAAAATAGAAAGCTCACAGGGGAAGAAAGGAAGGGATAGAGAGAAAGGGAGACAGATGGACAGGGAGGGAGATGCACCTCTAGGAAGTAGTCTGAGGAGTCGTGGACGAACATGATGAGGGTACCAGCCCGGATGTAGTTGACACACCAGGAGAAACTGATGAGGATGATGGTGGCCACATGGTGAACGATCTGTTCCTTAAAATCCTAGAGGGGGAGGGAGAGAAAGGATGATGTGCAGGACGACACACTAGAGCGCCCCCTGCTGGGAGGGGAGCAGTACCGCGCTCTAGAGCGCCCCCCTCTGGGAGAGGAGCACTCCAGCAGGCTGCAGCAGGACAGTGTCATGCCTCACCTTCCTCTTCACGTCCGACGCCACGCTGAACAGCAGGGACCAGTAGAAGCCCAGCTCGATCATGTAGTACCAGTACTGGGAGGGCAGCATGGTCTGGGGGCAGGAAGAGGACAGAGAATTAAACTACAGTTCCCATGAGCCTGTGCAGCCCTGTCTCTGGGGAGCAGATGTCACATCATCCCCGCAGCCAGGCCACACAGTCAGACCCCACACCCTGCGGCGCTGAGGTGTTCCAGCCTGCTCCACAGTGTGCTCGGTGTTGTGTCTCACACAAGGAAGGGGTTCGAGGCCCCTGTGTCTCCAGACACACACGGTCCCCAGACACAGAACCGAGCCGCCAGCGGACCTGTCCAGCTGGGGTGAAAATGCAGGAGGTCAACGTACCAGCGTGGGGAACCCCTTCCAGACTTCATTCAGGTCATAGAACCAGGGTTTCTGAGAGGGAGAGAGAGGGAGAGACATGACTTGCTGGCATGGGATGGAGAAAGAGAGGAGCAGAGAGAGAGACAGGAGCAGAGAGGGAGGGGAGAGAGAGAGAGACAGGAGCAGAGAGGGAGGGGAGAGAGAGAGAGACAGGAGCAGAGAGGGAGGGGAGAGAGAGAGACAGGAGCAGAGAGGGAGGGGAGAGAGAGGGAGGGGAGAGAGAGAGAGACAGGAGCAGAGAGGGAGGGGAGAGAGAGAGAGACAGGAGCAGAGAGGGAGGGGAGAGAGAGAGACAGGAGCAGAGAGGGAGGGGAGAGAGAGGGAGGGGAGAGAGAGAGAGACAGGAGCAGAGAGGGAGGGGAGAGAGAGAGAGACAGGAGCAGAGAGGGAGGGGAGAGAGAGAGGGAGGTACTCACATCAATCAGGGCCCCCAGGCCAGCAATGAAAGCAAGAAGGTAAAAGGTAAATCTCCAGCTGAAAGAGAATCAGAGCCTCCAGAGAATTAGACACTCCAGATACACAACAGACAACAACACACTCACCAATTCACAACACAACTACAACCAGGTGCACCCGGCATGGCCTGGGCTAACGCCACAGGCCTGTCTGTGGGTTCAAACGCCCAGGGAGAGAGGGAGAAGGACAGGGACCCAGGAAAACAGAGGGGGACACACACAGGGAGAAAGACAGAGACACAGGGACACGGGGAGAGAGAGAGAGGCAGGGAGAGAGGCACAGGGGCACAGGGAGAGAGAGAGAGGCACAGGAGAGAGGCACAGGGACACAGGAGAGAGGCACAGGGACACAGGGAGAGAAGGAGGAGGGAGAGAGAGGCACAGGGAGAGAGAGGCACAGGGACACAGGGAGAGAAGGAGGAGGGAGAGAGAGGCACAGGGACACAGGGAGAGAAGGAGGAGGGAGAGAGAGGCACAGGGGCACAGGGAGAGAGAGAGAGGCACAGGGAGAGAGGCACAGGGACACAGGGAGAGAAGGAGGAGGGAGAGAGAGGCACAGGGAGAGAGAGGCACAGGGACACAGGGAGAGAAGGAGGAGGGAGAGAGAGGCACAGGGACACAGGGAGAGAAGGAGGAGGGAGAGAGAGGCACAGGGGCACAGGGAGAGAGAGAGAGGCACAGGGAGAGAGGCACAGGGACACAGGGAGAGAAGGAGGAGGGAGAGAGAGGCACAGGGAGAGAGAGGCACAGGGACACAGGGAGAGAAGGAGGAGGGAGAGAGAGGCACAGGGACACCGGGAGAGAGAGAGGCACAGGGAGAGAGAGGCACAGGGACACCGGGAGAGAGAGAGGCACAGGGACACCGGGAGAGAGAGAGGCACAGGGAGAGAGAGGCACAGGGACACCGGGAGAGAAGGAGGAGGGAGAGAGAGGCACAGGGACACCGGGAGAGAAGGAGGAAGGAGAGAGAGGCACAGGGACACCGGGAGAGGAGGAGGGAGAGAGAGGCACAGGGACACCGGGAGAGAAGGAGGAGGGAGAGGGTGGGATAGCTGTTATTTCTGTCTGAACAGAGAGCCCGTTGTTCATCAAACAGAAGCCCATTTTCCTGACTGCAGCTATTCTGTCATCCTGCACTACAGTGACACACATGCAGACACCACTGGGCTCAAACTGCTGTGTTGTGTGCTGTTGTGCAAGTGTGTGTCACACTGGGCTCACACTTCTGTTGTGTGTTGTTGTGTGGGTGTGTGACACACTGGGCTCACACTCCTGTGTTGTGTGCTGTTGTGCGGGTGTGTGTACCTGGCCTCTCTGAACTTCTTGAGCAGGTTGGGCCGATCCTGGTTCCTCCGGCGACGGAACCAGCGCTGGGCCTGTCGCACTGACCAGCCCGTCCGCTGAGACAGAGCCTCCACTTCACTCTGAGAGAGAGAGAGAGACAGGAGAGATCACTCCACCGCCAACAGGAAGCACAGGCCCAGGGGCCGGACCCCTCAGGTGCAGGAGGCAGGAGGCCTGCCCGGGCCAACGCCCCGCTCCGGCTGGGGGTCAGGCGGCTGGCCTCTCCGGAGCCGCAGGGCACACGGCCAACTGAAGCTCCCGCAGCTGAGAGCAGGGACCTGACACTGAAACACTCAGCCCAGCGGATTTCTTCAGAATCCCAGGACACCAGTGAAAACTACAGGGAAGTGTGTTTAAACATGAGAGCGGGGGGGGGGGGGGGCACATCTTTACACAAAGAGTGGGGGGAGTTTGGAACAAGCAGTCCAGCCGTGTTGCTGAAGCCGATATCTGGTCTTAGTACCCGACCCTCAGAGCTACAGGCTACTAGCCAGTGCCCCTCATGAGCGAATGTCCAGGTCTGAGAGAGGGGCCCGCTCTGCCCCCCACGCGCCCTGCAGGGGTGCACTGACCTGTGTGGGGTGCTTGGAGCTGCTCCTGTAGAAGGACTCCAGCACCGCGTTGGGCGTCGCTCTCAGCCTCACCCTCTCTCGGACGCTCAGGAGACGAGCGAGCGGAGTCCCCACGAACCTGAGACACACGGACACACAGTCAGCCAGGACGCCTGCAGGAGTTACTCCCAGTGCACAGCAGTCTGATCCACTCCAGGTTTTACTGTGCTGTCAGTCAGACTCCCAGTGCACAGCGGTCTGATCCACTCCAGGTTTTACAGTGCTGTCAGTCAGACTCCCAGTGCACAGCGGTCTGATCCACTCCAGGTTTTACAGTGCTGTCAGTCAGACTCCCAGTGCACAGCGGTCTGATCCACTCCAGGTTTTACAGTGCTGTCAGTCAGACTCCCAGTGCACAGCAGTCTGATCCACTCCAGGTTTTACAGTGCTGTCAGTCAGACTCCCAGTGCACAGCAGTCTGATCCACTCCAGGTTTTACAGTGCTGTCAGTCAGACTCCCAGTGCACAGCAGTCTGATCCACTCCAGGTTTTACAGTGCTGTCAGTCAGACTCCCAGTGCACAGCAGTCTGATCCAGTCCACAGTGTGACTCTGTTTCATGGGCAGTGACACTCACCGCTCGAAGAGCTGTCTGATGACCAGAAAGAGCAGGGCCAGGGGGATGGTGACCCAGAGATCGCTGGTCTTGGCATAGACACGGCCATCCCGGTCCTCCAGGTCAGACCAGGTCAGATTATAGGGCAGCCACAGCCGGTCCCACCAGAACCACTCGTACACTGTATGAAGCATCCTGGGAAAAAGACAGAGAGGGTAATACATTCACTGCACTGAGAGAAAGGGGTTAATACAGACACACTGACTGACTGGACACTCCAGTACATTAACACTGCACTGAGAGAGAGGGGTTCATACAGACACACTGACTGGACACTCCAGTACATTAACACCGCACTGAGAGAGAGGGGTTACTACAGACACACTGACTGGACACTCCAGTACATTAACACTGCACTGAGAGAGAGAGGGGTTAATACAGACACACTGACTGGACACTCCAGTACATTAACACTGCACTGAGAGAGAGGGGTTCATACAGACACACTGACTGGACACTCCAGTACATTAACACTGCACTGAGAGAGAGGGGTTCATACAGACACACTGACTGGACACTCCAGTACATTAACACTGCACTGAGAGAGAGGGGTTAATACAGACACACTGACTGACTGGACACTCCAGTACATTAACACTGCACTGAGAGAGAGGGGTTAATACAGACACACTGACTGACTGGACACTCCAGTACATTAACACTGCACTGAGAGAGAGGGGTTAATACAGACACACTGACTGGACACTCCAGTACATTAACACTGCACTGAGAGAGAGGGGTTAATACAGACACACTGACTGGACACTCCAGTACATTAACACTGCACTGAGAGAGAGGGGTTCATACAGACACACTGACTGGACACTCCAGTACATTAACACTGCACTGAGAGAGAGGGGTTAATACAGACACACTGACTGGACACTCCAGTACATTAACACTGCACTGAGAGAGAGGGGTTAATACAGACACACTGACTGACTGGACACTCCAGTACATTAACACTGCACTGAGAGAGAGGGGTTCATACAGACACACTGACTGACTGGACACTCCAGTACATTAACACTGCACTGAGAGAGAGGGGTTAATACAGACACACTGACTGGACACTCCAGTACATTAACACTGCACTGAGAGAGAGGGGGGAAGAGATGACTCAGATCCTGAGTGTTCAATCCACATGTCTGGAATGATGCCCTCCCCAGTTATCTCTCCGTCTCACCCTCCCCACCTTACTGGTCTTTAAACCGATCAAATCCAGCTGATGTCATTCGATCCCTCGAGAGCTCTGGACCCCAGGGGGGCGAGTGGGAGCCCAGAGACAACAGCAGGGGCTCAGGACCCCCACACACACAGTCAGAGCAGACAGGGCTCTGCGCCCCAGACCCAGGGACAGCCCTGCCAAGATTCACAGAGAGCAGATGGACTCTGATCGGACAGCTTCCAACAAGACAGAGAGAGGCAGCACTGCGCACGCCACACACCCACTGAACACACACTGACACCGAATACACACCTGCACACTGAACACAGTCACAAACACACTGAACACACACCTGCACACTGAACACAGTCACAAACACTGACACACACACACACTGAACACACACTGACACCGAATACACACCTCCACACTAAACACAGTCACAAACACTGACACAAACCCACTGCACACGCCACACACCCACTGAACACACACTGACACTGAATACACACTCACACACTGAACACAGTCACAAACACAGAAACATACCCACTGAACACACACTCACACACTGAACACACACAAACATTGACACAATCACACACCTACTGAACACAGATCCAGATAATTACACACTGAACACACTCATACACACTGAACAGCTTCCAAAAGAACAGAGGCTTCACTGCAGACACCAAGACACACAACCACACACAGACACTGACACACACACTGGGGATTGTGTGTTCAGTGTGTCTAACAATCATGCACAGATACTGACACACCATCGTACACTCACACACCCACTGATACACACAATTGCACACATAGACACTGATACACACACACTGAACATACAATCCCAACAAACTGACACTTACACAATCAGATACACAGACACTCACACCTAAAAGACTGAAAGATGCAGACTGTCCCACACACGGAGACCTCCACCGAGAACCATAACATTAAAGACACAGCTGTGACCCCAGGACGCCAGGCGACAGGACATATGTGGGGCGACAGGCCTGTAATCAAGCACCACAGGCCAGACGGGGCTCCAGACAACCCCCAATTAAGTGGGGCTGCAGCAGGCATGGGGGGTCACCAACCGCAGGCACAGGTCAATTAGAGGGGATTGTGGTTTACATGCAACTTCAAACGATCCTTAGAACTGTAATACAACTGTAACTGTACAGACACTCAGTCCAGCTCCTCTGTATCTTCACACTAACACTCCTTCATCATCATCAGAGCTGGAGAGTAACTGTACAGACACTCAGTCCAGCTCCTCTGTATCTTCACACTAACACTCCTTCATCATCATCAGAGCTGGAGAGTAACTGTACAGACACTCAGTCCAGCTCCTCTGTATCTTCACACTAACACTCCTTCATCATCATCAGAGCTGTAGAGTAACTGTACAGACACTCAGTCCAGCTCCTCTGTATCTTCACATGAACACTCCTTCATCATCATCAGAGCTGGAGAGTAACTGTACAGACACTCAGTCCAGCTCCTCTGTATCTTCACATGAACACTCCTTCATCATCATCAGAGCTGTAGAGTCACTGTACAGACACTCAGTCCAGCTCCTCTGTATCTTCACATGAACACTCCTTCATCATCATCAGAGCTGGAGAGTCACTGTACAGACACTCAGTCCAGCTCCTCTGTATCTTCACACTAACACTCCTTCATCATCATCAGAGCTGTAGAGTAACTGTACAGACACTCAGTCCAGCTCCTCTGTATCTTCACACTAACACTCCTTCATCATCAGAGCTGTAGAGTCACTGTACAGACACTCAGTCCAGCTCCTCTGTATCTTCACATGAACACTCCTTCATCATCATCAGAGCTGTAGTCACTGTACAGACACTCAGTCCAGCTCCTCTGTATCTTCACATGAACACTCCTTCATCATCATCAGAGCTGTAGAGTCACTGTACAGACACTCAGTCCAGCTGATCAGTATCTTCACATTCACACTCCTTCATCATCATCAGAGCTGTAGAGTAACTGTACAGACACTCAGTCCAGCTCCTCTGTATCTTCACATGAACACTCCTTCATCATCATCAGAGCTGGAGAGTCACTGTACAGACACTCAGTCCAGCTCCTCTGTATCTTCACACTAACACTCCTTCATCATCATCAGAGCTGTAGAGTCACTGTACAGACACTCAGTCCAGCTGATCAGTATCTTCACATTCACACTCCTTCATCATCATCAGAGCTGTAGAGTAACTGTACAGACACTCAGTCCAGCTCCTCTGTATCTTCACATGAACACTCCTTCATCATCATCAGAGCTGTAGAGTAACTGTACAGACACTCAGTCCAGCTCCTCTGTATCTTCACATGAACACTCCTTCATCATCATCAGAGCTGTAGAGTAACTGTACAGACACTCAGTCCAGCTCCTCTGTATCTTCACATGAACACTCCTTCATCATCATCAGAGCTGGAGAGTCACTGTACAGACACTCAGTCCAGCTCCTCTGTATCTTCACATTAACACTCCTTCATCATCATCAGAGCTGTAGAGTCACTGTACAGACACTCAGTCCAGCTCCTCTGTATCTTCACATGAACACTCCTTCATCATCATCAGAGCTGGAGAGTCACTGTACAGACACTCAGTCCAGCTCCTCTGTATCTTCACATGAACACTCCTTCATCATCATCAGAGCTGTAGAGTCACTGTACAGACACTCAGTCCAGCTCCTCTGTATCTTCACATTCACACTCCTTCATCATCATCAGAGCTGTAGAGTAACTGTACAGACACTCAGTCCAGCTCCTCTGTATCTTCACACTAACACTCCTTCATCATCATCAGAGCTGTAGAGTCACTGTACAGACACTCAGTCCAGCTCCTCTGTATCTTCACATGAACACTCCTTCATCATCATCAGAGCTGTAGAGTCACTGTACAGACACTCAGTCCAGCTCCTCTGTATCTTCACATTCACACTCCTTCATCATCATCAGAGCTGTAGAGTCACTGTACAGACACTCAGTCCAGCTCCTCTGTATCTTCACATGAACACTCCTTCATCATCATCAGAGCTGGAGAGTCACTGTACAGACACTCAGTCCAGCTCCTCTGTATCTTCACACTAACACTCCTTCATCATCATCAGAGCTGTAGAGTCACTGTACAGACACTCAGTCCACAATGTTCTCTTACAGGACAGGATTGTGGAAAAAAAAATTAAACTTCCTCTCTCCCTCGTCTCCTGCTCTAATCCTGATTCCTCCCTCTCCGTTTCCCTGTCCTGCGTCAGTTCTCCCTCAGATTTTCCGAAGGAGAACTGGAGAGTCAACACTGCCCCTGGATGACAGCCCTGACTGGGAGAAACGCCACCAAGCACTGCGGAGCACGGCGCCCCCAGCTCCCGTCCTCGCCCCAGCGCTAATGGCCCTCCAGAGCACGGACTCGGCTCCTCACCACCAGCAAACAGCTAACCCAGCCCAGGGGGATAGCAGGGAGCCGATCCGAGCCCAGGAGACCAGGCCTGCTCATCCCACCCAGGCGAACCAACGTGTTCAGAGCGTCTGGAATTGGAAAATTGTCCTAGCTTCCCCTTCATCTCACTGCATTTGTACCTGCACCTCACCTTATTGTACAGGGCTTTACCTCACTGTACCCTGCTTTTACCCTGATCTCACTAGGCTTTACTGCACTGCACTGTGCTTTTACCCTGATCTCCCTGGGCTGTACTGCACTGTACTGTGCTTTTACCCTGATCTCCCTGGGCTGTACTGCACTGTACTCACAGTACATGGTGAGAGTGCGAGAGGCGCTCAGTGCAGTGATCCCAGGTCTGCTCTTGCTCGGGTGGGGACCCCCTCCAGAGCTCCCCAGGGAGCAGCTGTGGACAGTCAGCTCAGCACCGGTGCAGATGCATGGCGCCAGACCACCACGCCTGCAGTTTCACAACAACCTTCATGCTCTTGTGATGCAATTGCCACAGTGAAGGTTTTGCAAGGTTGCATGCCTAAGGCATAGTATGACAGTACAGTGACTCACTCTCTTCAGCAGCTCCGGGGCCTCACTACAGACTCCTGAGCACACTGCCAATTACTTCACCCGCTCCCCTTCACTCCTGCACAATTACTGCACCTGCTAGAGCTGTACCCCTATAGCTGCACTCCCCTATAGAACCCTGCTGCGAACTGGATGCTGACATGGAGCTGTACCCCTATAGCAGCACTCCCCTATAGAACCCTGCTGCGCACAGGGCACTGACCTGGAGCTGTACCCCTATAGCAGCACTCCTATATAGAACCCTGCTGCGCACAGGGCACTGACCTGGAGCAGTACCCCTATAGCAGCACTCCTATATAGAACCCTCCTGCGCATAGGGCACTGACCTGGAGCTGTACCCCTATAGCAGCACTCCTATATAGAACCCTCCTGCGCATAGGGCACTAACCTGGAGCTATACCCCTATAGCAGCACCCCCTAAAGAACCCTCCTGTGCATAGGGCTCTGACTCAGGAATCTGTACCCCTATAGCAGCACTCCCCTATAGAACATTAAATTCTATAGTAGCTTATAAATCAGCGTTAACAGTGTAAATCAACACTCAACACAGTCTTCAAAAGCAAACGTGCAAAGTCCAGTTTGCATAATTAACCCTCCCCCCGCCAAAATATTCACCTTTCCTAACTCTGTGTTGCACGAAGACGATATAATAGGAACCCGGGAGCGATTCGCTGTGACCCTGGCATGCGGACGCGTCACTGTTCCACTGCATCAGTATCACTATCTCACTGTATCACTGTTTCACTGCATCAGTATCACTATCTCACTGTATCACTGTTTCACTGCATCTGTATCACTATCTCACTGTATCACTGTTCCACTGCATCCGTATCACTATCTCACTGTACCACTGTATCACTGTTTCACTGCATCTGTATCACTATCTCACTGTACCACTGTATCACTGTTCCACTGCATCCGTATCACTATCTCACTGTACCACTGTATCACTGTTCCATTGCATCCGTATCACTATCTCACTGTACCACTGTATCACTGTTCCATTGCATCCGTATCACTATCTCACTGTACCACTGTATCACTGTTCCATTGCATCCGTATCACTATCTCACTGTACCACTGTATCACTGTTCCATTGCATCCGTATCACTATCTCACTGTACCACTGTATCACTGTTCCACTGCATCCGTATCACTATCTCACTGTATCACTGTTCCACTCCATCCGTATCACTATCTGTTTCACTATCTCACTGTATCACTGTTCCACTGCATCTGTATCACTATCTGTTTCACTATCTCACTGTATCACTATTCAATTCAATTCAACGTGCTTTATTAGCATGACCGATGGGTACAATCAGTGTTGCCAAAGCAAACAAAAATAATAAAATTCACATGGAACAAAACAAAAAATAAAAGTAAAATAAAATCTACAGACATATTACAGACATTTTACAATAAAGACATATCATAAAATATTGACATATACTGTAGACAGATGGAGCATTATTGGGACTGTTTCATGGCATCTGTATCACTATCTCACTGTATCACTGTTTCATGGCATCTGTATCACTATCTCACTGTATCACTGTTTCATGGCATCTGTATCACTATCTGACTGTTTCACTGTATCACTATCTCGCTGTTTCATGGCATCTGTATCACTATCTCACTGTTTCACTGTATCACTATCTCACTGTTTCATGGCATCTGTATCACTATCTCACTGTTTCACTGTATCACTGTTTCATGGCATCTGTATCACTATCTCACTATCTCAGGGCATCGCTGAATCACAAGGAGACCCTGCGGCTGCAGGTAAGAGACACCGCCAGGGCGAGAGCGCAGCTGCAGACCCGTCTTTCAAGCCGGGAGGCCGGGGGCTCCCGCAGGCCTCACCCCCCTCTGCTGGGCCGGGATACAGCACAGCGGACCCGCCCGCTCCCGGAGGGAGGGGGAGGGATTTCCTCTGGATACAGGGGCATGAGGGGGCCCGCTGTGCTGCCGGGAGAGCCCCCCCACAGGGACGCTTCGTGCCGGACTGAAGGACAGGGAGAGCCCTGTGTTCTGATGAGCTACACGTCACGGCTCCTGTGTCTCCTCTCACTGAGAGACACGGGGGCACACAGACACCCCGGCGTCCTCGCTGCAGCCTCCAGCCGGGACTGGACACGCGTCTGGCGGGGGTTTACTCCTGGGGGAGACCGCTCACGGACCTGCTCTTGCGCCCACGTCCCGCACGTCCGCGACCTTACACAGCCGAGAGTGACCACAGCTGCCCACGCCCCGTGACTGCCCACCGGGCACCGGCGCGACCCGAGACGCGCGGATGACGAGTGAAAGAGCCCTTCCGTGCCCACGCACGACCCCTCCGGCTCTCCCAGGCAGCGCCTGTGCCGGTCCGTTACCTCAGGGCGCCGGGCGGAACAGCGGAACAGCGGAACAGCGGAACAGCGGACTCCCGACAGCAACAACAACAACGACGACGAGGCGTGCTCCGAGCGCTCGCGCCGGCTCGCGCGGGTGCGGGTGCGTGGTGCGCGAGCCGGCCCGGGGTCGGACCCGCTGTGCGCGTGAGCCAGGGAGGAAGATGGCACCGCCGTACTCACGTGTCGGCTTCCGCGCGGAGGAGAGCCAGCAGGAAGGCGAGCTCGCGAGGCGGCTTTCACGGGGCGGCGGTCAGTACGTCGGGGGCTGAAGATCCACCACAGGCCCTCGGCCGCGCACGGTCATGTTCCGGTCCAATCCGGCGGGTTCGGCTCGGGAAGAGAGCACGCAGCGGCGGGCAGGACTTTGCCCCTCTCTCCGGAATCTCAGTCTGTTTTTTTCTGTTTCGCCGTTTCCGGTGGTTTTGCCCTCGTTCGCTTCAGCTCTCCTCCTCCTCCTCCTCTCTCCACCCCACCCCCCGAGACGCGGAGAGAAGTCCGCTAGTCCCCGGGCTCGCCCCACGCGGGCCCGCCGGCTGGTCGCGCGATGCGGCTGAGAGCGGAGCGAGACCCCCAGGCCCCTCCTCGCGGTCCTCGCTGTGTCCCCGAAGAGCAGCTCGCGGTTCCGGTGCGCGACGCGTTGCGGGAGCAGAGACCGACTGAGCGAGAGGGAGGGCGCGCCGGAGGGAGGGTGCTGGAACAGCGGTGACGTTGCCGTGTAGCGGGCCCGTCTGTCTCTCCCCCCTCCCTCTCTCTCTCTCTCTCTCCGGCTCGCCTGCTCTGTGGTTTTGGCACAGTCCTGCGAGGAAGCCTTGAGCAAATATTTAATACATACAATACATCATCCAGTGCGCTCCTCGCCGCCTGCTTTTCTCCCTAGCAGCGCAGACACATTGAAAGAGTATCTCGGCCATCCTCAATCACACTCCCTCCCACTCTCATCACTTTCCCTACGGGATTAATAAAGTATTATCTATCTATCTACAGTGACCGTGTGGTCAGTCACAGTGCAGTCCAGTGCAGTCCAGTACAGTGACAGTGTGGTCAGTCACAGTGCAGTCCAGTGCAGTGACAGTGTGGTCAGTCACAGTGCAGTCCAGTGCAGTGACAGTGTGGCCAGTCACAGTGTAGTCCAGTGCAGTGACCGATGGTCAGTCCAGTACAGTGACAGTGTGGTCAGTCACAGTGCAGTCCAGTGCAGTGACCGATGGTCAGTCCAGTACAGTGACAGTGTGGTCAGTCACAGTGCAGTCCAGTGCAGTGACAGAGTGGCCAGTCACAGTGTAGTCCAGTGCAGTGACAGTGTGGTCAGTCACAGTGCAGTCCAGTGCAGTGACAGTGTGGTCAGTCACAGTGTAGTCTAGTGCAGTGACAGTGTGGTCAGTCACAGTGCAGTCCAGTGCAGTGACAGTGTGTTCAGTCACAGTGCAGTCCAGTGCAGTGACAGTGTGGTCAGTCACAGTGTAGTCCAGTGCAGTGACCCTGTGGTCAGTTATAATAATATACCCTGGGTGTTTCTTTCTGTTAGGCTCGAGGCAGCTGGCAGTGTGTTAGTTCTTTAATTACTCCGTGGAGAAGCGGAGCGCTGTGTGTCTGGGGGGTGTCTGCAGTGCGCCGGTGGTCCAGGGGCTGTGGTTGCGTGACCCCCTCTGTGTCTCTGGGGTGTTTGGCAGCAGCTGTGTGTGGGGTGTCATCTGTAATCTATTATCCTTACCCTGGGGGACGTTGTGGGAGTCACTGTAGAGACACTCAGTCCAGCTCCTCTGTATCTTCACATGAACACTCCTTCATCATCATCAGAGCTATAGAGTAACTGTACAGACACTCAGTCCAGCTCCTCTGTATCTTCACATTCACACTCCTTCATCATCATCAGAGCTGGAGAGTCACTGTACAGACACTCAGTCCAGCTCCTCTGTATCTTCACATTCACACTCCTTCATCATCATCAGAGCTGTAGAGTAACTGTACAGACACTCAGTCCAGCTCCTCTGTATCTTCACATGAACACTCCTTCATCATCATCAGAGCTGGAGAGTCACTGTACAGACACTCAGTCCAGCTCCTCTGTATCTTCACATGAACACTCCTTCATCATCATCAGAGCTGTAGAGTCACTGTACAGACACTCAGTCCAGCTCCTCTGTATCTTCACATGAACACTCCTTCATCATCATCAGAGCTGTAGAGTCACTGTACAGACACTCAGTCCAGCTCCTCTGTATCTTCACACTAACACTCCTTCATCATCATCAGAGCTGTAGAGTCACTGTACAGACACTCAGTCCAGCTCCGCTGTATCTTCACATTCACACTCCTTCATCATCATCATTATGTCACAGTTTCACATAATCTCCTACAATCTCTTACCAATTCCTGCTCAAGCAGCCACACGACCCAATTACCCAATCGCTCACGTTGGCACCCAGCTGTAGAAGGACTCAATCCCTTGCTCACCACGCTCAGTATCGGTTCACCAGAGGAGACTTTCCAGTTTTTCGACCTACGCCTGCCAAGACTAGTTTTTTCAGATCTACGATTTGGATAAGTACTGATACCTCTTCCCCTGCCCTCAGCCCAGCCGTGGTCCCGGATTGGGGTTCCGTTTTCTACTAGGGCACTTCGCCCCAAAACATTAGAGTTTCAGGTTCGCAGTCTGCAGTGAAAGTGCTCTCTGAGTGGGCACAGTGTAGTTATTTGAGAAGCGAGTGTGTGTGGATGAGAGTGTGTGTACGAGTTTGCATGTGTGTGAGAGTGTGTATGAGTTTGCATGTGTGTATGAGTTTGCGTGTGTGTGAGTTTGCATGTGTGAGAGTGCGTTTGTGTGTGTGTGAATTCGTGTGTGTATGATTGTGTATGAGCTTGCATGTATGAGTGCGTGTGTGTGTGAGTCTGTGTATATGAGTTTGTGTGTAAGTGTGTGAGTTTGTGTGTGTATGATTGTGTGTGTGTGTGTATGAGCTTGCATGTACGAGTGCGTGTGTGTGTGAGTCTGTGTATATGAGTTTGTGTGTAAGTGTGTGTCTGAGAGTATATGTAAACCACTGTGCTGCACCGTGAGGCTTGCATCACGAGGGTCAGGCTGTGGCTGATAACAGTAAGAGCACTGAGATAAGACACAATGAAACTCTGTTTCTCAACACCTCTGCCAACACAAACACTCAGAGCACAGAGAAGGAGAGAGAACCTGGACAACATGCAGAGGACAGGCTCAGTGACCACAGGCTGGACACAGACAGACCTGGCTGTCCAGAGAGGACAGGCTCAGTGACCACGGCCTGGGCATAGAAACTGGACACAGACAGACCTGGCTGTCCAGAGAGGACAGGCTCAGTGACCACGGTCTGGGCATAGAAACTGGACACAGGCAGATCTAGCTGTTCAGAGAGGACATGCCCACTGTCCACAGCCTGGCCACAGACAGACCTGGCTGTCCAGAGAGGACAGGCTCAGTGACCAGCCTGGCCACAGACACTGGACACAGACAGACCTGACTGTCCAGAGAGGACAGGCTCAGTTTCCGCAGCCTTGGCATAGAAAATGGACACAGGCAGATCTGGCTGTCCAGAGAGGACATGCCCACTGTCCACAGCCTGGCCACAGACAGACCTGGCTGTCCAGAGAGGACAGGCTCAGTGACCAGCCTGGCCACAGACACTGGACACAGACAGACCTGGCTGTCCAGAGAGGACAGGCTCAGTGTCCGCAGCCTGGGCATAGAAACTGGACACAGACAGACCTGGTTGCTCAGAGAGGACAGACTGTGCTCCCACTGCCAGCCTTTCAATGAATAAAATTACATCATCGCTGTAAATGTTTACTATTGGTGATTGCTCTGGCAACACTGTAATTTATCAGGCAATACATCTCTTGTGATTGGAGAGGAAGAGAGAGAGAGGGGCAGTAGAGTATGAGTGGACATGAGCTGTGTCTGTGGCTGCTGTCTCACACTGCAAGGGGTGAATGATACCTCTCCCAGACCCCCCGCTTGTGGAAAGGACTGGCTCTTCTGTGCAATTCCCTGGAGTTCCCACCTGTGGTTGGTGTAATGTGACCTTTTACGGGGATGAGGGTTCGAGCAGTGCTACAGAGCAGTATGTCTGTCCATTTGTGATCCACTAATTCCTAGAGAGAGAGACAGAGCCAATCCAGGAAATCACTGAGTAGAAGGACACACACATACCACACGCACACAGGAAGACACGATTAAACCAGAGCACCTGCAGGAAAGCAATGTGATCAACACGCGACATGCGCTCAGCGGCAGAGGACAGCGCGGCAGCACTCTGGCGCCCCCTCGCGGTCCCCTGCGAGTATGACACGCTGACATCTCGCACAGCAACACGCGGGGACAGCTCGTCTTCTGCAGTTCTTTATTAGAGAGAGACTTCTTTAAATTAAAAAGGGAGAAAATTACAATAAATAACAAATAAATTAATTGATTACAAAGTCTGGAATGTACAGACCGGCAAATAGCTCATCTAAAAATCTCTAAAATCATGAAATATCAGAGGCTCGTAAAATAAATACATTTAAAAAAAAAAAAGAAAAACCCTTCTGTGATTTAACCCCTCCCGAAACGATGTGTAGATCTTTATTTTTTTTTTTAATTCTTCCCCTCCCCGTTTTCCTCATAGCTATTTTTTTTGTTATTTTTTTTTAATATTATTGTTTTTTTTTTCCCCAGGTTTTTCAAATGCTTTTCAAACGAAATTATGTACATTTCCAAGAGAGAGAGAGAGAGAGAGAGAGAGAGCGGCGCTGCTGCGGTCTTCCCCGGCGGCTGCGCTTGTCCGTCTCGAGCCGGGGACGTGAGTTCTGATTGACAGGTCAGAGGTCAGGCCGAGGTTCGCATTTCTTTCAGCGCTCGGCTCTTTAAAACTGTTTCCTTCTGGGGAGTTCCCACCCCCCCCCCCCCATTCCCTGCCTCATTCCCGGTGGAGGCCGGGGTATCAGGATTCCAGAGAATCGGCAGGCCATCAGATTGAGCAGCTGGTCAGCGGTCAGTGTGGCCGCCACGCACGCGCGCATGCGTGTGTGGGGGGGGGGGGACAGGGAACCCCCATAATCTCTGGGGTGAACTCGGGTCACGTGGTCCCATTGGGAAGAGCCCAGTGTCCCCTCCTGGGTCTGGGGGTTCCTGTACCAGCTGAGCTCCTTCACCTCAGACCTTAACGGGACCCAGAGCTGACTGAGCTGGACGTCTCTTGTAGGGGTTTGCTTTCGGACCCTGTTCGGGACTGTTAGCAGAGGGAAAGGGCTGTACTGGCACAGCCACACCAGGCACTGCGGCCCGGGGGTCTGAGTGGACACACTCCCGCGGACCAGGGCACTCTCAGGTCAACAACATGCAGTGGCGCCCCCCTGTGGTTGACTAGGGTGTCCTCGGCTCACCGCAGGCTGTGTGTGTGCTGTCAGCGAGAGCTGTGTCAGTCCTCCCTCTGGTGCCTCAGCTCTGCTGTGGGGCTGCAGTGTGGATCAGGGGAGGAGAACAGCGCCCCCTGTGTCTGTCCAGGGCTCCTGCAGGCTGTGTGTGTGCAGTCAGTGAGAGCTGCCTCCGTCCTCAGCTCTGCTGTGGGGCTGCAGTGTGGATCAGGGGAGGAGAACAGCGCCCCCTGTGTCTGTCCAGGGCTCCTGCAGGCTGTGTGTGTGCTGTCAGCGAGAGCTGTGTCAGTCCTCCCTCTGGTGCCTCAGCTCTGCTGTGGGGCTGCAGTGTGGGTGTCAGAGGAGGAGAACAGCGCCCCCTGTGTCTGCCCAGGGCTCCTGCAGTCTGTGTGTGTGCTGTCAGTGAGAGCTGCCTCGATCCTCAGCTCTGCTGTGGGGCTGCAGTGTGGAAGAGGAGCTGTTATCCTGACAGTGTGGGTGTCAGAGGAGGAGAACAGCGCCCCCTGTGTCTGTCCAGGGCTCCTGCAGTCTGTGTGTGTGCTGTCAGTGAGAGCTGCGCCAGTTCTCAGCTCTGCTGTGGGGCTGCAGTGTGGAAGAGGAGCTGTTATCCTGACAGTGCGGGTGTCAGAGGAGGAGAACAGCGCCCCCTGTGTCTGTCCAGGGCTCCTGCAGTCTGTGTGTGTGCTGTCAGTGAGAGCTGCGCCAGTTCTCAGCTCTGCTGTGGGGCTGCAGTGTGGATCAGAGGAAGAGAACAGCGCCCCCTGTGTCTGCCCAGGGCTCCTGCAGGCTGTGTGTGCTGGTTTCGGGGGGGAAAAGTGTAATCTATATCCCTCCTGCGCTGGGGCAGTGTCAGCGTGAGGGGCGCCATGCTGAGCGCAGGAGACAGAGAATTTCCAGATCCAAATTTCGGGGTCAGTGAAGAAAGAGTCATCAATTTCTTTCTTTTTAAAAAAAATGGTAAATGATCAATTCCCGTAGGTGTTTAGGAGCTCGGCTGTAACAGAGCTGTGCGTGCACTGGGCGGGGGACGTGCTCTGGGGTGTATGTCAGTGTTGACTGGGGGTGTCAGCTGTAACAATGGGGGTGTAGGGGGGGGGAGGACAGAAGGAGTGTCCTCCATTTCTTTCTGTGTCTCCCCAGAAAAAAGCACCTGCAAGAGAGGGAGAGACGGCGTGTCACTGTTCGCGCCGCGGACATGCCGACATGCCGGTCACAGCAGGCACAGACCCGGGAACGAGACTTCAGAGCCGCGGGGAGCGTCCCGCCGGGACCCCCGGCGCCCAGCGGTCCGGTCCGCTGCGGGGTCCGCAGCCGCCTGGCCGACCGGCGCCCGCCGTCGGACCTGCAGCGGGCCGGACCGCTGCGCGCCGAGAGCCCGGCCCACACTCCTGCAGACGCGTGTCCATACAATCCGAATTTTTTACTGAAACCAATGTGTTTTGTTTTGTTTTTTTTGCTTTTAGAAGCTCTGGATCCACAAGCAAGCACAAACGGCATGCAGTTTCTCGCAGGACTTGCAAAGAGTTCTGGGTAGCTCACGCGGCCGGGCCGGAGCGCAGTCCGGTGTGTCTTAAGGTCGATTCGTCCTAAAACCGATTCCCTTCCTCCTGCCTCTGCCCCTTTTTCCCTGTCTCTTCTGGGGGGTTTTTTCCCCTGTTTTTTTCCCTCCTCCTCGACCCTGGCAGTCAGGAAAGCCTACCGCGGGCGAACCGGCTCCGCTGGCCCCTGGCGCGGCGTGACGCCTGAAAGGCTGTCCTGGTGTCCGCAGCCAGAGCTACCCAGAATCCCCCGAGACAAGAGCAGCAGTCTGTTGAGCACCAGGCATCATCTGTCACCATGACAACCAGACATCATCACCGCACAGCACAGGCCAGAGAGAGGCTGGTTTTGGTCACCGGGGGGGACTGGGGTACAGGGGGGAGACAGAGGGAGAAGGGCGGAGAAGGGGAGATGGGGTACACTGTGAGGGCAGGAGAGGAACTCGGGTGTTTCAGGTTTCAGGTAGTGTTTTACAACATTAAGGGTTCTACTGAAAACATACGTTAACAAATAACCAGTAAGTAAGAGTTTCAGAGCTAATCATTCTTTAAAGGACAAACCCCACCCCCTTCATTAAGATGTGACCTTAAATGGCCCCTGGGAAACTGTCTTAGGGGGAATGGGGTATAGGGATTTGGGGGAATGGGGTATAGGGATTAGGGGCAGTGAGGTATAGGGATTAGGGAGAATGAGGTATAGGGATTAGGGGCAGTGAGGTTAGGGATTAGGGGCAGTGAGGTATAGGGATTAGGGAGAATGAGGTATAGGGATTAGGGAGAGTGAGGTTAGGGATTAGGGACAGTGAGGTATAGGGATTAGGGAGAATGAGGTATAGGGATTAGGGGCAGTGAGGTATAGGGATTAGGGAGAATGAGGTATAGGGATTAGGGAGAGTGAGGTATAGGGATTAGGGAGAGTGAGGTTAGGGATTAGGGGATGTGAGGTATAGGGATTAGGGGGTGTGAGGTATAGGGATTAGGGACAGTGAGGTATAGGGATTAGGGAGAATGAGGTATAGGGATTAGGGGCAGTGAGGTTAGGGATTAGGGGCAGTGAGGTATAGGGATTAGGGAGAATGAGGTATAGGGATTAGGGAGAGTGAGGTTAGGGATTAGGGAGAGTGAGGTTAGGGATTAGGGGGTGTGAGGTATAGGGATTAGGGGCAGTGAGGTTAGGGATTAGGGGGTGTGGGGTATAGTGAGATTAGGGGCCCTGGGATCCGGACTAGGGGATATGACACTGTGGGTGGAGATCTGGGAAAGCCCGTGGCAGAGACAGCGAGGAGCTGAGGGCCACAGCGCTGCAGGGAGGTCCTGCTCTGCCCAGGGAGGCGTCCAGGCCTGTCTGCCACTTCCTCACAACACACAGGACACAACAAGCAGGCAGTCTCACCCAGACTGGCCACCCAGCACAGCCCGGTCCTGTCCCGTTTAGCCCAGTCCAACACTTTCCAGTCCAGTCCAGCTCAGCACAACCCATTCCAGCACCTTCCAGTCCAGTCCTGCTTATCCCTGTCCGATCCAACAGAGTCCAGTTACGCACAGCCTAGTTCAGTCCAGGACAGCCATGTCCAGTCAAGCACAGTCCAGTCCAGCACAGCCCTGTCCAATCCAACCTAGTCCAGTCAGCACAGCCTAGTCCAGTTCAGCACAGTCCAGTCCAGCACAGCCTAGTTGAGTACAACTTATCCAGTACAGCCCAGTCCAGCAAAGTCCAGTCCAGTGCAGCCCAGTCCAGCTCAGCTCTGTCCACTGCAGTCCAATGAAGTCCAGTCCAGCTCAGTCTCATGCAGACCAGTCCACTTCAGATCAGTCGAGTGCAGTCATGTCCAATCCAGCCTAGTCCAGCCACAGCCAATCCAGAAGGGCCCAGTACATGCCCAAGAACAGTTCAGTATAGTCCAGTCCAGGACAGCCCATTCCAGTCCAGTCAGACTGTTAGAAAGCCATGTGAAATGGACAGACAGTCAGACAGACAGACACACAGTCAGGCAGACAGACAGACACACAAACACACAGTCAGGTAGACAGACAGACAGAGACACACAGACACACAAACACACAGTCAGACAGACAGACACAGTCACACAGACACACAGACACACAAACACACAGTCAGACAGACAGACAGACAGACACAGTCACACAGACAGACATACAGACAGACAGACACAGTCACACAGTCACACAGGCAGACAGACAGTGACACGCAGGCAGGCAGACGAGTCTAGACAGCCCTGGGTCACCCGAGCGAGGGGAGAGGTCTCCTGTCCCGGGCCGGCTGCTGGCCTGTGGGGGTGGGGGGGCTGCTCCCATGATGCCCAGCAGCGCGAGGTCACACATCACAGGGGCGCAACATTCGGGACAAGGTGCCAGCAGTCTCACACACAGCATCCTCATCGTCACACTGAGCGCTGCCCCACGAAGCCAGCGCCCCCAGACCGCCGTCCGCGCCCCAGGACAGAGACGCCCAGGGGCCGGAGCTGAGCGAGCCTGCTCCGTCCTGGCCTCGTCTCTGTGTCCAGGACGCATTCTTGCGGGATCTGGGGCTGCTCAGTTTCACAGGGCTGGGCTCCACAGTGAGAACAGCAACAACAAGAAGAGGAAGAAGAGGAGTTGCCACAAGTCAGAATTACCAAATTAAACGAAAAAACAAAGTGACCGCTAACAAAAGGAGGTGCCGTACGACGGAGAAGGAAACAGAAGAGCTTGTGCTGATAAACCAACCAAGAGATGGATCAAGGCACATTAATATCCACAGTGACAGCTGGCCCGTATTCACGCTCACAGCCATAGAAAGTGAAGGACGAGCAGAGGAAAATGCACCAACACATCCAGCACTCCACGGCAACGCGTCATGCAGCCCGCATGACTGGTCGCTCGGGGCAACGGCCAATCCACACGCCGACCCAGGCAGCGCCACGGCAACCACACAAGCCAACTTACACCTGAGGGGGGGAAGGGGGGCGGGTCTACGGCTCCCGTGACAGCTAATGGCTGGCTAGGGTAACGTCATAGCGACGCTGTCATCTCGATTTATGATTGGACCCTGTCTGGGCTGGGCGTGGTTTAACAGTGAGAAAAAAGGGAAAAAGGGGTTTTTGTAGTTTTTCTTCTCGTACTTCTATCATACGGCTTCAATACACATGATGACATGGGGTGATTTGTTTGAAAGATCAGTCATGCCTGTGGGACACGTAAAATTCTATTGGCTAAGGAGGCACGTCAATCTTTCACAAAGGCCCCACCTCCCACTTTGCCACACCCCCGTCTTCTATTGGTGACCAATCGCCTTGCCTGTTAGCACTGAGTGACACGCTCCTTGCCTTTTGGTCCCTCCTCCTTTTGAGAGTCACATTTATCCCCAGATCACCCCATGTCACTATAGTCAGAAATGCACACATTCTCCCTCACTCCACCTCCACCCTCCTCTTTCCATCCATAGTCTGTTCATTTCCCTTCGGGATCAATAAAGTCTTATCTAATCTAATCTAATACTGTCCCCTCCCTCTACACTGGTCTTTCTCTCTGTGCATCTCTCTCTCAGTACTGACCTCTGTCCACCCCCCTTTCACTACTGACCTCCTCTCCCCTCTGTGCATCTCAGTACTGACCTGTGTCCACTCTGTCTCTCAGTACTGACATCCTCTCCTCTGTCCATCTGTCTTTCACTACTACTCTCTGTCCATCTCTCTCTCAGTACTGACCTCTGTCCTCAGTACTGACCTCTGTCCATCTCTCTCTCAGTACTGACCTCTGTCCATCTCTGTCTCTCAGTACTGACCTCTGTCCACCTCTCTCTCAGTATGGACGGTTGGCATCTTTCGGTCTCTTCAGCTGGACCTTCAGTCTCTTCATTCCGATCTGGAACCCATTCATGGCCTGGATCGCCGTCTGGGCACTGGCAGGATTGTCAAAGCTGACAAAGCCTGGAGAGAGGGAGAGGGGGAGAGAGAGAGAAGGAGGGAGACAGAGAGAGTGAGAGGGAGAGAGAGGACAGAGAGGGAGAGAGAGACAGGGATGGAGGGATGGAGACAAAGCAAGTGATCAAAAAAGCCTCTAAAACAACATTCTTGAGACTCTCTCCTCTTCCTCCTCTCCCATTCTCCTACTCGTCCTCCTCTCCCTCTTCCTCCTCTGCCTCTCTCCCACTCTCCCTCCTCACCGAAGCACTTGCTCTGGTTGGTCGCTCTGTCCACGAACACCTTGGCTGAGATAACGTTCCCAAAGGGCAGGAACATCTGGAGCATCTCGGAGTCGGTGAACTCCTGGGGCAGGTGGTAGATAAAGATATTGCAGCCCTCCGGCCCTGAGAGAGGGGGGGCAGGAGACACGGGGGTTACTACAGACGCTGACCGCCAGGGGGGAGACGAGAGCAGCTCCTCACCAAGACACGCTTCCTGGTTTCCTGAGCTGGACTGGTGATTGGCTGCTGCCCTCAGTGCTGAGAACGAATAAGAAGTGAGCTCACCTTCTCTTTGTTGCTGCTGCTGGGGCTGCTGGTGTTGCTGGGCAACGATTGCGTGTTGCTGTGGAAACGGCTGGCCGACCAAGCCGTATGCTGCTGGGTAGGCCGCTAGCAAAATGAAGGAACCGTTAAGAAGCGGAAGAGAGCTTTTCACAGCAGCGCAAAGGGCAGGCAGACACGGCACGCAGAGAGACAGACTGTCACCTAGACAGTCACACAGGTGGGCAGACAGGCAGACAGGGCACGGTGAGGGGATTCAGACAGACAGGCAGAGACACAGACTGTCACCTAGACAGTCAGACAGGTGGGCAGACAGGCAGGTGAGCAAACAGGTGGACAGACAGGGAGGTGAGCAAACAGGTAGACACACAGGCAGACAGACAGGCAGGTGAGCAGACAGGTGGACAGACAGGCAGGTGAGCAAACAGGTAGACACACACGCAGACAGACAGGTGGAAACACAGGCAGACAGACAGGTAGACAGGTGAACAGACAGGTAGACACACAGGCAGACAGACAGGTGGACACACAGGCAGACAGACAGGTAGACAGGTGAACAGACAGGTAGACACACAGGCAGACAGACAGGTGGACACACAGGCAGACAGGCAGGTGAGCAGACAGGTGGACACACAGGCAGACAGACAGGTGGGCAGACAGGCGGACACACAGGCAGACAGACAGGTGGACACACAGGCAGACAGATGGGCAGACAGGTGGGCACTCAGACAGACAGGTGGGCAGACAGGTGGACACACAGGCAGACAGATGGGCAGACAGGTGGACACTCAGACAGATAGACAGGTGGGCAGACAGGTGGACACACAGGCAGACAGATGGGCAGACAGGTGGACACTCAGACAGACAGACAGGTGGGCAGACAGGTGGACACACAGGCAGACAGGCGGGCAGGGCCCTCTCCTCACCTGTGTAATGCTGCATGCCAGCGTAGGCCTGCTGCAGAGGGTCCACTGCGGCTGCCGGGCTCTGAGCTGCACAGACAGGAGGGGCAGCAGAGCGTTATCATTCTGGCGCACCGGGGGACTGGCCTGCGAGCGTGTGGGGGGCTGTGGGCGGGCACTGACCTTGATAGGCGTGAACCCCATTGGTGTAGATGGCCTCGGACGCCGCCTGGCCATTGGCCTGCGCCGGCACTGGG
This sequence comes from Atractosteus spatula, assembly GCF_055471065.1. Lineage (NCBI taxonomy): Eukaryota > Metazoa > Chordata > Actinopteri > Semionotiformes > Lepisosteidae > Atractosteus > Atractosteus spatula. The sequence goes on along the minus strand of NC_142730.1, from coordinate 5,133,901 downwards.
CTGTAGCCGTTCACCCCGATTGGTGCAGGCAGGGCCGGCACGGGCGTGGCAGCGATGGTGGGGGGCGTGCTCGTCCCTGCACGGGGGCCAATCAGAGAGCAGGAGAGAGAGTGAGTGGCGGCTGGGAGCAGCACCTCGCAGACCAATGGGAATCGCTCTCTTGGAGAGAGAGGGGAGGGAGGGAGAGTCGGAGAGAGATTCAGAGAGAGAAGCAGGAGAGGCGGGGGCAGGGAGAGGGGCCGGGGGCGGTACACACCTGAGGTGGGGGTGATGGGCGTGGCGATCAGCCCGTTGGCGTTGAGCGCTGCCATCTGCTGCATCTGCACTGCGGCCACCGTGGCCATGGGGCTGAGGTACGCCGTCTGCGCCACCAGCGCCTGCTGCTGGACCAGCTGGGAATCACACACGCGCACACACAACGGATCAGCATAGTGCAGCTCGATCCAGGGGCACAGGGCGGGCCGGCTGCCCCCGGCTCCACTGTGACACTATGAGTCAGGGTGTCAGTGAGGGTGTGAGCGGTCAGTCAGGGTGTCAGTGAGGGAGTGAGTGGTCAGTGTGGGTGTCGGTGTGGGTGTGAATCAGGGTGTCAGTGAGGGTGTGAGCAGTCAGTCAGGGTGTCAGTGAGGGAGTGAGTGGTCAGTGTGGGTGTCGGTGTGGGTGTGAATCAGGGTGTCAGTGAGGGAGTGAGTGGTCAGTGTGGGTGTCGGTGTGGGTGTGAATCAGGGTGTCAGTGAGGGTGTGAGTTGTCAGTCAGGGTGTCAGTGAGGGAGTGAGTGGTCAGTGAGGGAGTGAGTGGTCAGTGTGGGTGTCGGTGTGGGTGTGAATCAGGGTGTCAGTGAGGGAGTGAGTGGTCAGTGTGGGTGTCGGTGTGGGTGTGAATCAGGGTGTCAGTGAGGGAGTGAGTGGTCAGTGTGGGTGTCGGTGTGGGTGTGAATCAGGGTGTCAGTGAGGGAGTGAGTGGTCAGTCAGGGTGTCAGTGAGTGAGTGGTCAGTGAGGGAGTGAGTGGTCAGTGTGGGTGTCGGTGTGGGTGTGAATCAGGGTGTCAGTGAGGGAGTGAGTGGTCAGTGTGGGTGTCGGTGTGGGTGTGAATCAGGGTGTCAGTGAGGGAGTGAGCAGTCAGTCAGGGTGTCAGTGAGGGTGTGAGCAGTCAGTCAGGGTGTCAGTGAGGGAGTGAGTGGTCAGTGTGGGTGTCGGTGTGGGTGTGAATCAGGGTGTCAGTGAGTGAGTGAGTGAGTGGTCAGTGAGGGAGTGAGTGGTCAGTGTGGGTGTCGGTGTGGGTGTGAATCAGGGTGTCAGTGAGGGAGTGGGTGGTCAGTGTGGGTGTCGGTGTGGGTGTGAATCAGGGTGTCAGTGAGTGAGTGAGTGGTCAGTGAGGGAGTGAGTGGTCAGTCAGGGTGTCAGTGAGTGAGTGAGTGGTCAGTGAGGGAGTGAGTGGTCAGTCAGGGTGTCAGTGAGTGAGTGGTCAGTGAGGGAGTGAGTGGTCAGTGTGGGTGTCGGTGTGGGTGTGAATCAGGGTGTCAGTGAGTGAGTGGTCAGTGAGGGAGTGAGTGGTCAGTGTGGGTGTCGGTGTGGGTGTGAATCAGGGTGTCAGTGAGGGAGTGAGTGGTCAGTGAGGGAGTGAGTGGTCAGTCAGGGTGTCAGTGAGTGAGTGAGTGGTCAGTGAGGGAGTGAGTGGTCAGTCAGGGTGTCAGTGAGTGAGTGGTCAGTGAGGGAGTGAGTGGTCAGTGTGGGTGTCGGTGTGGGTGTGAATCAGGGTGTCAGTGAGGGAGTGAGTGGTCAGTGTGGGTGTCGGTGTGGGTGTGAATCAGGGTGTCAGTGAGGGTGTGAGCAGTCAGTGAGGGTGTGAGCAGTCAGTCAGGGTGTCAGTGAGGGAGTGAGCAGTCAGTCAGGGTGTCAGTGAGGGAGTGAGTGGTCAGTCAGGGTGTCGGTGTGGGTGTGAATCAGGGTGTCAGTGAGGGAGTGAGTGGTCAGTGTGGGTGTCGGTGTGGGTGTGAATCAGGGTGTCAGTGAGGGAGTGGGTGGTCAGTCAGGGTGTCGGTGTGGGTGTGAATCAGGGTGTCAGTGAGGGTGTGAGCAGTCAGTCAGGGTGTCAGTGAGGGAGTGGGTGGTCAGTGTGGGTGTCGGTGTGGGTGTGAATCAGGGTGTCAGTGAGGGAGTGAGTGGTCAGTGTGGGTGTCGGTGTGGGTGTGAATCAGGGTGTCAGTGAGGGAGTGAGTGGTCAGTCAGGGTGTCAGTGAGTGAGTGGTCAGTGAGGGAGTGAGTGGTCAGTGTGGGTGTCGGTGTGGGTGTGAATCAGGGTGTCAGTGAGGGAGTGAGTGGTCAGTGAGGGAGTGGGTGGTCAGTGTGGGTGTCGGTGTGGGTGTGAATCAGGGTGTCAGTGAGGGAGTGAGTGGTCAGTGTGGGTGTCGGTGTGGGTGTGAATCAGGGTGTCAGTGAGTGAGTGAGTGGTCAGTGAGGGAGTGAGTGGTCAGTGTGGGTGTCGGTGTGGGTGTGAATCAGGGTGTCAGTGAGGGAGTGGGTGGTCAGTGTGGGTGTGAATCAGGGTGTCAGTGAGGGTGTGAGCAGTCAGTCAGGGTGTCAGTGAGGGAGTGGGTGGTCAGTGTGGGTGTCGGTGTGGGTGTGAATCAGGGTGTCAGTGAGGGAGTGAGTGGTCAGTCAGGGTGTCAGTGAGTGAGTGGTCAGTGAGGGAGTGAGTGGTCAGTGTGGGTGTCGGTGTGGGTGTGAATCAGGGTGTCAGTGAGGGAGTGGGTGGTCAGTGTGGGTGTCGGTGTGGGTGTGAATCAGGGTGTCAGTGAGGGTGTGAGCAGTCAGTCAGGGTGTCAGTGAGGGAGTGGGTGGTCAGTGTGGGTGTCGGTGTGGGTGTGAATCAGGGTGTCAGTGAGGGAGTGGGTGGTCAGTGTGGGTGTCGGTGTGGGTGTGAATCAGGGTGTCAGTGAGGGAGTGAGTGGTCAGTGAGGGAGTGGGTGGTCAGTGTGGGTGTTGGTGTGGGTGTGAATCAGGGTGTCAGTGAGGGAGTGAGTGGTCAGTGTGGGTGTCGGTGTGGGTGTGAATCAGGGTGTCAGTGAGGGAGTGAGTGGTCAGTGTGGGTGTCGGTGTGGGTGTGAATCAGGGTGTCAGTGAGGGAGTGAGTGGTCAGTGTGGGTGTCGGTGTGGGTGTGAATCAGGGTGTCAGTGAGGGAGTGAGTGGTCAGTGTGGGTGTCGGTGTGGGTGTGAATCAGGGTGTCAGTGAGGGAGTGAGTGGTCAGTGTGGGTGTCGGTGTGGGTGTGAATCAGGGTGTCAGTGAGTGAGTGAGTGGTCAGTGAGGGAGTGAGTGGTCAGTGTGGGTGTCGGTGTGGGTGTGAATCAGGGTGTCAGTGAGGGAGTGAGTGGTCAGTCAGGGTGTCAGTGAGTGAGTGGTCAGTGAGGGAGTGAGTGGTTAGTGTGGGTGTCGGTGTGGGTGTGAATCAGGGTGTCAGTGAGGGAGTGAGTGGTCAGTGAGGGTGTGGGTGGTCAGTGTGGGTGTCGGTGTGGGTGTGAATCAGGGTGTCAGTGAGGGAGTGAGTGGTCAGTGTGGGTGTCGGTGTGGGTGTGAATCAGGGTGTCAGTGAGGGAGTGAGTGGTCAGTGTGGGTGTCGGTGTGGGTGTGAATCAGGGTGTCAGTGAGGGAGTGAGTGGTCAGTCAGGGTGTCAGTGAGTGAGTGGTCAGTGAAGGAGTGAGTGGTCAGTGTGGGTGTCGGTGTGGGTGTGAATCAGGGTGTCAGTGAGGGAGTGAGTGGTCAGTGTGGGTGTCGGTGTGGGTGTGAATCAGGGTGTCAGTGAGGGAGTGAGCAGTCAGTCAGGGTGTCAGTGAGGGTGTGAGCAGTCAGTCAGGGTGTCAGTGAGGGAGTGAGTGGTCAGTGTGGGTGTCGGTGTGGGTGTGAATCAGGGTGTCAGTGAGTGAGTGAGTGAGTGGTCAGTGAGGGAGTGAGTGGTCAGTGTGGGTGTCGGTGTGGGTGTGAATCAGGGTGTCAGTGAGGGTGTGAGCAGTCAGTCAGGGTGTCAGTGAGGGAGTGAGTGGTCAGTGTGGGTGTCGGTGTGGGTGTGAATCAGGGTGTCAGTGAGGGTGTGAGTTGTCAGTCAGGGTGTCAGTGAGGGAGTGAGTGGTCAGTGAGGGAGTGGGTGGTCAGTGTGGGTGTCGGTGTGGGTGTGAATCAGGGTGTCAGTGAGTGAGTGAGTGAGTGGTCAGTGAGGGAGTGAGTGGTCAGTGTGGGTGTCGGTGTGGGTGTGAATCAGGGTGTCAGTGAGGGAGTGAGTGGTCAGTGTGGGTGTCGGTGTGGGTGTGAATCAGGGTGTCAGTGAGGGAGTGAGTGGTCAGTGTGGGTGTCGGTGTGGGTGTGAATCAGGGTGTCAGTGAGTGAGTGGTCAGTGAGGGAGTGAGTGGTCAGTGTGGGTGTCGGTGTGGGTGTGAATCAGGGTGTCAGTGAGGGAGTGAGTGGTCAGTGTGGGTGTCGGTGTGGGTGTGAATCAGGGTGTCAGAGTGTGAGCCTCTCACCGCCTGTGTGTAGGCACTGTAGGCCCCGAAGTGCAGAGTCATGGGGCTGAACACGCCCAGCTGACTGGCCACCTGCTGCATCCTCCTCAGACCTCGCTCCTTCTCCGTGTCCGCAAACTTCACCACCAGGCTGGAGGAGGCGCCCTGGACACACCGACACACAGAGAGGACCGGCTCACTGACCACAGCCTGGACACAGACAGAGCTGGCTGTCCACAGAGGACCGGCTCACTGACCACAGCCTGGACACAGACAGAGCTGGCTGTCCACAGAGGACCGGCTCACTGACCACAGCCTGGACACAGACAGAGCTGGCTGTCCACAGAGGATCGGCTCACTGACCACAGCCTGGACACAGACAGAGCTGGCTGTCCACAGAGGACCGGCTCACTGACCACAGCCTGGACACAGACAGAGCTGGCTGTCCACAGAGGACCGGCTCACTGACCACAGCCTGGACACAGACAGAGCTGGCTGTCCACAGAGGACCGGCTCACTGACCACAGCCTGGACACAGACAGACCTGGGTGTCCACAGAGGATCGGCTCACTGACCACAGCCTGGACACAGACAGAGCTGGCTGTCCACAGAGGATCGGCTCACTGACCACAGCCTGGACACAGACAGAGCTGGCTGTCCACAGAGGACCGGCTCACTGACCACAGCCTGGACACAGACAGACCTGGCTGTCCACAGAGGACAGGCTCACTGACCACAGCCTGGACACAGACAGAGCTGGCTGTCCACAGAGGATCGGCTCACTGACCACAGCCTGGACACAGACAGACCTGGCTGTCCACAGAGGACAGGCTCACTGACCACAGCCTGGACACAGACAGAGCTGGCTGTCCACAGAGGATCGGCTCACTGACCACAGCCTGGACACAGACAGAGCTGGCTGTCCACAGAGGATCGGCTCACTGACCACAGCCTGGACACAGACAGAGCTGGCTGTCCACAGAGAACCGGCTCACTGACCACAGCCTGGACACAGACAGACCTGGCTGTCCACAGAGGATCGGCTCACTGACCACAGCCTGGACACAGACAGAGCTGGCTGTCCACAGAGAACCGGCTCACTGACCACAGACAGACCTGGCTGTCCACAGAGGACAGGCTCACTGACCACAGCCTGGACACAGACAGACCTGGCTGTCCACAGAGGACAGGCTCACTGACCACAGACAGACCTGGCTGTCCACAGAGGACAGGCTCACTGACCACAGCCTGGACACAGACAGACCTGGCTGTCCACAGAGGATCGGCTCACTGACCACAGCCTGGACACAGACAGAGCTGGCTGTCCACAGAGGATCGGCTCACTGACCACAGCCTGGACACAGACAGACCTGGCTGTCCACAGAGGACCGGCTCACTGACCACAGCCTGGACACAGACAGACCTGGCTGTCCACAGAGGATCGGCTCACTGACCACAGCCTGGACACAGACAGAGCTGGCTGTCCACAGAGGACAGGCTCACTGACCACAGACAGACCTGGCTGTCCACAGAGGACAGGCTCACTGACCACAGCCTGGACACAGACAGAGCTGGCTGTCCACAGAGGACAGGCTCACTGACCACAGTGGTCCGGAGAGGAAGGGAGGGAGACAGGGGAGAAAGGAGAGACACAGACAGTGAGAAAAGAACACAGCAGTGGTCAGTGGCAGTGGTCACTCACCGGCAGTGTCCGGCTCCCGTGCAGTGAGCTGATGGCGGCCTGGGCCTCCGCGTGGGTCTGGAACTTCACGAACGCACACCCTGGAGAGAGAGTGAGCAGGAGTGAGCAGGGGTGAGCAGGGGGAGTAAGTGGGGGTGAGCAGGGGTGAGTGGGGGGGTGAGTGGGGGTGAGCAGGAGGGGTGAGTCAGGTGAGCAGGGGGTGAGTTGGGGTGAGCAGGGGTGAGCAGCAGGGGGGTGAGTGGGGGTGAGCAGGAGGGGTGAGTCAGGTGAGCAGGGGGTGAGTTGGGGTGAGCAGGGGGTGAGCAGGAGTGAGCGGGGGGGGGGTGAGTGAGAGGCGAATGTCTCTCATCATCTGTGAGCAAGCACACACATCGAGGTGGGCAGCGACCCCTGCTGGCCGCAGGGAGCTAACGGGCAACAGTTCCTCCCGAGCAGGCAGTTGGGGTGCTGGGGGGAACCCCGAGTCTCACACCTTTGCTGGTGCCGTCGGGGCCCCTCAGGACTGTGCACTCATCTATGGTCCCAAAGGGCTCAAACATCTTCCTCACATCCTCATCCGTCTGCTGCTTCCCCAGCATCCCCACAAAGAGCTTCCGGTCTTCTGTGAGAGACAGGGAGCAGGGGGAGAGGAGAGAGGAGAGGAGAGAGGAGAGGGGAGAGGGGAGAGGGGAGAGGGGAGAGAGGAGAGAGGAGAGAGGAGAGAGGAGAGGAGAGAGGGGAGAGAGAGGGGAGAGAGGAGAGGGTATAGGGGAGAGGAGAGAGGAGAGAGGAGAGGGGAGAGGGGAGAGAGGAGAGAGGAGAGAGGAGAGAGGAGAGAGGAGGAAGGAGAGAGGAGAGGGTATAGGGGAGAGGAGGGAGGAGAGAGGAGAGAGGAGAGGAAGATGAGGTAACAAGGGGACAAGGGGAGGGAGAGACAAGATGGAAGTTGGATTAACTTGTCTTTTCATTAGTGTTTCAACTTCAAGAGCCAGGATACCGAATACGATATCGCAAAGAGATGAGGAGAGAGAGGAAGAGAGAGGTGGAGAGAGAGACAGTTCTCATCACAACGGGTCCCAGTCCTACTGGGAGAGGGAGGAGGGAACTCAGTGGAACTGGCAGCCCAGTATGTGATCTCCTGTCACAGCCTGAGGAACAGTGAGTCTGTCTCCCAATAATGCTCCATCTGTTTACAGTATATGTACATATTTTATGACATGTCTTTTTTTTGTTTCATGTTAATTTTATTTTTATTTGCTTTGGCAAAACTGATTGTACTCATCGGTCTTGCCAATAAAGCATCTTGAATTGAAATTGAATTGACAGTTCTCATTGCAATGCAGTGAGACACCACCAGGGGGACACAAAGATCAGCCTTCAGAAGAATAAAGAGCCAAGACAGAGCTGGCTGGACATTCACACTCCTTCATCATCATCAGAGCTGCAGAGTCACTGTAAAGACACTCAGTCCAGCTCCTCTGTATCTTCACATGAACACTCCTTCATCATCATCAGAGCTGTAGAGTCACTGTACAGACACTCAGTCCAGCTCCTCTGTATCTTCACATGAACGCTCCTTCATCATCATCAGAGCTGGAGAGTAACTGTACAGACACTCAGTCCAGCTCCTCTGTATCTTCACATGAACACTCCTTCATCATCATCAGAGCTGTAGAGTAACTGTACAGACACTCAGTCCAGCTCCTCTGTATCTTCACATGAACACTCCTTCATCATCATCAGAGCTGTAGAGTAACTGTACAGACACTCAGTCCAGCTCCTCTGTATCTTCACATGAACACTCCTTCATCATCAGCAGAGCTGTAGAGTAACTGTACAGACACTCAGTCCAGCTCCTCTGTATCTTCACATGAACACTCCTTCATCATCATCAGAGCTGGAGAGTCACTGCAAAGACACTCAGTCCAGCTCCTCTGTATCTTCACACTAACACTCCTTCATCATCATCAGAGCTGGAGAGTAACTGTACAGACACTCAGTCCAGCTCCTCTGTATCTTCACATGAACACTCCTTCATCATCATCAGAGCTGGAGAGTCACTGCAAAGACACTCAGTCCAGCTCCTCCTCTTAACAGAGTGTGGCTGTGCCCAAGTGTGTCAGTAACAGAGTGTGCCTGTGCCCAGGTGTGTTTTTACCTCCTCTGCTCTCACTGTCAGCAGGCTTCACCTGGATGGGCCGGTTCATCTATAAGAGAAGACAGACAGTGTCAGTAAAGACACACGCCATCTGCAGTTCAGGATCACACACAGTGGGGGTGGGGGCAGGGGCAGGACTGGGGGCTCGAACACGATCAGGGCAGGGAGTCCCCTGCAGATCACTGCGAGCTGCTGACTCCAGGCAGGGCACCTGTCCAGCCTACCCCTTCAAAACACCATCAGGAGGTGATCTCTGGACTGTAGGGCTCAGACAGGACCTGGTGCCTATTTGATCAGGCACAGCTTCATCCTGCATGACTTCTGTACACACACACAGTCCCTCCATCATCCATCTGATTCTTCTCAGGACGCCTGATCGGATTAAGAGCCCATCTTGCTCAGTAGGATTACTGACCATCCTGGATTACACTGGAGAGGGGGAGGGAAAAGGAAATTCTGCTTAAAAGCAGCGACCAGAGCTCCTTCCACCACAAGGCCCTGCTGAGCCCAGAGAAGAGCCCCTCAGCCAGCTGGTCCTGAAGCTCACTGACACCAGCCAGCCTCAGCAACACCAGTCCTAGTCAAGCAATCACAGCACAAGCCTGGGACACACACACACACAACACAAACTGGAATGCTAAAGGACCCTAAACAGACAACACACAAGCTGAATACAGTATCTGACCAGGGTAAGAGACAGCAAAGAGAAACAGACCCTGACCAGGTACAGACTCACTGACCACAGCCTGGACAGAGAAACTGGACACAGACAGATCTGGCTGCCCAGAGAGGATATAATCACTGACCACAGTCTGTCCACAGACACTGGACACAGGCAGACCTGGCTGTCCAGAGAGGACAGGCTGTGCTCCCACTGCCAGCAGGGAGAAGCAGAGACCGAGATGCACTTTCTGCTGCACAGTAAGAAACATTCTGGGATTAGACAAACATTCTTCCCTAAAATAACAAAACTAATCCCAGAATTTCCCACACCTTGAGGAATCAGAACATTTCCCAATCCTACTGGGGAGGAAACTCAACAGAGCTACAGCCCAGTATGTGATCTCCTGTCACAACCTCTCAAACAGTAATATGTTTTTGTTGAAAATGTTCTGCTAAGTGTAATTGCTCTGGTAACACTGTTATAAATCGGTCATGCAAACAAAGCTCTTTGAATGTGAATAGTCTGGAACAGGCTGTTGTAGCCAGGCTTCTTTCAAGAAACAGCTGCATCAGAATCAGGGCAGAGGGCAGTTCTTTATACAAAGAGTGGTGGGAGTCTGGAACAGGCTGCCCAGCCATGTTGTTGAAGCTGATAGCCTGGCCTTTTTCAAGAAATAGCTGGGTGATCCTCAGATCAATTAGGCTGGAGGGGCCAAATGTCTCCTGTTGTCTAAAATCTTTCTGTTCTTTTGAGGTAAGAGAGAGAGGTAGAGCCGAGAATGAGAGAGAAGTGCACACAGAGAGTGAGGCAGGAGTGCACACAGAGAGTGAGGCAGGAGTGCAGATAGACTGAGGGAGCAGAGAGAGTACAGAAGAGATGGAAGGGTTGGTCTTTGCACTGTGTTTACAGCAGCACAGCACAGTCCTTAATTAATCACTGCCACTAATTACAGGTTCTGTTAATCAATGGGGAAATTGATTTGCTGCAATTTGTCAGGGAGGCATAGACTGATTCATAGTTGGGCAATTACACTCACTGTGATACTTAGTACAGCACACTCACACACTGTGACACATCCACAACCACTGCAACACACACACAGTGTGACTATTAGGTCTGCCAGTTCACACGCTGCCCTTCACACACTGTGACTCGCTAACACACTCACGCACATCGCAACACACTGCGACACTCAATCACACACAACACAACACACAGACACACTCAGAAAAACTCTGACACTCAAGATGCACACCCACACTCGCAGTAGTGACACACTGGGATGGACGTACTCATTGCAGCGAAGATCAGTCACAATACTGACAGCGCCCGGGACGCCGGACAGCTTGTCTGCGGCTCCTGTGCCTGACTCTGCTGCGTGCTGTGTGGCAGAGCCCTGCGGAGCCAGTCTCCTGGGGCAACACGCAGCCCTGCTGCCCCACAAGAAGGACCAGAATAGCTCGGCACTGGGGGCGTGGAGCCACTTCCTCTCCTGGGACCCTCCTCTCTAACAGGCAGACTCCCAGGACCCTGGGAGCAACGGGGCTTATTACAGTCAGTCCCCAGCCACAGTCACCGGCTGTATTAATTACACCCGCTGCCACTGACTGTACTTACTACACCCACAGTCACCGGCTGTATTAATTACACCCACAGTCACCGGCTGTATTTAATACACCCACACTCACTGACTGTACTTACTACACCCACAGTCACCGGCTGTATTTAATACACCCACAGTCACTGACTGTATTTATTACACCCGCTGCCACTGACTGTACTTACTACACCCACAGTCACCGGCTGTATTTAATACACCCACAGTCACTGACTGTACTTACTACACCCACAGTCACCGGCTGTATTAATTACACCCACAGTCACCGGCTGTATTTAATACACCCACAGTCACTGACTGTATTTATTACACCCGCTGCCACTGACTGTACTTACTACACCCACAGTCACCGGCTGTATTTAATACACCCACAGTCACTGACTGTATTTATTACACCCGCTGCCACTGACTGTACTTACTACACCCACAGTCACCGGCTGTATTTAATACACCCACAGTCACTGACTGTACTTACTACACCCACAGTCACCGGCTGTATTTAATACACCCACAGTCACCGGCTGTATTTAATACACCCACAGTCACTGACTGTATTTATTACACCCGCTGCCACTGACTGTACTTACTACACCCACAGTCACCGGCTGTATTTAATACACCCACAGTCACTGACTGTACTTACTACACCCGCAGTCACCGGCTGTATTTAATACACCCACAGTCACTGACTGTATTTAATACACCCACAGTCACCGGCTGTATTTAATACACCCACAGTCACTGACTGTATTTAATACACCCACACTCACTGACTGTACTTACTACACCCACAGTCACCGGCTGTATTTAATACACCCACAGTCACTGGCAGTATTTATTACACCCCCTGTCACTGACTGTATTTAATACACCCGCTGCCACTGACTGTACTTACTACACCCGCAGTCACCGGCTGTATTTAATACACCCACAGTCACTGACTGTATTTAATACACCCACAGTCACTGACTGTATTTAATACACCCACAGTCACTGACTGTACTTACTACACCCACAGTCACCGGCTGTATTTAATACACCCACACTCACTGACTGTATTTAATACACCCACAGTCACTGACTGTATTTATTACACCCACAGTCACTGACTGTATTTAATACACCCACAGTCACTGACTGTATTTATTACACCCACAGTCACTGACTGTATTTAATACACCCACAGTCACTGACTGTATTTATTACACCCGCTGCCACTGACTGTACTTACTACACCCACAGTCACCGGCTGTATTTAATACACCCACAGTCACTGACTGTACTTACTACACCCACAGTCACCGGCTGTATTTAATACACCCACAGTCACTGACTGTATTTAATACACCCACAGTCACTGACTGTACTTACTACACCCACAGTCACCGGCTGTATTTATTACACCCCCTGTCACTGACTGTATTTACTACACCCACAGTCACCGGCTGTATTTATTACACCCCTGTCACTGACTGTACTTACTACACCCGCAGTCACCGGCTGTATTACTAGTACCACAGTCACTGACTGTATTTATTACACCCACAGTCACTGACAGTATTTATTACACCTGTGGTCACAAGCTATATTTATTACACATGCGGTGACTGACTGAATTTCAGCCACAGTGAAAAACCGTATTTATTACACCTGGAGTCAACGACTATAGTACACCCACAGTCACCAAGTGTATTTTGTGCACCCATGGTCACCAACTGTATGTATTACAGCCACAGTCCCTGACTGCATTTATTACACCCACAGCTACTGACTGTTCTTCAGATACAGCAACTGACTTGTTACTGTATCTTTATTTTAAAACTTTAAAAATATATTTATACTTCTAAAAATAAAAATGCAATTATTTTTAAATTAAAGACAATTCACATATCTTATCCAAGACTGCATTTAGAAAATTAAAGATTTTGATCATAATTCTTCTAAACAGAGATTCCTGTTCTGGAAGCAGTCCAGAGAAGTGCAGCCAGGTGGATTCATGGTCTCTAAGGATTGTCCTTACACTGGAAAGGTACAAGAACTTAATCTCTTTTGTCTTGAGTGGAAACTGGATGCAGACCTGATTCAGCTACTAAAACCTTCAAAGCCCCTCACAAAATCTGTGTGTCTGTGTGAGTGTGTCTCTGTGTGAGTGTGTTTGTCTCTGTGAGAGTGTGTGTGTCTCTGTGAGAGTGTGTCTCTGTGTGTATGTGTGTGTGTCTGTGTGTCTCAGTGTGTGTGTCTCTGTGTTAGAGCATGTGTATCTCTGTGTGAATGCGTGTCTCTGTGTGAGTATGTGTCTCTGTGTGAGTATGTCTCAGAGTGTGTCTCTGTGTCTGAGAGTCTCAGTGTGTCTCTGTGAGAGTGTGTCTCTGTGTGTAAGTGTGTGAGTGTGTCTCTGTGTGAGTGTGTGAGTGTGTGTCTCTGTGTGAGTGTGTGTGTGTCTCTGTGTGAGTGTGTGTGTGAGAGAGCATGTGTCTGTGTGAGAGAGTGTGTGTCTCTCTGTGATTGTGTGTGTGTCACTGTGTGAGAGTGTGTGTGAGTGTGTGTGTCTGTGTGAGAGAGTGTGTCTCTGTGTGTGTCTGTGAGAGTGTGTGTCCGTGTAAGAGAGTGTGTGTCTCTGTGTGAGTGTGTGTGTCTGTGTAAGAGAGTGTGTCTCTGTGTGAGAGAGTGTGTGTCTCTGTGTGAGTGTGTGTGTGTCTCTGTGTGAGAGAGTGTGTGTCTCTGTGTGAGTGTGTGTGTGTCTCTGTGTGAGAGAGTGTGTGTCTCTGTGTGAGAGAGTGTGTGTCTCTGTGAGTGTGTGTGTGTCTCTGTGTGAGAGAGTGTGTCTCTGTGTGAGTGTGTGTGTGTCTGTGTGAGAGAGTGAGAAATCACCAGGTGCTGGGTAGTTATGGCACAGGCAGGTTGCTCTGCATGGCAACCACCCACTCTGCCTCACTTGCATTTGGTTGCCTGGCAACAGTGCTGACATCACTGACTGCCTCTAGGTAAACAATGAGGGATGCTGGTTGCTGGGAGCAACAGATCAGCTCTTATCAACACAGGCCGGGGGGGGTTCTCTGCCGAGCAGGAGAGCATCTGAAATTACCCTGCCCCCCGCCCCTCTCCATCACTCTCTCTGTTCCTTCTCCATTGCTCGAGCTCTCAGTGTCTTCCTCTCTTAATCTCGTCCAGTTTTGTGTCTTACTGTCCTTTATACCTCCCACCCCCTTCTCCTCTGTTTCTCTCACTTTCCTCTCCTCTCATTCTCTCCTGATCTCTCCATCTCTGCTGATCCAGAGCTGCACAATGAGACCCCCAGCTCACTAACCAGACCCCCAGCTCACTAACCAGACCCCCAGCTCACTAACCAAACTCCCAGCTCACTAACCAGACCTCTTGTTCACTAACCAGACTCTCAGCTAACTTATAGGATTCCCAGATCACTAACCAGACTCTCAGCTCACTAAGCAGATATCTTGGGGACTAACCAGACCCCCAGCTCACTAACCAGACCCCCAGCTCACTAACCAGGCCCCCAGATCACTAACCAGACTCCCAGCTCACTAACCAGACCCCCAGATCACTAACCAGACCCCCAGCTCACTAACCAGACTCCCTGATCACTAACCAGACCCCCAGCTCACTAACCAGACTCCCTGATCACTAACGAGACCACCAGCTCACTAACCAGACTCCCAGCTCACTAACCAGACCCCCAGCTCACTAACCAGACTCCCTGATCACTAACGAGACCACCAGCTCACTAACCAGACTCCCTGATCACTAACGAGACCACCAGCTCACTAACCAGACTCCCAGCTCACTAACCAGATCCCTTTTCACTATCCAGGGCAAACCAGATGTTTTTGATTTTGTGATGACAGTTTTTTCCCTTTTATAATAGATTTATATTATGATATTTCTTTTCCTCCCACACAAGAGATTTACCTCTAATGACTTGCGTGCTAATAACGATTTAATTAATGGCAGCCATCTGTACTACACTACAAATCCTCCCTCCTCTACAGCACACACACTCACTCACACACCAACAGACACACTGACAGCCCTGCCATACTGAGAGACAAATTCAAACTCAAAGAGCTTTATTGGCGTGACTGATGGATTACAGTGTTGTCAAAGCACAGGCAATAGACACTGACACACCGACTGACTGACACTCTCAGGGACTGACACACTGATGGACTGACACTCTGACTGACACTGACACTTTGACAGACTGATTGACTGACACTCACACACGGACTGACACTCTGACACACTGACACACTGATAGACTGACACTCTGACAGACTCACACACACTGACTGACTGACTGACAGACACACTGACAAACTGACACACCGACTGACTAAATCACACACTGAAAGTCTCTCTCCCACTGGGCCTGGATCTCAGTGTGAGAGAGGAGAGAGGGGATGAAAAATTCACACAGCCACACACATTCACACAGCAACGCGCTCCACACAACACTCACACACAGTGTTAATCTCCCCCCGGCTGTAAAGCGAGGATTAACTAATATTAAATCTACGGATTATCCAATCAAATCTCATTGCCCCCCCCCGTCCCCCCCGCCCCCACACAGCTCTGGGCCGTACCACTGCGCTGCAGGGGGGGGTGACTGCGTGATTCTGGAAGTGACTCTTCAGAAAGGCAGCTGCGACTCAGAGGGCACACAGTTAATCTGAGAGCATGACCTCTCTCTGTCTCTAATCCCCTCTTCTCTTTCCTCCCCCCCGTCTGCCTCACATTCTGCCCTTTCTCTGCCCCCCCCAACCCGACACACAATGTACCTGAGAGCCTCTCCTTTCTCCCTCTCTCCTCCTGCCTTCCATCCTTCCATCCCTCTATTCTTTCAAGTCCCTCTTCGCCTCTATATGCTACCCAACCCCCCACCCCACCCTCCCACCTCTCCTAGGCTTCAGAGTATATTGGTCACTGCCTTGCTGTGGTTACCTAGCAACCTAGCATCTCTTGCTCTGCTGTTTCCTAGCAACAAACTTGCCAAAGCCAGGCCGCTCTCCCTCCCCTCCCCCACTCCAGTCTGCACCAGAGCGTGTCTGTGTGCTGCGCGCCTGCGTGTGTGTGTGTGTGTGTCTGTGTGCTGCGCGCCTGCGTGTGTGTGTGTGTGCGCGCACAACCACAACACGCACACTGCTAAGCCTGGACCCATCTGTGGGGCAGGACAGTGCATCTGTCTCAGCGCTATAGCGCTGTGGCCTGCACCCTGTGGCCTGAAGAGCATGGCGGACACTCATTTATTCCGTCTTTCTCTTGCGTGCTTTCACTGGCACAGATGTTATTTAGGGCTACCGGCTCACTGCTCTTGGGGACCTGGGTTCGATCCTCCATGATTATGGTAATCATGTAGGAACATTCCGTGTGGAGTCTGCATGTTCTCCTTGTGTCTGAATGGGTTTTGCCCTGGTGCTCCAGTTTCAGTCCACCTGAGTGTGGAGCTCTTCAATACACGAGAGCACAGCGCCTCCTGGCTGGGACACTGAGCTACAGCCCATCACTGATTAGCCCTCCAGTGGACATCTGGTATTACAGGGCTGGCTGGAGATTCGAGCCCATGACCCATTCTCATACCTACAGGACCCACAGAGTCATTACTGGGACTCGAACCCGCAACCCGCTGTCACACCTACAGTACCCACAGAGTCAGTACTGGGACTCGAACCTGTGACCTGCTCTCATTTCCTACAGGACCCAGAGTTAGTCCTGCACACAGCACATCGCAGTGCAATTGCTGTATGTGATCAGCTGCTGGTTTCAGGGGGAGGGGGGCAGATTCATGACAATGGAATGGAGGGGGAGGGGCAGGGGGCAGCTGGGGGGGTCTGCTAGGGCGACAGATGTCTCTATCTGAATTGACAGACGGTTCCCACGCACCCCCACTTTCTCCCTCCTCCAAGACCCTGCAGATGTGCTTTACTCCTCTTTAGGCTGCCCTGCTCATCACACCCCCTCCCATAACCCCATTCAAGTCTTCATTCAACTGGGAGCGAACCAGCCCTGGTCTTTGTCTATGTTAATCACCTTACACCCCCCTCAATCCTCAGAAATATACAAAGGGAGCTGCTTCACACAGAAGGATACTCTTGAATCAGATTGAAACAGCTGCTACTCTTACAGTCCCTGTGGAGTCCGGGACCCTGACACAGCCCAGTCACAGGGCTCTAGACTCTTACAGTCCACTGACACAGCCCAGTCACAGGGCTCTAGACTCTTACAGTCCCTGTGGAGTCCGGGACCCTGACACAGCCCAGTCACAGGGCTCTAGACTCTTACAGTCCCTGTGGAGTCCAGGACACTGACACAGCCCAGTCACAGGGCTCTAGACTCTTACAGTCCACTGACACAGCCCAGTCACAGGGCTCTAGACTCTTACAGTCCCTGTGGAGTCCGGGACCCTGACACAGCCCAGTCACAGGGCTCTAGACTCTTACAGTCCCTGTGGAGTCCAGGACACTGACACAGCCCAGTCACAGGGCTCTAGACTCTTACAGTCCACTGACACAGCCCAGTCACAGGGCTCTAGACTCTTACAGTCCCTGTGGAGTCCAGTACACTGACACAGCCCAGTCACAGGGCTCTAGACTCTTACAGTCCCTGTGGAGTCCGGGACACTCACACAGCCCAGTCACAGGGCTCTAGACTCTTACAGTCCCTGTGGAGTCCGGGACCCTGACACAGCCCAGTCACAGGGCTCTAGACTCTTACAGTCCCTGTGGAGTCCAGTACACTGACACAGCCCAGTCACAGGGCTCTAGACTCTTACAGTCCCTGTGGAGTCCAGGACACTGACACAGCCCAGTCACAGGGCTCTAGACTCTTACAGTCCACTGACACAGCCCAGTCACAGGGCTCTAGACTCTTACAGTCCCTGTGGAGTCCAGGACACTGACACAGCCCAGTCACAGGGCTCTAGACTCTTACAGTACACTGACACAGCCCAGTCACAGGGCTCTAGACTCTTACAGTACACTGACACAGCCCAGTCACAGGGCTCTAGACTCTTACAGTCCCTGTGGAGTCCGGTACACTGACACAGCCCAGTCACAGGGCTCTAGACTCTTACAGTCTCTGTGGAGTCCAGGACACTCACACAGCCCAGTCACAGGGCTCTAGACTCTTACAGTCCACTGACACAGCCCAGTCACAGGGCTCTAGACTCTTACAGTCCCTGTGGAGTCCGGTACACTGACACAGCCCAGTCACAGGGCTCTAGACTCTTACAGTCCCTGTGGAGTCCAGGACACTGACACAGCCCAGTCACAGGGCTCTAGACTCTTACAGTCCACTGACACAGCCCAGTCACAGGGCTCTAGACTCTTACAGTACACTGACACAGCCCAGTCACAGGGCTCTAGACTCTTACAGTCCCTGTGGAGTCCGGTACACTGACACAGCCCAGTCACAGGGCTCTAGACTCTTACAGTCTCTGTGGAGTCCAGGACACTCACACAGCCCAGTCACAGGGCTCTAGACTCTTACAGTCCACTGACACAGCCCAGTCACAGGGCTCTAGACTCTTACAGTCCCTGTGGAGTCCGGTACACTGACACAGCCCAGTCACAGGGCTCTAGACTCTTACAGTCCCTGTGGAGTCCAGTACACTGACACAGCCCAGTCACAGGGCTCTAGACTCTTACAGTCCACTGACACAGCCCAGTCACAGGGCTCTAGACTCTTATAGTCCCTGTGGAGTCCGGTCCACTGACACAGCCCAGTCACAGGGCTCTAGACTCTTACAGTCCCTGTGGAGTCCAGGACACTGACACAGCCCAGTCACAGGGCTCTAGACTCTTACAGTACACTGACACAGCCCAGTCACAGGCTCTAGACTCTTACAGTCCCTGTGGAGTCCGGTCCACTGACACAGCCCAGTCACAGGGCTCTAGACTCTTACAGTCCCTGTGGAGTCCGGCACACTGACACAGCCCAGTCACAGGGCTCTAGACTCTTACAGTCCCTGTGGAGTCCGGGACCCTGACACAGCCCAGTCACAGGGCTCTAGACTCTTACAGTCCACTGACACAGCCCAGTCACAGGGCTCTAGACTCTTACAGTCCCTGTGGAGTCCAGTACACTGACACAGCCCAGTCACAGGGCTCTAGACTCTTACAGTCCACTGACACAGCCCAGTCACAGGGCTCTAGACTCTTACAGTCCCTGTGGAGTCCAGTACACTGACACAGCCCAGTCACAGGGCTCTAGACTCTTACAGTCCCTGTGGAGTCCAGTACACAGACACAGCCCAGTCACAGGGCTCTAGACTCTTACAGTCCCTGTGGATTCCAGGACACTGACACAGCCCAGTCACAGGGCTCTAGACTCTTACAGTCCCTGTGGAGTCCAGTACACAGACACAGCCCAGTCACAGGGCTCTAGACTCTTATAGTCCCTATGGAGTCGGCACACTGACACAGCCCAGTCACAGTGCTCTAGACTCTTACAGTCCCTGTGGAGTCCAGGACAGAACTGTAAAACCAGGAGTGGATCCGACCTCTGCAGAGAGAGAGTTTAACTTCGCAGTTAAATCCAGAGTGGATCAGAGCTCTGCACACAGGGAGTTTGACTTCGCAGTAAAACCCGGAGTGGATCAGGCTGCTGCACACAGGGAGTTTGACTTCGCAGTAAAACCCGGAATGGATCAGGCTGCTGCACATGTGAAGGTAGAGGAGGGCAGCACTCACCCCAGGCAGTGTCTTCTGCTCATGCAGAGCACTCTGGGCCTTCAGCGCAGATTCCCGCGCACAGTATGTGAGGAACGCACAGCCTGCAGGGCAAGGAGACAGCAGGTAAGCGCTGGCACACTCAAACTCAAATTCAAACAGCTTTATTGATACTCTGACTGACACACTGTCAGACACACTGAGACACTGACTGACACACTGACCGACACACTGTCAGACACACTGAGACACTGTCTGACACACTGACTGACAATCTGACTGACACACTGTCTGACACACTGTCTGACACACTGACTGACACACTGTCAGACACACTGAGACACTGACTGACACACTGTCAGACACACTGAGACACTGTCTGACACACTGACTGACAATCTGACTGACACACTGTCTGACACACTGACTGACACACTGTCAGACACACTGAGACACTGACTGATACTCTGACTGACACACTGAGACACTGACTGATACTCTAACTGACAGTCAGACACACTGACACACTGTCTGACACACTGACTGACACACTAAGACACTGTCTGACACACTGTCTGATACTCTGACTGACACACTGACAGATACTCTGAGACACTGACACAGTCACACTAAACCCATCACTGGGTTTAGTGACTGATACCCTGACTCACACAATGACTGTGATGTGTCAGTGATGTACTGACAGTATCTGACTGACACTCTGACACACTGTCTAGCACGCTGGTTTGGAGCCCTGACACACTGGCTGATACAGACGGATGCTCTGGGATGTTTTGCCAGAACGAATGGCTGGTGGTCGGGAAGATGGACACACAGAAGACAGTACATGTCCAGTCAGTTTGGACGGACAGGTGTTTTCTAGTTGACACCTACAGTGCAGGTTTGTGGAGCAGTGTGACTGCTATGTTCCCCGAGAGAAATTTGTATTATGTAACTGACATCATTGAATAATGAAGGTTTATAGTTACATTTTAAAATGAATAGAGTAACTTGAAACCCAGTAAAGTAAAGAGTATAGTACGCTATAGTACTGTGAAACACAGCACAGCATAGTACAGTACAGCACTGTGTAGTACTGTGCGTGGTAACTGTGTAGGTTAGTATTGTACATGACAGTACAGCATAGTACCTCAGGTCACAGTGCAGTACAGTATTGTGCACTATAGTACAGCGCAGCACAGTACACTACAGCACAGCACAGTTCAGTACAGCACAGTACAGTGTACGGTACAGCATAATACAGTACAGCACAGCACAGTACAGTATAGTACAGCACAGTACAGCACAGCACAGTACAGTTATGGCTCTCTCTGATTTGTGCTGTACCTGCTCTGCTGGTAGATGTAGATGCTCAGTTTCCAATTGCATGACTCTACCATCTTTTCCAAGCACTAAAACAACACCACAAAATTACAATAATCATCAACCAAATTAATTAAGATAGGCAATTCACTTCTGAGCTGGCTACTGAGATAAGTACCTGCCCAGAAACTACAGCGTAACTCGCTGAACAGGGACAACACACAACAGGCTCACACTACTGAGCAGCACAATGAGAGACAAAAACAGAGCACAGAGACACACTAGAGACTCAGGGCTTCTCTGACAGGGAGACAGGCTAGAGAGAGACGGGTTAGAGAGAGACAGGTTAGAGAGAGAGGGGGAGAGAAAGGGGCTACAGAGAGATACAGGTTAGAGAGAGAGACAGGTTAGAGAGAGACAGGCTGGAGAGATGGACTAGAGAGACAGAGACAGACCAGGAGAACCAGGAGAAGAAAGAGGAGTCAGGATAAGGATGGAAAGAGACAGGAGTCAGGGATAAGGATGGGAAGAGACAGGAGTCAGGGATGGGAAGAGACAGGAGTCAGGATAAGGATGGGAAGAGACAGGAGTCAGGGATGGGAAGAGACAGGAGTCAGGATAAGGATGGGAAGAGACAGGAGTCGGGGATAAGGATGGGAAGAGACAGGAGTCAGGATAAGGATGGGAAGAGACAGGAGTCGGGGATAAGGATGGGAAGAGACAGGAGTCAGGATAAGGATGGGAAGAGACAGGAGTCGGGGATAAGGATGGGAAGAGACAGGAGTCGGGGATAAGGATGGGAAGAGACAGGAGTCAGGAATAAGGATGGGAAGAGACAGGAGTCGGGGATAAGGATGGGAAGAGACAGGAGTCTGCTACAGGAACTGCTGATCCTGTTGATCTCTGGGATGCAGGCAGCTGTGTCACAGGACGACTAGAGTGCCTGTATTTTACAGGGGAGAGTGAGGCGGCCATTTCCAACCTTCTCACACAGACTGGGCTGGCACTGCACAGGCTACACACTCACACTCTCTCACACACTCACAGACACACACACTCACACTCTCTCACACACTCACAGGCACACACACTCACACTCTCTCACACACTCACAGGCACACACACTCACACACTCACAGACACACACACTCACAGGCACACTCACACTCTCTCACACACTCACAGACACACACACTCACACTCTCTCACACTCACAGGCACACTCACACTCTCTCACACACTCACAGACACACACTCACACACTCACAGACACACACACTCACACTCTCAGGCACACTCACACTCTCTCACACACTCTCACACACTCACAGGCACACACACTCACAGACACACACACTCACAGACACACACACTCACACTCTCTCAGACACTCACACCCACTCACACACTCACAGGCACACGCACTCACCCATACTCATTCACACACTCACTCACAGACACACACAGAGAAACACACAGGACACCTGTGACACTGGACTGGCATTGCTCAGACTGCAGGCACACACATTCACACACTCTCTCACACACTCCCAGAGACATTCACACTCACACACATTCACAGATACACACTCACAGACACAGACACACTCTGACACAAATACAGTGACACACCCAGATGAGAGTTCGCAGGAGCAACCTGTGATCTGGTCACGCGTGTAGCAAGCTCCACATCTGTAATCGCGACCAGCCGGGATATTTCGCTATTGTGTCGTTTGTTGGCGTTCAAATTAAAATGGAACCGGTTCATCAGGCTTGTGCCGCTTGCCTGGGAATAGTGAGACGGAGACCTTGCTCGTATGCTAGAGTGACCGGGCTGTGCGTTGCGCTACCTCTCGGTCACCGTCCCCGCCGGGCCGAGCCGAGCCGGGCCGGGCCGGGCCGGGCCGGGCCGTGTCGCTCCTTACCTTTGTGCATGCCGGTGTACTTGTCCTTGATCACCGTCAGCTCGTAGATCTTCCCGAACTGCTCGAAAATGGGCTTCAGGTCCTTTTCCTCCAGGTTGCGGGGAATCTGGCCGATGAAGAGCTTGATGGCATCGGCTTCCTTCATCGGGACCGGCCGGCGGAGAGCGGGGCGGCGCTGGGAGAGAGAGAGAGACAGGGCGGGCGGTCCGGGGGAGATCCGGGGAGCGCCGGGCTGCGGCTCGCCGGGCCGGGCAGCGATCACCTCGGGCGCAGAACCGGCTTCCTCCGCTGCGGACGAGCGAGGCTCAGCCGTCGAACCTAAAGCCCTCCTTTCCGACACCGATCTGCCGGTACGGTCCGAAAGAGAAGATATCTAGAGCGGTTTTTGCCTTTTTTTTTAAAAAAAAAAAAGAATTTTTCGAAATGAGATTTTCTAATTATCGTCGTCCGTCCGCAGCCCCGATGCTCGGTTGAGCGCAGAGATCAGGTGCGTCTGAGCGGCTGCCTTTGTGAGACTCGGACGGGCGGGTGTTTATATCCCACGGCCCCGGGGCGCCTTCCCGCGGTCAGACACGGACGCAGCTGAGGATCCGAACCCGTCCCCCAGTCCCGAGACAGAGCCCAATAACCGCCGGAGGGGCCGAACCGATTGTGTGTCGTGCCTGTGGCGGCGGTCCTGTCCGGGTCCCGGTCCAGTCGAGTCGCGACGGTCGCCTAAGTGCGTCGTCTCCCTGCTCGGTCCCGGTCCGCTCGGCAGTCGGTCGGCCCGGTCAGATCCGGATGTGAGGGCGGTCGCGTGAGATGTCGTGCGCGCAGCGCCGTTATCTTCATTTATTTCTGTCCCGGTGCTTGGGATTGGCCGTGACGAGACGTGCGCCGGTGTGTCTCTCTCCTCTCTCCTCTCTCCTCTCTCTCTCCTGCTGTGCCTCCCTCCCTCTCGCTCGCTCTCTCTCTGCGGAGCTGCGACAAGCCGAGCCGGCAGCGGCAGGGACAGTCGCCAAACTCCCCGAGCGCTTCCTCCGCGAACAGAAGTCACAGGCGCGTCAGAACCGGCCTCGGTACCAAAAAAAAAAAAAAAAGCGGCAGCCGGAGCGAAATCGATTCTTCCCCGAGGCAAGTAAACCTCTCGCCGCACCGACACACTGAACGCTGAAGGTCGTTCAACGCCTTCACGTTAACTTGACGTTCACCTAACCTGTTAGAAACAGACAGCACATGTTGGGATTTTGAAACTTGGTCCTTGCAATGATTTTTGCATTGGTTTAGGCCGTTGGAATAGAAGAAGTGGGAGGGGATACATCAATACTAACGCCATCATCATCATCATCATCATCAGCTGACTTCCATCGCTCGTTTACGTTGGGAACGTCGCCAGGTATTGTCAGACGGCCCCTAAGCTGGGAGCAGGCGAGTCGCCGCAGAGCCGGGTCCTATTGTTCGCGCGGCTCTGGCCTTGGTGCTGAAAGCACGACATCACGACCCGCGCACGAGCCGGCCCCCCACACACAGACACACAACACACACTGAAACACACACCAGACATGGAAAAACACGCACCACACACTGAAACACACGCACCACACACCGAAACACACACCAGACATGGAAAAACACGCACCACACACTGAAACGCACACAACACACACTGAAACACACACCAGACATGGAAAAACACGCACCACACACTGAAACACACACAACACACACCAAAACACACACCAGACATGGAAAAACACGCACCACACACTGAAACACACACAACACACACTGAAACACACACCAGACATGGAAAAACACGCACCACACACTGAAACACACTGAAACACACACCAGACATGGAAAAACACGCACCACACACTGAAACACACACAACACACTGAAACACACACTGAGCACAGATAATCTGAAACACACAAACCACACACTGAAGCTCATAAACACTGAGCAGACACACAATAAAACACACACACACGGTGTCTGTTTTCTCATGGTGTCTCCTGTCCTGTTGTGTGTCTGTTCCCGAGGGACTCCCTGGTGTCTCCTCTCTCTCTCACTGTGTCTCCTGTCCTGTTGTGTGTGTCTGTTCCTGAGGGACTCCCTGGTGTCTCCTCTCTCTCTCACTGTGTCTCCTGTCCTGTTGTGTTTATCACTGAGGGACTCCCTTTTGTCTCCTCTCTTTCTCTCACGGTGTCTCCTGTCCTGTTGTGTGTGTCTGTTCCTGAGGGCCTCCCTGGTGTCTCCTCTCTCTCTCTCACGGTGTCTCTGACCAGCTGCTTGAGGGACAGACGGGAGTAGAGAGGAGCAGGAGGTGTCCCGAGCTGAAGCAGTGCATGGCCTGACGTCTCCCTCTCCCTCTGTGAGCGCTCGCTCCTCTCCCCCCTCTCCCCCCCAACAGGCTCTGATCTGCTCTGAAAGGTCACCATCTGGCTGCCAGCGCTGTGCCCCTCCCCCGCCACCCCCGTGCACAGCTCCCCCCAGCGCCTGGCTGGGACAGCCTGTCAGTGCTGCCTTCCTGCCCGAGACATCCAGAGCAGAGGGACCAGAGGCTGTCCAGGACTAGCTCATCATTTAGGCTCACTGTGATCTGTCTCTGTTGCAGGTAGAGACACAGCCCTTACAGAGTCAGGATATTAATCTCACTGCCAGTCTGGGACAGACAGAGAGCTGTAAAGGAGCCCCAGTCTCACTGTGATCTGTGTCAGTGTTGCAGGTAGAGACACAGCCCTTACAGAGTCAGGATATTAATCTCACTGCCAGTCTGGGACAGACAGAGAGCTGTGAAGGAGCCCCAGTCTCACTGTGATCTGTGTCTCTGTTGCAGGTAGAGACACAGCCCTTACAGAGTCAGGATATTAATCTCACTGCCAGTCTGGGACAGACAGAGAGCTGTGAAGGAGCCCCAGTCTCACTGTGATCTGTGTCAGTGTTACAGGTAGAGACACAGCCCTTACAGAGTCAGGATATTAATCTCACCGCGTCTGTGACAGAGAGCTTAAAAGGAGCCCCAGTCACAACAGGATATTCTCCAGAAGCAAAAAGCTTGATCTTGTGAGCGCACTGCTTTGTATCAATGTGCAACGTCGTGTGTATGTGAAGTGGCATTAGGAGCCATTAACTGTACTGCAGCTGTTCCATTACTCGCAGATACATGAGCGCCACCACACCACAGCGACGCCTTGTGGCGACAAATGGAAGCGCCCACATTAAAGTAGGGTTTCACAAAGCACCAGTGAAGACTTCAGAATGTTGTGTACAAATTGAGTCAACCACGTTACATAAAATATTGCTTCCCTGGAATAGAGCAGCTAGATGCCCAGGCTTCTGCATCTATAGAGCATGTCTAAGGCCTACAGTGACAGGTTAAAGGCGACTGATCTCTGTGGTCTTGAACACAGGAGACTAAGAGGGGACCTGATTTGAGAATACAGTGAAACACCACCCAGGCACACAAGTGGAAACTACGGGGTCACAGTGTGTACCAGGGTAAACTGGGGTACCCCTCATACTCCTTTACACAGGAGCTGCAGCCCCAGCCAGCGTCAGCTCAGCTCCACAACAAGGCTCTCTCACAACCCAGAGTTCATGTATTTATTTCATAATAGAACCATTATTATAACCTCTCTCTCAAAAACACAGCAACAATAAAAAGCTTCAGATCTGTAGGAGACCAAAATAAATTAGTTGCACATAAAAATTTCAGACGTAGAAAAAAAAAAGCTGCGTTTTTTTCACAATAATTCAGTTAGCACTTCGAGGTGGAAGAAACTGTGTCAGCGTGATAGAAGAATACTGTAATTAAAATAGTGACGTTACTGGTAATTATGAAAGCACGGAGGCCACAGAATACAGAAGGCACAGTCTGAGCGCATCGCCAGACAGATCGTCCTGCCCTGGGACTGAAGCTATGCCAATCCCTCAACAACCAACACTCAGCGTGAAGTCTATATAGCGCCTTTCCATGCCCCCCCCCCCATCTTAGAACATCTCACACGGTCAGGCGGCTGGGTTTCCTGAGGTCAGTCCTGTCCTTCAGTCCTGACCGCAGGAGAGAGAGTCGCTTCTTCACACAGTGAGTGGCGGAGGGAGGGAACAGCGACGCCTGACCCCCCCCCCCAGCATGAGGCTGGACGAGTGGCTCACCTCACTGGAATGGCGTGTAAAGGTGTGGTGGTCACCCGCACAGCCGCCCGGGAGGACCTTTTCCCTGGAGTCTGCCTTGGATTTGGAAGATACTGGGAGTGCGCTCATTGAAATCCGGGACACTGTCTGCTCTGTCTCTGCGGCCTTTTTTCCCAGGAGGGAAACTGCTTTTGCTCGGCTAAACTCATCCTCCAGAACTCGGTTCCGAAGCCACATGTTTCCGCCCCGGCCACCAGGGGGCAGCGAGAGCCGAGGCCAGGGTAGGACGTTCCCAGGGTGAGCTGTACAGACGGGACAGGCCCGCTCCTCGGGGGTGGGACTGCAGCCTGGGGCGGAGGAGGAGGCCGGCTGTGGCTTTTAAGCAACCAAGCCGGGCTGCTGCCACCATCCTCAAACACCACACAGGGTTCTGTAACTCCTTCTGATCCACTGCAGGTCTTACAGTGTTCTGATCCTGTACACTGGGAGTCTGACTGACAGCACTGTAAAACCTGGAGTGGATCAGACTGCTGTACACTGGGAGTCTGACTGACAGCACTGTAAAACCTGCAGCGGATCAGACTGCTGTGCACTGGGAGTCTGACTGACAGCACTGTAAACCCTGAAGTGGATCAGACTGCTGTGCACTGGGAGTCTGACTGACTACACTGTAAAACCTGGAGTGGGTCAGACTGCTGTACACTGGGAATCTGACAACATTCTAAAACCTGGAATGGATCAGCTTGTGTAATAGTGTGAGTATGTGTATACATTGTGAGTGTATGTGTACGGTGTAAAGTGATAAATGTACATATGTGCAAAATCAAGTGTTGTGTCTACAGTGTGAGTGAGTGTGTGTGCAGTGTAAGTGTGTACAGGTGGTGTGTGCTGTGATGTCAGTGTGTGTGTGTGCGCGCGCGAGACACACATGTGACTGTGTCCATATTCACATTTACTGTCCGTGGTCATGAATATATCATATACAGTATATATTATTTCTATTTCTGTACTTTACACACGCAGACAATAACATTTCCTGCTTCTATATGGCTTGTGAACTGACGCGGGTGATAAGACCTCCCTGCCCGACAGACAGCAAGAGAGCCATGCCGGGAATTGGGATCGCTTGGGAAACAGTCGGACCAGGTTCTGGGATTAAGGAACGCTGTGTGAGGCCTAGCTCCAGCTCAGAATTTCATGGCTTACATTTGCTCCCTGCACCTGCTTGGAAATTTAGGTCCGGGCCTTCAGACCTTGGAGAGTTTCGAGCTGTTTAAATTGAACGACCAATCTGACACCTGACGGGGGCAATTAGCAGTTTAATTAAGCCCCCAGCTGGGATAAGAATGAGAAGGGTGGAGTTCCCCTTGTTGGTCTCATGCCGGAAGTTTTTAAGGTAATGTGTTCCTATGTCACTATTGTCTCATGTCACTGTCCTGTGTTTTTATGTCACTGCCTTGTGTTCTAATGTCACTGTTAGGTGTTCCTATGTCACTGTGTTCTTGTGTCACTGTCTGCTGTTCTTGTGACGCTGTGTTCATGTTGCCTGGTCGTCTTCAGTCACTGTGTTCCTGTGTCACTGTCGGCTGTTCGTCGCTGTGTCACAGGCTCTGTTCTTGACCTGGCTGGGGTCTTGTGAGGAGGAGAGCAGACAGGCCCAGGTGTGCTCTTGGGAAGCTCTGATCGTGGCTGTGTCACGGGCTCTGTTCTTGATCTGGCTGGGGTCTCATGAGGAGGAGAGCAGACAGGCCCAGGTGTGCTCTTGGGACGCTCTGATCGTGGCTGTGTCACGGGCTCTGTTCTTGATCTGGCTGGGGTCTCATGAGGAGGAGAGCAGACAGGCCCAGGTGTGCTCTTGGGACGCTCTGATCGTGGCTGTGTCACGGGCTCTGTTCTTGATCTGGCTGGGGTCTCATGAGGAGGAGAGCAGACAGGCCCAGGTGTGCTCTTGGGACGCTCTGATCGTGGCTGTGTCACGGGCTCTGTTCTTGATCTGGCTGGGGTCTCGTGAGGAGGAGAGCAGACAGGCCCAGCTGTGGGAGAAGGTCTTGCGGTGTGGCGCTCATCCACGAGGACCCTGGGCTCCACCCCGCGCCGCACTGGCTGGCAGGCTGCAGCGGGCGTGCTGTTGCTAGGGGCTGCCATGACGATGGCGTGGCCTGGCGTGGCGTGTCTGCGTCGCGCCCTCCCGAGCAGCGAGCGAGGGGCACGCCGCTCTGTGCTCAGTGGCGTTTGGCCCTTTGGGCAGCGCGGGTGCAGGAGGCGCAGCACACCGCTTTGTAGTAGGAGTAAATGCACATGCGTGCCTGGACCAGTAGGGGGCAGTTGTGATGCTTGTCTTGGCAGTTTTCATCTGAGTGAGAGCGAGAGAGGGGGCAGAGGGGAGGAACGAGGGGAATGAGGAGGTAGAGAGAGAGAGGAGTGAGGAGGGAGAGAGAGGGGTGAGAGGAGTGAGAGGGGGAGAAACAGTCAGGCAAAAAGTCACTTTTTGTAACAGTAATTTAAACAGACTGACATGTAGGAAGGCTGTCCTTGATACAGGCAGGTCATACAGTCAGGCAGTGAGACAGGCAGGCAGTCTATTATACAGTCAGGCAGTCTGTGAGACAGTCAGGCAGTGAGACAGGCAGTCCTTGATACAGGCAGGCAGTGTAGTGTAGGCAGAGAGTCTGTGATACAGGCAGGCAGTGAGACAGGCAGGTAGTCTGTGATACAGGCAGGCAGTCTGTGAGACAGGCAGGTAGTCTGTGAGACAGGCAGGCAGTGAGACAGGCAGGTAGTCTGTGAGACAGTCAGGCAGTGAGACAGGCAGTCCTTGATACAGGCAGGCAGTGTAGTGTAGGCAGAGAGTCTGTGATACAGGCAGGCAGTGAGACAGGCAGGTAGTCTGTGAGACAGGCAGGCAGTGAGACAGGCAGGTAGTCTGTGAGACAGGCAGGCAGTCTGTGATACAGGCCGTCTCTGATACAGTCAGACAGTAGGACAGGCAGGCAGTCAACATCTACCCAGGTCTGCATTGCAAGGTTGCTGGTTGCACAGCTGCTGCTCCTGGGGTTTGGCTGAGGGGTCGCAGTCTCGGCTCAGATTCCTGTCCGCTGTCAGACACCGCACCTCCCTCACCTGGACCCCACCCATGCAGGACCTGGAGCACTGGGGCAAGCGAAGGTGACAAAGAGGCAGTCAGAGCCGGGCTTACACATGGCTGTGGGACAACCAGCCAATCAGGTGACAGAAAATCAGAATAAGGGCAGACACAGGGCTGAAAGAGTAAACAGCCAATCAGAGGAAGGGCAGACACAGGGCTGAAAGAGTAAACAGCCAATCAGAGGAAGGGCTGACACAGGGCAGAAGGAAAGACAGCCAATCAGAAGAAGGGCTGACACAGGGCAGAAGAACAGATAGCCAATCAGAGGAAGGACTGACTTAGGGCACAAGATAAAAAGCCAATCAGAGGAAAGTTGATACCGGGGAGAAGGAGAAACGGCCAATCAGAGGCAGGGCAGAGGGAGAGACAGCCAATCACAGGAGGGGCTGTACGCACCGCACTCCAGTCAGTGGTGAACCACTGTGGCTCGCAGGGCCCGGCACTGCAGCTCTGTATGGAGGGAGGCTTTTCCTGGGACTCACAATCCCTAGAGTGGGTCACATTGATGTCGTTCCCCAGCCTCTGGACACAGATGATGTCCCTGCGCTGGGTCCCGTTACCACACGCCACACTGCACTGCGACACAGAGAGAGAGAGAGACAGCGACATCACAGCGTGGGGGCACTGAGGGCTGAGAGAGACACACAGACACACCTGAGCTCTCTGCTCACCTCACTCCAGGGCCCCGTGTACCAGTGCAGGGCAGGCAGGCAGGGCCCTCCGTTGCAGGCCCTCATCTCGGCTGGCCTCTCCCCAGTGCAGGTCTGGCCCCCCTCGGGGTCTGCAGCCCCCCCTCCGCTGGACAGACACACCACTGACCGGCGCTGCACCCCTGGGCCACAGCCAGCCGAACACTGAGACAGAGCGGGGGAGAGTTACCGCACAGTACACAGTGATATACAATACTGTAATACTCTGTACTGTACTGCACTGCACTATACTATACAGCACTGCTCTGTAATACACTATACTTTACAATACTATGCTATAATACACTATACTATACAGCACTGCTCTGTAATACATTATACTATATAGCACTGCTCTGTAATACACTATACTTGACAATACTGTGCTATCATACACTATACTATACTGAGCACTGCTCAGTAATACACTATACTATACAACACTGCTCTGTAATACACTATACTATACAGCACTGCTCTGCAATACACTATACTTTACAATACTGTGCTGTAATACACTGTTCTATACTACACTGCACTGTAATACACACTGTACAGTACTGTTCTAAAATACACTATACTTTACAATACTGTGCTATAACACACTATACTACACAGCACTGCTCTGTAATACACTATACTTTACACCACTGAGCTATAATACACTATAATATACTACACTGCACTGTAATACATTATACTTCACACCACTAAACTATACTATAGAACACTATGCTGTAGTACAATATGCTCTAGTTCACTGAAAAGAAACACACTATACTATAGTAAACTACTGTAATACACTGGACTACAGTGTGGTTCCAGTATACTGTACTGTGGCGCCAGTGTACTGTACCGGACTGTGTCTTACCGAGTGGCTCCAGTCAGTGTGGTACCAGCTGAGGACACAGGGGCCCATGTCACAGTCCTGGCTCCCAGGGGGACGGAGCCTTGTGTTACACTCCCTGTCACTCACTACTGCCCCCTGAGTGCTGACACAGCGAACGTTACGTGTCCTCTTCCCCACACCACACATCACTGAGCACTAAGAGACAGAGAGAGAGGGGTTCATACAGACACACTGACTGGACACTCCAGTACATTAACACTGCACTGAGAGAGAGGGGTTCATACAGACACACTGACTGGACACTCCAGTACATTAACACTGCACTGAGAGAGAGGGGTTCATACAGACACACTGACTGGACACTCCAGTACATTAACACTGCACTGAGAGAGAGGGGTTCATACAGACACACTGACTGGACACTCCAGTACATTAACACTGCACTGAGAGAGAGAGGGGTTCATACAGACACACTGACTGGACACTCCAGTACATTAACACTGCACTGAGAGAGAGAGGTTCATACAGACACACTGACTGGACACTCCAGTACATTAACACTGCACTGAGAGAGAGGGGTTCATACAGACACACTGACTGGACACTCCAGTACATTAACACTGC
Source organism: Atractosteus spatula (assembly GCF_055471065.1). Classification (NCBI taxonomy): domain Eukaryota; kingdom Metazoa; phylum Chordata; class Actinopteri; order Semionotiformes; family Lepisosteidae; genus Atractosteus; species Atractosteus spatula. The sequence goes on along the minus strand of NC_142730.1, from coordinate 5,101,926 downwards.
ACTGAGAGAGAGGGGTTAATACAGACACACTGACTGGACACTCCAGTACATTAACACTGCACTGAGAGAGAGGGGTTCATACAGACACACTGACTGGACACTCCAGTACATTAACACTGCACTGAGAGAGAGGGGTTAATACAGACACACTGACTGGACACTCCAGTACATTAACACTGCACTGAGAGAGAGGGGTTCATACAGACACACTGACTGACTGGACACTCCAGTACATTAACACTGCACTGAGAGAGAGGGGTTAATACAGACACACTGACTGGACACTCCAGTACATTAACACTGCACTGAGAGAGAGGGGTTCATACAGACACACTGACTGGACACTCCAGTACATTAACACTGCACTGAGAGAGAGGGGTTCATACAGACACACTGACTGGACACTCCAGTACATTAACACTGCACTGAGAGAGAGGGGTTCATACAGACACACTGACTGACTGGACACTCCAGTACATTAACACTGCACTGAGAGAGAGGGGTTAATACAGACACACTGACTGGACACTCCAGTACATTAACACTGCACTGAGAGAGAGAGGGGTTAATACACACACTGACTGGACACTCCAGTACATTAACACTGCACTGAGAGAGAGAAGGGTTAATACAGACACACTGACTGACTGGACACTCCAGTACATTAACACTGCACTGAGAGAGAGAGGGGTTAATACAGACACACTGACTGGACACTCCAGTACATTAACACTGCACTGAGAGAGAGGGGTTAATACAGACACACTGACTGGACACTCCAGTACATTAACACTGCACTGAGAGAGAGGGGTTCATACAGACACACTGACTGGACACTCCAGTACATTAACACTGCACTGAGAGAGAGGGGTTAATACAGACACACTGACTGGACACTCCAGTACATTAACACTGCACTGAGAGAGAGAGGGGTTAATACAGACACACTGACTGACTGGACACTCCAGTACATTAACACTGCACTGAGAGAGAGGGGTTCATACAGACACACTGACTGACTGGACACTCCAGTACATTAACACTGCACTGAGAGAGAGGGGTTAATACATTATCGGTGGAGGGGACTCACAGAGCTCCAGTTGGTGCGGATCTCCCATTGGCCGCAGACGCGCAGCTGGCAGGGCTGGGTGGCGTTGGGCCTGGACAACGCGGCGCAGCGCTGAGGGTGCACCATGGTGGAGCGGTTGGCATAGCTCTGGCGGCACTGCAGCTGCCGGTGCTGCAGGCCAGGCCCACAGGACCGACTGCACTCCGACCACTCCCCGGCCTCCCAGCTGACAGAGAGAGGTGTGCGCAGACACACAGTGTCAACAGTGCTCACTGGCGCAGAGACACACAGTGTCAACAGTGCTCACTGGCGCAGACACACACAGTGTCAACAGTGCTCACTGGCACAGAGACACACAGTGTTAACAGTGCTCACTGGCATAGAGACACACAGTGTCAACAGTGCTCACTGGCACAGAGACACGCAGTGTCAACAGTGCTCACTGGCGCAGACACACACAGTGTCAACAGTGCTCACTGGCACAGAGACACACAGTGTCAACAGTGCTCACTGCCACAGAGACAGACAGTGTCAACAGTGCTCACTGGCGCAGACACACAGTGTCAACAGTGCTCACTGGCACAGAGACACACAGTGTTAACAGTGCCCACTGGCGCAGACACACAGAGTGAACAAGGTGCCCACTGGCACAGAGACACAGAGTGAACAGGGTGCCCACTGGCACAGAGACACAGAGTGAACAGGGTGCCCATGTGCTCATGTGACTCACAAGGCCGGGCAAGGCTGCACGTTGCAGGACTCCTCCTGGGGGACGGGTCTAGAAGCAGCGTCACACTTCCTGTCAGGAACTTCCTCCTGAGTCTTCCTGAAGACACACTGGTACACCCTGTACTGCACACCTGGAGAGAGTCAGGTGAGAGAGAGATAGTGATACACCCTGTACTGCACACCTGGAGAGAGACAGGTGAGAGAGAGAGATAGTGATACACCCTGTACTGCACACCTGGAGAGAGAGTTAGTTGAGAGAGAAATAGTGATAGAACAGGGAAGAGAGAGGAGACAGACAGACAGAGAGGGAAGAGAGAGGGAGCAGTAAAAACAACAGAACTCTATTAGTCTAGAGGGGCCACAGAGAGGCTATAATTAAGACTGCGATTCCCAGATTGTCCACCAGGGGTCTGCAGACTCACCCTTCCCACATGAGGCAGAGCACTCTGTGAGCGGGCCCTTCCTCCACACGAACTCCGGCTGCGTGTCGGGGGGGACATCAGTGCGGGGCGGGATTCGCACGTTCCGATGGGGCGCCGAGCCACGGGACCGGGGGCTCTCCCCCCGCCACGCCCCCCCCCCAGCGCTGCCCCTCTCTCTGGCGGCTGGGGCAGCCTGCAGGGGCGGGGCGGCCTGGGTCAGGGCACCTGGAGGAGCGAGAGGGGGAGGGGGTGAGGGGGCTGCGCACGGGGGGGGACGGGCGCCAGGTGGAGGGGCGTCAGACTCACCAAACTCCAGCCGGGGCTGATGGGCCGGTGGGGTGGGTCTCTCTGCCCTTCCCACTGGGAGCAGGAAGTCGTAGTCAATCCCGGGATTCTGCTTGTGGAAGATAATCTGGGAGCAGCACAGGGCGACAGAACAGCCAGTCAGCCAATGAGCTCGATCAATTAAGGGGACCAGTTCGGCCAGTCCGTGGCCCCGCCCCGGTACTCACATACACATGCAGCACGGTGGTGGTGGGGCCAGGGGCGGTCAGGCTCTCCCCTCCTCCTCCCCCTGCTGGCCGCTGGTACTGGAACACGGTGCCCCCCCCTTCGTACTGGCCCGGGGGGTCGACAGCCCAGCGGCCATTGACCAGGGGCTGTCCGGAGCCGCTGCGCAGAGCTGGGAGAGAGGAGCAGCGTTAGGGCCTGTCGGGTCCACTCCGACACCAGCGCCAAGGGTGGCCCGGAGCGGCCCGGAGTGACCCAGAGTGACCCAGAGCAGCCTGGAGTGACCCAGAGTGACCCAGGGCAACTCAGGGCGACTCAGGGCGACTCAGGGCGACACATCTGCCTCTGCTCACCCAGGTAGTTGGGGCTGCTCTGCCTCTCAGTGATGTTGATCCGCATGGCTCCGACCGGGATCTCCAGGAAGCGGTGGTATCCGATGGGAACGCTGGAGTTAGCAAAGGTCCCTGAGACACGCCGGCAGGAGGAGTTGTCTCCCCCGCAGATCCCACAAACATCCCTTCGCAGGCCAGAGCCCAGGACCCCATCACAGCCCAGGCTCTGAGAGACATAGTGGACATTCTTAGACTGGACACTGTCCATCACTCCAGCACCACATCACAGACAGACTAATACAGACACTGGACACTGTCCATCACTCCAGCACCACATCACAGACAGACTAATATAGACACTGGACACTGTCCATCACTCCAGCACCACATCACAGACAGACTAATACAGACACTGGACACTGCACTGTCCATCACTCCAGCACCACATCACAGACAGACTAATACAGACACTGGACACTGTCCATCACTCCAGCACCACATCACAGACAGACTAATACAGACACTGGACACTGTCCATCCCTCCAGCACCACATCACAGACAGACTAATACAGACACTGGACACTGTCTATCACTCCAGCACCACATCACAGACAGACTAATACAGACACTGGACACTGCACTGTCCATCACTCCAGCACCACATCACAGGCAGACTAATACAGACACTGGACACTGTCCATCCCTCCAGCACCACATCACAGACAGACTAATATAGACACTGGACACTGTCCATCCCTCCAGCACCACATCACAGACAGACTAATACAGACACTGGACACTGCACTGTCCATCACTCCAGCACCACATCACAGGCAGACTAATACAGACACTGGACACTGGACACTGCAGGGTGGAGGGACAGAAGTGACAGAGACATTGGACACTGACCAGGCAGGCCCCGTCCACGCAGATGTCCGTCCCGTTGCTATGGCAAGGGGTGCCGTCCCTCACCCTGTCAGCCTGTCTCACGTAGAACCTCAAGCCCACCGGCCGACAGGTCAGCTCACACTGCTGGCCCGCCCCCACTGAGAGAGACAGGGGAGAGAGAGACAGGTGGGGAGAGAGAGACAGGGGGAGAGATAGACAGGTGGGGCGAGAGAGACGGGCAGAGAGAGACGGGGGAGAGAGAGAAAGGTGGGGAGAGAGACAGGCAGAGAGAGAAGAGAGAGACAGGGAGAGAGAGACGGGGGAGAGAGCAACAGGGGGGACAGAGGGAGAGAGGAGGTAGGGGGGAGAGACATAAATTGTCAATTCTTTTATCAACCATATTTCACATTTCATCCTGACAGTGCAGTCAGAGTCAGCTGTCAGCTGTGTATATATTTCTGTATATATTCAATGTGAGTCAATGGATGTCAGTGTGTATTTGTTTCAAATTGTGTCCAAAAGTGTATTTCTGTCAGTGAGAGCATGTGTATTTGTTTCAGTGTGAGTCTGTTAGTGTATTTGTGTCTTTGTGTACTGGAGGACCTGTGTGTCTACAGTGCTGGTGTCCAGTCCTGGAGGACCTGTGTGTCTACAGCGCTGGTGTCCAGTCCTGGAGGACCTGTGTGTCTGCAGCGCTGGTGTCCAGTCCTGGAGGACCTGTGTGTCTACAGCGCTGGTGTCCAGTCCTGGAGGACCTGTGTGTCTACAGCGCTGGTGTCCAGTCCTGGAGGACCTGTGTGTCTACAGCGCTGGTGTCCAGTCTTGGAGGACCTGTGTGTCTACAGCGCTGGTGTCCAGTCCTGGAGGACCTGTGTGTCTGCAGCGCTGGTGTCCAGTCCTGGAGGACCTGTGTGTCTACAGCGCTGGTGTCCAGTCCTGGAGGACCTGTGTGTCTACAGCGCTGGTGTCCAGTCCTGGAGGACCTGTGTGTCTACAGCGCTGGTGTCCAGTCTTGGAGGACCTGTGTGTCTACAGCGCTGGTGTCCAGTCCTGGAGGACCTGTGTGTCTACAGCGCTGGTGTCCAGTCCTGGAGGACCTGTGTGTCTACAGCGCTGGTGTCCAGTCCTGGAGGACCTGTGTGTCTGCAGCGCTGGTGTCCAGTCCTGGAGGACCTGTGTGTCTGCAGCGCTGGTGTCCAGTCCTGGAGGACCTGTGTGTCTACAGCGCTGGTGTCCAGTCTTGGAGGACCTGTGTGTCTACAGCGCTGGTGTCCAGTCCTGGAGGACCTGTGTGTCTACAGCGCTGGTGTCCAGTCCTGGAGGACCTGTGTGTCTACAGCGCTGGTGTCCAGTCCTGGAGGACCTGTGTGTCTACAGCGCTGGTGTCCAGTCCTGGAGGACCTGTGTGTCTACAGCGCTGGTGTCCAGTCCTGGAGGACCTGTGTGTCTACAGCGCTGGTGTCCAGTCCTGGAGGACCTGTGTGTCTACAGCGCTGGTGTCCAGTCTTGGAGGACCTGTGTGTCTACAGCGCTGGTGTCCAGTCCTGGAGGACCTGTGTGTCTACAGCGCTGGTGTCCAGTCTTGGAGGACCTGTGTGTCTACAGCGCTGGTGTCCAGTCCTGGAGGACCTGTGTGTCTACAGCGCTGGTGTCCAGTCCTGGAGGACCTGTGTGTCTACAGCGCTGGTGTCCAGTCCTGGTCCTGGAGGACCTGTGTGTCTGCAGCGCTGGTGTCCAGTCCTGGAGGACCTGTGTGTCTACAGCGCTGGTGTCCAGTCCTGGAGGACCTGTGTGTCTACAGCGCTGGTGTCCAGTCTTGGAGGACCTGTGTGTCTACAGCGCTGGTGTCCAGTCCTGGAGGACCTGTGTGTCTACAGCGCTGGTGTCCAGTCTTGGAGGACCTGTGTGTCTACAGCGCTGGTGTCCAGTCCTGGAGGACCTGTGTGTCTACAGCGCTGGTGTCCAGTCCTGGAGGACCTGTGTGTCTACAGCGCTGGTGTCCAGTCCTGGAGGACCTGTGTGTCTACAGCGCTGGTGTCCAGTCTTGGAGGACCTGTGTGTCTACAGCGCTGGTGTCCAGTCCTGGAGGACCTGTGTGTCTACAGCGCTGGTGTCCAGTCCTGGAGGACCTGTGTGTCTACAGCGCTGGTGTCCAGTCCTGGAGGACCTGTGTGTCTACAGCGCTGGTGTCCAGTCCTGGAGGACCTGTGTGTCTACAGCGCTGGTGTCCAGTCCTGGAGGACCTGTGTGTCTGCAGCGCTGGTGTCCAGTCCTGGAGGACCTGTGTGTCTACAGCGCTGGTGTCCAGTCCTGGAGGACCTGTGTGTCTACAGCGCTGGTGTCCAGTCTTGGTCCTGGAGGACCTGTGTGTCTACAGCGCTGGTGTCCAGTCCTGGAGGACCTGTGTGTCTACAGCGCTGGTGTCCAGTCCTGGAGGACCTGTGTGTCTGCAGCGCTGGTGTCCAGTCCTGGAGGACCTGTGTGTCTACAGCGCTGGTGTCCAGTCTTGGAGGACCTGTGTGTCTACAGCGCTGGTGTCCAGTCCTGGAGGACCTGTGTGTCTACAGCACTGGTGTCCAGTCTTGGAGGACCTGTGTGTCTACAGCGCTGGTGTCCAGTCCTGGAGGACCTGTGTGTCTACAGCACTGGTGTCCAGTCTTGGTCCTGGAGGATGTTTCTCTGAAGGATTTCCAGGTCTCTCTACAGCAGCAGCACTGGAAGAGCTGGGAGGAGCTGTTATTCTGGTCCAGTTCAGTCAGGAACTGGCTGGCTCAGCTCCTCAAGAGCCCAGCTGGAAGGAAGACCCGCAGACAAACCGTCCCTCCAGGACAAGAGCTGTTCCAATACGTTAATAGCGAAGACGCTTGCCATGTATAAAGATAAAATAAACACGCGAATAAACACTCGCCTCCTGTGAGGTCTGTGTGTTTGTGTTAGAGCTGTCCTGTCTATGACACCCCCCCACCCGCCGAGAGAGAGGGATGAAAGAGGACAGGGGGGGGGGATGAGGTGTCTGGTCACAGTCAGTTACTGGGTCTGTCTGTAGTAGAAGTTGTTGACCACCCACACCTATCTGTTACAAGGGGACGTAGGGTGAGGGGGCAGGTTCCAAGGTCAAAGGTCAGAGGTTACAGTAGTGGGCATAAGAACAAGGAAGTCACCACTGTGAATAACAAGGCCTTCTTCCTGCGGACAGACACTCTCTGGCCTGGGTTCTAAAGTGTGTTCATTAATGTGAGATTCCTGTAAATGTCTGTACAGAACCTATATTGTCTGATTGCTGCGTTTCATGTTCGTCCCTGGGCAGCACGAGCAGAGTGAGGTCACCCCTAGCCAGCTGCTGAGGACAGAGACTGGAAAAAACCGAGCTGCAGAGCAAGAGAGACAGGGTGAAAGATACAGAGAGACGAAGAAAGAAACTGATAGAGGAGTGCTGACAGCTGTCTCTGACTGCACCATGCACAGATTCCAGATCACAGGCAGAGAGAGGCAGGCAGGGCTGGCTGCATACAGAGGACAGGCTCAGTGACCACAGCCTAGACAGAGAAACTGCACAGGCAGACCTTACTGTTCAGGGAGGACAGGCTCAGTGACCACAGCCTGGTCGTAAAACATGGACACAGGCAGACCTTACTGTCCAGTAAGAGGACAAGTTCAGTGACCATAGTCTGGTCATAAAAACTGGACACAGGCAGACCTGGCTGTCCAGAGAGGACAGGCTGTGCTCCCACTGCCAGCAGGGAGAAGCAGAGACAGAGACGCACTTTCTGCTGCACAGTGAGAAATACTCTGGGATTAGACAAACATTCTTCCCCAAAATAACAAATCAAATCCCAGGATTCCCACTCCTGCCAGAATCAAAACAACTCCCAGTCCTACTGGTGAAGGAAACTCAACAGAGCTGCACAGAGAAAGGCTCACAAATACTAATATTATGTCATTGCTGTAAAAGTCTTTTTATGTTTAACTGTTCATTATTGCTTTGGCAACACTGTTCATCGGTCATGCCAATAAAGCTCTTTAGAGTTGAAAGAAGCAGAGAGGCAGAAAGAGAGTCAAGTGTACAGAGAGAAACAGAGATACAGAGATAGAGAGACGCAGAGGAATCTCTCACATGTGTCCCTGCAGACGAGACACAGGGAGACACACAGAGACAGAGACAGAGACAGAGGAGTCTCTCACTCCCTCCCCTCTCTCTCTGAGAGACTCCTGCCCAGACAGAGAGCACTGCATGACAGACACCCTGCAGACACACGCGCTGTCTGCCTGGAGCTGAGCTGAGCTGTGTGTGTGCATGCACGCGTGTGTGTGCGCGCGAGAGGCCAGCAGCCCCACACCACTCCCTGTGGGCACCCTGCCTGTGCCGGGCTGGGGGCCACAGGTGGGCAGCAGCGATCTGGGGCCTGATCCCGGGTTTGAGCGTCTCCACGGGCCGAGGAGGGGGTGGGGGTTATCTGACATTGTATTTCACTGGGTAGCCGGGAGAGCCTAGCAATGTCCCCCCTCCACCAGCAGGGGGCTGGTGACTAATCCCTGCCCCCTGCCCCAGAGAGATGATATCACTCCACATCCGCCCGGAGACAGGGAGACTGGGTGGGAACGCTTGGCCAGGGGCCGGGAGATGAACAGATTTGGGGAGAGACAGGAGGGGGAGGAGGGGAGGAGGGGCGCGGCAGGGCCACAACAGGGGACTGCACAGAGCGAGGGCTGGGAGAACTGGGGAGGGGCAAGAGACGGACGACAAGATTTCAGTGAAGTGTTAAAAGGAGAGTCTAGTCAGTTATATCTCTCTTAACCCCTCTCTCTCTCTCTCAGTGCAGTGTTAATGTACTGGAGTGTCCAGTCAGTGTGTCTGTATTAACCTCTCTCTCTCAGTGCAGTGTTAATGTACTGGAGTGTCCAGTCAGTCAGTGTGTCTGTATGAACCCCTCTCTCTCAGTGCAGTGTTAATGTACTGGAGTGTCCAGTCAGTGTGTCTGTATTAACCCCTCTCTCTCAGTGCAGTGTTCATGTACTGGAGTGTCCAGTCAGTGTGTCTGTATTAACCCCTCTCTCTCAGTGCAGTGTTAATGTACTGGAGTGTCCAGTCAGTGTGTCTGTATTAACCCCTCTCTCTCAGTGCAGTGTTCATGTACTGGAGTGTCCAGTCAGTGTGTCTGTATGAACCCCTCTCTCTCAGTGCAGTGTTAATGTACTGGAGTGTCCAGTCAGTGTGTCTGTATTAACCCCTCTCTCTCAGTGCAGTGTTAATGTACTGGAGTGTCCAGTCAGTCAGTGTGTCTGTATTAACCCCTCTCTCTCAGTGCAGTGTTAACTGGGGTGTCCAGTCAGTGTGTCTCTCTCACCCTCTGTGAATGGCTCCCAGCTGTAGTGTCGGCCCATGAAGTTGTGTCCATTATACTGGGCACACTGCTCTGCCCGGGGATCCACAGCGCCCTCTGGACACGGCTGGAGGGATTGCAGCGATGCAGCAGGAGAGACGGAGGAAAAGAGAGAAACAACAGCAAGAATCCGTCAAAGCCCAGATATCTCCCCAAGCTCTGCCCCCCCCACCTCCCCCAGCACCGCGGCGACCGGAGTCTCCCTGCGCTGGACTGTGGGGAACTCAGGGGCGGAGACCCAGGAGCACTGCCCCCCCGCCTGCTGCTCCTGTTGTCATACAAGCCACCTGCCACAGCTGCGCCAGGACAGCTCTGAGGGCCCTGCCATGTCACCGGCCGTGCCCACAAACGAGAGAGAGGGGGAAGACAGACACAGGAGGGGCAGGGAGTCAGGCTATTGTACCGTCACTGTCATATCGTCACCCTACAGTCCAGAGATCACTGGTCCAGTCTGGGTCACACTGTAACCCTACAGTCCAGAGATCACTGGTCCAGTCTGGGTCACACTGTAACCCTACAGTCCAGAGATCACTGGTCCAGTCTGGGCTGGGTCACACTGTAACCCTACAGTCCAGAGATCACTGGTTCAGTCTGGGTCACACTGTAACCCTACAGTCCAGAGATCACTGGTCCAGTCTGGGTCACACTGTAACCCTACAGTCCAGAGATCACCGGTGCAGTCTGGGTCACACTGTAACCCTACAGTCCAGAGATCACTGGTCCAGTCTGGGTCACACTGTAACCCTACAGTCCAGAGATCACTGGTCCAGTCTGGGTCACACTGTAACCCTACAGCCCAGAGATCACTGGTCCAGTCTGGTCCGGGTCGCACTGTAACCCTACAGTCCAGAGAACACTGGTCCAGTCTGGGTCACACTGTAACCCTACAGTCCAGAGATCACTGGTCCAGTCTGGGTCACACTGTAACCCTACAGCCCAGAGATCACTGGTCCAGTCTGGGTCGCACTGTAACCCTACAGTCCAGAGATCACTGGTCCAGTCTGGGTCACACTGTAACCCTACAGTCCAGAGATCACCGGTCCAGTCTGGGTCACACTGTAACCCTACAGTCCAGAGATCACCGGTCCAGTCTGGGTCACACTGTAACCCTACAGCCCAGAGATCACTGGTCCAGTCTGGTCCGGGTCGCACTGTAACCCTACAGTCCAGAGATCACTGGTCCAGTCTGGGCCGGGTCACACTGTAACCCTACAGTCCAGAGATCGCTGGTCCAGTCTGGGCCGGGTCACACTGTAACCCTACAGTCCAGAGATCGCTGGTCCAGTCTAATTGAGCTTGACTGAGAAACAATCATCTCACTGTAAGTTATTTTACCCTGATCTCACTGGGCTTTACTGCGCTGTACTGTGCTTTTGCCCTGATCTCACTGGGCTTTACTGCGCTGTACTGTGCTTTTACCCTGATCTCACTGGGCTTGTCTGCGCTGGACTGTGCTTTTGCCCTGATCTCACTGGGCTTTACTGCGCTGTACTGTGCTTTTACCCTGATCTCACTGGGCTTGTCTGCGCTGGACTGTGCTTTTACCCTGATCTCACTGGGCTTGTCTGCGCTGTACTGTGCTTTTACCCTGATCTCACTGGGCTTTACTGCGCTGTACTGTGCTTTTACCCTGATCTCGCTGGGCTCTCTCCCCCTCTCGCTCTGTGAGGCCCCCTCACTGTTTACAGTGTCTCAGCAATGTGACAATCTCTCATTCCCCTGTCAGGGTCACAGGGTCACTGTGTTTACACTACCGACAGCACTGTCACGCTAAGATACACCCCGGCACGCACACACTCATACACACAGACACAGAAGCACACACTGCTCACAGCAGGCCAGAGCCTGAGAGATTAAGGTGCAGATGTGCCCCATGTAGGAACCTGGTCAATATTGACTTAGCTGCAGGGGGGGTCACTGTGCTGCTCAATGGGCTCATTCACTGCTGCACCACACCCCCCAGGGGTCCCCTGCAACACACAGGCTCCTTTCAGAACCCTGCTTTCAAGTGCTCGCTGAGGACTCCTCCCATCAGCCTCCTCTCACCTGGTCAGAGCCCCCGCAACACAGCCCGACACACCGCACCACACCACAACACAACACACCGCACCACAACACAACACAACACGGGCTCATAGACAAGCCAACCCCCTCCTCCTGACACAACACACCACACCACAACACAACACACCACACCACAACACAACACAACACAACACAACACAACACGGGCTCATACACAAGCCAACCCCCTCCTCCTGACACAACACACCACACCACAACACAACACACCGCACCACACCACAACACACCACACCACAACACAACACGGGCTCATAGACAAGCCAACCCCCTCCTCCTGACACAACACACCACACCACAACACAACACACCACACCACAACACAACACGGGCTCATAGACAAGCCAACCCCCTCCTCCTGACACAACACACCACACCACAACACAACACAACATGGGCTCATACACAAGCCAACCCCCTCCTCCTGACACAACACACCACACCACAACACAACACAACATGGGCTCATAGACAAGCCAACCCCCTCCTCCTGACACACCACACCACACCACACCACACCACACCACAACACAACATGGGCTCATACACAAGCCAACCCCCTCCTCCTGACACAACACACCACACCACAACACAACACAACATGGGCTCATACACAAGCCAACCCCCTCCTCCTGACACAACACACCACACCACACCACAACACAACACAACATGGGCTCATAGACAAGCCAACCCCCTCCTCCTGACACACCACACCACACCACACCACACCACAACACAACATGGGCTCATACACAAGCCAACCCCCTCCTCCTGACACAACACACCACACCACAACACAACACGGGCTCATAGACAAGCCAACCCCCTCCTCCTGACACAACACACCACACCACAACACAACACGGGCTCATAGACAAGCCAACCCCCTCCTCCTGACACAACACACCACAACACAACACAACATGGGCTCATAGACAAGCCAACCCCCTCCTCCTGACACACCACACCACACCACAACACAACACAACATGGGCTCATACACAAGCCAACTCCCTCCTCCTGACACAACATACCACACCACACCACAACACAACACAACATGGGCTCATACACAAGCCAACCCCCTCCTCCTGACACAACACACCACACCACACCACACCTCAACACAACATGGGCTCATACACAAGCCAACCCCCTCCTCCTGACACAACACACCACACCACAACACAACACGGGCTCATAGACAAGCCAACACCCTCCTCCTGACACAACACACCACACCACAACACGGGCTCATAGACAAGCCAACCCCCTCCTCCTGACACAACACACCACACCACACCACAACACAACATGGGCTCATACACAAGCCAACCCCCTCCTCCTGACACAACACACCACACCACACCACAACACACCACACCACAACACAACACAACACAACACAACACAACACACCACAACACAACACAACACGGGCTCATACACAAGCCAACCCCCTCCTCCTGACACAACACACCACACCACACCACAACACAACACACCGCACCACACCACAACACACCACACCACAACACAACACAACACGGGCTCATAGACAAGCCAACCCCCTCCTCCTGACACAACACACCACACCACAACACAACACAACATGGGCTCATACACAAGCCAACCCCCTCCTCCTGACACACCACACCACACCACACCACACCACAACACAACATGGGCTCATACACAAGCCAACCCCCTCCTCCTGACACAACACACCACACCACAACACGGGCTCATAGACAAGCCAACCCCCTCCTCCTGACACAACACACCACACCACAACACAACACGGGCTCATAGACAAGCCAACCCCCTCCTCCTGACACAACACACCACACCACAACACAACACGGGCTCATAGACAAGCCAACCCCCTCCTCCTGACACAACACACCACAACACAACACAACATGGGCTCATAGACAAGCCAACCCCCTCCTCCTGACACACCACACCACACCACAACACAACACAACATGGGCTCATACACAAGCCAACTCCCTCCTCCTGACACAACATACCACACCACACCACAACACAACACAACATGGGCTCATAGACAAGCCAACCCCCTCCTCCTGACACACCACACCACACCACACCACACCACAACACAACATGGGCTCATACACAAGCCAACCCCCTCCTCCTGACACAACACACCACACCACAACACAACACAACATGGGCTCATACACAAGCCAACCCCCTCCTCCTGACACAACACACCACACCACACCACAACACAACACAACATGGGCTCATAGACAAGCCAACCCCCTCCTCCTGACACACCACACCACACCACACCACACCACAACACAACATGGGCTCATACACAAGCCAACCCCCTCCTCCTGACACAACACACCACACCACAACACGGGCTCATAGACAAGCCAACCCCCTCCTCCTGACACAACACACCACACCACAACACAACACGGGCTCATAGACAAGCCAACCCCCTCCTCCTGACACAACACACCACACCACACCACAACACAACACAACATGGGCTCATACACAAGCCAACCCCCTCCTCCTGACACAACACACCACACCACAACACAACACGGGCTCATAGACAAGCCAACCCCCTCCTCCTGACACAACACACCACACCACAACACAACATGGGCTCATAGACAAGCCAACCCCCTCCTCCTGACACACCACACCACACCACAACACAACACAACATGGGCTCATACACAAGCCAACTCCCTCCTCCTGACACAACATACCACACCACAACACAACATGGGCTCATAGACAAGCCAACACCCTCCTCCTGACACAACACAACACACCACACCACACCACAACACAACACGGGCTCATAGACAAGCCAACGATGATCCAATTAGCCAATGGGCTGGTTCAGGACGGGTGATTGGCAGCCAGCCCGGCCTACCTGGGGGCTGCAGGGGCGGAGCTCTCTCTCCTTTCCCGGGCAGCTATGGAGTGGGAGGGCGGAGCTGGGGGGGGGTGTGTGGGGGTGCGGCAGCCCCCGGGGGCCCCCCCTGCCCTCGCTCTCCGCAGGCGGTGGCTCCTGGGACTGCAGCGGCCAGACGTGGGGTCCGGCCAGCGGCTGCGGGCGGGAGAGGCCGGGGTTCAGGGTGTACGGGGGCTCTCTCTGGGGACGGGGACGCAGACGGGGGCGGGGATGGGGATGGGGATGTGGGGGTCCTCCGCGCTCCCGCATCCAGCTCCCGGGGCGCTCCCAGTCCGGCGGGGCCCGGGCGAGGGTCCCGGCCTCACTGCTCCGGCTCTGCGGGGGCGATCGGGACCGCGTGTCCGTCGAAGTCCGCTCAGGACCCTCCCAGGAGTCCTGGATCTGCGCCCCACCGGCCTGGGACACCCCTACATCTGGGGGCTCTCTTTGGAGACCCCCCCCAGCCTCCGGGCCCCGGTCTGGGAGGGGTCCTGGCCCCCTCGGTAGACCCGTGGCGCCCCCTGCAGTCCGTCGGTCTGCCTGAGGGTGCTGTTGCTCCCCTCTGTCCCCGCCTCTCTCTGCCCCCTGCCCCTGCCCCTCGCGCCCCCCTGGGGTCCTGGCGGTCACAGCTGCCCCGTCCTGCCCCGTGTGCCCTGCTCCCTCCTGCGGGGCAGTTTCAGGGGCCCGGGTGCTGTTGCCCCCGGCCATGTGGGCACTGTGCCGGGCTCGGCGGGCGGGCCGGAGGAGAGGGAGGGAGAAGGGAACTCGGCCATAACCAAACTGACCAGGCAGGATGGAGGAGGAAAAAGACCTGGAATAGAGAGAGAGAGAGAGAGAGAGAGAGAGAGAGAGAGAGAGAGAGAGAGAGGGGTTAATACAGACACACTGACTGACTGGACACTCCAGTACATTAACACTGCACTGAGAGAGAGGGGTTCATACAGACACACTGACTGACTGGACACTCCAGTACATTAACACTGCACTGAGAGAGAGAGGGGTTAATACAGACACACTGACTGGACACTCCAGTACATTAACACTGCACTGAGAGAGAGGGGTTAATACAGACACACTGACTGGACACTCCAGTACATTAACACTGCACTGAGAGAGAGGGGTTCATACAGACACACTGACTGACTGGACACTCCAGTACATTAACACTGCACTGAGAGAGAGGGGTTAATACAGACACACTGACTGGACACTCCAGTACATTAACACTGCACTGAGAGAGAGGGGTTCATACAGACACACTGACTGGACACTCCAGTACATTAACACTGCACTGAGAGAGAGAGGTTCATACAGACACACTGACTGGACACTCCAGTACATTAACACTGCACTGAGAGAGAGGGGTTCATACAGACACACTGACTGACTGGACACTCCAGTACATTAACACTGCACTGAGAGAGAGGGGTTAATACAGACACACTGACTGACTGGACACTCCAGTACATTAACACTGCACTGAGAGAGAGGGGTTAATACAGACACACTGACTGGACACTCCAGTACTGTACATTAACACTGCACTGAGAGAGAGAGGGGTTCATACAGACACACTGACTGGACACTCCAGTACATTAACACTGCACTGAGAGAGAGGGGTTAATACAGACACACTGACTGGACACTCCAGTACATTAACACTGCACTGAGAGAGAGGGGTTCATACAGACACACTGACTGGACACTCCAGTACATTAACATTGCACTGAGAGAGAGGGGTTAATACAGACACACTGACTGGACACTCCAGTACATTAACACTGCACTGAGAGAGAGAGGGGTTAATACAGACACACTGACTGACTGGACACTCCAGTACATTAACACTGCACTGAGAGAGAGGGGTTAATACAGACACACTGACTGACTGGACACTCCAGTACATTAACACTGCACTGAGAGAGAGGGGTTCATACAGACACACTGACTGGACACTCCAGTACATTAACACTGCACTGAGAGAGAGGGGTTCATACAGACACACTGACTGGACACTCCAGTACATTAACATTGCACTGAGAGAGAGGGGTTCATACAGACACACTGACTGGACACTCCAGTACATTAACATTGCACTGAGAGAGAGGGGTTCATACAGACACACTGACTGACTGGACACTCCAGTACATTAACACTGCACTGAGAGAGAGGGGTTAATACAGACACACTGACTGACTGGACACTCCAGTACATTAACACTGCACTGAGAGAGAGGGGTTAATACAGACACACTGACTGACTGGACACTCCAGTACATTAACAACACTGCACTGAGAGAGAGGGGTTAATACAGACACACTGACTGACTGGACACTCCAGTACATTAACACTGCACTGAGAGAGAGGGGTTCATACAGACACACTGACTGGACACTCCAGTACATTAACACTGCACTGAGAGAGAGGGGTTCATACAGACACACTGACTGACTGGACACTCCAGTACATTAACACTGCACTGAGAGAGAGGGGTTAATACAGACACACTGACTGGACACTCCAGTACATTAACACTGCACTGAGAGAGAGGGGTTCATACAGACACACTGACTGACTGGACACTCCAGTACATTAACACTGCACTGAGAGAGAGGGGTTAATACAGACACACTGACTGGACACTCCAGTACATTAACACTGCACTGAGAGAGAGGGGTTAATACAGACACACTGACTGGACACTCCAGTACATTAACACTGCACTGAGAGAGAGGGGTTAATACAGACACACTGACTGACTGGACACTCCAGTACATGAATACTGTGGTGAAAGCAGAAGATTATCTAATAGAGCAATCTTAAACTCTGGTAGCCCTAGTAAGCGATACTGAGCTGCAATGTGCTGGAGGCCATTAAAGGCCCTGAAACACAGCAGGATACAAGCTGTAACCACCACTGGTGTCAGCCCACAATTCCCACACTGTAATTACCAATTACCGCACTGGGGAGCACAGACCACCAGCATCTTCTAGAGACCACAGTACTGAGAGAGACAGGCAGCACAGACTCTGGAGACCACAGTACTGAGACAGACAGGCAGTACAGACTCTGGAGACCACAGTACTGAGAGAGACAGACAGTACAGACTCTGGAGACCACAGTACTGAGACAGACAGGCAGTACAGACTCTGGAGACCACAGTACTGAGAGAGACAGACAGTACAGACTCTGGAGACCACAGTACTGAGACAGACAGTACAGTCTCTGGAGACCACAGTACTGAGAGAGACAGACAGTACAGACTCTGGAGACCACAGTACTGAGACAGACAGGCAGTACAGACTCTGGAGACCACAGTACTGAGACAGACAGGCAGTACAGTCTCTGGTGACCACAGTACTGAGACAGACAGTACAGACTCTGGAGACCACAGTACTGAGACAGACAGGCAGTACAGACTCTGGAGACCACAGTACAGAGAGAGACAGACAGGCAGTGCAGACTCTGGAGACCACAGTACTGAGACAGACAGGCAGTACAGACTCTGGAGACCACAGTACTGAGACAGACAGGCAGTACAGACTCTGGAGACCACAGTACTGAGAGAGACAGGCAGCACAGACTCTGGAGACCACAGTACTGAGAGAGACAGGCAGCACAGACTCTGGAGACCACAGTACTGAGAGAGACAGACAGTACAGACTCTGGAGACCACAGTACTGAGACAGACAGGCAGTACAGACTCTGGAGACCACAGTACTGAGAGAGACAGACAGTACAGACTCTGGAGACCACAGTACTGAGACAGACAGGCAGTACAGTCTCTGGTGACCACAGTACTGAGAGAGACAGGCAGTACAGACTCTGGTGACCACAGTACTGAGACAGACAGGCAGTACAGTCTCTGGTGACCACAGTACTGAGAGAGACAGGCAGTACAGACTCTGGAGACCACAGTACTGAGAGAGACAGACAGTACAGACTCTGGAGACCACAATTCTGAGAGAGACAGGCAGTACAGTCTCTGGTGACCACAGTACTGAGAGAGACAGGCAGTACAGACTCTGGTGACCACAGTACTGAGACAAGCTGTACCGACGCTGAATATCAGAGACAGAGGCCTAATCCCTCACCCTTCCCTGTATTAAAATATCTCGACTAGCTGCCCCCTCCAGGCCCCCGCCTGAGCCCAGGGCTCGTTCGTTCCTGGGAGGGGTCTGCTTTCTCACAGGCAGTGTACAGAGGAAGGAAGGCGCGTGACAGGGGGCTCTGTGGCCTGCACAGGAGGGCGTCACGCCTCGATGACACAGCTTTACCAACGTCCTGGGTTTCCTGCTGGCTCACAGCCCGCGGGCACCCCCTCCCTGAGCTCACACGCTCGCTCCATTATAGTCAGTGTGTCAACGCAGCAAAGTGACTGTGTCAGTCACTACCTGACTGTGTCAGTGAGTGTGTCAGCCACTACCTGACTGTGTCAGTGAGTGTGTCAGTCGCTATCTCACTGTGTCAGTGTGTCAGTCACAATCTCACTGTGTCCGTGTGTCAGTCACAATCTCACTGTGTCAGTGTGTCAGTCACTATCTCACTGTGTCAGTGTGTCAGTCACTATCTCTGTGTCAGTCTGTCAGTCACTATCTCACTGTGTCAGTGTGTCAGTCGCTATCTCACTGTGTCAGTCACTATCTCTGTCAGTCACTATC
Organism: Atractosteus spatula; assembly: GCF_055471065.1. Taxonomy (NCBI): domain Eukaryota; kingdom Metazoa; phylum Chordata; class Actinopteri; order Semionotiformes; family Lepisosteidae; genus Atractosteus; species Atractosteus spatula. The sequence continues at coordinate 5,082,898 of NC_142730.1, read as the reverse complement.
TCACTGTGTCAGTGTGTCAGTCGCTATCTCACTGTGTCAGTGTGTCAGTCACTATCTCTGTCAGTCTATCAGTCACTATCTCACTGTGTCAGTGTGTCAGTCGCTATCTCACTGTGTCAGTGTGTCAGTCACTATCTCATATATACATTCAGGATCTTATTCTTTAACAATTTCAATCAAACCTACCAATGACGACTGTTTCTGTGCCCTTTCTATAATGAGTCTACAAACTCTGCACTTCATGTGTGCTAAATATACAGTATTAAATCCATTAAAGCCTACGAAACACAAACATCACCAATGAAGCAGTAAGCGATTAACCTATCCCATTTTAAACCTATTTAGTATTTAATTTTACCTTGTGTCATTATGCCTTTATGGAGGGGGAAAGTACGGTATTCCTGATTTGACAGACAAAACTCCCCTTTAGCAGATTTTGTCCCTTAAATCCAAAGTTCGTAAAAGCAAATTCCCGGTAAACCAGGCGTTTACTGTCCATTCAATGAGAAAAAGTAGAAAGAAGAGATAACAATCTGTCTGTCTGATTCCTCTTACCTCCTAGATGAACCCGCGTCCTGACTGGTCGGCACAGACCTCCTGTTCCCACCTCCTCCACCACCACCTCCTCTCCCTCTTCCCTGATTGGCTGGCCGATGTGCTGTCCTCCCTGATTGGCTGTAGCCATTGGAGGAGGAGGAGAAAGGCTGGCGGTAAAGAGAGACCATCTCCTGATTGGCCGGGGAGAAATCGGGCTGGTGGAACTGAGGCTCCTGATAGGTCAGGGGTGGCTGGTGTACCGGGTCTGGACCGGTGCTGTAGAGAGACAGCCCTGGCTCCTGATTGGCTGAATGAGGAGAGTGCAGGTGATGGGGCTGCCTGCTGCTGTCGGGGGGTCCCACGTAGAGAGAGGGGTCACTCGGGGGTTTCCTCAACTCTCGGAGGGGGGCGTAATTGGGGCGCAGTGCCGAAATGACTCCGCCCTGCTCCCTGAGGCTGGGGGGGTCAGCCGGGTGCAGGGGAAAGGGTCCCCAGGTCTGTGAGGGGTCTGCGACTGGCAGCAGACACTGCCTCCTCCTCTCCGAGATCCCAAACCCGCAGCTACGAGAGCAGGGCGTCCAGGCGCCCCAGGGGCCCCACACCCCCTGCAAGGGCCCCACCGGCCCCTCGCTTGCAGGAGCCTGCCGGGACGCTCTGCCTGGAGTCTGTGGAGCGGAAAAAACGCAGCACGGTGAAGTCGGGCACAGCGCCCCCTGCTGGAAGGTTGCAGCACTGCAGGGTGACACAGTGGAAGACAGAGGGGCGGGCTGTCAGAGACGCAGGGGCGGAGAGGGAGAGCCTGCAGGGGGATTGTGGGCGTTCGGCGGCGCAGACGGAGCAGGCAGATAAAGGTTAACAACCCACCTTGGGCTCGGGCTGGGAGAGCTGCACGCCGGCGAAGAGCAGGCTGAGCACCGCAGACAGCAGACACAGCCTGGGGGCAGAGGAGAGCAGTTACTACACACCGGCACACTGACTCACAGGCTGGCACGCCCGGGTGAGTGGCATCCCGGGGAACGCACACCGCTGGCGGCGCTTGTTTACTTTGCACCGGTAACAGGGTGGTAGTAAAACCTGGAGTGGATCAGACTGCTGTGCACTGGGAGTCTGACTGACAGCACTGTAAGACCTGGAGTAGATCAGACTGCTGTGCACTGGGAGTCTGACTGACAGCTCTGTAAAACCTGGAGTGGATCAGACTGCTGTGCACTGGGAGTCTGACTGGCAGCACTGTAAAACCTGGAGTGGATCAGACTGCTGTGCACTGGGAGTCTGACTGACAGCTCTGTAAAACCCGGAGTGGATCAGAGTGCCTTGCGGATTCCCTTCCGTGTGGAGGTGGAGTCGTCCTGCGGTGCTGTCTCCGCAGTGCTCCAGCCTGTCCCTCCTCATGGGTCCAGACTAGCCCAGGTTGCACAAGAGAAACTCCGTGATTCCTGGCTGCTTCCCGTCCGCTGGGACAGTGCTTTCCCAGAAAAGGGGGAATTACGGAACAGGGGGGTTGTGACACAGCAGCTCGACGCTCCGCAGACACTGGGGTCCTGGGAAAGGCGTGATGTGGTGAGAAAAACCTCGTGTTGATGCCACAATTACAGTCCACAGTGCCCACTGGTCACATGTCTGATCACACTGGACCAGTGAGCTCAGAGCCCTTCAGCAGACTCAGAGCAGGGCTGATGGGTCCTCACGACTGACCACACTGGACCAGTGAGCTCAGAGCCCTTCAGCAGACTCAGCGCAGGGCTGATGGGTCCTCATGACTGACCACACTGGACCAGTGAGCTCAGAGCCCTTCAGCAGACTCAGCGCAGGGCTGATGGGTCCTCATGACTGACCACACTGGACCAGTGAGCTCAGAGCCCTCAGCAGAGCTCTAAGCCTGTATCCAGTCACATACTTACACTGACACCTCACACACAGACTCCTATACACACACACTTACACTGACACCTCACACACACACTCACTGACATACTCAATGACACAAACAGTTAACACACACAATGACACGCACTAACACACTCTCATATACATATGCACACACACACACACTCTGATACACACACACACTCATGGGTCTCTCCCTTTGTTGGGGTGTACCTGTCCTGCAAATCTGTCACTTATTGTGAGGAACGTGCTCACACTGCATATACACAAATACACACACAACTGTTCCTCTTCCAGATCAACTCCAGCTACAGTCAGGACCTCCTGCTATCTGCCCCTGGAGTCGTACTCTCACTCTCTGCAGTTTTGGGGTCCCCCCGTCCCCCTGCGTTTCCTTGCTGCTTCAGCAGTGTCCACTCAGCTGTTAGTGGGACAGGTTAGCAATCAACACCATGCCAGTGCCACACACTGGCTTCCAGAACCTTCCTGAAATCACCAGGAGCAATTTCACTAACGAGCCTGAACACCGCGAGCTTGATCAGCATCGTTCCTTCCCGAATCCAGCAGTTTCCTCTGGAGCGACTCCCTTCGTCCCGCAGGGCTGGGCACACAGGAGCACACCGGAGTGAGGGGGATGCAGTCACTGTGTCAGTCTGTCTCTCTGTCTGTCCGTCTGTCTCTCTGTCAGTGTGTCTTTCTGTCTCTCAGAGTGTCAGTCTGTCTCTCTGTCTGTCCGTCTGTCTCTCTGTCAGTGTGTCTTTCTGTCTCTCAGTCAGTGTGTCAGTCTCAGTGTGTCAGTCAGTCACTCACTCAGTAAGTGTGTCAGTCAGTGTGTCGGGCTCTCAGTCAGTGTGTCTGTCTCTCAGTCAGGGTGTCAGTCTCAGTCAGGGTGTCTGTCAGTGTGTCAGTCTCAGTGTGTCAGTCAGTCACTCACTCAGTAAGTGTGTCAGTCAGTGTGTCTCTCAGTCAGTGTGTCTCTGTCTCTCAGTCTGTGTCTGTCTCTCAGTCAGTGTGTCAGTCAGTCTGTCTTTCTGTCTCTCAGTCAGTGTGTCTGTCTCTCAGTCAGTGTGTCAGTCAGTGTGTCTCTGTCTCTCAGTCAGTGTGTCAGTCAGTCTGTCTTTCTGTCTCTCAGTCAGTGTGTCTGTCTCTCAGTCAGTGTGTCAGTCAGTGTGTCTCTGTCTCTCAGTCAGTGTGTCAGTCAGTGTGTCTGTCTCTCAGTCAGTGTGTCTCTGTCTCTCAGTCAGTGTGTCTCTCAGTCAGTCACTCAGTCAAGCAGCGCGCAGCCCCGTGGCTCCCCTGTAGTTCCCAGAGCGGATCCCCCAAAATCCTGCAGCGCCCCCCCCCCTCCCTCCCCACCTACCTGCAGCCTCCCCGTCCACGCGTCTCCCTCATGGCTCTCGCCCCGTCTGTGGCCCCTCTCGCACAGAGCGAGGAAACAGCCTCTCCTCTTCTCTGAGTGCGCCTCCTGCTCCGTCCGCTGGCCCGTCCTCGGCCCTCGGCTCCTCGGCGGCTCCTCGCCTCTGTCCTGCTCGGAAACTCCTCTGCGCGCCGGGAGGGAGCACCGCGGCGCGTCGGAGATTCAGTCCCAACTCTCGCTCCGGAGTTCTTGTCCTTCAGCCGATAAATACTTTCTTTAAGGTGGTCCGACTTCGTCTCCGCAGGAGGGCGTGCGGGTGCGCTGCTGTTAGGAGAAGAAAAAAAAGGGAGATTGTATCAGAGGGTCGTGCGGAGAGAAAATACCACCTTAAAAACCTGCCCCTGTAGCCACGCGCCAGAGCTCATTGTTCCGGTATAAGTCAGCCCGAGTCCGCCTGCGGGAAACGGCACGCTAGCGCTAAAACCGCAGTTTGTGTTTGTGTCTGCTGCTGTTCCAGAGCACCGCTCTGCCGTCATACTCTCAACCCTGATCTCACTGGGCTCTACCGCACTCTACTGTGCTTTTACCCTGATCTCACTGGGCTGTACTGCACTGGACTGTGCTTTTACCCTGATCTCACTGGGCTGTACTGCGCTTTTACCCTGATCTCACTGGGCTGTACTGCACTGTACTGTGCTTTTACCCTGATCTCACTAGACTGTACTGTACTGTACTGTGCTTTTACCCTGATCTCACTGGGCTGTACTGCACTGGACTGTGCTTTTACCCTGATCTCACTGGGCTGTACTGCACTGTACTGTGCTTTTACCCTGATCTCACTGGGCTTTACTGCACTGGACTGTGCTTTTACCCTGATCTCACTGGGCTGTACTGCACTGTACTGTGCTTTTACGCTGATCTCACTGGGCTGTACTGCACTGTACTGTGCTTTTACCCTGATCTCACTGGGCTGTACTGCACTGGACTGTGCTTTTACCCTGATCTCACTGGGCTGTACTGCACTGTACTGTGCTTTTACCCTGATCTCACTGGGCTGTACTGCACTGGACTTTACTAACACATTCAGAATTAGAAATCGAGTTGAGTACGAGATGAGTACGATGGAATAAACAGCGAAATGTGCCCTAAGCGCAGAGCCGGGGATTCGCGGCCCCGTGGGCACAGGCAGTGGGGGGCTCTGGACACCGGTCGTACAGACAGGAGATGAAGGAGCTTCAGCTCTGCGCTCTCTGAGCCTCGTGTTTCATAACGTGGCGTCAAACGTTCTGTCGGTGATCTGATTTCACAAACATCCCGCTGGGTCAACGCGGCACTCTTAGGCCTAAGAAGTGTTCTCTCGCTCGTAGAACAGTCTCCCTTGTTGATTTTAAGCAAACATCCTCTCCCCGTGTGCACACAAAACGTAATAATCTTCCTCCGCGCGCCCCTGACAGCCCACGTCCGGCTGCGGCAGGGATTATCCACGCGACAGTGAGCCGCTTAGCGCTGCCCCGGCGCGCGCTGGACACGGTGCTTCACGGGCCCGTGCGCAGACCGCCTCGCGGGGACACGGCTCCCCGAGCCGCGCCCCGTCACGCGCCACCCGCTTCAGCAGACACGCAGCAGGGGAGGGTGGACAAGAGTGGACAGAGCTCTGACTGCCCAGTCTCTGAGCGCAGCGAGCTGGACTCCAGGGGACAGTGGACAGAGCTCTGACTGCCCAGTCTCTGACCGCAGCGAGCTGGACTCCAGGGGACAGTGGACAGAGCTCTGACTGCCCAGTCTCTGAGCGCAGCGAGCTGGACTCCAGGGGACAGTGGACAGAGCTCTGACTGCCCAGTCTCTGAGCGCAGCGAGCTGGACTCCAGGGGACAGTGGACAGAGCTCTGACTGCCCAGTCTCTGACCGCAGCGAGCTGGACTCCAGGGGACAGTGGACAGAGCTCTGACTGCCCAGTCTCTGAGCGCAGCGAGCTGGACTCCAGGGGAGAGTGGACAGAGCTCTGACTGCCCAGTCTCTAACCGCAGCGAGCTGGACTCCAGGGGACAGTGGACAGAGCTCTGCCCAGCCTCTGACCAAAGGACACAGTTTCGCTTTTTCCCCAGTCACTTTGTCACTATAGTGTACTACAGTAATACCGCAGTTTACCACAATGTGTTATAGTGTACTACAGTAATACAGTACCCCAGTTTACCAGTGTGTTAATGTACTACAGTATATACCACAGTGTTATAGTACAGTACAGTGTTTACCACAGTAAGTTACAGTGTACTATAGTATATACCACAGTTTACCACAGTGAGTTACAGTGTACTATAGTACATACCAGTTTACCACAGTGAGCTACAGTGTACTATAGTACATACCAGTTTACCACAGTGAGTTACAGTGTACTATAGTACATACCAGTTTTCCACAGTGAGCTACAGTGTACTATAGTACATACCAGTTTACCACAGTGAGCTACAGTGTACTATAGTACATACCAGTTTCCCACAGTGCGTTACAGTGTACTATAGTACATACCAGTTTCCCACAGTGAGTTACAGTGTACTATAGTACATACCAGTTTCCCACAGTGAGTTACAGTGTACTATAGTACATACCAGTTTACCACAGTGAGCTACAGTGTACTATAGTACATACCAGTTTCCCACAGTGAGTTACAGTGTACTATAGTACATACCAGTTTACCACAGTGAGCTACAGTGTACTATAGTACATACCAGTTTTCCACAGTGAGCTACAGTGTACTATAGTACATACCAGTTTACCACAGTGAGCTACAGTGTACTATAGTATATACCACAGTTTACCACAGTGAGTTTCAGTGTACTATAGTACATACCAGTTTCCCACAGTGAGTTACAGTGTACTATAGTACATACCAGTTTCCCACAGTGTTGACCAGCTTACCGAGCCGCGAGCGGACCCCTCCGGCCCGGGACCCCGGAGAGGCGGTTCGCCAGAGGCGGGGTGCGGCGAGCGAGAAGTGACCGTGACTGACCGTGCCGACACCCCGCTGCTTCAGACGCGCTGGCGGGGCCGTGCGCTGCGGAGAGAGACACTTTCCCCGTCCGGTTTCCAAACTTCGCTCCTCAGACGAGTGCTTACAGCGGCAATCCCTCTGATCAAACTGCGAAGTGTCCGCAGTCACGTCGCGATGCCCCCCCCCCCCACCGCGGAGCAGACCCTGTGGCGCGCTGACGCCCGGGGACAGTTTTACAGTCTGGTTTTCTCTCCCTGCTGTCACATGCGACTGCCCTCCGCCCTCTGCTGTCCCCGAGCCACGATCGGACCGTCCGAGCCTGGCCGCTCCGCTCACCGTGTGTGACGTCGCAGAGCGGGACTCGTACGGACACGCAGGGAGGCAGACTCGCCCCCCGCTATCTCTCCCACTGCTCCGTATCTCCGCTCTGTCCCTCCCCCGCACCCCTCCCCCTCTCTCATTTAGTTACTATAGTCCCTTTAGGAGCCCAGCCTCTGTACTGTGACTATAGGCTCTATAGGAGCCCAGCCCCTGTACTGTTACTATAGGCTCTATAGGAGCCCAGCCCCTGTACTGTTACTATAGGCTCTATAGGAGCCCAGCCCCTGTACTGTTACTATAGGCTCTATAGGAACCTGGCTACTGTACTGTTACTATATTCTCTATAGGAGCCCAGCCCCTGTACTGTTACTATAGGCTCTATAGGAGCCCAGCCCCTGTACTGTTACTATAGGCTCTATAGGAACCTGGCTACTGTACTGTTACTATATTCTCTATAGGAACCCAGCCCCTGCACTGTGTCTATACTCTATAAGTACCTGGCTACTGTACTGTTACTATATTCTCTATAGGAACCCAGCCCCTGTACTGTTACTATACTCTATAAGTACCTGGCTACTGTACTGTTACTATATTCCATTTAGGAACCCAGCCCCTGTACTGTTACTATCTTCCCTATAGGAACCCAGCTACTGTATTGTTCCTATAGCCCCTATAGGAACCTAGATGCTGTACTGTTACTATGGTCCCTACAGTAACCTGGCTACTGTACTGTTGCAATAAAGCCCCTAAAGGAACCCAGATGCTGTGCTCTTACTATAGTCTCTATAGGATCCCAGACTCTGGGCTCTTCCTATAGCCCCTATAAGAACCTAGATGTTGTGTTTTTACTAGAGCCCCTATAGGACCCAGCCCCTGCTCTGTTACTGCATCTCCATGTTGCTGTAGGGGTGGCTGGCTCTGTGTCTGCTGCTCCAGACTGCTTGGCTAACGGAGGAACACAACATTCCTGACTCCGGGATTATATAAGAGCGGCAGCCGGGGCAGGCCAGCGATAAACAAGGCCAGCTTGTGTCCTTCTCCTTCCTCTCTCTTGCAGTCCTTTGCTTTTCCTCATTCCTTTGATCTTTTTGTCTCTTTCCTCTCTGTCTTCCCTCGCTGCCCCATGATTCCCCTGGATTCCTGTGCTCCTCAGGAAGGTGGCTCTGGTCTTGTTCCAGAGCTGCGCTGGGCCCAGGTCCAGAGGTGGCCCGGTCAGTGACCTCTGCACAGACTAATTAGCCCAGCAGCAGCCTAATGATCACTGACAAGACCTACAGGCAACTGAACTCCCATATCTGCAACCTGGTAATATGTCTCATCAGGGTTAGTCACAGCATAGTGAGGCACAGTGAGGGACAGTGAGGCAAAACAAGGGCATTGGGGCACAGTGAGGGCAGTGAGGCACAGTGAGGGACAGTGAGGGAGCTGAGGGCAGTGAGGCGCAGTGAGGCGCAGTGAGGCGCAGTGAGGGCAGTGAGGGCAGTGAGAGAGGTGAGGGCAGTGAGGGCAGTGAGAGAGCTGGGGGCAGTGAGGCACAGTGAGGCACAGACAGGCAAAACAAGGGCATTGGGGCACAGTGAGAGCAGTGAGGCACAGTGAGGCACAGACAGGCAAAACAAGGGCATTGGGGCACAGTGAGGGCAGTGAGGCACAGTGAGGGCAGTGAGAGAGCTGAGGGCAGTGAGGGAGGAGAGGGAGGTGGGACACAGTGAGGGCAGTGAGGCACAGTGAGGGACAGTGAGGGACAGTGAGGGAGCTGAGGGCAGTGAGGCGCAGTGAGGCGCAGTGAGGCACAGTGAGGGCAGTGAGAGAGCTGAGGGCAGTGAGTCACAGTGAGGGCAGTGAGAGAGCTGAGGGCAGTGAGGGAGGAGAGGGGGGTGGGACACAGTGAGGGCAGTGAGGAACAGACAGGTCTTTCTGCCCCTGACAGCCCCAGTCTGTCTCTCTCGCATGCTGACGCACAAACAGCACTGCTAGTGCTGCTCTAGCAGGCCTGACAGCCACAGAGCAGCCAGGAGCCGAACCAGCAGCACAGCTGAGGAAACACAGGGATAAGGAGCCCTTCACTGGGGCCAAGAGAGGAGGAAGAGGATAAGAGGCGCACGCAGATAGAGAGACAGCTCAGGAAACACAGATAAACAGACAGGCAAAGCCTATTACACAGAGAGACAGACATGCTGTCAGACACTGGCAGGCAGACAGAGGCTCTTTCAAACACAGAGAGACAGACAGGCAGAGCGGCTCAGACAAGTCGCTGAAGGAGCAGGAGTGAGGCAGGCAGAGAAGCATACAGTCAGAAAGGCAGAAATTGGCACAGACAATTAGGACACGACTGTTACTAATTTCTTAGATGGCTGAGGCTGCCAGCAGTTGCTGTCAGTGAGGCAGAGGGCCAGGCAGACCGAGTGCTGTAAATCTTCATGCAGGGAGTGAGGGAGCCCTACACCCCAGAGCCCAGAACTAGCTCCTACACCCCAGAGTCCAGAACCAGCTCCTACATCCCAGAGCCCAGAACTAGCTCCTACACCCCAGAGCCCAGAACCAGCTCCTACACCCCAGAGCCCAGAACTAGCTCCTACACCCCAGAGTCCAGAACCAGCTCCTACACCCCAGAGCCCCAAACCAGCTCCTGCACCCCAGAGCCCAGAACCAGCTCCTGCACCCCAGAGCCCCAAACCAGCTCCTACACCCCAGAGCCCAGAACCAGCTCCTACATCCCAGAGCCCCAAACCAGCTCCTGCACCCCAGAGTCCAGAACCAGCTCCTGCACCCCAGAGCCCCAAACCAGCTCCTACACCCCAGAGCCCTAAACCAGCTCCTACATCCCAGAGCCCCAAACCAGCTCCTGCACCCCAGAGCCCAGAACCAGCTCCTGCACCCCAGAGTCCAGAACCAGCTCCTGCACCCCAGAGCCCCAAACCAGCTCCTACACCCCAGAGCCCTAAACCAGCTCCTACATCCCAGAGCCCCAAACCAGCTCCTGCACCCCAGAGCCCAGAACCAGCTCCTGCACCCCAGAGCCCCAAACCAGCTCCTACACCCCAGAGCCCCAAACCAGCTCCTACACCCCAGAGCCCAGAACTAGCTCCTACACCCCAGAGCCCCAAACCAGCTCCTATACCCCAGAGCCCAGAACCAGCTCCTACACCCCAGAGTCCAGAACCAGCTCCTACATCCCAGAGCTCCAAACAAACCTTATACTTCAGAGCCCAGAACCAGCTCCTACACCCCAGAGATCACAGCCAGGGGCACACTCCAGAACCAGCCCCTACACTGCAAAGATCACAGCTGGGCTCCCAGTCCAGGGTGAACCCCTATAGCACAGATATCACAGTTGAGGTGTATGTGTGTGATTCACGGTGTACCTGATACTCAGGGAGAGTGTATGTGCTTTTTCCTGCGAGCTCCAGGAAGGATGTGAATCCAGGTCAGATATTCCTTTCCACATAGCTCACATAGCTGAGATAGAGGCCAGCCAGCAGACAGCTTAACTATTCACTCTGCTCCTGAGACGACACCTTTCTCTGCACTGAGTGGACATTACAGTTTTTATAAGGACTGTAGCTCCTACTGTAACATGACTGTTCTTATGCACTAGGACTGTAGCTCTTATTGTAACAGGACTGTTCTACTGCACTGGGACTGTAGCTCCTATTGTAACAGGACTGTTCTACTGGACTGGGACTGTAGCTCCTATTGTAACAGGACTGTTCTACTGGACTGGGATTGTAGCTCCTATTGTAACAGGACTGTTCTACTGCACTGGGACTGTAGCTCCTATTGTAACAGACTGTTCTACTGTACTGACCCCAAGCTTCTCTCCCTGTCTGTGTCTCATGGAGAGCAGGTTGGGGTCTGCGAAAAGACAAATTCCTAATACAAGAAATTATATATGGCCAATAAAGTGATCTTATCTTATCTTACTGGGACTGTAGCCCCTATTGAATCAGGACTGTTCTGCTGAGCAGTGACCATTGACCCTGTTGATCGCAGATACACACACACTGACACACACAAATAAGACTCAGATAAGACAGTAGTAGGACACCACAGCCTGTTTACCAGCACAAGCCTCTTCCAGTGTCCTTGAAGCGAGTAGGTCAGCATACATTGAACATCCTGTCTCCAAACTCAGGATTCCCCAGGAGAATTCCTGCTGCCTGGAGACGCAGCCTGAAAGGATGGATTGATGGACAGACAGACAATCAGACTTGGAGACAGACAGGTGGGCGGGGAAGCAGGCAGGCAGGGAGACAGACAGGCAGCCGTGGAGACAGACAAATGGACAGACAGACAGACAGACGTGTATCAGTAGACAGACAAGCTGGCATTGCGGACAGACAGACACACATGCAATCAGATAGACAGGCACTGAGGGAGACAGACAGGCTGAGAGACAGGCAGGTAAAGAGGAGACAGACAGATTGGGACCCACCCTGGACAGACAGACAGACAGACAGACAGATTGAGACCCACCCTGGACAGACAGACAGTCAGATAGACATTCCCCCCTCTGTTAACACCCAGAAGTAGCTCCCCCTGCTGGAGTGAGTGAGAGTGGGGCACTGGGAGCAGAGGCAGGAGGCCCCGCACACACAGAGCGATCCCAGAGTGCACTGGGGGAGCGAGCCGAGAGCGCCTGCTGCTGGCCGTCTAGTTACCACAGTCCCGATGGCAGGAGGAGCACTTGTGGAAGGAGAGACCGGGGCTCTGTGACATCCTCAGCCACTTCCCTGCAACAACAACCTAGTCCCCTGACAGCTCACCCCTCCGCCCTGGGGCTAAAAATAACTTCCGATGAACTCCCCGCGACTCTGCCTGAAGGATGGCTTTGTGTGCTGCGGCTGGGCAAGGGCCAACACACACTCCTGGAGAACACACACCCTCCACCAACCAGTCCGTATGTACCCTTCTAACGCACTGCAGTGTTCATGTACTGGAGCGTCCAGTCAGTGTGTCTGTATGAACCCCTCTCTCTCAGTGCAGTGTTAATGTACTGGAGTGTCCAGTCAGTGTGTCTGTATGAACCCCTCTCTCTCAGTGCAGTGTTAATGTACTGGAGTGTCCAGTCAGTCAGTTTGTCTGTATTAACCCCTCTCTCTCAGTGCAGTGTTAATGTACTGGAGTGTCCAGTCAGTGTGTCTGTATTAACCCCTCTCTCTCAGTGCAGTGTTAATGTACTGGAGCGTCCAGTCAGTGTGTCTGTATTAACCCCTCTCTCTCAGTGCAGTGTTAATGTACTGGAGTGTCCAGTCAGTGTGTCTGTATTAACCCCTCTCTCTCAGTGCAGTGTTAATGTACTGGAGTGTCCAGTCAGTCAGTGTGTCTGTATGAACCCCTCTCTCTCAGTGCAGTGTTAATGTACTGGAGTGTCCAGTCAGTGTGTCTGTATTAACCCCTCTCTCTCAGTGCAGTGTTAATGTACTGGAGTGTCCAGTCAGTCAGTGTGTCTGTATTAACCCCTCTCTCTCTCAGTGCAGTGTTAATTTACTGGAGTGTCCAGTCAGTGTGTCTGTATGAACCCCTCTCTCTCAGTGCAGTGTTAATGTACTGGAGTGTCCAGTCAGTCAGTGTGTCTGTATGAACCCCTCTCTCTCAGTGCAGTGTTAATGTACTGGAGTGTCCAGTCAGTCAGTGTGTCTGTATTAACCCCTCTCTCTCAGTGCAGTGTTAATGTACTGGAGTGTCCAGTCAGTGTGTCTGTATTAACCCCTCTCTCTCAGTGCAGTGTTAATGTACTGGAGTGTCCAGTCAGTCAGTGTGTCTGTATTAACCCCTCTCTCTCAGTGCAGTGTTAATGTACTGGAGTGTCCAGTCAGTGTGTCTGTATTAACCCCTCTCTCTCAGTGCAGTGTTAATGTACTGGAGTGTCCAGTCAGTGTGTCTGTATGAACCCCTCTCTCTCTCAGTGCAGTGTTAATGTACTGGAGTGTCCAGTCAGTGTGTCTGTATTAACCCCTCTCTCTCAGTGCAGTGTTAATGTACTGGAGTGTCCAGTCAGTGTGTCTGTATTAACCCCTCTCTCTCAGTGCAGTGTTAATGTACTGGAGTGTCCAGTCAGTCAGTGTGTCTGTATTAACCCCTCTCTCTCAGTGCAGTGTTAATGTACTGGAGTGTCCAGTCAGTGTGTCTGTATTAACCCCTCTCTCTCAGTGCAGTGTTAATGTACTGGAGTGTCCAGTCAGTGTGTCTGTATGAACCCCTCTCTCTCAGTGCAGTGTTAATGTACTGGAGTGTCCAGTCAGTGTGTCTGTATTAACCCCTCTCTCTCAGTGCAGTGTTAATGTACTGGAGTGTCCAGTCAGTGTGTCTGTAGTAACCCCTCTCTCTCAGTGCAGTGTTAATGTACTGGAGTGTCCAGTCAGTGTGTCTGTAGTAACCCCTCTCTCTCAGTGCAGTGTTAATGTACTGGAGTGTCCAGTCAGTGTGTCTGTATGAACCCCTCTCTCTCAGTGCAGTGTTAATGTACTGGAGTGTCCAGTCAGTGTGTCTGTATTAACCCCTCTCTCTCAGTGCAGTGTTAATGTACTGGAGTGTCCAGTCAGTCAGTGTGTCTGTATGAACCCCTCTCTCTCAGTGCAGTGTTAATGTACTGGAGTGTCCAGTCAGTGTGTCTGTATTAACCCCTCTCTCTCAGTGCAGTGTTAATGTACTGGAGTGTCCGGTCAGTGTGTCTGTATTAACCCCTCTCTCTCAGTGCAGTGTTAATGTACTGGAGTGTCCAGTCAGTCAGTGTGTCTGTATGACCCCTCTCTCTCAGTGCAGTGTTAATGTACTGGAGTGTCCAGTCAGTGTGTCTGTATGAACCCCTCTCTCTCAGTGCAGTGTTCATGTACTGGAGTGTCCAGTCAGTCAGTGTGTCTGTATGAACCCCTCTCTCTCAGTGCAGTGTTAATGTACTGGAGTGTCCAGTCAGTGTGTCTGTATTAACCCCTCTCTCTCAGTGCAGTGTTAATGTACTGGAGTGTCCAGTCAGTGTGTCTGTATGAACCCCTCTCTCTCAGTGCAGTGTTAATGTACTGGAGTGTCCAGTCAGTGTGTCTGTATGAACCCCTCTCTCTCAGTGCAGTGTTCATGTACTGGAGTGTCCAGTCAGTCAGTGTGTCTGTAGTAACCCCTCTCTCTCAGTGCAGTGTTAATGTACTGGAGTGTCCAGTCAGTGTGTCTGTAGTAACCCCTCTCTCTCAGTGCAGTGTTAATGTACTGGAGTGTCCAGTCAGTGTGTCTGTATGAACCCCTCTCTCTCAGTGCAGTGTTAATGTACTGGAGTGTCCAGTCAGTGTGTCTGTATTAACCCCTCTCTCTCAGTGCAGTGTTAATGTACTGGAGTGTCCAGTCAGTCAGTGTGTCTGTATGAACCCCTCTCTCTCAGTGCAGTGTTAATGTACTGGAGTGTCCAGTCAGTGTGTCTGTATTAACCCCTCTCTCTCAGTGCAGTGTTAATGTACTGGAGTGTCCGGTCAGTGTGTCTGTATTAACCCCTCTCTCTCAGTGCAGTGTTAATGTACTGGAGTGTCCAGTCAGTCAGTGTGTCTGTATGAACCCCTCTCTCTCAGTGCAGTGTTAATGTACTGGAGTGTCCAGTCAGTGTGTCTGTAGTAACCCCTCTCTCTCTCAGTGCAGTGTTAATGTACTGGAGTGTCCAGTCAGTGTGTCTGTATTAACCCCTCTCTCTCAGTGCAGTGTTAATGTACTGGAGTGTCCAGTCAGTGTGTCTGTATGAACCCCTCTCTCTCAGTGCAGTGTTCATGTACTGGAGTGTCCAGTCAGTCAGTGTGTCTGTATGAACCCCTCTCTCTCAGTGCAGTGTTAATGTACTGGAGTGTCCAGTCAGTGTGTCTGTATTAACCCCTCTCTCTCAGTGCAGTGTTAATGTACTGGAGTGTCCAGTCAGTGTGTCTGTATGAACCCCTCTCTCTCAGTGCAGTGTTAATGTACTGGAGTGTCCAGTCAGTGTGTCTGTATTAACCCCTCTCTCTCAGTGCAGTGTTAATGTACTGGAGTGTCCAGTCAGTCAGTGTGTCTGTATGAACCCCTCTCTCTCAGTGCAGTGTTAATGTACTGGAGTGTAATGTTTTCCAGTCTTGACCTGCAGTGATTCACAGTGTTTCCTTTGTGCAACTCAACATTTTCCAGAAATAAAGAGAACACAACGACACAAACAAGAATCAAAGAGAAAAATGACTCCTAGTTCTTCCTGTTTCCATGAATCAGGAGTCCCGGATTCCCGAGTCCCTGTCGTCCGCACACCCTCCTTTCCGCAGGGCGGCCACTGCGGTACATATGTAGCGGGCGATTTGGAATTACAGTCGTTTCTTAGCCATCTCTCCTTCCCAGATCCTCCCAGTTTCCCATCTCTCCTTCCCAGATCCTCCCTCTGTTTCCCATCTCTCCTTCCCAAATCCTCCCAGTTTCCCATCTCTCCTTCCCAAATCCTCCCTCTGTTCCTCATCTCTCCTTCCCAAATCCTCCCAGTTTCCCATCTCTCCTTCCCAAATCCTCCCTCTGTTCCTCATCTCTCCTTCCCAAATCCTCCCTGTTTCCCATCTCTCCTTCCCAAATCCTCCCTCTTTCCCATCTCTTCTTCCTGAATCCTCCCTCTGTCCTCCTCCTGGTCCCTCTCTGTTCTTCCTGGCCTCTCTCCGGTGCTGGAGGAGAGGGTGAAAGAGTGCTGCGTCACTCCAGCAGGAACTGTATTCCTGTCTTAGGGAAGGGGCAGGCTGGGGGCGGGGAATTGTTCTAGAAAAACAGGATAAATTGTGTTTTGGTGTTGTTCCAGTGCAGCTGTGCCGATACGGACCAGTGCCCAGGCTGGACCCAGGGGGAGTGGTCTTACTCTTATCGGTCCGTCAGGCCCCAGACATCAGGCACCTGGTGTTGTCGTGAAGGCTCTGGCTTGTTCTTACTCCAACTGTGAAGAGCACAGCTGCCTGCTCACTGGGGAGAACCTTCCCTGGGCCCCATTCTGATGTATGATGTAAAACACACTTGCACTGGCCATCAGTGTGGAATCAGTACACACAGCGCACAGCGCACAGCGCACAGACAGCAAAGAACACAGAACAGCAAAGAACACAGAACAGCACACAGCACAACACAAACACATAGCACACATACAGCACAGAACATGCACAGCACACATACAGCACAGAACATGCACAGCACAGCACACAGCACACAGCACACAGCACACAGCACACAGCACACAGACAGCAAAGAACACAGAACACAGAACACAGAACAGCACACAGCACAACACAAACACATAGCACACATACAGCACAGAACACAGCACACACACACGCACAGCACACAGCACACAGCACACAGCACACAGCACACAGCACACAGCACACAGACAGCAAAGAACACAGAACAGCACACACACAGTACAGAACACAGCACAACACAAACACATAGCACACATACAGCACAGAACATGCACAGCACAGAACATGCACAGCACACACACAGCACAGAACACACACAGCACACAGCACACAGCAAAGAACACAGAACAGCACACACACAGTACAGAACACAGCACAACACAAACACATAGCACACATACAGCACAGCACAGCACAGCACAGCACAGCACAGCACAGCACAAACAGCACACACACAGCAAAGAACACAGCACAGCACAAACACACAGCACACACACAGTACAGAACACAGCACAGCACACATGCGCAGAACATATACAGTGCAGTGCACACACCATTGAACACTGAATACAACATCGACAGCACAGCACAGCACACACAGCACAGAACACACCTATACACATACCAGGCATCGGAGAGTTATGAACCAGAGTACATCTGTCAGTATTAGACACAGACCCTATTTCCTTAACCATGGTGTGAGCCCAGTATTAAATATCACCTCTTTCCTCCTCACTGGGGTGCAGACCCCACTATCAAGTACAGGTTTTGTCCCTGAAGGGAGATGTTGAGCTGACCATTTTCTGGGCGCTGGGCTCCCCCCGGGCAGCCCCTTCTGCCCCCTTGTTGTGAGGCCGGGTGATGCCAACCCACGCACAGCGATCAGGTGACGGGGCGAAGCGACTGTGAGAATGGCTCATCTGCCAGGGCTCGGGAAGTGCGTCTGCTGGCTCGGAGACGCAGACACTAACACAGACTCTCTGTGTAAACAGTGCTCAACAAGCCCCACTCACGCTGCGCCTGCCTCCTCTGTGTTGTTGCTGTGATCATCTCTCTCTCTTTCTGTTGTCACTGTTAATCTCTCCCTCCCATCCCTCTGCCCTCCCTCAGCCTGCTGTGTGACCTCAGGCACACTGTAACACTGACAGTCTGGAATCACACTGTAACACTGACAGTCTGGAATCACACTGTAACAGTGACAGTCACACACTGTAACACTGACAGTCTGGAATCACACTGTAACACTGACAGTCTGGAATCACACTGTAACAGTGACAGTCACACGCTGTAACAGTGACAGTCTGGAATCACACTGTAACACTGACAGTCTGGAATCACACTGTAACAGTGACAGTCACACGCTGTAACAGTGACAGTCTGGAATCACACTGTAACACTGACAGTCTGGAATCACACTGTAACAGTGACAGTCACACGCTGTAACAGTGACAGTCTGGAATCACACTGTAACACTGACAGTCACACGCTGTAACACTGACAGTCTGGAATCACACTGTAACAGTGACAGTCACACGCTGTAACACTGACAGTCTGGAATCACACTGTAACAGTGACAGTCACACGCTGTAACACTGACAATCTGGAATCACACTGTAACAGTGACAGTCTGGAATCACACTGTAACAGTGACAGTCACACGCTGTAACAGTGACAGTCTGGAATCACACTGTAACAGTGACAGTCTGGAATCACACTGTAACAGTGACAGTCACACGCTGTAACAGTGACAGTCTGGAATCACACTGTAACAGTGACAGTCACACGCTGTAACAGTGACAGTCTGGAATCACACTGTAACACTGACAGTCTGGAATCACACTGTAACACTGACAGTCACACGCTGTAACACTGACAGTCTGGAATCACACTGTAACAGTGACAGTCACACGCTGTAACACTGACAGTCACACGCTGTAACACTGACAGTCTGGAATCACTCTGTAACACTGACAGTCACACGCTGTAACAGTGACAGTCTGGAATCACTCTGTAACACTGACAGTCACACGCTGTAACACTGACAGTCTGGAATCACACTGTAACACTGACAGTCACACGCTGTAACACCGACAGTCTGGAATCACACTGTAACAGTGACAGTCACACGCTGTAACAGTGACAGTCTGGAATCACACTGTAACACTGACAGTCACACGCTGTAACAGTGACAGTCTGGAATCACTCTGTAACACTGACAGTCACACGCTGTAACACTGACAGTCACACGCTGTAACACTGACAGTCTGGAATCACTCTGTAACACTGACAGTCACACGCTGTAACACTGACAGTCACACGCTGTAACAGTGACAGTCTGGAATCACACTGTAACACTGACAGTCACACGCTGTAACACTGACAGTCTGGAATCACACTGTAACACTGACAGTCACACGCTGTAACACCGACAGTCTGGAATCACACTGTAACAGTGACAGTCACACGCTGTAACAGTGACAGTCTGGAATCACACTGTAACACTGACAGTCACACGCTGTAACAGTGACAGTCTGGAATCACACTGTAACACTGACAGTCACACACTGTATCCTACCAGGTTATTGCCCAAGTCAAACCAGGGTACAACTTTAGGACCAGCAGGAGGTGCATTGAAGATCTAGAGCAGGAGACGTGTCTTTACACTAAGGGCAGCGGGTGTCAGCAGCTCACTGGAATCCTTCAGGAAAAATTTGAGATGGGATTCTGAGATCGATGAACTGGAGTCTCTTAGCTGCTCTTATCAGCTTGAGACAGGAAGGCAATGAAACAGCCACAGCGCCTTTAAACACCAGCCTGCTTTATTTGACACTGTTCAAATAGTCACACGCTGTAACACTGACAGTCTGGAATCACACTGTAACAGTGACAGTCACACGCTGTAACACTGACAATCTGGAATCACACTGTAACAGTGACAGTCTGGAATCACACTGTAACACTGACAGTCACACGCTGTAACAGTGACAGTCTGGAATCACACTGTAACAGTGACAGTCACACGCTGTAACAGTGACAGTCTGGAATCACACTGTAACAGTGACAGTCTGGAATCACACTGTAACACTGACAGTCACACGCTGTAACAGTGACAGTCTGGAATCACACTGTAACAGTGACAGTCACACGCTGTAACAGTGACAGTCTGGAATCACACTGTAACAGTGACAGTCTGGAATCACACTGTAACAGTGACAGTCACACGCTGTAACAGTGACAGTCTGGAATCACACTGTAACACTGACAGTCTGGAATCACACTGTAACACTGACAGTCACACACTGTAACACTGACAGTCTGGAATCACACTGTAACAGTGACAGTCACACGCTGTAACACTGACAGTCACACGCTGTAACAGTGACAGTCTGGAATCACTCTGTAACACTGACAGTCACACGCTGTAACAGTGACAGTCTGGAATCACTCTGTAACACTGACAGTCACACGCTGTAACACTGACAGTCTGGAATCACACTGTAACACTGACAGTCACACGCTGTAACACTGACAGTCTGGAATCACACTGTAACACTGACAGTCACACGCTGTAACACCGACAGTCTGGAATCACACTGTAACACTGACAGTCACACGCTGTAACAGTGACAGTCTGGAATCACTCTGTAACACTGACAGTCACACACTGTATCCTACCAGGTTATTGCCCAAGTCAAACCAGGGTACAACTTTAGGACCAGCAGGAGGTGCATTGAAGATCTAGAGCAGGAGACGTGTCTTTACACTAAGGGCAGCGGGTGTCAGCAGCTCACTGGAATCCTTCAGGAAAAATTTGAGATGGGATTCTGAGATCGATGAACTGGAGTCTCTTAGCTGCTCTTATCAGCTTGAGACAGGAAGGCAATGAAACAGCCACAGCGCCTTTAAACACCAGCCTGCTTTATTTGACAGTGAAGCAGACAGCAGAACCGGAGCGGATCAGAACTCATCCTCAGCCCCAGCGGTCCGGCTGTCTCGCAGAACCCTCAGGCGCTCCAGAGTGTCCTTCAGCCCCCGCTGGCCAAACTGCTGTCCACTCCTCGTCCGCACACTGACTGTGCCTGTGGACATCTCCTTCTCCCCCACCACTGAGAGAGACAGACAGGGGGGAGACAGAGGAGAGAGAGAGAGACGTAGGGGAGAGAGAGAGGAGAAAGAGAGATGGGGGAGAGAGACAGAAGGAGAGAAAGAGAGGCAGAGAGACGGAAAAGAGAGAGAGAGAAGGATTGAACTCAACACAGCACCCTCACACAGCAGGAGCTCAGACTAACAGACCCTGCACGGCACCCAGCACTGCGCCCTGAGGCTTCCTTGCTAATCACAACCCTGCCCATCTCTCTGCTCGGACACGTGTGCCTACTCCGGATCTCCGAATCCCTTACCCAGTATGAAGTTGTACTGGCCCAGCTGGGCCCTGCGGATCTTCCTGCTGAGAGAGGCGCCACGGTCCAGGTCCACTTCCACCTGGAAACCCGCCTCCTGGAACTGACGCACCACCTTGGCACAGGGAGAGAGAGGGAGAGAGAGGCTGTTTTTACTCTTAAGAACCCTGAAGTAAGCAGAGAGGAGGAGCTAAAAAAAAGAGGAGAGGCGGGGTCAAAACATGGGGAGGGGTGGGGCATAAGAGAGGGGGCGGAGTGAATCGGGATAAGGGTGTGGAATAACGCAGGGGGCGGGGTGAGAGAGGGAGGAAGTTGAAACAGGAAGTGGGGTGGGGTATAACGCAGGGGGCGGGGTGAGAGAGGAAGTTGAAACAGGAAGTGGGGTGGGGTATAACGCAGGGGGCGGGGTGAGAGAGAGAGAGGCGGGTGGAAACACACAGTGGGGCGGGGTGAAGCTGGGAGAGGGGCTGACAGTGACGGAGGGGCCGCTGGTCGGCCACAGAAGAGCTGAGCAGCTGTGTGCAGTGCGGTGTGTTGCACAGTCATACACACAGCCCAGGCACAACACACTGGAGAGCCTAGGGACGGTGATGCTGTGGAGCGAACAGGGCAGATATGCCTACCTCCTGTGCATAGTCCTCGGTGCTGCCCCCTACAGGAATGACCATGACCTGCGCAGGGGAGAGCCACAGTGGCCTGGAAGGACAGACAGACACAGTCAGACACCCCAACCCTGACAGGCTAATGGACAGACACCCCAACACAATAACAGACAACACCCCAACCCTGACAGGCTAACGGACAGGCAGCCCGACACGCTCACGGACAGACACCCCAACACAATAACAGACAACACCCTGACCTCGACCCCGACACACTAACGGGTAGACACCCCTGCTCCCAACATTCTTACAGACAGACTGCATACTAATACCATTTTCCCCCGTAGTTCTCTGCCAATATGGCGATCATCCTCTCCACAGAGCCCAGAATCGCTCTGTGTATCATCACTGGCCTTCCCAGCTCCCCATCAGGCCTGAGAGAGGGACAGACAGGAGAGAGGAGGGAGGGACAGAGGAGAGAGGGACAGGAGAGGGACAGGAGAGATACACTGTGAGTATGGAGAAGCTGTACAGCAGGGACCCTGCTCCCGGCTCGGCCCCTGACCCCTGTGTCCTGGGAGAGTGCCTGACCCCCCTGATGGCGCCCAGATCTGCTCCCGAGAGTAACAAAGAGCTCCTGGACCCCTCGGGTGGCCAAGCTCGGGGTACCCGCACTACTCACCCCGTGTAGTGAAGGTCGAATCTGATTGGCAGCTGGAAGTCCAGTTGGATGGTGGCGCACTGGTGGTGGCGGCCAATGGCATCTTTAATCTGAATGTCGATCTGGGCAGAGATAAAACGTGTTGAGACCATCAGAAGGGTCACAAATGACAGCTGGCCTTGTGGATCATCCAGCTCGTCGTGCTGCTGGCAAATAACCCCTCCCAGATCCAGGCACAAAAAAGAAACTGGCTTCAACAGCATGGCTGGGCAGCCTGTTCCACACTCCCACCACCCTTTGTGTACAGTAGTGCCTCCTGTCCTGAGTGGAGGATTTCACAAAGCTGTTTCTTGAAAGAAACCAGAGAATTGGCTTTGACAGCATGGCTGGGCAGCCTGTTCCAGTGGCCGGTGTGCTGCCTGTGCTCTCACCTTGGGGCCGTAGAAGGCGCCGTCCCCAGGGCTGAGCTCCCAGGGATGGCCGAACTGCTCCAGGCTCTTCTGCAGCTGCTGCATTGATCAGGGAGAGAGAGAGTGAGTCAGGCCTGCAGCTTCCAGTTCAAACCCCACTCACAGCTCCCCTGCCCCCCCTCAATCCTCCTGCCCAGTACCCCCTCAATCCCCCTGTCCCTGTCCCCCCTCAATCCTCCTGCCCAGTACCCCCTCAATCCTCCTGCCCAGTACCCCCTCAATCCTCCTGTCCTTGCCCCCTGCCCCCCTCCCTCGCTCTCACCCCCTCAGCAGTGTCCCAGAGCGCAGGGTCCCCCAGGCAGGGAGAGGGCCGGGTGGACAGCAGCAGGCGGTAGGAGAATCCAAACACACTGTAGACACTGTGGAGGAACTGGAGACACGCGCTGATCTCCCGCTCCAGCTGAGAGAGAGAGGGGTTAATACAGACACTCCAGTACATTAACACTGCACTGAGAGAGGGGTTCATACAGACACACTGACTGGACACTCCAGTACATTAACACTGCACTGAGAGAGAGGGGTTCATACAGACACACTAACTGGACACTCCAGTACATTAACACTGCACAGAGAGAGGGGTTCATACAGACACACTGACTGGACACTCCAGTACATTAACACTGCACTGAGAGAGAGAGGGGTTAATACAGACACACTGACTGACTGGACACTCCAGTACATTAACACTGCACTGAGAGAGAGGGGTTAATACAGACACACTGACTGGACACTCCAGTACATTAACACTGCACTGAGAGAGAGGGGTTAATACAGACACACTGACTGGACACTCCAGTACATTAACACTGCACTGAGAGAGAGGGGTTAATACAGACACACTGACTGGACACTCCAGTACATTAACACTGCACTGAGAGAGAGGGGTTAATACAGACACACTGACTGGACACTCCAGTACATTAACACTGCACTGAGAGAGAGGGGTTAATACAGACACACTGACTGGACACTCCAGTACATTAACACTGCACTGAGAGAGAGGGGTTAATACAGACACACTGACTGACTGGACACTCCAGTACATTAACACTGCACTGAGAGAGAGGGGTTCATACAGACACACTGACTGGACACTCCAGTACATTAACACTGCACTGAGAGAGAGGGGTTCATACAGACACACTGACTGGACACTCCAGTACATTAACACTGCACTGAGAGAGAGGGGTTACTACAGACACACTGACTGACTGGACACTCCAGTACATTAACACTGCACTGAGAGAGAGGGGTTCATACAGACACACTGACTGGACACTCCAGTACATTAACACTGCACTGAGAGAGAGAGGGGTTAATACAGACACACTGACTGACTGGACACTCCAGTACATTAACACTGCACTGAGAGAGAGGGGTTCATACAGACACACTGAGATAGAGTGTGTATTAACAGCAAGACACAGAAATGCTCCCCAGTGTTCTCAGAACCCCAAATACCTGCTCTGGGGTGCAGAAGATGTGGGCATCATCCTGCACGAAACGGCGGACTCGGGTCAGACCGGTGAGGGATCCCGACACCTCGTTCCTGTGCAGCGCCCCAAAATCAGCCCAGCGCAGAGGAAGTTCCCTCCAGGAGCGTGGGCGCTGGTCGAACATCAGGCTGAGAGGCAGAGAGTGACATCTGAACTGACTCCAGAGCCTGCTCCTCAGGGACTTACACTGTCCCCTGTCCCTGTCCTTCTCCCTGTCATCTGTCCCTCTCTCTGCGTCCCCTGTCCCTCTCCCTGTGTCCTGTGTCCCCTGTCCCCTCTCCCTCTCCCTCTCCCCTCTCTCTGTGTCCCCTGTCCCTCTCTCTCTCCCTGTCCCCTCTCTCTGTGTCCCCTGTCCCCTCTCCCTGTGTCCCCTGTCCCCTGTCCCTCTCTCTATCCCTGTCCCCTGTTCCTCTCTTCCATGTCTCTCAGCCTCGCTCTTCTCTCTCACCAGTGTGCAGGGCAGTTCATGGGCTTCAGTGCGAAGGTGTCTCTCTCGCTTTTGAATGTGAACATGTTTTCGCTGTAGTGCTCCCAATGTCCTGAACGCTCCCACAAGCGAGCGCTGAACACTGTGGGAGTCACCACCTCCGAGAAGCCCCTCCGGCAGTACTCACTCTGAAAGAGATGGAGAACTGGTTGTACAGCAGCACTGCCCTGGGTTCAACTGCAGCTGTAGGCAAGTACAACAATTATACTGTACAACACTACTGTACACTGCGCTGTACCTTGATGAAGTCAGTCAGGGTGTTGTACACCGAGCTGTACCTTGACGAAGTCAGTCAGGGTGTTGTACACTGCACTGTACCTTGATGAAGTCAGTCAGGGTGTTGTACACTGCTGTACCTTGATGAAGTCAGTCAGGGTGTTGTACACTGCACCGTACCTTGATGAAGTCAGTCAGGGTGTTGTACACTATGCTGTACCTTGATGAAGTCAGTCAGGGTGTTGTACACCGAGCTGTACCTTGATGAAGTCAGTCAGGGTGTTGTACACCGAGCTGTACCTTGATGAAGTCAGTCAGGGTGTTGTACACCGAGCTGTACCTTGATGAAGTCAGTCAGGGTGTTGTACACCGCACTGTACCTTGATGAAGTCAGTCAGGGTGTTGTACACCGCGCTGTACCTTCATGAAGTCAGTCAGGGTGTTGTACACCGCGCTGTACCTTGATGAAGTCAGTCAGGGTGTTGTACACCGCGCTGTACCTTGATGAAGTCAGTCAGGGTGTTGTACACTGCTGTACCTTGATGAAGTCAGTCAGGGTGTTGTACACCGCACTGTACCTTGATGAAGTCAGTCAGGGTGTTGTACACCGCGCTGTACCTTGATGAAGTCAGTCAGGGTGTTGTACACCGCGCTGTACCTTGATGAAGTCAGTCAGGGTGTTGTACACCGCGCTGTACCTTGATGAAGTCAGTCAGGGTGTTGTACACTGCTGTACCTTGATGAAGTCAGTCAGGGTGTTGTACACCGCGCTGTACCTTGATGAAGTCAGTCAGGGTGTTGTACACTGCTGTACCTTGATGAAGTCAGTCAGGGTGTTGTACACCGCGCTGTACCTTGATGAAGTCAGTCAGGGTGTTGTACACCGCGCTGTACCTTGATGAAGTCAGTCAGGGTGTTGTACACTGCTGTACCTTGATGAAGTCAGTCAGGGTGTTGTACACCGCGCTGTACCTTGATGAAGTCAGTCAGGGTGTTGTACACTGCTGTACCTTGATGAAGTCAGTCAGGGTGTTGTACACCACGCTGTACCTTGATGAAGTCAGTCAGGGTGTTGTAGATATGTGCCCCCTTGGGAAGGAAGAAGCAGCTGCCTGGACTGACATCATGGAAGAAGAACAGCTCCTGATCCTGCAGTCAGACAAGACACACGATCAGAAATACACAGACACAACCAGACATTCTCAGTCACTGGCCCTGCTCTCCACCTCACTGCCCACCTCACCTTCCCAATTCGGCGATGGTCTCGTCTCCTGGCCTCCTCCTGGTCTCTCTCCCACTTCCTCAGCTGCTCCTCCCCTGGGAAGGATACGCCTGACACCCTGTGGACCCTCTGACCATCTGCTCCCCCCCAATCCACTGTCGACACCTGAGAGAGAGGGGTTACTACAGACACACTGACTGGACACTCCAGTACATTAACACTGCACTGAGAGAGAGAGGGGTTAATACAGACACACTGACTGGACACTCCAGTACATTAACACTGCACTGAGAGAGAAACAGGAAAAGAGGTTGGGAAAGAGGAAGAGACAGAGTTGTAGTGAAACTGACCTGGAGGAGCTGCAGGACCTTCAGTCTGCTTGTGTTTGTGATGTGAGGACCAGAGCACAGAGTCACCAGACTGCCACACCTGTACACACACAGCACAGAGTCACCAGACTGCCACACCTGTACACACACAGCACAGAGTCACCAGACTGCCACACCTGCACACACACAGCACAGAGTCACCAGACTGCCACACCTGAACACACACAGCACAGAGTCACCAGACTGCCACACCTGCACACACAGCACAGAGTCACCAGACTGCCACACCTGAACACACACAGCACAGAGTCACCAGACTGCCACACCTGCACACACACACAGCACAGAGTCACCAGACTGCCACACCTGCACACACACACAGCACAGAGTCACCAGACTGCCACACCTGCACACACACACAGCACAGAGTCACCAGACTGCCACACCTGCACACACACACAGCACAGAGTCACCAGACTGCCACACTTGCACACACACACAGCACAGAGTCACCAGACTGCCACACCTGCACACACACACACAGCACAGAGTCACCAGACTGCCACACCTGCACACACACACACAGCACAGAGTCACCAGACTGCCACACCTGCGCACACACACACACACACACACACACACACACACACACAGCACAGAGTCACCAGACTGCCACACCTGCACACACACACACAGCACAGAGCCTCCTGTCCCCTGTGCTGACCTGTGGTGTCTCTGACCTGTCCACTTGTACTGAACAGCAGTATCTCTGACCTGTAGACTGTAGCTGTGGGCCCAGATGCCTGTGTCTCTATTGTCTCCATCACAAACTTGTTGTGCTGTAAAAGAGATGGACAGAACATAAGGTCTGGCACCATCCAGAGGCTGTAAAAGCACTGACAGCATGTGTGTGTAGTTAATAAAAGTCTCTCCCAGTATGTCGCTCTTCTTCAAATGAGATGAATGGTGGTTCTGAAGTCTCGATTCCACAATAAAGGAAACCAATCAATCAATTAAGATCAATCAGCAGAACCTTCCAAACAAATAAGACTGCAAATGTCTTCAATAAGATGACTGAGTCAGGTACTCTTTCAGTCATCAGGCATTTTTTATAGAATACACTCATGATGCTGTGTTTAAGCACATCAAGGAGTTCATAAAGTTTCTACTGCAATTACCAGAAGAAAGATTATTGATCAAAAGCAGAACAATGGCGCCACCTGGAGGTGACGTCATGGAGAAGCAGCCAGCTCTGATGGTCACAGAGAGGTTATTGAATCCAATCCATCTGCCCTGGATGGAAGCCAGAGATTTCCAACAGAAGGACAGGGAGTGAAGTCCAGTACCTTGAACAGCTCCCTCAGCTCATCCTGGCTGACCTCCAGTCTGATAAATGGCACCTTCTGGGAGACAATGCGTCTGCAGCCCTTCTCTATAGAGGAGAGGTCACTGCCTGAGAGAGAGCTGGAGAGAGAGAGGACACGAGCACACTGTCCACTGCGCTGCTCTACAGAGGACTGGACACGAGCACACTGTCCACTGCGCTGCTCTACAGAGGACTGGACACGAGCACACTGTCCACTGCGCTGCTCTACAGAGGACTGGACACGAGCACACTGTCCACTGCGCTGCTCTACAGAGGACTGGACACGAGCACACTGTCCACTGCGCTGCTCTACAGAGGACTGGACACGAGCACACTGTCCACTGCGCTGCTCTACAGAGGACTGGACACAAGCACACTGTCCACTGCGCTGCTCTACAGAGGACTGGACACGAGCACACTGTCCACTGCGCTGCTCTACAAGAGAGAGGAGGAGGTGACTGACCGTTGGTCCAGATGGACGTCACTGTAGAAGCCCGACTCTGTGCTGCCCAATCGACACAGAGAGCCGCCCCACTCCGAGATCAACACCCCTCCCAGCACACTGGCACTGGAGCGCCAGAACACCTGAGAGAGAACCAGAGTCTGAACACACTGCACACACTGAACACACTGGCACTGGAGCGCCAGAACACCTGAGAGAGAACCAGAGTCTGAACACACTGCACACACTGAACACACTGGCACTGGAGCACCAGAACACCTGAGAGAGAACCAGAGTCTGAACACACTGCACACACTGAACACACTGGCACTGGAGCACCAGAACACCTGAGAGAGAACCAGAGTCTGAACACACTGCACACACTGAACACACTGGCACTGCAGCACCAGAACACCTGAGAGAGAACCAGAGTCTGAACACACTGCACACACTGAACACACTGGCACTGGAGCACCAGAACACCTGAGAGAGAACCAGAGTCTGAACACACTAAACACACTGAACACACTGGCACTGGAGCACCAGAACACCTGAGAGAGAACCAGAGTCTGAACACACTGCACACACTGAACACACTGGCACTGGAGCACCAGAACACCTGAGAGAGAACCAGAGTCTGAACACACTGCACACACTGAACACACTGGCACTGGAGCACCAGAACACCTGAGAGAGAACCAGAGTCTGAACACACTGCACACACTGAACACACTGGCACTGGAGCACCAGAACACCTGAGAGAGAACCAGAGTCTGAACACACTGCACACACTGAACACACTGGCACTGGAGCACCAGAACACCTGAGAGAGAACCAGAGTCTGAACACACTGCACACACTGAACACACTGGCACTGCAGCACCAGAACACCTGAGAGAGAACCAGAGTCTGAACACACTGCACACACTGAACACACTGGCACTGGAGCACCAGAACACCTGAGAGAGAACCAGAGTCTGAACACACTAAACACACTGAACACACTGGCACTGGAGCACCAGAACACCTGAGAGAGAACCAGAGTCTGAACACACTAAACACACTGAACACACTGGCACTGGAGCACCAGAACACCTGAGAGAGAACCAGAGTCTGAACACACTGCACACACTGAACACACTGGCACTGGAGCACCAGAACACCTGAGAGAGAACCAGAGTCTGAACACACTGCACACACTGAACACACTGGCACTGGAGCACCAGAACACCTGAGAGAGAACCAGAGTCTGAACACACTGCACACACTGAACACACTGGCACTGGAGCACCAGAACACCTGAGAGAGAACCAGAGTCTGAACACACTGCACACACTGAACACACTGGCACTGCAGCACCAGAACACCTGAGAGAGAACCAGAGTCTGAACACACTGCACACACTGAACACACTGGCACTGGAGCACCAGAACACCTGAGAGAGAACCAGAGTCTGAACACACTAAACACACTGAACACAGAGCGCACTGCACACACTGAACACACTGGCACTGGAGCACCAGAACACCTGAGAGAGAACCAGAGTCTGAACACACTGCACACACTGAACACACTGGCACTGGAGCACCAGAACACCTGAGAGAGAACCAGAGTCTGAACACACTAAACACACTGAACACAGAGCGCACTGCACACACTGAACACACTGGCACTGGAGCACCAGAACACCTGAGAGAGAACCAGAGTCTGAACACACTAAACACACTGAACACACTGGCACTGGAGCACCAGAACACCTGAGAGAGAACCAGAGTCTGAACACACTAAACACACTGAACACACTGGTACTGCAGCACCAGAACACCTGAGAGAGAACCAGAGTCTGAACACACTAAACACACTGAACACAGAGCACACTGCACACACTGAACACACTGGCACTGGAGCACCAGAACACCTGAGAGAGAACCAGAGTCTGAACACACTAAACACACTGAACACAGAGCACACTGCACACACTGAACACACTGGCACTGGAGCACCAGAACACCTGAGAGAGAACCAGAGTCTGAACACACTAAACACACTGAACACAGAGCGCACTGCACACACTGAACACACTGGTACTGCAGCACCAGAACACCTGAGAGAGAACCAGAGTCTGAACACACTAAACACACTGAACACAGAGCACACTGCACACACTGAACACACTGGCACTGGAGCACCAGAACACCTGAGAGAGAACCAGAGTCTGAACACACTAAACACACTGAACACAGAGCACACTGCACACACTGAACACACTGGCACTGGAGCACCAGAACACCTGAGAGAGAACCAGAGTCTGAACACACTAAACACACTGAACACAGAGCACACTGCACACACTGAACACACTGGTACTGCAGCACCAGAACACCTGAGAGAGAACCAGAGTCTGAACACACTAAACACACTGAACACAGAGCACACTGCACACACTGAACACACTGGCACTGCAGCACCAGAACACCTGAGAGAGAACCAGAGTCTGAACACACTAAACACACTGAACACAGAGCACACTGCACACACTGAACACACTGGCACTGCAGCACCAGAACACCTGAGAGAGAACCAGAGTCTGAACACACTAAACACACTGAACACAGAGCACACTGCACACACTGAACACACTGGCACTGGAGCACCAGAACACCTGAGAGAGAACCAGAGTCTGAACACACTAAACACACTGAACACACTGGCACTGGAGCACCAGAACACCTGAGAGAGAACCAGAGTCTGAACACACTAAACACACTGAACACACTGGCACTGGAGCACCAGAACACCTGAGAGAGAACCAGAGTCTGAACACACTGCACACACTGAACACACTGGCACTGGAGCACCAGAACACCTGAGAGAGAACCAGAGTCTGAACACACTGCACACACTGCACACACTGGCACTGGAGCACCAGAACACCTGAGAGAGAACCAGAGTCTGAACACACTAAACACACTGAACACAGAGCACACTGCACACACTGAACACACTGGTACTGCAGCACCAGAACACCTGAGAGAGAACCAGAGTCTGAACACACTAAACACACTGAACACAGAGCACACTGCACACACTGAACACACTGGCACTGGAGCACCAGAACACCTGAGAGAGAACCAGAGTCTGAACACACTAAACACACTGAACACAGAGCACACTGCACACACTGAACACACTGGCACTGGAGCACCAGAACACCTGAGAGAGAACCAGAGTCTGAACACACTAAACACACTGAACACAGAGCACACTGCACACACTGAACACACTGGCACTGGAGCACCAGAACACCTGAGAGAGAACCAGAGTCTGAACACACTAAACACACTGAACACAGAGCACACTGCACACACTGAACACACTGGTACTGCAGCACCAGAACACCTGAGAGAGAACCAGAGTCTGAACACACTAAACACACTGAACACAGAGCACACTGCACACACTGAACACACTGGTACTGCAGCACCAGAACACCTGAGAGAGAACCAGAGTCTGAACACACTAAACACACTGAACACAGAGCACACTGCACACACTGAACACACTGGTACTGCAGCACCAGAACACCTGAGAGAGAACCAGAGTCTGAACACACTAAACACACTGAACACAGAGCACACTGCACACACTGAACACACTGGTACTGCAGCACCAGAACACCTGAGAGAGAACCAGAGTCTGAACACACTAAACACACTGAACACAGAGCACACTGCACACACTGAACACACTGGTACTGCAGCACCAGAACACCTGAGAGAGAACCAGAGTCTGAACACACTAAACACACTGAACACAGAGCGCACTGCACACACTGAACACACTGGCACTGGAGCACCAGAACACCTGAGAGAGAACAAGAGTCTGAATACAGAGCACACTGCACACTGACACACTGCACACTGACAGTGAACACACGACAGACTGAACACAGAGAGTACTGCAGACAGAATGGCATCGACATTGGAGAGACAGCACCTCCTTCCCCTCTGTGCTGCTGAAACCCAGGAACTGCAGGTCACAGTCTGCCTCCAGGGGGCGCTCCAGGTCCCACAGCTGCCCACTGACCCGCGCCACTATAGGAGGGTCAGTCTCACACCTGTAACAACACAGCATAATCACAAACTCTACCAATAAACTAATGACCACAGAGTGACCACTGAACACACACTGCACACACTGTAATCACACACTCTACCAATAAACCCTAATGACCACAGAGTGACCACTGAACACACACTGCACACACTGTAATCACACACTCTACCAATAAACCCTAATGACCACAGAGTGACCACTGAACACACACTGCACACACTGTAATCACACACTCTACCAATAAAGCCTAATGACCACAGAGTGACCACTGAACACACACTGCACACACTGTAATCACACACTCTACCAATAAAGCCTAATGACCACAGTGACCACTGAACACACACTGCACACACTGTAATCACACACTCTACCAATAAACCCTAATGAACACAGAGTTACCACTGAACACACACTGCACACACTGTAATCACACACTCTACCAATAAACCCTAATGACCACAGAGTGACCACTGAACACACACTGCACACACTGTAATCACACACTCTACCAATAAACCCTAATGAACACAGAGTGACCACTGAACACACACTGCACACACTGTAATCACACACTCTACCAATAAAGCCTAATGACCACAGAGTTACCACTGAACACACACTGCACACACTGTAATCACACACTCTACCAATAAACCCTAATGACCACAGAGTTACCACTGAACACACACTGCACACACTGTAATCACACACTCTACCAATAAAGCCTAATGACCACAGAGTGACCACTGAACACACACTGCACACACTGTAATCACACACTACTAAAAAACCCTAATGACCACAGAGTGACCACTGAACACACACACTGCACCTTGACACTCTGAACACACTGCGCACTGACACTCTGAACACACTGCGCACTGACACTCTGATACAGTGATAGAGTGTGTTTGGCATCTGCACACTGTAGAGAGAGACACCACAGCGGGCGGGCTGGCGCTGGGCTGTACCGGGCCTGCCGGGCGATGTCCAGTGGTCGGGTCACCCCGGCCTTGCCCTCCAGCGTCACCCCATCAGGAAGAGTGACCCGCAGAGATCGTGCCCTCGCTGCCCTCGCCGCCTGGCGGGCACTCTGCCTCTCTAGCAGGGCGTCAAAGACACGCAGGCTCTCCGACACGGACTGGGACAACTGCCCCTGGACAGGGACAGGGAGACCAGAGGAGAGAGAGAGAAAGAGAGGTGGACACAACAGAGAAGAGCACTATTAGACTCACCAGGAACACACATGGGAACACAGCCTGACACACTGGAGCCCCACAGACACCCCTCCCATCTGCCTGGGTTTCACAACCTCCTCCCCTTCACACACGACAAACAGAGCCGCCATCAATATCATCATTACTGCTAGGGCAGTGCTGTCAGTCAGACTCCCAGTGCACAGCAGTCTGATCCACTCCAGGTTTTACAGTGCTGTCAGTCAGACTCCCAGTGCACAGCAGTCTGATCCACTCCAGGTGTTACAGTGCTGTCAGTCAGACTCCCAGTGCACAGCAGTCTGATCCACTCCAGGTTTTACAGAGCTGTCAGTCAGACTCCCAGTGCACAGCAGTCTGATCCACTCCAGGTTTTACAGAGCTGTCAGTCAGATTCCAAGTGCACAGCAGTCTGATCCACTCCAGGTTTTACAGAGCTGTCCGTCAGATTCCCATTGCACAGCAGTCTGATCCACTCCAGGTTTTACAGAGCTGTCAGTCAGACTCCCAGTGCACAGCAGCCTGATCCACTCCAGGTTTTACAGTGCTGTCAGTCAGACTCCCAGTGCACAGCAGTCTGATCCACTCCAGGTTTTACAGTGCTGTCAGTCAGATTCCCAGCGCACAGCAGTCTGATCCATGCCAGCCTTTCTGGCGCTTGGCCAGGCATACGAAGCTACTGCAGAACCTGGAACGGATCAGACTGCTGTGGAAGGGGTTTTGTGTCTTAAGTAATTAATGTGTATTTTATTAGCCTACCTGCAGCACCCGGCAATATCGCCTCTGTCGAGCGGCAGGGGCTACGGTCACGGAGGGGATCGCTTTTAACACAGCAGACAACATCGCGATCTAAGCTCCGTCATAAAGGCATCGCACTTCTGTCGCACATGGCCTCTCCCCGAGCTTCTGTCCCTACCGCACAAGTCACTCTCGCACCATCTGCGCCGCCATGACACCGGAAACCCCTCAAAAAAACGCTGATTGGCCGAGAGCAAAAAGAGGGAAAGGTGGGCGGTGCCACTTTCAGGAAGGCCACTCAGACAGCGAGCAAACACAAACAGTACGCCCTGCCCTGCTAGAGCTGTGCAGTTCTGGCCACCGATTGGATGAAGGGCGATGGGCGGTGCGAATCAGTCCTCTTACCCAATCAGACCTCGGCGCTGGGCAGGAATCTGCGCAGTCAAAGAACGCACCGCTGCATTACAAGCCGGAGAAGCCGAGAGAAGGATGCGCAGCGGTTCCGACTGCAAACGCAGATTTGAAAAACAAGCGTTTTCGAGGAAAAATGAAATTTCATTCCGTTTTACTTGTTTCAGAAAAGGCGGACAACCCGATTTGTGTAGTGTTCGTACTCTAGGGGTGAACTATGCAGGCGACAGCGCTTGTGAAGTTACTTGGCCCACGCGGCTTGCATGGGAAGAGCCGAGCCGTGGAAGGTCCAAGCGCAGGCAGGACCACGGGGAGCACGGCCCCTCGCCCACACCCGACAGAACACGCGTGGCTGTGTACCCTTGCAACGCCCCCCGCCCCCCGCGCGCCATCTGGTGCGGCAGTGGCGCCACTCTGTGGCGGTCTTGCCGCCCCTAGGTCGCGGTCGTGCGTGGAACCGGCTTCTCACGCACCGCCCCCTCCCGTACCCGCGTGCCGAGTCTCGAAAACAGCGGGACCAAGCGGCTCCAGGGGCTCGAGTCCGACACCAGCTGGCGGGGTCGGTACCGGCCCGGTCCCGGGAGCCCGGGTCCCCAGAGCTCAGAGCTCGCGGTCCAACACGCGTGCAACTGGACCGTTTTAACGAAGTAAAAAAAAACAAGACTTTCAGGGTTCAGTCCAGACAGCTTTAGAAGTCATGGGAGTGAAACAGCACCCTCCCTGCAGACAAGCTTTGAAAAATCCCCAATCAAACAGGCAGGAAAAATCATATCAGATCCTTCCCACATCCTCAGCTCTGTATATCAACTTCTTCCTTCTGGAAAACGCTTTAGGGCTCCCAGATGTAAGTCAAACAGATACAAACAGCCCTGTGCTCCACTGTCCATTAGAGCTGTCAGTGCAAATGTCAAGGATGAACACAGTTTGGACTCTTACAACCCCCTCGAGTGCGAGATGTCTTGTGATGTGTTATAAATGTGACATGTTGTTCTGTTATACTGTACATGTGCAATAGAGTGATGTGCGGTGTTTTTCTCCTTTTTTGTAATAGAATAATGTGCAATGTTTTTCTTTTCTTGTTTGCATTCTATCTGAATGTACAGGAGCGCTGGGTGTCTTTCCCTCAGGGGACAGTAACATCTGCTCTGTTCTTCCCCGCCGACACCGCTGGCTCACCGCTGTCAGCGGCCGGTTGAAACGCTGTCTAGTTTAAGGGAGCGCCGAGGAGAAACACGGGTGTGTCCCTTCCCGGGCTGCATAGGGCACCCCGTTTTCAAACGACGTACTCTCCAGTGTACCCCCCTTTCTCAAGCGATCCACTCCACGGTGTACCCCGTTTTCCAAGCGAAGAAGTCTACAGCCTGCCCCCCTTTTCTCTACAACACACCCCCTTTTCAAGTGAAGTAATCTAGTGTACCCCATTTCTCAACTGATATGCTCCACAGCGTACCCCGTTTTCCAAGCAAAGTACAGCGTATCCCTTTTCCAAGTGAAGTACTCTAGTGTACCCCCCTTTTCAAGTACTTTACAGAGTACCCCATTTGTCAAGTGAGGTACTCTACACTGTACCCCCTTTTCAAGCAAATTACAGAATATCCCATTTTTCAACTCTACAACACACCTCCTTTTTTAAGTGAAGTAATATAGTGTACCCCTTTCTCAAGTGAGGTACTCTACAACATACCCAGTTTTTCAAGTGAAGCAATATATGGTGTACCCCATTTTTCAAGTAAAGTACAGCATACCCCTTTTCAAGTGATGTGCTCTACAACATACCCAGTTTTTCAAGTACGTGCACCACCTTTTCAAGTGACGTTCTCTATAGTGTACTCCATTTTTCAAGCAAAGTACAGTGCACCCCCCTTTTAAACTGATGTGATCTAAAGCATACCTTTGTTCAAGTAATTTAGTGTACCCCGTTTATCAAGTAGTGTACTCTACAACACCCCCCCCCCCAAAGCAGTCACTTTAGAGTGTACCCCCTTTTTCAAGTAGTGTACACTATGTGCACCCCTATCTGAGAGTGCATCTGCCATCATGGAAACTGACAGCAGGGACAGCGTGACACTGGGGGGGCGCACCCAGGAATCAGGTGAACCAGTTCCCCAGCTGCTGGTTCACGGGCTGAACCAGTTCCCCAGCTGCCGGTTCACGGGCTGAACCAGTTCCCCAGCTGCCGGTTCTCGGGCCGAAACAGTTCCCCAGCTGCCGGTTCACAGGCAGAACCAGTTCCCCAGCTGCCGGTTCACGAGTGGAAGCAGTTCCCCAGCTGCAGGTTCACGGGCGGAACCAGTTCCCCAGCTGCTGGTTCTCACTGGACGGCGAAGACTCTCTCTCTATGTTGTGTAAACCTCCTCGTGACGCTGATCGGTGTCCCTCTTCCTGCTCCAGGAGCGCCCCCTGCGGGCGACACCTGCACTCTCCCCGAGCCACAGTCCAGGCCCCCAGGCTCCCAGGAAAACAGCCACACAGGGGCGAAGCTCATCAGCAGGGGGTCACCGGAATGCCTGGCCATGCTCTCCTGCTAGATCCAAGCACCCCCTTGTCCCGGGACTCCACGGGCCCTGCCGGATTGCTGTCCCGTTGGGATGAGCCCACAGGAGGATCCCCGGACTTGATCGGTCACGCCGCACGAGCAGGCTGCCTTCAGGCACGGCGGACGGAGATCTGCTCCTGCCCAGACAGGGCCTCTTCACTGGCTCCCTGCCACTTCCTCGGTCTCCGTCTTCGCCAGAGGTGACCAAGCGGCCCGTCACAAGAAGTCAGTTTAATCCACAGTCCTTATTCTACAAACAAACGTGCACGTTCCTTTTGATACGCGGTATACTTCTGAAGACTGTGAAGAATCTGCTCCCCAAGATACACAGCTCACCGAGTGAGTGGACACCAGTGTTGTCAAATCTGTTTCTGAACAGGAGCCCACAGTGGATCAGTCCAGGCCACTCCACGGTCTTTCGGTGTTACTGAACAGGAGTCCACAGTGGATCAGTCCAGGCCACTCCACGGTCTTTCGGTGTTACTGAACAGGAGTCCACAGTGGATCAGTCCAGGCCACTCCACGGTCTTTCGGTGTTACTGAACAGGAGTCCACAGTGGATCAGTCCAGGCCACTCCACGGTCTTTCGGTGTTACTGAACAAGAGCCCACAGTGGATCAGTCCAGGCCACTTCACGGTCTTTCGGTGTTACTGAACAGGAGCCCACAGTGGATCAGTCCAGGCCACTCCACGGTCTTTCGGTGTTACTGAACAGGAGCCCACAGTGGATCAGTCCAGGCCACTCCACGGTCTTTCAGTGTTACTGAACAGGAGCCCACAGTGGATCAGTCCAGGCCACTCCACGGTCTTTCGGTGTTACTGAACAGGAGTCCACAGTGGATCAGTCCAGGCCACTCCACGGTCTTTCGGTGTTACTGAACAAGAGCCCACAGTGAATCAGTCCAGGCCACTCCACAGTCTTTCGGTGTTACTGAACAACTTGGCGATTCCAGAAAGATTGTCACAGGCCTGCTCTGGCTTATGGGGTAGGACCAGACCCCACTGTCACAGCAGTACACCAGTACAGGCGGCCCCCAGCTTGCCCCAGCTCAGTACTCCACTGTCAAATTCACAAACAAGCCTCACACCAGGAGGATATCGCTCGGGACACTCGCATTCAGAGCCTGTCTGCAGCAGCCAGCTCAGGAGGCCCTGGCCCACCCGCTCACAAACGCGAAACCTTGCGTTCACAACAGGCTGGGCGAAGCTGAGCTCATCGGGACAACTCTCCCCTGGTGCAGGCTACAATCTGACGGCAATCAGCACTGAGCAGGCCAGCTGTCAGACCACAGACAATTATTACGATATTTTAACATCTTCGGGGATTCCAGATCTCTGGAACTCCTCAGTAGTCGAAGGTTTGAAGATAAAACATCACAGCCCTTCAATGAGCCTATTGGCCCAATTTAGAAATAGAATAGCTTAAGAAATCCAGTCATTTTGAGCTTTCTTGGACTGATCCATCAGGATTCACTCTCAGCTCTCTCTCTCAGACTGATCAATCAGGAATCACTCCCAGTTCTCTCTCTCTCAGACTGATCAGTCAGGAATCACTCCCAGCTCTCTCTCTCAGACTGATCAATCAGGAATCACTCCCAGTTCTCTCTCTCAGACTGATCAGTCAGGATTCACTCCCAGCTCTCTCTCTCTCAGACTGATCAGTCAGGAATCACTCCCAGCTCTCTCTCTCTCAGACTGATCAGTCAGGAATCATTCCCAGCTCTCAGACTGATCAGTCAGGAATCACTCCCAGCTCTCTCTCTCTCAGACTGATCAGTCAGGAATCATTCCCAGCTCTCTCTCAGACTGATCAGTCAGGATTCACTCCCAGCTCTCTCTCAGACTGATCAATCAGGAATCACTCCCAGCTCTCTCTCAGACTGATCAATCAGGAATCACTCCCAGCTCTCTCTCAGACTGATCAATCAGGAATCACTCCCAGCTCTCTCTCAGACTGATCAGTCAGGATTCACTCCCAACTCTCTCTCTCTCAGACTGATCAATCAGGAATCACTCCCAGTTCTCTCTCTCTCAGACTGATCAGTCAGGATTCACTCCCAGCTCTCTCTCTCTCTCAGACTGATCAGTCAGGAATCACTCCCAGTTCTCTCTCTCTCAGACTGATCAGTCAGGAATCATTCCCAGCTCTCAGACTGATCAGTCAGGAATCACTCCCAGCTCTCTCTCTCTCAGACTGATCAATCAGGAATCACTCCCAGCTCTCTCTCTCAGACTGATCAATCAGGAATCACTCCCAGCTCTCTCTCTCTCAGACTGATCAGTCAGGAATCATTCCCAGCTCTCTCTCTCAGACTGATCAATCAGGGATCACTCTCAGGTTTCTCTCTCTCAGACTGATGAGTCAGAAATCACTCAGTTCTGGGAGAAACCGGACTGGGCTGCTGCAGGACCTCAGGGACACCAGAGGGGAGCTGATGTTCCTCTCCAGACACTTTCTGCTTCCTGTGCTTACAGCGATGTTCTGAGCAGAGCACATGCCCTGGGATGCAAATGCTTGTGAAACCAACCAGGAAGGGAAAAATATCGTCAGTCAACACTGACTGCCCAGTGCATTGCAAGAACAGGTCTGTTTGCTCGCGAGGGCTGAAGGGCTGCAAGACGCCGCTGGATACTCGGGGCTCTGCAGACACCGAGGACAACAGCAGGCAGGCATTCAGAATGCCACTGCTCCCCTCAAACACCGGCGTTTTACTTTGACGTCCAGGCAAAAAGCCAAAGGCAGCCATTTGGGAAACTCCGTCCTGCTGGAACGCGAGAGGACTGCCTCGCCTCAGTGGCGGGAAAGCCAGCAGGATGAGAGACTGAGGTCTGCGACACCCAGGACCCGCAGGACAGAATCAAAAGAAGACTGTATTCCCATCAAGCTCAACCCCCCCCCAGCCACGGAGATGAGGGAAGGCTCGAATGCCGAGTGTGATTAACAACACCTGCTTGGCTCTCCTCTTTAAAGACTACACTGAACCCAACTGAACCACAGCTCTGAGTTACCTTCACAAACAGTCCGACAGCTCTGGACTGTAGAGTTATAATCTGACCCGACCCAGAGTGGACAGGCGATCTCTGGGCTGTAGGGTCAGAGTATGACCCGACCAAGACTGGACCAGTGATCTCTGGACTGTAAGGTTCCACTATGACCCAGACTGGACCAGTGATCTCTGGACTGTAGGGTTACAGTGTGACCCAGACTGGACCAGTGATCTCTGGACTGTAGGGTTACAGTGTGACCCAGACAGGACCAGTGATCTCTGGACTGTAGGGTCAGAGTATGACCCGGGGCAGACTGGACCAGTGATCTCAAGACTGTAGGGTGACAGTGTGACCCGGCCCAGACTGAACCAGTGATCTCTGGACTGTAGGGTTACAATATGACCTGACCCAGATAGGACCAGTGATCTCTGGACTGTAGGGTGACAGTGTGACCCGGCCCAGACTGGACCAGCAATCTCTGGACTGTAGTGCGACAGAATGACCCGGCCCAGACTGGACCAGCGATCTCTGGACTGTAGAGTTACAGTGTGACCCAGCCCAGACTGGACCAGTGATCACTGGACTGTAGGGTGACAGTGTGACCCAGCCCAGACTGGACCAGTGATCTCTGGACTGTAGGGTGACAGAATGACCCAGCCCAGACTGGACCAGTGATCTCTGGACTGTAGGGTTACAGTGCGACCCAGACAGGACCAGCGATCTCTGGCCTGTAGGGTTACAATATAACCCAGCTCAGTCTGGACTGGACCTATACTCACCCTGTACCCTTACACCCCCCAGGCTACTGCATAAAAACCATAATGACAGCAACATGACCCAGATTATGCCTGTAAATAAAGTGCCTTCCTTTTGTTTGAAACTGATTTTATTAATGTCAATACAGCTCCACGTGAAAGAGAAGACTCCCTCCGTCCCTCTGCGTGTGTCGGCTGGCCTGTGTGTGCCCAGCCCGCCGTCCGCGGTCCTAGTGCCTCTGCTCAGACAACTGGCACCACTGCCAGTACTACAGCCCCACAGAGGCACAGGCGGGGCTATATTTCTGCTTGGCTATTTCATGGATAATTAATTATAATGAATACCACGTCACAACAATTAGAATGCCTCACTGCAAAAGAACAGACAAGTAACAATTGGTCACAATCTACAGATATACAACTGCACACATCTCGGTGATCAGAGAGGGAGTCAAAGTTGGGATGTGAACTCTAAAGAGCAAAGTGTAAAATCTGCTAGGAAGAAAATTAAGACTCTGCAGGAAACAAATTCTTAAGATGACGTCAACTCAAGTTTCCCAGTTTTAATCTTGGGGGAGAAAAAAATAATCATGAAACTAAACAGTCGAGAGCAACTGAAAAGTATATTTTTTAAAAAGGTACATTGAGAAAAGGGGAACTCATTTCACACAGTCTAACAGTTTTGAAGAACATTCAAATTGGAGCCCCACCCTCCCCCAAACTTACACACACTCGCCAAGGAAAACAGCCGTCTGATCCACTCCAGGTTTTAGTGTTGGCACAGCACTCTGGCCCACTGCGGGCGTTTACAATGTTGCTCATCACAATCACAGTGCACAGCCGTCTGATCCACTCCAGGTTTTACAGAACAGTCAAGTCTACCAGTGCACAGCCGTCTGATCCACTCCAGGTTTTACAGAACAGTCTACCAGTGCACGGCCGTCTGATCCACTCCAGGTTTTACAGAACAGTCAAGTCTACCAGTGCACGGCTGTCTGATTCAATGCAGGCTATTCCAAACTGCACTGCTGAAGCTGAAACAGTTTAATTTGCACTCTTGTAAGTGCACTGCAATGTGCAAATGGATTCAAAAGGACAGCCCGGGAGCCTCTAATACAGAGGTTCCCATCACAAGACCTCAGGGTCCAGAATCCAGCAGGTTTTCTGTGTCTCTCCCTGACCTGTCAGCGGCTGCAGTCTGTGGAGAAGATGAACTGGTCCAGTCCAGCCTTACTGGGTGATCAGTGTAACAATCTTCCCTAACGAACCTAAGGAGACACAGAAACCCAACTGGATCCAGACTTGGAGCTCCGGTGCCTTGCAGCTGGTGGCAAAACCTGGAGCCTCATTCAGCCTGTTCCCCAGTGTAATCACCCTGAACTCTGGGGGTTCGGGGACCCCAGTTTATCACACCAGCCGGCTGTGCTGAAAGCCTGTGGTTAGTTGCTAAACCAGAGCGAACAAGCTGTTAAAGGGGGCGGGGGGCGGGGGGCTGTGGTCTCCCCCCTGCTTCACAGACACTGGAAACGGGGGCGAGTCGGACCAGCCAGAGTCAGAGTAACTGGTTCATTTTAGTCAGTAAGAGCTCCGAGCCCACAGGGAGAGAAAACCGGACTGCATATACCACCCATGCAGGCTCGTGATGGCTGGCAGTGCCCGTCCGTGTGCCTCTGTGCCTCCACGTGCCCACGCAGCAGTGGAGACACAGGCACAGCAGGAGGAGCGGCCGGCCCCATGAGGATTACCACCTCACAGTGACGGGAGCTGGGGCCCTCCGGCGCCGGGCTGCAGCCCCGCCCTTAATTGCTTAATTGAACCAATCAGTCATGACAAGCCCCGACAGGTCACCTCTACTCCCTGGCCCCAGCAGCAGCGGCCCAGGGTTCGAGCTTACAGCTGCTATACGGCTGGACACGGAGACACGGACAGACCCCCTTGACCTACAGACAGGAAATTCCCGCTCCCAGACTCCCCCATCCCGTTTGTACCACACACACACACACAGACGCGCGCACGGGCGCACACACACAGAGGAAGGAGGAGGAAAACCAGGAAAATGAAAGAGCCGCCTTCTCTTGCTCGTTGTTGTTTTTTTTTTTTAATTTCTTCTGCGGGCGTCTGTTGTTCACATCCTTCCCGCCCCCCGCCCCCACCATCTACCTCTCCGCGTGTTCCCCAGGGGCTTCCCGCCCGAGGCAGGGTGCCGATGACGGAGGAGCCCCCCAGGAGGCCAGGGGAGGGGGGGGGGGGGGGGGGGGTTTCAGGGGGCGGTGGACTCGGGGCGCGACACGAAGCGCCGGTTTGGTCCAGCCCCCCCTGGAGAGCGAGCAGGGGGGGGCGGTCAGGCGGGCAGGCGGGCAGGCCGGGAGGGAGGGAGGGAGGGCACCTCGTCCCGTGCTGTACAGCGATTTACTCGGACACAGAGCAGATTAATCATAATTTGCTTTAAAAACTAGAGAATGTGAGCTTATGTACAGGTACGTCCGCTGGGGGGCAGCGGCACGTTCAGGGGCTCATGCACACCGGCGGGGCGGGTCCGCGGGCTCCGGCTCAGTAGCGGGGCGGCAGGAAAGGCCGCTTGGGGACAAAAAAGGGGTTGCCCCCTCCCCCGCCCCCCGGCCCCCCGAAGGCCGGGTAGGGCCTCTTGCCGCGGAAGGAGGGGTCCCGGTCGTGGAAGTGGGGCGGGGGCGGGCGGTAGTGGCGGGGCTGGAAGTCGGGCCGCGGCCCGCGGAAGAACGGTCTCTGGGGCGCGGCGGGCGGGGCGGGCGGCGCCAGGCGGGCGAGGGACTTGGAGGCCGGGGGCGAGAGGAGGGGCGGGCCAGGGTGGCCGCGCGGGGGCTGGGGGGAGGGGGAGGGGGAGGAGCAGGGCGGGGGGTTCGGGGGCGGGCCCTGCGGCGGCGGCTGCTGCTGCTGCTGCTGCTGCCCCGGGGGCTCGATCGGGGAGCGGGGGGGCAGGC
Organism: Atractosteus spatula; assembly: GCF_055471065.1. Taxonomy (NCBI): domain Eukaryota; kingdom Metazoa; phylum Chordata; class Actinopteri; order Semionotiformes; family Lepisosteidae; genus Atractosteus; species Atractosteus spatula. The sequence continues at coordinate 5,039,228 of NC_142730.1, read as the reverse complement.
TGGGGGCCGCAGCCCGCGTCGGCGAGGGGGGCTGGGCGGGGATGGAGGAGGAGGAGGAGGAGGAGGAGGAAGAGGAAGAGGAGGGGGGCGGCGGCGGGCTGGGCGCCTCTCTCATCCGTCCCAGGAGAGGCGGGGGCGGCCCTGGGGCGCCGGGGTGATGCAGGGGGGGCCGGGGGGCGAAATGCTCCTTCACGGTCCCGGGGCGGGGGTGCTGGGAAGGGGGCAGGAGAGGGGGAACGCTGGGGGGACCCTCCTGGGCAGGGGAGGGGGGCGGGTGGCGGTGCGGGGGAGGGAACGGCACCCCGGGGGCAGGGGGGGCGCTGGCACTGGTGCCTCCGCCGCCGGTGCTGTTGACCGCCGGCCCCCCGCCCTCCCCCCGCGGCTGGAAGGGGGGCAGCACGCGGTCGACCGGCACCATGACCCCCCCCACCAGCACGGCCGAGGGAGGCCCGCCGGGGGCCTGCGGGGGCATCGCCATGACGAAGTCCCGGGGCGGGGGCGGGGGCTGCGGGATGGGCGGCGGAGGGGGCGGGGGGTGGGAGTTGAAGAAGGCGGCGGGGGGCGGGGGCAGGTCGGGGTAGGGCAGGAGCGAGCGATCCTCGAAGGGGAACTGCCCCGGGACGCCGGGGGGGGCGGAGGAGGGCGGGTGAGGCAGCAGTTGGGGCGGCAGGGGCCCCACGGGGCTGCCCAGGCCCGGTAACTCCGAGGGGGGCGGCGGCTGGCTGGGGGGGGCTGAGAGGGGCATCTGGGAGTGAGAGTGGGGGTGAGGGTGGGCCAGGGCGTGCCCGTCCCGGTAGGGGTCTCCCGGGGCCTCGTACCAGGTGGCTGGCCCTCCTCTCCCGGGCGGGGCGGACTCGCGGGGGTGGCCGTGGCCGCGCACCCCCTTCCCGATGACGCGGATCGACTCCACGGTCTGGATCCTCTCGCCGGACACGCGCCGGTTGCTGTAGCCCAGCGTCTGGATGGGGGCGCCCCTGGCCCCCCCGTCCCCGTCGGGCCGCAGCTCCGCGGAGGCGGACGACACCAGCGTCTCGATGCGGTGGTAGTGCTCCCCCTCGGCCGGCGGCGCGGCCGCCTGGGGGCCCGGGTCCGGGCCGCCCGCCGCCGGGTCCCTCTCCGCCTCGCGCTCCGCCGGCGCCTCCGGCCTGCGGGCGGCGCCCTTCAGCAGCGCCTTGAGCTCCGTGCCGGCGGCGGAAGAAGGGGCGGGCGCCGGAGAAGGGGGCTGTTTTGCGTCCGCCCCCCTGGCCCCCGCCCGTGCGTTCGGCTGCGCCGCCCCGCCCCCTTCGCCGAAGGGGTACCCCTCCTTCGTCCGCTCCCTGGGCTTGTGGGGCGCTGCGGTGAGCGAGTCGGCAGGGGTGGGGGCGGCGGCGGCTGCGTGCGGAGAGCTGGCTGCAGCCGACACAGCCGCCGAGGAGGAGGAGGAGGAGGAGGAGACCCCGCTCTTCCGCCTGTGGTCCTCCGGCGCCCTCCCGCCTCCGCCCGCCGAGGACTTCAGGATGGACTTGGCCGGCTTCTTGTCCAGGTTGAAGAGGGCCGAGGTGGGGGGGCCCCCATAGCCGGGGTACTCGTCTTCTGCCTCCCCGAATCCCGAGGCGTCGCGGGGATAGAACGATCCCGCGGGCAGGGCTTCGGAAAAGTCAGGCTTCTCCCAGGAGTCGCCCCCCCGGTACGCGGTCGGAGACAGGTCGCGGCCCCCCTGGCCGAACGCCTTGTAGGAGGAGGAGGAGGAGGGGGGGGGCAGGGCCGCGGGCGTGGAAGAGCCCGACGAGGAGCAGACGGAGCCGGCTCTCACGGGATTCCCGGCGGCCGGCGCGGACAGCGGGGAGCGCGTGCTGCTGCCGGGGGTGGACGACGACCTGGGGCTCAGGATTTTGGACAGGAGGGACATGGTCTCCACGCCCGCGGGCTTGTCCATCATCTCGTCCTGCGTGGGCGTGGCCCCCCTCTCGTCCCGCACCGGGGTCCCGTCCACGTTGTCCGCGGGCGGGGGCAGGCGCAGGTGCCCGAAGTCCGGGCAGCTGTTGCCCTGAGCGACGGGCAGTGAGGGGCTGCCGGTGCCGCCCGCCGCGCCGCCCAGGATGGGGATGTTGAGGTTCAGCGCGCTGAAGCCAGGGTTGCCCTGCAGGAACTTGTGGATCTTCATCTCCAGGCTGGAGGGAGAAGAGGAGGAGGAGGAAGAGGAGGCGGAGGAAGAGGAGGCGGGGGCCGCCGGCACAGGCGGCTCCCTCTCCCGCTCCTTCGCTCTCTCCCTCTCGGAGTCCCTGGCGCTCCTGTAGCCGCTCCGGGCCGGCAGCTTGTGCTTGGCCGACGCCGAGGGGCCGCTCTTGACCGCGGGGCCGGAGGAGGACAAGGAGGAGGAGGAGGAGGAGGAGGAGGAGGCGGCGGCGGCGTCCGCGGCGGTGGGGGTGGGGGAGCTCTGCGACGGGCCGCTGTGGCCGCGGGGGGCCTGGGCGGCGCCGGCGGGGTGGGGCGGCCGTTCCTTGCCGGAGTTGGGGACCCCGCCCGCGGTCCCCGTGTTGTGAGAGCTGTTCCCTGCCACGCTGTGCAGCAGAGACGACAGGCCTGGGGGGGGGAGGGGGGGGCGGAGGGGAGAGGAGAAAGAGTCCTTAAACGCGGCGCGAGAAACGCAAGACTGGCGGGATTTCAGCAGATCCTCCGAGACCGCAGAGACGGGCAGTCACAGAAGGAGACGGAGACAGACCTACCCTGCAGCCCGGTGGTCTGGCCCTGTGTTTTGGACAGGGCGCTCAGGATGCTCTCGGGGGTGATGTCCACGCGGGACAGGATGCTGGCCAGGGGGTTGGCAGGAGGCCCGGCGGCCGGAGTGGGGGGCTTCAGGACTGCTCCGTGGGGGGTTGGCGTGCCGGGGGTCCCGGGGGAAGGCCTGGACACGGGGCTCACACCTGAGAGAGAGAGGGAGAGGGCAGCTGGCGTCGCAAGGGGCAGGGCGACACTGCCGAGGAGGAGGGAGGGAGGGAGGCCGGCCGGCCGGCCTCAGGGGGCAGCTCACCTGTGCTCTTCATCACGGAGGTGAGGGAGCTGAGGATGGAGCTGATCTTGCCCAGATCCACGTTGGCCAGGTTGACGGGGAGCGGGTGGGACGGAGTCCCAGGGGTGCCGGGGGTCCGCGCGGGGGAAGCGCTCACCGGGGGGGTCACCTGCTTGGCTGCGGGGGCCTCAGAGGCCCGGCTGACCGGGGCTGGACTGGAGTCCGCAGGAGCGGGCTTCTCCCTCCTCTCCTCCACTGCAAAACACGGACAGAGACGCAGCAGTAGTGCCAGCGAACGCACTGCTTCCCCTTCCCCCCTGGCAATCAGCCCGCCGGCGGCCGCCATGCCCACCGATGATGTTGGCGCTCTCCGTCTCCTCCTCCTCGGACAGCTCCATGTCCTGCACGTCCCGGTTGTCTGCGCTGTGGGCGGGGGGGCTGGCGGACGACAGGGGGCTGGCGCCCCCCTCCGGCTCATCCATGGCCTGCCCGTCGATGTCGGGGTCCCCCTCGGTGCGCCCCATGCCGTGGAAGGGGGACTCCGAGCCCGTGGGGGAGGGCGCGTCCTCGCTGGGCGAGGGGATGGGCGAGTCCTCGGGGTCGGGCAGCGACGCCTTCAGCACGTCCAGCTTCCTCTTCAGGTTGTTCACGCGGTTCGCAAACGTCTTGTAGGCCTGGGGGGGGACAAAATCCGACCCGCCACTCAGGAGTGGGGCCAGAGCCGGGGACTCTGGCCACGCTGAGAACCGGCAGGACTGGGACAGCTCCCTCGCGCTGTGCAGCACGATCGTCCCTGTTGCTCTGGGACAGCTCCCTCGCGCTGTGCAGCACGATCGTCCCCGGCGCTCTGGGACAGCTCCCTCGCGCTGTGCAGCGCGATCGTCCCCGGCGCTCTGGGACAGCTCCCTCGCGCTGTGCAGCGCGATCGTCCCCGGCGCTCTGGGACAGCTCCCTCGCGCTGTGCAGCGCGATCGTCCCCGGCGCTCTGGGACAGCTCCCTCGCGCTGTGCAGCGCGATCGTCCCCGGCGCTCTGGGACAGCTCCCTCGCGCTGTGCAGCGCGATCGTCCCCGGCGCTCTGGGACAGCTCCCTCGCGCTGTGCAGCGCGATCGTCCCCGACGCTCTGGGACAGCTCCCTCGCGCTGTGCAGCGCGATCGGGGGGGGGCGGCACGTCCCTATGCTAGCGTGTTGCAGTGCGCAGCGGGCACACAGACCGGCCTGCCTGCCGCTGCGCTCAGGAGCGTGCCGGCCCGGAGCTGTCCCAGAGGGACGGGAACAGGACAGAGCACGCTGCGCGGCGCACGGCGGCGTCTGCGAGAGCCTGGAACCAGAGCCAAGTCCACGGCCGTGCGCTGGCGGCCTCCCTGCACCTCGCCCGCGCAGAGCCCGTCATTCTGCAGGCGCCCTTAAAACCCCCGAGTACGAGCCTGATCCAGCTACAGGATGGGAGCGACACACAGCCTGAGCTCTGTAGGAGAACCGAGTGCGGTTCTGTAAAGATTCGGCTTAAACCTACGCGCCAAGAAAACCTGTTTCTTTCCATAACATCCCACACGGCCCCCCAACTGCTGGAAAATCCCTGTAAAGCTGCAAGAGGCCACCCGGGTCCCAGCCCCAGACTCACATTGGCGACGATCTTGACCTCCTTGTACTGCATCTCGTAGAAGACGTCGGCGTTCTCCAGCGCGTCGATCAGCTTGGGGCCGCTGCACACCTGGGTCTCCAGGAAGGAGACGAACTCCTCCAGCTTCGCGTTGCCGTCCTCAAAGTCCTTGGAGAACTTCTTCCCACCGGCCTTGTCTGCGCAGAGCGGGGGAGGAGGGGGGTGAGCCGGCGAGCAAGACAGACGGACACACAGAAGAGGACAGCTGGCCAGGGGGCCGGGTGGGGAGGTTAACGGAAACATGGAGCACGTCCAGTGTTGAGGAGAGGAGGAGGAGGACGAAGAGAGAGGAGTCCAGTGTTGAGGAGAGGAGGAGGAGGAGGAGAAAGAGAGAGGAGTCCAGTGTTGAGGAGAGGAGGAGGAGAAGAAGAAAGAGAGAGGAGTCCAGTGTTGAGGAGAGGAGGAGGAGGAGGAGGAGGAGAAAGAGAGAGGAGTCCAGTGTTGAGGAGAGGAGGAGGAGGAGAAAGAGAGAGGAGTCCAGTGTTGAGGAGAGGAGGAGGAGGAGAAGAAAGAGAGAGGAGTTCAGTGTTGAGGAGAGGAGGAGGAGGAGAAGAAAGAGAGAGGAGTTCAGTGTTGAGGAGAGGAGGAGGAGAAGAAAGAGAGAGGAGTCCAGTGTTGAGAAGAGGAGGAGGAGGAGGAGAAAGAGAGAGGAGTCCAGTGTTGAGGAGAGGAGGAGGAGGAGGAGGAGAAAGAGAGAGGAGTCCAGTGTTGAGGAGAGGAGGAGGAGGAAGAGAAAGAGAGAGGAGTCCAGTGTTGAGGAGAGGAGGAGGAGGAGAAAGAGAGAGGAGTACAGTGTGAAGACGAGGAGCAGGAGGAAGGGGGGGTCCACGAAACCCGCTCTGACCTTTGAGGCGCTTCAGCGTTTCAGTGCTGCAGACGTCGACCCTGAGCGCCGACAGCTGCTTCTCCTTCAGCTCCACCTCCTCCACCGAGCGCTGGTAGGCCGACAGCTGCTCGATGAATGCCTGGGGCTGCGGGGCGGACAGGCAGGCGGGAGAGAGACAGTCAAGTGCCAGGCAGCCACGCCAGCTCCCCCAGCTGGACAGAGAGAGCTCTGCGCGCCCACAAACTCCGGCAGCTCTCGTGCAGCACGACGCATAAACCCAAACCCAAAGAAATTACAGACAGAGACACTCACCGCAAACTCTGCCACTATCTTCGATTTCAGGGCCGATTTGGGGTTCACTGGAGCTGAAACTAGTTCAGGAAAAACTCATTTTAAATGAGAAGAAAACACAAAATACAAGCTGTCCTGGAGATGTGACACTTCTAGCTCAGCTTCTTGCCCAAGCACTCAAGGAGAGGCCAAGTGCAAGGCTGTTTAACACCAATACGAGGAGGCACTGCTTTACAAAGGTGTGTGTACTGCTGTATCTGTGTAGACCAAAACTGTATGAAACTGTGTTCCAGAAGCAAGAGCGCCACCTACAGGTCCACTGGTGTCAATTACCATAGCAACTTGGATGCCCTTAGGGGCCCAGCTGCTAGCATTGACCAGGACAAGCCCCGTTTAGCAGTACCCATGCAGCTTGCCCTCACTGCTAACTATGGTGCTTAGACGAGTACAAATGCACAATAGGGGTGGGCAGACCCAGCTCTAAGGACAATGGCAGCGTGTATCTTGGTGCCCTCCAGGGGACAGAGGGCATCAACACCCTACAGTGGGCACTGTACTACAGTGGTCATTATTCAGTTGGACTTGTTCCTGGTGGTCTACAGCACAACAGGACAACTGCTTCTGGAGCACCCTGTAGCACACACCTGTACAGAGGTGTTAAACATCTCTTTCTACAACACAAACCCTACCCTGGTAACTCTTACCAGCAGGCTCCTTCTTGACCAGACTGGTCTTCAGCTCGGTGATCAGCTCCTCGGGATACACGTTCCGCTCCTCCCAGATGGAGAAGATCCGCTCCACAGACTTCCGCACCTTGGCATCCCTGCGAGGGAACACTCGCTGACTTAGACAATGCAGCTCTGGTAATCGGAGCATGCAGTGTTGACAAGAAGATACAGAGGAGCTGGACTGAGTGTCTGTACAGTGACTCTACAGCTCTGATGATGATGAAGGAGTGTTCATGTGAAGATACAGAGGAGCTGGACTGAGTGTCTTTACAGTGACTCTACAGCTCTGATGATGATGAAGGAGTGTTCATGTGAAGATACAGAGGAGCTGGACTGGGTGTCTTTACAGTGACTCTACAGCTCTGATGATGATGAAGGAGTGTTCATGTGAAGATACAGAGGAGCTGGACTGAGTGTCTGTACAGTGACTCTCCAGCTCTGATGATGATGAAGGAGTGTTCATGTGAAGATACAGAGGAGCTGGACTGAGTGTCTTTACAGTGACTCTACAGCTCTGATGATGATGAAGGAGTGTTCATGTGAAGATACAGAGGAGCTGGACTGGGTGTCTTCACAGTGACTCTACAGCTCTGATGATGATGAAGGAGTGTTCATGTGAAGATACAGAGGCGCTGGACTGAGTGTCTGTACAGTGACTCTGCAGCTCTGATGATGATGAAGGAGTGTTCATGTGAAGATACAGAGGAGCTGGACTGGGTGTCTTTATATTACTGTCTAGATCACCCAACATGACAAACGGAGTCAGAGTCTTAAACCCAATCAATCTCAGGGTGTGAAGAGAGATATTAAGGAATGAGTGACCTAAGAACTGAGTTGTACTTCAGTCCCAGACAGGGACTCTGGGGTCCTGGGAGCAGAGCGGGCGCAGTGCACTCACTTGACCAGCAGGGCGGCCTCAGGGAGGACCTCAGCGAAGGTGGAGCGGTACACGATGGCATTCTTGCGCTTGCAGTTCTGGATGACATCGTTGGCCAAATAGAATAGGTTCAGTCGGTGCGGAGCGTCAGCTGTGGAGAGAAACAGGAAGACGGGGTTAGAAAAGGCAATCCAGGGTTTTAGACCAGCACCTGTCCACTGGCACCGTGTACAACCACCTCAAGCCCCCTAAATACCACCCAGCTCTAAACCCCAGACCCACACCTGTCCACTGGCACCATGTACAACCAACTCAAGCCCCCTAAATACCACCCAGCTCTGAGCCCCAGAGCAGCACCTGTCCACTGGCACCATGTACAACCAACTCAAGCCCCCTAACTACCACTCAGCTCTGAGCCCCAGAGCAGCACCTGTCCACTGGCACCATGTACAACCACCTCAAGCCCCCTAAATACCACTCAGCTCTGAGCCCCAGAGCAGCACCTGTCCACTGGCACCATGTACAACCAACTCAAGCCCCCTAAATACCACCCAGCTCTGAGCCCCTGTCCCACACCTCCTCTGCCTGCACACACACAAAACAAACTTGCTCTTACTGAGGGGAGTAAGGAGAATTAGACTGTGTTGCAGAAATGTTTTAGCAGTATCTCTTGCAATGCCAGTGAAGCTTACATTGGGTTTGAAGATCTGAGTGGCAGAAGAAGGGCATCACACAGAGACGCAGGCAGCAAGATTAGAGAACAAGACATCCCACACAAGCCCAGAAAAAACACAATGCTATAAAAACAACCTTCACACAACATCTGAAGGGCAGAATGACAAAGTACAGAACCAGTGAGAAGACAGGCTCAGTGACCATAGCCTGGCCACAGAAACTGAACACTGGCAGATCTGGCTGCATAGAGCGGACAGGCTTAGTCCACTATCCAATGACCACAGCCTGGATAGAAACTGGACACAGACAAACAACATGCTGTGCCAGCACAAAGAAGGAGTCAAAGCTGAACTTCTGGACTACTGTAAAAAATATAAAGGAATCAGTCATGTGCGTTTCTCCAAAGTAGGGTAAACACATGCAAAACTACTGATTCCCTGAACACAGTCATCTCTCACAGATTACTTCCTAGCATTGAATTAAGTGCAGTCAAGAAACCCAATTTAGTAAGATAGGAAACCCCTACAAGCACAAAACATGGAACAAAGGAAATCTGAGATTCAGCAAGTTAACTTCTCCCTTTTAAATCAGAAAAACCACAACGTAGGTCACTGAACCAGAGGAGGAAAGGGACAGTGACGCCCAGAGAGGTGACTGTGCCATTTCTACAGAACTAGAAATTAGTGGTTGTCCTTGAACGCCAACCCTGTTCACCGCATATAAGGCCAAACTCCTGAATGTCAATACCTTTATCGTACTGATCGCATGACACTCACTCTTTCTCACTCTGAACTGGACTTCTGAGCAGCCCTCTGGCACAAAGCAGACACACCAGAACCTCTTTGACAAATAACATGTCACACCAGGCTTCAGCCTGCGCGTCCTGGCAGTCCACACTCCCCTGCAGTCGGCAGATCTGTGTCAAGAGTGCAGACTGTATCCTGCCAGGTGGTTTCCCCACAGTCAGACCAGCCTGTGTCACTCTCAGGTGAAAGTACACATTAGATCTGTACTTAATTTTATTTCCATAAGATTTTATTCGTTTTAAACTCAAAGCACTTTGGTTTAGAAAAGACGGTCTTCTTACTCCACTAAATGTCCCAGAAGCATCTTATCTGGGATACTGTCCACACGGGCTGGATTCTCACTGGGTAAAGTGGAGATGCCCGTGCTGACTGCTTTCGTGATGCACTATTCTGAAGCACAGCCACAGGCCGTGCTGTTTTATAAAATATCCATTCAACAAGCACAACAATACTGCTAAAAAGGAACACAGGGGATCTATGTGCAACGCCTTTAAGAGGACAGTAAAATAGGGATGTTAAGGAGGGAATTATTTCCCATAAGAAATAACTGCACTAGGATTTTATGAGGACTGGGAGCATGTAAAGATTACCCAGAGGCTCAAATGCAATTTATTTTATCCTAACAATCAGTGTCTTTCAACAGGAGGAGAGACAAGGACGTGACAACAATTTTACACTAGTATACAGTCACAGCGTCTGTGCGTAAACCGAATGATTACTGAGTTTAGGGGTGTTATCCTGGCCTCCTAATAATGCCCATCTCTGAGCTGGCTTCATCACTCCGAGAGCAATGTGTGGGGAGCATACTGGTGCACTCTGGCCATCGCATCATCCAGGTGGGGCTGCACACTGGTGGAGGGGAGTCCCTACTGCCTGTAAAGCACTGTGAGTGGAATATCCAGAAAAGTACTATGTAAGTACAAGCAATTATTAGTAGTAGTAGTAGTAGTAGTAGTAGTAGTAGTAGTATCTCATTACAATGAGCACTTTTAATTTAATTTAAAAGTTCAAAACCTTTTAGAAACAGAATTTCAAAACTAAAACATGAGAGCTTGAACAACATTTTTAAACATTTGTTTAAACAGGCTTAACATTTGAATAAATTTTAACATGCAGTGTATCGCATACATATAGCACACATGAAGACGAAAGCAACAGGAAAATTTCAATTTAACTTTTCTCTTTATAAAAGTGTTATACAGAAAAATACTGTATGAAATACTCTTATGGAGTATAACATGGTTACTTTAATATAGTACTACATAAAGTTACATTAAATACTGTACATATGATAAACAGGAAGATCTTATGCTATATAGAGTAAAGTTAGTTATTTTTAACTTATCTAGCTTGTGCTTCTCTGTTTCTGTGAATGTCTTTGTCAGAGCACAGAGGTGCTCAGAACAAGTCAAGTCAGGGCACAGATGTATGGGTAATTTCAGCTTCTCTTCTAACACCCATACAAAAGAACACAACAATAAACATTTCTATAACACAAAGCTGTTTTGCAATGATTTTACTAGAAATCTGCTGTTTCTACGGTCAGTTAATGTCAAGTCGGGGTATCTGTATCTGTCTGTACACACAGACCCCTGTACATCAGTGCAGGGAGTGTCAGGGAGTGGGAGTCACAGCCTATATTCGATCACCAGCCAACTTCAGGAAACACGGAGGTAGGGCCATTTTCTTTCTTTCTATATTTCAACAGATGTGATCAATGTCACTGCGTTTTACACCCATTTTGAACAAAACTGCAGGAGCACCTCAGCTGATCAGCAGAGGTGTGAAGGCAGTTCAGGACAGTTAAAGTAAGGAAAAGCGCAGGTGCAGCGCAGGTGGAAAGAGTCTTGTGCCGATCTGTTTTGTGATATTTTTAACTTGTCCTTAAAGTTATGAATCGTCCCCTTTCTGAGGAAGAAATCTACTATTATTCCCATTCCAAAAAAACTGCTTGGCTAACAACCGCTACCGCTGGCGCCGAGACTCTCAGAGAAGTTCAATTTCAAGTCACTTGATAAGACTGGGGCCCTGCACCCCCTCACAAACAGGTCTCCCCGGGTCAGGCTGGGGTCCGATACTCACCGGACCCCCACAGCGCTGCGTCCTGCCCCCCTTTCCCTCTCAAACACAGACGATTGCAAGAGCAAACACACAGAAGCCTCAGGAAGACTGCTGATAACACAGCCCCGGGCAGCTTATTACAGGGAAACTACAAGGGCATTTTTATATTTGGGGGTTAGAAAGCATCAGAAAGAATCAGCATTGATGAGCGCTTTTCAAACCACAATAAAAAGAAAATACACACAGTAACTTGTAAAACCTCCAGTTCCAGCACACTGGTGGTGGTGGAGGGGATCCCCGTTACCTGTAAAGCGCTGTGAGTGGAGTGTCCAGAAAAGCGCCATATAAGTGTAAGCAATTATTAATTTCCATCACAAAATTAACAAAATGTCCAGGTCTGCGCAGCGCCATGTGCTGCGATCCAGAACGAGTCGACGTGAAGCTATGTCATTGTAAAGAAGCAGGCTTGCGAACGCATCTCTTTTAACCCAACAGAAAGACTGCTCTCAACATCGAGGCCGTTTCGCTGACAAATACAACTTGCGTGTTAACTCGGCATGCAGATCGTGTCGGAAACGTTCTGTGGTGGAACTGTCTGCTGCACAACCTGTACTTTTATCCTCTCGCACATCACATTAGCCATCACAGAGTTCATCATTTTGTCTAGTTTTTCTAGAACGTCCACGAATGTATTCTGTTACCGAGATTTAATAACCAGTCTTTGCAACTGGGACTGCAGCTTCAAACACCCAGAAAATCATCAGAGACCCACTCTTAAATGATTTGACTAAACAGCGCGATAAGTTTTCTTTGAAGTCTAATGTCTTGCAGAGAACCTCAACAGCCCTCCAAGCTGCTGTAATTAAGCTGATAAAGCATGAGAAGAAAAGAGGATACCCCACCCATGTTATCGACAGGGCCCTCTTCTGAGCCACAGACAGCCCTTGGATCATAAACTCAATCAGGAACTCCCGGCCTCACAACCGCATTCCATCGGTGCCTCCCTACCAGACCATTAACGACAACTTGCCCATCTTACAGGACGATCCCTACACTGGTACCCTCTTTTCTGACCACCCCATCTTCTCACATAGCCAGCCACCTATTCTGCGTAACCTTCTTGTCCACAGCTCCCTTGACCGCCCTCAGAATCATCCCCACCAGGCATGTTCCCCAGCAACAGAACCAGCTGCATAACCTGTAAATGTACAGGATATCCGATACCAGGCTCATTCATGGCCCCTCTGGACAATTCTGGATCACGCAGATGACATCTTGTACCTCCAGCAACCTCATTTACTGCATCTCTCGCTGCAGATGTTCAGCTATTTACGATTGTGAGACAGGACGGAGACTGGAAGACCCTTTCAGGGAATATGTCAGAGCTGTGAGGATCAAACTTCTCTCCAAACACAGTCTCTCATTTCACCTCAGTCACATCAATCTCTCTGTCTGCGTCCTCACAGAGGGGTTTCAGAACTCCTCTTGCAGGAAGACATCCAAAACCAATATGATCCTAAACACCAGGATCACACCTTCCCCCTTCTCTCAATGACAGACTCGTTCCCTTCTAATCCTCTCTATTCGTTTGCGGGTTTTGACCTCGCACCTCTCTTCACCCGTCTCAGCTTCACACCACCTGAGTGTCCACTCTGCTTCTCTCCTGCTCCCTCCTCCTCTCCACTCCCGGCTTCTGTCCTCTGCTGCTTCATCAACTGCTGGCTTTCCTCTCTCCCTCACACCTGAAGAAGACTTCACAGTAACAACAGCTACTTTTTACTTTTTATTACTTCAGTATCGCTACAAGATGATACTTTTGTGCTTCAGCAGTTTTCTGGAAGGAAAAAACTTTTACCGAGTTCCTTGAGCAAAAATACCATTACTTTCAAAACTTTCAAAAACTTTCAAAAAAGTTACAATTTAACACTTATTACAAACTGTGTGTCATGTTGACCACTCCAAACACCACTAATCTGGACAGCGTACTGGCCCAGTCACCTAACCACTGACCAAACACCGTTAATCTGGACAGTGTACAGGCCCAGTCACCTGACCACTGACCAAACACCGTTAATCTGGACAGTGTACAGGCCCAGTCACCTGACCACTGACCAAACACTGTTAATCTGGACAGTGTACAGGCCCAGTCACCTGACCACTGACCAAACACCGTTAATCTGGCCAGTGTACAGGCCCAGTCACCTGACCACTGACCAAACACTGTTAATCTGGACAGCGCACAGGGCCTATCACACTGACCACTGACCACTGACCACTGACCAAACACAGTTAATCTGGACAGCACACAGGCCCTATCACACTGACCACTGACCAAACACAGTTAATCTGGACAGCACACAGGCCCTATCACACTGACCACTGACCAAACACAGTTAATCTGGACAGCATACAGGCCCAGTCACACTGAGCACTGACCACTGACCAAACACAGCTAAACTGGTCAGCGTACAGGCCCAGTCCCATTGACCACTGACCATACACCAAACACCATTAATCTGGACAGCACACAGGCCCTATCACACTGACCACTGGCCAAACACAGTTAATCTGGACAGCATACAGGCCCAGTCACACTGAGCACTGACCACTGACCAAACACAGCTAAACCGGTCAGCGTACAGGCCCAGTCACACTGACCAAACACAGCTAAACTGGTCAGCGTACAGGCCCAGTCCCATTGACCACTGACCACACACCAAACACCATTAATCTGGACAGTGTACAGATCCTGTGATACTGACCACTGACCACACTCCAAAGACAGTCCATCTGGACTGCGTACAGATGAACGCCTGGGCTAGGTCAGACGACAGAATCAATCACATTACTCTGCCTCACGCTTCACTAAGAAATTCCCACAAATTCCCCGAGAGCTGGGAAATGAAAGTGAAACCACCTTCCTGTGTCAGTGAGGGAGACGTCCCGCCCCCACAGCACGTGACCGAGCCTGACAGCCCTGCACCAGGCCAGCCAGCTGCGCTGGAGCCTTCACTCAGAGGCACAGAGGTGTAGCAGGGAGCCCAGAGACCAAGCCCTCAGCCCCCAGAGGCGGACGTCTCTTCAGCCCACGGCTGCTGGGCTTTCCTGGTGGAGCTCTCCCACTGCCTTCCGGCCCAGGGCAAACTGGGCCCACTGCGCGCCTGGCTTGACCCGGTACACGACTGCCACCAGTCTGCAACAAGCCTCCCAGCACACAGAGACTGCCGCCCTGCAGCGGGGAGGCTAGACACCCACATTCTCAGTGTGCTGAGTTCTCGACACTTTCCAAAATCACACAGATCTACCCAAGATGAGGGAGGATGCTTGAAATCTACTACTCTGTGATCCCTACACCTGAAGAAAGCTCCAGGCGCACTGTAAAAACCTGGAGCGGATGAGAGCATCGCCAGTCAGACTTCCACAGGCACACTGTTTAAACCTGGAGCGGATCAGAGCATTGCCAGTAACACTTCTGCAGGCACACTGTTTAAACCTGGAGCGGATCAGAGCATCGCCAGTAACACTCCTGCAGGCACACTGTTTAAACCTGGAGCGGATCAGAGCATCGTCAGTAACACTCCTGCAGGCACACTGTTTAAACCTGGAGCGGATCAGAGCATCACCAGTAACACTCCTGCAGGCACACTGTTTAAACCTGGAGCGGATCAGAGCATCGTCAGTAACACTCCTGCAGGCACACTGTTTAAACCTGGAGGGGATCAGAGCATCGCCAGTAATACTCCTGCAGGCACACTGTTTAAACCTGGAGCGGATCAGAGCATCGCCAGTAACACTCCTGCAGGCACACTGTTTAAACCTGGAGCGGATCAGAGCATCGGCAGTAACACTCCTGCAGGCACACTGTTTAAACCTGGAGCGGATCAGAGCATCGGCAGTAACACTCCTGCAGGCACACTGTTTAAACCTGGAGCGGATCAGAGCATCGGCAGTAACACTCCTGCAGGCACACTGTTTAAACCTGGAGCGGATCAGAGCATCGGCAGTAACACTCCTGCAGGCACACTGTTTAAACCTGGAGCGGATCAGAGCATCGCCAGTAACACTCCTGCAGGCACACTGTTTAAACCTGGAGCGGATCAGAGCATCGCCAGTAACACTCCTGCAGGCACACTGTTTAAACCTGGAGCGGATCAGAGCATCGTCAGTAACACTCCTGCAGGCACACTGTTTAAACCTGGAGCGGATCAGAGCATCGCCAGTAACACTCCTGCAGGCACACTGTTTAAACCTGGAGCGGATCAGAGCATCGCCAGTAACACTCCTGCAGGCACACTGTTTAAACCTGGAGCGGATCAGCCTGCTGTGCACTGCAGGGGTAGGCCTACTGTCCTGCAGGGAGAGTGACAGCTTCAGGTTCGTGGCCAGTGTCAGATGCTCTGCAGGAACACCTCTCACTCCTGAAGAGTGAAAAACCAGGAAAAAGGCAGGAAAAACCCAAGCGTGATGACACTGCGCAGCCCTGCGCTCACCCCCCAGCCAAGCAAAACAGTGAGAACCTAACCTGCCCTGCCTCTTGCCTGAGCTCTCACCACCAGGACAGGGCTTCTGAAACCATTCTGCCACCCTGTCGGAGCTATAGGTCTGACCAGAGGTTGGTCGACAGCAACCTGTCCGAGAAACATCAACCTCAGCCCAAGCGATTACCAACACCCCTTCATTATCACGCCATGAGTCCCTGTGATCTGTGCATCCGCTTCACTCAGAAATCCCAGGGAAATCCCGGACACCGGCTCAGCCCGCTCCACTCTTCACAAACTGCACTTCCTTCCTCCTGCCCGCGGCTCCCAGCCGAGCCGCTCCGTCCAGTTCACTTTATTTGTCAGTGCAGTGAAATGGTATTTGCATGCATGCTCCAGTACAAAGACAATAAGGAAACACCACACTGAAACACAGAACAGCAGCAGCAACAACAAGAAAGTTAAACAATAAACAGCGCAAATGAAAGTCCGCACAAGCGGTGTGCGAGAAGGAAACAGAGTGAGCCGGTGGTAGAGGTCTGACAGCGGGCTCTGAATCTGGAGGTACGTGCCTTTATGCTCCCGTGACACGTACCAGGGCTGGGGAGAGAAAGGTAAGGAGCCAGATAAACACAGCCTTCCCACCCTCAGGGACCCCCAAGCCCACCCCCTGCAGTTCTCACAGGCACCTGCAAACACTCAGCTAGCGCAGGTCTGGGAGGCTTCTCCCACATCACCTCCACAGAGTGAGGAAACCAACCCAGTGATTATAGACCCACAGCTCATGGTACTGGGAATGACTACAATGACTAAACTCCAGGATCATCTACACGGAAACAGTATTACTCTCCGGTTTGTAACACACTCACAGTACTGGGAATGATTACAATGACTCAACTCCAGGATCATCTACACGGAAACAGTATTACTCTCCGGTTTCTAACACACTCACAGTACTGGGAATGATTATAATGACTCAACTCCAGGATCACCTTCATGGAAACAGTATTCCTCTCCAGTTTCTAACACACTCACAGTACTGGGAATGACTACAATGACTCAACTCCAGGATCACCTTCATGGAAACAGTATTCCTCTCCAGTTTCTAACACACTCACAGTACTGGGAATGATTATAATGACTCAACTCCAGGATCACCTTCATGGAAACAGTATTCCTCTCCGGTTTCTAACACACTCACAGTACTGGGAATGACTACAATGACTCAACTCCAGGATCACCTTCATGGAAACAGTATTCCTCTCCAGTTTCTAACATACTCACAGTACTGGGAATGATTACAATGACTCAACTCCAGGATCACCTTCATGGAAACAGTATTCCTCTCCGGTTTCTAACACACTCACAGTACTGGGAATGATTACAATGACTCAACTCCAGGATCACCTATATGTATACAGTATCCTAGGAAATACGGTAACTCCTTGTCATATACAAGCTTCACAAACCCGCTCGTAAGGTGAAAACGAATAGGAGATAAACTAAACTCCCATTTCTCCCCGTGTTATAATCTGTGATTGGTCTGAGAACTCAAAAACGTTCCTTCAAACACCCAGATGTCACCCCGATACAGCACTGAACATGAAAACAATCCACTACCAGCCCAGCGCATTTAGAATCCAGTACTGCAGATACATCCTTACTCTGGTGAGCAAACACACAAACATTAGGCACTATCCTCCAATGCACACACCTAACACACAAGTCTTGATTAGAAAATAAGTTAAAAGAAGAATCTTGGAGATGCTTTACAACAGCCCAGCTCGTTCGAGTGAAAGAATCTGCTTGCTCAATTAAAATACATCTTGTGTATAGGAAGACCCGTACAGCGGTCGCTTGAATGAACTGAGAAAAGGTAGGTCCTGCCTGACCAAGCACCCACAGTAACGGACATACGCTGGGCATGTGCGTGATCAGATTCTCAGACGGCTTTCCAGAACGTCGCTCAGAAATAATTCCTGCACGCACGGGGAGGTGCGTGGCTCTGAAATTTTAAAAAAAGAGTACAGCGTCAAACTGGAGTGGTGTAGCTGATGGAGCACCATGACAACCTGCAGGGCCGCTGCTCTTCCAGACTTCTGTCAGTCCAGGCTCTGGGACAGCCAGCGGCCGGCACTGGGAGAAGACGCCAGATCAGCAAAACACCGCAGGAGCCGCAGATGAGATTTAATAAGAAAAGAGTCGGACCACAATCCCAGACTGGGCCAACAGCCTGGCAGGTGAGGTTCCACACAGACCAGTGCCGGGCTCTGCAGGCAGGAAGAGGGAATCTCCGGGCTCAAGCGGGCTGCTTCTGACGAAGACTGGTCCCGTCTGTTACAGCGTCTACACCAGCAGTCGGCCACCTACAGCACCGGCACCCAGAGGGGCTTTTAACAGCACGGGCGAGGAGAGCAGCGCATGCAGTAAACATCTTTCAGAAACCAAGCTAAAAAAGTGCGCCGGGCTGTGCTGTAATTCTCCACAGCACGCCACCCAAGGAGAGCAAGACAATTCACTTGGTTTCTTTGTTAACGGGGGGGCAGCCTGCTGCTCTCACAGGAAGGCTCGCAGCCGCACAGGCGAACTTTCTGCAGGGCGCGGCGGTGGCCAAGAAAGCCGATGAGACGCTGGCTCGCTCCAGCCCTTCGGAGGAGGTGAAAGAGGAGCTGCTCGAGCAACGGACCGTGCAGCTCGGGGCGCGGCGCGGAGCCGACATCACCACGCGAACGAGCGCGCTCGCCCTCCGTCCGCAGGGTGCCGATCGGACCGGCAGGGGGCTTTCCCAAACATCGAAGCCGTTTCTTCGCGGGAGACGGACGCCTCAGCCGGCCGCTTCTTCCAACATCTTAAAGAACGAGCCATGTTCCAAAGTTTGGAGTCTACCTGCGAGAAACGGCAGGATTTCCAACGTTTTGGCCCGATGTTTTCTTTCCGGTTAAACCTGACGGCTTTGCTACCAGCAATACAGATATTTCCCCAACAAGGATCACACTCAACGGTAAGAGGCGCATTTAAATGTATTAATCTTAACATATAACAGCCAAAATTCAGGTTTTATTCATCAGAAGCAGAGCTATTACCGACATAAATAAAAGTGTGAATGCCAACTCCCACTGGGTCAGATAACCTGGGGAAGGTTTGGAATGGAGAACAGGCAGCGATTCTTTAGCCAAAGAGTTGTGGGAGAGTGGAACAAGCTGCCTAGCCGATACCCTGGTGTTCCTGAAGACAGCTGGGTGAGATCCAGGGATCCAGGTTTGTAAGCTGCCTCCTGTTGTGTCCGCTCCTCCTGGGAGCGAACTGAGCACGGCTGGACCCAAACGGACCGGGCCGGTCCTGGCCAGACCCGGGAAGGCAGCTGGCGCGCTATGGCCAGGGTCTACAGAACAGGATTCCCAGCACACCTTGCAGCACAGGACCCAAGACCCACCGCAAGGCCCCCCGATAGGGCACTTCAGCAGCCACCCACAAACGCCCTGTGCGCCCCAGGGCCTCCCAGGGCCATGAGCACAGCACCTCCGAGAGCAACACTGCAGGACCCCCACCAGGGAGACACAGAGGGGCCATAGGCTGGCCCCCCCCACCACCAGAGAGACACACACAGGGGGGCCACAGGCCTCCCCCCCCCACCACCAGAGAGACACACACAGGGGGGCCACAGGCCGACCCCCCCAACCAGAGAGTCACACACAGGGGGGCCACAGGCCAGCCCCCCAGAGAGACACACAGGGGGGCCACAGGCCACAGTCCAGCCCCCCGGAGAGACACACAGGGGGGCCACAGCAGGCCACAGGCCGGCCCCCCCAACCAGAGAGTCACACACAGGTGGGCCACAGGCCACAGGCCAGCCCCCCAGAGAGACACACAGGGGGGCCACAGGCCACAGGCCAGCCCCCCAGAGAGACACACAGGGGGGCCACAGGCCACAGGCCACAGGCCACAGGCCAGCCCCCCGGAGAGACACACAGGGGGGCCACAGGCCACAGGCCAGCCCCCCAGAGAGACACACAGGGGGGCCACAGCAGGCCACAGGCCAGCCCCCCGGAGAGACACACAGGGGGGCCACAGCAGGCCACAGGCCAGCCCCCCGGAGAGACACACAGGGGGGCCACAGCAGGCCGCAGGCCAGCCCCCCGGAGAGACACACAGGGGGGCCACAGCAGGCCGCAGGCCAGCCCCCCGGAGAGACACACAGGGGGGCCACAGGCCACAGGCCGGCCCCCCGGAGAGACACACAGGGGGGCCACAGGCCACAGGCCGGCCCCCCGGAGAGACACTTTCCAACAGCTATTTCACCTCCCCAGCACACCTGAGCGGGCGGGGGGCTCCTCAATGACACCGCACTGCTGCTGCAGAATCCCACCCCAGCCCAGACACAGCGCCAGGCCTGTGCGCACACAGCTCCCGGCCCAGCGCCCGTCCCGCAGACACGCTCGCCGATGGAGAAGCGGGGGACACCGCATTATATAACCCCGGCCAGCCGCGGGATACTCACATTTCCGCAGCCACTTCATCCAGTAGCGCACGATGACGGCGTTGTGCTTCTTGTTCTCGATGCACCAGGTCGACAGGCTCTGGATGGACTCCATGGTGTTGGAGACGCCCTGGAACTTGCGGTCCAGCGAAGACTCCAAAGCCGAGGAGCCCCGGCCGCTGCCTCCGCCAGCCGCCATCTTTCTCGCACTCAGTCGGCCAGGCTGCTCGGGAGCGCGCTCGGCCGTGGGCGGCGGGAACGCGCGCTTCACCCGGTCACAGCGCCGCCGAACGGGGACGCGCGCCCTCTCTCCGCCAGTGGGGGGGCGAGCCTATGCCTGTTTGTGTCGTTTTTCTCCCCCCCCCCCCAAAAAAAAAGAAAAGAGAGAGAGCGGCCTGAGTCCGAGCGGTTCCTAATGAGTCCCGCACGGCGGTGGGCCCGTTCCCGGCGCTCAGGGCTCCGGCAGGACGGCGCTCTCGCCGGAACCGAGCGGTCGGTCGAAGCGGGGTCTTTCCCGCGCGCGGCCGGGTCGCCGTGGACTCGAGCCGTTTGTTGTTGTTTTTTTTTTTGAACAGTCTCGGTCCACCCGCTCGTGCGTCACAGAACGCGCCCGATACAAGTTCTGACGACTGAACTGCAGCGCGAGGCTGACAACGCCGCACGTGTCTCCACTTTATACCCTAAAGAGCGACACGGCCCCTCGCTGCCCACATCACCAGCTACGGATCCAGCCGATATCCTGGGCCGGCGGCGGCGGCGGGAGGGAGCCGGGCCACACGAGCCCGTCCCGCACCACGAGCCCCCCTGCCCGTCCTCGAGCCCAACCGTCACCTCTCGCTCTCCTACGGACGTCACCGAGCGCTGAGCGCGTGTGACAGACGCCGCCTCAGCGCGTCGGCTTGTTTCTTTAAAACGCTGTTAAATGTTTTTTTTTTTAATGGGGTTAAGAGTCACTCAGAGAAAAGACAAGACTCCACGGAGAGACCTCCGAGTTCGCTTAAGGAACCCAAAACAATGCAGCCATGGTCTACTGTACAGATAAGATCGCTACACCAGTTCTCTCTCGATTTATTTGGCATTTTTTTTTATTTTATTACCGATTCTTTGCTACGACTCAACGCTCTTACTCCTCCGTAAGTTTATTTTGCTGTGTCTCGCGTTTGAGGCGGCAGACCAAGTTCCACATCCCAAACAACACGGCTCTCCGCCACCTTGAGCACTTTCCCTCTCGGCGCCGGGCGCGCGCGCGCGTCCCCGCTGGCTCGGCGGCGCCATTCCGGGAGAGAAGCGGGGGGGGCCGTTCAGACTTGTCAGCTTCTCTGGAGACATCGTTTGGCTAGCCCCCTCAAATACAGGTTTCCTATTATAAAAGAGAAAAATAACAACACACCTAGGCTTTATTAGTATTCCTACTTAAAATGTGATGGCAGCCTGCATCTGTTTAATTTGATACGAACCCATGTCAAAATAGTACCTTCCAAAATGTACGGGTCACGTTTAGGGACATTTTATTCTGAGAGATTCGCGTTTAGTTCAAGCCTAAAAAAACGACATCAATACCAAGAAACAAGTAAATGTTTATTCCATGCTGAAAAGAGAAGGTGTGTTTCTGCTGCGACCCTCCATGTCTTCCGCATGGAATAAACCTTTACTTGTCCCTTCACAGCTTACGCATGCTGAGGCAGCTCCCTGCTTGAACTTCATCAGAACTAAGGCTGCTTTTCAAAACTCATCGAAATGTCAACGGGTGAATCCGGGTTACATATCGGCTATTAAGATCGCACCGTGAAGACACCTGTTAAAACCGATCTACCTATATATTTAAACTATTATTGCAAAATGACAACTGTACTGTGACTGTAGCTCCTATTGTAACACTGTTTTACTGCACTGGGACTGTGGCTCCTACTGTAACAGGACTGTTCTACTGGACTGGGACTGTAGCTCCTACTGCAACAGGACTGTTCTACTGCACTGGGACTGTAGCTCCTACTGCAACAGGACTGTTCTACTGGACTGGGATTGTAGCTCCTATTGTAACAGGACTGTTCTACTGCACTGGGACTGTAGCTCCTATTGTAACAGGACTGTTCTACTGGACTGGGACTGTAGCTCCTATTGTAACAGGACTGTTCTACTCCACTGGGACTGTAGCTCCTACTGTAACAGGACTGTTCTACTGGACTGGGACTGAGCTCCTATTGTAACAGGACTGTTCTACTGGACTGGGACTGTAGCTCCTATTGTAACAGGACTGTTCTACTGCACTGGAACTGTAGCTCTCCAAGAACACATGATTAGACAAACAGGAAAACATCTCAACAAAAACAAAGAACCCAGCATTTTTTTCAATTTTTATTGTTTTTGTTCAAAATATGTACACTTTTACAATGTCATTCCATTGACTGTACAGAGCAGTCAGTCCACAATAATAATGGTGAAATGTGACAACAGATAGACAGAAACGACTGTAACGGTCAACTCTCAGAACAGGATTCAGAGTTCTCCTAGCACTACACTGCCAGACTCCCAGTGCACAGCAGTCTGATCCACTCCAGGTTTTACAGTACTGCCAGTCAGACTCCCAGCGCACAGCAGTCTGATCCACTCCGGGTTTTACAGTGCTGCCAGTCAGACTCCCAGCGCACAGCAGTCTGATCCACTCCGGGTTTTACAGTACTGCCAGTCAGACTCCCAGCGCACAGCAGTCTGATCCACTCCGGGTTTTACAGTGCTGTCAGTCAGACTCCCAGTGCACAGCAGTCTGATCCACTCCAGGTTTTACAGTGCTGTCAGTCAGACTCCCAGTGCACAGCAGTCTGATCCACTCCAAGCTTTCTTATCCACTGCAGGGCTCTTGTGCAGATTGTTACTTACAAAATAGAAAAACAAAGATATATACACACAGTATTTAATATTAACTCGATATATCTGATGATGAGCTATGGTCTCAAAACAAGGCAGCAAGCATCACATTTGCAGCCCTGGTAGTGCTTCTGTCCTAAAAAAAAATCCTGGAATGGATCAGACTGCAGCTAGTGGAGAAAATGGGAAGGATCAACTCTAATGATCAAGTCCTTGTGGTCTCCTGTGTTGTCTCCCAGTCTCTCCAATTCCTGTTCTCAATCCCTCACTTATCCCAAGTATTCCTAGTCTATCAGTCCTCAGCAGTCTTTCCAGTCCACCCAGACTGTCATGCTCCAAATATTCCCAGTCTTCACTGTCTCCCAGTCCTTCCCTATCCCAATCCCTCTGTCCCCCAGCAGTCCTAGTCTTGAAGTCCCCTGTCCCCCAGCAGTCCCAGTCTGCCAGTCCCTCTCTCCCCAAGCAGTCCCAGTCCCTTTGTCCCCCAGTAGTCCTAGTCTCCTAGTCTCTCTGTCCCCCAGCAGTCCTAGTCTCCCAGTTCCTCTCAACCCAGCAGTCCTAGTCTGCCAGTCCCCCTCTCTCCAACAGTCCCAGTCCCTGTTTCCCACCAGTCCCAGTCTACCAGTCCCTGTCCCCCAGCAGTCCCCGTCTGCCAGTCCCTCTGTCCCCCAGCAGTTCCAGTCTGCCAGTCCCTCTGTCCCCCAGCAGTCCTAGTCTGCCAGCCCCTCTCTCCCACCAGTCCCAGTCTGCCAGTCCCTCTGTCCCCCAGCAGTCCTAGTCTCCCAGTTCCTCTCAGCCCAGCAGTCCTAGTCTGCCAGCCCCTCTCTCCCAGCAGTCCCAGGCTCTCAGTCCTCGGCGGTCTCCAGCACAGACTCGCTCAGCGCCAGGTCCCAGTAGTGCTCCGTGCCGTGCTTCCTGAAGTGCTCCCGGGCCATGTTCTCCGTGGGGCACTGCTTGAACTTCATGTCCCCGAAGCTGCGCTCCTTGGCCGTGCCCTGCGAGAGGGGACAGGGCATGAGAGAGGCCGCCAGCCTGCTGGGACTCCGGGTCTGGTGCCGACGGGAGGACAGACGGGCACTCACCTCCCAGACCAGAGAGCACTTGTTCTTCTTCCTCACTCCCTCCTCGTCCGAGCCCTCGGCATCTGCAGGGAGACAGAGGGACAATCAAGGTCACACCGCAGGGAGACCTGAGAGGCACGAAGACAATCTGCACAGACACAACGCCCCTCCACCTCTCTCCCCTGTCCCCTGTCCCCCTCTTCCCTCTCCTCTCCCCTGTCCCCCTCTTCCCTCTCCCCTACCCCCACTCACCATCCCGTTTGGAGTTTGTCTGCTCATCCCACTTGATCCGGTGAAGCATCAGCCGTTTGAACTTCTTCTGCGCTTTGGGACCTGCGGGAGGGAGAGACGGGGAGGGAGATGAACTCACTCGTCACTGGCCGACCGACTGACCTCCTGCCCACCGTGCCGCACGGCCCCCCCTGGGCCGGGAGAAGCCCCCCGCTCACCTCCCTCCACCACCACGATGTTCACGTCCCGGTGAAGGACCACTGTGCCCGTCAGGTACAGCTGGTTGGCGTTCGCCTCCACCTTGAACTTCTTTGCGGGGTTCGTGAGGTTTCGGATTCTGCGAGAAAGACAATGTGTTAAGGGACAGTACGTTACTGTCACCTGTGCACTCACTGATCTCCTCCTCCCCCCTCACCTGGCCCCTCCTCCTCCTCCTCCTCCTCCTCCCCCCTGGCCCCTCCTCCTCCTCCCCCTCCTCCCCCCTCACATGGCCCCTCCTCCTCCTCTCCCACCTGGCCCCTCCTCCTCCTCCTCCTCCTCTCCCACCTGGCCCCTACCCCCCCCCCTCACCTGGCCCCTCCTCCTCCTCCTCCTCCCCCTCCCTCACCTGGCTCCCCCCCACCTGGCCCCTCCTCCTCCTCTCCCACCTGGCCCCTCCTCCTCCTCCTCCTCCTCCTCTCTCACTTGCCCCTCCTCCTCCCTCACCTGTACACAGCGATGTGAACCCCATGAGACAGGTCCTCCTTAAGCTTCTTCGCCTTCTTCTCTTTCCGCTGCTCCGCCGTCAGCTTGCGGGCCGCGTTCGCCTCCTCGTGGGCTCTGGGCAGAGAGCGGGAGGGGTGAGCTCGCGGGGACAGAGACAGAAAAACCCCGAACGGGGGGAGAGCGGGGACCCCCTGCGTCACAGCAGAGCCGCGGCGCAGGCGCCCCGGGGGCGAGGGCAGGAGGGTGGAAGGGTGAAAGGTGAAAGAGACTTGCTTACTTCTGTCGCTTGGCCATCTGAGCGCGAACGTGGGCCTCCACCTTAGTAGGGTCCTGAACCGCCTCCGTCCCCAAAACCCTCATCAGGTTCGAAATGCGAACTGACACAGAGAGAGAGGAAGAGACTGAGAAACCCTCCCCCAGCACAAATTCCGCACAGCAAGTGTGGGGGCTCTGCGCTCGCTGTACAGTGCGTGTGCTGTCCGGGGTCTGCGCTCGCTGTACAGTGCGTGTGCTGTCCGGGCTCTGCGCTCGCTGTACAGTGCGTGTGCTGTCCGGGCTCTGCGCTCGCTGTACAGTGCGTGTGCTGTCCGGGCTCTGCGCTCGCTGTACAGTGCGTGTGCTGTCCGGGCTCTGCGCTCACTCTACAGTGCGTGTGCTGTCCGGGCTCATGGTCTGCAGTGCGTGTGCTATATGGGCTCATGCTCTGCAGTGCGTGTGCTATATGGGCTCATGCTCATGCTCTGCAGTGCGTGTGCTGTATGGGCTCTGCTCTTGCTGTACTGTGCGTGTGCTGTATGGGCTCTGCTCTTGCTGTACAGTGCGTGTGCTGTATGGGCTCTGCTCTTGCTGTACAGTGCATGTGCTGTCCGGGCTCTGCGCTCGCTGTACAGTGCGTGTGCTGTCCGGGCTCTGCGCTCGCTGTACAATGCGTGTGCTGTCCGGGCTCTGCGCTCGCTCTACAGTGCGTGTGCTATATGGGCTCTGCGCTCGCTCTACAGTGCGTGTGCTATATGGGCTCATGGTCTGCAGTGCGTGTGCTGTATGGGCTCATGCTCATGCTCTGCAGTGCGTGTGCTGTATGGGCTCATGCTCATGCTCTGCAGTGCGTGTGCTGTATGGGCTCATGCTCATGCTCTGCAGTGCGTGTGCTGTATGGGCTCTGCTCTTGCTGTACTGTGCGTGTGCTGTATGGGCTCTGCTCTTGCTGTACTGTGCGTGTGCTGTATGGGCTCTGCTCTTGCTGTACAGTGCATGTGCTGTATGGGCTCTGCTCTTGCTGTACAGTGCATGTGCTGTATGGGCTCTGCTCTTGCTGTACAGTGCGTGTGCTGTATGGGCTCTGCTCTTGCTGTACTGTGCGTGTGCTGTATGGGCTCTGCGCTGTGCAGTCCAGAGCCTCACACTCTCCAGGTTATACAGTACCTTTGGGTTCTGGTGGTGGCATCAGCCCCAGTCGCACCTTCTCCTGCAGCTCCTTCTGCGCCTCTCTGCGTGTCTGCCTGCGAAGCTTCTTCTGTTCCTTCTTCGTCAGGTATACACCCAGGGTCACCGGCCGGTCAGTGTCCACTGCACACACAGAGAGACAGGTCACTCAGACACACCCAGGGTCATCGGCCGGTCAGTGTCCACTGCACACACGCGCACACACACAGACAGGTCACACAGAAACATTCACAGAGCCACGCAGGCAGAAACTGGCAGAGAGCACCGAACCTGGGGGTTTCATCTGGGCCGGGTGTTCAACCAAGTTTGTAATCCCGAAGAATTCTGTATCCTCAGGGACACCCTCCATGGTCCTGGGACACACAGCCAGAGAAAAGAAATCAACACAGTGCTCACTGTCCACTGCGCTGCTCTACAGAGGACTGGACACGAGCACACTGTCCACTGCGCTGCTCTACAGAGGACTGGACACGAGCACACTGTCCACTGCGCTGCTCTACAGTGGTCACTGCATAACGGAGAGACAGACAGAGACAAAATCGAGTTACAGTCTAAAAAAAAGATGAAGACAGAGACTCACAGCTCGGTGCCTGCAGGCAGGATATAAGAGTCCCACCACTCAATGTGGGGTACCTCCCCATCCTTCAGCTCCTTCTTAGGGGCGATGAGGGCCAGCTTGGTGGAGGCCTGGATACCTGTCTTCTTCGCTGCCTGGGCAATTTCCATCTGCAGCTTTTCTAGCTGAGCCTGAGAAAGAGAGAGAGAGGTTAATACAGACACACTGACTGGACACTCCAGTACATTAACACTGCACTGAGAGAGAGAGGGGTTCATACAGACACACTGACTGGACACTCCAGTACATTAACACTGCACTGAGAGAGAGAGGGGTTCATACAGACACACTGACTGGACACTCCAGTACATTAACACTGCACTGAGAGAGAGGGGTTAATACAGACACACTGACTGGACACTCCAGTACATTAACACTGCACTGAGAGAGAGAGGGGTTAATACAGACACACTGACTGACTGGACACTCCAGTACATTAACACTGCACTGAGAGAGAGGGGTTCATACAGACACACTGACTGACTGGACACTCCAGTACATGAACACTGCACTGAGAGAGAGGGGTTCATACAGACACACTGACTGACTGGACACTCCAGTACATTAACACTGCACTGAGAGAGAGGGGTTCATACAGACACACTGACTGGACACTCCAGTACATTAACACTGCACTGAGAGAGAGGGGTTAATACAGACACACTGACTGGACACTCCAGTACATTAACACTGCACTGAGAGAGAGGGGTTAATACAGACACACTGACTGACTGGACACTCCAGTACATTAACACTGCACTGAGAGAGAGAGGGGTTCATACAGACACACTGACTGGACACTCCAGTACATTAACACTGCACTGAGAGAGAGAGGGGTTAATACAGACACACTGACTGACTGGACACTCCAGTACATTAACACTGCACTGAGAGAGAGGGGTTCATACAGACACACTGACTGACTGGACACTCCAGTACATGAACACTGCACTGAGAGAGAGGGGTTCATACAGACACACTGACTGACTGGACACTCCAGTACATTAACACTGCACTGAGAGAGAGGGGTTCATACAGACACACTGACTGGACACTCCAGTACATTAACACTGCACTGAGAGAGAGGGGTTAATACAGACACACTGACTGGACACTCCAGTACATTAACACTGCACTGAGAGAGAGGGGTTAATACAGACACACTGACTGACTGGACACTCCAGTACATTAACACTGCACTGAGAGAGAGAGGGGTTCATACAGACACACTGACTGGACACTCCAGTACATTAACTCTATAATATAGGTTTCACGACCCATAATTTTCAGGACCTCCCCCCTCAGTGTCACCTTGGTGCGGATACGCTGGGCGATCTTCTCGAAGCGCCCCTTATCGTGGAACTTGAAGCCCCTCTTGGGGCGCTGGGCCGGAGGAAGGGGCACGCGGGTGTCGTAGTAGGAGGTGGACTCCAGGTCGTCGGAGGGCCTCTCGCGCAGCTGCTGCTTGAACTGCTCGCGCTTCACGGCGCGGATGTTGGCCTTCAGCGTGGGCATGCGGTGCGTCAGCTCCACCTCCTTCCCACTGGCGTCCACGGTTCTGCCCAGCTCGTCCAGGATCAGTGGAGTCGGCTTGGACACCTCCCGCGCCTCGACCTTACTGTGGAAGAGTAAGAGAGAGAGAGGGGTTAATACAGACACACTGACTGGACACTCCAGTACATTAACACTGCACTGAGAGAGAGGGGTTAATACAGACACACTGACTGACTGGACACTCCAGTACATTAACACTGCACTGAGAGAGAGGGGTTAATACAGACACACTGACTGGACACTCCAGTACATTAACACTGCACTGAGAGAGAGGGGTTAATACAGACACACTGACTGACTGGACACTCCAGTACATTAACACTGCACTGAGAGAGAGGGGTTAATACAGACACACTGACTGACTGGACACTCCAGTACATTAACACTGCACTGAGAGAGAGGGGTTAATACAGACACACTGACTGGACACTCCAGTACATTAACACTGCACTGAGAGAGAGGGGTTCATACAGACACACTGACTGGACACTCCAGTACATTAACACTGCACTGAGAGAGAGGGGTTCATACAGGCAGACATAAACGCCCAAGTACACTGCGATCAAGAGACAGAGGGACAGCACAGAGAAAGATGAAGGGTGCAGTTGCCCACTCAGACTTACGGAGGCGCTATCCCCATGGCGTGCAGGTTGGCCAGGGCCACTAGGTTGTTGGTGCCAGAGCCTAGCGCTCCCAGAATGCCCGGCTTCATGGCCAGCTGCGACTGGATGCGGGCCTGCAGCTCTGCTGCCTTGCGTGCCTTCTCGATGGCATCGTTCATGAAGGTGGCAGCGTGGGAAGGAGGAATCGACTGCCCCCTTGTGCTCGCCTCCGGGGGAGCCAAGGGCAGACGCTGGAAAGGAAGAGAGTGGGAGACCGCTGACAACCTGATTCGCAACGTCTTTTCCCCCCACACTGTGAACTCCAACCGTATCGAAAGAACACACTTCCACAGCACATCGTCACTTTCTCTCCCAACACACAGTCCCCGTCAGAGCGACAAGCCCTTGTGGGTTACAGAGACAGGGACCGGAGATCGTAAAAATCAGTAAACCAGTCTCCTCACCGGCACAACGGGCACTGGAGCGACGAAACTGAGCTGCTTCTTCCTCTCCTCGATCTGCCGCGTGGCCGCCTCCATCATCTGCTTGATCTGAGGAGACATCAGGCATAACAGCTCTGTTCCTCTGTCACCTGTGTTGCACGGAGAGGTGCGCTCGATAGCAACAGATGTGCGTCAGTGACTGATGAGCACAATATTTACAGATGTGTGACAGGTGTGCGGGGTGACCTGTTCGTCAGAACCAGGTGTGTGGGGTGACCTGTTCGTCAGAGCCAGGTGTGCGGGGTGACCTGTTCGTCAGAGCCAGGTGTGCGGGGTGACCCGTTCGTCAGAGCCAGGTGTGCGGGGTGACCCGTTCGTCAGAGCCAGGTGTGCGGGTGACCTGTTCGTCAGAGCCAGGTGTGTGGGGTGACCCGGACGTCAGAGCCAGGTGTGTGGGGTGACCTGTTCGTCAGAGCCAGGTGTGCGGGGTGACCTGTACGTCAGAGCCAGGTGTGCGGGGTGACCCTACGTCAGAGCCAGGTTGCGGGGTGACCTGTACGTCAGAGCCAGGTGTGCGGGGTGACCTGTTCGTCAGAGCCAGGTTGCGGGGTGACCTGTTCGTCAGAGCCAGGTGTGCGGGGTGACCCTACGTCAGAGCCAGGTGTGCGGGGTGACCTGTTCGTCAGAGCCAGGTGTGCGGGGTGACCCTACGTCAGAGCCAGGTGTGCGGGGTGACCTGTTCGTCAGAGCCAGGTTGCGGGGTGACCTGTTCGTCAGAGCCAGGTGTGTGGGGTGACCCGGACGTCAGAGCCAGGTGTGTGGGGTGACCCTACGTCAGAGCCAGGTGTGCGGGGTGACCTGTTCGTCAGAGCCAGGTGTGCGGGGTGACCTGTTCGTCAGAGCCAGGTGTGCGGGGTGACCTGTACGTCAGAGCCAGGTTGCGGGGTGACCTGTACGTCAGAGCCAGGTGTGCGGGGTGACCTGCTGGTGACCTGGCCTCCAGCGTTACCTGCATCTTGGTGAGCATGCCGGGACTCTCAGAGGGGGGGCCAGGCAGCACCTCGGGCTCTTCCACCTCCTCGAAGCGAGGAACCCGTTTCCTCTTCACGCCCGCCTCTGACCCGGGGGCGTCGCGCGCCACCTCGGACTCCTCCCCGAACACCTCCTGGCGGGCAGAGAGCGGTTAACGATCACATGGCGCCGCACCCAGCTACCCCACCACCACCCCCCCTGCCCCTCGCCCAGCTACCAGACCACCTGCCCTGCCCCTCGCCCAGCTACCCCCCCCACCCCCTCTGCCCCACGCCCAGCTACCACACCACCGCCCCCCCCCCACCCCCTCTGCCCCTCGCCCAGCTACCAGACCTCCTGCCCTGCCCCACGCCCAGCTACCACACTACCACCCCTCCTGCCCCTCGCCCAGCTACCCCACCACCACCCCCTCTGCCCCTCGCCCAGCTACCCCCCCCACCCCCTCTGCCCCTCGCCCAGCTACCAGACCACCTGCCCTGCCCCACGCCCAGCTACCACACTACCACCCCTCCTGCCCCTCGCCCAGCTACCCCACCACCACCCCCCCTGCCCCTCGCCCAGCTACCAGACCACCTGCCCTGCCCCTCGCCCAGCTACCCCCCCCACCCCCTCTGCCCCACGCCCAGCTACCACACCACCGCCCCCCCTGCCCCTCGCCCAGCTACCCCCCCCACCCCCTCTGCCCCTCGCCCAGCTACCAGACCACCTGCCCTGCCCCACGCCCAGCTACCACACCACCGCCCCCCCTGCCCCTCGCCCAGCTACCCCCCCCACCCCCTCTGCCCCTCGCCCAGCTACCAGACCACCTGCCCTGCCCCACGCCCAGCTACCACACTACCACCCCTCCTGCCCCTCGCCCAGCTACCCCCCCCACCTGCCCTGCCCCTCGCCCACTGCCCCCCCCCGCCTCACCTTCAGGTCCCGCTTGCGGTTCTTCTCGCCCCCGGAGCGGGAGTTCCGCGAGCTGCGCCCCTCCTCCACCGCCTCGAACAGCCGGTCCACGAACTTCGCCGTCGACTCGTCCAGGAACGGCTTCAGCTGGTCTGGGGGGGGAGAGCACAGGGCGAGCGGTCAGCGCAAGGCGGCCACAGGCCTCAGAGCGACGGCGGCTGGCCGGCCGGGCGGCCACACGGACCTGTGGTCTTGCGCTTGTCCAGCCCCTTGCCGACGCAGTGCAGCGCGGCCGTGACGACGGTGGGCTCGGAGAAGCCCAGCACCTTCTTGACCGTCCGCTCCACCCAGGGGCGGAGCTCCTCCAGCTCCCGCTTCGACAGCGACATCCCAGCCTGCGGACACAGAACACCCGGTCACTCAGCTGGTCCCTCGGTCCAGCTCTCTCTCAGCTGGTCCCTCAGTCAGTCCCTCGGTCCAGCTCTCTCAGTCCAGCGCTCTCTCAGCTGGTCCCTCAGTCCAGCGCTCTCTCAGTCCAGCGCTCTCTCAGTCCAGCGCTCTCTCAGTCCAGCGCTCTCTCAGCTGGTCCCTCAGTCCAGCGCTCTCTCTCAGCTGGTCTCTCAGTCCAGCGCTCTCTCTCAGCTGGTCCCTCAGTCAGTAACTCAGTCCAGCGCTCTCTCAGCTGGTCTCTCAGCCCAGCGCTCTCTCAGACTGTCCCTCAGTCCAGCGCTCTCTCTCAGCTGGTCTCTCAGTCCAGCGCTCTCTCTCAGCTGGTCTCTCAGTCCAGCGCTCTCTCTCAGCTGGTCTCTCAGTCCAGCGCTCTCTCTCAGCTGGTCCCTCAGTCCAGCGCTCTCTCAGACTGTCCCTCAGTCCAGCTCTCTCTCAGCTGGTCCCTCAGTCCAGCGCTCTCTCAGCTGGTCCCTCAGTCCAGCGCTCTCTCAGCTGGTCCCTCAGTCCAGCGCTCTCTCAGCCGGTCACTCAGTCCAGCGCTCTCTCAGACTGTCCCTCAGTCCAGCTCTCTCTCAGCTGGTCCCTCAGTCCAGCGCTCTCTCTCAGCTGGTCCCTCAGTCCAGCGCTCTCTCAGCTGGTCCCTCAGTCCAGCGCTCTCTCAGCCGGTCACTCAGTCCAGCGCTCTCTCACACGGTCCCTCAGTCCAGCGCTCTCTCAGCTGGTCCCTCAGTCAGTCCCTCGGTCCAGCTCTCTCAGTCCAGCTCTCTCTCAGCTGGTCCCTCAGTCAGTAACTCAGTCCAGCGCTCTCTCAGCTGGTCTCTCAGCCCAGCGCTCTCTCAGACTGTCCCTCAGTCCAGCGCTCTCTCTCAGCTGGTCTCTCAGTCCAGCGCTCTCTCAGCTGGTCCCTCAGTCAGTAACTCAGTCCAGCGCTCTCTCAGCTGGTCTCTCAGCCCAGCGCTCTCTCAGACTGTCCCTCAGTCCAGCGCTCTCTCTCAGCTGGTCTCTCAGTCCAGCGCTCTCTCTCAGCTGGTCTCTCAGTCCAGCGCTCTCTCTCAGCTGGTCCCTCAGTCCAGCGCTCTCTCAGACTGTCCCTCAGTCCAGCGCTCTCTCAGACTGTCCCTCAGTCCAGCGCTCTCTCAGCTGGTCCCTCAGTCCAGCGCTCTCTCAGCTGGTCCCTCAGTCCAGCGCTCTCTCAGCCGGTCACTCAGTCCAGCGCTCTCTCACACGGTCCCTCAGTCCAGCGCTCTCTCAGCTGGTCCCTCAGTCCAGCGCTCTCTCACACGGTCACCAGAGGCTCCACCGCCAGCATGAGCTCAGAGCCCCAGCGCGCCCCTCACTGTGTCCACTCCAGATTTTACAGTGTTGATAGTCCGCCTCCCAGCTGCCCCATCCACCCCAGGACTTATGCCCAGCAGTGCGCTATGGTGCTAACTGTGATGCTACAGGAAACACACTAAGCATTTTTGCAATTACAATACTATCTGTTCAATTAATTTCACAAGAAAGTTGTCAACGTGACACATCCATGCCCTCGTATATACACGACCCTGTGCACTGGGAGTCTCAAGTCCTGCGGTTACAATGTCTGATTATATCGGGGATTTAAAAGTTTCGCTGATGAACATCAACGGTTCTGAAACACTTCCTAAACCCCATAATCCCCAGTAGCTACACCGATAAACAAAAGTACGACGATAATGTGGCGCGTTAACACCGTCCGTTTCTCTTCCAATCGGTACTCACCACGCGGGTTCACCTGAAATGGGTAAACGTTGACTTTTTAAGTAAAATATCAGCAGTTTCGTCTTAAAAAATATTACTATAATCGGAAAAAAAAACTCAACAGTAAAATAAACCCGAACAGCTCCCGAAGAAGAGTGAACTCTTCGGCTCGCACGGCGCGACACCAACAACGTACAGGGAACGTCCGGCCGGAAACGGAAATGGCGTCACGAAGCCCATCGGCCCAAAGGATGTAAACGAAGCCGTAGTCCTTGTCACATGACGGGGGAGAGCATTCTTTCAGCGACTGCTTCTCAGTGACGTTTCCACGTTATCTGCGGTTAAAGCAGCTGGGCAGTGGCATTTTAATGCAGTCTGCTGTTTTACTTAAATTTTTGCGAGTTTTTCGATTTCTGCGACCATTCACACCCTGCAAGTAACACTCCGGTCCGCTAGCGGGGGTTCCTTCATTAGCATGGTCAGCTTTTCACATCCCAATCAACCCATACAGTCGGGCGTGGTTACTGGAAATATTTGATGGGAAACAGATGCCTCGCATGGTAGTAGCAATTACAATGCGGCTTAAAGCTTTTAAAACCCATAATCAAACGAAGGTTGCAACAATATGAGGATGGAAAATTCCGATTTTCTTCTCCGGTAGTTCGAGGCCCAGTTCGTGCTTGCGCCACCAGGGGGCGGTGTGACTGTGCGATACGGCTGGGTAATTCAGGAAACTGGTCGATCGCATCGACACGTGGTGGGGGAGAAAGACAGGACTAGCTCCCTTCAGATTGACTAGCAAGTAAATGGTTGCTTAAAACAACGAAATACGGAACAGGATGTTGACTGAATTGTTAACATTTTCATTGCTGCTCATCTGAAAAGCGAGCAGAAAAAAATGAAAAGTTGTACAGATGGATGACCGACACTGCACCCCGCACTCCACACGTACAAACGCACAACAGCCAACAGAAGGGTCCGAAGTCCCATTCAGGAGACTTCATCACAGGCTTTTTCAGAAGCTACACCACAAAGACAATCCTTAAAATAAAACCACCACTCACTGCCACCCTTCTGACCCTGTAAATACCAAACAAATCCTGACTGCACCCATGTGAGCATCTGAATTTCTACACCCTTTACCAGTCAAGCAGTGATTACGTCAGTAGCCCCTGTTGTGGCTGTTTATAAGTACCTAGAGGCTCCATCCATCTGGTATTTCAACAACTTTATCCAGTACAGGGTCGAGGGGGAGCTGGGGTCTATCCCAGCAAGCAGCAGCAGGTGCAAGGCAGGATACACCCTGGAAGGGACACCAGTCCATCACAGGGCAGAACACAGACACAGACCAGGGCCGGATTTCCCAGAAGCCAATAAACCCTCCAGAATGTCTTTGGACCGCGGGAGGAAACCGGAGCACCTGGTGGAAACCCACGCGGACAGGAGGAGAACATGCAAACTCCACCCAGACGGCACCTCAGGAATTGGACCCAGGGCCCCTGCGCTGTGAGGTAGCAATGCTGACCCTGGAGCCACCCTGTCTCGATATGGAGTTGAGCTTGACTTGATCTGCTTCTCCTTCACTCCTGAGCTGGCTCATACAAAGGAAGTCCTCACTCCTCCACAACCTGATTCATGAATTAATC